>NC_090443.1:412050257-413300257 GCF_031143425.1 Pleurodeles waltl | reverse complement strand
TGCTCTTTCCACTGCTCCATTGCCTGTTGGTGTTGTTGCTGCTGCATCCTCTGACTTTGTTCCAGGGTGGACACAATCTGTGCCAACCTGTCTTGGGTATGTTGGTAGGCCCCCAATACCTCTGCAATGACGTCCTGGGCTGCTGCATCCATCTGGTGCCCTACCCCCTAACCCACTTTAACTTTCCCTAGCCCCCTGTGCCTGTGTCCCCTGGGCAGGTCTTGACGTGCCACTTGTACTGGGGCCCTCGTCCTTCCTGCATGTTGGGAGTGGGAGACTGTGACCTCTGTAGCTGTGTTCACCTGTCTGTGCCCTGGGTACACTGGTGTGGGTATGTCTCCCCTGGCCTGCTGGTCTTGACTGGGTGTTAGGGGTGACAGTAGTTTCCTGGGTGGGGCTGCTGCATGGTGAGCATCAAGGGCTGTGTGAGGGGCCTGCCTGCTCATCAGTGTCCAGGGGTCTTTCGCCAAGGTCTTGTGATGTGCCTCTGTCTCCCTGGAGTACTGTGGCACTCCTTGTCCCCTCCATTAGGGTTGCATGGTTGGTGGTGCCTGTTGGGGGACATAGACATGTCTTTTACATATGCCTGAGGGTTTGAGGTGTACAGAACTATGCAATTTTGTGCTGGTGTGACTTTCAGTGGCCTTCCAGGGTGCCTTTGTGAGGTGGACATTGCATTTAGTCACAGTGGTGGGGTTACATTGTGTTGGGGGGTATTATTCCATTGTGGGTATGTGCAGGGGTGGGTGGCTGTGCACAGCGGGAGTAATGGGGGCCTGGTAGTGAGTTGTGGGTAATGCAGGGTGGTAAATGTGGTGGGTAATGGCTGGGTGGGGTGTGGGTCGAGGTGGGTGGGGTGGGGTGGTGCATGCATTGCAGATGTGTGGTATATGGGGTAATTGTAGATGACTTACCCAAGTCCATTCCTCCAGTGAGTCAGTGAGTCCCTCTGGGTGCAGGATGGCGAGTACCTTCTCCTCCCAGTCGGTGTAGTCGGGTGGTGTTGGTGGCGGTCCTCCCTCCAGTCTTCTGTACTGCGATGTGGTGCCTGGATGCCATGCCATGGACCTTCCCCCGCAGGTCGTTCCATCTCTTGCGGATGTCGTCCCTGGTGCGTGGATGGTGTCCCACTGCATTCACCCTGTTGACAATGGTCTGCCACAGCTCCAATTTCCACGCGATGGGTGTGTGCTGCACCTCGGACCCGAATATTTGTGGCTCCACTTTCAGGATCTCGTCCACCATGGTCCTTGGCTCCCTTTCGGTGAAGCGTGGATTTTTTTTGGGGGGAAATGATGAGGGTGGAGGATGGCGTCGGGACTGGGGACGGGGTATGGGTGCTCCTGTGTGGGTCGATATGCGTGTCCTGTATGCTGGCGTTCGCTGTCTGGCTCTGGTGCTCTCCGTCTTCTGGTCCTGGTTTTGTTGCAAAGGATTGTGGAGTGTGTATGGGGGTATTTTATGGGGTTCTGGATGTGTGTCAGGTGTGTGGGTGATAGGCCTGGCCAATGTGTGCACTTGTTGCTGTTGAGTCCACTTGCCGCCCGTGGCGGTCGCCGCCGCCAATGGTCGTCCGGCCTCCACTGTCCGCCGAGGTGATTTGTCCATCATTATTTGGAGGGCGGGATATGGGTGTGCTTGGCGGTAGCGGAGTGGGGTGGGCCGGGATTCCCACCGACAGGGTCCTGGCGGGGAGTGGTGGTCTGGGATTTTTTGGCAGGGTTAGGTTTTTCAATCATTATATGGTGGGTTTCCATTCGCCGCCACCGGCGGGATTCTGTTCACCGCCGCCACGGCATTCTTTCCCGCCATGTTCATAATGACCGCCTTAATAATATGTCACTGCAAATTTTTTTAATAAATCCCCCCTCCTACAAATCCATAGTCACAACTGTGGCCTCAGCACCTTTGATGGGTGCCACCATTTTTGCCTCCACCAACAGCCTTTTCTTTAACGCGCTCACTAGGCGTGACCATTGGAAATATCTGTGTTAACTGTCTTCTGACACCATCCATTGCAGCATCACCTCTGTGTGACTCCTCAATGTGATGCAGTGTGCCTAGCTCTGCCTGCTGACTTGTCTCCCCTGCTGACTCTGACACCAGCCCAGCCACCATAAGCTAGCAACCTGTCTCTGCATATGTTTTAGGGGCCACGATCTGTTGCTGTAACCTGCCTGTCAAGGTAAGATGCCCCTCTCCCGGGGGCTGATCTCAGCCCCGGAGACCCCATCCCCTGGGTCCTGGCCATGTGACCTGGGTGCCCCTCTGTGAGAGCAATGTTTCCTCTGTCTCCCTGCCTGCATCTCTGTGGGCAGGGAAACAGAGGAAATCTCTGCTCGCATGAAGTGAGAGCTGTGACAGCTCTCACTTCATCCGAGCTGAGCATTTGCTGTGACTTGGCTTTGACAGCTGCCGCCAAGCACAGCAAGCAGCTATGTCCACGGGGGGGCACCCTGAAACATAGCAGGAGACAGCTCTGGGGGGTGGCGGTCCCCAGGGCCATCTGTGGCTCCTTTGGGGACTACGTGGCCCCCCTCCAGCAAATAGCCCCAGGGTGGTGGTGTTCCCCTGGGACCAGGGGGTCTGATACGGACCCCCATCTTTTTAAAAATCTGCACGGGAGGTGGTTGCCCCAAGATTGCAGGAAAGAGGGCGGGTTGCCCCCCCGCATTCAATTTGATTAAAGCCCTGGGGAGGTGGCAGTCCCTGGGGCTGCAGGTGGTGGGGGCCGGCAGTCCCCCACATTGATTTTACATTAGTGCCCCGGGAGGTGTCGGTCCTTGGGGGAGCTGGGATGCCCCCCTGCATTGAGTTTTACTTGCATGCCCCAGGGTGGTGGTGGCCCGTGGGGGGCATGTGGTCCCCTCGCATTATTTTGATGAAGTGCCTCAGGGTAGTGGTTTCCTCTGGGGGGGCGGTGGCAGGCGGCCCCTCTGCCATTCTTAAGTTTAACATTCGGGGAGGTGGCAGTCCTTGGGGCAGGGTGGCCCCCTGGTGTTTCTTAAGTTAAAAGCACTGGGGAGGTGGCAGTCCCCAGGGCTGCCGCAGGCTCACATGGCCCCCTGCATTATTTTGATTAGGTGCCCTGAGGAGGTGGCAGTCCCCGGGGCTGCATAGAAAATGTAAATGCTCCCGGGCCTTGGGGTCTGCTCTCATTTTTTTTTTTCCTTAATTTTTCCAGAATTTGCGATGCTGTCGTGAATTCGCTGGAAAAATGAATGTTTTTTTGATGGTGGGGGAAGAGGCGGTCTCTTTGGAATCCCACACCAGAGCTAAGGGCCAGGGTGACTCTACCCTGGCCCCTTGTCTATTTTTTAATTTTATATTATTTTTTTAACTTTTTTTGTGGTACTCTGCTGAAGCCGAGTCCCAAGATGGCTGCCAACACTTCCTGGTTGAAGTGTTGGCAGCCAATCAGAGCTCTGCATTTTGCTGCATGAGCTTGTTATGATTTGCGATGTCTTCGCGACCTCAGATATACAAATTTAGATACCCTTTAATTTCTTCTAAACTACTGAACGAATTCACAGCAAACACACCTAAGCACAATCTGCAGAATGACAGCTAGCTTTCTGCCAAATTTGGAGTAATTCTGTCCAATAGTTTGGGCTGTAGTCGTGTTCAAAGGTTCTGTGGGAATTAACATGGAAAATGCTACTTTTTTGGCTGCCCCCTCCCTTTTTTCTTAGCCCTTGCTTGACGGATTATCCCCAAAGCTTTCTGTGCGCATCAAGAATCACCGCCACACTCCAAAAATAAATTTTGAGAATATTCGTCAAACAGTGCCAAAGATATAGGCAAGTCAAAAAATGCTTTTCTTATGGAAACATAGTTCTAATTATAACTACCTACTGGCAACTGCCAGTAGGTAATATATATATATATATATATATATATATATATATAGATAGATAAAATGGCCCTGCCACAGTGCGTGATGGCCATGGCCGGAGCTGCCCCTTGATCACGAGGCCTTCAAACTGCTCTCTCTCACTCACTCACTCTGTTTTGCTTTTCTTTTGTAGTAAACAAGACCAGCTTTGTTTGAGTTCTCTAAAAGCGCAGTAGCCTGAAGCACTATCTCTGCAGCGTTCACATTTCTCAGAACGCCTACACTAGGCCGATGTAGGAAGACAACATTAAGAGGAATTTGAGGAATCGCAGCAACTCTGCAGGAAACACAATCCAGAGCCGAGAAAGAAAGCCTTTCAACCCCCCCACTGCGGGCTGCAAGTTGTGTACTGCAGAAGTTGAGCAACTGGCTTCCACAGTGCCCACTGTAGCCTTGCACGTGCTACTGCAATTACCTTAAAAGCATCCCAATAAAAACTGGCAACTGAGCCATATGCTGTGGACCTTTCTGACAGGGTCAGACTGGGATAGAAAATAGTCCCGGGCACAAAAATAATAGCGTCCCCCATTAGTGAAGACAATTGTTTAAAAAAAGTAGCCTACAGTTGCAAATAGGGCAGTTTTGAACAATGTATAGGTTTTTTGCAAGCTAATCATTTGTACTTGCTACAGGCAAAACTATGTAGTGCTATTATGGAAATCAAAATAAATGTCCCACCAGACCATAAAACAGTCCCACACCACCAAACACTTATCCAGCCAGAGATTCGGGTACTTCCTGATAGGCTAGGCCAACCCTGCTTTTTGACTTTGCTCTATTGGACTCGTTGCAGACCTGCCAACTTGAGAACAAAATCAGCTGTTGGGGGGGGGGGGGGGGGGGGAGGTGGCCTTCGAGGGGGTGGGAATCATGCTGCAAACTTCCCAAGGGGGCCTTCTGCCCCTGTCCCCTGCCCCCAATGACCTCCTTCCATGAGAATTAAAGATTTTTTTAGGCTGCTGGTGATATCCTAGGGTGTTTTCACACCCCTTAATGGACATCACCTGCCTACAGCTTCAAAAGACAAGCTAGAAATCCACTCTCTGCAGTGGTTCTTTAAAAAAAACTAATCTTACGAAGAGGAGGCAGTGCTTGTCTGGCAGTTTTACATTATTTTCTTCGTAGTTTGTTCTTCTGAGGTGCTCCAATGCTGATTTATCAAAGTGGTGCGCTTGCGCTGTTGCACAGTGGGCCTGGTGAAATCTGTTTGAGTTGAGTTAATTTGGAGTTTTTTGTAATGTGCTGCAAATCATAAAATCATGGCCTCAGAGGCCATTGTTCTGGGGTACTAGTGAGGGGTCCATGTCGTGCAATGAGCTAGTTCTGCCTAAAGTTAGTCCATGAGCTCAGAAGGGCGGTGTGCCTTGGGTCCCAAAACATGGTAAATCCTTGAAGAGACAGAGACCTGTGGAGGGGGCTTGCATGTCGGACTTGGCAGGAGCAAGAATCCATGTACAGAGGGCGGAAGAGTGAGCTCGTTACTATCAGAATGCCTGGGTGAAAAGATGCATCATTACTTTTTTCTGAATTTCACAGTCAATTTTCAGTCTCAAATAATGGGTGGGGTGTTTCATAAGGTGGAGCCCAAAGAGTAGAGGGAACCCCCACTGTATATCTTTTGAGCCTGTATCGCCGAGTCTGCGAATAGTTACTGGTTGACAGACTTGCGCATTCGGGGTGGTTGGTATAGGGTGAAAAGTTTGGCAAGAGCAGTTTGGTAAGCAGCCATGAAATAACTTGGGTACAATGCAGTGTGTCTTGAATGTTGATCTCTATACAGGTAAGCAGTGACTTGATTTCTTGGCGAGGGTGTGGTCAAAATGCTTCAAGCTGAACAATGGACTAGCTACAACATGTTGCAGTCTCTGGAGCTCAGAGAGTGAATAGCTTTGTTAACCAGTGTATAGGCTATCTCAATAGAACAAGCGGTAAACTACTTTTGCAGGGATTAGAGTGATTTTCTGCGAGTAATGGAGCATCAGCAGAACCCCTTTCAATAGAGGAAGGTGGTGGAAAGTGGGTGTCCTGAAGTAAAGGGGGAGGGGGGCTGCTCAATTCTGCAGGCCAGAGTAGAGGAAAGAGAACCAAGTTGACTCAACTCGGAATAGATTTTTTTATTTTGTCACCATTGAGGCGTAGCCAGCTGTCCTGCATCTATCTGTGCACCTGAACGATGCAGAGGGCAGTTTGGGAAACATATTCGAAAAGGGGTGAATGTAACACCTCCCCAAAAGTGTAAACAAATGGGCAAGCAAGCTTGAGTATTTCAAGGAACGTTTGTGGTGGTGGTAGGGTGGGGGGGGGGGGGGGGCATTCTCTCTTACCCAAACATTTTGACATCTAAAATGTGGTCAAATAGTGCGTTTTATTGCATATTTTCACATACATTTGCTACAAACCAAAAGCCCTGAAAGGGCAAACGGGGGATACTCCAGTAGTCTCGTGGCATGCCTGACCCACCCCAGAATAGTTGCAGGTTCACCTGCTCTATACTAATTTTAGGAAAACCATACCGAAATAGTTCATTTTTCAGCTTAAATTCTCCAAAGAAAAGCCTAAAAAGCCACGGGGAAGCAGATAGATGATGAAATAACAATGACACTTCTTCACTTCACATTTCTCCTATTTGCCCTGCTTAATACTTAGTGAAGAGCAGAGTGAAAAGAGTCGCTTTGTTTACAAAAGGGTGCTTTCTTTCCTTTTAGAGGAAATGTTTAGTCATACAGGAAGCGAGGCACTTAGCAGCAGGAAGCGTGCATTTTGCGGCAGGAAGTACTGGAAGCAGTTACGTTATTAAAATGCATGTTTAGAGTACACTATTCATGTTGCATAAATGTGTCAAATTTAGTGCTGTGCTTATCAAATACAAAAACAACAGATGATGGATGGAATACAGAGCAAATCAAACATTCACCGCCCAGTCACAGATCTGGGTTTAATCCATCAGTTGTTTTGCTTGCCATGCCATTGCAGTTTGGAGCCAGCCATATGCAAATCAGTCTTGACCCTGTTCCTTTTGGGAACAGTCAGCCCAAACTGCCAGGCCAGGTCCTCCTGGACCAGAGACAAACATCCTGGGACCGGTTTCAGGGTATCACCCTTTATCAACCAGGCTAGCTTGAATCTGTTGGCATAGCAAGCACAGGGCCTACGTCTGGGCATACCCTTCACACTTGGGGCAACAAATGCAGAAACAACAGATGATGGACGGAATGCAGAGCAAATCAAACATTTATCCCCAGTCACAGATCTGGGTTTAATCCATCAGTTTGTTTGCTTGCCATGCCATTCCAGTTTGGACCCACCTATATGCAAGTCAGTCTTGACCCTGTTACCCATGTGAACAGTCCAGCCCGAACTGCCAGGCCAGGTCCTCCCTAGACCAGAAAAAAAGATCCTGTGACCGGTTTCAGGGTATCACCCTAATCAACCAGGCTAGCTTGAATCTGGTGGCATAGCAAGCACGGACCTACGTCTAGGCATAACCTTCACACTTGTGGCAACAAATTCCAAAACAACAGATGATGGACAGAATGCAGAGCAAATCAAACATTCATCCCCAGTCACAGATCTGGGCCTAATCCATCAGTTTTGTTTGCTTGCCATGTCATTCCAGTTTGGACCCAGCCATATGTAAATCAGTCTTGACCCTGTTCCCCATGGGAACAGTCCAGCCCACACTGCCAGGCCAGATCGTCCCTGGACCAGAAAGAAACATCCTAGGACAACATTTTCCTTGTTAGGCACCATGGCCAGTCATGGCTGCTGAATTTCAAAACACAGGTGGCGTAAAGAGCAAGTGACCAGTGATAGCAGGAAAAGTCTATAACCCTCATTACAAATTTGTTAAAATAGGGTGGGGTATGTACTCCAGGGTGAGGTGTTTACCATGTGTGGTAAATACCTTCTGTTTCAATTTTCGATAGGCAAACAAGGGATAGCATGCTGCGGAATTGGGTTTTAACACAACAAATTCCGCCTGTTTTGTTTTTTTCTGGGCCTTGTCCCTGATACATATGAGTGGATTTGAACTACCAGAATTTATCAGGAGCAAACGGAGGGGGTGATAATTATTACACAACTCGTGATTCCCATCCCTGTGTAAACACCTGTTTGCACAGGGATTGGCATTTACACTGAACCCATAATGAGGGTCTAACAGTGTGTGGCTAGGTGCTTGGACCGAATGAGACACAGCGACAGAGTAAAGCGAGTAAGAGAATTACTTCAGTGGTAAATGAGTGCATTTTAGACCATTATGTGTACCTAAATGTGTTAAATAAAGACATAGGTTCTGAATGTTCACTCATGGTATAGCCCAGTGCTTTCATTGTGTTCCAAGCAGCTCTAGCGCTCCCCAATGATGTCTGGGGTTTACCTTCTCCAAGAAAACATTGAAACACTGTATCAGAGCTGTGCATTTTCAGCACAGTCTCACCGAAAATGCCAAGAGTGTGGCAAGAATTGCCACTCTTAGTTCAAGGGTGCCCTTCATCTAGCCGGCTGACGCCTGGTTTGAGATGCTGTAGGTTAGTCATGGAGTCAGGAATATGATGGGGGACCGAAGTGTGACTGGTATTGGAAGGTTGACAGGGTTGGGACAGGGCGTAGGCATGGAGCAGGCGATGGGGACTGGAAGTGTGGTGGAGACTCTGAATATGATCAGACTGGGGCGGATGAGCGAGATGGCAGGAGTGACATGGCATGGGGTGATGGTAGGTTTGGGAAGAGTGGCAGGGACTGGAGGGCTCCTATGAAACCGGAGTGTGATAGTGAGTGGGAGTGTGGCATGGAAGACAGATGGGGAGGGTGGCAAGGGTGTCATTGTGGTTTCTAAGTGGGACAAGGGTTGGGTTTAAAGTAGGAGAGATTTGGAGTGTGACAGGGGCTGGGAGGGTGACAGAAACCAGGGGTTGGCGGGTGGGAAGAGTTACATGATCTGGGACAGTGACAGCAGTGGGAAGGGTGAGGGTGGTAGAGAAGTTGACAGACATGGGAGGTCAGCAGGGGTTAGAAGCATGACAGTCTCTCTGGTACCCCGTTTCGGATTCCTACTTCTGGTGAATGTTGCATCGCCTCTGAGAATCAAAAACCCGAGTGATCTAGCCAGTAAAAGTCAGCTGATGTAGAGACAGTCGGGCCCCACCAATGCTAAATATGCCCTGCCCTGTCACTAGGCACCTGCCCTGCACTTCTTCCCCACCTCATTCAGTACTCTTGTGCCTCTAAGACCTTAGTCTCTCCTCAGCAGCAATCCATCTGCCGCACAGCACTTACAGAATCCTAGTTCCTACCCGTACACTCACTCGTCTGCCCTACCTCATTCACCTGCCCCCCTCTGACCCTGCCAACACATTAGACACTCCTCACCTGCCCCCACCTCATCACTATCTACCTGCTCCCAACTCAAGCATTGCCCACCTGTGACCACACACATTCCTACTGCACCTATCACTACCTGTCTGGCGGTCACAACCCTGCCCACACCCTAGACGTTACCCGTACACCAGACATTCACTTATACCAGTCATCTACACCAGACCCCACCTTTACCACTACTCTCCTGCTGACATGTCAATGCCTATCTGTGCCCATCCTCCTGCCACAGCTTTTTCCACTACCCTGATGCCATTTGTGCCCCTGTCCCCAAAGAAACTATTTGTCCCCTTCTGCCTCCTCCGATACTACCCACCTCCTCCCAGTTCAGTCACTATCCATGTGCTCCCACACACACCAACATCACCCATCCCTACCCGTCTAACTGCCAACGCCATGCCCACACTCCAGACACTGGCCACCTGCCCACACCTCTGCCCATTACTCATTCACTAACCACCTACTGACTATATACCCCTAACTCCATCTCGGCTGCCAAATTTGCTCTTGCCAATCCAAACCTCAGCCACAACCCATCTGATTCCATGACCTGCGCCCCTCCCCCAACCTCTAACAACCTGACTGTAACTCCCCTGACTCACCTCCCTTGCACTCAGTCCACGAGGTTGCCATTCTACTAGTTTATCGCCCTTCCACAAGAAGTAACTAACATAAACGGAAGCAATTGCAGAGTGGATCTAAAGACCGGCAGTGGGCACTCTATCCTTGTCCACCATGTGCCTCTATAGAAAACAAAAGAGAATCATTCTCATGGAATGCTTCTGTCCGAGACAAATATATTCTATCTGCATGACCAACATCCAGCAAATGGAAGTATAGACCACAACAGTCAGCCTCCTCAGGAGCCAACATAGCCCATACTAAGTCCTGAGAAAGCGTGAAGTGAAGTGACATGATCTTAGGGCCGGAAGAAGTCAATCTTAAATCCAATCCCTTAGAGTGGAACTTCAAATAAAGCTACCTATGAAAAAGAGCGCCAATTTCACACAATGTAATCACCAGATAAGCCATATTCCAAGAAAGCCACAAGAATGACTGGGGACACCACCTTCTAACCTCATGGATAAGCAGGGGCAGGAGATGGAATGGGGGAAAGGAAACGAACAAACCCTGAGGCCAATGAAAGTAGAGAGCACCCACTTTTGAACTCCCTTCACCTTTATTTTCATACAAAATGTTATCGGAGGAGCATCCTATATTAAGGCAAACATGGCCATACATGGGGTCCCCCAAAAGTACCTTTTTTCCTGAAACCACCCCCAGACTGAGAGGGAAATACGCAGAAGATCAAAACAGCAGACTCAGGGCGTCTGCCAAAACATTCTCGTCAGAGGTTGCCAAGGAGGGAGATCTGGTGCACCAATGCCTACTGTTTGTTTTGTGACCTGATTCCTCGTCTATACAATGACAAAAAGATTGTCCCTGAATCTACACAGTAAAGGATTGTGTTTTTTATTCAAACTGTTCCCTCCAAATGGAAGACATTTTTGGCCAACCATGTGTCCTGAGCCAAGTCTGAACCAAGAGTGGCACCTCATAGCTCAAGACTGGCATACATTGTCATGACTGGAGGCCACAGTGCAACTCCCTCTTGTAATTTCCTAAGAGATTTTTTAATGGTTTCCAGCAACAATCATGACTGCAAACCATTGAAAAGTTGTCGACATCTCAAAGGAGGAGGCAATTTGTTCTCATAGTTTCCCCTTTCCCAGTTGTCTTGGGTGTTCTCGGGGTAGGTACCTAGGCAGTGGTCTGGTGGACCAAAGCCTACCCACAAATATTTTCCAAAACGGGAGACATTTTTTATTTACAGTGCATCTGTTCCTTTAAGGAACATGGACTGCTTTAAAAAATGTTTACTGTTTGGGAATACCATTTCAGGAATGGTGAGCAGTTGTCACTTGCCGACTTTCACCACTGTATCGGAAGACAATCACAGGGGTTGCGAGCAGTGACCTACCTATTTATTGTTAAATAGACGGGTTGTTTTTTGACCCACTCCGACTGGACACTTTGCAACATGACCTATTAGTGCATGTGTCACATTACAAATTCACTGGGTCACAAAAAGTCTGTGCGCCATTTGCACCCACTATTTGTGACCTGTCTGTTTGTATATATGGCCCTAGATTCCATTATTGTACTAATCTAAGGATAAGTATTGACGTTACCCTTCTTAGATTAACAGATCACCATATAGATTCAAGAGGTATATACTTTATGAACTCAGTGTATTTAATTGCAGATGAAATGCCTTTATCTTTAACTGCAGCATATAAAAGCTAAATATTAGGAATTTCCCTAGCAAAGGGGTATTGAAACCAAAATACAGTGGATATGTTGCCTACATTGGCTATCCATTCAAGAAACGTATAATTAAACTTCAATATAGCCTTGAAGCCCACCGTAGTGGGCTATACCCGCCATTAAAGGCCTGCCCCTGCATTTAACAAGGCAGCGGGACTTTAATGCCGGTATAGCCCAGCTGCAAAGGACTATAAGGCTATTACAAAATCTTGCCACTAGAGGGCAGAATGTTCTAATAAAATTTTTAAAAAAAGGCCTCACAGTGCCCAATGGGGAATTAAATCCCCTCGGCTCTGTGAGGCCTTTTTTCACAGCAACAACTGTGAACAAAAACATTGGAATGTTGGAGCTTTAGGCTTTTAGAAGCCCGGAGCACTCCATTGTTTTCAATGGAGCTCCCAACATTCCAATGTTTTAATACTGTATATATTTAACTTTTATCCAAGAAATGTGTCAATGTTACAACTATGCAGATGGAACACAGATTTTCTTAAAACTGGAAAACTATGAGGACTTAGACACATCCATACTTGACGATCAGTGCCATTGAATAATTTATGGTAATCAATCATCTTAAATGTAATTCATGGAGACCCTACAAGCAACTTCAAGAGAATTATGAATCCTTGGAATCACCATGGTCTCTAACCTATCTCTGATCTCACTTGTGAACAAAGTCACAAGGAGTGGATTCTGCACAATACGACACTGCAGTGCTTCTTCCATGTCCTGGGGTACCCAGAGCACACATATGGCATCTTATCCTCCTGATGTTGCTGGTAGACTATATAAATGGACTATGCATGCATGGAGGCTCCTTGCTTCTTCTTATGTAATCTTCAAAGGTTATTTAACACTCCAGCAAGACTGTTGTTACATCTCCATCAAATGAAACAAATGACATTGGTGTTTCATGCACTAAATTGGATATACACACTCTGCTTTTAAGGCCTTTTGCATCATCCACAGAGCCATCCAAGGGAAGGGTTGTGGTTGAACGAGCTAAATTCAAACTACATATGAAGAACGGGATACTCTGCTCAAGACTAAAGTCTTGTTTTATTGTTACTTCCTATAGCCTGCTGTAGCAGGCTACACCTGCCATTAAAGGCCCGCTCCAGCATCATAGGCCCGAGCCAAAGGCTACAGAGGGCTATAATGCTATTACAACATTTCACCACTAGAGGGCAGAATGTTCTAATAAATAAAGCAAAGACCTCACAGAGCCTGAGGGGATCGAAATCCCCTCGGGCTTCGTGAGGACTCTGTGAGACAAACATTGTAATGTTGGAGCTTACGGTTTTTCCCAGCTATTAGAAAGCTTGGAGCACTCCATTGTCTTCAAAGGAGCTCCCAGTGTACCAATGTTCTAATATAGGAAAAATACACTTGGTTGTACAACTTTGTCAGGACAAGAGGCAAAGCTTTGGTACTCCTTGTCATCGAAGATACTAAGTATACAAGTGCATCTGAAATTCAAGAAGGAAGTGAAGGCCTGGTTCTTCCCAAAATAAGGATGGAGAGCCAGTCTAGCGATCCCGCACCACACTCTTAAAGTTACAGTAGCCACCACCAGCTCACCTAAACCAATCCACTCGTTACTCAGAAGACATGCAACCAATGCACAAAGAGATCTGCCAGCCATCACTAAAAAGAAAAACTTTAAAAACATTTATAAACTTGTATTATTAATTACCGGCTGGCTTAAATGACTAACAGAGTCAAAGTTTAAAACGTACTTTATTTCAGTTAAAAACCATAAAAGCTGTACAAAATCGAAACTCCCAATAACACATACGTTCATAATCACAGCATTAACAACGTTCATATCACTAGGGGCTCCACAAAGGAAAAAGGAGCTTCTCTGGAAGTTTTTATCAAAGCACATTCCAGTGACAAAAACCTAAAGCTCAATTCGCTATGTTAACAGAAAATGCTTAAAAATATTCTATTAAGACCTATAGTTCTACTATGCTAGAGTGTATCACCCTCTTGCCTGAGCGTACGTTTATGCTGATCCATCAATGATGATGTGTCATGCTTTAAACAACACAGATAACCATACAATAAGTGACACCCAAGAGTACATTCATGATATAATGTAATATGTACATAGCGATAATTAATACAGATACAGAAGATAAAAACATCAATTCATTGGCCCCAGCATGTGCTAGAAGAAAATAAAAACACTTTGGCTTTCTTTTTTTCTGATTAGGCATACGATTTGCCAAAATCTACTCAGACCAAAGACAATAAGGGCCAGTTAGAAGTAGTCTGAGCGCTACTTGGAAAGTAAACAAAGTTAAGCACAGTGGTCTGATCCATTTGCTCTAGGTTTCGCAGACATTTGACAAAAAATAAGGGGGCATATTTATACTCCGTTTGCGCCGGAATTGCATCGTTTTTTTTACGCAATTTCGACGCAAAACTAACTCCAAATTTATACTTTGGCTTTAGACGCGTCTAGCGCCAAAGTCCATGGAGTTAGCGTCATTTTTTAGCGTGGGCACCTACTTTGCGTTAATTATATGCAAGGTAGGCGTTCCCGTCTAAAAAATCGACTCCGAGGCATGTGCGTCGGATTTATACTCCCAGGCAAAATTCACGCCCGGGAGTGGGCGGGTCAAAAAAAATTACGTACGGCCGCTTTTGCGCTGTTTTTTAGCGCCTGCAAAAGGCAGGCGTTAAGGGACCTGTGGGCTCTGAAGGAGCCCAGAGGTGCCCTCCCATGCCCCCAGGGACACCCCCTGTCACCCTTGCCCACCCCAGGAGGACACCCAAGGCTGGAGGGACCCATCCCAGGGACATTAAGGTAAGTTCAGGTAAGTGTTTTTTTTTAGTTTTTTTTTGTGGCATAGGGGGGCCTGATTTGTGCCCCCCCTACATGCCACTATGCCCAATGACCATGCCCAGGGGACAGAAGTCCCCTGGGCATGGCCATTGGGCAAGGGGGCATGACTCCTGTCTTTGCTAAGACAGGAGTCATTTCTATGAGGGTTGGGAGTGAAAAACAATGGCGCAAATCGGGTTGAGGCAAAAAAATTGCCTCAACCTGACTTGCCCCATTTCTTGACGACCAAGCCCCATATCCCCCTACGCTGGTGCTGCCTGGTGTACGTCGTTTTTTTTAACGCACACCAGACGGCGCCGCCGGCTAACGCCGGCTAACGTCATTCAATAAATACGGCGCCCGCATGGCGCTTCAGAATGGCGTTAGCCGGCGCACATTTTTTTGACGCAAAACTGCGTTAGCGCAGTTTTGCATCAAAAAGTATAAATATGGGCCAAGATGTGCTCAATGCTTTCAACAGCGCAATTAGTGCACGGATCGCATAAGACCCCATTAAGGGAGCCCTGTTTCCTATCTGCAGTATGTGTGTTGATTTTGAAGACTCCAAAATGCAGTTTTAAAACAAAGACCTAGCCAGTGGCAGGTGAATGAAATCTACATATGCTTCGTAAATAGGCAAAGGCTTATGAAGGATAAACCCATCTGTGAAGTTCCCCAGGGAAGTGCTTCTGTGCAGGCAGAGTTGAACATATTCCCAGAAAGAGGCTTTAATGATCCCTTTTGAGCTATAAGAGATTGTATGGGGGTCATCTCATAGT
This sequence comes from Pleurodeles waltl, assembly GCF_031143425.1. Classification (NCBI taxonomy): domain Eukaryota; kingdom Metazoa; phylum Chordata; class Amphibia; order Caudata; family Salamandridae; genus Pleurodeles; species Pleurodeles waltl. The sequence continues at coordinate 413,285,046 of NC_090443.1, read as the reverse complement.
TCATCTAGGCCTAGTTTCCGGTACCAATAGCGGATTTTTTGGGGACATAGAAGCCTTGTGGTACCGACAAGAGATAGTAACTCCTTTAAGGCTTCCACATATACCTGCAGTTCCTCGGATGTATGATGGAACAACACATGCGTATTTTACGCACGCCTTTACAACGCGGTCTCTACAACGACTGTGTCTTTACCACACATGCCTTTACAACGAATTTCGTTGCAAAAGCATGTTTGGTAAAGGAACATGCGTGGTAAATTCTTCCCTGCCCTGCCCCCTACACCTGACACCATACTCCACCTGTCCAAGCCCTTAAAACTGCCCCTTCTACCCTCTGCCCTGAGCCCTAACTCCCCCACCGTGTGCTAAGAACTACCCTGACCCCCACCCTAAACCCTGAAAGTGACCCTGCCCTAAAACCTACCCTGTCCTAAAAATGACACCTCCCTGTCCTAAAAACTGCCCGACCCCTGCCCTACAACCTACCCCACCCAGTCCTAAAAACTACTCCGACTCCCCACCATAAACCCTAAGGGCTACCTTGACCTGTCCAAAAACCTACCCCACCCTGTCCTAAAAGCTATCCCACCCTAAACCCTAAAAGCTACCCTGCCCTGTCCTAAAACCTACCCCTCCCTGTCCTAAAAATTTGCCTGACCCCCCGCCCTGCCCTAAATCCTAAAACCTACGCTGTCCTAAAAACGACCCCACCCTGTCCTAAAAACTACCCAAACCCCCTGACCCCACCCTATACCCTAAAATTTACCCTACCCCATCCTAAAACCTACTCTGCCCTGTCCTAAAAAATTCCCGACCCCCCCTAAACCATAAAATCTATCTTGTCATAAAAGCAACCCCTCCCTGTCCTAAAATCTACCTCCTCTGTCCTAAAAACGACCCCAATCCCACTGCCAAACCCTAAAATATACTCTGTCCTAAACAATACCCCGCTCTGTCCCAAAAACTACCCTGACCCTGCCCTAAACCCTAAAATCGACCCTGTCCTAAAATTTACCCCGCTCTATCCTCAAAACTACTCCGCCCCTACCCTAAATCCTCCCATGCCCTAAAAACTACCCCTGCCATAAACCCTAAAAGCTACCCTGCCCTGTCCTAAAACCTACCCTGCCCTGTCCTAAAAACGACCCCAACCCCACCCCTGACATAAACCCTAAAGCCTACCCTGTTCTAAAAACTACCTCACTCTGTCCTAAAAACTACCCCACCCGCACTAAACCCAAAAACTTACCCTGCCCTGTCCTAAAAACTATCTCCAATCCCCCGCCTCACCCTGAACCATAAAAGCTACCCTGCCTTGCCCTAAATCCTACCCCACCCTGCCCTAAAGACGACCCCTCCCTGTCCTAAAAAGAGCCCCAACTCCCGCATTAAACCCTAAAACCTACCTTATCCTAAAAACTACCCCACCCTGTCCTAAAAACTACCTGACCCCCTGCCCTACCCCATAACCGTACAAGCTACCCTGCCCTGTCATAAAACCAACCCTGTCCTAAAAACTACCCTAACCCCTCCCTAAACCCTAAAACCTACCCCACCATGTCCTAAAAACTACCTGACCCCAACCCTAAACCCTGCCCTGCCCTATCCTAAAAACTACTCTGCCCCCACTCTAAACCCTGAAAGATACCCTGCCCTGTCCTATAACCTACCCCGCCCTGACTTAACAACTTAACCCGACCCCCCCCCCACCCGAACCTAAAACCTACCCTGTCCTAAAAATGAACCTGATCCCTCACTCTGAACCCTAAAACCTTACCGACCCTGTCCTAAAAATTACTCCGACCTCCCCAACACTGTCCTAAAAAATACCCCAAACCCCCCCTAAACCCAGCCCCCTTTACCTTTCTCTACTCTGGTCGCTGGTCCTTCCTGTTCCACTCGGACTGCTCTCTCTTCCGTTACCAGGTAAAGGCATGCATGATAAACGCATGTGTAGTAAACGCATATGCGAAGTAATGGCAGCGCAGTCAATGCAGAATATTGCACTGACCGCGTTGTTAGTGATGTTTCCATAGCTCCTCAGTAGTCTATAACCTTATCTAAAATAATAGAGGTCGCAGGATGGCACAGAACTCAAGGATGTCCATAAATAAAGGCATTCACGGGTTTCACTGGGGGAGATTATTTAATGATCTTATAAATTTATTTTCTTGTATGGCTAGATAGGTTGCAGATGAGTACCCCCAGATATCATCTCTGTAAAGTGCTGCTGTTTGGGCTTTGACCTGGTAAACCTCAACAGCAGGTGAAATAGCTTTGCATCAAGTTGCCTTAACAAATTTCAAGATGGCAGCTGCTCTATCAATGAGTGTAGCCTTGCTCTTATCCAGGTGTGGTTGCTAACTAAGTCTATCATCAAGTTTGACTCCAATGTTCCATTGAGAAAGTGGATAGTTTTGTAGAGGACTTCCCACTTATCACCCTCACAAGGCAGGACAGAGATAATATGGAGGAGGAGATGGTGTGCAGGAAATAGCAGAAGCGGTCAAACTGTTTAAAACTGGGAAAACCCAAGGTCCAAATGGCCTCCAGGACAATTTTTTTAAATGCCTCAGTAGCAGATTAGGCGAATCCACCTGTCCTATGTTATATGGGGCAAGAAGAGAAAAGGAAGTACCCTCGGATCTTTTGGAAGGGCTACTATAGTGCCTGTTCATAAAGAAGGCCAAGCGTTCAAAAACCGTGCCTCGTATAGGTCTACATCGTTATTGTATATCAAAGTTAAAATCCTGGTGAAAATTTTAGCCAAATCTCATTATACAATTATAGATAGAATGACATATATGGGTCAATGAAGACCCAGATTAATCTCATGTGTTTATATGTCTGTCTGCTGAGGGCAACAGAGATAAAGAAACCCATAGTGACACCGTTACTACATGCCCCAAAACATGTAATTGACTAAAGTGACCTTTCCTATTATTGATTCTCAAAAAACGGGCTTCAGCTCAAAATTGTGTCATGAATTTCTCTCCTATACATGGATCCAAGTGCTAGGGTCTTGATCAATGGATCTGTCTTGGAGATTTTCTCACTGAGACAGGAGACGAGGCAGGCCTATCCGCTCTTCCCTCTGTTTGCACTAGGCCTATATCCATTTGCAATCCGCTCATAAGAGGGATCAAGTGGGAACCCATTTGGAAATGTATTATGTTTCATTTTGCAGATGATCTCCTCCTCTATTTGGCAGATCCTGACCACTCATTTCTCAGAATCCTGGTAATTCTAAATAGGTGTGGTGAATACTCAGGTGTCCAGATAAATTGGACCAAATTGAACATATTCCATCCTACTAACAGGAGGCTTACAGAAGGTTGAGGTTGTTGGTTACTAATTCCTCCAGAGAGACTTACATTCGTAGAAATATACTAGATTCTCGAAATATGGAGTAATTCATACAATGAAATTTAATGACACTCCTAGTCGACTGTAAAACAATGTTGTGTGCTGGAGGAGGAAACCAATATCTTTACTGGGAAGGACAGCACTTTTTAAGATGGTTACGCTGCAGAGATTCTTAAATGTGCTCCATAACACACCATATGTGATCCCTGACAAGTTTTTCATGACAGTGGATGGTGTGATGAGGTCCCTGTTATAGAATTACTGAGGATAGCAATAACGACTGTCTATTGCGCACCCTACAAAGGCAGGATTGTGCTTTCCAACATCAAGAAATGCTACTGGGTTTCCCAGCTATTCGTGATTAATGATTGGGTATTTAGCCCCGTACAAGATACATCCGTCTTATAGTTAGAAGGGTGCTGAAACCGAGGGGATAGCCAGTGGTACTTTATGGGGGAGTCTGTCCCAAACTAGGCCTGACCCCCACAACAACTGTGTTAAATGCATGATAATGCACCAACGGGAAGGCAGAATGGGCTGATAGGCTTACCCTGGAGGCACCCTTATGGGACTCTAAACTACTAAAAGATTTGCACACACTGGGTGGGGGGTTTAAAAGTGGACAATACCAGGAATTTATGATTATGAGATATTAAAGGAAGCACTAAATCATTTGAGAACTTTAAACAACTTCCAGGAACCGCATGCACTGGCAAAATATGACACCATGCTCCAGGACATGCAAGATGAATCATCACACAAAAACAGAGCGCTGATGGCTCCTCTACATAAACATGCCATATCCCAAATTTACAGGACAATGGTTAATAACAGTCCCGACCCAATAGACATGCCCACAGGTAAATGGTAACAAGATATGGGTGCACTGGAGGAGAATGCTTGGTTGGAGGTCCTCAGACATCTATGTGACGTTGAGATAACTGCTGGATTCCAGCGAGAACAATTAAAAATATTACAACGCTCTTACTACACATAGGTTCTGTTTCTGAAAATGAGTAGGGTGGACAATGATAAATATCTCAGGGGGTGCGACGAGGAGGAAGAATTATTCACACCCAATGGGACTGCCCAAGGATAAAACTCCTGTGGTGGTGGGTCGGCTTTCAGATTACAACAGTGATAGAGGAGGATCTGGATTTCCATCACCGGTTAGCAATCTTGGAGATCTGTCGAAATATATATTCAGTTGTTTGCAAATGCTGCACTTATGGTGGCTAAAAAATATACTGTGAAAGTGCGGTGAATTATGTCTGTCCCATTTTTGGAGCAATGGAGCAACAACATGGACTGGTGTGTGCAGGCAGAAGAATTGGTTACAATGTACTGGGGTGCCACTGGAAAGTTGCGAAAACCTGGGGTCTATGCAAAGAGCTTTGTAGTTCACTGTGAAGGTCTAGGTGCAAGATACAAGACACATGTAAATAATTCAAGGATTTTGTACCCAGGATAAAATATAGGATGTTGTATGCTCATTAAAGAGGGCACTGTGACGAACCCTTTTCTATGAGACCTGTAAAAACAGGGCAAATAACCAGCTGATGATAAGAGTTTATTCTGTTTCTTTGTGTGATACCTAAACTACTGAGGTGAAACAAAATTGGAATATGTTAAAAAAGAGTTAACAAAATAAAATAATAAGTCTCAACACTTCATTAGAGCTGGTCGAATCAAAGAACCCTTGAGACCAAATGTATCTACACAAAACAATGTACAGCTAAAACATAAAAAAGCAAAATAAATCTTCTACTCAAGCAGGATCCACATTATCAAATGCCCAACCAAGGAACTCACAACATTCTAGCAGAATTTCGCAATCTTTAATGCAGTCACCCCACCTTCACAAGTCATCTGCAAAAAGCTAGCAACACATTACTTAACCAAAGCGAATGCACTAGATTCATATCTGGCAATCAAAAAAAACATTATACACCAATTACACAACCAAGAACCATCACAACAGAAGAGCAATCTCTATCTATTTCATCCTTTGACTAAGTTACAAACTCATGATTTGAGGACCTGGGAAAAGCTAGGATAACAGCTACATGCCCATCATATCTCTGTCCACCCCTAATTGTCGAAAAGATTCCTTCATTAACATCTGCATCGATTCAGTCAGAAATATTACCGGTTAATCCTTAAACACAGGATCTTTGCAGAGGAGCTGAAGAAAGCTTACATACGTTACATACTTAAGAAGAACAGCCTGGATCCACAAGGCACTAACAATTAAAAACCAATCTTCAATGGACATTTTTGCTTGGCAAACGTATAGCAGCATTTCTTCAGATCTTGAGATTCATAGTAGAAGTTAAAAAAAATCTGCTCTCAAACTGGCAAACCGCATTCTGTTCAGTAAGAGGGAAGAGGGACAAGTCGACCCTAATCAGAATTTGGGATGAGCTAAAAACACACATTTGACAAAAATAATGTAGTAGCATTCCTACGTATAGATCTTTCAACAGCTTTTGACACAATACACCATGATACCTTATTTCTAAGAACTCAGTATATATGGCATAATTTTTACTTCGATTTGTTCTTACCTAAACAATATGCCCTTCCTGATACATCTTATCCTTATAGCATAAAAAACAGGATTTCCACAAGAAGTTATAATCTCACCTTTACTTATCAAAATCTTCATGGAACCACTACCAGACCTTATCAACAGTTTCAAACTCACCTGTTACAATTACTTGGACCACTACCAGATAATTCTCAAATTGGAAAACCCTATAGAAATTCCTATTATTGATTCTCAAAAAATGGGCTTCAGCCCAAAATTCCACAACTGCCTCATAATTGTAGCTCGAGGGATGATGTGGAATCCTCTCAAACGAAATGCTTCAAAAAACGAAATGCTAACTTGCGATAAATGAAAAGATTATGACAGTCTATCTTAAGAACCGAATGAACTAGGGCCTACCCTGAAAATAGCTAAAGAAGTATGAAATTTTGGAACTGTCTTTAGCTTTGCACTTTCCATGACTGCTTAATTTGACAAGTTGTCTAAAGCAAATTTATACACAATGAAAATACTTTCCATTTATCCACATCTTGTGGTTTCTCAAAAGATACAAACAGAATACCACTAACAATCTGCAAATTGGATTACCCTAATTTACCATACCACGGCATCCCACCTCAACAATGATAAGGCTGCGGAGAATCCAGACTTCAACTCTAAGGCTACTTCTAAATGTAAACATACAACCTCACATCTCTTCTGTCCTGAAAGCTCTCCACTGGATACCAATAGGAAGAAGATATTCCTTTGAGCTAATGTGCATCACTTACAAAACACTACATGGCAAGGAAACACAATTCCTTCATTCACAAATTGCCAAAGACTTTCAATCCAGCAACGTACATTTCAAATTTACACTTCATCTAATCTTTCCAACTTACAGGAAGAAAACCTCTGGCAGCTCTACTTCTCCTCAAAACTATGGAATCCCCTAACTGCAAAGCTTCGAGCCACAGAGAATCAGAGGTCAGAAGGATGGTCAAGAGTCTGTATGCTCTTGTTCATGAAGACGCGTGACAGCACAAAGTCTAGCCCCTCTGCCTGGGAACAGACACTGCCTATGAACAGATGCTCTGCACTATCCACGAATGATCGAGAGAGAACCCGATCGGCCCACTCCCCTTACAAACATTCCCTTACTATGATCAAGGAAAAACTAGCTCAGTTACTACTTTGTGCAAGTTTCCATTTACTTTTTTCTTGCGCAGAAGGTCTTTGTCTACAAAATGTGCATGTCTCTGAGTAGTGTTCTACGTGGATAGCCCAAGGGCCCTCCACATGGGGTAGTAAGAGCTATACAAATGCTATTGTGCAATATGATATCCCTCATGCAAATAATGTAGTTTATTTCTATGGTTTTACATCCTCAGATGCATGCTGTCTCAAAAAGCCTCCTCCATACTCCTAAAACTGTGAATGAAATATTGACCCTGACTTAAAACGAGCAAGTGTTCTCGCTCCTTCCTATAAAAGACAGACCGTCTCCTTTTCCTCCATTCTCTGATTGCCTTACTGTTAAATTCCTGCAGCTTGCCCACACCTCACCTCATCGATCACTACTTTCTTCTTTGAAACCATACACCTGCAACCAAGGGGGCAGCCAGAAAATGAAAACACCTCCCACATGACAAATGTTCATTGGGTGATTTAAGTGATTAAGCCGTACCCACCCTACAAGAGGTACCTTCATCCCTCCTTCTTTCCATTTATCTCTCCATTCTTTAAGCCTTTCATTCTTTCATCCATCAATCTATCCTTCTTTTTACGCTGCCACTCTCCTTTCACCATTCAATCTGTACTTCTTTTAGCATTCTATCCATCCACCATTTCATTATTGTAGCCTACCACACATCCTTCCACTCATACTTCCACTCACACTTCCTTCCATCCATCTATTCATAATTTCACCCCTTTTATGCATCCACCCCGACATCCTTTCACTCCTCCATCCGGTTTCCATCCATGTATCACCCTTTCATCCAACCTTTCATTATTCCATCCATTCTTTAATTCACCCACTTACGTAAATGTTGTTTTACCCACCCAACCATCAGTCCATTCACCCTTGCATCCTCCCTTTTATCCTTTTGACCCCTCCTTGTCACAGTTTCTTCCTTATTTTCAAATGCCCTTCATTCACTGCTCCTTCCTGCCCTCTCACTCTCTGACTCTCTTTTGTTTCATTTCTTCTTCTGATCCTGCTTTACTATGATGGGCATCGCACCCCTCGCCTCAGTTATGGGTTTCCTTGATGTTGTTTCAACAGCTTTTGTCTGCAGAAGTCCAGACAGAAAGGCTCATAAATAACTAATCAGTCCTACAGTGTCAACACCACACCCGCTTAAGCTGCTAAAGTGGGGGGGTTGATGATGTCAAGGCCTGTAACCTATCAATACCTATTCTCCTCTTACCTTTCACGCACCCCACCGCCAATTTCACGAGCTTACATGCACACACATACCCCGACTATTAACCATATCTAGTTTATATTATTTCACACATCTCAGTGAAGTTACAGGCATAGAATGTTTTCTTGAGATCATACAATTAAACTTAATAACAAAAACAATCCATACCTAATAATCAACAACCACTGTCTTAACCACTAACTTAAAGCGTGCTACCCACCAAAAACAATTAAGTGCCTAAAAGTGAGCGCTATATAAACCCAGTCATGATTACAATCCAATAGACATGGACTAGCACTGGAATGTATGACTCTGCTGCCACCTGCTGACCAATGTGAAGATCACAAGCATTGAATTCGGTTCTTCACAGCTGTAGAACTGGTCTATGCAATTGCCTGATCTGATTTTTTAAAACAGACGGTGATGGGAGGTGTAGGATCACAAGGGCAGCGCGATGGGCACGGATATAGTGAACACACATGCAACCTGGTTGGGGTCCCAAGGGGAACTGCGTCAGCGCAGCCCCGGCTTTATTACGTGACCTCGGTTCCGCGCTACGTCAGGACGCGCGGAACCTGATACAAAACAAAGGAGAGCTCCGGTGGCTCTCTACATCCCTCCCATGTTTTACTTCACACAGAAGAGCAAGAAAATATGCAAGAGAACTAGAAACACAAAAATGAAACGGAAACGCAATAATAACAGAACAGAGGAAAGGATACAAAGTCCCAGGGACAACACCCCTCTGGTAATCAGGCAGCGATGATCTGACATTGCTCTTTAGGGACCCAGTGTACAAACAAAGTCTCTGAGCTGGCTGTTCGGCCCCAGGTTGGGGCGTAGATGATAATATCCACCCCTGGGAAGTGATTGTCTCCGGCCGACGTTGTCACCCGGAGGGTGTTGTGCACTGGGCGCTGCTACCTGAGCCCCCTTGGTCTGTACCCCCTCAGCCGGTGACTCAACCATCGAGTCATCGATCTCTGCATCCTCCTCGGATGTGATCGCAACCCCTGCTTTCCTGAAGTGTGATACGTTCCTGGTTACCCTCTGCCGGCCTCAAGCGGCTGTAATCATGGCACCCCAGACACTGACAACCTGCCACAGTTCAGGCTCAAATGGAGTTTGGAATTTTCCACCTGGCCGGCGATTCTTCACTACCACCATATCTCCCTCCTGAAAACCCCTGTATCGACATCGCCTCCGTTCAGTGGCTTTCCGATTAGTGCGTTCTCTGCGCTGCTGAGTGGCTTCAACATCCAGCTCTGGTGATGTCCACTGAGGACCAGACGGGATGTAATCCCGAGGTGGAACCTTAAACATCAGGGCGGCCGGGGCACACCCTGTAGTGCTGTGAGGGGTCTGGCGATAAGCACTCAAAAAATCTTGTAGACATTTCTCACTGTCTTCTCTTTGTTCAACCCCTATTCTGAGGGCACGGTTTAGAGTTCGCATAAACCTTTCGACATCCCCATTAGCCTGTGGCCAATAGGGCATAACCCTGCGATGATGTATAGCCAAGCCTTCAAGGTAAGACCGAAACTCCTGTCTATGGAAGGGCGGGCCATTGTCTGTTCTAACTTCATCAGGAAGGCCAAACATGGCAAATGTTTTCTGAAGCACCGGCCTCACATTCTCAAACGCCGTGGAAGACACAACGTCAACAACGGGGAACTTGGTGCAAGAGTCAATGAGGACTGTCAGCCGCCCATCCGGGAAGCTCCCAAAGTCCATACTCACTTTTGTCCATGGCTTCACACTAGCCGGCTCAGTGACCACGGGACAGCAGGGTGGTTCCCCTGATGTGATTACACAGGAATGGCACTTTCCCACCAATTCGTCCACCTGACTGTCCATGCCAGGGAACCACACCTTGGCCCGCAATCTTGCCTTAGTCTTTGCAGCGCCTTGATGGCCTTGATGTGCTAGCTCCACTACTTTGGCCCACAAACTCTGAGGCAGCACAATTCTCCTTCCTTGCAGGACCAGTCCTTGTCCATCCGTAGATAATTAATCTCGCACCCTCCACATCCCTTGCATTGCTGCTTTACATTCATGATTGGCCACTTTAGTCTTTTCCAGGAAAAGCTTCCATTTCCTGTGATCAAGTGCTTCTTTGACCTGGTTGAGTGTTGTATCCACCTTGGTGGCGTCCACAATGTCTCCTACACTCAGGGCATTGGGGCATGTCGATTGCACCACCATGTTGACAAATATTTCAGTGCTCTCTTCATCTTTCTCTTGAGAGCCATCAGGCGTGGTTAGGGACGGGTGGCGAGACAAATAATCCGCCGGGTTGTTCACTCCCGGCCGATAGATGACGGTAAACCGGTAAGGTTGCAGCAGAACAGTCCACCGTTCTATTCGCGGGGGTGCCAGACGAGGACAGCCGGCAAACAGTGTGACTAGAGTCTTGTGATCGATCACCACCTGAAATTCTTGGCCATACAGATACAGGTGAAAATGTTTGCACGCCCACCGAATCGCCGAAGCCTCCCGTTCTATTTGGGCGTATTGTGTTTCAACCGAAGACAATGCTCTGCTGGCATACGCAACCGGAACCCACTCCTGCGGGTTTTGCTCCTGGAGAAGAACAGCGCCCAGCCCTACTGGACTTGCATCTACCACCACCTCAGTTCGTCGACGAGGGTTAAAGTACGCCATCGTTGACTTGTCTAGTAGGGCTGTCTTGATGTCAGCAAACGTTTTGTCTGCCATCGGGCTCCATTCCCACCGATGCCCAGTTTTTGTGAGCTGTCTGAGAGGTTCCGCCATAGTTGCAAGTTGTGGGATAAACCTTCCACAATAGGTTGCCATGCCCAGGAAACTTCTAACTTCTGTGGTGTTTTTCGGAACCGGTGCTTGACAGATAGCATCCACTTTTCGAGGGTCCACTTGTAGACCATCCTTTGAAAACACATAGCTGAAAAACTCCACTGACGTCTGATAGAACGCACACTTTTTCTTGTGGAGTGTTAACCCTGCCTCCGATAACCTCTGCAGTGTAGCCCTTAGGTGTCGATGGTGTTCTTCTCGGATTTTGGAGTAGATGAGGATGTCATCACTCAAATTGATTACCCCCTGCAGTCCTGAGAGCGTGTCCCTAATCACATTTTGGAATACTTCGGCGGCCGAGGATAGCCCAAAGCTCAGTCTCTTGTATCGCCTAAGTCCCACATGCGTTGAAAAAGTAGTGATGTTCCTACTGTCAAGCTCCAGCTCCAGCTGATGATACCCAGCATTGAGGTCTAATTTCGAGAACCACTGTGCACCATTCAGATCCGCTATGATATCATCCATCGTAGGCGTTATATGCCGCTCTCTTTTAATGGCCTTATTGGGTAGGCGCATATCGACACACAAACGGATGGCTCCAGGTTGCTTAGGTTTCGGTGCTATTACCAATGGCGACACCCACGGTGTGGGCCCGCCTACCTTCTTGATCACTCCTTGATCTTCAAGCAACTGTAGTTCCTTTTCCACGGCTGGTCGTAGGTGAAACGGAACGCGTCGGTGTCTGGGGGCAACGGGCGTAACTCTATGATCTATGTGTAGTTTGACACTTTTACCTTTGAGTCGCCCCAGGCCTTCAAAGAGCTGCGGAAACTCGTTAACCAAGCGTTCAGCATGGGAGTCATATACTTGTCGCGCGAAGAATACTAATTCAAGCTCTTCCGCGGTGTGACAGCCCAACAGCGTACCTCGGTCTCCAGCCACCACGCAGAACCTTGCCAGTGTTGACACCTGCCCGCTGGACACTGACACCTCCACCGTGCCCCACAGAGGAAGCGGTTCTCTGCCCCCATAGTTGTAAATTTTAGTGGTAGTTGGGGCAAGTGATGGTGCTGGGGTCAGCTGCCTGAACAGAGTCTCATCCATCACATTTACCGATGCTCCTGTATCTATAAGCACTGTCGCCGACTTGCCATTGATCTGGACGTTGCTCATGGGTGGAGGTCGCTTTTTCTGTTGCCTCCCACCGGTGAACGAGATCACAAAGATGTCTTCGTCCTCTTCGAAGACTGGGGTCCTCTGAGTCGTGGTCTCGCCAGAATCATCAGCTTCTTTAGTCACACTTCTGACTTTGGTGTCCCTTCCTTTCTGGTTCCCTTGCCATCCTTTGCCAGACCTGCATACCCTCGCAAAGTGGTTATCTTTACTGCATTTGTCACATGTTTTCCCTTTCGCTGGGCACACCATTGGTGGTTTGTGATCATACCCACAGCTTCGGCAGGTGCGTGCGTTTTGTCTGCCAGAGTTCACCTTTCGTCCTGATGGTTGACGAGTTTGGATGGCATCTACCTGCTCTTCTTTCACCTGGACTGAACACGTATTTGACGCAGCGGCCAGTGATTGTCCTCTTACTGCCGTCATGGCATCCGTCCGTACCGCTGATAGTTCGTGTGATCGTGCCAAAACCAAAATGTCGTCAAGGGGCATGCCTTGCTGGCGTAGGATGAGTTTCCTTAGTGCGTTCGATCGGCATCCTTGAATGATCTGTGCCCTAATCACCTCCTGTTGATTGAGGCCTACGCACAAGCTTGCTAGCTTTCTTAGTCGTGCATAGAACATGTCCATTGACTCAACATCCGTTTGCTGAGCCTGCCGGAGTTTGAAGCGTTCAAAGTCTGAGTTCAGCTGTGGGTCAAAATGCTTGTTCAGGGCTTCCACTGCCGCGTTGAAATCCGCCTTATCACCTGTGTTTGGGAGTGCATCAAACAGCTCTTGCAGTTCGTCTTCCCCCATGAGCAGCATGAGAGATCTGCGCACGGCCCCATCTGTCTCTCTTGTGGCGCAGAAGTAGTTTTCTAATCGGTTTAACCATAGGCGCCATCTTGGCGATGCTGTGGCCGGATCAACCAGTTGGCTGAATGGGGGCAGCGCAGTGACTGAGGAGTGAGCACTGGCGCCTGCTTGCACAGGCAGCTGGGGGTTTTCTTGTGGTGGAGCACTCATGATGTCCCTAGTTATGTAGGTGCTTTGCTGTTATGCTATAAGTTCCTCTCTTGTAGTTTCTATTTATCGGAAGTGGTATCTCTCTTTTTTTTTTTCAGGGAGTGTTTTGTGTACTCCTTCTTCTGTCCTCCCTCTTTTTTTTTTCTTTAGGTTTGCTCTTACTTATTGCAGTATTTTTTTCAACAAATTTATTTTCTTCTGCCTCTCTTTTTCTTTCTTGGGGCTTCTGCCCTTCTTCTTACTGCCCCTTTATGTTTTTTATTTTTTATTTTTTTTATTTCCTTTGTTGTTTCTATTTGCACTGTCCCTCAGGGCTCCCTGCCCTTCCTCCTTGCTTGCACGGGGCTCAAGCCCCTCTGGCTCTTCTGCTGCGTTCCCCTCCCAGGGGAACACAGCCTGAGCGTTGCGTTGCTTTGCAACGGGGCATGCGCGTGAGTGTTCAGACGCGCACAGCCCCGTGTGGTGTTGCCGGCCTCCCGATAAGAGCGCTGCGTTGAAGCAAACACCGGAGGTGAGATTGCCTTTATTCTTTTGTTGCTGCGCGCCGCCCAGGCCGCGGCAGGGCTCTGCGGGGCACGGCCGGGGGACTCACGCAGGAGGCGGGGCGAACCTTTTAACATAGGGCACGGCGCGCCTCTTCCATGCGCCGTCGGGTGCCCTCCTGGCCACACGTCCTTGGGCGCTCTTCTTGCATGGCACGAGGTCGTAGTGTCGGTTTCTTTTTTTTTTTTTTGATTAGTGCTCAGTGCTGCTCCTGTGCGACGCGGGAGTATCGATCCCGTTCGTCACCGTTGTAGGATCACAAGGGCAGCGCAATGGGCACGGATATAGTGAAAACACGTGCAACCTGGTTGGGGTCTCAAGGGGAACTGCGTCAGCGCAGCCCCGACTTTATTACGTGACCTCGGTTCTGCGCTACTTCAGGACAAGCGGAACCTGATACAAAACAAAGGAGAGCCCGGGTGGCTCTCTACAGGAGGAACGCTTGCAATACATCTAAACCACTGGTAATCATTCGGGGTAGCATTCCAACCTATCATTCTTTTGCCTACCATGGCATCTCAGTTTGGACACAGCTATACGCACACCAATCTTTTTTTGTTTAATTATTTTTATTGTTTTTCAAAATCAAATATAAGCAAGAAAAACATGAGACCAGGCATGATAGAGGCATGGCCCCATAGTTTATAAAAGGTTACACTATCAATTAAGAGCAATAGATGATGTGTTATTCGCACCACTTAGTGTACCCTCCTGCCTGGCGGTAGGTCCAGGATCATTCCCCCAACATGCAGACCCTCTGTAGTTCCATCAAGGGGACGATAGCTTATCCCATTTTTTGGGGCAACACCTGCTTTGATTATTTTTTCTGCCAGCATTCACCAGTCCATATCATTCTGCCAACCATTCACCCCCAGGGTATTTACCACCCCTACTTTCGAGCTATATTCCTTTTTGTTACTCTCAGGAACACAGACAGACACAATTTGGTGTACCTGTGGAGAGGGGGGGTGGGGAGGGGTTCAACAAGCAGCATTTTGTTGTGTCTGGTATGAGGCATCCTGTTGTAGCCCTCACTATCTCCCTAAGGGCAGTCCAATATTCCAATATGTTTGTATCTTGAGGCAGCTCCACACCACATGAAGAAAGGTGCCCACCTCCTCACATCCTCATACACCCCATGGTGTGGAGGGCAGTCCGGGAGTAGTATGGGGAGCTGCACTAGTCAAAACCCTCACTTGATGGCAATGTCTTTGAATGCTTCCATGGTCTCCTCCCACTCCCCTTCCTCAAAGTTCCCCACCACTAATTCCCATTTAGCTTTAAGTTACTGCAAAGTGTGGGGGGCATTATTGATCACTTTTCTACAAATTAGTGAGATCGTTCCTTTACATTTCGATTCTGAGTGTATGTCATCTTCTAGCAGTGAGGATTATTTAAGTATCATGCCCTTAGGTATGTGTGAGGCAAGGGCATGTCTGAGCAGGATATATTTATAAGTTTCTGACTGTGCACGTTGACACTGGTCCCTGATCTCAGTCAGTGAAAGTGTTGCATCTCAATTCCATACATCTCCTAATCTGGATATTAAAATAAGATCCCATTTCATGAAACCTTGGAACTTTCACACATCAGATAACATATCGCTCAACCATAGGAGGGGTCATCTTGGTCAGTCAGTCCCTCCATCCCAGATAGGCGATGGCCACCTTCCAAACATGCACCACTGATTTTGTGTTTACAAGAAGTCTTTGTAGTGTCCTGGAGTTGTATAACGCCCCTTTATAGCCCTCCCACCCCAGGCCAGTATCTCTAGTTGCACAGCTGGCTCATCCCATGCTGTAAATGTCCAGTCATTAATTGCCACGAGTTGTGTGGCCCAGTAATATTTTCATATATCTGGCAGGCCTATTCTCCCATTATATATGACATGCATTAATTTCTGGAGCGCTATGTGTGGTGGGCTGTTGTTCCAGAGTAGGAGCCTAAGTGTAGCCTCCGTCCTGAGGAAAAACTCCCTAGAGACCAGATTAGGGGTATTTTGATGGGTGTAGATCATCCTCAGCAGTTTCATCATTTTGAACATCATTGCTCATCCCAATAGTGAGAGCGGAGAGGATCACTAATGCTGAACATCAGCCTTAAAGCAGTCCAAGATGGGGGGGTGGGGCAGGTTTTTTCCCATAGATTAGCCGGGCGGTCTTTTGTTATTTAAATTCCCAAATATTTAAACCTCTCCTCTATGATCGGCTTGGAAATACTCCCGTGGAGGTTGGGTTTGGGGCCTTTGACTAAGTGCATAAGGGATTTGTGCCAGTTAATTGTGCATCCAGAGTGTGTCCCAAAAGTTCAGAGGATCTGTATTAGTCTGGGAATGGTAGGGAGGGTGATCCGTAATGTAAAGCAGAATATGTGTATAAAGAAATACACTCCTCCCAAGTCACCCTGAGCTAATTCCATGTAGCAATGCATCACTCCTGACCTCCACTGCAAGGGTCTTGAGGGCCAGGCCAAAGATCAGTGGGAAGATCAGCCAGCCTTGCCTAGTTCCTTGATGAAGTTTGAATGTGCGCAACATCACTCTGTTTACCCTTACCAGGGCCATTGGACCTCGGTACAGAAGATGGGTCCACCCCATTAAGTTGAGGCCAAACCCCAACCACTCCAGCACAGTGACCATGTAGTCCCATTCTGAAGTGCTGAATGCCATGGAGGCATCCATTGCCAAGACCATGGTGGATAACCTGTCATCTGCTGCTCTTGCCAGAACCCCAAAAGGCTGCCTGAAATCAAGCCTGGTTCCCCTGTTGGGTATGAAGCCCAATTGATCTGGGTGGATCAGGGTTGTAATCACCTTCCTGAGTCTGTTGGCAAGCAATTTGGCAAGGACTTTAATTTCTGCATTCAGGAGAGATATTGATCAGTAGGGCCTGCAATGGACAGGGGGTTTACCTTCCTTGTGGATTACCACTATTGTTGCCTAGCATTGGTCCACTGGGACGTGGCCCGCTGATTTGACCTCCTTCCATTGTATTATTGTTACTGTTTCCATCGTTTTTTATTGTGCCTTGTTTATGCTGTTTCTATCGTTTTTTATTGTGCCTTGTCTTATTGTGCCTTGTTTTTGCCGTATTTTCTCTGCGTATTTTGGGCCATTTTGCCCCTTGTGTGCTCCTCTGCCGGCTCTCCCTGAGCCAATCCTCTGCCTTCCCTGCCGCTGCGTCCCTGCGTCCCCGCCCCCCTCGTGCCCCCATTCGCTTTCCCCTCCCGCCTCCCGCCTCCCGCCTCCTCCTCCCTCCCACCTCCCCTTCCTAATGGCGGTCGCTGCGCGATGCAGATGAGTGACGCTTGACCTGTTTTGGCCGGAGCTCGCTCCCCCGCGGTGCAGCACCACCTAGCTGTGCCGTGTCCCTGCCCACACGCTGATTGTGTGTTCGAGGCCCCGACCCCCTTGCGCCCCCATATGCTTTCCCCTCCCTCCTCCCAGCTGCTCCTCCCTCCCACCTCCCCTTCTTAATGGAGGTCGCTGCGTGACGTGGGTGAGTGACCCCGACCTGTTTTGGCCAGAGCTCGCTCACCTGCGCGTGCAGCACCACCTAGCTGTGCCGTGTCCCTGACCCCCGCCCACACTGCTGATCGCATGTTCGAGGCCCTCCTCCACCCGCAGGCACCCGCCTGCGCCTCATCCCTGGTGTGTAGTGGGCTACTGGTAAGCGTCACTAGACCTGTGCATTGTATTATTGTGACTGTTTCCATCGTTTTTTATTGTGCCTTGTTTATACTGTTTCTATCATTTTTTATTGTGCCTTGTCTTATTGTGCCTCATTTTTTGCCGTATTTTCTCTGCGTATTTTGGGCCATTTTGCCCCTTGTGCACTCCTTTGGCGGCTCTCCCTGAGCCGATCCTCTGCCTTCCCCACCGCTGCGTCCCTGCGGCCCCACCCCCCTGGTGCCCCCATTAGCTTTCCCCTCCCGCCTCCCACCTCCCAGCTGCTCCTCCCTCCCACCTCCCCTTCTTAATGGCGGTCGCTGCGCAACGCGGGTGAGTGACCCCTGACCTATTTTGGCCAGAGCTCTCTCCCCTGCGCGTGCAACACCACCTAGCTGTGCCGTGTCCCTGTCCCCCGGCCACGCTGCTGATCGCATGTTTGAGGCCCTCCTCCACCCACAGGCACCCCGCCTGCGCCTCATCCCTGGTGTCTAGTGGGCTACTGGTAAGTGTCACTAGACCTGTGCATTGTATTATTGTGACTGTTTCCATCGTTTTTTATTGTGCCTTGTTTATACTGTTTCTATTGTTTTTTATTGTGCCTTGTCTTATTGTGCCTTGTTTTTGCTGTATTTTCTCTGCGTATTTTGGGCCATTTTGCCCTTTGTGCTCTCCTCTGCCGGCTCTCCCTGAGCCAATCCTCTGCCTTCCCCTCCGCTGCGTCCCTGCGGCCCCGCCCCCATCGCGCCCCCATTCGCTTTCCCCTCCCGCCTTCCAGGTGCTCCTCCCTCTCACATCCCCTTCTTAATGGCGGTCGCTGCGCCTGCTCCCGTCCGCGCCTGGACCGTGCCCAGCGCCAGTCCCCCTGGTCCCCCTAGCCAAGACCCCCCAGACAACACTACTCCTCACACACTCTCCACTCCCTTAACTCAGGACCACGCCCCGCCTGCACCCAAACCAGCCCCACACACACACAGGGTCCCTTCACCTGCTACACCTGCCTATTCTCCTGCTCCACCTCTCACACCCCCAACACCCACACGCCCCATACCAACCCCAGCGCCCCCAACACCAAACACAACAACCTCAATGCAACAAACTCCCGCACAGCCCCCACACACACCAACTGGCCCCACCACAAAAAAAAACACAACCTCAACACACCCCACGTCAACACCACCACAACCCACAGCAACACCACGAGCACCTACACAAACACTGTCGCACAACACAACAACAACACCCCCCACAACCATCTCAGCTGCTTGCTCTTAAACACCCGCTCCCTACACAAACATGCCATAGAACTTTGGGGCCTCATCACATCACACTCACCTGACATCGTCTTCCTCACAGAAACCTGGACAAACCACTCATCTGAGCCCAACATAGCTACAGCCACCCCTGAGGGCTACAAACTCCAACGCAAAGACCGCCTTAACAAACCAGGATGTGGCATCGCCATCCTGCACAAAGACACCATTAAGGTCACCACCAACACCCACGACCCCCTCAACAACGCAGAACACATGTACTTCCTAATCCACATAAACAACAACACCACCCTAAGAGGTACACTCGTATACAGACCCCCTGGGCCACGCTCACCCTTCTGTGACACCATTGCTGACACCATCCCTCCTAGACAACCTCACCAACCTCAGACTCAAACAACTGGTCACAGCACCCACCCACTCAGCAGGACACACTCTTGATGCAATCTTCACTTCGAGCCAACACATAACCTATACCCACGCCACCGAACTCCACTGGACCAACCACCACTGCGTCCACTTCTCCTTCACCAAACCCCCTCCCACACACCACCACCAACCCACCACCCCCTACCGCATGTGGGACAAGATCCCCTCAGAACGGCTGAACTCCCAACTGGCACAGACACCCCACCCAACACCAACGACCCCAACACTGCGGCGCATAACCTCACAAAATGGATCACTACCTGCGCAGACTCACTCGCCCCTTCAGAAAAAACACTACCACCCGCAACATCAAGAACACCCCATGGTTCACTGCTGAACTCCAAATGCCGCAAAGCGGAGAAAGCCTGGCGACAAGAACCCTCTACCACTAATTTCTCCACCCTCAAAAACCTCCACTCGCAATCACCACCAACTCATACGCACCACCAAAAGAGCACACTACAAGGAACGCAGAGACAACAACTCCCAAGACAGCAAAGAACTCTTTACCATCATCAAAGAGCTCTCCAAACCCAAAGCCAGCAATTTAGACTCCACGCACACACAAACCCTTTGCAACTCCCTCTCAAACCACTTCCACCACAAAATTCTGGACATACACAACAGCTTCATACCACACACACCCACCACACACCCCCCCGACCCGTCCAACACAGACCTCCCTCACACCCCTTCCAGCCTACTCACCACCTGGGCCACAACCACAGACGAAGAAACGGAAAAAAACAATGAATTCCACCCACTCTGGATCACCCTCCGACCCCTCACCCCATTGGATCTACAACAAAGCCAGCCCAACCATCACCCCCAAGCTCTGAGACATAATCAACAGCTCATTCGACACCGCCATCTTCCCAGACCCCTGGAAGCACGCAGAAGTCACTGCACTCCTAAAAAAAGCCCAAAGCTGACCCAGATGACCTCTCCAACTACCACCCCATCTCTCTCCTCCCTTTCCCCGCCAAGGTCACTGAGAAACTAGTGAACGCCCGTCTATCCCACTTCCTCGAGAAAAACCACACACTCGACCCCTCCCAATCTGGGTTCCGCAAGAACCACAGCACGGAAACCGCCCTCATCGCATGCACTGACGACATCAGAACTAGAGTCGAGAAGGGCGAGACCATTGCACTCATACTCCTAGACCTCTCCGCAGCCTTTGACACTGTCTGACATCACACACTCTGCACACGCCTCCACAACTCTGGGATTCGACACAAAGCCCTAGACTGGCTCACCTCCTTCCTCACCGATAGAACCCAAATAGTCTGCCTCCCATTCTTCCAATCCACTGCCCCCAAAATCATCTGCGGAGTCCCCCAAGGATCCTCTCTCAGCCCCACACTCTTCAACATTTAAATGATCCCACTAGCCAACATCCTCCAACCACACGGAATCACCATCCTCTCCTATGCAGACGACACCCAACTCATCTTCTCCCTCACCAGCAACCCTACTACCGCCAAAACCAACCTCCATGCTGCACTCCTTGACACCACCGCCTGGATGACAGCTAACCACCTCACACTCAACTCCAACAAAACCGAGATCATCATTTTCGGCCCCCACAAAACCATATGGGATGCCTCCTGGTGCCCCCCCCTACTCCCTGCACCTACCCCCGCAAACCATGCACGCAACCTTAGCATCATCCTGGATCCATCCCTCTCCATCACCCATCGACAAAAGGATCACCTTCAAAATCCTCATCCACGCACACAAATCCCTCCACAACACCGGCCCAACCTACCTCAACAAAAGAGTGAACTTCCACACTCCCACCCGCCACCTCCGATCCGCCGACCTTGCACTCGCCACAATCCCCCGCATCAAACGCACCACCACAGGAGGCAGATCATTCTATCTCGCCCCCAAGGCCTGGAACTCCCTCCCCACCAACCTCCGCAAGATCCAAGACCTCCTGCTTTTCAGAAAAAACCTCAAGACATGGCTGTTCGAACAGTGATCTCCCCCCTTCCCCACCAGCGCCTTGAGACCCTCACGGGTGAGTAGCGCGCTCTATAAATTTCTTGATTGATTGATTCCACATATTTAACAGGCGGGTCCCAAATCTGGATGCCATTTCTTTATAAATCTTAATGGAGAGCCCTATAGGCCCCGTTGCCTTTCCTGAATTGAGCAATCTGAGTGCTTGATCAATATCACCTGGTTGGAATCACCATCCAACATTTGGATATTTTCTTCTGAGAGCTTCGGAGCTTTAGTATCCCGGAGAAAGTGTTGCATATCTAGTATCATATATTGCCCCCTCGCTGAGTATTGATCTGTGTAGTAAGTGGCAAATTCCTCCGCTATATCGTCAGCGGTTGTTTTTATCTCCCCATTGTTATTTGGTATTTGAAGCACCCAGTTTCGAGTATAGTCACGCTTTTTTAGCCACACTAGTAATTTCCCAGCCTTGTTCCCTATGTCACTTAGCCTCCATTGGGCCATAATGTGGGTCATTAGTGTGGTTTCTTCAGTCAGGTACCTATACTCCCTTTGTTTCAATATAAGAGTGTGAGTGACAGCTTCATTCTCGCCACCAGGACCTATCTTCTCTACTTTTGCAATTTAACCCTATAAGCATTCTAAGTTGGCCCTCGCCTCCTTTATTTTTCACTGTGATGAGGGAGTATGCATGGCCTCTGAGTCCTGTTTTATAGCCTTCCGACAATGTCATATCTGAATGTACTGCCCCCTCATTTGTGTCAAAATACTCTTTTGTCATTTATCCCAAGGTTGTCATGTTATTATCTTGCGGTCTTTCAGGTACCATCTACTGATGGGTCATGGTCCTGTGTTCCCTCCTGAGTCACCTTTCAGCTCTGGCCACACCGGATTGGTCAGATATGCCCATGGCTAATTGTTTGACTACCACTATTCGGGTTATATGAGAGTTTTGTGTAAATATGTAATCAAGGTGTGAAAAACTATTATGTTCCCCAAATAGGAACGTATACTGCTGGGTGGTGGAGCCCCCAGGTGTCCGTGAGGCCAAGAGCCTTTGTGAAGGTGGCTAATGTAATTTTGCTCCCGGGCCGCTGTACTGACAAGTGTCTATTCATGTTTTCCGACATAACTGTATTACACTCACCCCCCAATAATTAACATGACCACCGATAATTGTAGTACCAAATCACTTAGTGCTGGGAAAGTTATCTGATGGTGTCACGGAAGAAAATATACTGAGCATATATCACGCAAATCAATCGATTCCCTGCTCCAATAGGAACTGTCCAGCCTGAACTATCAGGCCATGTCTTCCCTGATTCAGAACACAAGCAACCCAAGACCAGTGTTGCCCTGATTGAGGCTCATCATTTGGGTGTAGCCTGGTTCCAGTGGAACAGTGAGCATTTGACCCATGTCTGGATGTACTCTTGCAACTTTGAGCATTACATCAAAAACAAAGAAGGTGAAGGGAGGAATGCTTGACCACTGGCAATCATATGGGGTAGCATTCCAACCCATCGTTCTTTTACTGGCAGTCGCACAGTGAGCTTGAGACCCATGCCTGGGCATACCCTTGCCACTTAGGGCATCACATTAAACATACAAAAAATGATGGTAGGAATGCTTGCAATAAGTATAACCACTGGAAATTGCTTGGGTAGCATTTCAATGCAAATTATTCTTGGCCCTGCTCCAATCGTAACAGTCTAATCTGAAGTGTTAAAGTCAGAAACTCCCTGAGCTGAAGAACAGTCAACACAAGATTGGTTTCACCCTGATTGGGGCTTGTCATTTGGGTGTAACTTGGTTCAAGTGTCACAGTGAGCACTGGACCCACGTCTGGGCATACCCTTGCCACTCAGGACATTACATCAAACACACAAAAGGTGTGGGAGGATGCTTGTAATAAGTCTAACCACTGACAATTGCTTGGGGTTGCATTCCAACCCATCTTTCTTCTGCCCACCATGCCACCCGTGTTTGGATCTAGACATACGCAAATCAGTCTTGACCCTGCTCCAGTAGGAACATTTCAACCCGAACATTCCAGCCAGGTGCTCCCTGAACCAGCACACGAGCACCCCAAGACCTGTTTGGTCCAACTGGGGTTGTCAGTCGGATGTAGCTTGGATGCAGTGGTACAGTGAGCATGTGACCCAAGACTGCCACTTGCCACTAATCAGTGTTTATAGTGGCAACCCACCCCTGCTTAAACCCCCACTGAAAGTGCATTAACACCTTGTCAGGGAAAGTCAGCACTATATAAATACAATTACCATTCAACAACCATGGGGAAAACAAAATATGACAAACTCTCAAATGTGTGGCTCTGCTGCCACCTGCTGACTAGTATGAAAATTACAAGAATTGAATGCTTAGTGCTTCCTATCTGTACAACTGGACCCAGCCATATGCTAATCAGTTTTGACTCTGATGTTGTGTCAGGCAGGGGCGGTTCATTCATAGAGGAGTGGGGGCGCTTAACTCCCTTATGTGAGCTACTACCTCCCAGGCTCATTATTCTTTCCAATTAAATCACCCGTACCTACATTAATTTTACTTCCTTATGGGGTGGGGAGCTTTCTCTCCCAGAAAGCAGTAGGTGGGGAGGACGATTGAATTGCACATGTCAGATTGGCCGGTGTGGCAAGCTTGACATGTGCAGTTCAAGCGTCCAAGTTCAACTCTACCATGGAGCTGTTTGAACAAAGACACAGCCCCATCGGTCTTCTACAGAGTAGTGTGTTGCATGCTCCAGCCAATCCTAGCACTGGTCTCATGGTGTTTAGTATTATAACTAGCAAAAGAATAGTGGCTGGACTGGCTGGGGTGTTTGGGGCATATTTTTCCCAGGCCAGCAAAAACATCTTTACATCGAGGTAGCGAGAGACTGTAGGATTTAACCTCAGGAGTCTAGTGGTTTGCAGTTAATGTGTGAGATGATTGTGGAACGTTCTATTCACAGTTGTATGACAAAAAAAGTATTTACATTTATGTCCCACCACTTTCAAAGTCATCAGCCACCACTAGTGTCAGGAGTGATTTGTGAAAATACTGTGGTCACACATTACACTAAACCATGGCACAGTGTATCCACATTTCTCAAATTTGCTTCAGAACAGACTTCTCCATAGCATGTGAGACATTCTCAAAATACTTTTCTGAAATTATTTGCCTTTTGTCCATTTCAGGAAACTTTATGAAATGTATTTTCAAAACCTGAGACAACCTACATCTCATTCTCATCTAAGATATATTGAGCCACTCAGAGATTTCACAATTCAGAATACTGCAGGGCTTAGATCTGAGGGTGTGTTGGCAAAGACGATGAATTCCAGGACTGAGACTCAACTGAAGTCAAGTGGGGGAGGGTCATCCAGACTTGCTGGGATGGGACTCACACTCAATGTGTGAGACTTGAGGTGTATGCAGTTTAGGAAACCATGAACTGATTTTAAAGTGATGTACAGTGGCAGGACTCCTCTAAGCACCATGGAAGTGTGGCGCAGAATATTACTTGAATGTCCTTGTCACAGAGTGAGACAAGCTTTCCAGCAGAAAGTCAAAAGGAGGAAAGTAGACTAATCGTTCAAGTACCAGCTGCGGATCCTGAAAATTGTAATTTTATACTGACTTTGCCACTTGACAAATTTGTATGATCCTGGTCAAGCCTCTATATTTATGTTTGCCTTCGTTTCCTTATGTGATAAATCTGGCAGTGCTTAAAATCAGGCTGCCCCCAATAGTAGGTGCTATTTTTAAAACTGTAAACTGCAGAGGATAGAAAAAGGAGTAGAATATCATTTGTCAAATGACTGCTGTTAGCTTGTGTAGCCCAACAAGTAACTCTTCAGGGTAGGTTTACTAAATTCTGTGCTGGATTTGCTTCATAAAAGTGATGCATACGAGCACAAAAAGCTTTTTTGTTGTTCACTTTCCAGTGCAAAACTTGTTTTGTGCTGGAAAGTTACCTAAAAGTAACACAAAGCAGGGTGTAGCCCTAGTTTGCATTGCTTAGCATCATGTGACATTCCATGGGTGGTACATGGGCATTCCCATGCAACCACTTAGGGCTTTTGATGCAAAACCCTATCTACCAAAAATGTGAGACAGGATTTTGCATCAAAAAATAATGTATTTTGAAATCAGGCAGTAAAAGAAGAAATGTTTTCATTTCTCCTTTCTTTTCCGACTTTGCATGTGTGCTGCACTGTACAGCACCCATACAAAGTAGCAAAAGTGTTATAAGTTGTCTAGGCATAGTATTTTGTACTGGAAGGTTACCATCCAGCCTGGTTTGACTGTGAACTCTATGCTTTCAGCCTACTATTTATGGCAAGTAACTTGGAAGGAAGCATCTCGAGAATGGGAGGTGCTCAAGAACCTTAAAATGTTTCCAACACTCAGGACAGCTGTGCATCCCACCTTAAGAGGGGTACAAGTACTGGATCCCTCAAACAGTACTGGGTTCATCCATTAATCAGCGAGATAGCTTGCACATCAGTGTAGTAACAGTAGACACCAGACTAAGAGTAGAACGCCTGTGGTTTCCACTCTCCATCCAGATTAGGCCAAAGACTGTTAAACCTGCCGTGTGCCCTTGCTGCTGTGAGCTGTGGAGAGAAGGAGAGCCTACCTGCATGCATGAGGACCTGCACAAGACCCAGCTGACTGGAAAATCTGTGTGTGAACCCTGGAGGGACATAAGTCACCCACTAGTCACCAAAGAGCATCATCTCGCTCATTAAGCTGCATCCTGCTCCAATGATGTCAAGGATGTTAATCCTGCACCATCCAGGGCTCATCCCACACCTAAAAGGCTCTTGCATCCATTTTCCTTCACCCCTTCTTCCTGCTGTAAGCCTTGACTGGTTGTCGTTGCTAACCCGAGAGAGTCAGCTTCTTAAAACGAGTAACTTGGTTACCCATTTAGAGTATATTACAACTGCTGCCCTTGGGCAATAGTTGTGAATAAGAGTACCCACACAAAACTTGCGCTAGGACTCTAGGCAAGGAACTCATTAAAGGAACTGTGAGATTCCTGCAATGGCTGGGGCCCAGACAGAGGGCTATGGGCTAGTTCAGCTTTGGGGGTTAAATAGAAAGAGGTAAGGAGGAGATATTTGTGTTCATGCATCTCTTTGTGGATTTGAGGCAGGAGGTCGATGGGCTGGTGCCTCGAAGATTGTTGAAGGGGTAGCTGTGATAAGTCTAGTGTTCATTAAACAGCCTCAAATTCTTGTGAGCAGGACCCAGGAAGCAGATGTTGTTGATGTGCCCATTCACATCAAGGTTCAATTTTTCAGCTCAAACACAACTGCATTTTTATTTTCTCTTGCCTACGGGTAGAACAAGAAAACAATATTTTCTTGAAAAGTGACGTTTTCGCCATTGAACAGACCCATTTAAATACACTAGAGCTGCCAAAAGAATTTCCATCTCAAAGAAAAAAAACGATGATTTGCAATGCCACCCCCAGCGAATGTCGGTAGTTAGGCTATTTACAGTCATTCCCTCTATCGCTTTTTATGTGTTTGATGTAGCGCCCCAAGTGGGCAAAAGTATGCCAGGACATAGGCTCATTGTGCCACTGCCATCAAGTTGCACCCAATTGAAGAGGCCCAAGTAGGCCGAAACCGGTCTTAAGTTGCTTGTGTTTCGGTTCAGAGAGAACCTAGCTTGGCAGTTCAGGCTGGACTGTTCCTATTGGAGCAGGATCAAGGATGATTTACATATGGTTGAGTGTAATCTCAGGTGTAATAATGGGTAAAACAAATGATGGGTTTAAATGCAACCCTGTGTGATTGCCAGTGGTTAGGCTAGTTGCAAGCATTCCTCCTGTCACGTTTTATGTGTCTGACATCTCAAAGAAGACCAGTGTGACATAAGACAGTTGCACACCATTTCTCAGGAAACATAAAATATGACATAGATATCTAATATGCCCACAATCACAACCAGTGTCCACCTTTTTCAAAGCATTGACCTTAAAGCAGCATCCAGTCAGTGAAAGCCTCCTTTTGCTGAAGCTGCTCTCGTGGAAACAATCCTTGGTAATAAAAAAGCCTCACAGGAGTCTGGTACCACTGGAAAATGTACACAAAGGTACAACTGAGGCATCAGAAGAATAATCTTACTTATACTGAAGATGACAAGGTCACCATTCTACACAGTCTCGCCATTTGGCGGATGATGTCATGGACATGCTGTGGTCACCTAAGGGTAAGTGGACTGATGTGAAAATGAAGCTGACAAAAGACTGGTGTTGCTAGTGAAGCATGTGCACTGGTTTTGGGAATCAAATGGATTCCAAGGAATTATTTTCCATGCAGCATCTGAAGCATTGCCAACAAGTTACGCTCCATTGGCTGCAAGGCCCTGTAAACGGTAGCAAAGAAACAGCACTATTTCCCCAGGGTTCATATGCAGACAGCAGCCACGGGTAATGCATGTTGCATTATCACTCCCAAATACCTAAAAAAGTTTCCATGTTTGCCACTGTCAGAAAGGCTTAATTCCTGGTTTGAGTTTTTTTACTGACAAGAATGGCCACGTTGTAAGCTGCACACTTTGCTGTGAAACTGTGAATGGTGGGAGACTGAGTACGTTTTGGCACTATGAGCCAAGTGACATAAAGTGGAAATGCTGTGATCATGGAGGCAAGCATTTTGTAGAATGATCGTTTGTTTTTTTGGTTCAATTACCCCGGGATACAAATATCTCAGGGTAAAAAAATAGAGATAAGAAAAAACAAACTGAAAAATAGTAATATAACAGGAAGTGACAATAAATGCAGATAAAGAAATAAATATAGTAAAGGGACAGTGCAGTAGGATACCGTTAATAAGGGTGGATTTATGGGGGGTCTCGCCCTTACAATAAAGTAATGTACATATTTCAGACAAACTTTGGCAAAACCAGTTGCTCTGGCTTGCATTTGAGCCCTGGCTAAAACATTAAAAACAGCCTGCTGCAGTAAAAAAAAATATATATATATATTACTGCTTTCTGTATACACTGCATCTATGAGCTACAGAATTTAATCAGAACTTTACAAAACATATCCTACACCAGTTTGAAGACACTAAACCCTGTCACATCTGTGACCTAAAGCCAGCATAGCTGGTACATGGACATGAGTTAGAGTGGTCACTTCCACGTCCATTGCACTTTGATGTCATTCAGTTGTGGCACTGGTCGAACCACAAGTCATTACCCAGCATATTTTTAGTAAAGAAGCAAATGACACAAACCATCCTCAAGCCCGTTTTTACAATGCTGTCCGAAATGTTCTCATGTGGTGCCCATTTTATTCTTTGCTGGACTGAGGAGTTTGCAAACGTGTGGCAACTGTTTGCCTAAAATGGCAGGTACCAACATGCATTTGATTCTCCACATTCAGTGTACGTCAGCTTTACTGAATAACATGCATAGGGGCATATATAAACTTTTTGGTGCAAAACTGCGCTAACGCAGTTTAGCACCGAAAAGTTTACCGCTGGCTTGAGCCATTCCTGAGCACCAACTCGGTGCCATATTTATGGAATGGCACAAGCCAGCGCTAAGCTTGGGCTAGCGTCAACAAAAATGATGCTAGCCGGGTGGGGGTGGCGGTGGCGGTATGGGAATAGGTGGTTGTGCATCAAAAAATTACATTAGGCTGGTTAGAGGCAAAAAAATGCAGCTAACCAGCCTTGCATCATTTCCAGGCACACAACCATCCTAAAACATGACTCCTGTTTTAGAAAAGGAGTCATGCCCACCACCCCAATAGCAGGCACAGGGGACCAGTGTCCCCTGGGCCTGGCCATTGCACCCAGTGCCATGCAGAGGGCCCCTTGTTAGGGCTCGCAATGGCACTTTAAAAAAAATAACAAAATACTTACCTATACTTACCCTACTTTCCTACTTTCCTGGGATGGGATCCCTCATCCTCTGGTGTCACTCTGGTCTGGGTGGGGTTGTTTCTGGGGCTTGAGGTGGGCACCTGTGCGCCCATTCCATGGTGTTTGACCATGGAAATGGGTCCACAGGTGCCCTAACTCCTGGTCTGACCCAGGCGTTAAATAATAGCACTAAGCAAGCTTAACACCATTATTTGGGTCCACTTCCCACTCCTGCATCATTTTAGCGCGGGAGGATAAATATGGCACTATGGGGATAGCATAATTTTTTGGATGGGAACGCCTACCTTGCATCTCATTGATGCAAGGTGGGTTCACGCATCCAAAAAATGGTGCAAACTCCAATATTATAAATATGGGGTTAAGTTTGCGCCAAATTTGCATACAAAAAATGATGCAAATTCAGCGTAAACAGAGTATAAATATATCCCTTTGCATTTGGAAGTGCACTGAGGGACTCAGCCGTGAACACCCTCCACCTGATAACAGACGTGGTACAGTGGTGAGACTTACAGCAACTTTGGTAGCTGCACTGCGTAATTTATTTGTATTTCATCAAAGAAGATGCAGAACAGTGTCATATTTACTATGGTATTGGACTGTTTCTCTCTTCTGCTGTTCTGTTACACTTTTGTCTGTCTTGCACTATGACCAGGTCAACTGGCTTTGCCAATGCTTGTTTATTTTGTTTCATGTAAAAATAATGATTTTTAAGTGCAATGTTCATATATGAACAGACACTGGAAGCCTAGTAGCAGCGACCCCTGCCAAAATAAATAAACAAATAGGCCAAAAATACATTAGTATTGATTTCATTATAAAGCACAGGGGCGTGTGTTTACTGTGTAAGTGCACATTGTGCAAGAGCACAATGCCATTATTCAGAGTGAGGTAAGCCGATGGCTGAAGTGGGATGACCCTATGCTCTAAGCTGTATGCTGCAGTGGGCAGAAAGAAATGTGAAATAATACAACAGATCAATGGGTGGAGAGAACTGGCACAAAGCCCCTATAACTAAGTAAGTACTAACTAAGAGAAACTAGCCTGGTGGAAGGAAGGAATATTCGGCCAGCTGTGTAAAGGTGAAGATTCGTCCCTCTTAAAAGAGGTCTTCGACCGTAATTAGTGAGTACTCCGTTCATATCCTTAGGGTCATGGCTGAATAAAACCCCGGGTGGCAGAGTAAACCAATCAGGGGAAGGGTTGGGGCGCATGCCAGGGTGTTACAGGAGAGGAGATGTATGGGGGACATACAGGATTGCGTTACACAGAACTGCAAGGGCCAGGGTGAGGGGGTAGAGCCTTTTGAAGGAGGAGACCTTGAACTGTCGATATTGGGATAGGTTCTTGGTCAGCAGTGGCTTCCCAGAGTTATCGATTCACCATCTAGTGGGATAACCATTGGAGTTGTGATGCTAAAAAAATACTCTTCAAAGGAGGGGGCACCCAGGCCTCCTCAATCTGTCGGCAGCTGCAGTTTAGTGAGGGCCACTCAGTGTCTTTTAGTACCAGATTAGGTCAGACAAGATGGTGTCTAAATCCTTAAAAAAGGAGTGTGGGGGAATAACAGGTAGGTTTCCAAAGTAGTAGAGGAGGTGGGGTAGGATGACCATATTTGCCAACACTATCTTGCCTGTGGGGGGCCAAGGTAAGTGACTGCTGGAAGTGGACTTGAATTTTAATCCCTCTGCGGCTTTACAGTGGTTCCCTTTGTAAATGTCTATAGGGGTATAGTATTGAGTCGCCTGCGCATGCCAGCTCAGTTGGATATAACGGGTATATAGCTGACTTTGCCCAATTGACGCGAAGGTCAGTGACCACCGCAAAGTCCGCTACGGTAGTGTGGAGGGGTTAAGATCTACCGATACATCTCTTAAGTATATCAGTAGATCATCTGCTTATAGAGATACTACATGCATCCTGTCCGCTAGTGTGATACCCCAATCATGGCCTTCACTGTGCAAACGGATAGCAAAGGGCTCCTTCGCCATGGCGAATAGGAGTGGGGAGAGAGGACATGCTTGTTGTGTGCCGTGTTTGTCTGTGAAAGGGGCCGAGATGAAACAACCCAACAGGGGGAGATGGGGCTTGACTACAGCAATCAGGTGTAAGTCAATAGTTTGGGGCCTAACCCCATGTGGGTGAGAACATTGAAGATATAGTGCCATGTCAGGGTGTCAAGGGCCTTTTTTAAATTAAGGATGAGGCACGCTGCCTTCAGAAAGCGGTCCCGTACCTGGTCCTGTATGTGAAATAGTCCGTGTATATTTTGGGAGGTACTGCGGCCTAGAACTAAGCCGTTTTGATCCACATGGATGAGGGTTGGAAGGATTTGGACATATTTATCTGCAAGGATTTTCCCTAGTATTTTATAATCTGCGCCAGGAGTGGCAATAGGTCTGTAGGAGCCTAAACACATAGGGTCTTTATTGGGTTTTGGAATGGGTATTAGGAGGGACTCTTACAACGTCTGTGGGTGTGCTCCAGTATGGAGAGCTGCCTCATACATTTCATTGTAGCAAGGAGCTGAGGAGGATGTAAAAGTGCTAAAGTACTCTAAGTGCAGACCTTCCAGACTCGGTGTTTTATTCCAGCAAGATCTCGAATTTCCTGAGTCACGTCTGTTGTGGTGATTACCACATCCAGTGTGTCACTATCAGT
This sequence comes from Pleurodeles waltl, assembly GCF_031143425.1. Classification (NCBI taxonomy): domain Eukaryota; kingdom Metazoa; phylum Chordata; class Amphibia; order Caudata; family Salamandridae; genus Pleurodeles; species Pleurodeles waltl. Next base: position 413,253,310 of record NC_090443.1, on the reverse strand, counting down.
CGCCAAAATTGAAGGAAGGTAGATGTTTGCGGGAAAGGCCTCAGTGAGGTTCGGCAAGGGGAGATCAGTGGGGCTTGGATATGGAGGAGTAGTATTCCTAGAATGCCTGCAATATGTTTGCCTGTAGGTGAACTGTGGTTCCCTTGAGGTCTGTTAGTTCAGTAAAGGGGGAGTAGGTAAGTCCTGTCGGACAAGCCAGGCGAGGAGTCTGCCGACTTTATCACTTTCCCTATGCACTTTAGAGGCGTGTGCAGCAAAATTAAAGTGACACAGGTCCTCCAAGAGGGCCACGTAGTCAGTTTTGGTCTTCGGCGTTATATGTCATTTTTTAGGGTCCTATGGATATCCACAATTTTTTTTAATACAGACACTCCTCGTTGCTACCTCAATGGCATCCTATTCTAGCAGCTGAGTGGAGGCTGTTACAGTTCTCAGAGAAATAATGACAGATGTGATAGTTCTGTTCTGTTCTAAAGACCAGGTCTTCTAACAGGCCAGCGGCAAGCGCCATGTGGAAACTGGAGGATGAGGAGGTGCCCAGTGAATATCCAGTGTGTGTGTATTATGGTTGGAGACTACCCGCCCTAAATAATCAGAATGGCAGAAGGGGGGGAGCATAATTGGACATAAAGGTGATGGGGTGGGGAATAGAAGGAGTACAGGTGGGTTCCAGGGTTGTGAGAGTGGCAGACATCTGTCAATAACCAGTGGTGGGCACAAAAGCGGTCTGTCTGCAACCGTGGAGGGGAATGGAGCAGTGGGGGAATGGGACCTGTCCAAGGTGAGGTCTAGTATGCTATTATAGTCGCCTCCTAGTAGCCATGGCAAGTGGGTTTTATAGGTTACTGATGCGGATAATGTGTCCCATAAGGTCCCCTGTTCAGTATTGGGGGTGTATATGGTCCCTAGGAGTAGTGGTTGGCCGGTGAGGCGGCCCTCTAGGTAAACAAAACAGCCCTTCTTCTCTATGATCGTGTGTAATTCTTGGAAATGAACACCAGGGTGAATCCATATGAGGGCGCCCCGAGCATAGGTTGAATAACTGGTGGCGTATATGTGGCCTTTCCAGCGTTTGCGCAGTCGTTCCACCTTCCCAGCGGAGATGTGTGTCTCCTGTAGAAGGATTACCTGAGATCTTTGGCGCTCAATGTATAAATAGATAGCTTAGCATTTTCTAGTGGTGTGTATTCTGTGGATGTTCAGTGTAAGGAAGTGCATATCTGTTAAAGAAGTCAATGTGGCATGTGTATGCAAGGGGTACTAGATGGGAGGGGGAAATCCTCCTTTAGAGGATGGCAGATTGCTAGAGCCTACAGGTTTTGCCCGGCAGCTGGTGTAGTAGTTGCCCACCCAAGAATAGGGGATATGCAGTGGGAGCTACATTGGGGGAGTAATGACAACTTAGGGATCGAAAGACTGGGGTTCCAGCACAACAGATGGTTCGACCAAACTTGACATCTAAACAAACTCCATAGTATCGTGAGGGGATGGTCGGTATTGTGAATGACAGGATGTCTATTTGCCCCATTATATGTCTGGTGACATGGTGCGAGGCCCATGAGCCCATGTTATTACCGTCGGTCGTGACCTAGGAGTGCATTGGGTTTGTGCATCGGGGCTGCAATGTGGCAGTGGGGTAGCTGTGTGCAATGGGAGCGAGTGTGCGATGCAGCATGTTGGCAACTAGGTGAGCCAGTAAGAAGGACAAGGCGTGCTGAGGTGTGTCATAGCTGCGAATGCAGCTCATTGAGGGTCATCAGGTCAGATAAGAGTATCTGAAGTTTGCAGTGTCACCAGCAAAGGAGATTGTGAATCTCTCTGGGAGTTCTCCGATTTGGCCGTATCTTCTTCTGAGCAGAAGATGTGGGCGTCATGCTTATCGTCTGTAACCGTTGTGGTGGTGCCCAAGTTGGCTGCTGCCTTGAGGGTACGCCTGCGATCAGTTATGATATGTTCTAGATAAGGTGAGGAAGTCATCAGTGGACGTGGGGAAGACTTTGGGTGACATTTTTCCCGACTTCTGTTTCAGGAGTGTGTGGGGGACAATGCTGGCTTGCTGTGTGGGCGTGGTTGTTCTCCATGATGGCCGTCTTTGCAATCCAGGCACCTTTTTAGGTCAGTAAAGAAAGTGGTGGTGCCATCTAACATTATTTTAAGCCAGGCTGGGAATAGTAGGGAGTATTATATGACCAGTTGAAGGAGCCTTTTTTTTTACTTCCATAAAAGAGGATGGCACGAGTATAGTCAGGAAAGAGCATCACTACTTTGTCCTCAGCTTGAAGGGGATCAGCTCATCAGACTGCACGGAGGATAGTGTCATGGTCTCTGAAATGCAAAAGTTTTGCCAGCATGAGGCGGGGATGGGCCCCTGGGGAAGGGTGCCATGCTGGAGGTGGTGAGCTCCTTCTAATGAGTAGAACGAGGAAAGCTCAGTTGCAGGTGTGAAAGATTTAAACCAGGTTTGTACGTAAGTGAGGGGGTCTGACCCCTCAGCCTCCTCCAGGAGCCCCAAACTGCGGACGTTACTCCTCCCGGAGTGCCCTTCTAGGTCCTCCACTCTATCTTCGAGGTTTACTGGAACTGGTCACAAAGGTCTCAGATTGCTGAACGGTTGTCAGTCACAAGAGGGTGCAGGGTAGTGAGTGTTTTCTCACTGTTGGAGACTTTATCTGTAAGTTTTTGGTGGCCGCCTCGCAGGAAGATGAGTTCTGCAGTCAAAGTGCCAAATCTGGTCTCTATTGAGACCCTCCAATATTCAGTTGCTGGTAGCACCCTATCCAGGTTGTCTGAAGTGGAGAGCACGGTGGCGTCTCCTGGCTGAGAAGTGACTGGAACCGTGAACGACGGGGCCATTGTGTGCGTAAGTGGATCCGCAGTGTTGCAACAGAGTCTGTCCTTAGCTTTTGGTCACCCGAGTCTGATCAGGAGGGAAGGGTAAGGGTGTTTGGAGTGATGAGTCCAGGAAGGAGGGGAAGGAGCTTTTCTGCATTGGAGGAGTGGGGTGCAGCACAGAGGAGTGCTAGGATCCTGACGAGGAGTAGGTTGTGGCTGTTGGCAAAGCCCTGGTGGAGATGGGTGTATTGCTTGGGAAGAACAAAGTGGCCAATACAAGTCAATACTCATAATATTTATTGCAGCGTTGGTGGGGCAGGAGAGGTAATGAGGCCAGATGAGATGAAGGCTCTGAGTGTGCCTTGCTGAGGCCCCATCAGGTGGACTGTATACAAGTATGAGGTGTAGAAAAGGGCTGGGTGCTAAAGGCGGAACAGCCAAGTAGCAGTTTGCTTGAGACTCCTAATGTAGTAGTTGTGCATCTTGATTATGATGTTGATGTAGAGGGCATGGTGATGGAGGAGTCTCCGCAAAGGGGGTACAGACCACGTGTGACCCAAAGGTGGTAGGAGTCCATACAGAGATACAGGGGTAGAAATGCAGATGTATATGGGGTAGATTCAGCCTTCAGGAGGATAGTTTCCATGTGGCTTGCAATGCAGCCTCATACCAGGGGGGAAAACTAAGCATACATAGAGAGCAAGGTTTGCAATTGCCGCTACGATGTGCTTGTAACAGGTTATGAGTGGAGCAGGAGCTACCCACTGCCAATCCGCTTCACCTGATGCAGTGCCTGAAATAGGAGGCCTTCCAGGATAGTGTAGTTACGCCTTGACAGCACACAGCAGTTCAAGAAGTCCCTTGCTGGTTACAGGGCCAAAAGGAGGCGTTGTAGAGTGGCCAGCTGAGCAAGGTCCTTTTGTGGGTCCTGCTAATGGTGTCCAAGTGGGGGAGACCAGGTATAGAGGGGCCTTCTGCAGAAAGGAGTGTCAGGCCCAATCCCAAAAGGGGGCCCAGATCTTTGTCCCGGCCATGTGGTATGCACGGTCTCCCCTCTTGCTGGGGCAGCGTTCCAAAGGACAGGTGGGGTGTGTAGTGTTCTGCAGGACACGTTCTAGTGTTCCACCAGCCCCTCAGCTAAGGGCTGGCTTTACACACACACACCACACACCCATCCAACACAGGCGTCACCAGTCAGGTGACCCTGCCAATAAAAAGGGCCGGGTGCACGTGCCCAAGGCCAGTTACCAGAACCCAGTAACCATGTGTCCGTGTCACCTTATTGCAGCATGAGGGTCTAGGGGCCCCAACGCTCCCTGCACTCCGTGGCTTATGGCACTAAGGAAAAGAGGAGACAGGGTTGTAGGCCTTGCCGCTATCAGTCCAAGCCTCCCGCAGCCCGATTGAGAGCCAGGGGGCTCTGGATGTAGCAGGGCTGTGTTTAAGCTAAGCAGGAGCTGTTCCTGCCTCAGTTCAATCCACGGGTGGCTGTGTGATGTCCCTCCCATGCGCCTCAATGGTGATTCCAAGACAGGGAAGCAGAATGGGCCTGGGTCCGTGGTGTGAGGGGAGCTGCGCTCGGTCCTCAGAGTGTGTCCAGTTTGGGGCACAGGCACCTCGGTGGGCGGAGGGGTCCAAGTAGGGAAAAGGTGCAGTCGGCAGTACTCTAGCCACAGTGCGGCCTCCAACTGTTGCTGTCACCGCCACAGTCTCCCCGGGCCAGGCCTGCTGGAGCGAGGGTCGGCGGCATCCCGCTGGTGACAGACTCAACAGCGGCCTTAACATCCTTGTTGCAAAGAGGGGGATTGTGCAGAAGGGGGCCACGGGGTCTTTGATGTCCCCCCAGGGCTTCTCAGGCAGAATGATGTGCGATTGTCAGGCCAATCGGCGGAGCGCTAGTGAAACGCATCTACCATCTTGGCAGTGCTTAATTTGTAAATAAAAAGGTGCCGGTGCTCAAAGCTCTCCTCTGAAACACGCGGTTGCTGCAATTAAATGTGCGAACACAGAATACCGAGGCAGAGTAACCTTGAAGACATGTCGGGGCTCTTTCATCTATTTAAAGACACACCGTGCCCCTCTGGCTCACTCTCGCTGCTTTCTGCTTTCTAACTTTGTGACGTTTTTTCGCTTTTCTCTTCCCCGTCTTTCCCATATGTGTCTTTTGCTACAAGAGCTCGCAGCGAATGTGTGAGGCAGAAGAATAAGCCCCGGCCCGCAAAAATAAGTGCTGGTGCTCAGCACCGAAAACAACAAGCACAAATTAAGCACTGCATCTTGGCTAGCTGAACGACACCCGACTATGAGAATGGCTATGCCCTGTTCAATAACATACAACAGACCTCTTGCAAAATGATAGGATTAATAAAGCACATTGATCTCCAAGGTGTACGTCTGTGCCTCTATGTTGGATCCATGCTCCAAATTTGCACTGTTCAATTCAGAGAAAGATTAAGCAAACCACAAGAAGTGGATCCTGAGCCAACCTGCTGTGCCTGGGATATACATTTTTGAATTAAGGATTTCCTCGATTATCAAATGACTCCACTTAAATGGACACATTTACTTTGCTTATTATCAGAGGTCCAACGAATGAGGTTCAAGAACCAATACAATGTCCGATATTTGCGGATAATAACTCAACTCAACCTTTAGGAAAAGGAGACCAGATTTTAAATAAAAATAGATTGAGGAAATGGCAGCTGCAGAATGGATTTGCTTCTCAGCAGAAACAAGCAAACAAGTGAAATTGAAATATGATTCTCATAAAACACAAGCAAGCATGAGAACACAGTATAGACCTATGAAAATGTCTAAATTAAAATTTGACAGTAACTGTGTTGCTACAATCAAAGGCAGATTGTATGGATATGCTTATTGTGGATGGTAACCTAAAGCATTGTTGGAAAAAACATTTTAAAAACAATATATGTGGTGACTGGGAGAGGTACAGATACTGGGATTAGGAAAGGAGAATGGGAGTAATGACGAATATGAGGTATTAAGTCCCGTCGCCTGCTGCGACCACTTAAAGCATCCTATGCTGTAACCATCCGGCACTTCAGATTTTTTAGCAGAAGAACTGGCGACTAGGCCCACACCGTGAAAGATATTCATGGTTGGTGGCTTTTCACATGTTAAAAGGTAATGTCTAAGTCAAAATAAAGGACCCAATTGTGGAAATATTTTTAGGAGTTCCAGGACAGACAGAGTTTAGTGGGCTCATACTGCAACAAACTGACCCTTTCGTCACTGCTTTCATTCCCTCATTCCTGAACCCGAACCTGAGCATCAAGTGCACCATTTTGCATTTGATACTCGGGTTGGGGAAGTTGAGAAGCCCAAGGACTACTCGGGGAAATGGTGTGGAGTTAGAAACTCAGAAAACAATGCAACATCCAATAATATTTAACACATCACTGTCCAGACAGTGCTTTTACTCAGAAAAGTAAAGTACTTTACTTACATAATCATTAGAGGGTACCTCCATTGGAACACAGTTATCAGATAATATTACTGTGTTTTTTATGCAGCCTTGGTTGCTCCGTCTGGACAGGTAATGAATGGTTGCACAACACACGTTAGACTGTTGCCCCTGTGGGGAAATTAGTGGCTTATCTTCAGGAGTTGCTCTTCCAGGTCCTGCTCACCCTTTTTCAGAGTAAAGTTTAACTCGCTCTCAATGCAATGTTTCTCCTCTTCCTGAGTGCCTCATTTTTGTGCATTAGTTTTCTATCCCTGGTTGTCTCTATCTGCAGACTGGGTCTATGAGTACTAGTGGGAGGTAGGGATAGCCCCACTCTGGGTGTGTCTTCATATGGCACAAGTGGGATCGCAGACTCTTCCCTGCCCAGTTGATGTTCCCGTGGTCTGAATCTGGTTCGTATGCCCAACTTGGATGAACATGGGAGGTGCCAGCACCAGTTGTGAAGAGGCTGCGCTCGGGTCACATCTGGTGAATCTTCAATGAAGGATCTTCTTTAGGCCCAACACACAAGCCCACCACTCAAAGTAATGTGCTCAGTCCAGTTTGCAGCTGTAATGAAGAGGTATAGGTTGATGCCCTCGCTGGCTGTCTGGAGCAGTCCTTCAAGTGAAACCACTAGCTGCTGCCAGAGTTTCTCAGTGGAAAGCAGTTGCAGGTGCAATGTCTTCTTTTGTCAGGAAATGTGCAAAGTATGTTTGTGGTTTCCCTGGGTGCACTGCAGTCACAGGCCCTTTGGCTTCAGAGTACACTGCAGGGATACCTGGGTCAGGGTCTTACCCTATGACCTTGCAAGGTGGACCTTTCACCCGAATCACAGCAGTCAGCTTCAGTTTGTACTACCTCAATTCCAGCTGGTGTCTTCCTCATGGAAGGGCAACTTAAACACCCTTCCTAAACAGTTGGTTAGCTCCTTTTTTCAAGACAGGACCAAGGCAGTTTTTCCTGACAGTCTGTCAAACCCGAAACTGACAAGGGGAGTAGGCAGTCAATACCCCAACCCTGGAGCACCAAATAGTTTCCTGGTCATCGCTGGCACACCACCTGGTAGTGTCTGCTCGCTCCATACCTATACTGAGGGCCATATTTACAAGCAGCTTGCTCTGCCGGTGCATCAATTTTTTTGACACACCAACAGTGTAGGCTGCAGACCCATATCTACAAGGCCATGCAAAGTCACTTTGCCTGGCTTTTCATGGCCTTGTAGGTATGGAATAAGGCAATGCAGCACCAGTCGCTGCGTTGCCTTACTCTGTGTCAAAGAGGCATTCCCAGATTTACGAGGATTTGTAAACCTGGGAATGAGTCAAAAGCCTATACCTCCCCAGGGGAGTGTGTGCTGCATTTCTGCACAAAAACAATCATCACTGAAACACAGACAGCCTTGCACGATGGTGCAAGGGTGGCTGCTTTGGTGCATGGCAGACAATTGTGTACCAATGCAGGGGAAAAGGACAGTAATGCACTGTATCTTGTAGATAGGCACATTCCTGCACTTTTATTTTGACGCAGGGCAGCACAGCAAGAAGGCTTGCGTCAAAATATTGTAAATATACTCCTAAGTTTGCAAGTGGTGTTTGTGTATTCTACAAGTCCACTCTAAATTAGTTTCAAGCAGTTACTAACTTTTGCGTATGTTTCCCAGACCAGTTGAGCCACAGTCTTTGTCTTACAGAGTCAGAAGGATGGTGGGGTGGAGTTGGGATTCTCCAGTAGGAGGGACCCCAGACAAAGGCATAAAAGAATGAGATACTTCTCTTTTTAACTACCAATCAACCTCTTGTGTAACACTTATAGGGAACAATGGAGCAGGAGAGGGTGCATGAATTTCCTTACACTGCAGAAAAACCCTCTTTCTCGTTGCACCATCCTGAAGCCTAATCCACTACAAATGACATGAAGAATTCTTTAGATTAACCTTGAAATTCGGATTTCTGTCAGAGGCTTTCTCCAATCCTCATTGTATGTACCACTTTGGTTCAGAAAATCAAACTTGAAACAAGCATAACCAAGTCACATGTAGCGTGCTTTTGCAATGCAGTGTATTCAAAATGTATACTACACACGCATGCCATCCAAGTCCCACGCTGATCGATGAAAGACCCAGTACAGGGAGCTGGCAGACCAATCTAAAACATGAAAGAAGCCAGTAGACATCTTTCCATGATAGGTGACAGTTTAAAAGGCCTGTCCTGCCATTGTTGAGGACTTAAGTTTTCCTCGAGTTTAATTTGAGGATGTTATCTGCCATCTAGCTAGCCAGACAAGGAATGAAGTTGTAAAACAGCCCTCTAGGGTCCTTAGAAATTGTGCTCATTTTTAAGAATGATATGCATGTCTTTTGCGTATGCTCAGAATCCAAACTCAAACAAGAATGAGCAACCGACTTCGTGGAGCTCCATATTGTTTAAAAAAGGTAGAGGAAAGAGCTGAGCCATGCGATGTCCGCAAGCGATGAAATGGAATTTAATCTGCATACGGGAAAGCCAACAGCCTGAATTTACCCTTCTCTAAAGGATTTCATCCACACTACTACTTGTCCTGTGATCACCTCAGCTTCGAAAGGGATACTGAGGATTTGGTGCTCAATGGTGGTAGAAGATTGTTGATCTTCTGTCTCCTAACTGGACACCATTACAAAGCACAGTAGGAAGGGGGGGGGGCACAACAGGTTTAAAATGCGGCTCTGCAGCCCCTGTGGTGTAAGAAGACCCCTGGCCCTTCAGGCCCCCCAAGCTTTTAAGAGTGTGGCTCATTCCACCCAAAGCCAACTGAGGAGCTCCTTTTCACATTCTGCCATGCGGTGGACCATAATTTTAAATTACACCACTGGGGCCCATAGCAAACAACACTGGGGCCTGAATTAGGGTTGGACAGTTGAGTCACTCCATCACAAATATGAGTGATATTCTGGAAGGCATAATAAAAGTGTCATTGGATATAATGCACGTGTAATACAGCGGGCAAGATACCCATCATGTTGGTGACAAAGTAATCCACCTGCCAAACTTGAAATGAGGCCCTAAGTTCCAAAAGATTAGAATGACTCTGGGGATATATGCACCAAATAGAACAGCTACAGAAGAAAAGTGTAGCTTTGGGATCCTCAAAGCTCTGTAGTGATTCAACCACAGGGAATGGTTACAGGTGGTTGCCCAGTGCAGCCTGTCTCAAATCTCAAGGAGATGCACAACACTGGGCCACACTCCAGTGCTAATGCTCAGGTTGTGGATGGACGCTCATAGGGAGAGAGAGACAGAGGACATCTGATTTTGCTTCAGTGGCATGACTGACTCTGCTTCAGTGGTATGACTCAGACTTTGCTTCAGTGGCAAACTTCTGACTTTGCTTCAGTGGCATAGCTATGATTTTGCTTCAGTGGCATGACTCTGACTCTGCTTCAGTGGTATGGCTCAGACTTTGCTCCAGTACATGCTTCTGAGCTTGCTTCTGTGGTAGGGCTCTGAGTTTTCTTCAGTTGTATGGCTCTGACTTTACTTTAGTGGCATGGCTCTGAGTATGCGTCAGTGGTATTGCTTTGACTGTTTCAGTGACATGGTTCTGACTTTGCTTTAGTGGCATGGCTCTGACGTTGCTTCAGTGGCAAGGCTCTGACTTTGCTTCAGTGGCATGGCTCTGACTTTGCTTCAGTGGTAAGGCTCTGAGTATGCTTCAGTGGTCTGGCCCTGACTTTGCTTCAGTGGTAAGGCCCTGACTTTGCTTCAGTGCAAGGCTGGTGTTATATTGATCTCACTCGAACCACAGCATTCAACAATTACAGTCTTGGTTCAGACTCACAAGAGTCACAACCGTCTTGTCGGCCCTTTTTGCAGGTCAAACCTCCTCATGATGGTGCTGGAGACAACTGGTCTCGGGCTCTGTCCTGCATGTTCCCTATGCACCAGACAGTCTGCCTCCTTCTTTGTTCAAGTGATGCAGTTGCAAAATCATTTCTGCATTCCTGAAATATATTTACTCCTCACCATGAGAGAGATTCATGCTATTCTGAGCCTAGTCATCTTTTTTCTCTGCACAAACATATAGAGCTTACTTATAGCCAAAAGATAAACTCTTAAGTTGACCTTGAGAGTCAGCTTGTATTCAGAAACAGGTATAATTGGACTTTAGCAACAATAAAAGGTGATGAATGGAATGCTGAACATTATCAAACATTCATCCCTAGTCACAGATCTGGGTTAAATCCATTGTTCTTTTGCTCACCATGCCACCCCAGTTTGGACCCAGCCACATGCAAATCAGTCTTGACCCCATTCACAATGGGAACAGTCCAGCCCGAACTGACAAGTCAGGTCCTCCCTGGAGCAGACACAAGCATCCTGGGACCGGTTTGGGGGTATCACCCCTCATCAGCCAAGCTAGCTTGAATCGAGTGGCAGAGTGAACTCCGACCCACGTCTGGGCATATCCTTCCTACTTACGGCGACTATAGCAACACAAAAAAGTGATCTGGGTTAAATCCATCATTTTTGTGCTCAACATGCCATCCCAGTTTGGACCCAGCCATATACAAATCAGTCTTCACCCTGCTTCCCATCGGAACAGTCCAGAATGAACTGCAAAGCCAGGTCCTCCCTGGACCAGAAACAAACATCCTGAGACCAGTTTCGGGGTATCACATCTCATCAATCAGGCTAGCTTGAATCCAGTGGCACAGTGAGCACAGGACCCACCTGTTGGCATACCCTTCCCACTAAGGGAAACTATAGCAACACAAAAAGGTGATGAACGGAATGCTGAATATTGTCAAACATTCACTCTCAGTTTTTGATTTGGGTTAAATCCATTATATTTTTGCTCAGCATGCCACCGCAGTTTGGACCCAGCCAGATGCAAATCAGTCTTGATGCTGCTCCCCATGGAAACAGTCTAGCCCTAACTGTGAAGCCTGGACCGGAAACAAGCATCCTGGGACCAGTATCAAAGTATTACCCCTAATCAGCCAGGCTAGCTTGAATCCAGTGGCACAGTGAGCACACAACCCACGTCTGGGCATACTCTTATTACTTAGGGAGAGTATAGCAATACAAAAACATGATGGATGAAATGCTGAACATTGCCAAACATTCACGCTCAGTCACAGATCTTGGTTAAATCCATTGTTTTTTGCTCACCATGTCATCCCAGTTTGGAGCCAGCTATATGCAAATCAGCGTTCACCCTGCCCCCCATGGGAACAATCCAGCCCAAGCTGCCAAGCCAGGTCCTCCCTGGACTGGAAACAAGCATCTTGGGACAGGTTTCGGGGTATCACCCCTCATCAGCCAAGCTAGCTTGAATCAAGCAGCACAGTGAGCAAGGGACCCACATCTGGGCATACCGTTCCCAATTAGGGCAACTAGTTGGACCCTAGTGACATGATCACTCGGATTTAAGGTTACACCAAAACCTTTAAAGGGAACTAATGATTTCACAGTACATCTTGATGGAGCAGTTTTAGCAACTTGCTAACAAAATGCATTTTCACTCTGGTTCTTTGGTGATAGGGGGCATGCCACAATGGCCACTTCTTTATCTTGAACATAGATGACCTCTGCCTTCTCATGAGCTGTTGCTGGGTGGGCCATACACCTCTTTTGTGTCAGCGTGCAGCAGTACCCATGCCCTTGGAAGAAGTCCCTTTTTACGGTGATTCAATTATTATGTTTTTTTTTTAAACCACACATTGGCTGGACGCAGGCACAGGCTCTCAGCCTGCCCTGCGGCTAATCCTGACGCTGCCCAAAGCATTGTCAGGATTGGCTGGGAGCACCCAACCAGGGCGCTCCCAGGCAGACTGAGAGCCTGTGCTGGCTCTCTGCAGCCCGACAACACAGTTACCGGGCTGGACACAGCCTACAGCGCATGTGTGTTTGGCCGGCCTGAGACGGCTGGCCAAACACACATGCGCTCTGAGGGGAGTGCTGAGCACTTCCCCTAGTGCACGTCACCCCCGTGGCCCCACCCCATTTCAAACAAAACGATAATAAACCTAGTTTATAATCGTTTTGTTTAAAAGGTTTTGCAGCTGCTGCTCCTGGCGACCCTCCTCCGCCCATACGGAGGAGCCGCCACTGAGCAGAATGGCTTGTGGCTACTGTGTCAGGAACTTCTGAACACATACCTTCCCAGTTATTATCACACAAGTGAATCAGATGTTCCTTTTATGGCGAAGAACAGTATTACTGCATTCCCCAGCTGTGTAAAAAGGAAATGAATTTTTAGTAAAATCAGGAACAGACAAAGGCTAATTTCCAAGCTTTCAGCTGTCATTTAGAGCAATTGTGTGTAAGAAAGGCGAGTAACATGCAGATTGTTTGAAAACATTCAAAACCGTCGCTGAACATCGAAGACTGGTGACATCATGCAGAGTTCAGATTGGCATTTGCTTTGGGGGACACGAAGCAATCTGCACTATTATTGCACCGCAGTGTTTTCTACAGACAGTCTGAATATTTGTTTTTCTGGGGCAGATCATGGTTAGAAAAAGCAAATGCACAGAATTCACAAGGGAACAATCGTGAACATTAAATTAAAATGCACTTCAAGGACGAGTTATATCTGTAGTGAAACCTTCATGACCACGAGATGTCACTGTTGACCAGTCGGATGCAGGATGAACAACTGTCCGAGAAAAAGCAGGAAATACCAGTGCACTTTCAACAAAGCAAAGTCATTTTTTTACGAAGGTCTTCCTGCCCAAATTACTTCTAACAAGGAGGTTAGCAGCATCAACATAGGAGGATTAGAGTCAAAATTAATAACATTATTACTGATTTTGATTTACACCGGCGTACGACATTTTTGGGGCGAATTGGGGAAATTGGAAAATTCGTGAAATGTTTTTACTAATTTGTGTTAGCGTCTTCTCTTTCTTCAATACAGTATTTACGAAATACAGAGAGGGTGCTTGAAAGCAAAATTACAAAAACACAAGTTCGCGTAAGTACCTTTTATATCAGAATAATAGCGTAAGTAAATGCCATTGACAGGGTCAAGCAAGAGGAAAGAACAAGAACATTGGAGCGAAAAGATGAAAAAACCCACATAACTCAAACCTAAAGTTAATTCAAAAGTATCTATACTAACTCTAACATTCATCTTTCCTCTACGCGAGCAAGGCTGACTGTACATACCTTCACGATGAAGGGCTTCATTTAAAGGGGACATCCCAGTCAGTGACGATGCAATACACCTCTAAACTCGAGCAGCCATCATCAAACAAACGAACATTCTAGAATGCCTATTATTGCTGATTCTTACAGATGTAGAACTGGGCAAAGAGAACTGTTTTTGTACACTGGATGCAAAGCCGCTTTAGCGCTGGTGGCGCCCCCACGAAAAACACCTTCTTCATAAATTCTTCCATTACCAGGCTCCATCCGTGCCCCTCATCTCCCCATAGCCCCTCTCTCACACGCATTTCATTCGTTTTATAGCGCTACTCATATCATTATAAGGTGTTGGGGTACTTTACAGCACACACACATTAAACAGAGCCAATGAATCATACGTGTGCAACTCAGTCTATTGCTAATGTTAAGCAAATGAGAATGATAAGGTATAGAACTCATATGTCACCGATAATAGTAGGCATTATTTTTTAAGTGTGTTTGATCTGGAGAAGCACAAACTCAGGATTTAACACGTGGTCCGGGCTAGCTTTACTAATATGAATTTATTTCTAGTCGAATACACCCTTTTAGCAACATTGGTATAATGAAAGACTGGGAAAAAATACATTACATTCTAGCCTATACCATGCATTTTTCATGCAACTCTTAATTGACTATTTCATAAGTGTTGGAGGCGGCACGTTCTAGTTGGCTGTGGCAGTGCCCCAGCCAGGCAGAATCTACCACTCCCATCAGAGGTGGATGATTACACTCACTGTATAACCTGCGCTCACCCTTAGGTAAATTGGCACTGAGCAGTCAGGCTTATTACAGAGGCAATGTGTAAAGTATTTGGCACAGCACTCTCACACAATAAATACACTGAGCATCACAAAAGAGTCTTCAAAGGTGTGGTATGTAAACAAAGTTTGTAGTAAACACACACATTAATTAACACAACATAAACATCATGACTTCTGGGCATGTCACACTTGATAATATAACTAGCAGCACTAAGCCCAGCCATGTTAAAATGACATCAGTAGCATGCACACTTGGGAGTAATCCTTAATCCCCTCCCCCAGCACCCTTATGTGGTGTGATACGCTGTCAGAACTAGGCCCACCCTGGCAATTAATATAAGGCAACGCCACACATTTCTAGGATGCACCTCAGATCACAACGATATCAGTAATATATATACACAGATAATGACAACACTTTTAGCAGCAACATGGGCCAAGGCCACATGGGTAAAACCAATGTCAAACGTAGTATCCAATCATTAAGAAATCACCACCCTTCGCAACACACCACCAGCAACTTCCACGGACGACGCCACATCTGCACTCCACCTCTGCCAATGGACCTCCGACTGATCCAACACTCTGGCCCCCTTCAGGAAACCCTCTGGCAAACAGACCACCAAGAAAACCTGCTGGTTCTCCTCCACCCTCCAAGAGTCCGGACGCACCGGTAGACAAATCAAGAGAATATGGAGGTGCAGCAAGACCATGGCAGACCACGCAGCCCTCAAAACCACCAGTACATCACACCACCGTTTCATCAGAGGCATGAAGAGAACCGCCATATGAGAACGAATCAACGCCCATGCACACAACAACAAAGAACTCTTCACCATGATCAAAGAATTCACCAAACCCAGCAGGGACACCACGGACATCCCCCCATCCCACGCCCTCTGCAACAATCTTGCTACCTTCTTCCACCGCAAGTTCTCCAACATCTACAAAAGCTTCCCAAACAGGACCCACCAGCAACAACCGCACCCAAAGGTTCCGGATCCCAGTCGACCCTGACCAACTGGACCACCCTCACCACCGAGGACACTCTACGGATCATGAAGGCTGCCCACTCCGGAGCCCCCCTGGATCTTTGCTCCCACCACACCTTCAACTGAGCTAGGAACACCATTTCCCCAAGCTCTGCTGCACCATCAACTGCTCTATCAAGACCGCCACCTTCCCTGAAGACTGGAAACATGCAGAGATAAACCCCCTGCTGAAGAAACCCTCTGCAGACTGCACGGACCTCAAGAACTACAGACCCATCTCTCTGCTTCCCTTCCAAGCCAAAGTTATTTACAAAGCAATCAACGCCCTACTCACAAGTTAATTGAGACCAACCACATCCTGGACCCCTCCCAATCTGGCTTTAGAAGCAACCACAGCACAGAGACTGCTCTCCTGGCTGCAACAGATGACATTTGCAATCTTCGCGACTAAGATGAAACCACAACCCTCATCGTTCTGGACCTCTCGGCCGCCCTTGACACCACTTTCCATTACACACTCTGCGAAAGACTCCACGACTCCGGCATCTGCGGCAAAGCCCTGGAACGGATCCTCTTCTTTCTCACCGGCTGAACCCAGAGTCAGACTCCCACTGTTCACATCAGAGCCTACAGAGATCAGCCCCACCCTCTTCAACAGCTATATGGCCCCACTAGCAGACATTGTCAGAAACCATGGAATCAACATCGTCTCCTAAACTGATGACACTCAGCTGATCATCTCCCTTACCGACGAGCCTACAGTCACGAAGAACAACTTCCACAATGGCATGAAGGCAGTCACCACCTGGATGAAAGACAGCTGCCTCGAGCTCATCTCTGACAAAACAGAAGTCCTCATTTTGGGCGCCACCCCCTTCTCCTGGGATGACTCCTGGTGGCCTACAGCGCTCAGAACCCCCCCACACTGACCGACCACGCATGTAACCTCGGCATCATCCTCGACGCCTCACTCTCTATGAACCACCAAGTCAATGCCATCTCGTCCTTCTGCTTCCACACACTCTGCCTGCTCTGAAAGATCTTCAAGCGGATCCCCGTCGAATCTAGAAGAGCAGTCACCGAGGCGCTCGTCAGCAGCAAGCTCGACTACGGTAATGCACTCTACGTCGGCACCTCCCAGAAGCTCCAAAAGAAACTGCAAAGAATCCAGAGCGCCACTGCTAGACTTATCCTGGTCATCCTTCACTGCAGCCGCATCTCCGGACACCTGAGAGTCCTCCACTGGCTCCAGATCAACAAAAGAATCACCTTCAAGATCCTCATGCATGCCTAAAAGGCCCTCCACAACATCGGACCTGCATACCTCAACCACCGTTTTGCCTTCCACACTCCCACCAGATAACTCTGTTCCACTCATCTGGCCAGCATCCCACGGATCTGCAAGACCACTGCCGGAGGAAGATCCTTCTCCTACCTTGCCGCTAAGAGCTGGAACTCTCTTCATCTTCATGTCAGGCAATCTCCCTCTCTGCCTCAATTCAGGAAGGACCTCAAGACCTCACTCTGAACCAGCCATCAAGCGCTTTGACTGAGCTGCAGTATCACCCAGCTCCTTGATACCCAAACGGGTGATTAACCGTGCTCTATAAGAATCCCGATTGATTGATTTATTGATTACTAGAATGTGTAAAGCAGCACCACCCGCTGATGTAATCACTAGTAGGCGGTCGTCATGCAAGCACTCCCACATGCACACGTTCACTCAGCACCACCACGCGATGCTAAGGATATCAGGCAGGTCCGTATGGAGCATGCTTACACACACACACACACACACACACACTCACACACACACGTATGCAGCGCTGTAATAAGGTGCAACTGACATCCGATAGGTCAGTTGGTAGCACAATGCAGACCCCATGGCCCAAACCCTCCTCCACCCTCTGTCTCACCCCAACTACCCCACACCCATGGATTATAACAAGATCACCCCCCCTGAGATTAGGCCACTTTTGGCCAGAGTCACACTTAGTTGAGGTCCCAAAGAAGAAGGTGAGGGGGTAAGTTGAAGGTCTGATTAGGAGGCAGTTGATAAACAAAAAGGGGTTGGCCACCACTCTGGAAGCACATTCCCAGGATGCAAAGCAGAAGTGGCAGAGGTCAATAGATTGTTCAATTAAAGGATTCCATAATGTGCCTTCTGGCACCAGCCCAGTTCTGCAAAGCACTTGGGGGATGGGAGAAAGGGGTGCCACCGTCTCTTGACCCGCTTCCGATCCCTCTCAGGAACATTCCTTCAGCCCAGTCAATTACTCTTGTCAACCAGGCCCGGTCCGCGCACTACCACCTGGCACATTCTGTCTTCGGGGACGGGGGGAGGAAAGGGCAGGTAGTTTGCCGCTCAGAAGGCCCAAAAGGAACAATCGATGAAGAGGGGAATGTGGCACGGGAGCCTCTCGGAAGGCAGCGGCGCCCTATCAGATACACGTTGATCAGAGTTGCACCCACGCAATCCGGGTGCAATGTCTGGTGCATGATGATTCAAGTCGCACCAGACAATTCCCGCATCTCACACAACGATGAGTTGCAAATTCCGTGCCTCCCTGGAAATGAGTGGCATTAGATAGTTCCCAGTCACACATCACGAAGAATTATAAATCTCGTGCCTCCCTGGAAATGAGGCACAACGCCTCATGTGTGTTGATACGGGTCACACCAGACAGTTTCAATCACTTACAATGAAGAGTTGCCAATCCTGTGCCTCCCGAGAAGTGAGGCACAATGCCTGGTGTGCGTTGATACCAGTCGAACCAGACAGTTCCAATCACACACAATCGAAGAGATGCAAATTCAGTACCTCCCTGGAAATGCGGCACAACGCCCTGTGTGCGTTGATACAGGGTTGCACCAGACAGTTCCAATCCCACACACAGGCACAAGTTCAGTAGTGCTGCACGAGGTAGAATGAGGTACTACTGTGATTACGCTCCACCTCATGTGAGTCGGACACCGCACACAAAGAGCATGCAGTCGGCGTGACGCATGAGAGAGATGTGGCACAATCGATGAAGCGGGTCACTTGGGGTCCCACAACCAGTAAATCCACTCATGACCAACAAGACACTTATGTGTGCTGAGGCCCAACGATGCAGGGGCCACACTCCTTAGATGCAAGTAATGCTTTTGGGGCTCCGCTCCAGGGAATCTGGACTCCAGGCACAATTCTTAGTTTCACGCTTACTCTGCGCTGCCAGTTGGACCCCAGCAGGCGAGATTGGCACTTATGAGGGCACCGCTCTTCAGGTGTCATAAGCAGGCAGTGTGGGTCCCTTGCAGGAGGTCTATGATGTCCCTGAGACCTCCATAAGAGAATAAGGGGCACCAAGCCCTTGGAGAGCACACACCAGAGTGCCCCATAGCAGCAGGCAGTCTGTCCAGGCCAGCCACGATTCAGGAACGGTGAGCAGTCCCTACCAAGGGCAGTAATCTTACTTGTGCACAACAGATTCCTCTGGCAGTGTGCACCATGTGGTCCAGGGTCTCCGGTCCCACTTCCCTGCAAGTGTATCTCTACCCTGCTGCAGTATGACACCAGTAGTTTTACTGTAGTGTGCCTTTGAAGTTAGGAGTGGTTCAAAGGTCCTCTTATTGAACCCCAGATGTCTCGCCTAACTTTCAGTTCTGTCTGCCTTGGGGCCGTGGAATGCAGACCTTAATCTTTAGTGGGGCCAATATCTGGCATCCAGAGGCCAAGTGTCAAAACCTCTCTCTCCAATCTATCCAGCCAGGCCCTCAAATGGCAGAGGTCTGTTGTTCCATTTGCATGTCTATTGTTTATAACTGTCGCTGGGGAATGGGCAGATGTGCTGCCCCAACCTCCGGGCAGCAAGGCACACAACAAACTTTAGAGCAGAGAAATGCCCACTTTCCAAAAGTGACATTTCTCAGCTATTAATGACAAAACCACCCTTACCATAGCAAGGGTTTTATCACTGCTAATCCAATGATAGGAAACTTCATGAGGCTGCTCCACTGCAATCCACTATTGCAGTTGGGAGTGATTTCAAGCATTCCCCCATATTAGACATATGTGTATTATTCACTACATTTAGAAACACCCTTAAGGCACTTGCACAAACATTGGCCTGCAATGGCAGGCTGGACACCTATTAAAACACAATTGTGCAAGCGCGCACCCACTGGCCTGCAATGGCCACTTGTTTGACAGCACCCGTGGCTCAAGTGTGCACACACTGGCCTGCATTGGCAGGCTCAGTGCACGATAAAACACTATTGAGCAAGTGCACACATATTGGTTAATGCCACTTCCTAACATATGTAGGAAGGGTGCGCGCATATTCCACTATATTTGCAGTGGTAAAGTGGCCAGCGCCCTAAGGCCACTAAAAGAGAATCAGCAAAACCTATGGAAAGAAACAAAAAAAGTTTGAGGTACCACTACCTCAGTGTGTGCGGTCTAACAATAGGTCACTGTGCTATATTAGGGTTGTAAATTATAAACTGCAAGTAACAAAAGGATCTCTATGACAAAAGCAGTAACCTACTGAGCAATCCACATAAAATACAGTTTGGTGATTTGCGCAGTACATGTTCTTTGGAGCAGGCCGATTATACTTCTGCACTACTTTTTCTTGAGTGGATACTGCCACTAGAGAAAAGATCACTCTGCAGCAGGAACGTTAGTCACCAGTGTTAATTTGACACATGGACACATAAGGAACTCTGCAGCAGGTGTTTTTTAAGACCATATTGTTTCTGAACATGGCACCCTCTGAAGTCAGCGGCAGGTGTGGCTGCACTGGTGGCACCTCCCTAAAGCTGGCCCTGACTGGATGGCCCCTTTAAAGCCTGACAGTCAGCAAGGTGACTTGCTAGGCCAGTAGAAGTTGTGGCTGCATTTCTCCTGGTAGATGTGCTCCCCATATAGATTGAGAGATGCCAACTTGCTTGCTTTCATTGGTACCACTGCTGTGGTGGCTCAGTTGAAGACATTGATCCTTTGCTGAATGGGCACTATGTTTGATGCACAGCATGGCAAATTATTTTTGTGCAGGAATAAAATCCAAAAGTAGGAGTTTGTTCTTGAAAAGGAATATAACAAAGGCCTGACACACAGGGAGTTTTCTGTGTATGGTGGCCATTGTGCGATTTCCCTACCTGGGACCACAATACTTCAGATACATTCACAGGTAGGGAAAACAAGTGATAGCTGCCCCATCCTAAATAGGTCAAGGTGACCACAGGAATTACCTGGACGTCCTGTGGGAACGATTTTGATGGGTAAAGGGCTTCTGCCAATTTACAGATCATTCCCCCTTCTACCGAAATCTGACTCCCTGATCTTGTTGCAATGATTAGGACCCATGGCATCCAAATATTTAGGATGAACCAAAACCAAGTGCAACCTTTACTTTAAGAAGTGAGGCTGTGTGTGAAAATCTGTGCAGCCCGCAATCAAAAATCAAATCTAAGTGATCAAAATCATATTTCCACTAGGTGAACATTCCCTAAAACCTGGGCCTGTCAACAAACCCAAAATTACTTGAGTTAGAGGAGGATGAGGTGATCTTCTTCAAGGTGAAAGGCAAAATTAAAGACATCTGGTTTGTGTAAGGAAGAACACTGTATGTCAGTTACATCTGACCTTTAGCAGGTACAAAGTGTGGGGAGTGAAGGAGAGAGTTCGCAGTGTGGGGAAGGGGCGGGCTAGACCATGGCAGGAGCGAGCTCTAGCAGTGATACTTTGGAGAGCTGAGAGGGGACAGCACTGGCTGCTCTTCTAAGAACTTTCACCAGAGAAAGGCACTTTGGGGCATATTTATACTCTGTTTGCGCCGAATGTGCGTAAAAATTTTGACGCACAATCGGCGCAAACCCAGCCCCATATTTATACTTTGACGCCCGACCCCGCGGGCGTCAAAATTCCACCATGTGCGTCATTTTTTGGAAGGGGGAACCAGCCTTGCGTTAATTATATGCAAGGTAGGCGTTCCCTTCAAAAAAATTACTTTAAGGCCTGTGCCCCTTATTTATACTCTGGCATCATTTTGACGTACAGGAGGGGGGTGGGCCTTAAAAAACGGCGCACAGCCTGATGTGTGCCGTTTTTTAACGCATGGGTCAGGGCAGGCGTTAAGGGACCTGTGGGCTCAGAAGGAGCCCAGAGGTGCCCTCCCCTGCCCTCAGGGACACCCCCTGCCACCCTTGCCCACCCCAGGAGGACACCCAAGGATGGAGGGACCCATCCCAGGGAAGTAAAGGTAAGTTCGGGTAAGTATTTTTTTCCGAATTTTTTTGTGGCATCGGGGGGCCTGATTTGGGCCCCCCTACATGCCACTATGCCCAATGACCATGCCCAGGGGACATAAGTCCCCTGGGCATGGCCATTGGGCAAGGGGGGATGACTCCTGTCTTTGCTAAGACAGGAGTCATGTCAATGGAGGTTGGGCGTAAAAAAAATGGCGCAAATCCGGTTTGAGGCCTGAATTTTGCCTCAGACCTGACTTGCACCATTTTGTGACGCACAACCCCCATTTTCCCATACGCCGGCGCTGCCTGGTGTGAGTCATTTTTTTTAACGCACACCAGTCCACAGCGCCGGCTAACGCCATTCCATTAATAAGGCGCCCGCATGACGCATTGGAATGGCGTTAGCCGGCGGTAACATTTTTGACGCACAACTGCGTTGGCGCAGTTGTGCGTCAAAAAGTATAAATATGGGCCTTTATGTCTGTGGTACCATTTGTCCTCTGAAGCAAAGGCAGTTAATAATGCCCCATTTTTTTAAAATCTGCAAGATTTGTGAAGTTGCAGGTGAACCTGTGGTAACCTCATTTTATGACATGCATTTCCTCTCTAGTTATATGTCCCCTGCTGCTCAGCCAGTGTGACTGTAAGGTAATAGAATGCTGCTGTGTGCATGGTTTGAGTGAGTGTCAGTTGGAATGCGTGGGCTGAGCAGCAAGGATGCTGCTCCCAGTGCGGCCTTTCTGCTACCTTCAGAACATCTTTTACATGTAACCTGAGACTCTTACTTTGTGAATAAATCTGTTTACCCTGAATCTTCATTTACCACAATGGTGACAAGTGGAAAAAGGGCCTAGCATGAAGATTACAGTGCTACTGCAGGAACATGAGAGGAGAGGAGATTAAAACTGAAGATCACCGGAAATTATACAAGAGACCTAATACTAAAACTGAACTCATACAAGTGCAACCTGAAGGAATTGAAATGCTCTAAACGCCCCACCGGTAGTCTTTAACAGCAGACAAGCTGCATTTTGGGGCGTTCATGCGTCTTTTTATCAATTCCATTTAGAGCCTTCTGACATTTTTAGCAAATCCAGGAGATGGACAGCCCCTCCTGACAGCCTGCAGTCCACTCAAGTTAGAAGTGCGTACCTGCCTGCCTGATTGGACTCATTTCTACTGAATGCTGTATTTACACTTAAGGGTTGGCTAGCACCAAAGAACTGGCCTGCTGAACTTCATTTAAATACAGTTCAGCCCCAAAGCATCGGCAGCGCTTCTGATGAATCACCCAGCAGTTTCTAGTCAGTTTCTTAAAGACTTTACTCTTATTCATTCTGGATGAGCCCTGAACCTTTGGCAAGTGAGTGGTTGACCTGCTTTACTTGTGCCTATCCTTACTGTTCAGGCTACTACTTCTTTGTTTACTTCATCTCTTGCTGTGCTATGCTCATCAACAGTAATAAAGGACTTTAGTACTTCCACAACATACTACTAAAAGTGAAGTAGGATTATTTTCTACAGCATTCACAACATCAACGAAGGACTATCATTCTCTATAGTACAAATGATCTTTATTATTTCTTTTGTTCTGTGATTCTGTAAGGTGTTTCCAGGTACCATACACTTCAAAACAATTTTGGGTGAGAGAATGCTCATCAGGAACTTTTATTGTTATTGTTGGATATGGTTCTTTATTTTCTACCTATTGGTTTATACTGTGCTTACTTTTTCTGTGCTTTTGTATGATCTATGTTGGTCTGCATTTACTGTGTACTGCATTTACTGACTTTGTGTCTGATAATTTTATTTAGCTGTGGTCTGAGTTTACCATTTTTAATTGGCAACTCTGTACTCTAAGGAGTAAACCCATGTGTGCTGTTTGTGTGTTACACAGTTTACTGTGTAAGTGTTGCACTTTTTGCCAATGTAACTTATAGTGGGGATTATGTTTTTTGCCCATTTGTTTCTTACTTTTACTTGAGCTTACTGTTTCTGGTTATGGGGCAGGGATCCTGCAACTCAAAATGTACTTACATTCATGTTGCTGGTGATGGGCATTTGCATTGCACCCAAACCATACTTGCTTTTACTTGTACTGGGTTACACCAGACATTACGTATTGTTACTGGTGATGGTCCACTTGTGTTGCACACAAACCATATTAATTGTTACATGTCTTGGGGCATGATAAATGCACCCAGATATTGCTTACTGTTGCTGGTGATGGGGCACCTCTGTTGCATCCATACCATATTTTCTGTTGCCTGTGTTGGGGCATAGTATTTGCACCCAGATGTTGCTTTGTGATGGGCTTGTTAGTTGCAACCCAAACAATACTTTAATTTCTACTACTTAATATTGCTAGTGATGGGGGCATTTTCTTTGCGCTCAAACCTTTTCTTTGGGGCATATGTGTTGCACCTGCAGGGGCATATGTTTTTGCACTTTATTGTATATACCTATGTGGTTGGTTGATGGGGCTGGTATATTGCACCTGTGGGGGCACATTTATTGCACCCTTGTGCTATATTATAGAGTCTATGGGCCTCATTCCGACCCTGGCGGTAAAAACCGCCAGGGCCGCGGACCACGGAAAGCACCGCCAACAGGCTGGCGGTGCTTCCTGGGCCATTCTGACCGCGGCGGTAAAGCCGCGGTCAGAAAACCGGGTCCGGCGGTTTCCCGCCGGATTAACCCCGGTTGGCCCAATCCTCCATGGCGGCGCTGCAAGCAGCGCCGCCATGGGGATTCCGACCCCCTTCCCGCCAGCCTGTTTCTGGCGGTTTTCACCGCCAGGAACAGGATGGCGGGAACGGGTGTCCTGGGGCCCCTGGGGGCCCCTGCACTGCCCATGCCACTGGCATGGGCAGTGCAGGGGCCCCCTAACAGGGCCCCATTAAGCTTTTCACTGTCTGCATAGCAGACAGTGAAAAGCGCAACCAGTGCTACTGCACCCGTCGCACACCTGCAACACCGCCGGCTCCATTCGGAGCCGGCTTCAGTGTTGCAGGCCCTTTCCCGCTGGGCCGGCAGGCGCTCCCTTGGCGGGCACCCGCCAGCCCAGCAGGAAAGTCTGAATAGCCCCAGCGGTCTTCTGACCGCGGAGCGGCCAATTGGCGGTTCCCGTTTGGCGGGCGGCAACCGCCGCCCGCCAAACTTAGAATGACCCCCTATGTCTCTAATTTGGGGTGTCACTAATTTTGCTACTCAATATTTTATTTTCAGCTGTTTGTGGGTGGTTCTCCCATGTGATTTGTTCCCCTGTCCTTAGTATTTCTGTTTAGGACTGTTAGTCTATGTGATTTTTATTTCTGATCTTGTGTTATCATTATTTCCTTATCTGGTCCGTTTATTTTATGTATTGTGTGATTTAATGTGTACTTACATCATCTGTCTTCTTTTTATGAGGTTTAATAATCCCCCTTATCTGCATTGTTATTTTATATTGTTTCTATAAAAAAGGAAAGTGTGTGGTATCCTCATTTCTATGCCATGCATTTTCTCCATAGTTATATGTCCCCTGCTGCTCAGCCAGTGTGACTGTGAGGTAATAGAATGCTGCTGTGTACATGGTTTGGGTGAGTGCCTGTTGGAATGCGTGGGCTGAGCAGCAAGGATGCTGCTCCTGGTGGGGCCTTTCTGCTACCTTCATAACATCTTCTACCTGTAGCCGGAGACTCCTACCTTGCAAATAAATCTCCTGTTTCACCTATACTACTGTTTACCATGCATCATCATTTACCACAACCTGCTTTGTTTCTATGCAAACCCCTATGCAGGGCCTGATTTACAAAGAAAAATAAAAAAAATCTACATTTTTTGGTCTACATCTACTTGTGGGTGCCAATGTGGTAATTGATCGGGTTAAACCTCCAACCATTTCTAGGGTTGCAATGGGCAGACACAAAGGGGATCATTCTGACCCTGGCGGTAAAAACCGCCAGGGCCAACGACCGCGGGAGCACCGCCAACAGGCTGGCGGTGCTCCCTTGGGCATTCTGACCGCGGCGGTACAGCCGCGGTCAGAAATGGAAAACCGGCGGTGTACCGCCGGTTCTCCGCTGCCCTGGGGAATCCTCCATGGCGGCGCAGCTTGCTGCGCCGCCATGGGGATTCCGAGCCCCATACCGCCATCCTGTTCCTGGCGGTTTTGGCCGCCAGGAAGAGGATGGCGGTATGGGGTGTCGTGGGGCCCCTGGGGGCCCCTGCAGTGCCCATGCCAATGGCATGGGCACTGCAGGGGCCCCCGTAACAGGGCCCCACAAAGATTTTCAGTGTCTGCCATGCAGACACTGAAAATCGTGACGGGTGCAACTGCACCCGTCGCACCCCTTCCACTCCGCCGGCTCAATTCAGAGCCGGCATCCTCATGGAAGGGTGTTTCCCGGTGGGCTGGCGGGCGGCCTTCTGGCGGTCGCCCGCCAGCCCAGCGGGAAACTCAGAATAACCGCGGCGGTCTTTTGACCGCGCAGCGGTATTCTGCCGGCGGGACTTTGGCCGCCCGCCAAGGTCAGAATGAGGGCCAAAGTTTTGAATGCTCAAAACCTTCTGAGTACTCACTAAAGTTCCCTGGCACGGTTATGTGGCAAACAATAGGAAGTCATCCACATAATATAGAATGAGTGTAGCAAAATGGGTTCCATTCACTTAATCAACCCAGAGTTCTCTCTGTTGATCACCTGGTTTTATGGAATGAACGTATTTACTATCAGTGTCTGCCTTTTAAGATAAGGCTTGTAGTGAAGCTAGGATAAAGGGTACTGGACTAGTTACAAATTAAAAGGTAGGTGAGCTGTGTGTGTGAGGCTACCGTCATGTGTAACCCAATATTTCCGAACAGGTAGCCTGGCGCAGAACAAACTCTGCAGTGATAGGTGCTGACTTTGGAATTCATGGAATAGGCCATTAGGTTTTACTTGGAAACTGTAGTGCTTCAGTGTATTATACTCATAAGTGAAATCTACCTTAAAGTGCAATTTCACTCCACTTAGGCCTTCACAGTCCAGCAAAGTTTTAAACGGGGGTGAAATATGTACGCAGAATTTGAATATACAGGTCCCAATAACATACACATTCATCTTATGAGTCTTCAAGAAATGTTCTATATCTCTGGCTCAGCTCATGATCAGATTCCAGACCCTTTGTCCCCCTGCTGGGCCAAGTTATTTACTTTGCTTCCCAGCAGAGGGAACAAAGGCCTCCCCACACAGACTGCAATTATCAGCAATTGACTCAGTTTCTGAGAAGGAAGGGGTGGGGACTAAAATCTGCATTGGATAATTAGTTGTTACACTGCGCCTGGGTTGGGACTGCCCAAGCCAACTGAACAGAGGAATAAGCCCAGACATTTAGAGCCATCACAGGAGGTACTGCCCTTTGAAGTTTGGTGGGAAGGTACGTGGCAGTGATGTCAGCTAGCGGTGGAACTGAGGCTCTCAGGGGAGCTCTTCACATAGAACAATTTCCAGCGCTATAATGGATTATCCCAGAATGCTGTGGAGGGTGGTTGGGACAGGGATGGCGGGATGATGTGACATCCCAGGTCTGGCCAAGGGTGCCTGTCATCTAAAACTTTCAATCTACACTTAAAAACCTCTGCACAAGGGAAAGACAGTGAGCAAGACCCTGGACCTGGAAGGCGGTGACAGCAGAATCATGGACAGATGGAAGGAGATGCCCCCTGATGCTCTGATGGATTGAGGACTTTGCCTGCAGCTGACCCCCAGGACTAGATGGGTCTCTTCAGGGTCAGTGGCACTGGCCCCTTTCTTCTCCCTTGGGACTAGTTGGGAGAGGAGCTGGGCTGAAAGCCACCCAAGTGCATTTCAAGAGAGCCAGGAGGCTCTTGGGTTTGAGAGTGTGGGCAGGAGGTGCTCAGCTGGCTAGGACTGGAATGCTGTGCAATATGAACCCACCAGTAGCAGAGAAGCATCAGGAGCCTGGAGAGGAGAAGACCGTTGCAGGGAGCCAGTAAAACCAGCTCCACATAAAATGCACCAGTTTGAGGCTAGAAGGCCTGTTAACATGCTCAAGGTGGCTAGGCCTCATCACCAGGAGAAAAATGAGCCCATGGTCAAGAAAATTGACCCAACAGGGCCTGTATTAGACATTCTGGAAGATTTGCCCATCTAAAGATACCTATGAGTGATGGAGCGTGTGGGACTCTGTCATGACTCCTTTTAATTGCCCCCTGGATGGTCCAGGGCCAGGCGCGTCAGTGCAACAATGTTTTAGATTCTTATGGGGGAGAAGGGCATGCTTGGAGTCTCAACCCCCATACTCACTTTGGCCAAGGCGACTAGCGCAAAAAGAAAAATCCCTTTCTGGGCTGGTGCGGCCATCGTGGCCTTGGGATCCAATTTCCAGAACACAGAACCAGGAAAGGCCCAGGCGCTGCACCCACCCCCTGTGCTTGTCTCTGGAAGGGCCCCTACGGTGCGCTGCAGGCTTCTTCCTGCCTGCATAGACTGCACGTGGGAGAGCAAGAATGTCAGCTCCTGTGCCTGTACCACACAGTGTCAGCCAGGGCCAGGTGGGGAGCCAGCAGGGCAGTATAGCGTGGGCCCTCTGTGCTGCCCGACTGGGGTTTGATGGTGTGGATGCCCTGGGTGGGACTGGAGCATCCAATATAAAAGAATAAATTAAAGAAGAAACAGGCTGCATGAAGCCCCACAGTTGAAAGTCCACAGCTAATTTATTCACTGCTCCAGCTGGAGCACCCCATAATGTCCTGAAAGGGCTTATTTACCTACCCTTTCTCTCCTTGTAGTGGCCCAAGTAGGGGTACCATATGGAGTGTTCTGGAGGCTCAGGAAGGTGCAACAGCCCCCCCTTTACCCAGGATTGATTCAGGAATTTAACCCTATGTCTCCTGAATCCTAGGATGCATGACCTGGGGAGACATTGTACCACTATATCAAACATTCCAGAGCTGGAGCTTTTGCTTTCTCTATAGCTTGAGAGAGCAGGGATTTACAGAGTCTGGTTCTATGACTGCACTTTATGTGGCCTGAAGAGATAAAAGAAAGACTCTAACAAATAATAATAATAATAATAACAACAACAACAACAACAACAACAACAACAACAACAACAATAATAATAATAATAATAAGATTTCTAGAGCGCTTTACTACTTCATATGAGGTATCCCACCACTAGGTTCTGGTATTCACCCACACCCTATAGTTTTAAGCCCCCTTTCTTCCCAAACAAGAAAAATCAGGTTTTAAGATTTTTGCTGAAAAGGCATTCTGACTGGGCCTGCCAAACTGTGAGGGGCAGTGCATTCCTCAGTTTCAGCACTAGGTAGCAATATGAGCTCCCGTCCATGCGCACTTTCTTAACTCTGGGAACACTAGTCAACCTTTTTCCTGCCAGTCTTAAGCTTCTCATTGGTACGTACGGTCTAACCAACAATTTCAAGTACTGTGGGCCTTTGTTATTCAAAGGCTTGTAGCAATTACACAAGGCTTTAAATGAGGATCTCGGCCTCAGTGGCAGCCAATGAAGCTGCTTAAGTGTAGCCCCATTAAACACATGCCTTGGCAGATTCAGTAGGAGCCGGGCCACTGCGTTCTGCACTCTCTGGAGTCTCTTTATCCTACCCTGTGTAACTCGAAAACATTGCAGTAGTCAAGCCTCAAC
Organism: Pleurodeles waltl; assembly: GCF_031143425.1. Taxonomy (NCBI): domain Eukaryota; kingdom Metazoa; phylum Chordata; class Amphibia; order Caudata; family Salamandridae; genus Pleurodeles; species Pleurodeles waltl. The sequence continues at coordinate 413,224,203 of NC_090443.1, read as the reverse complement.
ACAGTCAAGGCCTGCATTACTGTCTTTCTAGCCGACTCTGGTAAAACATACAAAATGTTCCTGAGCATTTTGAGAAGTCTGGAGCATTTTCCAGCAACTTCAGCAATTTGACTGTCAAAAGACAGTTTTTCATCCATCCAAATGCCATAATTCTTGACCTTAGGTTTAGGATCAGGCCCAGCTCCTTAGGCCACCCTGCAGTAGACCAGTTGTTCAACTGATTGCCCAGGGCCAAAACCTCTGTCTTTTCTGCATTAAATTTGAGGCAGTTCAGTTCCATCCATCTGGCAAACTCTGCCAGGCAGAGGCATAGGGAAGAGGCCATATAGATGGAATTCTTTGACTGTGTGGTACCCCTTGCTTCAGTTGGAACACCTTTGACCGGAGGGGTTTCTGTGAGACCTGGAAGGTGAAACCCTGCAGAAAAGAGGTAACCCATTGCAGTGCTTTATGTCCCACCCCACAGTTCCAGCGTCTCTCTGTCAAGTTACTATGGGATTCTGTGTTGAACGTGAAACGAGATCCAACATCAACAGTGCCACAGATTTAGCAGCATCCAGGATCTGCAAAGTTGACTCTGTGGCCAGCAGCAAGGTTGTCTCAGTGCTGTATAAGGGGCAGAACCCGACTGTGTCCTGTGTAATAGGTCATGACTTTCTGTAAAGCCTGATAGCTGCTTATTCACAGACTTCTCTGTGATCTTAGAAAATAATAGTAGCAGCAAAACCAGACAGTAATTTTCCACCTTGAAAGTATCCAGCAACAGTTTTTTTAGGAGCAGAATCACCACAGCATACTTCCATCTCCTCGGTACCTGGCCGGAGGTCAAGAAGCTGTTATTCAATTCATCCACTACTAGGTGGACCATCTCCCAGCCTCATTCAGGAATGGATGGAGAGGCTGGGCCCAACAGAGATGATGACTTAACTGCAGTGTAAAGTGTGGTCAGCTCTTCAGTCTCAAGTAGGCCTGAAGTTCAACAACCTAGAGCTCTCCTCAGACCAATTGAGCCAGACGCTCATACACTGGGCGTTTCCCGTTACTGCAGGAAAGGAGTTGTAAATATTATCTACCTTATCCAGGAATAACTGAGCCAGGGCATTACAACCTTCATCTGTTGGTGTGGCTGAAGCTGAGACTGAAGATAAGGATGACAGTGACTTCACCACAGGCAATAGCTCACAAGAAGAATTTTGGGCAGCGTGAATTTTACTAGTATTGTATTCCCGACTATATTTTGTATGCATTTATACATGTTTAATGTTGTTTTTAATGCAATGCTTTACTAATAGTTTTGTTGATTATCAGTGTTATGTTTGTTGATAATATATGCATTTAAACATGATTACTAAAACCAATGGTTTTAATGATGAGTCCTAGTATGTGCTTGCCTTATATTTTGATGTGGTGACCCCTTGCCAAAGCAATAGGCCTGCTTTATTTAAAATGACACCTTCTTATCTTCTATTGTGCCTGTTATAAGTGAGGGGTGTTATGATTATTGGGGTGATGACCGACAAGGGGTCAAGTGTTATTTCAGAATGTCACCAAAAGCATTTCCACCTACCTGATGCACATATTTATAGTTTAACACATAGGGCCTGATTACAACTTTGGAGGACGGTGTTAATCCGTCCCAAATGCGACGGATATATCACCTATCATATTACGAGTCCATTATATCCTATGGAACTCGTAATACGGTGGGCAGGATATCCGTCACATTTGAGACGGATTAACACCGTCCTTCAAAGTTGTAATCAGGCCCATAGTATTTGGTTGTGTGTCTGTGTAATAAATGTACTTTTCCTTTTCCAAACAAAAAACACTCCCTGGACAATGATTAGTTGAGCTTCGTTGTTGTGTGACAGTAAATGGAGATTACTAGTCCATACACCTCCCCTGAGTAAGCCTTGAACTGCTCTGCTTTGCTATCCTGCGAGAGTCAAATGCTACAATGAGGTTCTTGGTTCCCAGTAACGAGATAATTGTGGAGCTATTACGTGCTCAGGTCTCCTAACCTGCACAACTAAGAACCCAATTTCCTACGCTGAGGATGCATTAATGTATCGATCTAGGAGAATTTAGGAAAGCACTTCTTTTTCTTACTGGAAAAATCAGTGCCCAAGTATTTGTGTAAAGCTCAGTGTTTAGGTGAGTAAGACTGCCTCAGTTTATTGTTCTCACTGTGCCTCTTGCTTTGCTCTTAGTAAAATGAGATAGATTAAATGCATTTTACATTTCATATGTGAGCATGTAAACTGCAAAAGCAGCACCAGGGGCTGCTCCTTCGCAATAGCGGAAGAGATTCGTCCCACTGGCTAAGAGCCAGCATCAGAAAAATAGAATGATATTTCATTATAGTTTTATTTTTCTGCTGCTGTCTCAGCCAGCATGTGAAGGGAGGGGCGGGGCTGGGCCATGGGAGGGGGGGGCGGGGAGGAGGAGTAGAGTGCACTGAGCATGTCTGTTTGGCCAGCCATCTTAGGCCGGACAAACACACATGCTTACTTCGGTTTCTCCAACCCTGCAGTGTTGCACAGCCGGGCCGAGAAACTGCACAGACCCCAGTACACGGTCTGAGCAGCAGACCAAGCTGCTCAGACCAATCCTGACTACTCACATATTAGGTATAGCATGAGAGCAACACCAGGATTGCCGAGGAGCCTGTGCTGGTGTCCCAGAGAATGCTGGGACACGGGAAGAGCAGAGGAGCAAGGCGGCAAGATGCGGGGGCGGGAAAGGTAAGTAGTTTTTCTTTTATGACTTGTTTCCCCTGTCTTGGTTGTCCCGCCCCCACTTGACATTTGCGGCGGCAGCAGCTGAGCAGCACTCCACAGGACACCAGGTGACTAATTTTCCAAATGAATTGTTCATATTTCTCTGTCACAGTGCATTGCGATTGGGACTTGATTTAAGGGGCCCGAGCGTCGGAGCTATTCATGTCTGGGACTCCAAAAGAAGGCATAAGACAGCACTTGCTTTCTCAGGACTTCACGTCACCAGCACGTCACTGGGCCAGGCAGGAGTCGTGGAGTGGCGGCGGTACGTGTGTTGTTGGGGAGAAGCCACGAATCCCTCTCAAGCTAGCAGTATAATAAGGTGTCCTGGGCGGAGCAGTCATCATGGCAGGCAGCTGGTGATTTATTCATTCAACTATGTTGTATAGTTTGCAGACCACCCAAGCTTGAATAGAATGGCTGCGGTCTCAGCTGTTTTTTAATGTGGTTTCTTTTTGAAGAGGAGGCTGAAGGACATGGCGAGAGGCTCTGATCTTAAGAATAAAAATATAATAATAACTTTCCGAATTTGACCCTGTATAAATTGGCCTTTTGCCACAAGGTTTGCAAATGCAGCGTATAGCTTAAATCTGCAAACTTGTCTAATGTCATGAGTATTTTGGTGGCTAATATAACTTTTTATTTGTTTAAATAGAAACAAATCGTTGAATCTTTCCCAAAATCACCCATTGCAGATTGTTTTTGTATGAAGTTTGTATTTCACTAGGCAACTGTGCTCAGTGACTGTTTTAAATGCTTTTGAATTTGAATTGACGTGTTTTCACTAAATGTGTGTGAAATTGACCACCCAAATCATTAGATCAATTGTTGCATATATATGAATATATATGATTGCATGCGTGTGTCATCACATTGCCATTGCGTGCCAGGATATGGTACTATGGAAAATACCATAGACAGTCCAGCAGTGCCACAGCTGCTGAAGAAATACTGTGCTAATAGTTAACAGGCTGTGTGGTTCTTTACATCCAGAAACATTCTGGCTGCTGGACTGGCTGGGTTTCCTTTCTTACTGTGGCACTCTGAAATATGGCATAACTACAGTGCCTTATATGCTAGGGCAGTGTGGATACCAGCCTGCACATCATGCTTGGTGTACTGTTTCAATACTGGCTTGGCTGTGGTGCTTTAATTTCATGACGAAGCAGTATTGACTGAAGTATGGTACTCTATGCATGGGCCTATAGTACATAAAGTGCCTGGGGGAGGGGGCACTGGGTGTGGGCACCTAATTTGTACACCCTGTGGCACTTTGGCATTATAGAAGGGGTCGCTAACCCTTAGGCGGTCGTATCTTTGGAAGAAATTATTACTGCACACATCTATCGACTATACGGCACAGCCCCCATCCTAATGATGGAAACACTTTTCTTCTACACCCGATCAGAATTATGGAAGTGGATGTAGAGACAGAGACCATCAGGAGACATCAGGAACTTAAGGTTAGTCAAATAAGCCTTACTGGACCCAAGACAGTTTTTGCGAGTGTATTCCTCGTATGGCTGCACAGTCATACCATATAATACACCAAAATCCTTACATACACCCTTTTAGCTATCTCTAAAAACAGTCATGGGCGCACAATCCCCAATCAGCTTTTCAAAATTATGGCCTCATTTTCCCTTCTATCAAGGCCTCAATGATGACAGAGCCTTTGCACTGCAATTGCTGTATATTTCTTAATTGTTAGTCTTAACAAGTCTCTGGTATTTTCATGTTTAATGAAGCAGAAATTCCAAGTTTGCAGTACAATATCTGCACTATGTTCCACCACACTGCGTGCATGGCAACAGACTGTGGCATCCGTAATAGCTCTGGAGGGTGCAGATCGATAATAAAATTACAATAGTTCTGTATTACTTGCTGGTAACTGCTGAAACCTGGCAGTAAAAGCTGTGCTAAAATGGATAAAAGTGTGAGACACTAATAGTTCCGTACTTATACTTTTCATTAAACAATAGCAGATGAGTTCAGTACAATTGCATTGTACACTAGTGAACATAGTTCCACTTGCTTTTATTCGTCACCAGGGCCAGATTGGAACAGAAAATAAGCCCAGGCACCAAAATAAAAGTGGTCCTCTTACTTAATCAAATAGCTGAAAAGGGGGTCCACATTTGAAAATCAGGGCAGTTTTGAAAATGTAGAGGCGTGCTACTAGGCAGGGAGACTGCATGCATTTGTGCTTGCTGTAGGCAATGTTTGTGGTAATATCAGAGAAATCAATAGTAAAAAACAGTTAATGAGATCATAACTCTCCAAGCAGCCAAAAAAACAGCCCACTCACTGACCTGTCAGACCAGCCTTTATAGCTCTGACAGATTACCCTATATGACAGTCTGACCTTGTACTTCACTGGTTTATGACTAGATAAAATAGAGAGCAAGGCAACTGTTCAGTCCTGTTTAAACTGTATCTGTAAAGAAATGCCTCTTTTTGCATAATGACCCCAAAGTTGTAGAATGCTGCTGCTGGTTTTTTGACTCCGAGAGCGTACTGAGGCCTGCTAACCAGACCTCAGTGCCAGTGTTCTAACTCCTTGCAATATGTTGAAATGGCTACCCCCAATTGGCATAAGCTGACTTACTTATAAGTTCCTTGTATATGTTACCTAGGTTACCCAGGGCATGTAAGACAGGTGTCTCCACCAGGGCTGCAGCACTGGTTGTGCCTCCCTATGTGGGACAAGATACAGAGTCAATGCAGCCTGGAAGAGCAGGTGTAAACCGCTAGCTCCACTTTACCATTTAAACCAGTGGCAAAGCCCCCACTTCCCTTAATTATCTATGTAAGTCTCCACTAACGAAGGCCTATGGAGTCCGGAAGCAAGGCACTATATATTAAGTAGGACGTATGCTTTTCAATCTGTACTGACAGCAACACTTCCAAAGTGTCAACTTGCTGTGGACATTTTTGTAGTCCAGAGGGCTATTACAGAGATACTGGCTGACCCCCGCCGCCCAGCTAACTTCTGAATGGGGCTACTAAAATGGATACCTCAAGGGTTCAAATTAATCATGGCATTAAACCCAACTTGATGCACAAGTTGAATTTAACGTCACATTTACAGAAAAGCAACTTTTAGAAAGTTGCCACTCTGTAGCCCAGTGTGTCCAGTGGTATCACACAGTTTCAAGCCACTCTACAGCTTTCTTCCCTCCTGGGAAGTTGTGTGACTGACTACCAGGCCTAGGGACAATGATAGGAGGGCAAATGGCAATGACACTCCTGAAGGCTTGCCCCTTTGTTCAAGTAGACAGCTGGCAGCAAGAACCGACAGGGAATACCAGTGTCCAAAATGGTTTTCACGTGGACATGTAGCCCACAAATAGCCACACCTCTTGGGTGTTGCCACCAAGCTTCTAACATCCAAGGAAAGGTTTAGACATCTTGGGAGAGGGCAGAACAGAACACTCTGGCATTGCTGGATGCCGCACATAGCAGGAAGTCATCACAAGATGGGAGGGATCCGGTTAGCACATTGGCTAGTGACTGCATCATTCCCTGAGGGCACTTTTTGGGCATAAATATGGGACCCTTGACACCCTGAATCTCAGATCACGCTGGAACTGGAAAATTGACAGAAGAAGGACTACCCTGCTTTCCCCTGGACCTGGAAAGAGAGGCCTTACCATCTGGTGGATTGCACCTGCCACAACATGGGCTCGCAATGAGAGGATTGTGCCTGTGGCTCCTGGCTTGAGGAAATGATGCTCCTGAGCCCCAGACCAAAGAAGTGACTCCAAGAGTCAGTCAGTTGACTCTGCCACCTGGATCTAGCAACAGGGCCATCAAAGCTGAAGAAGCCCCATCTGGCAATTTGGTAGTCACTTCCTGGAACCAATAGCAACCGCTGCTGGGTACCCTGAGTGACCAAACTTTGATGGCAAAAAACTTGCACCGAGTCCGCTGGACTCAGGAGTATCATCTTAGTTTGGGTTGGTCACCCTCAAAGGGCACATGCCTTCACCAAAAGACACCGCTGGACCCGCTGTGTGCGGCAACAGGTAGCACAGCCTCAGCTGACCTTCTACAGGCTAAAAGAGGACCAACCTCTGTGGCCAAAAGTGTCCCACCTCATCCCTGGACCAAGGAATAACCGTAAGGACACACCCATCGAGCGCGCAGTACCCACAGAATTCTTGAGCATCCTCTATCTCTTGCATCCTCAGCATCAGTACCACTTCATTAAAGTCTATGCCAGTCATGCTGTAAAGTTCATAACTGGTCTGGAGAATGCTTTGGTGACCAGGCAAATGTGCAAATATTCCTTAGTGGTCCCTCTAACCTTCTCCCTGCTGGATTTTGTTGCCCTAGGCGGGCTGGTGTAGCCGACCACAACTCTTTCAAACTCTTCAACGGTTTCTTACTTTATGGTTACCAGTGCTTGTTTGCGGTTGAACTGAGATTTACATTTCTTTTCAAAAATCTCTATCTTTGAAACTCTACAGTGGATTTTGTTTATCTTGGTCTCTAAAAATTCATAAAAATAGCGCTCTGTGACTTTCTTATTTCATTGTTTGGTGCTTTGACATGCATTGCACTAGTTCCTTTGTTTAAGCTTTGCCGCTCGAAGCCACAGCTTCACAGTATTGATCTAAAGGTTCTGCAAACGGGCTTGACTGGACTTGACTGGACCCTGTTTTTGCGAGTGTATTACACAGTAAGGTCACACAACCATACCCTATAATACACTCATATCCTCGCATTATCTTAACTCTGGGTACACTTTATAAGTATATAGAAACCTGAGAAGACTTTGGGCAGCATTTCCAACACCCAAAAAATGACTTGTTGCTCTCTACTGATGAAGGAATAATCCAGAAAGAAGCGTCTAGAGTTACACAGCACACGCAGAACCAAAAGGGTGAAAAATTAAATACTAATACTGAAGTAAGTGTTATCTTGCATTGCATTTACCATGATGCTTTGGGGCAATTTGAGTGCTGGGATGTGAGGCAGCGTGCTCCCACCATCCTTCTGTTTGAGAATGCTCCCTTGAGCTACTAAGCTGACACGCTTCTGTTGATGCACCTTCACCCATTGAGTGGTACAGAGACCCGAGAAGACTTTGGGCAGAATTTACAGCACCCCCAAAACGACTTGTTGTTCTCTACTGATGAAGGAATGAATCCAGAAACAAATATCTAGAGTTACACAGTAAAGGCTGAACCCAAAAAGGATGAAACATTAAAGACTAATACTGAAGTGAGTGTTATCATGCACTGCTTTTACCATGATGCATTGGGACAAATTGAGGGCTGGGGCGTGAGACAGTGTACTCCCACCCTCCTTCTATTTGAGAATATACTTTTTAAGTGGATGCACATTTATGATACATCAATAGCAGAAATGAGCTGAACATCACTGTACATGTACTGAATACCACAAGGTGTAGTTTTCAGACAAGAAGAACTGTGCAAGGGAGCCCCTGCCACGCCTACGTCACACCTCTGCTTGTCCTTCCAACACTACAGTGGGGTGTTGTGGGATAACAGGCAGTGTGTGCTGGATGCACTGCACTGCTTTCCTTCGACAGGAAATGAAACAAATAAATGTTGTTCTTTAAGCCCACAGTGAAGCTGAAGAGCTCTTACAGCCTACACCTCTCCCCATGCAGCGCAAAGGTTTGATGAAAATTAGAGCCTGGAGGAGGCCCAGGATTGCCTGATCAATACATGTTAGGTTTGACTGCCTCCCATGTGAGTCAGACACACAACTGCAGGTGATGTGCGATGGGGAGTGGAGCCAAGGAGAGGCAGATGATCTGGGAGAGGGAAAGGAGGGTAGAGATAGAGTGAGTGAAAAGAAGGAATACAGGACTCAGTCAGTGTGTCATGGGCTCTAGTGCGAGGAAGGAACCTCCTTTCCCCAGAAGCTGTTTGAAGAGTGAAATGAAGCAATAATCACGGTCCAGAGGGCACCTCAGGCCTCTGGGACCCGGGGCCTCTGCACTTTCTACACCAATCGAAGCTAAGCCCTGGACTCAGTGCTTGTGGTAACACCGTTAGACTGTTACTCCACAAATTGTTTCAGCTGTGTCATGAACGCTCGTGTACTTCCATCATATGCAACAAAAAACACGCTCTTCACTGAGCCTGTTGTTTAGTAATGGCCCTCTCAATTTTCTCTTTTTCTAGCAAAGGTTTTGATGGTGAAATAAAAGCAGACTTCTCGTGTCACTAGGCCTGTCTCCTGGCCCCTCATTCCCCTATGCAAACGCCCTATACCAATTTTTCTCCAAATAAGGGGTTAAGAATCAGACCTAGACATTTACCCAAGTCACAGCAGTAACGCAGCCAGTATGTCACGGGTCCCAGTGCACGGAAGGAAATGCCCTCTCTGGCCCATGTTTGAATAATAAATACATGCATACTGAGGGTTCAGAGGGCCCCTCTAGCCCCTGGTGCCACTGCCCCTGCTGCACCAACGGAAGCTACGCCCCTGTGCCAGTCTTCACATGTGGAGCACTTTCCCCCAGCCCTTCAAGGCTTAAATAGTCATTGCTCTATGGGACATAGCCAGCTCTCCAGGCTTTGCAATGCACATGGACAGTGCTTAAAATGCAAAACGTTTTCAAATATCGTTCTTGTTTTAGCCATCTGCAACTTTATATATATGAAAGAGGAATGATCAGGGCTGATGCCCTCTGAGGAACCTTCTGCTCCCTCTGGAAGCAAAACCTGCTTTTCGAACTGTGGCTGTAGTTATAAGAAACTGGAGTCGCCTTGCCGTGTGCATGGCATTTCACAGAGTGATACCCCACCACCTTGTGGTGACAGACCACTGAAATACTGTCTTACACCACAGAAACAAATATCTAAGTTCCTCAAGGTCACTCCCTGACCAATTCGGACCATCAGTTACAGTATACTCCTGTATGTATTCATTGGCAAATTATTTTCACAATGCCTCCATACTGATGGGTAGTAATTTCATGCCAGACTAGCAGATCAGTGCTAAAGTCCAACTTGAGGCTCAGGTCTTTGTTGCACAGACTCCTCGGTGGGCGCAGTTAGGCTGTGCCACTGCACAGCCTTTCTTCTTTGTTGCCCTTTGATGCTCTCTTCTAACAGAAGACTGAGGGCCATATTTATACTTTTCAACGCACAACTGCGCCAACGCAGTTGTGCGTCAAAAAATCTAACGCCGGCTAACGCCATTCTGAAGCGCCATGCGGGCGCCGTATTTATTCAATGACGTTAGCCGGCGTTAGCCGGCGGAGCTGCCTGGTGTGCGTCAAAAAAAATGACGTACACCAGGCAGCGCCGGCGTAGGGGAATATGGAGCTTGGGCGTCAAAAAATGGGGCAAGTCAGGCTGAGGCAAAATTTTCGCCTCAACCCGATTTGCGCCATTTTTTTTTACTCCCAACCCCCATTGAAATGACTCCTGTCTTAGCAAAGACAGGAGTCATGCCCCCTTGCCCAATGGGCATGGTCATTGGGCATAGTGGCATGTAGGGGGGCACAAATCAGGCCCCCCTATGCCACAAAAAAAAAATATATATACTTACCTGAACTTACCTTAAGTTCCCTGGGATGGGTCCCTCCATCCTTGGGCGTGCTCCTGGGGTGGGCAAGGGTGACAGGGGGGGTCCCTGGGGGCATGGGAGGGCACCTCTGGGCTCCTTCCGAGCCCACAGGTCCCTTAACGCCTGCCCTGACCAGGCGCTAAAAAACGACGCAAAAGCGGCTGGACGTCATTTTTTTTGACCCGCCCACTCCCGGGCGTCATTTTTGCCCGGGAGTGTAAATACGGCGCACATGCCTCGGAGTCATTTTTTAGACGGGAACGCCTACCTTGCATATCATTAACGCAAAGTAGGTGTCCACGCTAAAAAATGACGCAAACTCCATGAACTTTGGCGCTAGACGCGTCTAACGCCAGAGTATAAATATGGAGTTCGTTTTGCGTCAAATTTGCGTAAAAAAAAACGATGCAATTCCGGCGCAAACAGAGTATAAATGTGCCCCTGAATCTTGTGTGAGCTACATTAGCTCTGATGGTCAATCACAAACTGGCTGCTGACCTCTCTTTTCAAATTTGAGGGTCCTATCAGCCTACTATTGTCAGTGCAATAGATAATAAACATATGGAAGACTTGAATGTAGCTAACTTAGGGCTTATATGAAAATGGCCAATATTAGTTTTTTTCCATGTGTTCTTTGTTGTGTATCTGATCGGGAGAGGACATTTGGGAACAAGAGCATCCATATTGGAGCTTAAAGGCACTTCATAGAGATTTCATTGTATTCTAGTTTGTGAAAATAACATGGCTACTTTATCAGACTGTACCTTAGCCTAATTGGTTTTCTTTATGGGAATTGAATGTAGGTGTAGCAAACCGGTAAAAATGTACTTTTAAACTAAGGCAATGTAGACTCAGATGCCTTTCCAACTTCATTTAGGGCAGACATCTTCCCCAATGATAAACAAATCTTTATTTTAGTCATAGCTACTGCCTTGCAGAGGCTTTTCATGCTGAGACATTTTGCCTGACTTCTCCCCTCATTTTTCAACTTTCCCCTAGCTTAGCTGAGTAGGGATATTTCCCTTAATGAGAATCTGTGTCTGCTTTCTGTTATTTGAAACAATTTTATAATAGATTGTTTTTGCATTTTTGATTTTAAATTGCTTTGAACTATATTGATGTATGCATTCATGTATTGGATATTGATTTAAAACTAATTTAATGATTTCAATGTTTACCATTGATAATATTTTAATGAATCTTCATGGCTTGCAAATCAAACACTCATTGTCATCTTTGTGGGACAAATCTGCTCCACATTATTGTAATGCACTCTTTGTTGTGTTAGCCTCGGTTGGAACTAAAGTACATCGGCTTAAGTGTAGTCGGTACTTGAGTTTGCACCAGAAATTTGCATGGTGAAAAGTGCTGTACCACATACATAATTGATAAATCAGTGCATATCAATAACATTTCAGTGACAGGCAACATGTGTAAAGCAACAAACCAGAACAAACAAGCCTTAAAGCTAGTCCTTCAGATACTGAAGGAGAGAATATAATTGCCATCAGCGGTGAGTTCAAAACTAAAAGACATACAGAAAACGTGTGGCTTCTGTGAAAGAGATAAAGAATTTAGGTATCGATAACAGGATTCAATGAGTTGCTTCAAAGGTTACAATTGCAAACAACTGTAGAAGAAAAAGAGTTCTTTCTGTTAAGGTGAGCTGCCCCCACAAAACAAACAAACACACACACAGAGTTATAGGAGGTTGCATAGATATCTGCACTGTTACAAGTACAAATAAAGTTTCATCAGCAACAGCCTCAACTTTTGCTGGTAGTTTTATTAATGTTTTAATCTTACCTGTAGGGAGACGAGTCATACTTTATTTTAATGCACCAAAATAGATTTGGACTGTTTTATAGTAATTGATTTTTTAAATTTTGTTTTAAATTTTGATTTATTAATTGCTTTTTCCTTCTACTCTGCATTCACAAATGTAAAATTTGTGGCAGTTTGGAATGTGATTTAGTCACTGTTCTGTTATGGTCTACAGGTACTTAGAGCCAGTCATAGATTAGCTTTAACATATGTACTTTGACATTTTTTATATTGTAAATGCACTGATAAATCCTAATTGATAAAGACCTTTAAAGTGAGCATGAAGAAAAAAGTAAAAACATTGACATGCAAAGAAATCAATAGAAAGTTCATGTTGCAGTAGCATTTTCATGGTCAGTGTTACTTCGGAAACAGCAGTAAAAATGCCAGCATCCTAATCTCTAAATCAGTTCAGCACAGTTGTTCTTCATAACCTTTAAAAAAGAATAGTGCCATAAAATCTTCACATCATTCATGTTACATGTGATAACCTACCCTGTCTCATATTATAAGGATATTACAAGTTAATGAGATGTTCCTTTATAAGGCCATGAAACTCTGACGTAACTTGCAATCTCCCTAAAATGTACAGCAGAAGCAATGTTATTCCTTATAATCCATGGCCCACCATCACCCTTCCTTCAAACCTCTTAAATCCTTGGTATCTTACTATTTCATATGCAAGACACGGTATAATTGCCAATATGAAAAATAAAAGCAGGATCTAGTGTTAAATTAAACAGATCAAAAACTGTTAGTAATTTGTTGCAAAAAGATATTGTAATCAATCTAATGTAAGTCAGATAACAAAATGATGGGACTCATAATGTGTAGACAATTGCAGAGATAGTTATTTTTCATGTAACAGTCTTTCATGTGCAAAAACATAAACATGTTCCCATAAATATTGCCTTTCTAGTCATCACTGTTTGTTGAAAAAAAGATCAGAAGAATGAATGCAGCTGCAATTACACTCTTTTGCCAATTATCTTGGCTGGTAGCTCTGGCAGCTGGCATTATGGCGTCACAATTGTGATAACTTATTACATTTGGGCAACGACTTCAGAAGCTGGCTGTAATAAGGAAATTGCAGGTGGTCTTTTATAAAGTTATATCAAACTCCCATGTATTTTATCACAAATTACTTCCACCATTTCAAGAGTACGGTGTATCAATAGCAACATTGTCCATTGGCAGTTCCCTTCCTGGCATTGTTTGGAACAGTGAATAGAGCCCTTGTCTTCAACTTGGGCCCTTTAACTCCACCTTAGGTTTATAAACACCGGGGAGTTCCTTTGCCCTTGTGCATAATTGCCTAATAATGGCACAACATGACTTTACCTTTATAGAATAATCTTATGGTTGATGAAATGGAAAATCATGTGCTATTGCTATATATGAAAAACCTTTCAGCATACATCTAAACCTCTCTATGTATATATATATATATATATATAAAATATATATATGTACATATATATGTGATAGAAAAAGATATCTCTCTCTCTCTCTTTATATACAGGGAGTGCAGAATTATTAGGCAAGTTGTATTTTTGAGGATTCATTTTATTATTGAACAACAACCATGTTCTCAATGAACCCAAAAAACTCATTAATATCAAAACTGAATATTTTTGGAAGTAGTTTTTAGTTTGTTTTTAGTTTTAGCTATGTTAGGGGGATATCTGTGTGTGCAGGTGACTATCACTGTGCATAATTATTAGGCAACTTAACAAAAAAAGATATATACCCATTTCAATTATTTATCATTACCAGTGAAACCAATATAACATCTCAACATTCACAAATATACATTTCTGACATTCAAAAACAAAACAAAAACAAATCAGTGACCAATATAGCCACCTTTCTTTGCAAGGACACTCAAAAGCCTGCCATCCATGGATTCTGTCAGTGTTTTGATCTGTTCACCATCAACATTGCGTGCAGCAGCACCCACAGCCTCCCAGACACTGTTCAGAGAGGTGTACTGTTTTCCCTCCTTGTAAATCTCACATTTGATGATGGACCACAGGTTCTCAATGGGGTTCAGATCAGGTGAACAAGGAGGCCATGTCATTAGATTTCCTTCTTTTATACCCTTTCTTGCCAGCCACGCTGTGGAGTACTTGGACGCGTGTGATGGAGCATTGTCCTGCATGAAAATCATGTTTTTCTTGAAGGATGCAGACTTCTTCCTGTACCACTGCTTGAAGAAGGTGTCTTCCAGGAACTGGCAGTAGGACTGGGAGTTGAGCTTGACTCCATCCTCAACCCGAAAAGGCCCCACAAGCTCATCTTTGATGATACCAGCCCAAACCAGTACTCCACCTCCACCTTGCTGGCGTCTGAGTCGGACTGGAGCTCTCTGCCCTTTACCAATCCAGCCACGGGCCCATCCATCTGGCCCATCAAGACTCACTCTCATTTCATCAGTCCATAAAACCTTAGAAAAATCAGTCTTGAGATATTTATTGGCCCAGTCTTGACGTTTCAGCTTGTGTGTCTTGTTCAGTGGTGGTCGTCTTTCAGCCTTTCTTACCTTGGCCATGTCTCTGTGTATTGCACACCTTGTGCTTTTGGGCACTCCAGTGATGTTGCAGCTCTGAAATATGGCCAAACTGGTGGCAAGTGGCAGCTGCACGCTTGACTTTTCTCAGTTCATGGGCAGTTATTTTGCGCCTTGGTTTTTCCACACGCTTCTTGCGACCCTGTTGACTATTTTGAATGAAACGCTTGATTGTTCGATGATCACGCTTCAGAAGCTTTGCAATTTTAAGAGTGCTGCATCCCTCTGCAAGATATCTCACTATTTTTGACTTTTCTGAGCCTGTCAAGTCCTTCTTTTGACCCATTTTGCCAAAGGAAAGGAAGTTGCCTAATAATTATGCACACCTGATATAGGGTGTTGATGTCATTAGACCACACCCCTTCTCATTACAGAGATGCACATCACCTAATATGCTTAATTGGTAGTAGGCTTTCGAGCCTATACAGCTTGGAGTAAGACAACATGCATAAAGAGGATGATGTGGTCAAAATACTCATTTGCCTAATAATTCTGCACTCCCTGTATATACACATTTATATATGTATATTCTTTTTTTCACTGAAAAAAACCAAAGGTTACAGGGACATTATAGTTAGGTTGATGTTCTACCTGTACAAAACCATAGAAATTCAGAAGTTATTGTTATACTTATAGCTATAGTTATGTTAAGAAACTATAACTCGTTGCCTAAAGTTACTTTCCGGCATGAGTTATAATTTCTTCAGACAAGTATAACTGTAAGTATAGCTATGACTGCTGAATTTCTATGGTTTTGTATGGGGAAAATGTCAACCTAACTGTAATGTCCCTTTAACCTTTGTTTTTTCCATTAATTTGTATTGTTTTTTTAACTTAAAGTGATTTTAATTACTATACTTTAATCCAAGAGAGGATATGCGCTGTGGGAGTTGACTGCAGGGCCTGGCCTGTGGTCAGGTTTTTCTGCCAAACCCCTATAACCACCCAATCCTGCATTGTGCACGCCATTTGGCCGTGCGTGGCAGGGGTTGTTTCTCAGCCGGAGTTGACAAGAAAGAACCCACTTGTTACAGTCACTACATGAGATACTGTGCTTGAAAAAAACAAGGATGCAAACACCTCCATCAAGGATTACAGATAACTTTTCAAGATGGAAATGCAGTTAAAAAACATTTGCTTTATCTTGACCGTGCACAAGAAATTAGGATGAATAGTACATTACAGAAGTGGACCTTGATTTTGGTCACCTGCTTTGTTTATATTTGTAAGCGCTTCCCGTTGAGGTTTGATTTCTGTCAAATGAACATTATGCCAGAATTAATCCTGCCCTGAATATTTATCCAAGAAGCGGCCACCGTTTGTGCAGAATGTCTAACCGACAGGAGTACTTTCTTCTGGGTAATTAGTAAGTGCTACCTTGTTGGGTATATGTAAAGTGCATCTCTTACACTATAGCTGTTTAAAGGTCACTGTGATAATATCTCCAGTGACCTTATGTTTCTGTAACTTTGCCAATGTTATTGTCCCTTGAGCATCATCATCAGATAACTTTTCCAAGTAGAACTGCAGGTCTGCAGTACCACCTTGAAAAGATATATATGTATATTTTTTGTTATCTCGGGGACTGCAGGGGAGCTTCAAGGTCCCCACGATCCCAAGCAGCTTCCTGTGTGCGGAGCAATGTTTTCATCTCTTTCCCTGCACGCATGTTAGCCCTCTTGCTGAAAGTGTTGTTATGTTTGCTTTTGCTTGACAGAAGGTGTCAAAACTCACTAAGCAAAAGAAAATAGCTAGCTCCCACGAGTGAGCACCTCGGCAGGTAGCAGGAGCTGCCCCTGGGGGGTGGCAGTCCCCAGGGCAGATAATGGCTCCAAGAGAGGGGCCTCACAGTCCCACTCCATCTTTTAAAATTTTCCCCGGGGAGGTGGTGTTCTTTGGGGGTCTGTGACAGACCCCTTCTTGTATGTATTTATAAATCTGAGGAGGTGGGGGTCCCCGGGTCCCAAGGGAGTCCACAGGACCCCCTATTATTTATTGTCATGTCTTGCCCCAGCAAGGTGGTGGTCCACGGAGTGCAAGGTGGCACGCATCCCCCACATATTTGCAACACATTGCCCCGAGAAGGTGGCTGCCCCTCTGGGCTGGGGTGGGGTCCACAGGACCCCTCCATTAAATGTATATGTTTTCTGGGGCAGGTGGTGGTCCCCAGGGTGCGGGGTGGCCATGCGGCTCCCCCGCATATTTTATAAACATAGCCCGAGGAGTTGGTGGTCCCCGGGATTTGGGAAGGTCCACAAGTCCCCCCCATTATTTTATTTTAAAACTAGCCCTGGGGAGGTGGTGGTGGTCCCTGGGGCATGGAGGAAGGCCGTGAGCCCCCACATAGTCAGTCAAAATAGCCCCAGAGAGGTGGTGGTGTCCAAGTCCCAGGACAGTCCGCATGGCACCCTCTGCATCTAAACTTGCTTTTTGCCCCAGGAAGATGGGAGCCCCTGGGGTCTGAGGGGTCTGTAGGCTCCTCTGCATTCATTTTACATTTAACCCTGGGGAGGTAGTCATCCCCAGGGCTATACAAAGCCATAGGAGGGGGGCCCGTGCACCCACCTTCTTCATATTTGTGCAATGCCCCCGGGACTTGACAATATTAAAAGCAAGTGCAGGAGACCGTGTTTGATTTTTTTTAAAATTAAAAAAAAAAAAAGCGTTGAAGCCTTAGAGGGGTGATCCCAGGGATACCTTTGGACCAAGACTGGGGGCTTAGGGTTAAAGTACCCTTCCCCTTGTGCTTTTTTTTAGGTTTATTTTTGAGACTTGGCTGAAGCTGAATCTCAAAATGGCTGCCAACACTTCCTGGTTGAAGTGCTGGCAGCCAATCAGATCTCTGCACGAAATCTGGAGGATTTGAGAAGCTTTCGAGCCTCTAGATATACAAATTTGTTTTTTCTTTAATAGCCCAAAAACTACTGAACTGATTTATACCAAATAACAAAAAGGATTCTTTCTAGACTAAAAGCTACCTTTCTGCCAAATTTGGTGTAATTCAGTCCAGTGGTTCGGGCTGCAGTCATGTTCCAAAACCCTATGAGAATTAAAATGGGAAATGCACTTTTTTTGACCCCCCCCTTTTCTTGGCCCCACTTGATGGATAATACCGAAATTTTCCATGCACATCAAGACTGAACTTAACACTTTTTTGGGAAAATGTCGTAAATATTTGTCTAATGGTGCCAAAGATATAGTCAAATCAATAAATGCTTTTTCTATGGAAATAGGAAATATCTCTCTCTCTCTCTCTCTCTCTCTCTCTCTCTCTCTCTCTCTCTCTCTCTCTCTCTCTCTCTCTCTCTCTCTCTCCCTCTCTCTCTGGGCCACTGGAATTATGTGGCACAAGAGGGCCAAATTATGTGACAAGATTGAGTAAATTATGTGGCAAGAAAAGGCAAATTATGTGGCATAACGTGACACATTTTGCAATATTATTACTTCATTATTTTAAGCTTGGTAACACTTTCTGGGCATTGGTTGCACCTCATTAGCACCAGTTTAACACCCAAATAGCAACAGACAAGTGGTCTGACCAGCTTAGCAAAGGGACTTTCACTGTGCAACAACCTCTGTCACTGCATTTTAAAACATTTCAGCTAGGAACACATTTTTTTTGTTAAAATTTGCAGATTATGTGGCAGATGTTGGATTATGTGGCAAAAGTGTCAAATATGTGAAAACCGCTGCGTACAGTTAGGAAATAAAAATTTAAAAAACATACAAATTTACTTAAAAAACCAAAGGTTACAGGGACGTTATAGTTAGGCTCAGATTATAAATGTACAAAACCATAGAAATTCACCAGTTATAGTTAGAGTTACCTCAAGTAACTATAACTTGTGCCCTAAGGTAACCATAACATGTGGCTTCGCCATGCACTGCTAAATACCCCACAAATTACAGCACTCATGATATCTTTGATTACATCATTGATAAAATCACTGTAATGTTTGCAGTAAAATGTTTGATGAAAAAACTGTGCATGGCAGGGGCGCGAGTTATTATTGCCTTTGGGTATGAGTTATAGTTACTTGAGGTAGCTCTAACCATAATTAGTGAATTTCTAAGGGTTCGTGCGTTTAAAATGTGAGCCTAACTATCACATCCTTGTAACCTTTGTTTTTTTAAGTGAATTTCTATTTAAAAAAAATGCTATTTCCTAACTATAGAGCCCCTGTAACCTTTGTTTTTTTCAGTGAATTTCGATGGTTTTTTAATGTATAATAATTTTCATTACTATACGTTAATCTAATCACCTGTGGCCAAGCACTTAGGCCAACCTCCTATAAGCACCCAATCTTGCACCAAGCACCGCCTTTGCCTGTGCGCAGCGGAGGTTGCCCACAGACCTGACCTGCAGCCAGACCTTGCGGCCAACTCCCCTAACCACCACAGCCCTTTGGTTGTGCGCAGCGGGAGTTAGTCGCAGCCTCTCTGGGTGTAGGAATAGGTATGAGAGGGTGTATCTGGGGGTGAGAGTGGCTGTGAGACTGTCTCTCTGGGTGAGAGAGAGCATACATCAGTGTTTTAGTGGGTGAGTCAGTGTGTGCGCAGGTCTGTGAGTGGGTGCCTGTGGGTGCCAGTGGCTTTGTGAGTAGGTGTGTGAGAGTCTCAATGGGTTTGTGAGTGGGTGCGTAACTGCCTGAGTTTGTGTGTGAGTGGATGCATGAGGGTGTGACTGAGACTGTGAGTGGGTGCATGAGTATCTAAGTGGGTCTGTGAGTGGGTGTGTAAGGGTCTGAGTAGGTGTGTGAGTAGGAGAAAGCGCATGAGATAGAGTGAGAAAGAGAGTGTGAGGAAAAGAGAGAGAGATTTTTAGGCTTTGATGGATTATATACTTAGAGTGAGATATTTCTGCACAAATTGAAAAGACAGATGTATTTGTCAATTAAAAAGATTAAGATCACCTTTCAGTATGAGCTTTAAACATTTGCATAAAAAGAGAGGGAAATGACCAGGGACACACCTGGATTCAAACCCTCAACGCTCATTGTGAAGGTCTGCAACTTTCACGCTTGAGCTATGTAATTTTTTTTAACTTTTTTTTTTAGCTTTTTATGGGCTATCAGGGACTGAAGCGGAAGCTTTAAGGCCTCCTCTGCGGTCCATCACTATTTTTTAATTTATTTTGTAATATGCCCTTATGGGCTATCAGGGACAGTGGGAGAAGCCTCAAGGCCTCCCCAGCGGCCCCTCACTATTTAAAAAACATTTTTATACTAAGCCCTTTACAAGCTATCTGGGACAGGGCGGGAGCCCTAAGGCCTCCCCCACGGTCCCATTACTCCAGCAAGCAGGCAGCTGCTTTTAACAGCAGCTCCCTGGCTGCTGGAGCAAGGCTTTCATCTCTGGTCCCTGCACGCAGGGATGAAAAGATGAAAAGTCTGCTTTCTGACAGCGGGACCTGTTTGACAGGTCCTGCTGTGAAAAAGCGGACTTTGCTGTGACTTGGCTGCAGCTGTCAAAGGTATAGCCAAGCTCAGCAAATAGCTATGATTGGGGAGTGGGCACCCTGGGACAAAGCATGGGGCTGGGCCTGGGGTGTGGCAGTCCTCAGGGCCATCCCTGGCTCCATGAGGTGGGCCATGCGCCCCCCTCCAACAAGGATAGCCCGGTGGTGGTGGACCCCAGGGCCTTGGGGTCTGTGGGAGGGGGGTCCCTTTGGGACCCCAGCACCAGAGCTAAGGGGTCAGGGTGTTCATTCCTTGGCCTCTTTTGTGTTTTATATTCTTTTTTTCCTAGGACTCGGCTTCAGCCGCGTCCCAAGATGGCTTCCTTGTTGAAGTGTTGTCAGCCAATCAGATCTCAGCACGAGATCAGGATGGGTTGCGAATCCTTTGCATCCCTAGCTATACAAATTTGGATTTTCTTTAATTTCTCAAAAACTACCAAAATAAAAAAAGGTTGCTTTCTTGTCCTGGACCTGGACCTACCTTATTGCCAAATTTGGTGTAATTCCATCCAGTAGTTTCAGCGCTATTGCTGATCAATTTTTCCTATGGAAAAATGAACAGGGAAAAAGTGTTTTGGGACCCCCTTTTTTCTCAGACCCCCCCCACCCCGGACAGATCACTCTGAATCTTCCCAGACAGCTGCTGACGTGACTGGCAAATGGTTTTGGGAAGTTTCTTAAAGATTTGTCAAGGGGCACCAAAAATATAGGCAAGTATAAAAATGCTTTTTATATAGAAAGTAGGTCCTACCTACAACTACTTAGTGGCAACCACCACTAGGTAATGTATGTGTGTATATATATAAATATATACATGTATAATTAGGCCTCGCGGAGCTCGTGGAATTCTGCAATTTGGAATTTTGCGGAGTGGCCAAAAAACTCAGCGAATTCCAACTAACTCCGCAAATGGGCAGAGTTGTGCTCGCCCGTCCGTTCGTGCTGATTGGAGTGAGTAACGTGCTCCGCTTTGCGAAATGAGTGTAAACGGCACCACATGGTTGCATGCACACAGGCCCATCTTGTTTTTCCAAATATGTGCATGGTGCTGGGCCTACCTTTTAATCACGAATCTATCTTAGCAATCCTTACTTTACCCCACTTATCCTCCCTTGTTTTACATCTATTTCATTAGTGTGTATATTTGTGCTTGTGTATTTTATGTTTTTGCCTTTTTTTATTTTCTTTGACTTTTTGTCCCTATCTTTGTTTTCCCCTAACTCTTTCTTTCCTGCCTTTTTTTAAATTTCCATACAGCACCAAGGCAGAGCGTGGGAGAGGCGGTGCCAGGACATGGGGTGCACTAGCTAACTGCACACCCTGCAGTTGCAGGTGCTGCTTGGGGGTGCAGCCAAGTGCCAGTTTCAGCAAGGAAGAGGTGGCTTCACCGTTTTTTTGTGCAGCGCCATCTCCCCTCCATGCTGGCAGCAGGCGTCAGACCCAGGAATGGGTACAGCTTGCTCAAGCATTGGCTGCTGAGGGGGAGGGTGTGCGGTTGTGTGCACAGGCATACTGGAGTTTGGTGCACCCAGCAGCAGCTGACTCAATGCTTGGCTGACATCCTCGACCGGGAGCAGAACCTGCTGGACCTGCTGGGCGTCCAGGATGCGGGGCTTGGTGACTTCTAGTAATTGCTAATTGTGTTGTGTCGTACAATGCTAATTTTATTTTTCAAATAGCATCCTGCTCACACTCAGAGGTAAGTTAAGTTTACATAATGTTATGAATATTATGTGATCCAGTTTGAGTGAGCCTGGTGCTTGGAGCTACCTGGTTCTGCTTGTAGCTGTAGGCTCTTGCTTGGGCTAATTATTTAAGAAGTCATGTTGACTCCTTTGTCCTCCCTTCGCTATGTTAGTGGTACTGTGGTAGTAGTAGTAATATCAGTGAGTTTGCATTCTGTCTCTTTCTTTTTATGTAGCTCACACAGTCCCAAGCAATCTCCCAGTGATGTGTAGTAAGCATCTATGCATTGAAAAGGAAAACTGACCGGGTTTGCCCATCAAAGAGGGTTGCAAAGCAAAGTTCATTCTTTGCATTGCATTAGTATTTACAAATGTAGTTTAGGAAATTTGGAATAGGGCTTAGGTAAGGTTTCAGAAATTAGGAATAGGTCAACACAATAATATAGGCAATCTGATTTAGAAAAGTACAAAGTCAATATATTACTTTGCCTGTCAAAATATTTTCTAGATTTACTATACCACTAATCTATTTTTGTTTTCTTCTTTATTTCTTACGTCAGCACCCAAAGGCAAGAAGAGGGCATCAGAAGGTCAGGCCAAGGAGGCTGCCACCACCACTGCCACAGAGGTGGGAAGTACCACTGCCACCACTAGTGCCACAACTGTGGCTGAACGGCTCTGCTGTCCCCAGTAAGTTCTCATTAATATTTGTTATTTCTCTAACTTGTACCTCTCCTAATTAGAATCAGTTTTCCTTCTTTCTCTTATACTGTGACATTTGTTTTAATCCTCTTCATTCTATTTAATGTTTGTTAATCCTTTGCTATCCCTCCCTTCAGTATACCTTTTCTATATTTCTTGTTCCTGTAACTGACTTCCTCCTTTCTGTACTAATCTGTAGTTTTCTTCTGCTTGGTTATTAAACTATCCCTGCCCTCTAACTTATATACCCTGTGCACTGATACTGTAAGACTAAGACAATAGATTAGGTACTCTACTGTGAAGATTGCAGAGTTTGCAGACTCAAGCAAGCTATTCTACATTTGTTTGTTGAGAAGGCTTTCTATGTCTTGCTCATGCTCATGCTCAAATCACGAGAGAGTGGCCATGGCTATAGTGACCCCCCCAATGTTGTGTTGTATGTATTATACAGTATGCCAGCATCTTCGATGACAGTCCAGCATAGCAGGAAAGTAGTATTAGGATGGTTCCATTTCATTTCCCCCCCCCCAAGAAATATGACCTTCATTGGCCAATTTATTATACCCCTTCATTGCATCTCAAATGACTCACCGTCATCATCATATCTCTGCCCCTCCGTTATGGTTTGCTTTGACTGGAGTTTTTAACATTGTTAACCAACAAAATGCCTAAAGCGATATTTTAGATAGGAGAAAAGATACTGCAAACTGAACTGTAGTCATGAATTGCATTGTATTTTGTTAAAAAAACATAAAAAGGGGAAGGTGTATCTGGCATCTGAAATGTGTAATGTTTTTCTAGCTGCACAGACCACCAATGCCAGGACAAGCACCGGTGCGCCAGATGATGCAGGAGCAGCTGAAGGTGGATTGTCTGCGGCGGCAGCAACGGGGGGTGGTAAGTCACAGTGCTTGGTTATTGACGATTACTAGTATACGCTCTGTATTTGTTAAGAGAAACAGATCCCATCCATCATCATCATGACCTCCCTGCCCATGGCATTTTGTGATCCATGGTCAATTACTCCACCTAACTGCAGAATAGTTTAATTCAGGACTACAGTGTTAGATGTGGAATGTGTGTCTGCTTCTGTTAATGCAGCATTTACAAAGCTTTCAATGGATTACAAACCGAAACAAAAATAAGCTGTGTTTCTCTTCCTTCCCAGTGCCCACTCAGGCACGTCCTAGTACCGCACTCATTTATACATTCTTAGTTCTGTTCAAGCCCACCAAAAACATTTTTGGCAAGTGCCACCTGTTAAGGGACAAGTGGTACATATGGCTTCCATAATGAATGCATGCCTGTTCAAATATTTCCCTTTTGACATTCATCAACTTTCTGTTTCAACTACAGTGACTGACTAAGCCTAACCTTAGCAACATCATCAGTGACCCTCCTACTATTCTATAGCAAAACCTTTTGCCATACCTACACGACCTTCACCATGTACCTTACCCTGCTGCAGCAGACTGAAGTCCTCAATTAGAATTCGGCGGACGGATTACTCCGCCACAACGGTGATGGATATCGCATCCACTGAAATCTAAATCCCATTATGTCTAATGGGATTTAGATTTCGGCGGACAGGATATCTGTCACCGTTGTGACGGAGTAATCCCTCTGCTGAGTTCTAAATCGGGCCCTAAGTCAGGCTTCCTTCCCTTGCTGCCAATCAAATGTGTTTGATTAAAATGATTTGTGTTTGAGAGCAAGTTAAGTGGAATAAAGTTTTTGTTATTTCAGGTTTTGCAGATGGGCTACTCTGTGATGAAGGTCTCCAATATAATCTATATATTGCATTCCTTTCTCTGTACTGCAGTGCATCGTTTTTCCCTCCTTCTACATATGACAGGATATCTATTGTCTGCAGGTTATACATGACATGTGTGACGTATTATTCATCTGCCTCTTTGGAGTCAGGGTAGAATTGAAAGGCATTTGGAGAAGAGCAGGGCCATTGGAATCACAGATAGTTTTTTGTCCATGGCGTCTGCCCCACTTGCAGAGAGTAGCAAATTTGTATCCGATGTGCTAGCTAGCATGCCTCCAGTCATTTAGCAGAACAAGAATAGAATACTTGTACTCCATTATGGATGATGCCTTACTCATTAATCAGAGTTTTTTTTCTTTTCTCCACACAAAGTGTCTGTGTGTTTTGTTTTAGGAAATCCTTTACAAGAAAACAAATCACTCTGTTTTAATATTCTTATGCTGCCTCCTTTCAGCCAGTCAGTATGTGAGGCGCGTGCTCATAAAATCATGATCCTGTGACTTTCCTAATGACATCAAAAATTCCAATGGCCATAGTGGACCAGCATGTACTTATGCTGTGGCACTATATAATTTTAAACAAGTGTTTGCACAAAGCATTCTTCACAATTTATTTTTTATTTTTCTTTCTTGATATAGCTACTCCTGCTGGTCCACCACTGACCAAGCAGGAGATACTGACCCGGCAGCAGAGACTGGAGGCCACTAGGGCCCAGTACCAATGGCTGGTGGACAAGGAGGGTGAGGCACATGCCCCTGCTCTGGGCCCTGGTTTCGCCAGGCGGCTCCGCTGGCAGCTCCCCGTACGACAATTGCCCCCCCTTCAGACAGGCTACTCCATTGGAGAATGCTGTGTGAGCTGGCACACTTGGACGGCGCAGCTTGAGACCTAGATGCAATACCTTCGGACCTTCACTGAGAATGCCATTTTCTAGCCTTTTTTAATTTTTTGTTTTGGTGGGATGGAGTTTTGTTGTGAATGGAGAGGGTGGAAATTTGGGCAGGGCATTCTTTTTTCAGACCTTTGGACATTACGTTTATTTTGGACATTGGTTGGGGTTTTGGAGACTTATTGTTGTGGGCCTGCTGTGGGTGAAGAGGGTGGGTTTAGTTTTTGATATTTAGTAAAGGGAAAAACTTTCTAATCTACTTTATATCTGAAGATTTTTATTTTTGTACTTTAACTTTACACTGATATCTTTTCGCAAGGCCTGTCTTTTTAATCTACTTCTCAAAGTGTATGCCAGTTGGTTATAGTTATTATACCCTTGTCCTACTACCCTTTGTAATGATAGTCACCATTAGGAGGGTATGCTGCCATTCCCTATATTGCCTACAGAAACCGAGATAAACAATTACTTATGTCATCTGCAGTAGGAGTTTGTTGCATACTAACCAAACTAGTTCACTCCACCCCATAATTCTCTTACCTGAATAGATGAAGTGATGGCTGTCATCTGCTCTCTCTGTCAATCTTCCAACACCTTATTGGTGGCTTCCCCAAGGTGCCTTCTTTATGGCAGTGGTAGTGCGCTAAAAGGGAAGGCATCACAACACACCAGGTCCCACTCCCACCTAGGACATCTTCAACTGTAAGAGTAATCAAAAGGATTATCCATCACAAGCAACTAAATTGAAAGAAAACATAGTTAGTGGGTTATACATATACATTTATATTATAGCTTTACAAAGACTGAGGACAGACTACTTCCACCATGATATATCAAAGAATACCACATATTATCAGTAATATATTATTCTGAGCAGTAGTGAGTATATAATTTAATGAAAACCAAAGTTACGAAATCCTCAAGTCAGGAAAAATGTACTCAAAGTCTGTACTTTGGAGTTGACAAGGTTACGTGTGTGTATGCATAACAAAGGCCTGAATGATGATGCTGATGTTGAGGAATGATGTTCTTATGCATCATTGGGTAAGTGAGGCTGGTGTGGGCTATTGCTCAGTTAGTAAAAGATCCAGCAGTGAGTTTGTGTTGCATTTAATGACATCCTCCCCACCAGGTGTGTGATCTATTTGGTGTAAATTAAGTCACAACTCCATAAATTGTACAGCCTGGAGGAAGAGGGTTAGGAGTTTGCGGAATGGATGACAAAGGAGGTTTGGGGAAAGATGTGTCAAAAGGTAAACACAATACAAGAACAATATTCATCAGGGCGATGAGCAGTACATCATCATCAATCAGTTGTGGAAGGAAATGAAGGAATGAGTAGGACACAGTTCAGTTAAAGGCGATGCAAACAGTCCTTCTGCCCCACAGACTCAAGTATTTAGATATCTAAGGGGGTCATTACGACCCTGGCGGAAGGTAGAGAAGCGGCGGTAAGACCGCCAACAGGCTGGCGGTCTGTTTTTTGTATGATGACCATGGCAGTTACCGCCATGGTCATCTGCCGGTTCTCCGTTCCGCCCGCCGGGCTGGAGACCTGGGTCTCCAGCCCGGTGTTCGTCACTATACCGCCGGCGGTATTTTGACCCGGCTTACCGCTGCGGTTTTCCAGCGGTCTGAAAACCATGGCGGTAAGCACTATCAGTGCCAGGGAATTCCTTCCCTGGCACTGATAGGGGTCTCCCCCACCACCCACCCCCACCCTGACTCCCTCCCCTACCCCCCACACCACCCCTGCCACCCCCCAAAGGTGGCAGGGCCCCCCTCCCCACCCCGACCCCCAGCATCACTTCACCCATACCCACACGACACGCACGCAGGCACCACATACATACTTACATACTTAAACGCACACACGCCGACATACATGCCTACATCCACACACACAGTCATACACGCCCACCCACATTCAAACATACACGCACACATCCATACAGACATACCCACAGACATACACGCACTCATTCCCATACACACAACACCCCCGCAGGCATACACGCACTCACACACCTCCTCTACATACACACACGCACACCCCCATGCACCCACACAACACACAACACCCCCCCCCACCCCTCTCCCCTCACGGACGATCGACTTACCTGGTCTGACAATTCTCCGGGAGGGGACGGGAGCCATGGGGGCAGCTCCGCCGACACCACACCGCCAACAGAACACCGCCATGGTGAATCACAGGACGTGATTCGCTGGGCGGTGTTCTGTTGGCGTGGCGGTGGAGCAACCTCCACTTCCCCGCCTCCCGCCAGTATGGCTGTTGGCGGCTCTCCGTCGGAACAAGGACGGAGAGCAGCCAACGGTCATAATACGCCGAGCGGAAGACCGCCACCACTGGCAGTCTTCAGCACGGCGGTACCTCGGCGGTCTTGCGAAAAGACCGCCGAGGTCGTAATGACCCCCTAAATGTTCTGTCGGCTAGGTCTGAAAAAATTAAAATATGGAGGAGTTAAATGAACCCACTTGGTTCTAAAAAATATGATTGTTAAAAGAAAAATTATACTATATTGCCAAATTGGGCGGTGCATCTGCATTCTCCTCTGGAATGTCTGTTGCTCTTGGGTGCATGTCTGAACTGGTCTGGTAGGTAAGCAGGAGTGTGGAGCTCAGCTTTCGCCTCTCATTCATGTAGGAAAGGAGGAGGCCGGCAGATTGTAAAACAGAAACTGTATTGTAGAGTCAAGGCGACGGACAAAAGGAAGGTAAGCTTCATGAGGAGGGCTCCAAGAAGACACAGCATAAAAATTACACATTTGCCAGCAGAGCAGTGCACACACTTAACATCATTTCCCAAATCAATGCACCTCTCTTCATTCCACATAGCTGAGTACTAGGATTCAGAGTCCTGATCATCATGGTTTCCATCTGATGGCGATAGCTTACTTCTTCTAGCTGTTGAGGTAGTCCTGCCCTGAGTCCTTTCATCCTCCTCCTGACTCCGAGTAACTCTGTTTCATTCCCGACCCGAGCAAGATAGACCTCTAGTGCTCTAAGTTGAAGAACAAGTATAGAAATAGAATTGCTGAATTGTATATAGATTTATGTTTCTTAACTAAAGTGATTGGTCTCATCTTTGAAGAACCAGAAAAAAGGAGTGGACCCTGCAGGTAAAGTTTTACTAATTTTGAAAGATCCATTCACCTTCAGGACAAAAGATCACCCATCAAACACCAAACATTGCAATTCATTGAAATCAAGTTATTTAGTTGAACACCCTCCCTCACTGTCTGCCACCACATAAATCATCAGTCACCACTCACAATCACACAATAATATATCATCACTCATTGGTGCAATAGTTATAGTTACCTCTTTTAATCCATGCATTGTGGTAGGTACACAATTGTATCTTTGATGCAAGCAACACATTGTAATTTGGTATTGGGGGTCTTGTGAATCAATGATCTTCTAGAGCATCCATGCCAATTGATGCAAAAAAGAATAAGCATGCAAGGGAGGCAGGCATTGTCTCCAATGTCCTGTAGGAATTGTGGAGGCTTCTTTACTGCACACTGGTCCAACTCCAAACTAGCCATACATGTGACTAAAAAATGGTAGGGCAGCATAAGTCAGACACAAACATAATGTTTCACTAGTTACTTTTTGTGTGCAAAGAAAGACATTCAGTGACAAATAATTAAAAGGTTCTATGGCAGCACTGGCATACTCAGTCAAGGAAGTGAAGTTCATCCTCAAACTCAGGTGGTTCTCCCAAAAGTTGGTCAGCAGACCAATCATCCTCCTCCTTCTCCTGTGTTGTTTCTGGAATGGTGTAATTGTGTAATGTGAAATGTTGGTTCATTTTGACCATGGTCAATCTCTCCATATTTTGAGGCAAGAGACTGGTCCTTCTCACTGTGACAACTGTGCCAGCTGCACTAAACACACACTCAGTGGACACATTGGCTACAGGACAAGCCAGATACATTTTTGCTAACCTGCTGAGCAGTGGCCATTGGTGCATCTTCCCATATCAATACACCAGTGGGCTTTGATCCACATAGACCTATTTTGGTTCATCCAGCTTCTTACTACTGGAACATCCTCTGAATGGTCATTGGTGCTGCCACTTGCTCAACCTCTTTTGCCTCCGCCTCAGAACTGGACTTAAGACCTGTCACTTGAAACCAAGCCAATGCAGAGGTTGGGTCTGATTCTTCTGTTGCTGTTATTGCCGATCTTCTTGTTGCTGGTGTTGGCTGCTGCGAGACAAGACTGCCCTCTCTGGATGTTGAAGGCGGCACCCCAGAACTGTGGAGTAGGACTCTAATTTCCAGACACTCTTCTTCAAGATCTCTGGCTTACTCAACAATCCACCTCTTTTATATTTTGAGACATCCCCTTCAGAAAAAGGAATGAAAGTGGGTAGCGTGGATTGAGTAGTGTGGCACAGAAATACTCTTTGGACAACACGATGTCATTTTGCAGCCTTGTATTACAAGCTAAGCAAAGGATTATGCTCTCAACCATGGCATGCGTTTCTGGGTTTCCGCTCACACCTGCGACTGTGAACATTTCAGACACCTTCTTTAGCTGGTCATGTAAGAGATGCAGCAACAGGATAGCTTGGCACCTCGTACTGTCCTCCTTGCTAACTTTCTGTGTGAAAAAAACACAAAAGGGAGTAGTATGTGTGTCAGGCATTTGACTAGGCCCCATTTGTCCGCATCCATGGTGATAGCTTTCCCAATTGCATCCCCTCCTCTTTGAATGACATAGTAATTGATCTGTCTGTACTGCTCAAACATATGTTGCAACATATATGTAATAGGGCACATTCCAACTTGTTGGCACCTCCTGTATCAGGGCTTTAATTGGTA
Organism: Pleurodeles waltl; assembly: GCF_031143425.1. Taxonomy (NCBI): domain Eukaryota; kingdom Metazoa; phylum Chordata; class Amphibia; order Caudata; family Salamandridae; genus Pleurodeles; species Pleurodeles waltl. The sequence goes on along the minus strand of NC_090443.1, from coordinate 413,194,115 downwards.
CTCTATTAGCATGTAGAATAATCTGCAACTGCTCCTGGACTTTAAAGGAATGGCTGAAATGAGTGCAGAGTCTGCTGCAAGTGGTCAGTATGTTGCTGACTATGGGGGTTATTACAACTTTGGAGGAGGTGTTAATCCGTCCCAAAAGTGACGGTAAAGTGACGGATATACCACCAGCCGTATTACGAGTTCCATAGGATATAATGGACTCGTAATACGTCTGGTGGTATATCCGTCACTTTACCGTCACTTTTGGGACGGATTAACACCTCCTCCAAAGTTGTAATAACCCCCTATGTCTTCTTTTCTTGGAACTCTTGCACAACCAGGTTGACGCAATGCGCCAAACACAGAACCCTGAAACAGCCACCATTTGCCATGGCCTTGTTTATGTTACTGCCATTGTCCGTGACAACAAACCCAATTCAGAGACCTCTGGGTGGCAGCCATTTAGACACCTTGCTGTTAAATTCATCCAAGACGTTTGCAGCTGTATGTGATTTCTCCATGGTGAACATGGATGCTGTTACATGCTGCCAAATGCTCTTAAAGCATTCTGCAGGGCTAAGAGATTTAAATAGCTGTTGCCTTACCCCTGCAAAAAAGATCCAGTGTATAGTGATGCACATGTAATCAGTCACCTGACAACTGGTCTGTTGTCCTGTGGATAGTGTGGACAGCACTTTGCTGCTAAGCTTGTCCAACCAAATGCAGCACATCATGATGAAGTGCAGGAACAGCAACTCTTGCAAAATAGGTTTGACTTGGAACCTTCCATTTTGGGCAGATGGCACCACAAATTCTAAAAATGCGTCTCCTTTACAAAAGAAAAGGGAGGAGGTCCAGAGCTAACATTTTTGCCTGTTTACTATTGTACAAATATGCCTTCGGTGGTTGCAGTCGTAGGGGCCCTCCTGCCTAAACAAGCTCATAATAGTAGCCTGGATGTTCTTCTTTTCTGGGGCCACTGATGCAGACGCCTTTCAAGAAGTAGGTGGTGATGGTAGACCCAATGTGCGTCTTGGGGCAGTCACTGTATGCTGAGGTGTCTCCATCTGACTCTGAGTCTTATGCCATTTTGAGGTTGCTGTGGTGGGTGATTCTGGTGCACTGCTGGGGACAGGACTGCTTTGCATGAAGATGTCATCCTGTTCTTCCTCATGACCGCCCACCGTGATTGGAATTGCAGCTGATGTTTACCGGCTCTCCTCACCTTCACCATGACCATGTTCAGCAATTTTTAAGGTGTTTCTCCCACCAGATTGCGTGATGTTTTTTCATATGGGTCGTTTGGCCTCCAGTACCATAATGTGAACAAGGCTTACCTAGACCAACACTTATGTGGCAAATGGAGCATATTACAAAGTTTTCCTCCTGTTTACAAAGTGTAAAAAAGTCTCAAACTGGGGAGGAGTACTTTCTTAGTGGGCCAGTGCCAATGCCTGAAGAAGAACTGGAGGTAGGTGGGTGTGTCGTCGATTGCCTTTTTGCAGTACATACCTCTACTGAGGGAGGGACTGGTGCAGGTCTCAGCAGGGGCTTTACAAATGTGGGAACTGGTGGTGCTATCTGTGCCACATCCCTCAGAGCAGGTTGAATAGGATGAATAATGTTGGACTCCTCTATGCCAGCTTCCACAATGACTAGCTCATCATCATCTCCTTCCATAATTCAAAGGTTTTCAGGAACTTATTTTTCCCTTGCCTCTCCTGGTGTCTCCCGGACTCTGCCGGGGTCCACTCCATGCCCACATCATCATCATCAGAAGTGATGCTTGAAGAAGATGGTAGAGTATCCTTCCTTTTTCTTTCTGAAGATCTGTGCTCCAATGATTCTAAAAGAGTAGGCTCTTGCTCGACAGGAAGCGCAACTTCCTGTTCTGCTCCAACTTAAGGAAGATCTACTATTGCAGGCTGTGACTGCTATCCAGATACCTGAAACAATTGGATACTACTTTGTGAAAGGGACAAATCCAATTCAATGTCACTGCTCGACGGCGTCGTCATGATCGCAGTGGATGCATCGCTGACAAACATGGGCTTGAGCTTAGGCTGGGGAGGTGCTGTTGATGTGGGAGTGCTGCTCCCAGGTTCCTCCCAGGAAGCTGGTGCAACAGGCACACATCTCCCAAAAAGGGTTGTGGTTGGCACACCATTGGTGGAGAGCTGCTTCTTCTCAATTGCCACTTTCTTGGCAGCACCTGTCTTTGGGGCCATCTTAAAGCTCTCAGTTGGCAGTGGCACTAAGCAGCACAAGTAGAAGAGTTTGGAGTACTGAAGTCACATGTTTTTTTGTACAGGCTTTCTATTTGTCAGTACTGTGGATGATGTCCCTTCTTTTCTTGTACGCCAAAAGTCAAACAAGCAAGAAAAACATTTAGTAAAACATGGCATTGTTGCAGTTTGCAATAAGTACAGACAAAGGCAATATAATTTAGTGTGGTTGGTTACTTAGGTAATAATTACCAATAATTTATCCAACCATTTGAAAGTCAAACCACACCACCATACTACATAATTTCATTTCCAATCAGGATAACACACACAGATATAGCTTTTTGCTTCATGTGCATCTCTTCTAAAGGAGACACCTGTGGCAGTCAGGGAGGCGCATGGGTAAATAGAATAATCCTTAAAAAAATATGAAGGTTGGTGTGTGCCAGTGGCAGGCAAAGTGGTCTGGGGGAAATGGAATAATCATTTAAAAAAATGAATGATGCTGATGTGTCTGCAGTGCACCTACTCCATGGCAGGCAGGGTGTCTAGGAGGAAATGGAATTATACCTAAAAATATGAATGCTGTTGTGCAGCTGTGTGCCTATGGTGGATGGATCAGGGCAAAATGCAAAAAAAGAAGACTTGAGCAAACACAAAAAAATAAATAAAATATAGAATTAAAAAACATTTAAAAAACAAATTAAAAAAAAATGTAATTTAAAACAAATGGCAATGAATTGATGATGTTTGTATGGGAATATGAGAAATCTATTGTGAGGCAAGAAGGTGCAGATGAAAAATGCAAAAAATGCATGTAAAATATTAGCACTGTTCATCATTGTATGCATAATATACATATACTAAAATGATGCTCAAGCATATTATTAAATTGATAATATCACATCCATGTAAGCCCATGACAAAAGCACACTGGCTGGATGCACAAACTGGCCACTAGTCACATGGTTAAACAACAATAGCGAAAAAGGAGGCATGGAGAACAAAGAACACATGCAAACCTATGGTAAGAGCACACTGGCTGCATGAATAAAATGGCCACCAGCCACATGGTTAAACAACAACAGCGAGCTCAAAGGCATAGAGAACAAAGACACATGCAAGACTATGGCAAAAGCACACTAGCTGGGTAATCAAAATGGCCTCCAATCACAAGGTCAAACAACAACAGCGAGCAGGGAGGCGTAGAAAACAAAGAACACATGCAAGCATTCGGCAAAGAGCACACTGGCTGGCTGCATGAAATGCTCACCAGCCTCATGGTCAAACAACAACAACAAGCAAGGAGGCATGGAGAACAAAGAACACATTCAGGCCTATGGACACAGTATACACAAAAGGACTCATGGCCACATGGCATGGAGAACAAAGACAAATGGTGGCTAATAGCAAACACACTCACACAAACACTGGCCAGACAAATGGGGCATGGTAACACTGAAGAAAACACCACTATTAAACCAGCAATGCAAAACACGAAAATTTACTGAGCTATAAAACTTTTACAGCAGCACAAATCCTCCTTTGGCATCAAATATTACCCAATATATACACCTTTTTCATTGGCAAAAACATGATATACAAAAAATAGCCAACATATTGAATTCAATCAAATGACATCCCTTCCCTAAATGATGTTTTAAAATACAAAAGGTGAAAAATTTAATTCTCCAAAAATAACTAGGCTCCAACTGAAACTCCTGGCCACCGGCCACATTGAAATTTAAAAGTCAAATAAAAGTACAAAGAAATACTGGTGCATGCCCTATCAAACAAACAACACCCTTATACTGTAGTTTTTTAACTTACTTGTGTGATATCACAAAAACAAAGTCCTTAAATCCAAGGTGTATATCCAGCAGACAAAGAGAGTGATCCTTCCCTCTTGAAATCCAAGTCAAAAGTGACCAGGAGATGGACAAAGCACTGGGAGGAGCCTGCTGGACAGGAACAGTAAGTTGGAGTCTCTAGGGCACTCCTACCTTTTGGAAAACAAGTTAAAATGATGGCTTCTTGCACTGAAAGACAACTTGAACGGTCTGTTGGAAAAGAAAATCCATGTGAAAACATCTTTTTGAGTAGATTTAGCTGCTTCTCAAGTAGAGGATCTACTCGAGGTACTCTTGCTGGCGGCACTATAATGGCTATGTCAAGGCCAGAAGCCACGCAAGCGTGTGCGAAATCCTGTGTGCCTAAGAATATTGTGGAGCTCACGAGCAGGTGCCAAAAACAAATCTTGCACATGCAAACAGAAAAAAAGAATTCTGCCTCACACTGGATGGTGGTATTTGGGAACTCTGCGCTACTTTGCATTAAGCAGAGTGCCCGAATTCCCAAAACTCCACAAGCAGAGCGGAGTGTGCCACCTGGGCCTAGTTATAATTAGGTCAGAGATTCCAACTGAAGAGCATTTTTTGGGGGGGGGGCACACGTGCAATTTCCTATGTTGATTCCCATAGGAAATATGCTCTTAGAGACAACAAAATTGGCAATTACACTAAAAATAGTTAAAAAAATTAGAACTTAATTCAGAAAGTGTACTTTTTGTCATTTGGTTTAAATTTGTTCAGCTGTTTTTTCGGATCTAACTATTTTTGGGATGATATAGATCTTCAGAGGGACAGCATAAAAATAACAAACCATAGTAAAATATAAGGTATCCTGCAGAGCCCTACTATGTTTTTGAGGAATTAGTCTTTAAAAAGGTGCTCGAGTTGCGCATGAAGGGGTTAAAAAGTTAGGTATATCTTGATTGCTGGTGGCCAGATATATTCTGACTGGCTAATTTAAAGGAGACTAGCCAATCCTGATGAACAATATGTTGCAACAGGCATTACAGGACTCAGTGACATGGTCTCTGTGCTCTAAAAATATATATGGGGGCAGGGTGAGCACACCCAAACACTCAGGGGTATGTGGGTTGGGGTCCTGAAGTGGAAATACGTTTTTATTGGCTGGCCACAACAAGGACAACACACAGTGGCAGCATTGTAGGGAATGCTAGGTTTTGAAGGTCACAAAAAGGAGCACACATAAAAGTTGAAAAAACATTTTAGTCATTTACTGTAGGTTCACCACAGCATTCTAATGAACAACTAGAGAGCCAACATTCTATATTTGTGACAAAAGTATGGCACACCTATCTGGCATCTTGATAGAATCAAAGCTATGAAAATTACCAAAATGAGGGGGTTAATTTTCTAATAGAAATTATGATTAATGCTCTGGAAAGCTAAAAAGAGGATACATTTCTTTGAGTTCTCAGATATCTTCTTCATCCATGTAAAAAAAATATTCTTAAATGCAGAGACATGTACTACAAACACCAACAACAGTCTGTTAGTTAACTCCCTAGTGACCAACATAAACTTCACCACAGAGTTCTAATTAGCAAATAGAACACTAACTTTCTGTATTTATGACAAAAGTGGGGTGCACCAGAAAATCATCTTGATAAAACCAAAGGTGTAAAACTGAAAGGAATTTCATACATAGGATATCACAACAAATGAGCAAAACGAGGGGTTTCTTTTTGTCATGGAAATTGTAAATAGTGCTCTACAAAGCTAATAGCAAGGCACATTTTCTTTGAATTCTCAACTCTCTTCCCTATACATTTCAGTAGAACATTCTGGCATGCAAAGTGAAATGCACTTCCAGCACCAACAGCAGTCTTTCAGTTAAAGCTCTAATTATCAACTGGAGTGTCACCACAGAGCTCTAATGAACAATGAGAGCCCTACCATTTTGTGTTCAAGACAAAAGCGAGGCTCTCCTGAACACCATTTTATTGGAAAAGGAGCTGTTGAATATAAATCCTTTCCTGAGGACCAGGCTGAAGTAAATGAGCATTGAGATGCAGGTGTGAAATCAGTTGGTTAAAATGTAAGGAGAGGTATGTATTTTTATTAATTTGAAGCATCGTGTACTATTAAAAGGGGTAAAATTAGTTAAAGAGAGGGACATCTTCATAAGTATGGCATCCCCTTTGACATTTACTCAGCAGACACATTTTCTCAGTAGCTTAATAGCTCCCTAATTTTAAAAATATTAATATTTTGCTAGGCAATTATCTATGTGTATATATTAATTGAAAAATATAAAACTTGCATTAAAATTAGGTTGAGAGCTATGACCTTAACTTGTGTTAAAAACAGAAATTCACTGAAAAACCCCTGTGAAAATGACATTATATTTAGGTGCTGGAATGAGACACAAGCTAACATTAAAAAAAAAAACAACTGGAATACACCAGTTATAGTTTGTTGAACTAACTATAACTTGAGCGCCATCATGCACTGCTTATGACCTCACATATAATATCACCATAACTGAGGGGTGAGAGACCTCAAGAATACACTGCATGAAAAAGAGAGTATGCTCCCTCCCCCAGAGGTGGTGATATGGGTAAACACAATGGCAAACAAGCAAAGATACCATTTGAGATGAGACGCATGGGCAGAGAGGCCACATAAGAAGCCCCTACTGAGGGTGCAATGGCCAAATCACAGCCCACGCCAGATAGTGACCCAGACCTTTGCTTACTCCTGCTCGAAATGAAGCACAGTTTTAAAAAATGGACTTCAAGTTACATACCCTAACAGACTGCCTTTACATGCTGAACGAAAGAGCAGATAGTCATAATGGCCCCACTGGGCATCTTGAACAATGTACATATGATACAGAGGACATCACGAAAGGGCACAATGAGAAATTACCAAGAGATGGAGAACGTACTAGAAATAGCGAAAATCAAATTAAATAAGCTTTATTTCGACTTCTGAACAAGCCATAAAAGCAACATTGAAAATCAATACATACAGTGTAAACAGATCATAAGAGTGGATATGCGCAAAAATCGCAAGGTTAAAAGCACAGCTATAAATACGAAGTATTAAAATCCTATAACACACTAAAATAGCAAAATTCACCTAATGTCATACTATGGAGGCCTGGTACAGTTAAAGTGCATAATAATTCTTCCAAAACCTGGGAGGCTAGTAATCACCACTATTCCTCAATTTCACCATAGCTTTCAGAAAAGACACCACATTAAAAATAATTCCTTCTGGTAACATTTGAAGGTACATAAGCACAGGAAGTACTTGGCTAAAGTTCACCTGCTTCAATATTGGGATGATGTCAACCTTCCGAGGGAACAGCATAAAAATTACAAAACATAGTAAAATGTAGGGTGTCCTGCAGAGTCTGGTTGTCACAGCTGCAGGGTTCCATTGTGTGACCAGAGCCCCTAGCGCAAGGGGAAACCAGCAAATAACGCAGTAGTCGCATTCTAAACCTGGTCAACAATAAACAATCACACATACTAGGCACAACGGAAAGGTAGGGCTCTATGTCTGGGACTGTTTTTAACAGAAAGTGGCTGTGCACCCGGGCATCTTAATGAATATCTGCTCCCTGACCGTGGACCTATGTTGCATGAAGAGTTCTTTCATCCCCCTCTACGATCGGATTTAACTATTTTTTTGACATGGTGAACAGGTTAACCCTACCAAGGCATAGCAAGGTTCCCTAATAGTTAAACACAAAATTGAAGATCTTAAGGAAAGGTTGTGCTGCAATAGACTGCAAATCCTAGGCATTCCAGAATCAATAAACATGGACAAAATTGAGAAATATGCGGAAACAGTGTTGAAAAATATTTTTTCAGAAGGTGCCTTCAGTCTCATGTTTTTCATTGAAGGAGCACACAGGTCAATGAGACTTCAGCTGCTACCAGGTGCCCTTGCCCACCCAATAACTGCATTCCCTTTCAGTGTCAAAGACTCGGATACAATACTTTGTCTCATTATAATACATAGCGACCTCAACTACAGTGGCAATGCCATCTCAGTTTCCTTTGGTTTTACACTTGATGAGCAAGCGCATGCAGAAAATTCTTCCCTGCATAAAATAGGGTTCCAATATAGCATTTTATGTCCTGCCAAAATATGTATCCTGATGAATGGCAAATCATTTATCTTGCTGAGTCCCTCGAAAGCCAAAACATTCTTGCAACAAAATCATAAGTGCTTTCAAGCTCGAGACAGTGGCAGTCTGAGGGGTAACGAAGACCCCTTAAGCAACAATGACTAAAGTTTGCTGATGAAAAAGAGTTATCTATAGACATTATGGCAGTGGGTTGTTTTATGTTCCTTAAGTTTGGAAGCATGCTTGTTTCAATGCAAAATCACGGATTAAACACCAATTTACTCAATTTATAGCATCCAAATTATAGCCACTCTACATGATGTTTAAACAATAAGCCCATAGAGGCAGAAGAAGAGGAGTGCAATGCCATCTTCAACTTTGACATCGTAAATGCTATATGCTTGGGGGTAAATGTATGCACCTCATGGCCTATTAAAGATGATATTTCTAGATTGGTATACCTACATGTTTTGGGGGTGAGGCCATATTATTACGGCGCAAGCCCCCCTCCAACATTACCTACAGGTGCACAGACCTCATAGAGATATGATAGACTGGGGAGATTTTCCCCTTGGGGTTCTGGAGAAGGGTTTTGTACCTCCCTGCAGGAGGGCCCAAATGGATAATTCACATGTGACATGAAACTGGGCAATCTAAATTAGTGAACCTTTGACTACCAACTCCCTTCTCTAGTTGGGTGATCGTCTAGCTCTTTGGTTCTTCCACAGGAAGTTCTTCCCCTTAAAAAGCTGGGAAATCTCTCTCTTTTGGTAAGAAGTTGGGTGGGTATTGCTCAGTGAGTGATGGTAGCTAGCTGAAATATTATTGGATTAACTTACAATATGAAATGAAAATCCTACTCATATTCGGATGGGAGGAGGGTGGATAATGTTGACTTCTCCTGCAATTCGGTGGAGAGATACTCATAGAATGCAGACCAAACCATTGGGCACCAGTGAACATGCTGTTTTTCATACATGCTCATACACCTATAGCCCAAAACTACACACTGTTGTCACAACAAGCCTCAGACGCTGCTTGTACAAATCAATACAACAAACCTTGGGGTATAGTGTGTCCAATTAAGCTTCTAACTTGTAATATTTGAGAGCTAAGTAACCCACAGAAAGCATGTAAAGTACTCGGCTACCTACCAAGGCACGACATGGACACGGGTCTTCTACAGGAGACTCATCTAACACATACCACAGAATTCAGGCTTTGGGCTAAATGGCTTGGGCACACGATAGAATGCATCCTATTCCTCATATGTGCCAGGCACAGCCATTACGGTTAGACGAGGAGAACTCATGTGCCTATTTCAAATGATTGCAGATGCTGAAGGCAAATATGTCCTATTGCATGTGATGATGCAAGCCAAGACAGTCACAATAATTTGTATGTATGGCCCCAATACTGACAGCCCAAACTTTTTCAAAAGGGTATGGCTCAAGGTAATGCAGTTAAAACTATGGTCCATTAACTGTGGAAGTGATCAAGTGAAACTTGATGTCCCCACCCACTTGCTGCCAGGCAACTAGCATATCTCATAACTGCACCAACGTAGGTGGCGTATGACACACACGTCACCCACAGACACAGGAAGGTACATCTGTATCCACTGATTATATTACAGATTGGTTACAAGAGATGTCTGTTTGTGGGGCAAGCATGTAGAACACTTACCTGAGGCAGTTCAGTCCATTCCCCAGTGTTTCTAGAACTTACTGTACCTCATGTATGTCATACAGCGTTTGCCCGGAGACTCTCTAGCAGAGCTCTACAACAGTGGTTCCCAATCTTTTGACTTCTGTGGACCCCTACTTTATCATTACTAGTACCTGGGGACCTCCACTGAATCTATATTGGAATCCAGGGACCCCCACTGAGTCATTACTGAAAGCTGGGGATCTAATCTGTTGATATTATTTAAGTTTCCAAGCAGTCACGGACCCCCTGAGCAGGCTTTGTGGACCCCCAAGGGTCCCCGGACTAAGGTTGTGAACCACTGCTCTTCAAGGTGCAGTATTTAGAGAAAATATTAGGGGGGAAATAGAATATTTCTCCCTCAGTGAACAATCAAATAATAGCACATCTACATTAAGGCAAGCCTTCAAGGCAGTGATCTGGGCAGCATGCATCACCAAGCAGTCAGAAGGATATCAGAGCCCTACTGGAGAGACTAGAGTGTGAGCTAAAAAAACCTTGATAAAGAGCTTACTATGATAGCGATTACTCGTATATACTTGCTGAGGTGAGATCAAAACTAAATTATTTCAATGATACACATAGAGAACTAAACTATGTGAGAAGAGAGGCAAAGGCTAGAACGTACAGGGATGAGGATAGCCGACCAAACCTCTTGCAGGGTACTCAGAAGTCAATTGGCCAACTCAGCTGTAATAGAAATTGATAGAGCGGGTGGATCAAAAGCCACTGAAGTCACTAAAATCCTGGATGAATTCTGCGGGTTTTATACAAAGCCTTGTTCTTCCAAATTACACCCAACTGAAGATGAGATAGAGAAGTTCTTTGCTACCCTAGAATTGGCCTGGCTGTGTGGAGCCCATAGACAATATCTTTGAGTGTTGCTTAACACAAAAGAGATCCACAGATAATTAAATATTTATCCAATTGCATAGCTTTTTTAGGGAGGATAAGATCAAACTTGACCCCCTCTAGCTTGGGAAGACCAATAAGCAAGGCTGAAATGGGAAAGGCTGATACTTCCTTTTGAGCAGGGAGGGATGACCTTATCAGATTTTGAATTGTACTACCTATGTGTTCAAGTGCAGTATGTCCATTATTGGCATTTCCCAAAGCAATTCCAACCACACGCTGCAATAGAACTAGACAATGTCAGCCCAGCACCCCTCAATACAGTCATCTGTTCCCCTGTAAGCAACCTTTAAGCTGAAATAGACACAGTGAGATGTATGGCATGGGGTAAGGACAGGCTTAAGACTCACACAAAGATAAATACACTGTATGCCCTAGTCTGATGCTCGACTTCAATCTGTGTCCCCCACTGACATGAGATCATAAAGCAAGTACACATATAGGCCCTTATCATAACCCTGGCGGTCGGTGTTAAAATGGTGGTAAAAAAAATGGGATTTGGACCATGGCGGTTACCGCCATCCAAAACCGCCACTTTAAAACACCGACCACCAGGGTGGTAACGGCTGATGGGCTGGAGACTTCGGTCTCCAGCCCGGCGGCTGCCACAATCCCACCCTCGGGATTATGACCAAGCCTACCACCATGGTTTTCGTGCCAAAAATACCCCCACGAAAACCATGGCGGTCGGCACTATCAGTGCCAGGGAATCTTTTCCCTGGCACTGATAGGGGTCTCCCCTGGCCCCCTCCCCCTCTCTGGAGTCCTCTCCCACCCTCCCCCTCCCGCTCCTGCCCAACCCGCACATATACACACCCACACACGCACCCATATACAGACATGCACACACGCATACCCACTACCACCCATGCATGCACACATACAAACCCACACACTGCAACACACACCAACATACCTTGTCACACACATGCATTCACAACACACAGCACTCACAATCACTCATTCATGCATGCATCCTATGCGACTCACACCCGCATGCTCGCATACCAATACATACACACAACACCGCCCACCCCCTTCTCTGGTCGGAGGACCTGACTTACCTGCTTGCAGGGGGTCCACCAGCTGGAGACGGTCGACGGCGCTGCTGTCAGCAGCAGCGCTCGCCAGCAAAACACCACCAGGCCGTATCCCTGCTCCTGATACAGTCGGCGGTGCTTTGCTGGTGTGGCGGTGCTGCTGTCAGCAGCGCCGCCTTACCGCCGTCCTCCACCATGACCGTCAGCAGTGTTCCACCAGCATTCTGGCCGAATACCGTCGGCGGTCATGATACCGGTAGACGGCTGGTACCCACGTCGGCCGTATGTTGCCGGCCGTCGCCGTGGCAGTAGGCGGTCGATACCGCCAATGTTGAAATGAGGGCCATAAGCACACTAAACCTAAAATATATGGGAAAGCTGTATCCCTATGAGACCTTTCTGCCTGTTGGCACAATACTGGAGCAATCACACAGCAACAGGCATCTTACTTTATTACAGAATCAGAGAAACATGGCTCAATGCAAACACAAGTTTCCAGGACTTCTCAGGAGTTTGGAATTCTAGAAGGAGTACTTGCAACATCATTTTCCAAGAAACGTGTGTCCTGAATATACAATATGAGGCAAAAGGAAGCCCCCTGGTGTTTCCAAACTGAAAATATAAAACAGGCCATATAACTACATATACCCCTTACAGATGTGAGTTCTGCTGTACGCAAATGAGAGCACTGTCCCCCAAATATATGCTCAGAGTAATACACTTTATACATGTAAAGTTTATACACAGGATATACTACACACCTGAATCCTTACATGTTCTATGACACAGACCAGATGCAAAATGCACAAGATGTGGTTGGATTTCCATGTTGCTTGGCAATGGCAAGTAGTACAAAGCTATTGGTTGGAGGTCGCAGGGATAATCTCTGACATCACTGAAGTGTAGGCAGTGTCTAGGAAGCCAGGGATCTCTAGAGGTAGCTGTGGATGAGCAGCCAATACTTACCTAGGAGACATGCAAAGCTTATGCAATACCACTGTAGTCACACAGCACTTACACACATGAAAGAACCACACAGTGTTGAAAAACTAAAGGTACTTTATTGAGGTAACACCAATACTAAAGTACTGTACAGGCAATACCCCAACTGGAGGTAAGTAAACACACTATTGTATACACTTTAGCAATCAGTAAATAGCATGAAAAGCAATAGGCATTGGTAAAAGCAAACGCAAATAGTGAGGGCCCTAGGGGAGGGCCAACCCATGTACTAAAAAAGTGGAATGTGAAAGGCAGTCCCCCACCGAAGGAAGAGGGATCCATAGAGGGGAGCTGGAGGAACTAGGAACCACAAGAGGTGAGTACCAGAGTGACCCCCATTGACCAGGAGAGCAGAGGTAAGTACCTTGTTTTCCACAAAACCAACAGGAGGACTTTGGAAAAGGATTGTGCAAGACCCAGACAAGAATGGAAGAACTGAAAGGTGGATCCTGACAGAAAAGGACCTGCAAAGGAAGGGGACCAGGTCCAGTTTGAAATGGAGTGTTCGGTTGTGGCAGGAGCCATTACCCACCATTCTGTGGATGCAGGACCAGGCCGACTGTGGATGAAGAAAGTCAGCAGTGCAGCACAGGAGCAGAAATGGATTTCCAATGGTGATGCAAGTGATGTCCCATATCGGCGGTCATGATGCAGTTGGTCAGTGGTGCTGGAAAACCACCAACAGGCCTTGGCAAATGCAAGAGACGGAGGAGAAGGTTTGTAAGGCTGAAGAGGACCAGCAAGGTCCAGGGGACTCGACCCAAGGAGGAGAGTCTGAGGTGACCCCCAGCAGCTGGAAGAGTCACCAAAAGAGGAGGCAGCCCTACAGATGACTAATGGACAGCAGGCACAGGAGACACTGTGAGGCCCACTCAGCACACATGAAGTGGAGTCCCACATCGCTGGAGCAGCAGGCAGGAGACTGTGCTTTGCAGGAAGGAGTGCTAGGGGCCAGGGAACACGGACCCTGGAGATCACTTGGAGGAGGAACAAACAAGCTTTGGTAGCTGCAAGAGTTGCAGTGCATAGGGGTACGTCAAGGGCTTACCATTTCCCAAGATGGACAGCTGATAAAGAGGACCAAGGAGGCCACTCCAGACCACCACCTGTGATGCAAGATCCAGGCAGTTCCGGAAGAGAGATGATCCACGCAGGCAGTTGTCATTGCAGTTGGTGCCTGTGGATGCATGGGAGTGACTCCTTCACGCCATGGGATATGCCTTCTTACTTCTTGTGCAGGCTGGAGATTCATTGCCCTCACAGGATGCACAGCCTTGGAAATGTTGCAGTTGCTGGAAGGAGCCAGAGAAACAATGTTGCATAGTGGAGTTGTCGCTGTAGTTGCAGATTGTCGGTTCCTGGAGGGTCCAGCTGCAGTCCCAGTGGCCATAAGATGAAGTAAACAATGCAGAGTAGTCCTGTTGGAATCTTGCACGTCCAATCTGAGGACCCACCCAAGAGGGAGACTATAAATAGCCCAGGAAGGGGGTCTGGTTGCCTAGCAGGGTGATCACCTATCAGGCAGGGTTGTGATGTCACCTGCCTGACCTGGCCATTCAGATGCTACCAGGGGCCTCTGACCACCTTAGATTCAAGATGGCAGAATAAAGAAGCCACCTGGAGGAGCTCTGGGGACCACCCCTGGGGTGGTGATGGACAGGGGAGTGGTCACTCTCCTTTCCATTATCTAGTTTCATGCCAGAGCAGGGACCCTGGGTCCCTGGACAGGTGTAAACCGGTTTATGCAAGGAGGGCACCAAATGTCCCCTTCACAGCATACCAGTGGCTTGGGAGGCTTCCTCTCCCAAACCCTGTAACACCTATTTCCAAGGGAGAGGCTAATCCCTCCCTCTCCCACAGGAAATCATTTGTTCTGCCTTCCTCTGCCTGAGCTGATCAAGCAGCAGGAAGGCAGAAACCTGTGTAGGCTGCCTAGAAAACCCCACATGACTGATTGGAGCAATGCTTGGGGTCCTCTAAGGAGCCTTCAGAGTGCATAGAATCATACAACCAATACTGGCAACAGTATTGGGGTATGATTCCAACATGTTTGATGCCAAACACGCCCAGGTTCGGAGTTACCATTACATAGCTGGAAACAAGTAAGTGACCTGTGTCCAGTACACGGGTAAAATGGCTTTCCCGCACTTACGATGTCCAGGGACACTTCTGCTTATGCAGGGGTGCTCTCACACACAGGTACGTGCACCCTGTCCTCTGGGCTTGTAGGCCCTACCATAGGGTGACTTACAGTGACCTGGTGCAGTGACCTGAAGTGAAAGGGTGCATGCACTTTTTCACACAGGCTGCAATGGCAGGCCTGCAGACACATTTTGCATGGGCTTCCATGGGTGGCACAATACATGCTGAAGCCCATGGGGAACCCCTGGTGCAATAATAGCCTGGGTACCTAAGTACCATATACTAGAGACTTATATGGGGGCACCAATATGCCAATTGTGGGGTGTGCAAAGTCCTAAGCAACTAAATTTAGAGGGACAGAGCACAGTCACTGGGGTCTTGGTTAGCAGGATCCCAGTGAGCACAGTCAAAACACACTGACAGCAGGCACAAAGTGGAGGTAACCATGCCAAAAAAGGGTACTTTCCTACAACCCTTCAAGGTTATGTGAAAGACAGTCCCCACTCACACAGGGAGCTAACCACGCTATCTCTACTAGGAGCAAAGAGAAGAATTGCAATTCACTGGGGTCAAGGTCCCCCTCCGAAAATCATGGAGTAGCTTTGGGATGTGACATATTGTGTCAAACAATTGAACATATATATTGGGAACTTATGCACTCTCAGTCTAGACTCAAGGACATGTGTGGTCCACTATGGACATACATGATAAAACACTAAGACGAGAAATGTACCTGCACTGCTCTGATGGACTCGGGTCACTGCGCAATGCTTCTTATTGAGGATGAGATACCTAATCAGTGAAGAGGTGATGAGCACAAACTGCCACAATGGACTGGAAAAGGCAGTGATAAAAAGCAAGATGGTTTAACAGAAAAGGGGACACATGAAAAAAATAATATATATATATATATATGTATATATATATATATATATATATGCCTGCTATAAAAAATAGTAACTGAGCTGGGCACTGAAATATGCTCCTCACGCTACTTTAATTGTGGGGAGGGGTTTTGTTTGTGATTGCACTGTGACACATTTCATGTTTTTTTAATAAGTGATGTTCTGGTGATGAAAAAAACTCGAAACGCCCTCAAAATAGTCAATTATGGCTACTAGGCGAACCATAATTCATGCCCCTGCCATGCATTGCTCACAACCTCAGACATGATATTACTGATAACTTCTTATGAGACCAGGTATGACGTCACCAGCAATTTTACTGTGTGATGCAGTCTGTATGCACATGAAGAAACTACAAGAAATAGTTGAAGCCCGCACTGTACACCTCTGAGAAACGTAAAGTAACCTACTAATATGTACATTTATTACCACAGAGAAGGCTTGAGATCTTTGAGCGTGCTTGAAGAACATAGCGCTTGTATAATATGAACTAGGCACACACGGAATCTATGTAACAAGAATACAGGCAGATGGGCAACTAAACCTAAAGCTATTGCTACTTAATTTAAGGGTGAAACGGGGGAGTCCCCAGAGTGTGATTGAAGGATGTACTACTTGCTTAATACGCACCATGACAAATAAATGCACGTGCAGAAGATGTGAGGTGATAGTCATATTGATTAGAATATATTTTAAGTTCTCATTTATTACACACCAGGTACAGACGGGGATTAAGTGGTTACCCCACAGATAATGGGGTAAGGGTAGTCTTTCTGGTTTAGTCATTTAAATCTGTCTTAAATATTCCATCTGGTAAGCCATAAATAGTGTTTTCTAGCTTCACTGGAAATTACACTGCAAAGTCGACACTAGGGCCCATATTTATACTTTTTTAGCGCTGCATTTGCGGCATTTTTTGACGCAAAAGCGGTGCAAACTTGCGAAATACAATTGTGTTTTGTAAGTTTGCGCCGCTTTGGCGTCAAAAAGCGGCGCAAAAAAGTATAAATATGGGCCTAGGATTCTCATTGTGTGATATATTTTTGTTTCGTTCCCCAGTAAATCCTATTTTCTCTTGCGAACATTAAGGTTCCACCTGTATTCCTTCTTCACTCTGCTTGTTTTGGTAACTCTCAGAAAGGGGGTGGAGCTTGTTAATGAAGATAAAACTGAGAGCCTGGTATTCCCAGCCCTAGTGTGAAATGGAGCAGCGATTGAGAGGACAGAGTCCTAGCTGTGGCTTAGGGTTATGCCTACGTAGCCTTCGAACTGCTAGATATTCTCAATGCTCTTAGCTCCCCAACTCATGCACTGGGAAGGATGAAATGGGTGAAACTCAAAAAACAGTATGACATTATTGCAGATTGTACTGTCTGTGTGTCAGCAACATATGATGGCGGGTGTGTTGTGTGTGATAGTCGGTGGGTAGGCTTAAGATGTTGGCTGTGTGTACTTGATGGTGAGGCTGTAGGCATATTATGGTGGGTGTGTTGGTGTGAAGATTAGGTAAAGGACAAGGCCTGGGCATGGGCGTAGGAAGTGTGGGGGACGTGGGGGATATATCCCCCCCAGATTTTGGAGTAGTGGGGACACGGGTACAAGGGTGGGGGGGATGAGGGGACAAAATAATTTCCCCTTCTCTTATCTGATTTGCAGGGCCATGAGCACACGAAAGCGCAACCTATACTGACCCTGCACTTGACCTGTGACCTGCTTCCAGCTACCTGCGACCAATCTGATGGTCAGAGCATAAGGGTGACTCACAAAGGCCACTGCCCTCTGTCCTTTTGTTGTGCTGCAGCACACAAGGAATTCTTTTGCACCTTGCTGCCATCAGCTCACAACTGCCTACTGTTTGCACTTCTGAAAACAAAGGGAGAGAGGCCCTTTATAGATTGCTGCCCGAAATCCATTCCTGCTGCCCTTTAACTTGGAGACAGCAGCAAGATTTGAATAAGGTCAGGAGGTTTGGGGAATTAAATAAAGTATCTCCCTTTCTTTTTAAATACAGTGCTGTGTTGCCCAGCATCTTCCTTTTTAAATTCAGTATTGTTGATTCAGTGTAAGATATGAGCAGGGCAGGCTTTAGCGCACTGGTGGAACACTGTGCGACAATGTTTGTTGTGACTCCTACACCTTGTAGTCCTCTGTCTTATGTAACATTTCTTATGCACTAATTTAGACACATATGATGATTGTCTCTGTGTAATGTCTGTGTGATGTGAAGTGCTCTGACACCCTACACTGGTATGATGGATGTATGATGGAACAACACATACGTACATCATGCACTCCTTAACAACGCAGTCTCAACAATGACCGCGTCTTTACCACGCATGCGTTTACCATGCACACCTTTACCACGCATGCCTCTACAGTGAATTTTGTTGTAAGCATGTTTGGTAAAGGAACATGCGTGGAAAATTCTTTCCGCCCTGCCCTCTTACACCTGATAGCATACTCCACCCCGCCCAAGCACTGAAAACTGCCCCTTTCACCCCCTGCCCTGAGCCCTAAACCTCCCCGAGCCCTAAAAGTAACCCTACCCTGTTCTAAAAACTACCCTGCTCCCGCCCCTACCCTAAACCCGAAAACCTACCCGCCCTGTCCTAAAAACTACCCGACGCCCCTTCCCTGAATTTTAAAACCTACTCTGCCTGTCGTATAAACTACTCAACCCCGTCCCCCCACCTTGAACCCAAAAACCAACACTACTCTGTCCTAAAAACTACCCTGACCCCTGCCCGAACCCTAAAACCTACCCTGCACTGCCCTAAAAACTACCCTGACCCCCGCCCCTGCCCTGTACCCTAAAACCTACCCCACCCTGTCCTATAAACTTCCTGACCCCTGTCCTGAACCCTAAAACTTACCCTTTCCTGTCCTATAATCTACCTGATCTCCCCATCCTGTACCCTAAAACCTACTGTCCACTGCCCTAAAAACTACCCTGATGCCCTGCCCCTGCCCTGAACCCTAAAACCTAACCGGCCCTGTCGTAAAAACTACCCACCCTCGCCCCCACCCTGTACCCTAAAACCTACCCTGCCCTGTTCTAAAAATTACCACGACGCCCCTGCTCTGAATCCTAAAACCTACCCTGTCCTAAAAATTACCCCGGCCCCACCCTGAACCCTAAAACTTACCCTGCCCTGTCCTAAAAACTACCTGACCCTCTGCCTGCACCCCAAAACCTACCCTGCCCTGTCCTAAAGACTAAATGACCATCTGCCCTGAACCCTAAAACCTACCCCGCCCTGTCCTAAAAACTACCTGCCCTCCCCGTCCTGTACCCAAAAACCTACCCTGCACTGCCCAAAAAACTACCTTGACCTCCCTGCCCTGAACCCTAAAACCTATCCCGCCCGTCCTAAAAACTACCTTACCTCCCCATCTTGTATCTAAAAACCTACCCTGCACTGCCCTAGAAACTACCCTGACCCCCTGCCCTGAACCCTAAAACCTAACCCACCCTGTCCTAAAAATTTCCCGGCGCCCCGCCGTACCCTAAAACCTACCTCGTCCTGTCCCAAAAATTACCACACCCCTACCCTGTACCCTAAAACCTACCTCGTCCTGTCCTAAAAATTACCTGACCTCCCCGTCCTTTACCCTAAAACCTACCCTGCACTGCCCTAAAAACTGCCCTGACCTCCCTGCCCTGAACCCTAAAACCCACCCCGCCCTGTCCTAAAAACTACCCTAACCTCCCACCCCAAACCCAGCCCCAGCCCCACTTACCTCTCTCTCCTCTGCCCTCTGCTCCTTCCTGTTCCACCCGGACAGCTAGACCGCTCTCTCTGCTGTAACCATGCATTTACAGTCAGTGGCACTGTGCCTGGCACATTGCCTTAGACCTTACAGAAGTCCCAGTCCTCTCAGGAAGAACAGGGCTTGATAAAAAACAAAGGGGCACACAGACTCTGGCACAACAAAGGGCTTCACCAGTGGCACAGGGTGCCTCTTGCTGCATTTTTTTTGAGTGATAGAGAGTTAGTCTGGCTGGCCAGACCTGTCACTAACCTCTCAATCCCCACCTCTCTATCTCTATATATATATATGGTCAGGAACTGCAGAGGCCTCCCGCCCTTCCCCGAGTTTTCTCTCTGACATGTCTTTTTAGTCAATAAAACACACTTCTTGGGTAAGGGGTCGTAAAACCCCCTGCTGTATTTTATTTGTGTAGCAACAAATTAAAATCAGTCATCACTTAAAATATTTATACGCAGTAACCCCATCATATTTACAGCTTAATTTACATGTGTAGATGACTGCAAGGGGCCCGCCTCCCCACCAGCATACTTACCCAGGGTGCCCTCTCCACCCCTCAGGCTCCTACCCCCCAAGGGCAAATGTTATCTTTGTGCCCACTGCACATGCGCTAGTGTTTGGCCCTAGGGACCAGATGCCAGTGACCGTTTGAAACTCCTGTGACCCTGGATGTTGCCTTCGATTCCCTGCCAGCACACCTTGGAGGGTTCTATGACCTTGGTGTCCTGCTCAGGTAAGAAAGGTAACCTGAATTTCCCTACCAATCATGATCTCACCCCATCTTAAAATACATAAAAATATTTTAAAAAACATTAAAATGTGACACAACGCATACTTTCACGATCTCATCCACAGTCACCTCAGTGACTACGGATGAGATAATGACTGGCCCCGATGGTAAGTTCCAGGCCTGGATCCACCCCTCTGGCTATGTGGCCCTGGGGTAGTTCCCTCCATATGGGAGAGCTCCCCCTGCAACCCCTTTGGGTGCAAACTTTGTGCAGGGGGCCCGTCTGCCTGCCAGGATGCTTACTTTGGGTGCCCCCCCCAACCCTCAGACTTCCTCCCCCGAAGGGCAAATGCTAGCTTTGTGCCCACTGCGCATGCGCTAGTGGTTGGCCTTCTTTTCTGAAATGTGCTACAATTTAATATCTGAGCAGGACTGTCTTTTTGCCTCCCTTGAGTAACCAGCGCCTCTTCCAACTCCAAGTCCACAGATTCAGCTCTGGCTCACCTGAACCATTACCTGGTGGTAAGTCTCCAGAGTACCTGAGCAGAAGGAAACACAGCGCCGCCTGCCACCAGAACCCAGCATTCAGCCAGAGCAACAACCTACCTTTTTAGTCAAATTATGAAACTGTGCTTCCTTTTTCAGCATGCCATCATTTGTGCATTTTCCCTTTCTATGCTGTGTACGGAACAATTCTGTAGCACTATACTTGTATTACTGTGACCAAAATCAAACGCCTTACAATGTCATATGATGTTCCCAAATAGATTCCTTTTTGCCACAAGTACAAAAATACTTCACTTTTGGAGACCTGCTTGATCACATTATGGGGGTCATTCTGACCCTGGCGGCCGGTGACCGCCAGGGTCACCGACCACGGGAGCACCGCCAACAGGCTGGCGGTGCTCCCGAGGGCATTCTGACCGCGGCGGTTCAGCCGCGGTCAGAAAGGGTAAACCGGCGGTCTCCCGCCGGTTTACCGCTGCCCCAATGAATCCTCCATGGCGGCGGAGCGCGCTCCGCCGCCATGGGGATTCAGACACCCCCTACAGCCATCCTGTTCATGGCGGGAAACCCACCATGAACAGGATGGCGGTAGGGTGTGCCGCGGGGCCCCTGGGGGCCCCTGCAGCAGGGGCCCCGTAAGAGGGCCCCGCAAAGTATTTCAGTGTCTGCTTTGCAGACACTGAAATACGCGACGGGTGCAACTGCACCCGTCGCACACCTGCAACTACGCCGGCTCAATTCTGAGCCGGCGTCCTCGTTGCAGGGGCATTTCTGCTGGGCCGGCGGGCGCTCTTTTGGAGAGCGCCCGCCGGCCCAGCGGAAATGTCTGAATGGCCGCCGCGGTCTTTTGACCGCGGTGCGGTCATTCGGCGGCGGAACCTTGGCGGACGGCCTACGCCGTCCGCCAAGGTCTGAATCACCCCCTATCTGTCATCTTCAGCCAAAGGAACTTTTTCAGGTAAGTTCCTCTGCCACTGTTAAGTGTATACTGGAGTGTTATATGTATTGCTGAAACATTCTAGTCAGGTAAATTGCAGAGTAGAATTGCTGTGGAAACCTAACGGTGTTTTAAAGCAGCTGGATAGACCTTCTAGGAAGCCTTTGCACATTCTAGCATCACTTCCCCTCACTGTCGCAAACAGTGGGAGAGGATCCTTATGCTAGAGGCACATTTTGCACGTAACACTTCCTGTGTTAACTACATGGCGGATACACAAAATTATGTTTGCAACTTTTAAACTGCAGTTAATTAATCTGTATGTTCCCAAATTGCAACTGCTACAAGCTTATCTTTTCTTTTTTTTTTCCTAGAATGGACAAACGGAAATTCTTTGTAAAGAAACAGCCAAGTGAAGTGACCCTATATTCAGACAATTCAGAAACTAATACAATTCATTGCAATGATATGCCAGATCTGCAGTCTGCAATTCAATATGGAGCTAGGGTGGCCGATTTAGAAATAACAAGAGATTACACCCCAGTCCCAGGAACATTTTGTGAACTTGTCACTTCCTCAGATGAATCAAGCAACAGTTATTCTGCAACAGCGACTAGTCTTCAGGATATTGAGGAAACACTTAGAAGCACAGTGGCACAAAACCAACCGCATGAGAGCACCATACCTGTTCAAATCATTGAAATACAGTCACAGACTAAGAATAAAACGTATACTGCATTTTCAAGGAACTTGGTTCCAGGATTTCCCCTGGCTACATTACAGCTACAGAGTGGCAGGAGTACTGTGCTTTCACTGGTCAAAAGCTAAGTCCCTGAAATTAACAGAACTTTACAAGAACGCAGAGGAAGCATTCTGCAGCACTGGTTATCCCAAGTGTAAGAAGGCCATAGAAAGTTTCATAAAGCATCAGAGCAGTTATGCTCATTCTTATGCACTGAGCCAATTAGCACACTATAGAGGGTGCCAACCAATCAATCAATAGTTATCACAGCAAATCCAATAACAACAAAAAGAAGCCTGGCTTTGTCTTACCAAAATCATTCATACTATTGCTTTTCTGGCAAAGCAAGGCCTTGCACTTCGTAATCATGCTGACAGCGATGGGAATTTCCGTCAGTTTCTTAGTGCACAATCAGAGGAAGTACCGTCTTTGAAACAGTGGATTACAGCAAATCAAGGAGAATATCTCAGCCCAGACATCTAAAATGAAGTCCTCCAGTTATTATCGCATGGAGTTTTGCATCAGATTGGTGACAATCCATATGCAGTAATTGTTGATGGCATACAGGATATATCTGGTCAGGAACAAGAAAGCTTTTGTATTTGTTACACTGACCAAGATCTGTACCCTCATGAGCATTTTATTGGACTGTATCTGGCTGATAATACCACTGGTACTGCAATTGCTACAATTTTAAAGATGTTTTATGACGCCATGGTCTTTCTCTGTCAAACTTGAGAGCACAAACGTATGATGGTGCAGCAAATATGGCAGGGAAATACCATGGTGCCCAAGCATTAATACACCAAGAACAACCTCTTGCACTTTATGTTCATTGTGGAGCACATTGTACAAATCTGGTTATGCAGGCTGCAGCACATAAATGTTCAATAATAGAAGATGCACTGCTTTATGTCCAATAACTTAGAAATCTGTTTGGGCAATCTTTGATATGCCATACCGTATCTTCAGACCTCATCCAGCACAGCATTGAAGGCCCTACAAATGTGTTAAAAATAAAGCCACTGTGTCCAGCACGCAGGACTGTCCGTGTAAAACCTATACAAAAAGTAATGGATAATTACGAACCTATTCTGGAAACCCTAGAACAATTATCAACATCCAAGTCCAGTGGTGATGTGCCTGCTCGTGGTTTGCTTGCACACTTTAAGAGAGGAACAACTCACCTAGGTCTTCAGATTGCTCTCCAAATACTGCAGCTTCTGGAATGTTTGAATATTGCCATGCAAGGCCGCCAGCAAACTATATCTGGTCTACTGGATGCTGTGAAAATAGCAAAAAGTGCTATACTGAAGCTTCGTAGCGATCAGTTGTTCAACAGTCTGCTCGATTCCACTAACCACATGACTGCCAAGTACCATCTTAATGCCATTGAAGTGCCACGACTGCAGTGAATCCCTAAAAGAATAGACGATGGAGCAGCAGAAAGTTTTCATCCTGAAACGTAGTGGACTACTATCGTCCTCAGTACTTTGAACTTTTGGATACAGTTTCTGTTAATTTCACTCAGTGTTTTGACCAGGAAAGCTTCTAAACATATGAAAAACTTGAACAGGTGCTTTTCACAGGCAGTGGCATGGACTCTATTGCTCAGTACAAAGAAATCAACCCTTTGCTGCTCAAAGCTCAATTAACTATATTATCTAGTATGTTCAAGTACTCTTCAGTCCCAGAACTGGCAGGCATACTCTGAAAAATGCTTCCAAGAGAGAGAGCTTTTTTTTCACAGGTTGAGAAGCTACTGCAGATTCTTTTAATTATTCCAGTATCTTCTTGCGAGGCTGAGAGAAGCTTCGCTGGTCTCCGCCAACTGAAAACTTGGCTAAGATCAACTATGTCCCAGAAAAGACTGAATTATGTTGCCATATGCAATATACATAAAGAGATGATGGACTCCATTGACTTACAGACAATAGCAAAACAATTTGTCCTCCGCAGTGAACGGCGCAAGAAATTATTTGGCTTTTCAAATTCAAGTTCATAATTTTATTATAGATACCTGCAGCAAGAAATAATAATTTCTAATTAGGCAAATTGCATGTTGAGGTTTAGGAATCTCACCAAGAGCATTTAGTTTATTCGTCCTTTTTTTGTACCGCCTGTGTTTGCTCGGTGCATAAAGATACAAGATTCATAAACATGTTTTTTTTTGGCATTTGGTCCAATTACTTTGTGAATGTAAATTACAATAAAGAATACTTGCAAACTGTGACTACATGCATGCCTTTCTCAATATTTCAACTTCAAAACTATGCGATTGTATTCGTTTACCTGGGCATTCTCACACAATGGGCGATTTGTATAGGGTGACTGGAAAGTCCTCAAGGTTGTCCCTGCCCCCCTCCCCCAGAAATTTAGTGTCTCCTATGCCCCTGGGAGTGGGACACTGTTTGAGAGGTCAAAACCACCCCACGTACAGAAATAAACAGCCTTAGGATTTACAGTTTCGTAGGTTGCCGAACAGAAATACAGCACAAGAATGCGCCTGTGGCATACCAGTCTCGGTAGACTGCCTTACATTAGTAGGCTGTGAAGTGTTTTCCATAATTTCACGTCCACGTCATGCAGTAGCTTTTGTGGGCGAGAATGAAAATTCCGGTCTGTGTCCGGCAACTAACCGTCGTACTAAGGGGTACCATTGGCCCTTCATTTCACACTCGTCTCTGACATTCTAAGCTTTATCTGATCCTTCCTGCTCAGTCCCTTGGGGTTAGTTCCTCGGTTTTCCCTGTTTTGCTCTGCAGGAACCTCTTGTAGGTCTCACTGAGGCTGACCACGCGTTGTCATGGTCTCCTATGCTAAACTCCTCTTTTCCGCATTGGGCATTCAGAATGTATCCTACTCTTCTTGAGTGCTCCTCAAAGCATCTTTCAGGTGGAATGACCATGAAGTGCTATCCTTTCTCTTTTTTTGTATACTTGAGTTCACTGAAGTGATAAGTGATATTTGAACATTATCTCTCGTAGTTTGAACGCCTGAAACTAGTAGTTGCCATGCGTCAGTGCCCTCTGTTCAACCTGAAGACTCATGACGGGTAGCGTCCTTCCATCACTTCTCTTCCTCTTTTCCCCATAGGGTGTGTTTCTTACTCCTTATACTCCAGTGTCAATGCTAAATTTATGAGGAGGATTGGGACTTTCATCGGATTCATCACACTCTCAAGTCTGACCGTTGGATTATCATGTTGGTTATGTTGCACATAGGGTGGTGGGCTGAAATTAAATGGACAGCAGTAACCCGCTCTGTTATGGGCCATCACTAACATGTTTTGTCATTTATATCCAAGCTGAGAGTATGTGCCAAAAGGGAAGTGACTCCAAATACCTTCCAAAAACCCCACTCCCACTTCTAATAATCACACAGTGGATACTTTTACACATTAATAAGGCCTACCTGACCAGATTAGTATGTTTGGCATCATGTATTTGGTGCATTTTTAAAACAGTAACAGAACTTAACTGCAATGTTTAAGTAAGTCTACACATATTTAAACATTGCCAATTTATAGAATAATTGTGAAAACATTGTAGGGGGGATCCAATATATTTTTTTTCATTAGATGGGGGCACGGCATTGAAAAGTTTGAAGACCACTGGTTATGATTTTGTTTATGTGGACGTATGAGGGTGGATGTGTTAGTGTATGATAGGTTGCTCTATGATGTTGGTTTGGCAAGCTTAAGATATTGTGCCACCCTGTCTTCCTACAGTTCCTTTGTGTGCTTCCCTCTCCCACTCCTGCGGACTTCTATGTGCCAATCCAAACCCAAGCAGCCTCAATGTGGAGTGAAAAAGTATTTCTTCCAAGCAAAAATGCAAGCGGACCTAATGGCTGTGCCAGTGCCTGTTCTGAATGTATGTGTGTATTAGGAGAGATTTTGTTTTTAAAAATGAATTCATCACTCCCTAGTCTTTAGGTTGTTTTTTATTAAAAACAATATTTCCTGATGTTAGGTAACATCAGAAGATATGACTTCTAACATATTAGGGGGCAGGATTGTGGGAAATTGGGGTTAATATAATCCCCTCCCCTGGGGAGTGAAGACATTTCAGACAGAGTGAACTGCTCCTCCATGGTCCACACATTATTTCCGTCCACGGAGGAGCAGCTCACCTGTCACTTGAGCATGCACTTTGATTCCATTTGAGAACAGGGTGAGCAGGGGTTTGTTAAACCACTCCCTGCTGTTAAGCAAATGGTGAAGGGAGGTAGTCATTTCCCCCCTTGCCCTCGAGCAAGGCGGCTGAGAGTTCTTTGTAAGCCTCATTCTTGCCCTTGTGTGAATGTGGGAGGGATCTTTTCCACTTTGACCCATGTCAAGGCAAAGAGGAAAACTGTAATTTCGCTCACCTCATCCTTGGTAGGGAGGAGTGTTAACATATAGTCCATGTACCGGACCGATGCTGGGGATTTGGGGTGGGCTGGAATATTTTTGCCCACCTTGCCCTTGAGTAATGGAGACAAATGGAACTTCGCAATAGGTGTTAACAAAGAAGTTTTTAATAAAATTATTAATGAATATTCATGTATTTTGAGTGTTGAATGGGCACGGAAATTGTAGTAACTTTGAGAAAATAATGCACGCATGTGCAGGTGTGACCACATGAGTGGCCCCCAATGTTCACAAAGTATATATATTAAGGGATTATTAATATGAAATGTTGAGCTTATGTTTGATTAACATAGTAATATGTCATATTAAGGGTAATGAATTATGTATTAGCTTTATTAATTGTAGGCCTTAACTTAGTGGAAGTCTTGGCCTAGTTGCATAGCCTCATGTCAAGGTGTATTTCTTAGGCGTTTAATAAAATGTCTGCTTAGAGAATTAAATTGTAATTTTCACTGTACTGTCCAGGTGCTTGTAGCTAAAAGTCTTTCTCATGAGAACTGCTTGCTAGAAGATGCTGTACTTGCTAATGCAAAATTGTTTTATGTAAGGTGTGTAAGACTGACTTTCTCAGGAAAGGACAATGGAGACTCTGACTGGTGTATAAGCTGCAACAATATTGACGAGCTGAATGACGGGAGCGGGACAAGAGGAGCCAATCATCGATATGTAAACCATGTACTAGTAGAAATGTTGATTTGAAGTTTTAATTTTATTGGACAAAGTATGAACATGCGATACCTTGACCAATAGGAACTTGGGAAGTAGTTTTAGGGAATCTAATTTAGCCGGACTTCACCAAGAGGAGAGAAGCCATTCTCCCCATTCTTTTTGAGAGTTTAGACACCATTTGTCCATTTCCTATCTTGCCAAATGCCCATTACTTTTTTGACCGTCTTCAGAAGAGACATGCTTAGTTTTACTGCTGAAAGACTTTGCCTTTTCTGAACTTTGATGCTGAATCCTGATGCCTTGCTGACCAGACTGATGTCCTGATGATGGAGACTGTCACAGCTTGCTGATGCAAACTGAGGATAGGTATATTGACTAAGATTCTGTTTGTTATGTCTATTTGCTTTTGTTTCAAGGTACCAACCACGCTATTTTGATAGAGCCATAGTTAGATGTTTTTCCAAATTTGTGTTGACTAAATTGTTTTGCATGAAGCCCAAACATGCTAATTTTAATCTGATATTAGTTAGGGAGCTCACTGATGGAGTTCGCTATATGTAATAACAGCTGATGTCATTTCCTTGCTGAACCTAAATGTATGTAATATCGGTTATGCAGTTGTTCTTGTCTTTAATATGCACTGTTATTTTAGAATGTTTAGTAGCTCAAGCTTTGATTAGAGTGTGATTCTTTCGTCGTTTCGGGCAGCCAGTGTTGTTTCTGTATGTTTATCAATTGATTTTGAGATTAACCTACATCATGTTAGCATTGTTATTATAGGGAAATATATATTCTAACTTTTACAGAAAGGTGTGGTTGTTCATGACTGCAAGGTCATGGTGTGTGTCAATTACTGACTCAAATTGATTATTAATGTTATTGATTTGTTATTGACTGTTGATCTGCATGTATGGGATATATGGTGGGAACATCTTAAGCGCAGTCAAAAGGTTCATCGACCTATTCGCGTCCCCTTGTAAGTTTACTTATTAAGGTCAGACGCGCCAGCATAGGCAATCTGTGGTTTAGTATGCACTGCCCCCACATTTGGGCAATGTGGGGGCATGCAGCATGCCCACTGATGCCCTTAGGAAAGACTGGGAAAGGAATTAACTCCCACTGCCTTTGGACAAGGTTGGAGTTTAGTAATCATCCTTCATCATGATCAAGTATGGGTAGGAGGGTCAATGACGAAAGATCCTTTTCACTCTTCCTTCTCCCCAGCCTGTCAAACGGAGAGAGTTTTTTTAAGTGGGCGAGCTTGTCGTTCCCACTTATGAATGAATCATCAGCTCCCCCTCCAAGCTCCTTTTTTAAATTTGTTATTTTGTTCTCCTGCCACTGTTTGCAAATAATGACCGGAATACACTTGTGCTTGTCCAGCGAGCATTAACAGTGCGTTGCATGCAAACTGTGTACAGGATGCACTTTCAGTGCTTTCCATGCAAACTTTAGTCTGCACATGCCCAGTTGCTGCATTTACAAACATTTTGAACAATATATATATAGTGATCACTGGTCACTCACATTGTGCGCTATATGTCTAAAACAACTGAAGAGATTTTCACCAAATCAAGAAAAAACACAGAATGGCTGAATGACCACCATTTAGTGTTTTCAGAGCCGTACACTCACAAAAAAATCATATTTGAAATTCTGTTGTATTGCTGATTAGGAAGATTTTGGGATCCTCTTATAACTAACCATCTGTCTGAGCTCCACCAATGTGGTATGCTCTTAGTATACTCCAATGAATTTGTTTCTCTGTAAACAGTGTAGCTAGACCTAGGCCCTCATTACAAGTGTGGCAGTTTTAAGACCGCCAAACTTGCAGTGGCAGTCGTACTGCCACCATAGTGGCAGTCTGACCGCCACATTACGACCGTGGCGGAGCTGCAACGGTCCGACCGCTGGCACCACCAGGTTGCCGCCAGTCCACAGCCTGGCAGTCTCGGCGGTCGTAGGGCAGCACTGCAAGCAGCGGATTAAGAGTCCCCTTTCCGCCTGCCTTTGCAGGGCGGTGAGGCTGGCGGAAAGGGGATGTCGGGGGCCCCGATGGAAAGCCCTGTTGCGCTTTTCACTGCCAAAATTACGGGTAGTGAAAAGCGCGACAGGTGCTGTCACACCCGACGCACCGCAACATTGCTGCTGGCTCGATTACGAACCAGCATCAATGTTGTGGTGAGTTTCCCGCTGGGCCAGCTGGAAACTCGTAATAGGTCCTGTGGAGGTCCATCCGCATGGGTGGTCATCCCTATGCAGGACTTTGGCAGGCACCCTCCGCCGCACGCCAAAGTCATAATGAGCCCCCAAGTGTAGGCTAAAGTTAAGGAGCATACAAAATGAATTTCCTATCAAGTATATCTGGTCCAATATTGACATCCATTGACAGTCTTATTAGGTGGGTAAGTGATGATAGGGGGCTAAACCAGATTAACGCACAAATGGGGAGGGGAAGTTGATATGTGTTTCTGTGCTGATCAACATGGTAGGTGCTATAAATAATCCCCTGAGCCCATCATCCCACTGGGCTTTGTTTCATAGAAGCATTGCTTGGCCTTAAAATTTGCATTATGACTCGCTGTGTTTCCCATTAGCAGAGCAGTCTATCAGTTTTCCGATGTTTCATCCACATGGGAACCTCTGTTCTATGGGTAGACACATTCTTAGCTTTTCATTTATGATACAGGGTATTGTACCAAAATATAGAGATTTTAGTATTGACCTACCAAAATATTGTGGCAAAACATCAACTATCACAGTATCATAATAGGTACATTTGCATAGGGTAAGTTTACTATTGTTAATTTCAAATGTATCTACCTTGACGTTACACATATCATCAAGGTACATAGCTATGCTGTTAAGAATAGTAAATACATATACTTAACGTCATGCTATAGTGGTAATGTAGATGTTGGTCACAATTTTTTGGTAGGTAAATTTTTTTGTCCTTGATATTTTTATATAAGACATAAAACATAATCTGTTAGTAGAGAGAAAAGGCATATATTTGGGTGAGGTGTTCCTGAAAAATCTGTGGGGATATTTAAGCTCTGTTTTTTGGGAGAACCTCAGACAGGCTCCCCCTGCAGGTGGACCCACCACTAACCTGCTCTGCAGCCAGTTCAACAACCATGGGCTCAAATCCATACAGCATACAGTGGAAAATAAACTTGCGGCTCCAAAAAATTTTTTTTAAAACCTTTAGAGAGAATAAGCACCCTGGGCTATGAGTTTTCCACTGGTAAAATCTTTGAGTCACTAGAGAACTTTGAAGTCATGTCATCACATAAGAGAGATCATCTCCCTCTCTGCACTGTTATAAATGCAAGCACAACCAAGTGGAAATGCCAGAAGACAGTGAGCATCTCAACTGATGATGAAAAACGGCAAATAATCAGGCAAATAAAATGGGTTCCACTCTCCTTGCAGAAATTCAAAACTTGGAAATTATCCAGAGGTCCTCTCTTCAAAAACTGCAAATACCTGCTGGATAACTGGGACACAATTACTAATGACATCCACCTTGACTTGGGCCTTTCACCAGTACCTCTAAGGACATTTACTAAACCCCCACTAAAAACTGCCCTTTGGTGAAATGCAAGCAGAACATCTGAAGGCTTCAAAAAGCAAGCCAAAAAGTGCATAAAAATCAAATAAAATAGAATTACAATCAAGATTACGGTCCCTAAACAAACAATATAAACAACTGGTCTGGGCTGCCAAAAGCAAACAAGCGGACACGCTATTGGGAAAACGGAGTCAGGGTGACTTGTGGAGATACTAGAAACAAACCATCGCTGGAAGGCGAATAAAATAACAAAATTGACAAATCCCTGTGGTCACAGCATGTATAAAACCTTATATGTTGCAAGAACGGGAAGTAACACCAACTGGAATGTAGCGGGCACCCCAACTGACACCCAGAACCCTGAGTTGTTGCTAACTGGCAATGATATCTCGAAAACCCTGAGGAAAATTAGAGTCGCTGGAACTCCAGGGGCATCCCAGCTCTGGCTTCCAAGGATGATGTTGACTTGTGGGTAGCAATACTCCTCCCACTGCATCACTCATGTCCTGGAGAGCTGGAGGGGGTCGATCTTGCACCCCAAACTCAAGAAGGGTGACAGGCAGGATCCTTCAAGCTACTGCTTTATCGCCTTCTTGATATTGAAGCAAAGGCCCATGCCCCCTCCTCCTGAAAGAACTGGAGCACTTGGCGGAGGCAAATGAGATCAAATCTGTTTTGCCAAACTGGCTT
Organism: Pleurodeles waltl; assembly: GCF_031143425.1. Taxonomy (NCBI): domain Eukaryota; kingdom Metazoa; phylum Chordata; class Amphibia; order Caudata; family Salamandridae; genus Pleurodeles; species Pleurodeles waltl. The sequence goes on along the minus strand of NC_090443.1, from coordinate 413,162,208 downwards.
CAGGGTAAATTCCTCAACAACAGACAATATAGTGGCACTTTCTTTTTTAACTGACCAGACCATTCGCCAGAAGCACCCTCCCCACCTGCTATGTGTGTTTTGTTGACTATTTTGCTGCAATTGTCGAAGTGGATAGGAACAACTTATGGAGGAAACTGCAGGGATGGGGCATTCCAAACAATCTGCCAGGCAATAATATAATTATATACTTTGACCTAGGTGACGATCAAGTTATCACAAACAGCTGTCACAAGGAAAATCCCCAAGGATAATGGCTTAAAACAAGTGCGCGTACTTGCTCCCTTATTATTCAATCTGTTTACAGCTGACGCGTTCAATACTGAAATAGGCCAATTTAATTCTGCCAAAAATAGGGGGCACTAAAGTCACGATATTACAATATGCAGTTGATATTGTCCTCCTGGATTACTCTAGACTAGGGATCCAGAAAGCACCAATGCCCTTCATAAATACAACCTGGCCATTAAAATGATAGCAAATGGCTCCAAAACAAAAAGTTGTAATCTTTGTTAGAACCCTCAAGAAAATAAATTATGTCTGGAGCCTCGGCCCATTAAAAATCAAAAGCACTAAATCATATAATTATTTGGAGGTCTGGCTGTCCTCAAAAGGTAGGAGTAAAAACACACCAGAGGCATCTCGAAGCAAAGGTGGAATTAATAATCACCAGAGCTTGCCAAATCAAAAAGTAATTAGAAAGCCCTTCCACAGACCCAATACGACACATAATAGGGGCAACACTCCTTCCCACTATCCAATTTGGACAAGAAGCCTACTCAGGGCAATACGCCAAAGCTATGGAAAAATTACAACTTAAAGCGTATAAAAGGGTGTATAAGCTACCACCATACACGCGACTGCCTGGTTAGGCTGGAATTTGGCTTGGAAGACCAAACATAGGCGAGTATGGTGACGTTTTTAAGGTACTATTACAGGATCATGAAGGAACCACCTAAGTTCCTGAAAGCAGTCCTACAGTACGTCTTTAAATCGAAGAAAGGTCCTTGGACACACAACCTCAAAAAATCACTTGATACTCTCCAAATAGATAAGCCAGAGCTGAACACACAACATCTCTCCCACGCAGCACTTCAAGCAATTCTGAAAAAACAGACAAGATTACTCTAAAAAACTAGTGATACTGTAAAATTGAAGAGCTCACTAGTATTTTAAGCAGTGGTAAAATCTGATGCCAATATGCAGCCACATAGCCTGAGGGAGCAGCCATACCTTCATGCTCGGGAAACTCTGTCTCGTGCAAATCACGGCTGCTAGACTGCTGTGCCTACAGATCAAATAACTAAAACCCAAATGGCTCTCTCTGGCTCGAAGATCGTCAACTGCAGACTTTGGGATTATAAGTGTGAATGTTTTAATCATTTGCTATGGTGATGCCTGGCTCTACTGCACCCTCGGTGTACCCTGCTAAAACCGCTTTTTCTAACACACAGGATCAGAACCTGCAACGAGCCAAGGAATCTTGTGTTCACCATCGTAGAGCCAAGTGACCTGACCAAACTTGGCAACTATACCAGCCTCACACAAGCACTCCTCAAAGAACCTCACAAGCGTGGACAGACTTTGCCTGTAAATGTCAATCCTCATCTCAGCTCGTCATTGCCAGAAAGTGGCGAATCCATACTGAACATGTACAATGCCCTTTTACCACACCCCAAGGACAGCCCATTGTACTCTGCATATGAATTTCTTGCCAGCTATTCTATTGGCATTCAGTTTCCAGCTACTAGCACTCTATCTGACACTTGCACTTTCTAACACTTAAGTAGGCGTCTCAGCTATTGCAGCCTTTGCTAAGCACCTTGTAATTCTCTATGTACCTTCATGAGTGCAGCTACAGGCTTAGGTACTTGTCTCTGCACATAATGCTGTCTCGGTTCATTTTAAGCATTCACTCTTTTCAGTTTAATGTATTCGTTTTTATATGCTCTATGCACTGTAAAGATTTTAACGTTGTAACGATTTTAATGAATCATACTATAAACTGGATTGACATGACAACTAAGTTCCTTTCTATATGTACTGAAACAACGTATGTTATCCTTGAAGTATACCTGAACGTTCTGTGTGACACTCACAAAGTGGAGACCATTAGTGACAAAAGAAGGCATTGGCTTCCATTTCTGAAGGTATGATCTGCATTGTATTCGATTTTCCAGTGTTAAGGGTACTCGCCATACAATTCTTCTTCAGTTTTAACTACTGGCAATTTGACTCTTGGAATGTTGACCTCGCTTAGGAAACAGCAAACCGTTTTATGCTATGGTAAGTAACAAATGAAGAAAAAACGTTTATTGCAATGTTATGAGACACTGTTCGAGCTTCAATACTTCAAAGCATTTCAAGTTCATCCCACTAAGGAGCTTCAAAGGAGAACCAGCAGCGCATACCAAAGATTCCCGATCTTTTGAGAAAATATGTTTTCGTTATGGGAACCTCAAAAGAAATCGTCAGTGTTACATGAAGGGTAGAGTATTGTATCCCGTTGGGGCTTCTTCTATTCAAAAATGTCATTTAATGAGTGTGGGATAGGCGAGAGTGAAGAAAGGCTGTAATAATTCTCAGTGAAATGGACTCTCTGAGCATATCCAACTCCACACCTACTGGTGAGAAATGAAAGCAAGAAGGAGAAAAACGGGAGACGAAGAAAATACAACAGAGGCAGAATAAGTGCTAAACAGAAACTGACACTCAATCCGTGTAAAAAACTGTATGGAAATACGGTGAGAAAGAAGGAGCTAGAAAAAGCTAAAGATAAATATAGATTTGCTGAAGAAAACGGGGAAATAAACGGTAAGCAAGGAACGAAGGGGTAGAGGTGAAGTGATAGAACATTAAAAGAAGACAATGAAATAGAATAAGGATATAGAAGAAAGAGAAAAAGAAAACGAGAAAAATTAAAGAAAAGTAAAATAAATACAAAGGAAATGGAGATAAAATGGCAAGAGAGAAGTAATATAAGAGAAAAGGAAAGAAACAAGCAAAGGGAGAACAATCATGGAAAATAAAGAAATAAGGAACGTGAAAGTGAAAAAACGATATGGAAAATGCTGGGAAAGGAGGAGCTAAAAGAACGCAGAAGATAAAGATGGATTAACTAAAGTAAACGGGAAAATACATCGAAAGCAAGAAATAAAGGGCTAGAGATGAAGTGATAGAAATTTAAAGGAAGTCAATGAAATAGAAGAAAGGGAGAGAAGAAAGAGCAAAAAGAAAAGGGAGAAAGAGAGGTCATGAAGGCAGAAATGAGGGAAAAGAATTAAAAATGAAAATAAATACAGAAACAAAAAGAATACATCATGATTTATAGAGCAAGGAACATTTGAAGAAAAAGAAGCAATTTAAAAAGGGGAAAGAGTATAAAAAAACTGAAAAACGCCCAAAAATTAAATAAGGATAATTGGCAAAATGGAGTATATGACAGAGTTAGAGAAATGTTGCAAGAAACAAAGATTAAGAACATCAAGAAAACAGTTAAACAGAGAGAGAATTCAAAGGTGAGCATCCGTAAACATTTTAAACCTGCACCATCAAGAAAAGAGGTTTTAAATCTGGTTCTGAAGAGAGGGTCCTCCTTCATACAGTGGCGGCTGCCACCAATCAAAAGTGGTGGAGGTTAAAAAAAAAAAATAGTACATGCCGCTCTGGTCCCTCCACTGGCTGTCTTGGTGCTCCTTGTCCTTGCGGCAGTCACTGGGTCGCAAACCACAGGCTCCCAATCCAGATGCTGTTCTCATGCTATACCAAGCATGACAGCAGCGCAGGGATTGGCCTGCGTGGGCTGGTTTCGACGCCCGCTCAGGCACAGGGAGCCTGTGCCATTTCTTCACCTGCCTGTGCAACACAGCTGGGTTGGAGAAATGTAAGTGCGCTAGTTGGTTTGGCCGCCCTAAGATGGCCGGCCAAACCGACTCATGCACTTTACAGTGCTCACCACTACTCCTCTCTATGGCTGACCCGGCCCTAGATTCCATGGCTGTCAGACAGTGACAAATAAAATGATAATAACATCGTTTCATCATCATTTTATTTGTCATTGCCTCACTCTCAGCAGGGGGGCGACTCTCCTCCACTATTAGGGAGGAACGCCCCCTACCCTCAAGGAACAAATGACTGATTCCTGGTCTGAAATTAGCATCAGACTTATCTCGTTTTGGGAGCAGATAGTTGATCTGAATCTATTAAGGTTTTTATTGGGAATAGAAAGAATATTTCAGATGCTGCAGATGACTTTCGTGCACTGGTGGTATTTTTGTCTTTAACCACTGTAGCCACTTTTGCCCTTCTCCACCACACTGACTGACATCCTCTGCTCTTATAAGAAACATGTCTTCATTCATTTTTACTGACCTGGGTATCCAACAGGAGTGGTGTAACAGCTTTATTAGGATGTGCTAAACACAAAAGGGAGCCCGAAGCATGGAGTGACCAATCTTACTGGATTTTCCAGGACAGTCCTGGTTTTTCGACATTTGTCTCAGCAAATTTCATTACTTTTAGCAAATCTGTCTATTCTTAGAGAGAGTCAACTAAACACAACTTTTTTTTTTGCATGAATCTTTTTATTTTTGTATTTGTGTTTCAGACACGTAAAACAAGCACATTATACGTACATTCACTGCAGTATGAAAGGTTGGAAGCTTGTGTATGTTGAGCGCGATAACTAACAGATTATATAGCCTCTACTGGCAACTATAATTCACATCGAGTGTCAATGAAGTAGTGCGCCAGTTCTAGGATTTATTGCATACTTTCGGGGCGCTCATCTTGCGGAGGCTCATGCTACCCTGGAATATCCTCCTGATGGGCAGTTGTTACGCGCAGCGTTATATAAAAGTGAAGATCCAGCATTAACAGCATGTACAACAATATAACTACAGAAACAATGACCAAAATTAGAGTCCGTTTCCAGCGACCCCAGTACCCTACCCCACAACTCTGCAGCTCTATATGCCCGCTCACCCACCTCCGATATTGCGCAGCTGCACGTTTTTCCTCCCATTCGATCCATTGGGGATGTAAGCGAGGCAAGCGCTCCACCAGAGGTATAGCAGCTGTTCCCTGCATGTAATCAGCCTATCTGGTCACCGCCAGTTTGTCTTCCACTTCCGCATCTCCCGTACCTGCCTCGTGACCCAGGTAGCGCAGCCTAACCAGCATGGCATCCCTGCCAGCAGTCAGGGGATGTTACGCAGGCCCAAATTGTCCTCCCTCTGCAGCGCCACTCCATCTGCTTCCGCCCATACCATAAAATACCTTTTCCACGCTTCTATCGATGGAGGTGCCTTGGATTTCCATCTTCTGGTAATGAGGCGTTTGGCCATCATGAGGACAAAGTCTAGGAATCTCATGGTGGCTTTATGCTTTATGCTTTTTAGCTCTGGGGAAAAAGACCCAGAATACAGGCTTCCCATGTGGACAACAGCGGGCACGCTGTGCATTCCAATAGCCATGCCGACACACCTCACCAGTAAGTGTTCAACGAGGGACAGGACCATAACATATGGAGTAAGTCCGCCTCCACTAGTGCACAGTGGGGGCAAGCGGCGTCTACACGGTGGAAGTACCGATTAATTTTAGCTGGTGTGAGATAGGCCCTATGGAAGATATAAAACTGAATAAGGCGAAACTGAGAGTTTCACAGAATATTAGTGTGACTTTTCAATGCTGCAGCCCACTCTATCTGGACAGTGCCTGGCCAAGTCACCTTCCCAGCTGGCCTGCAGTGTGGCACAGGCATGAACTGTGCGCATCAGTAAACCATCGTATTAAGTGTCTACCCTGCCCCATAACCTGCAGGTGCATTGGCGGTTCAGATATGTCTCTCCAGTATCCTGATAGTGTTGCTATCAAGGAATTATGCAACAGAAACTGCTCTGGTGGCAGGCCTGTCTCTGCAGCTAGTGTAGCAAATGAAATTAGCGCGCCCTCGCTGTATAGAGCCCCTAGCGTATGCAGCCCAGCTGCATGCCAGGACTTCAGCTCGACTCTGTTCGTACGCCGTGCACCACGTGGCATGCCCAACAGAGCCAATGTCTGCGCAAAGGGAATGCCCATGAGTGTGAGACGTAAGAGCCTGCGATAACAGCGATGGGCCACACCCACCTTGAGCATCTCTGGCACCTTTGGCTGAGTGAGGGGGTGAAATAGATGTAGTAGCTCAGGTAGTGTCCAGGGCTGTGTCACTGCCACCGTGTCGGACAACTGGAGACAGGAGAGCCACCTAGCCGCCCACTGAAGCTGAGAAGCCACGTACTATTGCTCCATATTTGGCACTGCCAGACCACCCCGATCCAGAGGCAAATAGAGTTTTTTTAGCGCCACTCTACATCGGCCTTTGTTCCTTATGAACTAATCCTGGATTCCAGCTCCCTAAAGAATTTAACTGGACCATAGTAGAGTAAGCTGGAGAAGAAATATATCAAACAAGGGAGAACCACCATCTTCTAGATATTCCCATCACTGAGAGTGGTAATGTGTGCTAGAAGTTCATTTGAGCATGGATAGAAGTTACCGCTCGCTTGAGGTTTCCATCACGGAGATCCTCTTCTGTATGGAATATGTCAATGTCCAGATATCAGAACGTCCTAGGTTGCCAGGGAATGAGTACCCTGGAGAGGCGAAGACCCAGATCTGGTATATTGGGGCTGAAGGGGAACAAACACAAGCAGAGAGTGCTGCAAATCTTTGTAGTATGTCCGCAATTTGGACAGGGACATTGTCAATATTCCTAAGGTACAAGAGAAGATCACCCTCGTATAGGGACACGGTATGTCAACCGTCTCCTAGGGGGATACTCCAGGCCTCCCCCCTCTGGCAGAGCTCCACTGCCAAAGGTTCCATCGTAAATGAAAACAGTAGTGGGGGGGGGAACTTTATCAGGTTCATCTGCCCACATCAATTGGTTCAGAAATAGCCACACCAGTCTTAATCTTAACCTGAGGTTGGGTATATTACAGTTTCACCAGTCGCAAAAAACTGGGGCTAAGGCCAAAGCACCACAGCACCTAAGCAGGTAAGGCCATTCCAGGGAATCAAAGGCCCTTTCCAGGTTTAGTACCAGACAGCCCGCCGAAGACCAGTCTTGAATCGAGTACATCATGACCCTAAATAAGTGCCTGATGTTCAAGGAGGTGCTGCGTGCCACCACAAAGACGTTCTGATCAGGTTGAATAAGCTGAGGCACCGGAGGTGCCAGTCGTGTTGCCAAAATCTTGGCTAGTATTTTATAATCTGTGTTAAGCATTGCAAGTGGTCTATAGGAGCCCAACTCTGTCGGATTTCTGCCAAACTTGGGAAGAGATATCTGCAGCGCCTCCCGCTATGACCCAGTCAGGGGTGTCACCTCCAATGCCCCTTCGTATAGCCCATAGAAGGTGAGGTGCAATCATACAGGAGAATGTTTTATAGAACTCCGACGGAAAGCCCTGAGGGCCTGGGGTTTTACCAGCAGTGAAAGCCCGTATACTATCTTATATTTACAGTAGCGTTAAGGGCTCATCTAACTCCTCCTTTTGCTCATCTGTGAGATGGGGCAGAGGGACCAGGAAAAAGAACTCTTCATAGTCTGCTGATCTTGTTGTGGTTGATGAGCGATACAGGGCAGTATAATGGAATGTGAGCTCAGCATGTATTTCACCTTGGGTGTAGAGTATATCGCCCGCCGTCGAGCGCAGCGCCATTATAGGGGTGCGGTCCTGCTCTTGGTGGATCAGCCAAGCTAACAGCTTACCCGACCTATCAGCCGCGGCATGCGTGCAAGCTGAATGGGCTGCGTAGTTGAGACAGTGCAAACTCACCATCAGCCACGCATTTTCTGCTCAGCTGGATGCCAGCCTACGAGCCCCTAGAGAGTGTTGAATAGCACTCTGCTTGTGTTGTAGCAGGGATCTCTCCACCCAAACTAAGTCACCTTTGATGGATCTACGCATGTTCCATTGTGTACCCAGACACTGCCCTCTTATAAAGACCTTGAATGCCTCCCACTCAATAAGGCCAGATGATGCGGTGCCACCATTATGTTCAAAATATTCTGAGATCGCTATGTTCAATGATGCCTTAAAGGGGGCATCTTCCAACAACTCAGGACGCACTCGCCATGTAGGGATGACAGGAGGGGATATGTCTCATCTCAGCTGTAGGAAATGGGGATTGTGCTCAGAATGAGTGTGGCCTAGATAATCAGTCTGCAGCACCGCGGAGTTCAGGTTAGTCGTACAAAGCATTCTGTAAAGCCGTACTTACAGCTTATGTGGAGCTGAAAAAAATGAATAGACGCTGGTCACAGGGTTGCGCTGGCACCACAGGTCCAACAGCTGCCAATGCTGGAGCCATTCCTGCAGCGTGCACTTGGCTGCCACTGCGGGCGCAGTAGATAATAGTGGGAAGGAACGGTTTAGATTTGGGTCCAGAACACTGTTAAAATCCCCCCCAGATCCCCCACTAGACAAGGGAGACTGCTGCACCGAGAAAGGGAGTCAGACAGCCTATGAAGAAAAGAGGCCTGATCCACATTTGGCACTTAGATGGGCCCCACCAGCAATGCTCGACCACCCAAGCGTCCACGCACAATCACATAGCGACCCTCAGTAGTAGCCTCCCACTCTTCAGCTACAAATGGAGTACCTGGCCTGATCCAAACTAGAGGCCCCCTGGCATAGGAAGAGAAGTTATTCGCAAACAGCTGTCCTCGCCAGCGCCCCTGCAATTTGGTAATCTCTAACTGGGCGAGGTGTGTCTCCTGCAGAAGCGCTATGTGGATCGTAAGGTATGAGTAAATGGAATGTCTGCGTGCTGGCGTGTGTATGCCCCGCACATTCCATGTGAAGATGTTGGTAGGATTCATAGGTTGTCATCGGGGTAAATGTCCCTTGAAGCCCCGCTCCCGGGGACATGTGACTGCACATGGCTGATGGATGGGTCGCAGGGGGAGGAGGAAACTGGAGGGACCCAGACTCTGGTCTAAAACAAAGGAACGCAGCTTGAAACCAACTACTGCCATAAAGATAATACAGTAGAATACCATCAGAGCAAACGGTCAACCGGTATCTGCCCAAACCATCTAACTCGCCTGTCTGCCATAACTGGTGGAAATGGAGGGGGTTTGTTTTGCCAAATAAGCTCTAGGATGGGAGCCACCGATGCATCTTATGTTGCAAGCTAAATTCTCAACTTGCTCGTGCTGCTGTGCTTTTCCAGTCCCTATACTGCTTGTGCAGTATAGGGACTGGAAAAGCACAGCAGCACGAGCAGCCTCCCTCGTTGGCGGTATAGTCGCTGGCTAGTCCGTCGATCTTCTGCACCACTCCGCTGTGCAGTCTCTAGCTCAGTCTCCACTCCTGGCTTCATCTGGGGGGCCTGGCGATCCAGTCGACAGATTCTACAGCACAAGAGGCCTGAACTCAGGACCCCTCATCTGTAACAGGGGGCTTCAGACCCAGCCCTGCAGGGCCCCAGTATAACAGGGAGGTAAGCAGGCAGAAGAGATGTCCTCACTTTGGGACCCCAAGGTGCCACCGCAGCTCCCCAAGTCTTGCCCGATATCAGGCCCAATGCCAGTTGTGCCTCCGATGCCCCCCTCTCTGCACTGGCCCAGGGGGTAGCACAGGAATCGTCCAAAGTCCTCAAGCCCAGCTAGGCTACTGGTCACGGGCCTCCTCCTCCCTCCCTCCTGCCAGCTGTAGTCCACTCCCCCATGGGCCGACTCACTATCGCTCACCGTACCCCATCCTGCCGCAGTTTGCTATGTCCCTGAGAGGGCCAGTCGGGGTCGAACCACCCGCACCCAGGCTCACTTTCCTCAGGCCTGTCCGCGCGGGCCCCAGCAGCACCAGCGCCTCTTCCGACACCTCTCCCAGCCTCCCGATCAATGCTTTTAGGCCTCTGCGGATTCCGCTTGTCCGTCCGCCATTGTTCTGCGACCTGTCTCCTGCCTGATGGCGGATAAAAGACAGATTATCGGGGCTTCACCGAAGGGGCTCTTTAATCTGTCTCCACCATCTTGGCTGTTCAAGCCACGTCCCCCTAAACACATAACCTTTTATGTGTTGAAGCACGGGATGTTTTTTACGAGCCTTTTCAGAAAACAATGTAATTACCATACATGTGCACAAATTGTATTTGATTAAGTCCCCTTAGTGTCTCACTGTCTGTTTTCTATGTTGGTGGGCACTATGGGGGTCATTATGACCCTGGAGGTCGGTCTAAATGTGGCAGTAGTACGGCCAACAGGCTGGCGGTACATACCGCAATGTACCACACTGACCGCCATGGCGGTAGCAGCCGCTGGGCTGGAGATAACAATCTCCAACCCGACGGCTGCTACTCTCCCGCCGGCTGCATTATGACCCTGCCTACTGCCATGGATTTTGTGGCATTCGTAACACCACGAAAACCATGGCCCTACCAGTGACGGGGAATTCCTTCCCTGTCACTGGTAGGAAGTAACACTCTCCAGACAACTCCCACCTCCCCTCCATCCACGCTCCCCCCTTCCAATCCTCCCACTCATAAACGCACACTTTCAGGCACACACCACGCATTCACACATGCATGCATCCATTCATTCATGCACACATCCGTACACACATCCAGACTTACACGCAGACATGCATTCATATTTCCATTAATTCACGCATTCTCACACATGCACACACACATGCAAGCAACACTACACACTCATTCGCTTTCACGCACACACTCACACATTCATGAACACCCCCCCACCCACATACACACAACACCCCCACCCACCTCCCCTGTCAGAAACCCAACTTATCTGAATCCAGGGGGTCTTCCAGCAGGGGATGGGAATGCATATTTTTCAAAATATGGTTGGTGGCGGTCTACTGGCGTTGACTGCTGGTGGTAGTAGCGCCACCTTAACACCGTCCACCAGCATGACCACAGCCATATTTCTGCTCTTCTTGTGGCAGAAATCCGGCTGTGGTCATATTATGGCGGACGGATGTTAGCCGCAGTAACGGTCTTTTGGCGGCCGTCGCTGCGGCGGTAGACGGTACTTACTGACAAAGTTATAATGTGGGCCTATATTTTGAGAAATTCTGTGCCCCTCATTGGTGTGAAATTGTAGTTGTACTTCTATATTTGTGTAATGTCCTGATTTTTGGTTTTCAAAATCTGATCATGCTACTGAACAAGCAATCTTGCTGACTAAAGTAAAACAGGCATATTTACATGAATGAAATCTGCAAGGGTCGTCAAGATACCAAAGTCTCACAGGCATAAGTCCCTTGTGAGGTTCTGAAATTGATCAAAGCACTTATTCTGGTGCTGGAGAACATAAAGCTCTCTTGAATGAGGTTCTAGGTCATGCTGTTCTAGTGCTTCAGGACTTGACTACTTCTTCTCCTTCACTGGAGGCATTAGAAGCTATCTCACCTTGCCTAAGATTGTGGACAATATTGTGGTGAGGCACAGACAAGGTTTATGAGTGTCTAATACTCCTATGTCTTGTCATCCCCACTCATAGATCTCACAGTGAAGTCCCACCAAACCCCTATGCCACCCACATAGATTGGTAGCACTACAGTCATGTCCCACCATGCATTGCTGCTTGAAGGGTCTGGTAGTCCTCTGTAACTCCCCCACTTTTTCCAGCCTGCCTCTTTGCTCCAGAGACGTATGGGATCAGAAAGTCCCCAAGGAATCTGCCCTTTGGTGACTCAAACCAATACAATGTTGTCCCATCCAGCCCTTGCTTGCCATGGGTTTCAAGTGCCCTTCTTACTCGGTAACCCACCCTCGAGTAAAAGTAACTGGGGGGCATATTTATACTCCGTCTGCGCCGAATGTGCGTCAAAATTTTTGACGCACATTCAGCGCAAATGTTGCCCCGTATTTAAACTTTGACGCCCGCGGATGACAAAATTCCGCCGTGTGCGTCATTTTTTTGATGCGGCAACCCGCCTTGCGTTAATCATATGCAAGGTAGGCGTTCCCGTCCAAAAAATGACTTAAACGGCCGTGCGTCGTATTTATGCTTTCGGGCAAAAATGAGGCACGGCCGGGAGGCGGAGCCAGAAAATGACGCAGAGCCCGTTTTGTGTAAAAAATTAACGCCTGGGTCAGGGCAGGCGCTAAAATGGGGCACACACACCTGTATTTAATCAGAACACACAGAAGCAACAGCAGAGCAGCAGAGCAGCAACAGGGAGACATGGATGTGATTATAATCCAGCGTGCACGCAGACGCCACGCACAGCAGCAACAACAGCAGCTACAACAACACCAGCAGGGACCCCAAAGGCAGTGCAGAAGGCAGGAGAGGATATTCCTCCCCAGAACAACCCTTCAGGGCCTCAGGGAACACAACATCATCCAGAGGTACAGGTTGAAGTGGCAGGCCATTCAGCAGCTGCTGCGCAACATTGAACCGCAGTTGGCCCCCACTTTGCTGACACCCCACACCATCCCAACAGAAACCAAGCTGCTTGCCGTACTTCATATGCTGGCAAGTGGCTCTTTTCAAACAACTGGTGCCCTGGTTGCCGGAATATCACAACCATCATTCTCTGCCTTTTTGCCCAAAGTACTGGATGCCATCATTGGACTTACACCCGCCACATCTGCTTCCCTAACACCCTGCAGAAGCAGCAGGAAACAAAACAGGGGTTCTACCTCATCAGTGGCTTCCCACATGTCCTTGGTGCAATCGACTGCACACATGTACGCCTTGTGCCACCTGCTGCAACTGAACACCTCTACCGCAACAGGAAGCACACACATTCCATCAACGTGCAGGCCATAGTCGATCACCAAGGATTGATCACCAACATCGTGGCTAAATATCCTAGGAGTGTCCATGACTCCTTCATCTTCCGTCACTGCATCATCAATGAACACTTCCAGGATGAACGGTATGTCAATGGACTACTTGTTGGTAAGTACAAAAACCTACTTATATACACACTGCACAGCAACCCTCTAGGACACACAACACATACACCACAACAGCACCATGTGAACGGGAACACACTGAGGTCGTGACATCGCTAGCCATGTTTCTTAGGTCTGCAGTGAACCTGTCACTCATTTGAAATTACTGTACAGCCTAATGTTAAGATGTCAAAGATCACAACGTGCGGAGTGGGTTGCCTAAATGTCACCATGCAAAATGTAAGTGTCCCAATGACGTTTACATTAATCCATTGCATAAGTCTAAAGGTATGGGATGTCCAGGGTACATTTATATGAACGTGTTACCACCACTGTCAATTTAAACCTGTGTATGGAACTATCATCTCACCCCCAGTGAAGACACACGGGCACTTGTATCACAAGTCACAATGCTAGGGAGGGCACACTGTACTGCAAATCCCAAAACATACTGCTGACAACTGGTTAGCAGACAAACACTTGTTCAGCCAAGGAAACAACACAATGCAGATGGTACATCCTACAAGCCTAGGATGCTACATTATAACACAAAAGAGTCACAGACAACACAAGACAACTACTGCCATGAAAGGTAATTTCAATAGGGCCAGCTACATCAACAAGATCCCATTAATTTTCTCTTGCAGCTGATCAGGGGTATGGCATCCAGCCATGGATAATGACACCTATTGGCAACCCGAGTACTGCTGCAGAGCGTGCATACAACGACGCGCATAGGAGGACACGCAGCATAGTCGAGAGGACCTTCGGCATCCTCAAGTCAAGGTTCCGGTGCCTCAACATCACTGGTGGTGGCCTCCTATATTCCCCGGAGATGGTCTGTAAGATCATCCTAACATGTGCAATATTGCACAACATTTGCATCAAAAGGAACATTCCCATCCTGGAACCAGAGCCACACATGCCTGAAGAGGAGGAAGAGGAGGATGGTGGCCTGCAACATGAGGGGGAACTACAGAACACGGCCGCTGGTATACGCAGGCGGCAACATATCGTCAACAATTTCTTTTAAATATAATCACCTTCACCACTTTAGTTAACTAATTTAAATAAACACCTATAATAATCACCATATCATGGTCTGGCTATTCATTTTTGCACACCTTCATCTCTACTTATCAGAATAAGAGTGTTGCCTCATGGAGCATTGCAGAGATACTGATTAGGACACATGAAAATACCAGAGCTAATGTGATGCCTAACATACAATGGTCACATACACACAAACTGTAAATGACATCTATCATGTACATTTCTCCTTTGAAGGCCAATAGCAGAGGACCACACCTATTTCACACATACATGTTGAAATCAAGGTCCAACGCAGCATATGGCACACAACTAAGACACCATCACTCAATAAGGGGAAAACAAGCCTCATACATGAGGCAGTCAATGTGCTTTTGCATCAGTAACAGGAATGTCTGACCAGACCCTTGACAGCAGTAAGTCCAACTGCATCCAATATTTGCAAGGACTATCTGTGACCAGAGTTCCATAGAAGCAGAACATAGACAGCGCAAGTGCCACACATATGAGCAGCATTGCACACATGACTTTCCATGTACATGTCAGCCCATTTCCTAACTCCTGACACACCCATGCACCTGGTCACAACCCACCTGTCGGAAGAGGTCCCTGGAATACTAAGATGTGTACCCTGATATTCCCTCCTCTACACATACAGACCAACATTAGCAATCCAGTGTGCTACACCCTTTCCTATGGTATGTCATTGTCATAGAACATCTGACTGCATGGACGTCAGGTTCATTTATACACTGTCTTCTAGTTTCAAAGCCCTGTTAGCACCTATAGATTGCTTCCCGTGTGAAAATGTCTGCTGGCCCTTGGAATGCAAATCTCACCTACAGGACTGGTGAGAAACAGATGCAGCCCACACCTGTGATCACCTCCATGCACACCAACCACCCATTTCAACAAGCACTGCCCCTGCTGATGCCTGGAACAGCATAGGACTTGCCATTTAGTCAATTACATCGTTAAGCATTGATACTAATTGAGCTGTGTAACACAACCCTTGGGTTCATTTGTCAACTTCAAAAACACAGGACATACACAGTTTGACATGTCAACTGTCTAGTTTGTCCTCCAAACAGTCCGAGTCAGACCACTGATTATGTAACTTGTCAAATTGCTGTATCCTAATTCACCCTGCATTCTGTCAGCCTGACTGGCATCTGTCTGTGCATCACACTAAAGTATCCTTGTGTCTACATATGTACCACACTTGCGTTAGCAAACCTCTCATTCATCAGGGGGTATTGGGCATGAGCTTCTTCAATGCACACACAAATACATTGTATAGCATCATCTGCCTATTAACTGTACCATTTGAGTAAAATCCTCTGGGAAAAGCAAAATTCATGGCCCATCCCTTGTCTGGGTCTCATTTATGCATGAATGACAAAGTGTGACAGTGTCCCAGGGCCGTAGGCAGGGATATGGGTACGGGGCTTTCAGCAGAACCAGCAACCTCTGATAATGTCCATGAAAAATACACACATGTCAGGACCATGACAGTTCACACACAGAATCACAGTGCTCACAACAAATTGATGGGCCGTATGTGGTGAATAGCTGCGATAATAATTAGCACAGAGGCTATGATGTTCCCAGATGCAGTGGGAATTGCAGAGGCTAACCTGTGTACAAATGTTGTAATGACACCTGCCGGAACATGACACCTGATACATTATCTCACTCAGCACACCAAGGTTGCCCTGTTGACTGTCTCATTACACGTCTTTAGTGACAGGGTGGGACCATCCCCATGTAGGTTCACATGTCCTCATCCACTTTACTCACATTGATCAACCAAGGATACTCAGTAGATACAGGAATAGCTGCCACTGACTCATAATGAGTCATGGACCGAACTGTGACAAATGACACCCCAAACAATATACAGGATCATCATTGGACCACACACATGAACAAGACACCTATGTGCAATCGATCACTGGAAATATGTGGACACATGCTGTATTGTATGCTGGTCCACCACAGCCACTTGATAGTTGGGGCTCACTTCTATGGCCTCAGCTGTGGTGTCATCATATATTTGAGATTCACACTTGTCTGTCTGTGCAAACAACATGGTACCCACTTCCTCAATACATGTGTATGACTCACTGTGTGATTCACCAACTAGTGCCTAGGAAGCTGTTACCAATACTCTAGGACATAGGATGTTGAAAATGTGGACCATTGACAGGAACAAGCGTCTGCCATCTATATGGTGCATGCTATATCACATGTGGTGTCTCTGTTACCCTAAATCTTGGAAGTCCACATTACGGATGTTGTTACATGTATGACTAACACATGCCCTCTCTCATTTCCACAATGACTTGCATCTAAGGATTGGACACATGGACGTCACATTCATTCAAGAATTTGTGCAATAATGCTTCATGTGATACACACACACTTGGTCAACAAATACATTAGTTGCCAAAGAACACACTTTGAGCCAAAGGCATTTAGGTATTGTACATATGTGCGTCACATTGCTATCCTCTCCTGATGCCAAACATGCACAATTTGTGCAACACATATATGTAGGCCACACTTATGACCAACTATTGCGTCAGCCAACCGTAAAAATACTGTGAAGGGAGTAGCGGATCATGGTCCGCTGCAGTATGATGTCACACATGTGAACATACACCATCAACACCATAGTGTGTTCAATCAGACTATCTCTGATGTGTCCCAAATGTAACATAACAAAAAAACAGAAAAATTGCCCAAAAACAGTTAATGCACTGAAATTTTAACGTTCCTAGTGTTATGTGTCATTTTTTGTCTACCAAAACTGTATATGCGTCATTTTTTTTGACGCACAGGAGTGAAAATTAGCCCGCATCCAGATATTTGTACAGGCCATGTACTATTATGTGGATGTGGGCTAATTTTCACGCCCTGTGCGTCCAACAAAATGACGCAAATACAGTTTTGGTAGACAAAAAATTACGCATAACGCGAAAAAGGGCGGACATTTCATACAGGAAGTGATGTAATAGGATATCCTGTTTACAGATCATGTACAGTGGGTGTACTTTCACTTTGCAGTCTACGATCCTTCTAGACTGTGTGGCTGTGTAGAGAGTGGTGTCCTGAGATTTTGTGCTTTTTTGTCCTGTGTGCTATCTGTAATGTCCATTTGTGAAATAAATATTGTTGGTGTATACTGTACTACTGTGTTTTGTCTACATATGCCCATTTATCTTGTGTTTTTGTTGTTTGTGGGAGTCTGTTGTTGGTAGTGTTAGTTTGGGGATAGTTGGGCTCTTTTAGTGGTTAAGTTTACTTTTCATCTGTATTTGTACCCCTACTTTCCCCCTTTTCCCCTTTCTATTTCTTTTACCCCTATTCCCTTTCACTTTTCCACTATGTCTGGTAGGCCACGTCTTGGCAGGATGGGTGAAGAGGAGTTGGGGGGGGTTCATATGGCTTGTGTGCCATTTCTTGCCACTCATGATCGAGGCAGGGGGCAGGGTTATACAAGGGTATCCAACAGAGGCGCGCAGAATCCGGTGGGGAAAGGTGCTGCATCACCTGCAGCGTGTGTATGCCAGCCAGAGGAGTGACCACCAGCTGAAGCACCGGTGGGCTGACCTCATCACCAGGGAGCAGGATCTCTTGGACCACCTGGGAATCGTGATTGGTGGCACTGTTGGTGAGTACTAATCATGTAAATGTGCACGATTAAATGCTCTGTAGTGACATCAGATGATTTGTACAATGTCTGCCAGCTAAGTTGCTGACTGTGTGTAATGCTGGGGAAACATACAGGGATAATTGATGCACTATGGTAAGGATCACAATTGCTAGCTGTCAGGTAGCACGTGCTCAGCAAACTTACAGGATACTTTTCAATGAAGTAAATTGGTGCGGCCTTTGTGTCAGACAACCAAACAAAATAGGAACCAATCATGTCTATATAGGGTACTATTGACAGAGAAGTAAAGATGTACCAACATATTGGCTAACTTTGTTGACGCAATAGCTAGACTGACTTTAGAATCACCACATGATGCAGAAAATGAGTGCTGCCTTCACGTCAATTGATAATAGCAACGTGGCTCAGACATATGTCTCATGTGAGTCTGGTGAGTGTGGAAGGAAAGCATTCACGGAAGTACTATGAATGTTTGGGATTATTGTGTTCCTTGATCTTTTTGGATACATGTCAGATCTGGATTTGAAAACATTGTGAAAAGGTGTACGGTGCCCTCAGCTAACATTTTAGAATGTTTGTTGGAGTTAGTTGTGCATATAATCACTAAAGGTGTGGGGCAGTAGGCACTGAGGGTAGAACTAGGTTAGTCTTTATTCAGTGTCCGGTATTAGTTAGGTTGCTTTAAATCCTAAAACGGGAAAATCATGGTTGGAAAATGTCCAAGCAAGGGGGTGCTGTGTTGTCATACAGGAGTAGTGGGGAATTTCCTTTACGGACTAGGTGGTCTCACACACATAATAGTGTCTTGCTTCATCATTTGACCACCTAGCCCAACCCAAGTAAGATGATACTGCTTGGGCGGACTCGACCTCTTGGTTAAAAGAACCAGAGGGAGTGCTGAAATTAAACTAACTGGATAGTTACAGTGATCCAGAAAGGGTGAATAATAAAATTACCGAACATGTCACCAGTAGCTATTGCTAATTTTAATGGTGGTGCATGCTGGTAAGACTAAGAATAAGGGGGGGGAAAAGGCTCGTTAGAGAATAATGTCTCCTGGAGTCTAAAAAGAGATACATAAGACCAACATGTTTCTGCCCTCATTGAGTGCTGGTGGGTAAGGGGCATTCGTTAGGGTCAGAGCACACGTAGTAAGTGGGGTGCTCAAAGTGAGTAATGAATGGCCTACCTGAACAGGTAGTTCACGGTGGGGTAGGCCTATGATGGATGATAAATAAATCACAATTATTCAGAGTGAAAAAAAAAAAAAGTGTATTCAGAATGAAGAAAAGTGGCACACCACTGCACACGACACAGCAATAGGTGAGAAATGTAAAAAGCACTCACACACGCATGCAATAGTGACTTACCCCGAAGAGGGGGGGCGGATTGCCTCTGGTCTGGCTAGTGCCGGGGGGGGGTTTCCCTTGTAGTCACACTCTGAGGAGATCAAGGGTTTAGCATGGGGGAGACAAAGAAACAGAAAGCAAATGAGGGCGCACAGCGCGCTGAGGAAAGGAGGGGACCAGGGGGGGCGAAAGAGTGAAAGGAAAGAGGAGGGGGAAAAGAAAAAGAAGACGGACAAAACATGAAAAAATCAGAAAAAAATAGAGGATGAAGCGAGAGGGAGAAGAGGAGAAAGAGGTGCCAGAGGAAGTTAAAGCCTGGCTTACCAGAGGAAAAGATAACTGGTAGCAGAAACGGGGAGAGAGAAAGAGAGGGAGATAGAGAAATCCAAGGGGCCAGGGAGGCCCACACTTACCACTCCAAAGGGAATACCATGGGGGGTACCTACATGCCGGAGCCAGGCCGCTCTGGTACTGGCTAGAAGGCAGGACAGGTTTTTAAGAGGAAATACGGCCAATCGGTATGGAGCTTCGGGCGCTGGGGGCGGAGCCCGATGGAAATGCAAACAGGTGTGTCGGGTGTCATGGTATGGAGACTCCCGGCTCGTAGGAGGTAAAATGCCACGCCCATGCGACCGGCCGAGCCCTCTTGGGGGCTGTGCCGTGTTGGGGGCCTGGAGGGCCCTGATTGGCCTAGGTGGAGCGCGACGCCCCGCGGAACCACTCAGGGACGGGGTCCCGCGGGGTCAGTCGCGTGTAGAGATGATGAGGATGCCCCCTACGTGGCGCCACTAGCGCGCACGGGGGAGCGCCTTGCAGTGACGCGTCGCGTGTGACGCGGCGCGTCACTGAGACCCATGGGACGCTGGGAAGGTGAGTCCCATGAGAGTAGCCCGGTCGTCCATAGCGGGCAACCGGGCCGAAGTACAAAGCAAAGAGGGGGGGGGGAAAAGACGGGGGCGGGGAAGGCGGGAATGCGGGGAAGGGGGGGCAAAGAGCGAAAATAAAACGGGAGTAAAGAAGGAAAGCAAAAAGGAAAAAATAAAAAGTGAAGAAAAGAGACAAAAGACACGAACGGACCCACAGAGGAGGCGGGGCAAGAAAGACACTGGAACACAGAAAAAAGGGGGGGGGGGAGTAAGGGGTGGAAGAGAAGGGGGGCAGAGGAAAAGGGGAAAGGTAAGGGGGGAAAAAGAAAAAAAGGGGTTATAGAATGGAGGAAGCAGGATACGCAGAAAAAAGAAGAAAGTGTTAGAGAGGGAGGGGAAAGAAAAGAAAGAGGGGCAGTGGGGGGGGGAGAGGGGGCAAGGAAACAGGGGAACCCAGCAAAGGTATAGACGTAGGATAAAGAAAAAGAGGGAGTGGAGAAGGAGTAAGAAGGGAAGAGTGACAATCGCTATACTACCAGGGGTCTGGGAAACTATTCTAGAGAGTCAAATTACTACACAGGGTCATGACAGCAAGGGTGGTGAATCCCACAGTGGGGCATTTCAGGGTCCATTGCATGAGGGGTCATCAGTAAAATTATCAAATGCAATTTAAGATCCTAAATGGGTATTTGACACGGTCTCCCATAGAGGAAGAATATCATGTTGGTATCTGGTCATCAGCCTAAGGCTGACCATAGAATGTTGTCATTTAATCCTAAAGTATCCGTACGCAACCTCCAGATCCATCTCTGTTCATATAGCAGGAGCTTGTGTTTGGTATTGGTTGTTGTGGATTTTAATTGGTCCAGTACCACCCACTGCATGTGATCAGGATGGTGATTGCTGGAGATGTAGTGCTCTGTAAGTCTTGTGGCATCTCTTTTACAACGGATGGTGCTTCTATGCTCGCAGATGCGTGTACCCACTCTTCTTGTCGTCATCCCGATGTATTTCTTGTCACAGGGGCATGTGATCATGTACACCACATTTTTACTGTTGCAGTTCGTTAGTTGTCTAAGTTCCCAGGGTGTTTGTAACCCCAGGTCAAGTGTAAGGGTTTTCTTGGTAAAAGCGCAAACACTGCAGCTGCCGCAGGGGTAGTGTCCTTTGGGGGGGGGAAGGTCCCAGAGGGTCTTTTGTCTACTTGTGGTGGGGTGTTCCCGTGGGAGGGTATGTACGATCATATCCCGAATGCTTTTTGCCTTTCTGTAGGCATTCATTGGGATCTCAAAGGGGAGACCCCCAGAGGTGAGGATTTTCCAGTCTTCATTTATTATCTTTTTGATCATGTTGGACGCTGGGTTGAACGTGGTCACACAGATCAAGGGGTTCCCTTTACTGGTTCTACTGCTTGGGTGCAGTAGAGTCTCCCTTGGGCTCACACGGGCCCGTTTGTTGGCTCTCCTCAATAGGTGGTCCGGGTATCCTCGTGCTCGAAGTTTGCCAGTAAGTTGTTGAGCATGCTTTTTGTAATCCGTTAGTTCGGTACAATTCCGCCGTAAGCGGAGGTATTGACCCACTGGGAGGTTTTCCCTGAGGGAGCGTGGATGGAAACTCTGGAACTGAAGGAGAGTGTTTCGGTCAGTGGGTTTGTAATATACTTCTGTTACAAGGGAGCCATTTCTTTCAGTTATTAGTAGGTCAAGAAAGGAGACTGCCGGGTTGCCTAATGTGGCTGTGAATCTTAGAAAGGGGTTCAAGGTGTTTAACCAAGTGATGAAGATGGTTGCTTCTTCCCTTGTGCCTCTCCAGATAATCAGGATATCATCGATATATCTTTTCCATAGCCTGATATGGTTGATATATGGGTTCTCTTCAGTGAGGACCATTTCTTTCTCGAAGTGATCCACGTATAGGCATGCCAGGCTGGGTGCGAAGGTGCTCCCCATCGAGGTACCCTGGATCTGTAGAAAGAAGTTTTTATCGAACTCAAAGAAATTTCTAGTAAGAGCCAGATGGGCTAGGTCCAGGATAAATTCTGGGGGGCTGATGTAGTTCCAAGTGCCCCTATTTAGTAGATCACTGACCACCTCTAAAGTTGCCTCTTGTGGAATATTGGTATATAATGACTCCACATCCAGTGTCATGAGATGTTCTCTGTCTTTATCAAATTCTAGGGTGTTTATAAGGGAGAGCACATCTGTTGTACCTTTGAGGTATGTGGGAATTTGTTTCACGAATGGTTGAAGGAACCAGTCGCAGAATTGGGACAGTGGTTCTAGCATAGAACCAATCCCGGAGACTATTGGTCTCCCTGGGGGTGGATGCTTGTTCTTATGGATTTTGGGCAGAATATAAAAATACAGTGTTTTTGGATCGGGTTGGGTGAGGAAGGAGGCCTCATGTTTAGTGATCCAACCGTTACTCATACCCTTGTCAACCAGGAAAGTGATCTCTTCCCTGACCTCTTCTGTTGGGTCTCTTGATAGTTTCTTATAGTGATGGTCGTTGTTTAGTAGGCGTAGGCATTCGGTATTGTACATCGCCGTGGGCATTATCACTATAGCCCCGCCCTTGTCGGCTGGTTTGATAGTGATGGAAGAGTCATTACTAAGATTGTGGAGGGCTGTGAGTTCTTCGGTGCTGATGTTATGGAAAGTCTCCCTCTGTGTATTCTGTAGAGCGTCGATCCTCCTGCTCACTGATTTCTCAAATGCCAGGACTTCAGGTGGCATAAGGTGGGAGGTGGGAGTGAACTTGGATTTGGGGCGTAGCCCAGTGTTCTTTTCACGTTCCGTGTTGGGTTCGGGGTTCTGGAGAAAGAAGGTTCTCAGTCTGATCTTCCGAAAGAACTCTGCTAGTTCTATCCTTAGTTTAAAGACATCAAGTTTCGGGGTGGGGATGAAGCCCAGACCTTTCTCTAAGGCTTGGAGCTCGTTATTATTTAATACTCTTGAGCTTAAATTAACAACAGTGGTGGACCCCTTAATTACGTTCTGCTTGTGCTGGGGGATTCGTCGTCTGTTGGTCCTTCCTTTAGGTTCCAACTGACTCCCTTTTTCCTGCCTCTTCCCCGTCCAGGGCCTCTCCCAAAAAAAGGAACATTGGGGTAAGACCAGGTCGGTTGTGGCTGGGGATACAATGAGGCTTGAAATTGGCTTGGTGGCCCATAGGGGGAGGGCCACGCCCACGGAGGCATATTAAGCAGCGGGGGCGGGGGGGCCTGTAAATGGTGTGGGCCAATTACTCTGATTATTCCCCCTCCTACCCCGCCTTGGCCGTGTCGGTTGTGTCCGGCCGGTGTCAGAGTCCGAACTAGAGTAACCCCCGGAGGATGTATCGGAGGGCAAAGAGGATCGGGCTACAAAATCTTCCCTAGAGTAAGGATGTACTCTCTCTAGGGAGAACCTGTCCAGGTCTTTCTGGAGTTTGGCAATTTTGCGGTGAGTCAAGTAGTCTTTGAACTCGCCGATTGTCTTATTCGTTTCTTCTAGTTTCTTCTTGAATGCCGCGGCTGTAAGTCCAGTTTTTATGTTGCTTTCTGCCGCTTTAATTTGGATAACCAGGGCATCTGATAGTCTGGTGGCTGTCTTGATGATTAGGATTAACCAATCACGTGTGCACTTCCAGGCTATTAGTGACCAGTCTTTTCTAAATTCTTAATCTTCTAGGAAGATACGTGGTTCAGTGGTGATAATCAGACCATTCGGTGCTGCGTTTTTTCTCAGATATTCAGTAAGGACAGCCCCGTGTAGTAATGTTTTTACTTGTGTCCTCTTTAATTCGATTAAAGTGTCCTAATCCCCTAGTTGGGCTATTGTCTTGGAAAGTGAAGAATCTCCTAAAAGTGAAGGTGCCGCGAGGATGGCCAGGAGCTCATCCTCGCTGAAGGCCAGCCTTTCAGCCATGTTCGGGAAGGGTAGCAAAGGTTTCAAATACTCCTGTGCGTATGTCACAGGGTTCTAAAAAGACAAGTCTCTCACAGCTGGCTGCTGCGCTAACTACAAGTACACAAAAGGAGAGCACTGGGAGTGTCGCTAACCCACACCGTCTCCCAAGAGAAATCTATATAATCACTAAAGGTGTGGGGTAGTAGGCACTGAGGGTAGGACTAGGTTAGTCTTTATTCAGTGTCCGGTATTAGTTAGGTTGCTTTAAATCCTAAGACCGGAAAATCATGGTTGGAAAATGTCCAAGCAAGGGGGTGCTGTGTTGTCATACAGGAGTAGTGGGGAATTTCCTTTACGGACTAGGTGGTCTCACACACATAATAGTGTCTTGCTTCATCATTTGACCACCTAGCCCCCCCCAAGTAAGATGATACTGCTTGGGCGGACTCGACCTCTTGGTTAAAAGAACCAGAGGGAGTGCTGAAATTAAACTAACTGGATAGTTACAGTGATCCAGAAAGGGTGAATAATAAAATTACCGAACATGTCACCAGTAGCTATTGCTAATTTTAATGGTGGTGCATGCTGGTAAGACTAAGAATAAGGGGGGGAAAAAGGCTCGTTAGAGAATAATGTCTCCTGGAGTCTAAAAAGAGATACATAAGACCAACATGTTTCTGCCCTCACTGAGTGCTGGTGGGTCAGGGGCATTCGTCAGGGTCAGAGCACACATAGTAAGTGGGGTGCTCAAAGTGAGTAATGAATGGCCTACCTGAACAGGTAGTTCACGGTGGGGTAGGCCTATGATGGATGATAAATAAATCACAATTATTCAGAGTGAAAAAAAAAAAAAAAGTGTATTCAGAATGAAGAAAAGTGGCACACCACTGCACACGACACAGCAATAGGTGAGAAATGTAAAAAGCACTCACACACGCATGCAATAGGGACTTACCCCGAAGAGGGGGGGCGGATTGCCTCTGGTCTGGCTAGTGCCGGGGGGGTTTTCCCTTGTAGTCACACTCTGAGGAGATCAAGGGTTTAGCATGGGGGAGACAAAGAAACAGAAAACAAATGAGGGCGCACAGCGCGCTGAGGAAAGGAGGGGACCAAGGGGGCGAAAGAGTGAAAGGAAAGAGGAGGGGGAAAAGAAAAAGAAGACGGACAAAACATGAAAAAATCTGAAAAAAATAGAGGATGAAGCGAGAGGGAGAAGAGGAGAAAGAGGTGCCAGAGGAAGGAAAAGCCTGGCTTACCAGAGGAAAAGATAACTGGTAGCAGAAACGGGGAGAGAGAAAGAGAGGGAGATAGAGAAATCCAAGGGGCCAGGGAGGCCCACACTTACCACTCCAAAGGGAATACCATGGGGGGTACCTACATGCCGGAGCCAGGCCGCTCTGGTACTGGCTAGAAGGCAGGACAGGTTTTTAAGAGGAAATACGGCCAATCGGTATGGAGCTTCAGGCGCTGGGGGCGGAGCCCGATGGAAATGCAAATAGGTGTGTCGGGCGTCATGGTATGGAGACTCCCGGCTCGTAGGAGGTAAAATGCCACGCCCATGCGACCGGCCGAACCCTCTCGTGGCTGTGCCGTGTTGGGGGCCTGGAGGGCCCTGATTGGCCTAGGTGGAGCGCGACGCCCCGCAGAACCACTCAGGGACGGGGTCCCGCGGGGTCAGTCGCGTGTAGAGATGATGAGGATGCCCCCTACGTGGCGCCACTAGCGCGCACGGGGGAGCGTCCTGCAGTGACGCGTCGCGTGTGACGCGGCGCGTCACTGAGACCCATGGGACGCTGGGAAGGTGAGTCCCATGAGAGTAGCCCGGTCGTCCATAGCGGGCAACCGGGCCGAAGTACAAAGCAAAGAGGGGGGGGGGGAAAAGACGGGGGGCGGGGAAGGCGGGAATGCGGGGAAGGGGGGGCAAAGAGCGAAAATAAAACGGGAGTAAAGAAGGAAAGCAAAGAGGAAAAAATAAAAAGTGAAGAAAAGAGACAAAAGACATGAACGGACCCACAGAGGAGGCGGGGCAAGAAAGACACTGGAACACAGAAAAAAGGTCAAATGATGAAGCAAGACACTATTATGTGTGTGAGACCACCTAGTCCGTAAAGGAAATTCCCCACTGCTCCTGTATGACAACACAGCACCCCCTTGCTTGGACATTTTCCAACCATGATTTTCCCGTCTTAGGATTTAAAGCAACCTAACTAATACCGGACACTGAATAAAGACTAACCTAGTCCTACCCTCAGTGCCTACTACCCCACACCTTTAGTGATTATATAAATTTCTCTTGGGAGACGGTGTGGGTTAGCGACACTCCCAGTGCTCTCCTTTTGTGTACTTGGAGTTAGTTGTGCCACATTCCAAATATGGATAGCAGTCCAAAGGTATGCACATGGCTTCACATCTCCATGGTTGGTGCAAATCACCATAGCTGGGCCACATCAATTGAATCAAATGTAACAACAGGAGGGCTTACAAAAGTCCCTACCCCTCCCTCTGTACATTGTACCTATGTGTCATTAATGTGTCATGGCCACAAGGCATGTTTGACTGGTAATGCAGTCCTCAAGTAACCAGGCTTTGGATGTCTCTCTTGGATGCACATGATGAGATGATTACACTCCACATTTTTTTCTGGTGACCAATTACGGGGCATGTTTGCAACCACATGATAGTTAGGGCCAATGTATGTGTGCAGATATGTGTGTAACTGTCACAGGAGACCCATGCTATGTACAAGTTGGCAGTGATATATCAAATGCAGTACCATAATGTCTGAATGGCTGCCATTTCCTTATTCAGCCTACACATTGTATATGTATATGAAATTGTTGTGCTGTGCACAGATTTTGAGCACATTTCTTCCTTCCATACCTTACAGGTGGACCGGCACCCTACACTGTGGGAGAGGTGGTGACATTTGAGGACCCCGACCACTCCAGTAAGTGTTGATATGTCTGTTATGTGTTGTGTTTGCTGTTTATGGACTTGTGTGTGTTGAAAGCATAGCAAGGTGTGATGCGTTGGGCAATCATTTCTCTTGTTCCATGAGGGGGATTTCAGTTTCTCACATGTTTTGAGTTGGCCAATGCGTATCCATTGGTATTATCTAGGGATTGTAGGCCATTCCTGTAGGCCCCACTGTGAGTACTGGGGTTAGTCATGTGGATGACACTTGTATCAACAAGAGTCGCACTGGAAGTCAGCTCCGATTTAGTCAGCCTGTCAGACCCACATTCTCCAAGATTGGTACAGCAAATTGCTTTCCAATAGACTTCTGCTTCCCTATTTACCAACGTAATTATGAAACTGTAGGTAGAACCTCCTAGCAGCATGTACTTCCACATGTAGTGCTACAAGTATGTGGAACTTGAGTGCAATGGCCTAGGTGTGCATGCAATTCATGATCATGGGTGTTCTTGCAACTCTGTGTCTGATGTAAGTCAGGCCTTACTGGAAGTATATGTTGTGTACCAAGTTCTGCATTTCCTGACATGTGTGACCCTATGATTGGTCTAGGGTTTGCTGACTCCTAATTGTTGATAGACCTTACCTGTGGTGTGTGTGTAGAGCCAAACACGTGTGGAGGTTTCTATACACTCCTCGGTGTACATGTTGTTGGAAATTGATAGTCGTTTAACCACCCCCCCACCCTCAAACACGGGCATGGGTTTGTGAATGGGGTACCTAGTACTGATGTTACCAGTATGTTACACATACATGTGAATAAGTGACTGTTTGGTTGGAACCTAGGGCCAGATGTAGGTAGGCTTTTGCACCTCGCAAACGGCGAAAAACGCCGTTTGCGAGGTGCAAAAGCCCTCAAGCGATGCAGAAACACATTTTGCGAGTCGGAACCGACTCGCAAAATGTGTTTCCGACTCGCAAATAGGAAGGGGTGTTCCCTTCCTATTTGGGACTCGCACCGCGATTTAAGTTGATTTGTGACAGCGAAAGCGGTCGCAAATCAACTCGCTGTTACCATCCACTTGAAGTGGATGGTAACTCATTCGCAAAGGGGAAGGGGTCCCCAAGGGACCCCTTCCCCTTTGTGAATGCTCACAAAATTATTTTTTCAGAGCAGGCAGTGGTCCTATGGACCACTGCCTACTCTGAAAAAAACCGAAACAAAAGGTTTCGGTATTTTTTTCTATTTGCAGCTCGTTTTTCTTTAAGGAAAACGGGCTGCAAAGAGAAAAAAAAAAACTGCTTTATTTAAAGCAGTCACGAACACGGAGGTCTGCTGACTACAGCAGGCCTCCATGTTTGCGAGCGCCCATAGTCGGTATGGGGCCGCAATTTGCGACCCACCTCATTAATATTAATGAGGTGGGTCATTGCGACCCCATACCGACTCGCAGACGGTGTCTGAGACACCGTTCTGCATAACATTTTGCGAGTTGCAAATAGCGAGTCGCTATGACTCGCTATTTGCAAGTCGCAAAATGTTTCTTTGCTACATCTGGCCCCTAGTACACACACTCAGGTTTGGCATTTGGTACTATACTGGCAAGTCCAGTTACAACATGCAGACCATGTGGCTTTAGTTTTGCTTTCCGTACACTGACATTTGTAGCCCAGGTCTTGGCGGAGGATATGCAGCATGATTCTTAGCTGATAACTGGCAGAACTCAGATTGCAAGTCAAAGCCAGTTTTTACCCATCTTGTAGGTTATGGATGTGCTATGTGTGATGTGACCTTTGTAGGCTGGCCTGCCATGTACTTCCTCAGGGACATTCAATGATCTGTATTATGATATGAGCTGTTACAAGTACAGTAGATGTATTGTCTGATTAACTTCTTGTGCCATTTCACACAATGCATTTACTAATGTAGAATATTTGCATTTGTCTTCACAGCTGCAAACATGACTCCAGACCAGGTCCGTGAATTCCAGCCCCGGGCAATGAGATACCAGCACATCCTGCTGATGGAGTCGGGGTTCAGGAGGCTGGCCCGGTGATATCGCCATGAACAGGCCTCCGGGGCATGGAGAGCCTTCCCACAGGGTGGCCCTACATTGCCCACCACAGCCACCACCAGCACAACCACCAATTCAAGCCTGGTGGCCCCACCCACAGCTGGGACTGTTGTGCCTACATCTGCTGGACTTCCAGGCCCCAGCATTGCTACAGGTGCAGGACAGCCCAGAGGGCCTGGCACCACACACACACAGACCTCCTCCACCGGTACCCAGACTGCCACTGCTCCATCTGTTGACCCTGCAGCCTTCCACAACATGGAACGGAAGATGGACCGCGTGCTGCGCAAGTTGTGCCACCTGAGCCGGGATGTGCGCCACATTAACCGGCGTGTTAGGTCTATCAAGAGGACCCTCCGGAGGGCCAACCTCTAGACATTTTTTGATGGACATGATTCCCTCCCCTCCCTCCTCTTTCCTTGTTCTTATAGTTAGTGGGCTTAGGGGGCTTAGTGTTAGGTTAGTATAGGCTGTTAGTTTAGTTAGTGTTAGTGGGTGGGGGTTGGGGGTCCCGATTCTTCCTATTTTTACTTATTAAGTGTGTGGGTGGGTGGGTGGGGGGCTATGTTGGGGTTCTTGTGTGTTTAAAAAAAAAAATATATATATATGTATTTGTTTAGGATAGTATAGTATGTGTTTAGGTTAGTATGTGTTGTCCTCCATGTGTCCCGTCTCATAAGGAGGGTGGGGGGTAGATGTTTAGAACGTTTCTTTATATGTGATAAGTAAGTGTAGCTTAGGTTAGTTAGGGACAGTTGTGGGTAATGAGTAGTCAGGGTAGATTAGGGTAGGTAAGATTTTTCCCTCAGTTTCCTCTTCTGTGATTAGCATTTAATAAATATTTGGTTAACCCTTAATAGTATGTGTTGAATGGTACTTGATCCTGGGTTTGGATTTAGTGTACATACATTTGGTACTATTACATTTGTGTCCTATGCTACAAACAAATCCCAACTGAGCTGTATGTTTGGCAGCTAGCCCAGAGCTACCTTGCAAAGTGTCCACCCTTCATTGCAACCACCAATCACAGTTAATATGGATGACAATGTGTTTCTGTTGATAAGTGTGTTTTCAAAGTCACAAACAGTGCTTCCAGACTTGGTATTGGTGAAACAGTTTTAGGTCTGACTGCAGTGTGATGATCAAGGAAACCCTTCTAAGATGAGTTCTCATTGGCACTCTTGTATTCTTGTCTTCATGACTCTCATACGTCATTTGTGACACAGTTCAGCATGATTACCTATTTGTATGTAAACTCAGACACCTTCATTTATGCAGTTTTTGTAGTGTTTGCTTAGATTAATGTGCACTGTTATATGTGTTATTATTGCATGTTGACAACATTTTGCGGCCACTAATTGATGACTTATATATCCCCTTAGGAAGCATTATTCTGTCCAACACAGCATGATGGTGTATGGGTTCTCACTTCATCAGATATGTCCCTCAGGATGGGCAGAGTATGATGCAATCATGGGCACTGTGCAGATTTCTCTGACTACATAATATCAGGACAGTTGTATTGGCAAGCTACGTAATTTGACAGTAGGCACATTTCAGTTATCTACTGCACAGTTGATATTTCACATTACCCAGAGACAGATTTGTTGTGTAAGTGCTATTTATTGAAAAGTGCTGTAGTGCTATCTGTACATTGTCCATGATTGTGAGTCCATTATAGTGACATCTTACATTGTGATCCAACACAAGGGTTTACCAAAATGCTTTTGACATGCTGGGGTTGATGTTTTAGACAGTGCAGAGGGACAGAATTTGCCAATGAGAAGGAGAGAGACAATCACTGGGCTGGGTGACAAGATATACAGTGGTTTGCAGAACAGTGCTTGAGTACAGTTGTTGCAAGACTGGCAAGTTACAAAGCGCAGGACCTTGGTAATAGTTGGCCATGTGGCAGAGGGCCATTTTCCTTGTGAATGTGATCTGTTCCATGCCTTCTTCTTCTGATGTGTGTGTTGCCTCCTCTGTCCTTGTTGTTGTTGGTTGTGAAGGGGCAACACACACCTCAGTGTTAGAAGACGTGGAGTCAGACATCCCGGTCGCTGCTCCCTGTGAAGGTCTTAAGGGCAGTACTGCAGCAAGGAGTATCTGCTGGTTCTTGAGAATAGCAGCCACATCACAATGGTAGGCAGCCAGGTTGGCCCTGAGGGGTTCAATGTTGCATTCGTGCACGCGTTGACAGGATTGCTGTTGTAGGTGTTGGGTCAACTGTTTTACAGCTGTGCTGATTTCCTTCTGGGTTTTCTGCAAGATAGATGTTAGGGCTTGCATAGCTGCTGCCTGATCTGCAGATGACATCATGCACGAACGCACCCGCTCTAGGCTGGCTGCCATATTTTGCATCCCCACCCGCACATCCTTGGCCAGCTCCCGCTGTACTCCAACTACAGTTCTCTCAAAGCAGGTGCCAGTGTCGTCTGAGTCCTCAGCTGTATTGGAGCTGGTAGGTCTTACAATTGGGGTGGTGGGTGGATCCTCTGCGATGGTTGCTTGTTCTGTGCTCATCCTTGTGACTGAAGGTGGGGTCTAGAGGGTTTCAAGGACCTTTTGGATAGTCTCCTGGGGAATGTTTATCGGCTCGTCATCCATGTCATCAGGGTAATCTGGGACAGGCATATCCGCAGGAGATCAATCTTCCTCTGCAATGAAGCAGGGTACAATTAGTGTGTCTGTGTTGTGGCAATTTTTATGTGATATGCCTGCCTTTTGATTAATTCACTTTGTGATCTTGTTTCGTGTTAATTGCTCCAATCCTTCAGATGGGCATTCTTCCAGGCCTATGCCCCACCTGCATGTCACATGTATGTTATTAAGTTATTAGACTTGTCGGCATCATCTCTTCTAGGTGTTGGTTTTGGCCACCTTCTTGTCCTACTCAAACCTCCGTCTACATACATTCTCATGGTGAGACCTTTCACTGGTTGTGGGTGTTCTGATGGCCCTGGCAGCACACTTAACAATCTGGACCTGCCCCAATCTCTGATCTTTCACATCCACTGAAATGTATTTGACATGTTGCATATCCTATGCATAGCAATGTTATGATACAATATGGATGTTGGCATTGGTAATGTGTACTGCTGATGTTGGGGAATGTGTGTTACATTGGATTGCCATGATAATCGTATCAGTGTCCTATTTCCTCCTCTGACTGTGCAGGTGTATTTCAGTGACCAGTTGAATGTGTCCCCCCCTCAATGCTGTTGTGTGAGCAGTATGACATTTGGGATGTTGCATTGTTACCCAGACACAGGATGGACCATGACATATGCAGCATGGGTGTGTCCTTAGTGCTGTGTAGCTCCTATTGTTGTTTACATTGGCTGATGTTTGCAACAACTATGGGCATTGACAATTGACAGTACTGGGGCCTTTGTCTTGTTTCTGGGGATTGTTGAAGTTGTCATCCTCACCCCCTAATTTAGGTGTGTATGATCCATGGGGAGGTGACTGCCATTGGCTACTTGAGCTGCACACAGAGCGGAGGTGGTAGTGACAACTCTTGTCACTGTTACATTCCAGTTGTCGGTATGGCTAGAGGTTGTTAATAGGGCCCTAGTTAATGTAGGGGATATGGTGGCTGACGTGTGCTGGGATGTCAGTTTGACGTTGTGGCCTTCCCTCCTGGCATGGCTTTCCCTTTGTGCCATCGTTGGCATGACAGCATGCCCCCATGGGACTGTTGTTGGTGTTGTGTAATGGTGTACCCCAGGTCTTCTCAGAATGGGCCATGCCCCCATGCCGTGCCCCTTTACCCATGCCACTCCATGTATAAGATGACTTCCATGCATTTTGTGGTCGGTATCCCCCTGCTCACAGTTGACATTATTGCATTATAATTCCCCATGCGACTTACCCTGCATGTGCGTTGTCTCCTGGTAGTCTGCGCTGTCCTGTCCTTGAATCCCTGTGACGATCTCCTCAGGGATGACGGCTGCGATCATCTCCTCCATGTGGTCCAGGGCCTCCTAGTGTGCTGGACTCCCACCTCCAGTCTGCAGTGCTGCCTTCCTGTTCCTGGCCATCCTTTCCTTGGTCCTGTGCTTGCAGTCATGCCAGCGTTTCTTGCACTCGATTACTGTTCTGCGTACTTCAGCCACACCTCTTTCACCAGAATTTCCTGCTCCTCTGCACTGAAGCAACACTTTCTTTTCTTCTTATAAGTGTCCTGGCTCTTGCGTGGGTCCTCCTGGCTGGTTCCTGGTCTGTTGTCATCTTCCTGCGGTCTGTAGTGGCATCTGGGATCCATTTTGGCTCTCCTCTGGTGAAATGGCAGTGTTCGCAGGTTTTTTTTACGCTATTGCGTCAAAAAGCGGCGCATATCCGGTTTGCGGTGTCGTAAATCGACCCACAGTCATTTCCGCCGCATTAACGTCGTTTTGCTTTACGACTTGACGCTGCGGTGTGCATCAAAAATAATGACTCCCACCTGTGGTTTGCGCCGCCGTGCGTCAAAGTATAAATTTGACACCCGCACGGCGCACCAAAATGGCGTTAGCCGGCGGTAATATTTTTGATGCAAAACTGCGCTGGTGCAGTTTTGCGCCAAAAAGTATAAATATGGCCCTATGTATCTTCCCCTTGGCTCACAGGACCAAATTAGTCTCAGGTCTGCCCTGCTCTTTGTCTCCTTCACACTCCAGAACACATTTGTAATCCAATTACATGTAGACACACACACTCCTAGTGGCACATATATGGATCTGCTAACAGCAAGCACTCTTGCCCTCAGGCCAGGCTCACTCTGTAGATACTTCTTTCGGTTACCCTGGCAACGACGAGGTTCCTCCCCTTGCCAAGGGACGGCTTTCAAAGACTGATAAGCTGCCATGATCCAAAAATGTAAATTGGCATTTCCCCAATTCAGATAGTGGCTTCCCTCAGTGTGGTGCTGGTTTGA
This sequence comes from Pleurodeles waltl, assembly GCF_031143425.1. Lineage (NCBI taxonomy): Eukaryota > Metazoa > Chordata > Amphibia > Caudata > Salamandridae > Pleurodeles > Pleurodeles waltl. The sequence goes on along the minus strand of NC_090443.1, from coordinate 413,128,532 downwards.
ACATTTGTTTGGCAGGGTTCAGGTTTGTTTCTAGTCCATTTTTGTTGATGGCCACCAGGAACCATGCACTCCCTGAACTGCACAAAAAATGTTACTTGGTCTCCAGACACACTCTTTGATGGGGGTAAAATGATTAATAACTCAACAAAACGACTTCCACAAAAACAGAGATTAAAATAAAGGTCTGAATAGAAAGAGAACAAGTAATTGTGCAAATATATAAAGAGAATAAAGTTGGGGGTAGTAAAGCAAAGAAACAAACAGCCACAACCTGAAAGTGAAAATGAAAGTAAAAGAAAGAGGAAGAGGTGGTAAAAAACAATATTGGAACTAAAAAAGGATGAGGGAAGAGACAAGGGTGAGGTATTTCTTAAAGGGCCGGGTTTATCGCTTGTGGCGCCCCTCTCCATGACCTACTCCTCGGATTCCCTCACTGCCACCCGGTAAAAGTACCCCTCATCTCTCCACATTTCATAGGTTTTAAACTGCTGGTAAAGGCTGGCTTTACTAATCAACACAGCTATCCACATAAAATACAGATATGTTCTTTGCAACAGGCATAGTAATCCCCTGCACTACTTTATGGCCAGTCAAAACTGCCACTAGACAACAATCTTTCTATCAGGAACATTAATCACAAAAGTTATCTTGACATTTATTGCTTCCTGAAAGCTGGACACACAAGGAACTCTGCATCAGGTGCTTTAGAATCATAACTTATTGCTAAACACGTCCTCCCACCAGCTGTCAGTGGCCCCCCTTCCAGGTCAGCGCCCAGTGCGACCGCAATGGTCGCACCACCCAAAAGGCAGCTCTGATTTCTAAACAGGAACAAGCTGCTTCTTGTATGCATGTGGCCTTCGCACCTTTTAGTCCCTTCGTGATTTTTTCTAATAAGCTTTCAGTTCTTCTTGGTTCATAAAGTGTGGAAATACCTTTCTGAGTCATTTAGGGAAGACGTAGAGCACAAAATTAGAACCAATGTTTATTTCATTATCGCACTCTAGCAGCACTTATGGAGGGCTGCCTTGGCTGTAATTGGCAGGTGAGTGTAAGCATGCTTTGAGTGGAGGATTCTCTGTTGCTGAGAAGAAAGAGTGACCTTATTTTACTCTTTACCTATAAGTGCACCTTTCACTTGGCCAACTATTTCCCCTTTTTGTAAAATGTAGTGATTCCCCAACCTCTCCTATGTATCAACATCACTCGTTATTATATTATTCAGCATTAATGTTATTAAAGACGCAGTGTACCACTTGTGCCGACATCCTATCTCTCTGCATCCCTGAGGAAAGCACAGAGTGAGAAGAATATTGTGCAAAGAAATGTAATGCTTTCCTAGGATACAGAACTAGATAAAGAAAATAAAACACCACCACAAATGTGGCCGAGTCTAAAATAATAAAATTAAGCAAAATAAAATGTTACTATGCTAAAGGGCACACGAAGCAGGCCTAGTTGCTAAAACAACTGCCCTGAAACATCACTAAAATGGCTATACAACTGAACCTAAATGATTAACTCACTATATAATCAGTGCCAGACATCAGCACTGGAGAAGGCCTTCTGACTCAAGGGGGAATATTTACAAGCCCGCTGAGCTGCCAGTGCATCACTTTTAGTGTCAAGTCGCTATGTTGCCTTACACTGCATCAGAGAGGCGTACCATGGACGTTACGGTGGGTGTTCCCACACAACATCCATGGGTTTTGACATATTCCTAGATTTACAAGAATCTATAAACCTGTGAAGGCGTCAAAACTGTACGCCTCCCCAGGGCAGGCGCAACAAGGAGGAATATTTTTATTTATCCTTGTTGTTTCCTCTTTCCATGTGTGCTGCAACCTGCAGCAGGCATAGAAAGATGCCCCTCTAGATTGTTTTTGTGTGTGAAGGTGTCCCTTCCTCCACAAAAACAGTCCTACTGACAACTCAGACACCCTTGCACCATGGTGCAAGGGTGCCTGCTCTGGTACTAGGCAGCAATTTGTGCACCAGCGCAGGGGAAAGGACAGAAATGCAGTGTATCTTGTAAATACGGTGCATTTCTGCCCTTCCCATGCGTGCAGGGCAGCACAGCAAGGTCGCTTGCTGCAGTGCCCTGTGCCAATGGGCTTGTAAATATGCTCCCTAGTTTGTAAGTACATTTCTGCCTCTCTCCATCCCCTTGCTTTGTGTGCTCACGCCCTGTCACAAGCATACCCAAGGCTGTCGCAAGGTGGTGATGTGTGTGGCAAGATTTTTATATGTATTTTTATGTTTCATACAATAAAGACATGGTTGAATGTTAACATGGTTGAGGTTTATGCATTTAAAAATGATCAAATTAATGCAGTGTTTGGTGCAATAACAGGGGCTACAAAACAGCCTACTTTGTTATCTGTGCAGCTACTAAATACATTTGTGCTTGGATTGTCCTGTTTCTCTTGACTTGTTTGGACAAGGACAGGGAATTAACATTTCTTTTCTATGGTGCATGCACTGTTCATAAGAGTGACAGGTGAAAGATAACTACAAGGGGAGATCACCCTGTGGTACATAGCAGCAGTAAGGTTGCACCTATATTTTGAACAAGAAGCATTGTTCAAATACTAATTATAATGATACAGTAATCAAGCATAAACCAACCCTCCTCGTGTCATAGAACACCATATTTAAGAAAGGTATATAAGGGGTAAGTCACTTAGGGACGTATTTACAAGAAAGTTGTGCATCATTCTCGATGCGCCATTTTTCTTGCGTCACCCCTGCCCCACCTACGACACCATGGTTGCACCATATTTACAATACAGCACACCATGGCGCTTGTTAGGACAATAGTGTCAAAAGCTTTGATGATATTGTGGCGCTTTGCTGCACTAGCGTCAAAAATGTTGACGCTTGTGCAGCAAAGCACAGGGAGGCACATTGATTAAAATGGGTGCAGGCATTACAAATGACAGAAAAATGGAGCAGTAAAATGTTGTAAATTTCACTGCACCATTTTTTTGGACCTCCCTGTGTCGGAATGCCCCCCTTGCATACATTATGCCTGAGCAGGCATAATAAGGAGCAAGGGGTTGCAAAGTGGAACAATGCAAGCATTGCGTCACTTTGTAAGTACGGTGCAGGGGAAAAGCCGCCTTAGCACCGCCTTAGTGTAAAAAAAGGACGTTATGGCAGCGCAAGGTGGAGCTAGTGGCTTGTAAATATGCCCTCTAGAGCCTTGATTTAGAGTGCTGTGTAGGGTTTGTACTTTGTCAGGAAGATGGTGCAAAATATTTGTTGGACCTGACCTTTTTTGGCAGGGTCATCCCTAAACCTTTTGCCACCAATCTTCAAATTTTTCTGACCAGATTTTGTTGGCTTTAGGATTCTGGGCACTTTACCACTGCTAAAGTGCATATGCTCTCTGTGTAAATTATATTGGTGATTTTTTTTTCCATGATTGGCACATTTGATTTACTTGTGAGTTCCTAGTAAAGTGCACTAGAGGTGCCCAGGGCCTGAAAATCAAATGCTACTAGTGGGCCTTCAGTACTGATTGTGCCACCCACATTTAGTAGCACTGTAAACATGGCTCAGGCCTGCCACTGCAGTGTCTGTGTGTGCAGTTTTAAACTGCCAATTTGACTTGGCAAGTGTACCCACTTGCCAAGCCTAAACTTTCCCTTTTCATACATGTAAGTCACCCCTAAGGTAGGCCATAGGTAGCCCCATGTGCAGAGTGCAGTGTATGTTAAAGGTGGGACATGTACCGATGTGTTTTACATGTCCTAACAGTGAAATACTGCTACATTCGGTTTTCACTATTGCCAGGCCTGTCTCTCTCATAGGTTAACATGGTGGCTGCCTTTAAATATCCTTAAAGTGCAGTTCCCTTTGAGAGCAGATAGAAATGTCAAGTTTAGGGTCTCTGAACTCACAATTTAAAAATACATCTTTTAGTGAAGGTGTTTTTTAGATTGTTAGTTTGAAAATGCCACTTTTAGAAAGTAGGTATTTTCTTTCTTAAACCATTCTGCAACTCTGCTTGTTTGTGGATTCCCTGTCTGGGTCAGTTTGACAGTTGGGCTGTTTGTGAATCCCCTCTAGACCGTGAGACAAAGGGAGCTGGGGTATAGCCTGCATATCCTGATGAGCCATCTGTGCTAGAGTGGGGGGAGGCAGGGTCACCTACACCTGAATGGGCTGTGCCTGCCAAGGCAGGATCTTGTAAACAAGAGAGACTTCCTTTTGAAGTTTGCCAACTTCAAAAGCAGAAAGGGGTATAGTTAGTGGACCCAAAACCCCATTCTTAAAATTTTTTCAAGATCACTTCTGGATTCAAGGAGAACCTCTGCCAAGGAGAAGAGCTGAAGAGCCGAGGAGAAGTGCTGCCCCTGCCTGTGACTGTGCTTCGTTGGGCTATCTTGCAGGTGCTGCTTCTACCTGTGAAAGGGGACAAAGTCTGAACTTTGTTGTGCATTCCTGCTTGCGAAGAATCTCCAAGGACTTGAACTGAGCTTGCCTCCTGTTTTGAAGTCTCAGGGCCATCAAAGACTTCCTTTGCCAGCACCTGGACTCTCTGCTGAGCCTCCTGCCCTGCCACGTGGTGCCCTATCCAGTCCCTATGCCTTTGAAAGGTAAAGTTGGCAGAACAAGGACTGAAATCCATGCACAGAACACGTGCATGGAAATGTTTGAGGCACCATCTGAAACGTGGCTGCTAATCGACACACCATCAGCTTTGCAGCTGAAATCGTCACTCCACCTGCATCGTGGCTGGGAGAACAACGCATTGAGGCTGGAGAAATGACTGCTGATAATGACGCAAACCCCACAAAGCGTGGTTTTCTAACACAGGATTTACTCATGCATCGTCCCTGGGCGTCCAAGTCATTTCGACCCTGCGCTGATCCGAGGTGCTCCGTCCAGAAATCTAAGCATCGCTCTCTTGTGAGGGAGAAAAACAACACATCGCCAACCTGACCGGAGAACGAAACGATGCACGGCCTCACTTGCGAGTAAGGAATTGACGCATCGCTGACTTTTCTGACGCACACTCGCCCCTGCGCCTTTATTTTTTACGCTAACCAGGTACTGTTATAAACGTTTCCATTGTATTCCATGGAGTAATACTCTTATTATTTTGAAAATTTATATTTCGACTTGTGTATGTTGGATTTTTATCATTTTGGTCTTGTTTGATTTAAAGAAATATTACCTATTTTTCTAAACTGGTGTGGTGTCTATTTAGTAGTGTTTCACTGTATTACTGCGTGTGTTGGTACAAATACTTTATACATTGCTTCTGAGTTAAGCCTACCTGCTTGTGCCAAGCTACCAAGGAGGTAAGTGGGGGTTAACCAGTTGTATTTCTCCTTTGTCCTGACTAGAGTGAGGGTCCTTGCTTATACAGTGGGTAACCTGACTGCCAACCAAAGACCCCATTTCTAACAATACTCTATCGGCTTTAAGGAGTACCTGTTCTCATACAGAAACGTCTGCCAGCCCTCGGGATATCTCTAGTCATTGGCAGTAACTGCTGTGAAGGCCATCCTATCACTGTGTTACATTTTTGATGGACGGTACTGTCAAAATTTCGGACGGTCATCAAACTTTAAAATTGTTCTTTGCAAAAACAAACTCCCAGAGTGGGAGTTTTAAATGAAAAATCAAAAACTAATGACCCCCACACCATGCGAGTTGTCTTTCATAGTGTGGGGATCAATTAACGTTTTTCACTGTCTCTTAGACCCAGGTTTTGCCCATAAGTGAAAACTGGACATTTGACCTTCCACTCTGAATCGGGTGGGCAGTTGAATCTCCGAAACTCTGATATACCATATTCAGTTGGACTATCGGAACACTAACTCAGCAACCGAGTCGGAGTAGGGTCCTCCGTTGAGATAATGAAGGTCACCCACCTATAAATCAGGCAAACAGGCTAAGGGTTTGGTGCAAAGGGTACTTTGTCACAGTTGGAAAAGAGTTCTCTTGCTGCCAAACTCTAAATCAGGCCCATAATCTGGTAGCTGGATGCTGAAATACAGAGTTCTGGTGTAAAAGCACAATTAGGCACACAGGGAGACACTGCATGACTTGGCATATTGTGAAGAACTTGTGAAATCATGCTTTCATACAGCTTGTTAAAGCTTCGGTAGAATAATAGGATAGAGATGTATGATGAAATAAGACTGAAATAAGACTGAGGCTTATTTTTCCTTTACCTTAATTTATGTAATTATTACTGAGTTGTTTATAATACTTACAGCCATTTACCCGTGTGATTTGTAGAGAACTAGTGTTTAATAATACATAATCAGATACCTTACAAACTTAAAATCAAAATATATATTTTAAAATAATTGCAAACAAGAATAATCATATTTAAAACAATAACATTGTTATTTAAAAAATGAATACAAATCTGAATAAATTAATTATAATTACAAGCACTAGATATGAAAATTAAATATATACAGCTACATTAAAGTGAAAAAGAAGTTGAAAAATTACTGCAAAAATATATATTAAAACTATTTTTAAAATGTGATAAAATACTTATCCATGCTTGTGTTAAAAACATCCTAACATCTTATAAATGTTTATTTAATGACCATTAATGCATTTGAAAGGGATTAAAATGCTCTCATTGTGCAAAAATCATTCAAAATTGCTCAGTCCTTGTTCAAAAAATAATAAGGTATACATGCACCAGCCTTTACAATTTTACTTTGAGGACATGAAATACATGGAATGTTCAAATGTTTGTGTACTGAATCACTTGCTTTTTAGATATGTGGGCATGTTCAATGTTCACTCATGATGAACAAATACCACTTCTTGAAGTACATTTGTATCAAACACAATACTTTACTGTACTCTCCCAGTCTCTGTTCATTAAAGTGCAAAGTGCAAATTATGTAATTTCAAAATCAATAAATAGTCAAATTTCAAGTTTACACGCCCTAGTGCCCAAGTGGGCCCTCCTGGAAAATTGCACTTGCCACTTTAAAAACGCCACTTAATTGCATATTATCTGATAGAGGCCATCTCCCTCAGCTTCCTATGGAGGGAGTAGGGTGCAAAACCACATTAAAGTGCATAATACAGTTGATTGCTGACAAAATCAATTAAAGTGCAACTAATTGTAAATAATTCAGCCCTTGAGGGCGAAATCACTCTAAAATAGTTTCACTTGCCGCTTTTGATAGATATCACTGTATAGCACATCATCAGATAAAAACAATCTCACTCAACTTCATGAGAAGTAGGTAAAGTGCATTGTTGTGCTATAAGTATCTCCTGTACTATGTGATAATAAATCCTTTATTCCATCATTGCATAAGTTCAGGGAACATACATCACACTAAAATGTAAGTATCCCATTTCCAGGGCACTAAATTCATAAATTGCTTATGTACCATTATAGTCATCCTGAAAACTTAGTTCAAGTCCTGAAATCGAGATTTAATGTATACATTCCTTCAGTTCCTTCTGTAAAGTGCATGATATTAGATCTCAGTGCCTCCTGCCAAGGCTTCAACTGACAAAAAGTGCTAAGTGCAGCCCTATTAACTCCTAGTATGGCTAGAAAATAAAAATAAAAAGTAAAACAACCCTTCCCCTGAAAAATTCAATAAAAGTACTCAATCTACACTACTCCATGTTTGTTCTGCACAGGCTCCACTCCATAACAGTTTAAGTTCTTGCAATGAGAGAACACCCAAGTAAAACAGTAAATTATACTATCTTTCATTATTGCTGTATTATAAATGGGTGTGTAACTCCTTGTCCATGTTAAGACCATCTGGGATCATTGTGTCCAATCTCAGTATGTATGAGGATTCTAATTTTCTGAGAATTTTCTCTCTGTTTCCACCACTATTAATTATGGGCTCTGCATCTATTACAAAATAGATATAAAATAGTGCTTGCCAGTAGGTAGTTATTGTTAGGACTTAGTTTCCATAAGAAAAGTGTTTTTTGTTTGCCACTACCTTTGGTACCATTTGAAGAATCTTCGCAAAATTGTCAAAACTAGTATGCCACACACTTCAGATACTTTGTTGAAGGTTTCAAGTGGGTTGGTCAAGCGGAGGCCAAGGAAAAGTGTGGGTCCCAAAACACAATTTCCCCATACACTTTCCCATAAAGAGTTTAGACACAACTGCAGCCCCAACCGCTGAATGGAATTACACCAAATGTGGCAGAAAGGTAGCTCTTGGTCCAGAAATAGCCTTTTTCATAATTTGGTGTAAATCTGTTCAGTAGTTTTGTAGTTAATAAAGGAAAAAGAAATATAGCTATCTGGGGATACAGATCCTTCGCTGATCTGACAGTCCCATGTTGATATTTGATTGGCTGCCAACACATCAACTAGGAAGTGTTGGCAGCCATTTTGGGACTCGGACTCAGTCCGGTCTCAAAAATAAAGATGAAAATAAAGAAAAGGGGGCAGGGCAAGAACTCCCTGACCCCGTAGGCCTGGAGCTGGGGTCCCCCAGAGATCATCCCTGAGCCAAAAAGCATTAAAAAAAATGTTGCCACAAAATTGCGTAGGATCTATGAATCCCAGCAAATTTGTTTAAAAGACGTGTGGTCTTCTGTGATTGTTTAAAGATTAGCCCCTGGGTGGGGCAGGTCCAGGGGGCATGTGAATGTATAATCTTTTTGAAGGGGGTGCACATGGTTCGCCTCCCCATGGCTGATTTAAGCCATAGGGACCGCCATCTCCCTGGGGCAGGCTGATTTCAGTATTCATTGGAGGTGGGATGCGCGGCCCACCTCCTTAGGCCCCTTAATAGCCAGTTTTGCACAAAACTGTGGACTCTTCTTTGATCAATCAGCAGGTGAGAATCCAGTTTGGCAACGATGCTTATGCATCATTGCCCGATTGGAGCACATTGTCTTCTGTGGTGACTGTGACGAGCGAGATCTTTTCGGTGCTCTCCTGGTGACAGCAGGGTCCCTCCTTCATCGTTCTAAATACTACAAGCATGCAAATGTGCAAAATGACCTCAAATCGCTGTCCGTTTGGACCCGCCCCATATGGGTTAGTGGTATGCATGGTTCCTCCCATGTTTTTCCAGCTTGATGAATAGCTTGCCAAGATGCCCCACCAGCATTCATGATGCAGAGGAATATGAGCTGATCTCCACCAAACACAGAAGCACTTACTTTATGTAATTAGGAGGACCTACCCTTATTTGGTGGAGATTCAACTCTTTATAGAGTCACCATCTTATCTGTATGAGGATTCATGTTAGCACAGATTTCAGTAGAAAGAAGCTCGAGGAACAGTGACATTCCAAAAATTACACCAGGTTACTGAAAGCATTACCTTGTGTTCCTTTACGTAATGGTAGAGTAGAATATGCACTATGTGCTCACCCAATGAGGTAGCACTTATTAATTAGCCAGTAGAAAGAACTCCAGTTGGGTAGACATTTCACGCAACACTGTGGACTCTTTAAATAAATAAACAGGTGAGTATCCATTTTGGAATTTGTGCTCATTGCACAGAAATTAAACCTGAACCGGAAGCACTTACACATACAGACATAGCAGGTGCCCCAGTTGAAGCTTCGCTTCTGTAAAGGACAAATTCTCCCAATTTGTTGAACTTATTCAAGGCAAAGCAAGGGCGTTTCTCTTCAATTCGATGTTGAAATGCCTGTGGCCTACCCCCACCATGCACGGCCAAAGGGCATGGGTGGCATGAGGTTGGATGCCTACAGTGGGTTGGCCGCTGAGCCTGGCCACAGGCCAGGGCCTGCGGCCAACCCACACCGCGCACAGCTAAAGACTGTGGTGTGGGGTTAGATGCCTATGGGGTTGGCCGCAGACCAGGCCCTGCCACCAACAGACACCGCACACAGCCTAAGGCCATGCCTGTGAGGGTTGGAGTAATGTAAGGTAATTAATATTACTTAACATTAAAGAAAACCTTAGAAACTAGCTGAAAAAAAAATAAAGGTTACAGGGACGTTATAGTAAGGAAATGGGATTAAAACACCTTAGCAATTAACTACAAAAACAAAGGTTAGAGGGTCGTTATAGTTTGTTTCAGATTTTACATGCACAATACCATATAAATTCAACAGTTACAGTTATACTTCTATCAAGATACTGTAACTCATGTTTTAGGGTAACTATAACTCCCACCCTCGACATGCACTGCTACTTACCTCACATATCACATCGGTAATGATATCTTCTGTACATCATTGATAATATCACCTCAACATTTGCAATAAAATTATTTATGAGAAAATTGTGCATTGTGAGGGCACAAGTTATAGTTACCTAACAATGAAAACATGAAATTAAAATAAGAAACTATACACAAATTTTAATAAACTTTATGAAATTGAAAATGAAAATACAGATTTGACCTAAAATTCAACAACCACAAAAGCAAATTAAATAATGACAAAAAAAGTAGCAATGCACATTATTTAAGAAATATTGACACTATAAAACTAATTATTACACAGAAACCTTCAACATAAAATAATTGATATCTAAATTATTAAAACAATTAAATAATGAACACAATCAATTATCAAATAAACCAATTACAAAAAACAATTTATTACCATATTGTTAAAATTATCTATCAAATAACTAAAATAGATATAATTTGTGATTCATTAAGCAAATTAAAAATTATAAAACATTTTTATAAAAAACGAATAAATAAATATTTTTTAAAAAACTCTCCTCTCAATTCCCCTACAAACCCAATAACACACCAAAAAATTGACATAAAATTTCAAAAACCTAAAACATATTTCCAAATAAAAAAAAAGAAAACCACAGTACAAATAATTAAACATACTTAATATTACAATAATGCCAAAATTATGACTCAAACACGAATGCAACTCAACTAAATAATTAAAAAGCAATCTTATGTTTGAAATAAACTAATATAAAGGACTTTAAAAACGATATTCTTACTGTCTGTATTCTGCCACACAATAGTATTGACATCATGTTTTTGACACGATATTTGTGTCTCAAAATACTGTTAAAATTATATTTTGGCAGAATGCAATAAAAACTCCACCTTCTAGCTTTAGCAAGTAGACATGTATTTGGTCTGTATTGCCTTCCTCCTCTATTCGTATATAACCTATGAAACCAACCATGCATCACAAATCACCTGAACACTGGTACACCTTCCAAGAGCCAAGTGAGTAGTAGAGTTACCCACAAACCATTTAAAAGCACATACTATCAAAATGTGGCATTTAATAATTCACCACCTAGTTTAAGGTCAGCATAATCAGAAAGAGGAATCAAAAGAGCCACCTAACCACTAGCCAGGTCAAATGAATTAAGCTGTCATCACCTCACACTTTAGCCAGCTGAACATGAGTACTCCCATTGTAGCCAGGCCCTACCTGCCAGGTGATCTTAAATACTAACACTAATAGTAGTAACTGCAGAACTATAGATATAGCTTAGCTTAAAGCCTCGCAGGAACCCCATACTGCCTAGAAAGGAAGTTGGCAGTATTAGCCCTCTGCAAAATGGTTAGAGCTTGAGAACAGTGCTGGGACAGGTAACACATTAGACAGCACAAAGATGGAGGAAGCTGAGGTAACTGGTAAAGGTGAGAATACAATACAATACACCTTGGCACCCAAGTCCAAATCCATCGCACCACCTGCCACAAGCATGCCTCAATCATATCAACATTTATTACTGCACCTTGCCATAAACGCTGCCACCCAATCCAAAATGACCTGCTCTAAAAAAATTACAAGGTATTAAAGGATCACTTACACACCAAGAAAAACTGCTACAAAGGGACAAAAAGCAAAAAGAGTGCGATGGGCGAAAACAATCCTAACCTCGACTTAATAGAAAGTAGTTCAAAGGAAAGTACTTCAGTACTTTCAGGGGGAAACGTCTGGAACAACGAATACGTTGTTAATGCAAGCAGAACCACGCTTGCGCTAACAACAACTCCTTTTTTCTCTGCCTTAGCCATGCATGTGCTGAACAACGCACATGTGTGGTTAAGGCTGAGAAAAAGGGAGAGTGCATCGGGAGAGGACGCGGTCAGGTAAGTGGGGCTGGGCCAGGGTTGGGGTAGTTTTTAGGGGTGGAGGGTGGATTAAGGGCTTGGGGCGGAAGCAGGGTAGTTTGTTTTTTAGTTGCGGGGTGGGGGATCGGGGGTAGTTCTGGTTTTTAGGGGCGGGGATCAGGGCAGTTCTATTTTTAGGGGCAGAGGTTGTGGGTTAGGGTAGTTTTGTTTGGGGTGGGGGCCGGGGTACTTTTGTTTTTGGGTGGGGTAGTTTGGTTTTTGGGGGTGGGGGATCGGGGTAGTTTGGTTTTTGGGGGTGGAGGTGGGAGGATCAGGGTAGTTTCGTTTTTGGAGTTGGGGGAATCAGGGTAGTTAGGTTATTGGGGGAGGGGGGATTAGGTACTTTTATTTTTGGGGGCCAGGGTGGGGAGTCGGTGTAGTTTTGGTTTTGGGGGTGGGGGGATCGGGGTAGTTTGTTTTTTGGGGGTGGGGGTCAGCGTAGTTTGGTTTTTGGGGGTGGGGGATCGGGATAGTTTGGTTCTTGGGTGTGGGGGATTGGGGTAGTTAGGTTTTTAGGGGCGGGGTGGGGGGATCGGGGCACTTTTTTTGGTTTTAAGGGTGGGGTTTGGGGGATAGGGGCAGTTTGGTTTTTGGGGGTGGGGGTTTGGGGTAGTTTTGTTTTTAGGGGCATGGTGGGGGGGGTCGGTTGTTTTTAGGGTGGGTGGGGGAGGTCGGAGAAGGGTTTAGGGCTCGGGGTGGGAGGTCTCCGGGGTAGTTTTGTTTTAGGGGCGGGAGTCGGGTAGTTTTAGTATTAGGGGTGGGGTACTTCTGGGCCTCAGTGCAGGTGAGGGGTCGCATGCTAGAACCCTGCATGCTGGTCCCACACATGCCTTTACTAGGCATGCTTTTACAACGAAAAATCGTTGTAAAGGCATATGTGGTAAAGGCATTCGTGGTAACAATGCGGTCGTTGTTCCGACCGCGTTGTTCAGGCATGCGTGGTTCCAGCATTTGTTGTTCCATCATAAGTTAGTTTCTGCAGCAAATCCGTAAAAAGTGTTGTGCTGGAAGAATCACTTGATCCATCGACATGGCCGAATGTGCCATTGTCTTGCCACCTCACAAACTGCACAAGAATGTCTGACTATATGCTTGGGGAAGTATATGAGGAACCAATAAATTTGCCACAGATCCTAGCCTCCACCCTCAAACAGAACTTCTAATATCATCAACGATTCAGAGATAAGCACCAGCAATGCTTGCTTACTCAAAGGCTACTTGCCTGGAGTAACCTGTACAACCCGAAAATCTTAGTCCATCCAATTATTTCTCACATTTGAATGAGGAGGAAATTGCAATCCTGGATTCTTGCCTCGTTCACACGTACATTGCACCTACCTTTGTAACACCAGAATAACAGAAAGATGGTCCAGACTAAGCAAATACTCAGAGTGATACTTACCCTGCCCAGCCCATACTTTCGTTGATAAAGTCAATGTGTGGAACTCTGGATGCAATCATATGGGCACTATACTTTCAGTCCTTGAAGATGGGTGACTAGCCATTAATTCAGCATGAAATGGCCACCCACACAGCTGTCCTTGACAAGAGAATGGAAACGACTGGGGAAGTTCTGACTGAGTTCTTTGTGAATTCTCCAATCAAACCAGAAAGCTACAGCTGCTCAGCAGTCCTGGCAAGATTTTTGTACCTCCTGTCACCCAGATATTACTGGCTGACTGTAAAGTAAATATTAACAAAGTGAAATATGTTCTTACTCCACCGAGTAATGGAACTCACAAAAGAGAGGAAACCCTAATAAAATCACCATTGAGTGGGCCCAGGAGACCTGCAACAAATTAGTACCAGAGAATACTATCAATGAGCCACCTATGAGAAATCAGAAAGACTCGATAAAAACACCTACAATCCAAAGTGTAGTAAAAATCATGTCTTAAGACAAAGTCCAGCAATGGTTATGCATAAAATGGGAAAGGCTGAAAAGGAGAACAAGACATAGAGTTTTCATGCTATAGTCCTACGCCAATGCCCACAAAGGAAATTTGAGATAGGATGCTACTGTTAACTAAAGCCGACTGATGTTTAATGGCTTTTATAAATTGCATATGAATATAAACAGGTTCCATTCTTACAGGACCTTGAGAAAACAAAAAAGGTCCTCTTATGAAGTGGCGGGACAAGAGGACCCAGGTCTTTGATATGGGAAGTAGGAGGTCAAGTGAATTACCCACATTGAATCAGCACCTTAAGAACTAAACTGGACACTGACTCCCCTGACAGAAATGATGAAGCCCTGCTGAGAAGGCCAAGTGACTGGCAACCCAGCACAAATCACACAGATGGAGAAATGATTCATGAGAGGTTACCAATTGGGCAGGAGAAAAAAAAGTGGTGCCTATGCTAAGACCAGATGCTGATTCTATTTTTTCGGACTATATAAAACTGCAACTGTACATACAAGATACATATTGTAACGCTGGACTAAAATAAATTAAAGCAGGCAAAGAAAACCCGCACCACAAAGGAACATGCTAACTTTGTGCCACGAGAAGGATACCTTATGGCACAAAACTAGCCAGGGTCCAGAATAACCCTTCTCGGTCACTATAAATCATTCCCTCACAAGAATGGGTAACCTATTCAGAGACTGCCGGCTATCTGAGCTGAAAAGTAATTTTGAGAGTGAATGTATAAGGACTAAGAACACACTATCATCTTCACTCCCCATTACCTCTGCCTCGACCCCACCATGACTTACAGAACAGGGGAAACGTACTGAAACTAGTACCAGGGCTTCCCGGCCTGGAATATGTGACTTTGGTTGACGTGGCTACAGTAAGCTCCTGGAAAATAGACTGAGTGAGCAGGATGAACCAACAGAGACCGTCTGGACCCTAAACTCAGTGGGGTAAGCTATTTTATCTCAAGAGCAGATCATTTCGAAAAGGGGCATAAAAATTACTCTCGCTAGAGAGGAACCTTACCCAGTGGTACTCACACTCCTGAGAACAAGACAAAAAAGGCGACAACCCAAAATCAGGCTGCCATTAAGCCGTGTAAGAATCTAGTGCAAACGCCTTATACAGATATGCAAACTCTTAAGGTAAGGTTGCACACTGTAACAAGGAAGACGGATGTTCTAATGAATGGTGAAATGACCAATGTAAATGAGACCAACAGCGGGGAATGGGGACAGATAGCGGAAGTGCTATTAAGTGCTCGAGGCGCTATGGCATAGAATCAACCCCCACACTCCCACAGAAGCATTTTACATGGGCGCAGAGTAATAACCTTAAGGAAAGACCACTTCGTGAGACATGTATACTAAACTGGAATTTTGGAGGCCTTAAACTGAAATTAGAGGATAAAGACTGGGTAGCTTCAACAAAGGCATTCAGAATCTGATGGTTCCTAGAGACTTGGGTGACAGAGGTGGGGGGTGGCTTTCTCCCCTACTGCACTCTGGTAATGAAGAGTAGGGAAGGGAGGCTGAAGCCTGGCAACCTGGGTCTCCATTGTCCTGGTAGCAAAGTGCGAACAAATTCCACTTTGACAGAAATATGCAATGTATCACACTTGAAAGGGAACGCAAGCTACTTGACATATACAAACGGATAATACCCCCAAGTGCATATAAGGGTAAACAACTGCATTTCTATAGTAGAAACAGCAGTAAAAGACTGCAAAGTAAATGTTACCAGTGGGGGAAGTGTAAACAGCTTAGTCTGTGGAGACTTCGACACCAGGCCAGATCAAAGATTGATCAAAAAGAGCTAATTGAGGGAAGATCCTGGAGACCAATATGAAGTGGTGGACCAGTGGCGTAACAAAGGCCCCCACAGCACCCCTTTCAAGAATTTGAAAGGGAAGCTAATTCATATCAATGATGGCAGCAGGAGGGCTTTTACTGGGTGCACCAAATCAGACACCATCGTCTAGAGTACTTTCGGGGCAAACAAGAGACATTCTTATTAACCTAGAAGCCTGGCATCAGATGATTGACAGGGGCCTAGAGTGCAGCATTGAATACCCCTCCTATTTCAACCTATCTCTGCTCTAATTACAGAAAAACTCTATGATCTGCACTGATGTTTTTGTTTTCTCTATTTTTTTTAACACGATACCTCATTTTAATTTTGTAATGCTTGTAATGATATTTGTGTAAGTATTGCAGAGCTTTTTGCTGAAAATATAAATACATACTACTGGTAGCACTGAGATATTCTATTCATAGATTGAAATACAGGAAGATGCAACAGGGTTGTTCATTCACTAGTGATGCAGTAACAGATTTACCAGCACGCTACGACCCATACACATTAATTAAAGTGCTATTGGTTTATAGAGAACACATGGCCTCATTTCATGAAAGGCTACTGCAAGCAACACATGCAGTGCATCTGCGACCCTTGTTGCCAGGACAGACATGGCCTGCATTGGCAACATACACACCTCACCTAAAAAGGGGGCGACTTCCCATGGAAGACAGTCTGCATTACAACAGCGGGGCACTGAGGTCACAGACACCACTCTTACACCAACACATTCAGAAGCCACTGTCATTAATACACAGTGTCCAAATGGATTAATGGGGGGATGTCCACGAAATACATTTCCGTATCGTAGTTAGGAAGGCTTATCAGGTGGAGGAGGTTTATTCTCACTCAACCCGCAGGATAAACACAGGCTACTTAAAATGTACCTACCAGTGGGGGCAGTGTGAAATCCACAGCAGTGTAATTGCAGGGGAAGCATATCTTGAATCCTTTACACGGAAATGCACGGGATATCCGCAATAGCTGTGTTACTCGAGTTTCTCAAGCAAAACAGGAGCAGCATGCCACTATTTCAGCTAAAGAGTTCGCAGTAACATTTAAAAAAATAATAAAAAAAGACTTTATCCGTTTTATATGACCAAATAGTGCAGTGGAGAGTCACAATAACTGTACACGGCACGAGGAGCTGACGAGTATTTGCAGATACATAGAGACAAAGTCAAATAATACAGAAGAAAGGGTATTTTCGTGACATAGAGAAGACATTCTCAAAACCACCGCAGGGGCAAGAACATCCATGTATCACCAAGGAGTTTCTTTGGGCTCATCTGCACTGCCACTTTCCTCTCCCGACCCCTCAGAGTCATTACCTCCCGTCCCTCCCTCGCCTTCCTTTCCACCAATGAGGCTCCCTGCCTCCCCCTAGGCCCCTCCCTTTCCCTTAAAAAACCGCCGCACCCCCACCACCTCCTGTTCTTTTTGTTTAGCCCCGCTAGACTTACCTTTTTCCTTCTCCTCCACTGTGGGGCCTGGGGGGGCATCAGCTTGACTCTCGACGAGCGCGGAGCACCTCGTTGAGAGTTTCCCAGCAGTTGCTTCTTCCGGGGGCAGGTGGTGCTGCCTTGGAGAAGCATCCTTGGAGTCGGCTGACGGAGTCGGTCGGCTTTATGGTGGCTGGGGCTGTGCTTCTGGAACTTCGGCTCGCGTTTGCTGGGCTGATGTGCCGGTTGTGATTTTTTGCATTTTGGCGGTAGCACAGGGGTTTCTGCCCGCGTTTTTTATGGTTTTGTGTTAATTGTTGGACTTTCTCATTTGCTGCTGTTGAATTGGGGGGGGGGCTTTCTCAATTATTTAAATGGGTGCTGTTGGCCTCTTGGGTACATTTCTTGTTGGGATAATGTCGAGGCAGGTTCCTTCCAAGCGGCGCAGGATTGTTTTCTTCTTCTTCTTCTTCGGGGGAGGATGTTGCAGTTCCCCTTTCTACTCCTGGTGGACACCAGGTTGCGGTTGGGGTTCCTGCGCCCCTCATGTCCAGAGAGGAGGTTCAAGACATGACTGAGGTGGCTGTGTCTTGTGCTCTGCAGGCTGGAGCATCTAGACCTGGGCGTTCTACAGCATCCTGTCCTTCGGGGGCTGCGGAGGGGTCCTCTTCATCGGATGATGACGCTCCTTCTACTTCTTCTGGTGGGAAATATGTCTCCAGGGAGGAGATGTGGGAGGTTCTGATGCATGTTCGGACAATTTAGGTTTTCCTGTTTTTCAACCTACGGGGACTGATTCACACTTGTTCCCTCAATATCAAACACCTTCGAGGTTTGCCATGCCTTTTCAGGGCCCTGTTAAGGATATGGTGTTCCGGGAGTGGAGGGATGTGGACAAGTCTCAGGTTCAGCGTTTCCTTCAGAAACTGTACTTACTGGAAGGGGAAGATGTGTTGCCACCTTCCGTTAAGCTGGATTCCATTTTGGCAACTTTAATTGGCAAGACAGTGGTCAATCCGGAGGACTGTGTTCCTGCTGATGCCACTGACAGAAAGGTGGATTCAGGTCTGAAGAGGGCATTTGCGGCGGAGAATTTGGTCCTCAGAGCTGGTATTTTTTCTGCTTATTCTGCCCAATCCTTGGTGCAGGATTTTGACAAACTGGCGGTAGCTGTTCAGGAGGGTTCGGAGTGTTCGGAACTGCTGGCAGTTATGGAACAACAGGCCAGGTTGCTGGCGGACATGTCATCTGATGTAGTCCGCACTTCGGCTCTGGCTTCAGGAGCTTTGATTGGGGCTCATAGGTCCCTCTGGTTAAGGATGTGGAAGGCTGATCCTGGGGAGAAGTCTGCTCTCCTGAGACTGCCTTTTGAGGGGTGCAATTTATTTGGGGATCAGTTGCCTTCCATGCTTTCGAAAGCTTTTAAGGAGAGGAAACACGCCTTGCCTTACAAAGGTGGTTCTTCTTCTGGCAAGGGTTGGCGGAAGCATTCTCGTTCTTCTCCCAAAGTTGATTCCAAGTCTTTTTCTTCCAGGAAGCATCGTTTTCAGCCCCGTTTTTCTCCTAAAAAGTCTGCTCCTTCGGGACGGGGAGGCCTCAAGAAGGGTTCCTGACAATCACTGTGGGCCTGGCAGAGGGCAGGTTGGAGGCGGCTGAGGCACTTTCTTCACGTTTGGCAGGAGGATGTCAACGATTGCTGGGTGCTGGACATTGTAAACAATGGCTACGCCATAGACTTCGATGTAGTACCTCAAGATACCGGGGTTCGTCCTACTTCACTGCCTGCGAACAGGGCCCAGAGGCGGGCGTTGTTGGAAGGGGTCCTGGACTTACTTCTCAAGAGGGCCATATCCCATGTTCCTGTGGGGGAGAGAGGTCTGGGCACTTATTCCATCTTGTTCCTGGTTCCAAAGGTGTCAGGGGGGCTTTCGTCCTGTCCTCAATCTCAAGGGTGTGAATTCCTGGATCAAGACTGTACATTTCCGTATGCTTTCCATTCAGTCGATTTTTCCTCTGGTCGGTCCAGGGGATTTCCTGGGGTCTCTGGATCTGCAGGATGCTTACCTGCATGTTCCAGTGGCTCTGTCTTCTCAGAGATTCCTACGCTTTGCGGTGGGCCAGGACCATTTTCAGTTTTGTGTTCTGCCATTTGGCCTCAAGTCCTCTCCATGGATTTTCACCAAGGTGCTGGCCCCTCTGGTAGCTCTTCTACATTCCGAGGGGGGGGCTTGTCCATCCTTATTTGGACGATATTCTGATTCAAGCGCCCACTTCTGTTAAGGAGTCATGTGGCCCTGGTTCTGTTGGTCCTGCAAAATCACGTTTTTGTGGTCAACTGGGGGAAGTCAGATTTGGTCCCTTCCCAGGATCTGGTTTTTCTCGGGGCCCGATTTCTGACTCTTCAGGGCTTGGTGACTGTGTCGGAGAAGCGGTTGTTGTGCCTCCAGTCACAGTTATTGTCGATCTTGTCGCAGCCGGCTCCTAGAGCCCTTCAGTGGTTGCATCTGCAGGGTCATTTGGTGTCGGTGGTTTTTCTGGTACCCTGGGCCCGGTTTCATCTTCTTTGCCTGATGAACTGGTTTCTCGTTCGTTGGTCTCCGGGGTCAAGTTCTCTTCGATCAAGGATTCCTGTGTCGGGGTTTGTTAGCAGGGAGTTGGGTTGGTGGCTGGTGCTGGCTCATCTTCGTGTGGGGGTGTCTTTATCTCCTCCTCGCCCAGTGGTAGTGACAACCAATGCCATCCTCTCCGGTTGGGGGCTTGGCTGGGGTTGGCTCAGGTCCAGGGGTTTTGGTCACCTCTGGAGGCCAGACGCTCCTCGAATTGGCAGGAGTTGAAGGCGGTGCTTCTTGCTCTGATTCGTTTTTAGGAATCCCTGAACGGTTTGGATGTTCTTATCCGGACAGACAACTTGGTGGCCAAGGCTTACGTGAACAGGCAGGGAGTGACCAGATCGTGGTCGCTGTTCCGCATTGCAAGGGTCATTTTTGTTTGGGCACAGGGGTGGGCTCTATCCCTGCGAGCCACCTACATTCAGGGGGTGGTCAATGTTCGGGCGGATCTTCTGAGCCAGGTAATTCGTTCGTCTCAGCTTTTCTCCCTCCGGTTGTCACTGTTTCGTCACCTGGTTCGCCTGTGGGGTCTTCCGGTGTTGGATGTGTTTGCCTCCCAGAGAATGCGAAAGTGAGGCGCTCTTGCTCCCGATTTCGTTGTCATCAGGCTTGGGCGGTGGACGGGATGTCGTGTCCTTGGCCTCAGGATCTTTTGTACGCATTTCCACCCTTCCAGTTGCTCCGTGCGTTTCTGGTGAGGGTACGTCTTCTGAAGGCTAGGGTTCTCTTGATCGTGCCCCATTGGCCACGGGCGAATTGGTTTTCCGTTGCTTCGGTTGATGGCTTCCGGTCACATGTGGGCTCTCCCTCTCTGTCCCTCGCCTCTGGAGTTTCCTTGCCTCCCGATGGGGTCGTTGAGGGGGTTGCACTTGACGGCTTGGAAGTTGAACGGAGGGGATTGACGTGCTTAGGGGTTCCGGTCACTTTGAGTTCTACTTTACTGGCTTCACGGCGTCGTTCCACGTTACTGTCTTATGGTCGGCAGTGGAAGGTTTTTTCTTCCTGGTGTTTGCGGCATAGGTTGGATCCTACGGCTGCTTCTCTGTTTGAGGTGATGCAGTTTCTGCAGGATGGGGCCCAGTTGGGTTTGTCTGTGGCTTTACTGTGGGTGCAGTGGGCTGCGTTTCAGGCTTTTAGGGGTCCGTGGCGTAATCTGTCTGATGAGGGTCATTTGATGCCTCGGTTTTTCAAGGACCTTCTTAACTTGTTTCCTCGTCCGGTGCGGGCCTTTCCTTCCTGGGATCTTTCTTTGGTGTTGGATGCTTTGACAGTTCCTCCCTTTGAACGTCTGGATTCATGTGACTTACGTCATCTCTCCTTGAAGACCTTTTTTCTGGTGGCCATTACTTCAGCCCGTTGTTTGGGGTAGTTGGGTGCCTTGGCCTGCTCTTTTCCTTTTTGTAAGGTTTTTCCTGATCGGGTTGTGCTTGTTCCGGTTCCTTCGTTTGTTCCCAAAGTGAATTCGGCTTTCCGTGCTCGCCAGGACGTTATCCTTCCTGCTTTTTGTCCCGATCCTTCCTCGGATGAAGAGGTTCGGTTGAATTCTTTGGATGTACGTCGGGCTTTGTTGGAATATCTACGGGTGGTTGCTCCTTTCCGGAAGGGTGATTCCCTGTTTGTTAATTTCGGTCCGGCTCGGAAGGGGGAGAAGCCGTCCACTGCTTCCTTGAATCGTTGGGTTCGCTCTCTGATTTTGATGGCTTATTCTTTGAAAGGGGTTGTTCCACCCCAGGGGATACAGGGCCGTTCTACCAGGGGCATGGCTGCTACGGTGGCAGAGCTGCAGGGCGCTCCTGTGGTGGAAATTTGCAGGGCCGCTACTTGGGCCTCGCCTTCTACCTTTGTTCGTTATTACAGACTGGCGGACTTGGGCAGTTTGGAGTCGGTATTGGGTCACCGTGTCTTGTCCTCTATGATGTAATAGGAGGGTGGTTGTCCAGTGTCCTTTCTTGGTTGTGATTAAACTTGTTGCAACTCAGTGTCCGTCTCCTGTTTTTCTCTTGCTATGTCTCATTGGTGGAAAGGAAGGTGAGGGAGGGACGGGAGGTAATGCGTCCATTACTTACAACAATGGCATTACTCCTAGTCCCACTCCCTCGCCTTCCTTTCCGTTCCCTACCGCCCTCCAGGTACGGACCGCCTGAGTTGCTGTTTGGGCTTGTTTCTGTACAGGAGGTGGTGGGGGTGGGGGGGGCTTTTTTAAGGGGAAGGGAGGGGTCTAGGGGGAAGGCAGGGAGCCTCATTGGTGGAAAGGAAGGCGAGGGAGTAGGACTAGGAGTAATGCCATTATAGACCAGTAATGTAATGGACGCAGTGTTCAGTAGCTTGTGGTTTATCCCTACCATGTGGGTAGGTACTCCCCTAACTAGTCGTCCTGTCTACTTGGTCACACATGTATTTGCTCAGGCAGCGCTGATTCCGCTACATGCCTGTACAGCTAGCTGACTCCGGGGCTGCTGACTCATCCAAGTCATGGTCACCCTGTTTCTAGCAAGTACCAACCCTAACTGTATCAATTTGTATGACATCTTGCGACCTTTAACCCTGTTAACGTTCCCCAAGAAACAACATTGAGCGGCCACCCCCACTCGCAGGGAGGTGACATAGATTAGCACATTTGCCACTTGGTTCCAGAGATCCAGTAGCACCCAACGAATCCAGGCCAAGTGAAGGACATCTGTTCCCCAGAACGATGGCAGGCGTCAGAGCGGGCAGGTGATATGCGATGGAGAGTCCTGGGAGTCAGGTATGTACGATGTAAGAAATTGTAAAGTACGAGTTTGCAGCGGGCATTGCAGGAGATAGACTGCGTAAATTTGCATGCCCGCGCCCAATCCTCGAAGGGTGCCTCCAGGTTCATGTTCCAGGCTTCACGGGCTCCCAACCGAGGGCCCACCACATCCATCTCCATAGCTTTGTACAGCAGAGAGATAAAGGCCCATATTTATACTTTTTAGCACTGCATTTGCGTCATTTTTTTACGCAAAAGCGGCGCAAACTTACAAAATACAACTGTATTTTGTAAGTTTGTGCCGCTTTTGCATCAAAAAGCGACGCAAAAAAAAAGGATAAACATGGGCCAAAGTGTGTGCCTGACCTGCAGGACAGCAGGGTCCCTAGAGTGTGTGAGGCCTCAGGTGCTGCGGGAAAGGTGGGCCAGGTTTGCTTACCCACCTCTGCCGGACCAACGTGGTGTAAGAAGTGCTCAGGTCCCAGTTCAAATTCAGCTTGCCCGTTCTCAAAAGTGATAAAATGTTCATTGTGGTACAGGTTGAAATGTGACACTGCTCTTTTGGCCTTCCAACAAAAATAGCTCACATTTATGTGTCCATGGCAAGTGAAACCTGGTGTAGAAAACTGCTAGGGCTTCAACCAAAACCCACGTCTGAAATGGAAAAAATATGAAACTGAAGACCAGACTCAGACCCACTCTTCCCAGGGAGAAGGGTCAAAAGTGGATCTTGAAAGGATGATGCAGCACTTTCAAAAGACAACATGTCACAACTAGAAAGCAGAATGCTTCACATACCGGGGTTGTACTGAAGAGCTGGGTATGGGGCGTGACACACGCGTCCAGATGGGCAGGCCCTTTAAGGGTGGAGCGCATAGACTTTACGGCTATGCATTGCACCATGATGACTGCTTGTTGTCTGAGTTCCCACCACCTCCTGTACTCACCTGTTGTTGGACACCCGTGTTGGTGTCATCCTCCGGCTTCCATGTTCCCCTTAACGAGTGCTCGGCATCCTTGCCTGGAATTCTGGAGGGTCCCTCCTTGGCGTCAGAAGCATTGGTTTTACTGCATCTCCATGCCTGCAGAATTTCTGCAAAAGACAAACAAAGACATTGTTTAAGCAGCGATCTACGCAATCCAGTAACATTTAATAAATGTATAAAATTCAAAGGCTGTCAATGGAGTCTTGTTGAAAGGACTGGTGAAGTCAACAATTTTCTGTTACTTTCTAAAAGAGAAAAATAAATACATAAATTCATTTTCAGTACAAGTTTGTTAAGCAATTTTTCTAGAAGAGGAAAAGAAATACATGTATTCATTTTCAGTACAAGTTTGTTAAGCAAACAGAGACTTATATTAAGGTACATTATGTTTCAGGAGACAAAAGCTTACTTAAGCGTATGAACCTTATATGAATTTTGATTCACTATCAAAAGGACTGATGTTATTTGTCTAACCAGATTCATAGAGCCTACACATTTCAAATCAAATCAAATCAAATCATTAACATTTATAAAGCGCGCTACTCACCCGTGCGGGTCTCCAGGCGCTAGGGGGGAAAGGGGGGGTTATCGCTGCTCGAACAGCCAAGTCTTTAGGAGTCTCCGGAAAGCGGAGTGGTCCTGGGTGGTCCTGAGGCTGGTGGGGAGGGAGTTCCAGGTCTTGGCCGCCAGGAAGGAGAAAGATCTCCCACCCGCCGTGGAGCGGCGGGTGCGAGGGACGGCAGCAAGTGCGAGGCCAGCGGAGCGGAGGGGGCGGGTGGGGACGTAGAAGCTGAGGCGTCTGTTGAGGTATTCCGGTCCCTTGTTGTGGAGGGCTTTGTGTGCGTGGGTGAGAAGACGGAAGGTGATCCTTTTGCTGACTGGGAGCCAATGCAGGTGTCTCAGGTGTGCGGAGATGTGGCTGTTGCGGGGTACGTCGAGGATGAGGCGGGC
Source organism: Pleurodeles waltl (assembly GCF_031143425.1). Lineage (NCBI taxonomy): Eukaryota > Metazoa > Chordata > Amphibia > Caudata > Salamandridae > Pleurodeles > Pleurodeles waltl. Next base: position 413,103,973 of record NC_090443.1, on the reverse strand, counting down.
CGAGGCGTTTTGGATGCGTTGCAGGCGGTTTTGGAGTTTGGCGGTGGTCCCGGCGTAGAGGGTGTTGCCGTAGTCCAGGCGACTCGTGACAAGGGCGTGGGTCACGGTTTTTCTGGTGTCGGCGGGGATCCAGCGGAAGATCTTGCGGAGCATGCGGAGAGTGAGGAAGCAGGCGGAGGACACGGCGTTGACTTGCTTGGTCATGGTGAGAAGAGGGTCCAAGATGAAGCCGAGGTTGCGGGCGTGGTCTGCGGGGGTCGGTGCGGTGCCGAGGGCCGTGGGCCACCAGGAGTCGTCCCAGGCGGACGGGGTGTTGCCGAGGATGAGGACTTCCGTTTTTTCAGAGTTCAGCTTTAGGCGGCTGAGCCTCATCCAATCTGCGACGTCCTTCATACCCTCTTGTAGGTTGGTCTTGGCGCTGGCGGGGTCCTTGGTGAGGGAGAGTACAAGTTGGGTGTCGTCGGCGTAGGAGGTGATGATGATGTCGTGCTTGCGTACGATGTCGGCGAGGGGGCTCATGTAGACATTGAAGAGTGTCGGGCTGAGCGATGAGCCTTGAGGTACGCCGCAGATGATCTTGGTGGGTTCTGAGCGAAACGGAGGGAGGTAAACTCTTTGGGAGCGGTTAGCGAGGAAGGAGGCGATCCAGTCCAGGGCCTGGCCTTGGATCCCGGTGGAGCGTAGGCGGGTGATTAGGGTGCGGTGACAGACGGTGTCAAAGGCAGCCGAGAGGTCGAGGAGAATGAGGGCGACTGTTTCACCGTTGTCCATCAGGGTTCTGGGTAGGTGTTAGAGATTAATGTCATATTCTTATACATATTGTGTGAAATTTACCTATTGAGTTAAAGACCTTGTGTTCTGTCTTCTAAACAAATAGCATAGCGAAGTCCAGCCTACTGGAACCAGCACCTAAAAAGGAGAAGGGACATTAGGTAATCTAAAGTGGGTTACACACGTTGAAAAGGAATCACAATGTATATTTTCTGAGTTCTAAGATTTGTTCTTTACGTTTTTAGAAACTAAAAAAGGTGACCTGCATTGCAAGGTGGAAATCTGGTGCTGGCCTTGGTCAAGACCCATCCCTTCATCCCAGTGGGTCAGCCGTGACCTCTGGAGTCCATCTGGTTCTAAGGGAATTAGGGAATTATTTTGTGTCCCTTTTACTTCTGCGAAAAGGTATCAGGCCTACCACTGGGATTGTGTGGTGGCTGTTCTAGACAGTGCATCAGAAATCACACTATCCCAACTAAAGCTCAAGCCGCTCCTCCTCACAGAGGGCATTCATGACTATTTTAAGTACAAACCCTGAGTGGGCATCTAAATAAACTCGGCATAGTTTACAACACCCTGGTCCAAATTGAAGGGCATTTTGATCAGATAATCTTTTTGTTTTTTATGACTCAGTTGACAGATTACTGATTATACTTTCTAAGAAAGACTGGTCTCCACAAATTATAATAGACACTACAACTGGGCAAGATTTTATAATGGGAGCCGTCTGTTCACTAAAACCCCAAACACTGAAGGACTCATTTGCCGTGCGTTGGGTATCAAAAATGTAAGCAGTGCTATAAACGAGTGCAGTTCCACATGTGATGTCTTTGCAAAATTAACTCCAGGTTCAAATCAGTGCCCAATAAAACCTGGAACCAAAGCAGGATCTAGAACTCATACTGGATGAAGTGCAATATTATTTTATCAGGGAATAATGACCATCATGCTCATCTCCTATGAAGACTCCTATTTTCCTAGTATTGAAACCAGATAGTCTTGGAGATTAATACCGGGATTTCATCATTTGAACAACCACTGTAAAACATATAGGGCACATATAGGGCACAAAGTCCACATCGTTCTAGATTCATGATGCAGCTCACAAGCAAAAACTAAAAACTATAAAACCACAATTTACTTTCTAAATTAGTTTGTTACCTAAAGCTTGGGTTCCATATCACATTATTTAACATCACTCATATTTGTGGGGACACAAAACAGATTCACAATATTACCTCAACGGAATAACAATAGTTTTTTCCACCAGTTTCATTGAGTTGTTGCAAGACAACTTGAGGGTGATCTCAAAAGTAGGCAATATTTATATTGCAAGCGATTAATTAAGTGACCCCCTTCAGCATATAGACAGAATAAACACAAAAATCGCAAAGGCTGTTCGCAAGCTGAATTTCAGGAAATGTGAAATACAATATTTCTATGTAATCTTCCCTTGATAACATATGAGTCATGTAGCGAAGGAAAGGGGTCGTATCAGAGCTCCCAGAGAAGTGTGGGATATGGGAGACAGCAAACACTTTCAAAAAGTTACAAGAATTAATGGAATTTCTGAACTATGACTAAGATATCTTTACTATTATGCAGAGAGAATGAAGCCATTGTACCAGATGATCAACCTTACCTTTATGAGGAAAGATCTCCAAAAGACCTCACTCAAATTCTCAAGGATTTGTCTATGGTTTGTGAAGCACATTTACAAATAAGGTTTAACAAATACAACTTAGTAATATTAATAGTTCTTAATCAGCCTGGGCAGACTTACATGATATGCAATGTAGGTCAGATTATATCCACCACATACAGATCACATTTATACTCAGCAGCAGAGGAGCACTTTGTTCCAATAGAGGAAGTTCTCACTGCAGTGCAAACAGCCATCATTAATACATGACCCACTACACAAGGCCAGCACTGGAGGCAGCTGGTAAAGCAAGCATATCAAACTCTAGAGCTTTACCTGTGCACTGGGTGCAATGGAACGTTAGCCAAGCCAGCTCTGATGACCAATTTGTAGGAAGCTGGCCTGGTGTGTGGTGGGTACCCATGGTACTTACACCTTATACTAGGTCCAGGTATCTCCTCTTAGTGAAGTTTAGGCAGTGTCTAGAAGCCAGGCTCTCTAGAGGTAGCTGTGGATGAGCAGCCATGGCTTACTTATGAGACATGCAAAGCTCATGCAATACCACTGTAGTCACACAGCATTTACACACATGAAAGAAAACACTCAGTTGTACAGAAATAAAGGTACTTTATTTTTGGTACAAATCACCACAAAATACTAGACAGGTAACCCACCCTTAGGAGGTAAGTAATACATTAAATATATGATGCAAACAAGCCTTGGCAGCTGCAAGAGACGCAGTGTATGTACTGTTCTGTGTGGGAAGGCAAAGGCTTACCTCCACCAAAGTTGGACAGCTGACAGAGAGGACCAAGAGGACTACTTCGGACCACCACCTGTGATGCAGGATCCATGCAGCTCACCAGGAGAGCGGATCCACACAGCCGGTCGTTGCTTGTTGTGAGTGCCTGCGGTTGCAGGGAAGTGACTCCTTCACTCCAAGACAGATTCCTTCTTCTTCTTGTGCAAACTGAAGAGTTGTAGCCTTCTGAGGATGCATAGTGAGAAAAAAGCTGGCGGGAGCCTTGGAAACAATCTTGCTGAAGAATCCTTTCTTCTTAGAAGCATCTTGTCGGGTCCTGGAGTTTCCAGTCGCAGATCCAGAGGCCAGAAGTCGAAGAAGAGGTTGCAGAGAAGTCCTGCTGGAATCTTGCAAGCTGAACCTGAGGACCCACCAAAGAGAGAGACCCTAAATAGCCCTGAAAGGGGGATTGATCAGCTGACCAGGTAAGCATTTATCAGGAGGGGGCTCTGACGTCACCAGCCTGGCCTGGCCACTCAGATGCGCCCAGAGTACCCTGCCAACCTTGGAAACAAGATGGGAGATTCCGGGGACCCTCTGGAGGAGCTCTGGGCACCACCCCTGGGGTGGTGATGGACAGGGGAGTGGTCCATCCCCTTTCCATTGTCCATTTTCGAAGCAGAGCAGGGTCTGTGGGTCCCTGAACCAATGTGGACTAGTTTATGCCTGGACGACACCAAATGTGCCCTTCAAAGCAAACCAGTGCTTGGGGAGCCCCCCCACCCCCAAGCCAGTCACACCTATTTCCAAAGGGAGAGGGTGTTACCTCCCTCTCCCAAAGGAAATCCTTTGTTCTGCCTTCCTGGGCTTGATGAGATCAAGCCGCAGGAGGGCAGAAACCTGTCTGAGGGGTGGCAGCAGCTGAGCTGCCCAGAAAACCCTGTAAAACTGGTGGTAGCAATAGTAGGGTTCCTCTAAGGAACCCCCAGAATGCATGGAATCATACTTCCAATACGTGCAACAGTATGGGGGTATGATTCTGAGGTTCGGAGTTACCATTATGTAGCTGGACATAGATGGTGACCTATGTCCACTACACGCGTAAAATGGCGTCCCTGCACTCACAAAGTCCAAGAAAATGGATCTGGAGTTTGTGGGGGCACCTCTGCTAGTGCAGGGATGCCCTCACACACAGGTACCTACACCCTGCCCTCTGGGCTGAGAGGGCCTACCATAGGGATGACTTACAGTGAACTGGTGTAGTGACCTGTAGTGACTTGTAGTGAAAACGGGTGCATGCACCCGTTTTATGCAGGCTGCAATGGCAGGCCTGCAGAACCCTTTGTAGGGCTCTCTATTGGTGTCAGAATAACTGCTGCATTCCATAGGGATCCCCTGGAACCCCAATGCCCTGGGTACTTAGGTACCTTATACCAGGGACTCAGAAGGATAAAAGGCTAAGTGGATCTGCTAGGATTTGAACCTGTGACCATGATGTCGAACACAGGCCCCGGCAGTAGCCATGTTAGTCCACTGAGCCACCAGACCCAGCTGTACAACAAGCAAGTGCTTTGGTTTTGAATTTTTTTTAGTTCCTACACAAATGTATTCACACTTTCCAAAATTAAAGTTGACTAGAGCATAAAATTAAAGTTGACTAGAGCATAAAATTAAAGTTGACTAGAGCATTAAACAGGGTTATGCACGGGGTAATAATGGTATTTTTAAAAAAAGTAACAGATGTGTTTAAGTGATCATGCATTTGGAGTCTGCACAGACATGAAGGTAATCAGAGAGTTTCTAAAACAGTGTTGAGACCACTAGCAAATAGAATGGATCTTATGTACGAAGTCAGCAAACATAGCATTGGAAAAACCCTCCCAAATATGACCTAAAAAATGTCCGACGACTCTCATAACAGAACGCATCAAATCATTTAATGATCAAATTAATGTGAGTATTTTTCTTGAGGAAACAACAGAAGAGTAGGTTTAAAAGAGATATGATATCAGGGATAACCACTGGGATTGTTAAAAATTGAACCAATTCCTCAAGGGAAGCAGCCACTGAGTAATGCAAAGCTGAAAGCCCGTTGACCAATTGTTTTCTGCTCAGAGTGCTGTGTCCTTATGCTTATCATGTTGGCACTTAGCACTAAAACATGTAGGTTGTGAATAAAGCTCCCTGATTTCAGTTTCTACTGATTTTTTACAGATAAATACGGACAGAAAAAAACATATTATCCTATCTCTATTAATTTTTAAATGTGGATAAAAGAGACATTAGGTTGTTTTTTGAATGATTAGAAATGTTGTCAGTCATGGTTTCCAGGCTGAAAGATGTCTGGATTGACAGGTAATGGAGCTTAGAAACAGGGGAATTTAGGAATGAGGTTTAAACCGCTGCAGATGTGCACAAGGTTGATACTAAAATGTCCATGTTTTCGTGCAAGTGTATTGATTTATTATTTATGCGTGCTCATATTATTTATGCGTGCTCATATTATTGAAACCAGATATGCGTGTACCTTTATCAGTTTAATAAATGTTTAATAAATGTGGAATATACTAGTTTTGGCTTCATTTTTTCATAAAATCCCCAAATAAATTCCAATAACAGATATCTAAATATAGATATAATAGGCATGTCAAAAAATAAATAACATAAAACTGGGAGCCATAGTTGAAGACACTAAAAATTAATTGCTGTGGTACTAATATGCATACAAGACAGGACAATAATTGTTAACCATGATGATCTGCGCACAAGGCAGTGTTAATGTGTGTGATGAGACTTTTATATATATTTTTCATTTTACATACAGTACAAGCCTGATTGAATGTTAACATGAATATGGTTTGGGCATTCGAAATGAAACAATTAGTGCACGGTGTGGAGCAAGTAAAGGGCACAGAAAGCAAGCTAACTTGTGACGTAGAATTACAGTGTTTTTCTTGACAGATACTAACTAAGACAGGGAAGTAAAATGTTAATTTACTGGTGCAAGTACTGTTCATAATTGCAGCAGCTAAATAACTGCTTTAAGGGAAGATGACCTTGTGTGTTCTGTAGGAAAAAGGAGGGAAAGAAGCAGAAAGCTTGAATAAGAAGCACTGTTCAAATGCCCTGCATAATGTCACAATACCCGAGCTTGAGTCAACCCTTCCTCTCTGCATATAAAAGGTTTTACGCTTTAGAGAAAGCTATATGGGATTCTGGCGAGAGGGGCTGTGGACCGATTGCTGTAGGGGATGCTGAAATATGACATGACTTGCCATATTGTGAATAACTTGTGTGCCCAGAATTTTACACTGCTCGTTAAAGCGTTGGTAGACTAATAGGGTACGGAAATGTGATGAAACCTGATTGAATCTTATTTAACCTTTGGCCTCAATTGTGCAATTATTACTGGGCTGTTTGTAAGGCTTACAATCATTCTAATACATATGATTTGTAGATAAACAGAGAAAAATACATATCATATAGTGTGACATACCAACTACTGTGTGCCTACTGATTTTAGGGTATGTGGTTGGGCTCTACATACACCAACCACAATTGAGATATTCTGTGACAGATTTTTCTGACTTCTAACACTCTTGCCTACTAAAGGATAACTCTGTAGGATAGGAACAAGAGAAACCTGCCAGTTCTCTGTTTCTCTAAATGGCAACAGTTACCGTCAAAGGCTTAGGAGATTTACTGGGTGTGACCCTGATAATTACAAAGGTGCCATTATGCCCCAAGTCCCAGGATATCCAAGGCCCCACTCTCCTTCAGCAGTGTTTATTTATAGTTTTTTTAATCATAAGCAGACTTGCCATTTGTAATAATAATGCAGCCACTTACTTGGAATACCACTAGATGGCTCCAGATACCCTGCTTTCTTTTCCCCTGGAATACATTATTTTTAACATTTGAAAATAGATGCTTATAGAACAAGGCAAGATTAAAAGAATGATTCAGACGGCCCATCTTTTATTTTTACCCCAGGCTCAACAAAAACATCTGGAAAGCCTGTGCAGAACAGAAGTGCTGTATCATAGTAGAGCATTTCCTTAGAGGGCGACCCTTACATTTGTATAAACATACCCAAATGTTGGTATCAATGATTAACTGATGTTTGGAGAATAACTATTTGAGGTTCAACAAAGAAATATTTGTCAAATAAGAAGCACAGCAATGAGCACCTGTTTCACCCCTAGCTATGCTTGTTTGCATTTGGTCCGGAGGTAGGAACAGGTGCTCCTCAGTGATCATATGTGAGCATGCAGTGAACTTGTGGTATTTTGTCCTCGGTTTATAAATGCCCTGTTTGCCACTTGGAAGGGCTAAATGGAGAGTGCTAATGCTTGCGTAACTAACATGAATATTAACACTCTGAAACTACATTTTACAAGCTCAATCAGTCAGTCTAAAGTTTGTTTCTTTGATTTGGAGGTATTTATTAAAGGTTATAGGACTGAAACAAAACTATCTAGAAAAGAAACAGTTGGTAATACAACACTGCGTGCAATCAGTTTCCATTCCAAACACCTACAAGCTCGCATCCCCTGTGGAGAGATGTTGTGAATAAAGAGAAACTGTAGCCAGAAAGAAGATATGCAAGTTTGACGCAAGAGACAGTAGTTACATTTAGAGAGCGTGGATATTCAACAGCTCTGCTAGAAACAGTAGAAGCATTTAACCAGAATGTGTAGAGGATCCCTGTTGTTTTCTAATAAACCAATAGCCCAGTGAAGAACACCAGTCGTCATTAGATCGATTACAACATACAGCAAGCAAGATGAGGCTCTGGGAGAAATTATTCACAAGTATAGGAATTTAGTGAAAGAAGACTCAATGATACACCAAATGATTCTGAGAAACCCTTCTATCACTTATAGGACAGTGTACTCCACGTGAAATGCCTTAGTAAAAAGTAGTCATGAGGTGACATTACAAAATACATGGCTTCAATAAGTCAAAGGGTTTCAAAAGTGTAGCAAATGTGAAGTTTGCAAATTTGGAGTCAATACAGTGGAATATATGACCCCATTCCATGACAGACCCTTCAAAATCTCAGAAGCCTATAATTGTAAAACAGATTATGCAGTATATGTTTTAACCTGCTGATGCAATCTTAAATGTGTTGGAAAAACAACACTTCAGGTGCACAAAATAATTCTGCCCCCACATAAGGGCCATTAAAAACAAAGATTACACTTATCCGGTGTCTAGACACTTTAATGAATGACATAGCAATGATGCAACTCAATTGGAGTATTTTGTTATTAAAGCAGTGTATAGCCACTACAGAGTGTACAGCATTACGTTAGTGTCTGCAGCTGGTCCTTTTAGGATTAATTCAAGGCTACGGGATTTGTGTGAGTGACTCTCTGTCTCTCTCTCTGTTTCTCTCGCGCTCTCTCTCTCTCTCTCTATATATATATATATATATATATATATATACGTATGCCAGGCCCCGTGGCCAACCCCTGCTGTGCACGGGCAAAGGCCTTGCGCACCAGTGGTTGTATTAACGTATAGTAATCAAAATTACTTTACGTTAAAAAAACATAGAAATTCACTGAAAAAACAAAGGTGATAGTGATGTTATAGTTAGGAAATAGAATTAAAAAACCTTAGACATTCACTTAAAAAAATCAAAGCTTACAGGGATGTTATAGTGAAGAAATAGAATTTAAAAAAACTTTAGACATTCCCTTAAAAAAGCAAAGGTTACATGGACGTTATAGTTAGGTTCTGAATTGACTTGCACAAAACCAGAGAAATTCAGCAGGTATAGTTATAGTTATTTCATGTAACCATAACTTGCAGCCTAAGGTAACTATAACTCGCGCCTTTGTCATGCACTGCTAATTACCCCAAATATTACAGCACTCATTACAACTTTTATAGCATCAATTAAAATATCAGTGAAACATTAGAAGTCAAATTTATGAAGAACTGTGCATGGCGGGGTGTGAGTTACAGTTACCCTAGGGCATGAGTTAGAGAACCTAGGGCCACTTGTACGAAGCATTTTTCAAGTCGCAAATGGCGAATCGGGACGTTTGCGACTTGAAAAATGCAATTTGGGATGTACAGACCCATTTTTGCGATTCGGTAATCTATTTACCGAATCTCAAAAAGGGTTTGCGAGTCGCAATTAGGAAGGGGTGTCAGTCCCATGTATGATTGTTTTGTGAGCGCGAATGCACTCACAAAACAATCGCAGTTAGCACCAGTTTCAAACTGGTGCTAACCCATTCGCAAATGGGAAGGGGTCCCCATGGGACCCCTTCCCCTTTGTGAATGGCAGCGAAAATATTTTTTCAGAGCAATTTTTGTTTGAAATGCATCTTGTTTTCCTTTAAGGAAAACAGGCTGCATTTAAAAAAAAAAAACAGCTTTATTTCAAAGCAGTCACAGACATGGTGGTCTGCTGTCTCCAGCAGGCCACCATCCCTGTGAGGGTGGCCATTCCCAATGAGGTCGCAAATTGCGACCTACCTCATGAATATTCAGGAGGTAGGTCATTTGCGACCCCATTGGGAATCGCAAACAGTGTCATTGACACTGTTGTACATCAGGTTTTGTGACTCACAAATTGCGATTCGCTCTGACTTGCAATTTGCGAGTCGCAAAACCTGATTTTCGTACCTGTGGCCCCTAATCTCTAACCTAAAGAGAGCTAGGTGTGATAAACCTAATCTGCCAGTACCATGTCTGCGAGAGGCACCCCCAACCTTCTTTACCTTGGAATGAGGTCTCTAGGTCAGACTCCGTGGGGACATAAATGCTGGTTTCTGCAGCATGGTGACATGCAGCCTAGATGGCATTGATGACATCTGGTAGGAATCACTCTCTTAACCCTGTCTGTGTGAGGTGTATTGATACAGACCATGTAGGACCCCTGACTCAGGTATGTTCCAATACAATACATAAGGAGGCATACTTGCAATTATGTAAACAGTCCCCGACAAGTGTACATTATATTCCAGTCACCCATAAGTGAGAAGGAGACATGATGTGTCTAACCATGTACATCACTTGATTATGACGCTGATAGTGACCCCTTCACAGAGTGCAATTGATAGCGCAAGATCAAAATATTTCTCTAACTATAAGCATGGCAGCCATTTTAAAAGAAATGATAAATAAATGGGCTAAAACAGAGCAAACAAAAGCCCATATTTATTCTTTTTTAGCGCTGCATTTGCGTTGTTTTTTTACGCAAAATCGGTGCACACTTACAATATACAATTGTATTTTGTAAGTTTGCGCTGCTTTCGCGGAAAAAAATGACGCAAATGTGGAGCTAGAAAAGTATAAATATGGGCCGAAGTAGGTTAAAAGTCACTAGGTGAAGGGGGCACAGGCCTGCAAGCCAAAAGGCTTAGTTAACCTCCTGAGTCCCAATAAAACTAACAGGATCCACTACAGGCTCACATTTTAAACATTCAAAACCACAGAAATTCAGCTGTTATAGGTATAGTTATCTCAAGTAACTATTACTTGTGCCCTAAGGTAACTGTAACTCGTGCCGCCGCCATGTACAGTAATCGCATCAATAATTTTACTGCAGATGTTACAGTGATTTTATCAGTGATGTTTTCAAAGATGTCATGAGTGCTGTAATTTGTGGGGTAATTAGCAGTGGATGGGGAGGGTGATTTCCTAATTATAATGTCCCTGTAACCTATATATATATATATATATATATATATATATATATATATATATATATATATATATATATATATATATATATGTGTGTGTGTGTTTATATATATATATATATATATATATATATATATATATATATATTACTATGAAGAGTCGTTGGGGTTTGATTGTGTGATAAGGATGCAGGAAATTACTGTATGTTATAAACTGGAAGAATTAGGCGGTATGAGTGGGATGAACTGGGCATACGATTATCCGGAGAGCAAACATCTTCTGACACTTCTTTGATGTTCCTGTACTCATCCGTTGATGATAGTTTACACAGGGTTTATAATCTGCTTTTGTGTGACATTTTTATGGTGGCCGTGCCACAAAGGAATACATTGCCATCTCTCATGTGTGACACTTAGAGTGACATTTATTCGCATAGATAGTCACTGACAAAAGCTGAGGAGAAATGTCATTCAACAGTTACAGTAGTTTCCTCCAGGATATGATCCTTGACCCTTAGCAAAAGAATTGCACCAGGAGCAGCAGGAACCCCCATTATGACATCTTAATTACATTGTGAGCCCCGGAGCCCCAGTGTCAGAGCCCATGCTAGCAACCAGTCCTTGAGGGTCACCAGCCACCCTCGCTTCTCTATTAAAGACTTGAGCACAGTCCTCTTCCCCACAGGCCCTTAGACCATGCAAGCTTTGGTCTCATTGACAACTTGGAAAGGAGAAGTCATATTTTCAGAAGCAAAAAAGTAAAATAAGCAATGCTGATGTACATTCATGAGTGGTGTGATTTACCAATACGAAAAAATATATAAATATATATATATATATATATACCTAAAAAACATTCCAGGAGAAGGATCACGTGCCACTAATAGAACTCATATTATTCTATGTGAGTCCAACTGAGAGTTATCTATTGCACTATAGTACTTGGAGCCCTGTGTCTGTGAAGGCGAAAGCAAAACTACAAGCGCCACAGTGGAAAGAAATCACATCTAGCAAGACACATCATGAAATGGCTGCTTTACAGTACAAAGGCTTTAAATTAGGAACTTAATTCAATGCACCGAAGCTTTTTTAATTAATTTTTTTTTTTTTTTGTTCGTTTAGCTTTTTGTTTGGAGAAAAAGGAGTGCTTCAAAAAAGCTGCTCACAGGGACACGGCATTACGAAATAGTTTTAGTCAAGAAGTCTTTTCAATTACTTTCACTCTCCTGCTGACAAATATTCATTTATAAACAGCATGCCAGTGGGAAATAAAAGCGCTTGGCTTCGTGTTACTGTTTTCTAAAAATGGTTTTCTAAAGGAGCAAGAAATGCATCCTATTCAGCAGCAGTCAATCGATTGGCACTTGCTCTATTTTATTGCCTGGTCCCCAGCAGGACCCACGATGACTTTTGAATAAACATGTTAAAGAGTGCTTAGCTACCAAGTGGCCTCTTATTGTGTGTGACATCGACTCCCTCTGGGGCTTTAGCCAACGACATGCTGCATTGTGGGACTTGTAGTGTCACGTTTTCAGATAGATTTATGAGTGCAAAGGTCCCCACATGTAAAACAACGTAGGCTGAAAAGCTGCACCCAGGAATGGCTGAAGGTGTTAAATGGTGGGGTAAGCTGAAGCCATGTGGGACAGAGGCTAGTTCTGCTCCCCCAGCATCTGCACAGAGGAGGAGCCTGCCAACAGCATCTGGGCACCCAAGTGCCTAAGGTGTCATTAAACGTTAAGGACAAGCTTAACGATATATTTCATATGTCAAAATAAACTACAATTAGCTAATATTGTTAAGCTGCCCGTTTTGCTATCCATGCAGGGCCTGCCCTGAGCTGCAGGGCCAACCCGTCACAAAGCTCTAACTTCTCAAATCAGAGATGGGACACAACGCTACTAGTTACCATGACTACTGCCCTTCCTTTAATCTGCAGATAGCAGCTAAATACCAGCAAACCCAGAACAGGAAAGTTATCAACACATGAAGGGTTGTGCCAACCTTCTTAAGCACTCTGGTCACAATTCTGAGCCCCTACAAAACAGCTTAATTTGCAAAACTATTGATTTGCGTGCAGTGATGCAGGACCATTGCCAAGTTTGCCTTACTCTGACCCCTGATGTGTGAGACTTGGCAGGGCTGTTCACATGCATCTCCATTTCGCATTCAAACATATGAAGAGCTCTTTGTCAGGGTGTGCCCATTTCTTCATATACTCAGCACAAAAACATTCGAGGTCTGTGATTGGATATGGCTGTTGCAGGAAAGTGCCTCTTCTGAAATGGTCATCCCTTCCCCTACTTTTTGCCTAGTTTCTGGTGTGGTCTTGACTGTTAGTGCACTGGGTCCCTGCTAACCAGATCCCCAGTGCCAGATCTCTTTCCCCAATACTACACAGTTGTTTTGTGGACAATTGGCAAACTCATAAGCTACCACTGTAAGTCCCTAATGAATGGTACCCTTAGTACTTAGGGCATGGGGTACTAAGGAGATTCTCTGAGGGCTGCAGCACCAATTGTGCCACCCTCAGGGACCCCTCACTAAACTCACACAAGTGCTACCACTGCAGACTGTGTGTGTTGGTGCAGGCCAAATTGAAAACACGACCTGTCAAAAGGCCCCTGTGTGCTAGGTCACCTAACACTGCACGTGTCAGGTATAAGTCATGCCTAAGGCAGGGTCCATCCAGGCACATGTGAGGGCATGTCTGAACAGATATGCCCCTGCTATGTCTCTGTTGATTATGTGACATGGAAGCCAATTTAAATGCAGGTGCTGGACACAGGTCATTACCAGTTCCCCAGCTACATGATGGCTTCTCTAAATCCTGGGGTGTTTGGTATCAAACTTCCCAGAATAATAAACCCTTGCTGACCCCAGTGATGGATGTATTAAAAAATGCACACAGAGAGCACCTTGGCAGTGCCCCTTGAAAACCTACCTGCTACTAGTGTGCTGACTGACCGGTCCTGACCAGTTCAGCAACCACAGACATGTTTCTGCCCCCCAAAGTGAGAGCCAGCACTCTTGAGAGCTTGAGACAAAGGCCTGTTCTGGGCAGAGGTGTGACATTCTCGTCCAGGCAAGATGGACATTCTAGGGCAGGAAGCTTTAAAGATCTTGCCGCCTTTGTAATATGACCCATGTCAGAGATGGCCAACTTCCCTGTCCTGACCCCACTGTTGGTGGCAGCACAGGTGGGAAAATTAGTTAAATTAGGAGGAGTGGCCATTTCATGCCAGTCCCACCCCTAAGGTGGACAAGCTGAAGTGGACACTACTTTTCAAATTTCTCCATCTTGCTTGGAAGGAATTAAGCCACTAGGGTTATGCCCACTTCCCAGCGGAAGTGGTTATAAAAAAGTTGTAGTCACCCTAAAGGTAGTCAGCCCATTGGCTACCTCCTGGCACTCCCTGTAACACCCCCTAGTTAAAAATTGAGGTGGCACCACTGAATCCTAGAACTCAGATTTTGACAACCTAACAAGACCCGGACAAAGAAGAGTTGCACTCACAGAAGAGGAGAAATAGACGCAGTTGACCTGGAACCAGCCCCTCCGGCCTGCCTGCTGAACTCAAAGGATCCTGTACAAGAAGCCAACTCGTCCAGCCTTCAATAAAGACTCAAGTCTCCCGTGGGCACTGGGCTTGCCCTGCAACAAGAAACTCCAAGGAAACGATTCAGCGGCTGCTGGAACCCTGGAAACCTTACACCAGAAGTGACCGCTGCACCGACTTCCGCAACCCGAGGTGAAGCCAATCAATGGTGCCAATGCGGGTCCCCAGCTGCCCAGGGACCGAGTCCAGTGTGGTCTCACCCATCATTGACTCACCCGTGATCCTGCAGCCTCTGCACACAGGCCCCCTCTCCCACAGGCTTGTAGAGAGAGAAAACAAGACAGCTACAGCAACCACTGCACCCTTGACCCCTGACCCCAGCTGAGGTGGGTGACCGGTGTGAACGATGTCCCCCAGCTCCTAAGAGCTTTAGTCCACGCTGGTTCCACCACTGCCGAACTCCCTGACGACGCCTGCAGCCTCAACACACAGAACCCTCTGACCGCGAGTGCTCCCGGATGTGAAAACCCAATGCCTAAAGAACTCCTGCATCCGTTGCCCTTGGGCACAAAAGAAGAGAACCAAAGGTGCATCCACATCCTGAGCACATCAAGTCTACTACCTACCTGCTTGTTGTCCCTGACTGGCTTCCTAGCCAGAGCCTGCAGGCCTGTCTTCACGAGGACCAAACTTCCATAGGAAACCATTGGGCACCAGATGCCTTACTGGACCTCTGTACCTGGCTGCCCCAGTGCTGCCTGATGTGACCTGTTGGTGTGGTTCTGACCAGTGCCAAGCACTTACCTTAACTCCCTGAGATTGGCTTTGTAAATCGTTGATAATCCTGTGTTTGCTGAACACTGTTTTGCCTCCATAGGATAACATTGAGAGAACTGTGAAAATTGCAGTGTCCATTTTTGAAACTACAATGTATTTATGCTTAAAAGCCTATTTACCTGACTAGGAAGTTCTAGGATTTGAAACATATATAAAAAAGATACACAAATAAATTGGTCTCTGATTTATTCTTTAAGTGTGTGTCTCATTTATTGCTTCTGTGAGTACACCAAATGCTTAGCACTACCCTCTGATAAGCCTAACAGCTCGCCCGCACTACCACAAAATATAGCATTATCCCTATCTACTTTTGCCTCTGCAAAACCAATTGGGGATCCACTGGACTTTCTGCACAGTGTACCTCATTTTAGTGCACTGTATAGCAATCCAGCTTTCTACGTTGGTGGAATAGCGGTGGGGTCTGCAACTTTACATTTGCTGATACCACTTGGTCAATAAGTGACTATGGGCCAGATGTATCAAAGGGTTTTACCCATTCTATGTCTATGGGAAAATGTGTTGGTACATATGGCCCTAGATGAGTAAATCCAAAAATTGCCTTTGGAGAAAATGTATTTTTTTGAACTGGGTATTTTTTCCAAATTCTTAAAAGTACTGTTAGGGCCCTGGTTAGGTCGCTTAACAGTAAAAACCTTGAAAACTTACTCTAGTTAGGACTGCACAAACCGTGTTAGGATTAATATTTCTCTAGATCAATAAGTTCCCAATACAAATAATGAGTACCTGAGAGGACAGGGTGGTGGAGCTCGACATCACCCCTTAACTTAAGCTTTCTCACAAGCAGTTAAGGACCCTCTGTAAAGGGTACAAAATAAAAACAGGCTCAAACCATACCAGTGCAAAGCTCCAGGAGCTACTGGCAGTGTATGAGCAGGCCCATCCTTCTGATGAAGCCACTGATTCTGTAAATCAGGATCAAGACAACTGAAGTAAGGAGGAAGAAATGGACCCTCCACCACCTGAAAGAGAGGAATCTGTACCCCAATTGTCTAGGACACCTCCTTCTAGTGAGAGTGGCTTAGGGTCCTCAAAATCTATAGAAATGTTCTTTAAAGAGGTGATTCTCTTACAGAGATTAGCTAGGAGACTTGCCCTGGAAGACAGAAACCTAGCAATAGAAAGAAAAGAAGAGAAATGTGTTTGGCACCTATGGATGGTGGCAGCAATTTCATAACTAGGGACAGAGCAGATCACTCTGACCCTGCAATCCCCAAAGGGATTGTCCTCAAGAATGAGGAAGATGATGATATCACTAAATGGTTCACCACCTATGGGAGGGCCTTTGGGAACTGTTCTCAGGAAAATGCAGGGATAGACTCCTGACACTGAATGAGGCAGAAGCAAGTTCCAATGATCTCATGAAGGATACCCTGATTTAGGGCTTTGGGCTTACTCCTAAGGAGTACAGAATTTAGTTCAGGGAGACTCGAAAAACCCAGAGTCAGTCTTGGATTGATATTGTAAACTTCTCAGTAAAAACATTAGGTGGCTGGTTGACAGGTAAAGATGTGCATGATTATGAAGGGCTTTACAATTTAGTGATGGAAAAGCATCTGTTGAGTAATTGTGTGCAGGAAAAGTTACACCAGTTCCTGGTAGACCTAGGTCCACTTTCTTCTCAAGAGTTGGGGAAGAAGGGAGACCACTGGATCAAAACAAGGTTGACCAAAAACTTCCACTGGTGGGGGGGGGGGAACCACAAGAAAGAGGTCAAAAAGCCCCCAGAGGGGAAAGAGGGTAACCAAAACAAGGACAAAAGTAGAGTCTTCAAAAGGCCTCTAAAAACCTGCACAGGAAGGTGGGCCCAAAGACTCCTCATAGTCCAAGGATGGGTACAAATGGAAAAACTGGGATTCCAGAAAGGCTTGGTGTCATGATTGCAAGGCTCTTGGACACCTAACTGGAGACCAGACCTGTCCCGAAAAAAAATAATTCCTCTAGTGTACCTGCAGTAGATGCATTGGTAAGTCTCCAGATGGGATTCCAGGTAGGTCCTGACCATGTCAGCGAGCCTACTGAGCCAACTTTAGTCTCTGAGGGTGGGGTGGATGTAGCAGCCCTGGCTACCTGGCTCTGTAATCTGGTGAGATATAGACAATAGCCTTACATTAATGGGATTCAAGTTGAAGCACTGAGAGACACTCGTGCCAGAGTCACCATGGTGACTGAGCAGCTGGTGTCCTCAGACCAGTACATGAATGGTGAGATTAACACAGACCTCAACGCTGATAATCAGGCTAAGGTACATCCCATGACAATGGTATCCTTAGAATGGGGAGGGGTTACTGACCAGACAAAAGTGGTGGTATCATGTGCAATGTCTGCTAGGTAATGATCTTGAATACTCAGCATGGGCTGAGGTAGAAAGAAAGCCCATGCAGCTAAGCAGAGTATCCTTGAATGGGTTTGTGTAAAAACAAAAACACAGAGCAAGGCCCGGGAACAAACGTAGAGCTGGAGTCTGGAATAATGGCCCAACCTACCAGGAGAAATGGCAAGAAGACTGTGGTACCAGCTTCAAAACAGATCACAGACTAGGTTCCCTCCAAGAGAAAGGGCAAGAAGACCATGGTACCAGCTTCAAAATAGGTCACAGAATATGTTCTCTTTCCTCAGGGAGAAAACCTCACTGCCCAGAGGGAACTGAGCTTCAGGAGCTTGGGCCTTACATGGCAGAACTCTTAGGACCAGGGGGTCTCTCTAGGGAAGATCTGTGTCAGGGACAAAAAACATGCCCCACTCTTGAAGGCCTGAGACAGAAAGCTGCTGATCAGGAAAAGGGAAAATATATGTTGCTCCTACAGGACCTATAGGGGGAGGGACTCCTTTAAACTTAGGCCCGAGACCCAAAACCTGCTGCCACTAGGAGAGAGGTAGTGCCACCTGTCAAGCCAGTTGCAAGACAGGTGGCCACCCAAAGTCCCCCTTAATTCCACTTCCAGTGGTGGGGGTTCCCTTTGAAAGGGTAGGGATTCACATTGTCGGTCCCCTTGACCCTCAAACAGCATCAGGGAACAGATTTATACTGGTTGTAGTGGATCATGCAACCAGGTACCCTGAAGCAGTTCCCCTGAGGACTCCTACTGCTCCTGCAGCAGCTAGGGGCCTCATTGGTGTACTCACCAGAGTGGGCTTTCCAAAGCAGGTTGTGTCAGACAGAGGTACCAACTTCATATTTGGCTACCTGAAGCACATGTGGGCTGAATGTGGTGTGGCCTATATGTTCACCACCCACTACCCCATTTCACCCCCAGTGCAATAGTCTTGTTGAGAGATTTAACAATACACTCAAAGGCATAATTGGTAGGCTCCCTGAAAAAACTTGGAAGGAAATGGGATGTCTTACTTCCATGCCTGCTCTTCGCATACAGGGAAGTGCCACAGAAGAGAGCAGGATTTTCCCCCTTCGACCTTTTGTTTGGGCACCCTGTTAGGGGAGCACTTTGTCTTGTAAAGGAGGTATGGGAGAGACCTCTCAGAGAACCAAAGCAAGATATAGTGGACTATGTACTTGGCCTGCACTCTAGAACAGCTGAGTACAAGGAAAAGGCATCCAAGAACCTTGAGGCCACCCAAGAGCTCCAGAAGCTCTAGTACGACCAGAAGGCTGCACTGGTGGAGTTCCTATCAGGGAAGAAGGTGTGGGTCTTGGATCCTGTGGCTCCTAGGGCCCTCCAGGGCAAATGGAGTGGGCCCTACCCCATCTTAGAACGGAAAGGGGAAGTCATCTAGTTGGAGAACTTTGGCTCTTGCAGGAACCCCAAAAGGGTGATCCATGTAAACCACCTGAAACCCTATCATGACAGAGCTGAAATGACCATGCTTATGGCCACTGATGAAGGAGAGAAAGCTGAGAGTGAACCTCTCCCTGATCTCCTCTCCAGTAACCCAAAGGATGACTCAGTTGAGGTAGTGGTCTTTTCAGACATGGTCACTGACCAGCAGCAGACCGACTGCAAGCAAGTCTTGCATCAGTATGCTGAGCTCTTCGCCTTGACCCCTGGCCAGACTGAATGGTGTACCCATGGTGTGGACACTGGAGACAGCTTGCCTGTGAAAAACAAAATATATAGACAGTCTGATCATGTCAAAGAGAGCATCAAAACTGAGGTCAGCAAGTTGCTGGAATTGGGAGTCATTGAGCACTCTGAGAGCCCCTGGGGCAGCCCAGTTGTTCTAGTCCCCAAACCTAATTCCCAGGGTGGAAATAAATAAATGAGGTTTTGTGTGGACTATAGGGGCCTCAATGCTGTTAACAAAACAGATGCCACCCAGTTCCTAGGTCTGATTAACTTATTGACAGGCTAGGGGCAGTTAAACATCTCAGTACTTTTGACCTCACATCAGGGTACTGGCAGATAGGTCTGACCCCTGAGCAAAAGGAAAGTTAGCATTTCCCACTCCGGAGGAGCACTAACATTTATCTGTTAGGCACTTTTCTCTGATGAATGCTCCTGCCACCTTCCAACGGTTGGTGAACAAAGTCTTTGCTGGTTTAGAAGACTTTTGTGCAGCACATTTTGATGATATTGTTATCTTTAGCTCTACCTAACAGGATCACCTGATCCACTTTTGGTAAGGTCCTTGAGGCTCTGCGAATGACAGGCCTCACTATAAAGGCAAGCAAGTGCCAGATAGGGCAGGGCCAGGTTGTATACTTGGCCACCTTGTAGGTGGAAGAGAAGTTCGACCACTGCAAGCCAATATCCTGACAATTCTGGACTGGGTAGCTCAAACAACCCAGACTCAAGTCAGGCATTCCTTGGCTTGACTGGGTAATATAGGAGATTTGTGAAAGGATATGGCACCATTGTGGTCCCTCTCAAAGAACTAACCTCCACGAAAATGCCAAAGAAAGTGAACTGGACAGTCATCTGTCAAAAGGCCTTGGACACCCTGAAGGAAGCAATGCGCTCATCACCGGTACTAAAAGCTCCAGATTACAATAAGCAGTTCATTGTGCAGAAATATACCTCTGAATATGGTATGGGAGCAGTCCTGTCCCAAATCAATGATGATGGCCATGACCAACCTGTTACTTTTATTAGCAGAAGGTCACTCTCCAGAGAGCAGCGTTGGAGTGCCATTGAGAGGAAAGCCTTTGCTGTGGTTCGGTACCCGAAGAAGCTGAGACCATACTTATTTGGTTCTCACTTCCTAGTTCACACTTACCACAGGCCTCTCAGATGGCAAATGCACATAAAAGTTGACAACCCCAAAATGTTAAGGTGTCCCATCTCTCTACATAGACTTTGGACTGACCATGCCAATGCAGATAGACTTTCCAGGTTCTTCCACTTAGAAGATGAAGACTCTCCTGTGAGGGGTTAGTTTCATCCTCTTTCGTTTGGGAGGGGGTCATGTAGGAAAGTGCCTCTTTTGACATGGTCACCCCCATCCCATCCACACTTTCTGCCTGGTTTTTGTTGTGATTTTGACTGTTAGTGGACTGGGTCCCTGCTAACCAGGTCCCCAGTGCCAGTTCTCTTTCCCCAAAACTGCACAGGTGTTTTGCACAACTGGGAAACCCTTTAGTTACCACTGTAAGTCCCTAATAAATGGTACCCCTGGTACCTAGGGCCTGAGGTACTAAGGAAAGTCTCTGAGGGCTGCAGCGCCAATCATGCCACCCTCAGACACCCCTCACGAAACTCACACAAGTGCTGCCACCGTAGACTGCATGAGTTGGTGCAGGCCAAATAGAAAACACGACCTGTGTAACACCTCTATGTGCCAGGTCCCCTAACACTGCATGTGCCAGGTGTAAGTCATCCCTAAGGCAGGGTACATCCAGGCACATGTGATGCATGTCTACATGAGCAGATATGCCCCTGCTGTGTCTCTGTCAATTCTGAGACATAGTAAGTGCACAGGGAAGCCATTTTAAATCATGTGCTGGATACTGGTCATTACATGTTCCCCAACTACATGATATGTTCTCTGAATCCTAGGATGTTTGGTATCAAACCTCTCAGAATAATAAACCCTCACTGCCCCCACTGAGGCATTTATTAAAAAATGCACTCGGCCCCCTGAAAACCTTCCAGCCACTAGAGTGCTGGCTGACTGGTCCTGACAAGCTCAGCCACCACAGATGCACTTCTGCCTCCCCCACACCCCTAGGTGAGAGCCAGCACTCTTGAGGGCCTGAGACAAAAGCCTGCTCTGGGCAGAGGTGTGACCTCCTCTCCCAGGCAGGATGGACATTCCAGGGCAGGGAGCTTCAAAGACGCAGATGACCTTGAACCAGCCCCTCTGGCCTGCCTGCTGACCTCGAAGGTCGAGCACAAGAAGCCAACTTGTCCAGCCTTCAATAAGAACTCAAGTCTCCCGTGGGCACTGGACTTGTCCTGCAACAAGAAACTCCAAAGAAAGGACTCTGCTGCTGCTGGAACTCAGGACAACCGACACCAGAAGTGACCAAAGCACCCGATGTCCACGACCCAAGGTGAAGTCAACCGATGGTGCCAACGCGGGTCCCCAGCTGCCCAGAAACCAAGTCCAGTGTTGTCTCATCCATCTTGGACTCACCCGAGATGCCTGTAGCCTCTGCACACAGGTCCTCTATCCCATAAGATTGTGGAGAGAGAAAATCCAGCAGCTACAGCGACCACTGCACCTGTGACCCCTGACCCTTTCTGATGTTGGTCACTGGTGCCAACGATGAACCCCAGCTCCTAAGAGCTTGAGTCTACCCTGGTTCCACCCCACTGGACTCCCCAAACGACACCTGCAGCCTCAACACACCGGACCTCCTGATTGCGAGTGATCCCGGACGTGAAAACCCGACGCCTAAAGACACCCCTGCATCCGTGGCCCTTGGGTACAGTAGATGAAGACCAAAGGCACCATGTTCCCAAGCACCCCTTGTCTACTACGCACCTGCTTGTTGCTCCTGACTGGCTTCCTAGCCAGAGCCTGCAGCCTGTCTTCATGAGGACCAACCTCCAGTAGGAAACCATTGGACACTCAACGCCTTACTGCACCTCTGCACCCGACCACCACAGTATCGCTGGGTGTGCTCTGTTGGTGTGGTTCTGATCAGTGCAGAGTACGTACTTTAACTCCCTTTGATTGGCTTTGTAAGTAATTTTTAACACTGTGTTTGCAGAACATTGTTTTGCCTCCATAGAAAAACATTGAGAGAACACTGAACATTGCACTGTGTCCATTTTTGAAACTGCAAAGTGTTTATGCTTAGAATTCTACTTACCTGATTACAAAGTTCTTAGGTTTGAAACATATATAAAAAGAATTGTTCTGTTTCTAAACTGGTCTCTGATTTATTCTTTGAGTGCGTGTCTCTGCGTGTCTCATTTATTGCCTCTTTGAGTACACCAAGGCCCATATCTATACTTTTTGACGCAAACCAGCGGCGGCGGTGGTTTGCGTAAAGAAATTTACCGCCGGCTAACGCCATTCCTACGCACCAGGTGGGCGCCTTATTTAAGGATTGACGTTAGCTGGCGCTGCAGGCTGGTCAGAGTAAAAAAAAAAAGACTCAAACCAAGCAGCGCCGGCGTAGGGAAAAATGGGGGTTGTGCGTCAAAAAATGGTGCAAGTCTGGTTTGAGTAAAAAATCATGGCTCAAACCGGACTTGCGCCATTTTTTGATGCACAACCCCAATTGTCTTAGCAAAGACAGGAGTCATGCTCCCTTGCCCAATGGCCCACATGCCCCTTAACGCCTGCCCTCACCCAGGCGTTAAAAAACGGCACACATCAGGCTGTGCGCCGTTTTTTAAGGCCCGCCTCCCTCCTGTGCGTCAAAATGACGCAGGAGTATAAATAAGCCGCACAGGCCTCAAAGTCATTTTTTGGATGGGAACGCCTACCTTGCATGTCATTAACGCAAGGCGTTTCCCGCATCCAGAAAATGACGCACACGGAGGGATTTTGACGTTCACGGGGTTGGGCGTCATTGTATAAATATGGGGCAAGGTTTGCGCTGAATGTGCGTCAACATTTTTGACGCACATTCGGCGCAGACAGAGTATAAATATGCTCCCAAATGCTTTGCACTCCACTCTGATAGGTCTAACTGCTCGCCCACACTACCACAAACTAGAACATTAGTCTTATCTACTTTTGCCTCTGCAAAACCAAGTCGGGATCCACTGGACTCTCTGCACAGTGTACTTCATTTTAGTACAATATATAGAGAGCCAGCTTCTTACTGCTGGGGAATCATCTTCGTGTGTGCACTTAGATCATGCCAGTACCAGATGTCCGTGACTTAGGAAAGGTGATTATGTGTTCTCCTTTAGTCAAGATATTCTTTCATTGGTCTTCTCTGAGTTCTATAGTCTCACTTTGGTCCTCAGTTTACTGCCAGAGTTCTGTAGGTGATTTCCCAGTGATACTCTGGGGTGTGTCATAGTTCAGAGTCTGTCATAATACATTGGATGTTGATGACTTTGGAGACGTGTCATTTTCTTTAAAATGTCCAAAAAGGATTTCAGTATACCGCTGGTCTGTGACCAGAGCAGCGTGATTCTGCAGTGATGGTGCTACAAGTACCTTGTAAAGTCTATGAAAACATACTGTAAAACCATTTTTAGACTTACCAACTGCAGGTATTCTAAAAGATGAAAATATTTTATAAGTATGTATTACTACATCAGGCTGAGGGTAGGAACTACTATGAATTCAGGAAATTGAGAAAATTCATCCATGATCACCAGAGATGCAGTTAAGATATCACAAGAGCTTCTGGAGCACTGTCCACGTTTGACATACATCGCATAAGCCCAGCATCTCCTACACCAGCTCATCAAGACCTTCCACTGCAGCACTTTCTTTGTGGTTACAACTCCTGGATGTCCCTCACTGGTGTTTGTGGTGATAAGCAAGCTCACATTGAACGTGATGGGACACCTTCAGTTCCTCAAAGATGACATGATGGATTCTCTTGCTTCTCTTTGGGCCTGACCATCTGTGTTTTTCAATATATTCTTACACAGCATGATGTGTTTGGTCTTCTTGGCATTCTTTGATGGTGTTAATCTTTTCTAGCACTAACGGGTGAACTTGGTCCATAACATAATGTTCATTTTTCTCTGCAATTGAAGGCATTGAGGTATAGTTTGGTAGCAGGAAATGTGACAAGAAATATGGTGGTGTGCTCACTCCCTCACTTGTAGACAATCCTGAAACAGTTGTCGTACGGTATAAGGTCATACAGGTGCATTTTGGCTTTAGAATTTCCAGCTATGAACACAAAAGCTTGATGATCAATGCAACTGTGAATTTCTTCTTGTACATTTATTAGTGAAAGTGTTTACTAGTCTACATCACTGCCACACTTTCCTTCTCTGCTTGAGAGTGTGACTGTCTTGGCTTTGTTAGGCTGCCATTAGAGTATTCAACAATGTGCAGGTTTAAATCTGGTTCAGCTTCATGTTAAGCAATTATGGCACTGAGCGCCACTGGACTTGCATCAACTATAACTGAAGTATGTAGGTCTGGCTCAAAGTATGCCAGGTTATTGGCATCTGCAATGTAAGACCTCATTGCATCAAATGGGCCTTGATGCATCTGGGACTAGGGATATAGCTTACAGTTCTTAGCTAGGTCTTGCACAGATGCACTGATGAAGGCAAAGTCTTGATTGTACTGACACAGTACGTGGTCACACCCATGAACAAGTGGAGAAATGATATGAGTATCAACTTTGGTGGATCAAGGATCATGTATTTCTTTGAAGACGTTAGTGAGTGTTTGAAGAAGTCACTTTTCTTTGTTGAGTTTGAGACCCACACCATAAACCACAAACTAATAAGGAGTCATTGTGTTCTCTGTTTTCCCAAACACCAGGATGACCTTTCTTTAGTTTAAAGAGTTAAGGAATCCTCTGATCACCTTGCTTATTTGTGTTTGAAAGGCTGTTGATGCATATCAAGACAAAGGTGGATTTGTCCCTCCAACTATTTTTCTGAACAGTAACAACTTGGGGACACCCGGGTGCATATTTATACTTTTTGCAGCAAAACTGTGCTAACCTTGTGGGTGCTAGTGCGTCACTTCCTCAAGCACTAGCACCCACAAATGACTCCTCGCTTAGTAAAAACAGGAGTCATGCCCACCACCCCAATGGCCAGCACAGGGAACCAGTGTGCTCTGGGCACGCCCATATGACCCAGTGCCAGGCAAGGGACTCTGTGTAAGGGGCCACCAATGGCACATTAATAAAATAAAAATAATTACAAATAAAATTTACAATCAATTAATAAAATAATAATATACTTACCTATACTTACCCAAGATGGGTTCCCCCATCATGTGGTGTCCCTCTGGTGTGGGAGGAGGTGTGCCTGGGGCTTGGAGTGGGCATCTGTGGGCCCATTCCATGGTGTTTGGCCATGGACATGAGTCCACAGGTACCTTAATGCCTGGTCTGACCCAGGCGTTAAATAATGGTGCTAAGCAGGCTTAGCACTATTATTTGGGTCTGCCTACTCCATGCGCATTGTTTCTGCACTGGAGTTTAAATATGGTGGTAGGGGGTTAGCGTCATATTGTGGACGGGATTTACTACTTTGCATCTAATTATCACAAGATAATTTGCTGCATCCACAACATGATGCTAACTCCTATATTTTGACGCTAGATGGGTCCAGCATCAAAATATAAATAAGGAGTTAAGTTTGTGCCGTTTTAGTGTCAAAATAAATTATGTTAAAATGGTGCAAACCAAGTATAGATATGCCCCTCAATGGGTAAGCCCTTCCACTGGTTCTATTA
This sequence comes from Pleurodeles waltl, assembly GCF_031143425.1. NCBI lineage: Eukaryota > Metazoa > Chordata > Amphibia > Caudata > Salamandridae > Pleurodeles > Pleurodeles waltl. The sequence goes on along the minus strand of NC_090443.1, from coordinate 413,077,993 downwards.
TTTCTTGTTCTAAAAGACTGGTGATTTCAGCCTCAACTTGATTCTCAATTTATTTTGAAAGAATAACAAAAAAATGATGGACTACCGGCCTAACAGAATCATCAATATGCAGTTTAAATTGTCTGACTTTCACACTCTCTATTGTTATTTTTAATTAACATTTGTATAGCACACAATCTACCACTAGTAGGGAACTGCAGTGCCTTTCAGTAGTCCACCAAATGTTTATATCTCAGACAGGAGTCTGATTCATTTTGTGGAAGTGTGCAGTACATAGGTCATCATGTCAGCTTAGAGGACTTGTCAGTTGCTTAGGGTTAGATCAGAGGGCTATACTAAACTGCGTACCTACTTTCTCGTTTGGTGTAGGTGCTCACTGCCTGGGAAACGTATATGTGTGGTAAGTAGCTGACCTTAGCAAGTGCTGTTGAAAGCCTTACTAGCCAGGTTTGAAACATATATAAAAAGAAGTGTTCTGTTTCTAAATTGGTCTCTGATTTATTCTTTGAGTGCGTGTCTCTGCGTGTCTCATTTATTGCCTCTTTGAGTACACCAAGGCCCATATCTATACTTTTTGATGCAAACCAGCGGCGGCGGTGGTTTGCGTAAAAAAAATTACCGCCGGCTAACGCCATTCCTACGCACCAGGTGGGCGCCTTATTTAAGGATTGACGTTAGCTGGCGCTGCGGGCTGGTCAGAGTAAAAAAAAATGACTCAAACCAAGCAGCGCCGGCGTAGGGAAAAATGGGGGTTGTGCGTCAAAAAATGGTGCAAGTCTGGTTTGAGTAAAAAATCATGGCTCAAACCGGACTTGCGCCATTTTTTGATGCACAACCCCAATTGTCTTAGCAAAGACAGGAGTCATGCTCCCTTGCCCAATGGCCCACATGCCCCTTAATGCCTGCCCTCACCCAGGCGTTAAAAAACGGCACACATCAGGCTGTGCGCCGTTTCTTAAGGCCCGCCTCCCTCCTGTGCGTCAAAATGACGCAGGAGTATAAATAAGCTGCACAGGCCTCAAAGTCATTTTTTGGATAGGAACGCCTACCTTGCATGTCATTAACGCAAGGCGTTTCCCGCATCCAGAAAATGACGCACACGGAGGAATTTTGACGTTCACGGGGTTGGGCGTCATTGTATAAATATGGGACAAGGTTTGCGCTGAATGTGCGTCAACATTTTTGACGCACATTCGGCGCAGACAGAGTATAAATATGCTCCCAAATGCTTTGCACTCCACTCTGATAGGTCTAACTGCTCGCCCACACTACCACAAACTAGAACATTAGTCTTATCTACTTTTGCCTCTGCAAAACCAAGTAGGGATCCACTGGACTCTCTGCACAGTGTACTTCATTTTAGTACAATATATAGAGAGCCAGCTTCTTACTGCTGGGGAATCATCTTCGTGTGTGCACTTAGATCATGCCAGTACCAGATGTCCGTGACTTAGGAAAGGTGATTATGTGTTCTCCTTTAGTCAAGATATTCTTTCATTGGTCTTCTCTGAGTTCTATAGTCTCACTTTGGTCCTCAGTTTACTGCCAGAGTTCTGTAGGTGATTTCCCAGTGATACTCTGGGGTGTGTCATAGTTCAGAGTCTGTCATAATACACTGGATGTTGATGACTTTGGAGACGTGTCATTTTCTTTAAAATGTCCAAAAAGGATTTCAGTATACCGCTGGTCTGTGACCAGAGCAGTGTGATTCTGCAGTGATGGTGCTACAAGTACCTTGTAAAGTCTATGAAAACATACTGTAAAACCATTTTTAGACTTACCAACTGCAGGTATTCTAAAAGATGAAAATATTTTATAAGTATGTATTACTACATCAGGCTGAGGGTAGGAACTACTATGAATTCAGGAAATTGAGAAAATTCATCCATGATCACCAGAGATGCAGTTAAGATATCACAAGAGCTTCTGGAGCACTGTCCACGTTTGACATACATCGCATAAGACCAGCATCTCCTACACCAGCTCATCAAGACCTTCCACTGCAGCACTTTCTTTGTGGTTACAACTCCTGGATGTCCCTCACTGGTGTTTGTGGTGATAAGCAAGCTCACATTGAACGTGATGGGACACCTTCAGTTCCTCAAAGATGACATGATGGATTCTCTTGCTTCTCTTTGGGCCTGACCATCTGTGTTTTTCAATATATTCTTACACAGCATGATGTGTTTGGTCTTCTTGGCATTCTTTGATGGTGTTAATCTTTTCTAGCACTAACGGGTGAACTTGGTCCATAACATAATGTTCATTTTTCTCTGCAATTGAAGGCATTGAGGTATAGTTTGGTAGCAGGAAATGTGACAAGAAATCTAGTGGTGTGCTCACTCCCTCACTTGTAGACAATCCTGAAACAGTTGTCGTACTGTATAAGGTCATACAGGTGCATTTTGGCTTTAGAATTTCCAGCTATGAACACAAAAGCTTGATGATCAATGACAACTGTGAATTTCTTCTTGTACATTTATTAGTGAAAGTGTTCACTAGTCTACATCACTGCCACACTTTTCTTCTCTGCTTGAGAGTTTGACTGTCTTGGCTTTGTTAGGCTGCCATTAGAATATGCAACGATGTGTAGGTTTAAATCTGGTTCAGCTTCATGTTAAGCAATTATGGCACTGAGCGCCACTGGACTTGCATCAACTATAACTGAAGTATGTAGGTCTGGCTCAAAGTATGCCAGGTTATTGGCATCTGCAATGTAAGACCTCATTGCATCAAATGGGTCTTGATGCATCTGGGACTAGGGATATAGCTTACAGTTCTTAGCTAGGTCTTGCACAGATGCACTGATGAAGGCAAAGTCTTGATTGTACTGACACAGTACGTGGTCACACCCATGAACAAGTGGAGAAATGATATGAGTATCAACTTTGGTGGATCAAGGATCATGTATTTCTTTGAAGACGTTAGTGAGTGTTTGAAGAAGTCACTTTTCTTTGTTGAGTTTGAGACCCACACCATAAACCACAAACTAATAAGGAGTCATTGTGTTCTCTGTTTTCCCAAACACCAGGATGACCTTTCTTTAGTTTAAAGAGTTAAGGAATCCTCTGATCACCTTGCTTATTTGTGTTTGAAAGGCTGTTGATGCATGTCAAGACAAAGGTGGATTTGTCCCTCCAACTATTTTTCTGAACAGTAACAACTTGGGGACACCCGGGTGCATATTTATACTTTTTGCAGCAAAACTGTGCTAACCTTGTGGGTGCTAGTGCGTCACTTCCTCAAGCACTAGCACCCACAAATGACTCCTCTCTTAGTAAAGACAGGAGTCATGCCCACCACCCCAATGGCCAGCACAGGGAACCAGTGTGCTCTGGGCAAGCCCATATGACCCAGTGCCAGGCAAGGGACCCCGTGTAAGGGGCCACCAATGGCACATTAATAAAATAAAAATAATTACAAATAAAATTTACAATCAATTAATAAAATAATAATATACTTACCTATACTTACCCAAGATGGGTTCCCCCATCATGTGGTGTCCCTCTGGTGTGGGAGGAGGTGTGCCTGGGGCTTGGAGTAGGCATCTGTGGGCCCATTCCATGGTGTTTGGCCATGGACATGAGTCCACAGGTACCTTAATGCCTGATCTGACCCAGGCGTTAAATAATGGTGCTAAGCAGGCTTAGCACCATTATTTGGGTCTGCCTACTCCATGCGCATTGTTTCTGCACTGGAGTTTAAATATGGTGGTAGGGGGTTAGCGTCATATTGTGGACGGGATTGACTACTTTGCATCTAATTAGCACAAGATTATTTGCTGCATCCACAACATGATGCTAACTCCTATATTTTGACGCTAGACGGGTCCAGCATCAAAATATAAATAAGGAGTTAAGTTTGTGCCGTTTTAGTGTCAAAATAAATTATGTTAAAATGGTGCAAACCAAGTATAGATATGCCCCTCAATGGGTAAGCCCTTCCACTGGTTCTATTATTTCTTGTTCTAAAAGACTGGTGATTTCAGCCTCAACTTGATTCTCAATTTATTTTGAAAGAATAACAAAAAAATGATAGACTACCGGCCTAACAGAATCATCAATATGCAGTTTAAATTGTCTGACTTTCACACTCTTTATTGTTATGTTTAATTAACATTTGTATAGCACACAATCTACCACTAGTAGGGAACTGCAGTGCCTTTCAGTAGTCCACCAAATGTTTATATCTCAGACAGGAGTCTGATTCATTTTTGTGGAAGTGTGCAGTACATAGGTCATCATGTCAGCTTAGAGGACTTGTAAGTTGCTTAGGGTTAGATCAGAGGGCTATACTAAACTGCGTACCTACTTTCTCGTTTGGTGTAGGTGCTCACTGCCTGGGAAACGTATATGTATGGTAAGTAGCTGACCTTAGCAAGTGCTGTTGAAAGCCTTACTAGCCAGTCAATTGCATATTTAAACTCTGTTGGATATATGTTCAGAGTTATGTGTTAATATGTGTTGTTATGCCTTGTAAGAGTTCCGTGAACATCTTCTCAAGATTTTGGTCTTCCAATAATGTGTCTCCCCCAATAAGGCTACAGAGTAAGTGAAGCAAACCCACTTTGAAGGCAGGCCAGAAACTTAACAAGCAACCAGTTGCAGCAACAGCTTCAATGACATTCACACTGAAGACTTTCACAAAACAGTCTGGGTCAAATATAACTTATTGCAGAAAAAAGGTGTGGTGGGCCCTTAGCCATATATTTGTACAAGTGTTGTTTGCAACCATTGCCACTGGGGAATTGCACAAATCCTTCATTATTTATAACATTGAGAGTGGCATCTGTGTCTATCAGGAAGGGAATTTTGTCATCAAATACAAGCCCCAGTTTACTGAGAATATACTGCCAGATTTTGCATTGGATTTGCGTCACTTTTTTGACACAGACCGAATGCAAAATCCTTTGTGGTTTTTACAAAGCAAAGCAAATGGTTATTTGCGTTGTTTTGTGAAAAAAATTGGCTATGCAACGCAGCACATTGCGCTGCCTTGTGTTACTTTGTGCCAGGCAGCCTTTATGTGGGTGATGCTTTGGCGTTCCCAGGAATCCATTCATAAATTTTGACAAAGCCATGTCTACAAAGACTTGTAGACATGGTTTTGTGCCAAAATGGTGTATGTGTCTGAGGCGGGTGTAATGAGAAGAAATATCTTTATTTCTCCTTGTTTTTTCCTCTTGGCATGTGTGCTTCATCCTGCAGTGCACACACAAAGAGAAAATTGCTTCAAAGGATAGTTTTGTGGGATGAAGATAGCCCTTCTGCACAAAAACTATCCTGGCCTTAAGGCAGTTGCCCTTGCACTATGCCGCAAGGGTGCCTCCATTGGCGCTAGGCAGCCACAAGTGCATCAGCACATGGAGAGAGCAGCACTGTGCCGTTATTTAACGATGTGGACCAGTTCTGCTCTCTTCCGTTCATGGAACACAGTGCAGCAACTTCACTTGTTATACTGCATTGCGTGAACTTATTGAAAATATGCCAGAAAAGCTTTAGTATGCATGTGGCTTCTGATAAAGACTCTCCTGGTTTGTGGTTCACTTCATACTGGTAAAGAGGATTGATTCAATGACCTGCTCCTTGTCGTGATCACTGTGGAGTTTTGTCTGTGCCCAGAGGACTGTTTCAGTTACTTGACTTGTGTCTCAGGGACCTTTGTGGCAAGGAGAGTTACTTGCTCCATTCAGTCAGTCAGTCAAAGTACTTTATTTCGATAAATAAATATCATAAAAAGGCATAAAAAAAAGAAAAAAAGTTCAATCAAATATTACAGACAATCAACAATTTATATTATCTACAATGTTCAAAAAGGGGGATCAGTAAAATTAAACATCCTAAAAACATCATTTAACGTAAAACATTAATATTCTCCCAGATTCGCAGAAATTACATTTCCTATAAAAAGTTAATTCATCACTCAGTTCATTACAATAAAATAATCGGATTGATGGCGAACTTCTTTTTCTTAACCCTAACAGCTCCCACTAAAAAACTAGCAACATGGAACATGATCCTAGGGGTCTGTAATAACTGTAAGAACAAGAGGGCAGGTTTGACCTGTATAAACCCCTCCTCCTTTAAAATTGGGAACAAATATTTCTTTCTTAAGGCCACGTAATGGTCACAGAATAACAGAAAATGCATTGTATTCTGGATCGAAGAATTATCACAATTACACGGCGTTCCTTTTTCCGGAGGAGACCAGGTTTGAAAATGGCCAAGAGTTAGATGGATCAGGTTAAACCGAAAGCGTGTGAGTAGAAACCGGTGAAAGGGTTGATTTACAATAGACAAATATAATTCAGGGCCCACATAAGTACTCAAAATTATACTGGCCCGCACCAATGGTTTCTCATATTCAACTTGTTCTCTTTCTAGACATAACAGATCTTTCATCATGCTTTTAATTAGTCCAATATCTTTAACAGTTATTGATTCCGGGGAATAAAAAAGATCCGCTCTCCCTAATCTAACAAGACAATTTTTGATATAAACTAGCCACGCTATTTTATTTACTTTATCCAGCTGCAGGCAATCTTTTAATATGGAGTGGTTGAGCGGAATTTCTTGATTCAGCCAGATCTTTAGCCAGGCTAGAACGGGGGCCAGTTTGATCAATTCTGAAATGTAGCCCACACCCAATTCAGTGTGGACAATTTGTGTGGAAGTAGACTGTGGCAGAGAGAGAACCGATCTTAGAAATTTATTTTCCGTGATCTGTATACTTTCCATAGAGCAATAGCCCCATATCGCACTTCCATACGTTGCTATTGCAAGGCATTTTGCTTCATAAATTTTTAGCAGACTAACAATTGGCCTCGCCCCGAGTTTGTTCATAAAACCCCGAAGAGCAGAGGACGACTTTGCAAGGGCAACATTTCTAATTTTTTATCTGGGGGCCCCAGGAGCCTTTCTCATCGAAAGTGATCCCTAAGTATGGAAATATTGCTACTCTACACAATTCTTGCCTCCCACAAGTAAAAGTTTTGGGGAGTTTATTTTTATTACCCTTACCCATGATCATAATCTGGGACTTTTTAACGTTGATCTTTAAATCCAGGGAAGTCATAAAAACCTCAAAGGCGTCCAGTAATCGTTGAAGACCAACACCAGTACGAGAAAGCAGGACAGCATCGTCCGCGTATAGGAGGACCGGAATACCGAGTTCTCCTATCCGTGGGGTGTCCTGGGTAGCATCTTCTAGTGTAGATTCCAAGGCATTTATATAAATAGTAAAAAGAAGGGGAGCCAGAATGCACCCCTGCCTGACTCCCCTTTCTGAGTTAAAGTGGCTGGTGCATCGCCCCGCAGGAGTAACTCTAACAGAAGCTGTTAGGTCAGTATGTAAATCTACTAAGAGGTTAACAAGAGCCTTGTCCAGTCCCATGTCAAGTAAGATTTTCCATAATTTCGATCGATTTACAAGATCAAAAGCTGACCAGAGGTCCATGAACCCCAGATGCTCCATTCATTTGCACTAAAATGCTTGTGTTCCTTCTGCAGTTGTCCCACTTACCACAACCATTGCATTTGCTGCTGCTTGTTGAGGATGTCTGCGTCAGGTTGGCCTTCCGTGTATGGGAACCTTACAGTTTTTTTGGCCCTTGGAAATAAAGCAACTTGAGTATGAACTACTGTGGTAGATGTTTATGCTTAGTGACAGGATGCTCCATACTGGGTAGAATGTGTTTTCAGCATCGAAGAGCCATGTTGTACGAAATAAGATGGATGAAGTGCCAAAATGTTCAGAGCCCTGTGAGTACTTTAACCTTTTCCTCTTCCAAGAGTAACTACTACCACTTCTATCTCCCACTGCGTCCACCCTTCACCCCCCAGGCACAGAGCAACATGATGGTTACTGTGATGGGCGAGGTTGGCCCAAGCAACAGCAGAACAAGGATGCTATGGACGCCGGTGCAAGCAAGAATAATGGCCGCCTTCACCGCTGTAGGGTTAGTAAATTACAGCAATTATCAGGGATCAATGGGCACCTCAGGTCTTTGGGCCCTGGTAGCACTGTGCCAGCAGCACCAATGATATCTACACCCCAGGGTCTAAAAATAGTGCTCCACAGGACACGAGGGTGAGGTGCTTTGAAAACAAAAGCCTGCAACAGATCAAACTTGGCCACAAGATCCCTGCATGGAGTGCAGGGCCAAATTACTAGAAGATGCGCAGAATGATGCATTAAACTCTTGTTTGTTGCATGACTGGCCAAAAATGTGCACTGTGTCATAGTTACAATGAGCAAAGCACCAATGACACCATCAGTAGGATGGTAAACTCAATTTAGCGTTGCACTATGGCATGCATTTTGTGCTTGAGAAGCACCTTCTAATACCATTTTTTCACATACATGACCACTCAAGGACAAATAGCATTATAGCTGTAATTTTCAAGAAAAGTGCATGTTTTGCATATGCAAAATATCATGCAGTTTCCATTTGCCCATTGTTTGCGCTTGTTTTAATTGGTTACTCGTATTAGAAGCCAAGCTAGGTTGCGCTACTGTCCATGACATTAGTTGATTTGGCCTTGTTTGGGATCCTAGTTGAGTTTGCGCTGCTCCAGCTCTGTTAAATCTATTTTGCATAGATTATGGGGCATATTTGCCCCTAGCCCCACCTAAGAGTCACTATTAGTGACGCTCTGGTGACGCTATGAACTGTACAATATTTACAAGGCGGCGCTGAGTCACTTTTTGTGGCTTGATGCTGCCTTGTAAATATGGTCCCCTTCGATGTAGTTTTCTGCGGCAGAGGGGCGTGCAATGGGTCTTGCTGTGGGCGTTCCACCTCAATACCCATTGCATTTTGACGCTGCCCCAGATTTACATGGAATCACAAATCTGAGGCAACACTAAAATATTAACGCCACCCCAGGGGTGACCTTAACATGGCGCAATGAGGAGAAATGCTTTTATTTCCCCTTGTTTTTGCTTTTTCTATGTGTACTGCATTCTGCAGCACACGTAGAAAGAGCAAAAGGCTGTTAATGATTGTTCATGTGCAGGAAGGTGTGCCTTCCTGCACATAAAGAATCATTCAATAAGGATGATTTGCTACTTCTATGTGTACTGCATTCTGCAGCGGGTCCAGGGCTCAGGTTCCCGTGTGAGCGGTGCGCCTGCTCCAGGCGCTGACCTGGATTGAGTGGTGGTGACCTCAGGGGGGCGCTTTGTTTAGCAATAATTTACCAAACTTGCAATTTAAAAGCAGCTGCTGAAAAGTTCCTTGTTCCTCCAGCTTTCAGGAATCAATTAAAATGTTAAGATACCTCTTGTGATTAATGTTCCTGCTAGAGAGGGAGATCGAAGTTTTGTCTAGTGGCAGCTTTGCCTGGATATAAAGTAGCACAGAGTGTTAATATGCCTGCTGCAAAGAACAAAACTATATTGTATGTGGATAACTGAGTGGATTAGTAAAGCCGGCCTTTACAAGCACTTTAAAACAAACGATTGTATGTGAAATAGGGGCAATGGAGAGATGAAGGGCAGAGGGTAGTAGAGGGAATCAGAGGAGGTGGTCATAGGGTTGGAGGGGGGAGGGGGAAGGGGGCCTGCCCAAAAAGTTTGACGCACAGGGCGCCACCAGCAAGGTGAGCGGCCAAACGCTTCAATGATGGGGCCTGTTTTCCTTGCTTGCATTAAGTGGCACATCTAGTAAAGAGAAAAAAAAGCAGTTTTCTGTGACCACTCTTGCATCACTGACAACCACCAGTAGGCATTCCGGAGCGTTTCTGTATTTTGATGTTGCCTGCATGGGTTTTGAGACCTACTGTGAAGTCATGCACTGCAGGGCCCCTTTAAGACCTGTGCACTCTTTCAATATCAATACGCATTATATCACAACAACTCCAGTCACACTGCTGCACTACGATTAGAGTGTGGCGTTATGAAGAGAAGAGTTGTGTGAATTAGGGGCTGTGCGTGTAGCACGCGCTAGAAGAAAGGACTCGGAGTGACAGGAGGAGGTGGTGTTGGACACTTTGCTCACTGGCACGGCTGAGAAGATGGGCTCTGATCGACAGAGGGTGGATTAGGCATTGCAGTCACCAGTTTAGATGCTTGGGGGATGAGCAGAGTAGAACCCCCTGGTCTCCTGAATAAAACGCAGCGGGAAGGTGTTTTCCGTGTGTTTTTCCCTTGTTGATGACAACGCAGAGATGGGATGCTGTTGTGATGGGATGCTGACAACAACATCCCACGCAGCCCCCCTCACTCGCCGTTGCCTAGCACCGGCTGCTTGGAGCTGGGTGATGCCTCCCCAGCGTGACTGTCCTTGGCATGGCCGCCCCCTTGTCGAGTCACATGTGATGATTGCTGTTGTGCGGGAGGGCCTGCTACATGGTGGCTCGTGCCCGGGACATCTTCTGGGGTCCCGAGAGAGGGTCTGGCTCGCTGGCCGTTAGTCTCACTGGTCTCATACTCTTCAGTAGCAGAGGCTCACTTATACTCTGAATCACTGGCCTTATACAGTCCAGTAGAATAATATATATATATTTTTTTTAGCATAGCAGAGCGCAAGCGCTGCTTTTCCGTGTTGGTACGTATCTAGGCTTTTAACAACGCCCACATCACGCCCATCACTACCACTGTTCGTGGGGTTGCCCCTCAAAAATCCTTTGATGACATTGGTAAATTGCTTACGTTGGTCCCTCCTTGCACAGGTTACCGCCTTAGCTATCGCCCCTATTACACGGCTAATTGCACTTTTGCCATAAGTTTCAGTGCGAGTGAACTTCTTTTTCCTTAAGTTTGACTGCGAGTGAATTTCTTTTTCCTTTTGTGTGTCTCTTCACAGTGATGCTCATGTTGGCCGTGGCGCTGTGAATCGGCTCGCTTGTGTGAAAATGTTTTACTTTTAATTTTCAATTTATGTGGCAAGAAAAGTCCTGTCAGGATAGCTCTAACTCGAGCACAATGCGAGACCCGTTGCATTGCAAATGCTTGTTTCTCCATGTGACAGGCATCAAACATCAGTATGGCCTCACTCATTCTCCAATTCAGTGGGCTCACATTTGTGTAGCATCTCCCTCATGCTTCAGTTCACCGGCCTCAATGACCAGCAGCATCTATATCATTCGCCAAATCATTGGCCTTATATAGTCCAGTAGAATATCCTTTATTGTCCATGTGACTGGCATCAAACACCAGTAGGGCCTCACCCATTTTCCAATTCACTGGGCTCATACATTTCTGTAGCATCTCCCTCATTCTGCAGTTCACTGGCCTCACTGACCAGCAGCATCTCTCTCATTCTCCAAATCACTGGCCTTTATAGCCAAGTAGAATATCCTGTCTTCTCCAGACCACTGGCCTCATATAATCCAGCAGAATCTCTATCAATCTCCAAACCACGTGACTCAAACACCAGTCGAGTCCCCCTCTTCCTCAAATCACTGGATTAATACATTCCTGTAGCTTCTCTCCGATTCTTCAAGCCACTAGCTTCCTCATTTTGCAAATTACTGGACTCATACAGCCATGTAGCATCTCTCTCATTTCACCAATCTCATTGGCCAGCAGCATCTCCCTCATTCTGTAAATCGCTGGACACATTAATCCCTGTAGTGTCTCATGCATTCCCCCAAATCACAGGTCTCAAGAAATTCCGGAGTGTTTTGCTCGTTCTCTCAATGGTCTCTTACACTTTAGTAGCGTGCCACTCACTTTCCTTATCACTGCATTCTTACATTACATTAGAATCTCACTTACTCTCCAAATCTCTGGACTCCTAGGCCAGTAGTGCCTCATTCATTCTCCAAATCACTAACCTCATGGTACAATAGCATCTCGTCAGTACTTAATTTGTAAAAAAATAAACAAATGCCAAATCATTCTCCAAATCACGTGCTTTAAACGCTTTATGACAATATGATTCATTCGCCCAGCCACTGGGCCTGTTTCACTTCAGTAGTGACACTTAGGGGGTCATTCTTACTTTGACGGGCGGCGGAGGCCGCCCGCCAAAGTAACCCCGTCAGAACACCGCACCGCGGTCGAAAGACCGCTGCGGTGATTCTGAGATTTGCCCTGGGCTGGCGGGCGGCCGCCAAAAGGCCGCCCGCCAGCCCAGGGCAAATCAACCTTCCCACGAGGACGCCGGCTCAGAATTGAGCCGGCGTAGTGGGAAGGTGCGACGGGTGCAGTGGCACCTGTCGCGTATTTCAGTGTCTGCATAGCAGACACTGAAATACTTTGCGGGGCCCTCTTACGGTGCATTCCACACACCTTGAACACGCACCACAGGTCCTGGTGTTTTTTTTGGCTGAGGTGCTACTACGGGACTTATGAATTGGAGGGGTGGGGGTGGTGGCAAAGAGGTCAATGTTGCTGAGGAAGAGTTGCTGCCGAAGACTGGGATGGGTAGCTGGAGGGGGTCTGGGAGTGGAGGAAGAGGAGGTGGTTGTAGGAGGTGTAACTTTAGGTGTTTTGGGTGCAGGTGCAGGTACTGGAGGCTGTCGTGAGGTGGATGGATGTTGGGTGTGTGGGTGCCCGCGTTTGTGTACTTTGGGCGGGGGCGTCACAGACACACTGGGAGTGGACACAGGGGACGTGTAAATGGTAGTGGGGGTAGTGAGTGCAGGTGAGCGGGTGTGGTGCTGGGTGTTCTGGTGCGAGTCCTAGTGCCTGTAGATGTAGTGCATGCAGATGAGAGTGTAGACGACACTGGGTGGGAGGAGGGAGACGACGAGGAGGGGGACACAGTGGAGGCAGTGGATGTTGCTGTGTCTGTATGTGGGTGATGCTTGCGTGAGTGCCTGTGGGTTGTGTGGTGCCTATGTTTGCCTGAGCTACTTGTGTGTGTTGAGGTGTATGCATGCTTGTTTGATGGTGTGCTTGGGATAGGCTGGGGTACAGGGGATTGGGTCTGGGTAGAGGAAGTTGGAGGGGGGAGGCTAGACACAGGAACAATGGCTGCCATCAGTGCTGGGGCCAGAGATTGCAGGGTTCGATGATGGGCAGCCTGACCAGAATTAATGCCCTCCAGGAATGCATTAGTGTGTTGCAACTCCCTTTCTACACCCTGGATGGCATTCACAATGGTAGACTGCCCAACAGTGAGTGACCTGAGGAGGTCAATGGCCTCCTCACTGAGGGCAGCAGGGGTGACAGGGGCAGGGGCTGAGGTGCCTGGGGCGAAGGTGATGCCCACCCTCCTGGGTGAGCGGGCACGGGGTGAACGCTGAGGGGCTGCTGGGAGGGCGGTGCTGGTAGGGGAGGTGGCGGCTGTACCTGTAGAAGTGGGGGGCACAGATGGTGCCGCCACCACAAGGGATCTCCCATCGGCGGACGAGTCCATGTCGCTGGTTGGTGATCCTGTGCCCAACGTGAAGCTCCCCTCGCCCTCCGTCCCACTGGTGTATTCAGAGTCTGGTGTGGCCCCCCATGGCCATGTGGGATGCAGCTCCCTCGTGCTCTGGTGCCACTGTACCTCCGCCTGATGATGCTGATGCACAAAAGAACAGGGAGAGCAGAAAAAGAGGGGGGGGGGAACGACAGAAGAAAGACAGGTTGAGTGCATGGCTTACCGCTACCGTTGGCGGACAATACAGACACAGCAGCCCCCTGCACTACGCCGTGCTCTTGGCCACTACAGATGCAATTCCTGGGATCTGGCCTACATGGCTATGATGGACATCTGCACACATGGATGCCACAGGGGCATGTATACCTGTACTTGGCCCTCTACTAAGGTGGGGTGGAGTGGCACATGGCCTGCATTACAGAGGGGCCTAGCCTACGTAAGTCGCCCTGGCCTAGGGAAACCCACAGCCCTCCTTCCCCACCCAGACCCCTCCACTGCGCGCAAAGTCCCCAGAATGAGAGTGTACTCACCCCCTTGTGTCTGCTGTAATGCCCTCAAGCGCCCATCCAACTCCGGGTAGGCCACCGCCAGGATCCTGAACATCAGGGGGGTCATGGGGCGACGGGCACCCCTCCCACGTTGGGAGGCCATCCCCAGCTGAGCCTCTGCCGTCTTCTTGCTCCAGCAGCGAATGTCCTCCCATCTTTTACGGCAGTGGGTGCCCCGTCTCTGGTGGACCCCCAGGGTCCGGACGTCCTTGGCGATGGCATGCCAAATGTCCTTCTTCTGGTGGGCGCTGACCTACATGACATGCACAGGGGAAGAAGAGAAGTCATTACCAACTGCCCCGTCGATGTGAGTGGCCCCCATCCCTACCCTTGCCATGTGGCACATGCATTCACAGTCCTTCATGTTCCCTGAACTCTGCCCCCTTCCTTCTTACAACCAGCCCTCTCCACCCATAGCCCATACAACGTGCTCCCTGTGTACTTACCTGTTGGTCTGGAGGACTGTAGAGTAGCGTGTACTGGGGGAGGACCCCGTCCACGAGCTTCTCCAACTCCTGAGCAGTGAAGGCAGGGGCCCTTACCCCAGACGCAGCAGCCATTGTCTCTTCCAGACCGAGGTCACAGCAGCACTTGCAGTGTAGGTCCTCTCCTGTCGAAGATCAGGCATCGAGTGATGGAACAGATAGAAAATGGTGGTCACGTCCGCGGCGGTGACGTCCGCGGTGGTGCGTATCATCACCGCCGGCGCACTTCATCATTGGCTCCTGGGACCCATAGGGTCCAATGTTAACCAATGCAGCATTGCGCTGCGGTCTACGACCGCCTACCGCGAAGGTGTACAACGCCAGCGCAGATACCTCACATCCCATTGTCCCAGTTTAGAGGTCAGGCAGCCGCCATTTCAGGGGCCCACATGGCTTCATTTACTACTGCGTCACACATACCTAGGCCTACACTCAACACACATACAGGAAGAGTTTTGTGTTTGGTGTCGTGTTCTGTGTATCTGTGGGTACATACCTGGAAATTTGTTGACTCTGTGGTCGCTGTTGTCCTTCCTAGGCACCGTCAGCTTGGACATGTGAGAAGATGGCGGAATCATCCGGTATACCGACCGCTGGTGGACCTGTTGACAATGGAGGAGCGACATTTAATCATCATCTACAGGTTTGACCGTGCCACTATCCAGGAACTATGTACCCAGTTGGAGCCAGACCTGATGTCACCAATCTGCCATCCCACTTGAATCCCCCCTGATGCGCAGGTGCTGTCAGTGCTCCATTTCCTTGCAAGTGGGTCTTTTCAGACAACAGTGGCCATGGCATCAGGGATGTCCCAGCCTATGTTTTCCAACGTGTTGTCCAGAGTGTTGTCTGCCCTGCCGAAACACATAAGGAGCTACATCATTTTCCCTCAGGTGGAGGATTTGGCTACAGTTAAAGCTATGCCCTTGGACATATCCCCAACGTCATAGGTGCTATTGATGGCACCCATGTAGCTCTGGTCCCCCCCCACAGGAGTGAACAGGTGTACAGGAACCGGAAGAGTTATCATTCGATGAATGTACAGATGGTATGTTTGGCAGACCAGTACATCTCCCAGGTAAATGCTATGTTCCCTGGCTCTGTGCATGACGCCTACATCCTGCGGAATAGCAGTATCCCGTATATGATGGGTCAACTCCAGAGGCACCGTGTGTGGCTATTAGGGGACTCTGGTTACCCCAACCTGTCCTGGCTATTGACCCCAGTGAGGAATCCCAGGACCAGGGCAGAGGAACGCTACAATGAGGCCCATGGGCGGACTAGGAGGGTGATCGAACGCACCTTCGGCCTCCTGAAGGCCAGGTTCAGGTGCCTCCATATGACAGGTGGTTCCCTATTCTACTCACCAAGGAAGGTGTGCCAGATCATCATCGCCTGCTCGATGCTTCACAATCTTGCTTTGCGACGCCAGGTGCCTTTTCTGCAGGAGGATGGTCCAGATGGCGGTGTTGTGGCAGCTGTGGAGCCTGTGGAGCCTGTGGACAGTGTTGAGGAGGAAGCTGAGGAAGAAGACATAGACAACAGGGAGTCAGTCATACAGCAATATTTCCAGTGACACACAGGTGAGAACATTTCTTTCTTACCATTACATTCACTTTCACACTTCTACCTCTATCATGTCTGTCATTCCATAGAACTATTTGGTCACTGAGTTGTACCTTTCCATTACGGTTTCACAGGTGTGGTTACCAACGTGTGTCATCTGCTTGCATCCTTCAAGGACTTGTGATGTGTGACATAGGTATGTTGGCTTTACAATAGAAAACGCATTTTGACACTGTCATTGATAATACAAATTTACCAAATCACAGACTGACTCCAGATTGTTTTGTGGTTCAAGGGTGTTTATTTAAGTGCTCAAAAATGGAGGGGGGTTGTAAAATGGTGATGGGGGACGGTGGAGGAATGTCCATGGCAGAGTCCAGTCTATTGGTCACACAGGTGCACTGCCCATATGGGCATAGGAAGTGGAGCTGGGGCAGTTAAAGTATAGACAGGGTAACAAAGTGAGACAGTGGGATGACAATCAGGGTGGTCTCATTTCCTGGCGGGGGTCTTGCCATCTTGCTCTGTCCTGTTCCTGGATCTCAGGGACCGCTTGCGTGGTGGTTGTCGGTCAGCAGGGGGTGGGGTGGTGGTGTGGTGGTCCTGTGGCGGGACGTCCTGTCAACTAGCGCCGGCGGAGGTGGTGGGCAGTTTATCATCCATGCTAGTGGCAGGGGCCCCTTGGAGTGCCACGGTGTCCCGCATGGTGTTTTGTATGTCCTTCAGCACCCCTACGATGGTGCCCAGGGCGGAGCTGATGGTTCTGAGTTCCTCCCTGAACCCCAAATACTGTTCCTCCTGCAGGCGCTGGGTCTCCTGAAACTTGGCCAGGACCGTCGCCATCGTCTCCTGGGAGTGGTGGTATGCTCCCATGATGGAGGAGACGGCCTCGTGGAGAGTGGGTTCCCTTGGCCTGTCCGCCCCCTGTCGCACAGCAGGCCTCCCAGTTCCCCGTGTTCCTGTGCCTCCGTCCCCTGGACTGTGTGCCCACTTCCACTGCCCCCAGGTCCCTGTTGTTGTTGGGGTGGTGGGTCATCCTGGGTTCCCTGTAGTGGTGGACACACCGCTGATTGACGTGTCCTGGGTACGGAGGTATGGGCCAGCTGGGTGGGTGCTGTGCTGGTGTTACCAGAGGGTGGAAGGTCAGTGTTGGGCTGTGCCTGTGCAAGGGGAACCGACTTTCCCGAGGCCCACGATGGTCCGGGCTGGTCATCAGGATCCAGTAGGGCAGAGCTGCTGTCGTCATTGTCGGCCTCTTCTGTGGGTGGAGTGGAGATGTCTGGACCCTCCGGTGTGGTGACGTTCCTTAGTGGTCCTGCAGGGATATGAGAGCATGATTATTGCATGTGTGTGTTTAATGGTGTGCAATGGGTGGGTGTGCGTGTACCCCAGTGCAAGCATTCCTGTGTGTGGGTTTGTGTGATGATGGTTAGGGGGTTGTTCTGGGTATGTGCAGTGAGCATGCTTTGGTGAGGGGTGACCATGCTTAGTTGTGTCATGCAGGGCTTGGTGTTGGGATGAGTGGTTTGTGTTATTAGCACATTAGTGAGGATTTGGGGCGATAGGGGAGGGTGTGAGGGTGGGGGTGTGTGATAGCATGCAGGTAGGGTGGGGGATATGATAGTTAAGATTTTACTTACCAGTGTCCATTCCTCCACCGACTCCTCCGAGGCCCTCTGGATGCATGATGGTCAAGACTTGCTCCTCCCATGTTGCTAGTTGTGGGGGAGGAGGTGGGGGTCCGCCGCCAGTCCGCTGTACCGCGATGTTGTGCCTGGAGACCACAGAACGCACCTTCCCCCGTAGGTCGTTCCACCTCTTCCTGATGTCCTCCCGATTTCTTGGATGCTGTCCCACAGCGTTGACCCTGTCCACGATTCTGCGCCATAGCTCCATCTTCCTGGCTATGGAGGTGTGCTGCACCTGTGATCCAAATAGCTGTGGCTCTACCCGTAGGATTTCCTCCACCATGACCCTGAGCTCCTCCTCGGAAAACCGGGGGTGTCTTTGGCGTGACATGGGGTGGTGTGGGTGATGTGTGGGGTGGTGTAAGTGTTGATGTGTGTGGTGATGTGTAGAGGTGTTTTGTGCGTGGAATGTTGTATGGGTGATGGTGTTGTGTGCCTCTGTGTGGTGGGGTTCTCAATTGCTGTGCTCTCTGTCTCTCTGGCCTTCGTTCGTGAATTATGGTCGTAGGGGTTTGTGGGTGATGTGGGTGTGTGTTTTATATTGTGTTGGGTGTGTGGGAGTGGTGTTTGTATGTGTGTCAGGTGTGTGTATTTGGAATTGTCCAATGTGGCGGTGTTTTGGAGATGTGTGTGTATTTTGAGCGTGCCGGTGTGTACCACCAATGGAATACTGCGGTTGAAAGACCGCCGCGTGGATTCGTGTGTCGTGATAGCATGGGCGTGTTTCTGTTGGCGTGACGGTGGAGGAATTGTTTTTGCCAGTTTAACACTGACCTTTGGTGTGGCGGAGTTGTGTGGGTGTCTGAATATCGGCGGATTCCGAGATGTGTGTCATAATAGCTGGTGCGGTATTCTGCGGCCGCGGAGGTGTTTTGGCGGTCTTCTGCACGGCGGTAAGCATCTTTTACCGCCAATGTTGTAATGACCCCCTAAGTCTCCACATGACTGGACTCACGACTCTCAGTGAAGTTTCACTCAGCCCGCCAAATGACTGCATTAATGTATTCCAAAAGCGCCTCACTCAGAGGAAGTTTATGAGCTGAGGCATTATTTAATGTCCCTGATGAACAACGATACCACGGGGTACGTTATTTACTGGGTGCGCCACTTAACACTTATTATAGGTTTATACAGGATAACATGCGGATTTTGGTGTTTAACGCATAAAAATCTGCATGATGCAGTAATTACAAGTGTGTTTTACCCTGTTAAATTTCGACAGGTTTGACCTTCGGAAATTTAATGAATGGTGGGTTATTTAACATATTTGATAATTATCGGATGCTTAAAATAAAACCAAACTAGTAATTTTGTCTCCTGCGTAAACAAGGGTTTACTCATGGAACAAAATTTAATGAGCCACTCATAATTTGGCCCTCAGTCTCCAAATGATATGACTCATGCGTTCCTGTAGATTCTCATTCATTCTTAAAATCGCTGAATTTATGCAATCCAATAAAGTCTCACTCATTTTCCAAACCTTTGGACTCCTACATGTCAAACAAATGGTTGGCTCATTTTTCCATTAATTCTTTCCAATAGTCTGTTAATAGTGCTCAAAATCAGAGGACACATTCATTTCACCAGTGTTTCACTCATTCATCTAATCGGTGGGCATCTATATTCTACTCTGTCTTCAAATCACTTGTTTATTTATCCATAAATTTTATAAAGCTGCATGTGTTACCCTTTGATAACCTGAGAGCGCTAGAGGGTACAACAAGTATATAAGGGTAGATTTAAGGAAAGTAGAGCTGAACCCAGTGTCGGGCCACTTTCCTTGCGCCCCTTAGCACCCCCTGCCGCCACCATGTGTGTGCCATGGCGGAGGGTAGGGGGCAATAGCATCATTTTATCAACGCTATTGATGTACTCTGCAGAAGTAGTGCCAACATTTTGGCACTACTCCTGCAGAGTACATATGGGCCACTATAAATAATGGAATGCCCCCTTTTAACGCCTGCTCTGAGCTCTTTTTCGGCCCCCCTAACAGGGTAATGCCCCCTTTGCATACATTATGCCTGGCGCAGGCATAATGTTGCACAAGGGTTTACAAAGTGGCACAATGCATGCAAAACGGAACTGGGAAAATGCCACTTTAGCGCAGCCTTAGCGTAACACAAATTACGTTATGGTGGCACTATGGGATCCTAAATCTGCCCCATAGTTTGATGATTGAAGGATGGAAATTGTTAGAGTCCAACAAGATGAGTTTCCTTTATTCTTGGATCTGACGCCCTGATCTACACTGCGTTTGATTAGAAGTTTAAATAGTTTATTCATCTGGAACGGTTGTGGAAGAGCTCGGGTCTCACATTAGAGTCAGGGTGTTCTATGTTCTTGGGCCTTGTTCTCCTAGGGTTCTGCCTCCATATTTCCTGATTCTTGCTCATAAATCACTTGACTCATGCATACCTGCACCATCTCATTCATGCTCAAAATCGCTGCCCTCAAACATTCCACGATAATGTAAGTCTTCAAATAGCTTACATCAAGCACTCGGATGAATTTTCAATAATTCCATTAGTCTGTCCTCATACATTTCAAAGGAGTCTTACTCATGTCTTTATCACTGGCCTCACACACTTTATTGGATTCTCATTTCCTAGCACTGTCCTCGCAGAGTAGTCTCACCATAGTTTGCACACCAAATGCAATTGCCATGACTTCACCATTGACGAGACAGATGCAATGACAAATGCTGTACATAAACTATCATGAATGAGATTATGAGAGTGCACATCATACAAACCCTAACACTATGAAAGAAATGACCATGAAATTGGTATTATTTGTTTGAGTATGTTTTGTTATTAAATTATGTTGTGTTTTAAGAGATAGACCCCCCAACCTAGGATACTGTGGCATAGATCAGCAACATTTGTGGAACCAAAATGAAATATGTGCAATATGTTTGTCACACTTCATTTTAATGCAATTGTTTCATCTCACTTTTTAGCACTAGACACAAGGAACCCATATTTGTGAAGTATATCAAAACCCAAAAATCTACACCAAGACGTTGCTTAAAAGGATGTGTGACGGAACCACACATGCCATTACCATGCATGCCATTACCACGTATGCCTTCAACCTGTCCAGTACAACACATGCATCTTTACCACGATTGTCTTTACCATGCAATTTTTTTTTCCAAGAACATGCCTTTACCACGCATGCCTTTACAACAAAATGTAAGCATTATGCAGGTTAGTATAAACCCTTTATGTATTTTTATGTATATATTTGTATGTATAAATATATATATTTATATGTGTACTTATATATATATATATATATATATATATATATATATATATATATATATATATATATATATATATATATATATATATATATATATATTTCAAAGTGTCGGTCCTGGAACAACGATGTGCCTAACTGCCGGTGCTGCGTTAGGGTAAGGACCAAACCCTAAATATAACACAAGGAGAAGAAAACGCTGCACTCCCGGAGATTGCAATCAACTGCACATTTATTCCTCTTAATGCTGGTTGAGGCTATATCTGGCACCACAACGCGTTTCGACATCCGTCTTCTTCCTGGTGGTTTCTGCCATCTTTATAGACGAGCAGGATGCTGGTATTTATAGTTCCCATATAACTTTCAGCTGTGAGCCAATTGGAGAGGCTTCTCCTTCGCCGCACGTTCATTTTACTGCTAATTGAAAACGTATGTGAAATCCAAAGTTTCAAAAATCAGCAGATTAGCTACATGCTCAAAATGTCACGTTTTTGAAAATACGCCATCCTCGGATCCAAAGTTAGACAATGTGCTGATTTATAGAGCATGTGGTAATACAACACATTCCTGAATGAAATCACAGTTCTTTGCCGATGTTAGTAACTCCCAGATAACTTTCTGCTGCAAGCCAAAGGAAGCAGTGCTCCTTCGCTGCACGTCATGTTTACTGCTGAATGAAAGCTGTGAAATACTGGGTTATAAATATACGGGTTGACTTCATGCTCAACGTGTCACGTTCTTAAAAAATATTACATCCTCGGATTCAAAAAAACAATATACTGATTTGTCGAGCATATGATGTTTAAGCGCATTCATGCATGCTTCCAAAGTGCTTCCAAAGTGCCTAGTGCTCTCTTCACTTAAAACATTACCTATTTTGCTGATGTGGCCCTGTTTCTCGGGGCCCGGAGACTTTGCTCTTTCTACAGTTTGTTTACTTTACGAGGCATGGTGAGCACAAGATAATTTGTAGATCTCATTTTAACTGGGAACATGGAGATTGTGTTTACACACGAGGATTTGAGATGCACGTTCGGCATTTCCATTTAGAAGAACTGTGAATTCATGCAGGAATGCGCTTAAACATCATATGCTCGACAAATCAGTATATTGTTTTTTTGAATCCGAGGATGTAATATTTTTTAAGAACGTGACACTTTGAGCATGAAGTCAACCCGTATATTTATAACCCAGTATTTCACAGCTTTCATTCAGCAGTAAACATGACGTGCAGCGAAGGAGCACTGCTTCCTTTGGCTTGCAGCAGAAAGTTATCTGGGAGTTACTAACATCGGCAAAGAACTGTGATTTCATTCAGGAATGTGTTGTATTACCACATGCTCTATAAATCAGCACATTGTCTAACTTTGGATCCGAGGATGGCGTATTTTCAAAAACGTGACATTTTGAGCATGTAGCTAATCTGCTGATTTTTGAAACTTTGGATTTCACATACGTTTTCAATTAGCAGTAAAATGAACGTGCGGCGAAGGAGAAGCCTCTCCAATTGGCTCACAGCTGAAAGTTATATGGGAACTATAAATACCAGCATCCTGCTCGTCTATAAAGATGGCAGAAACCACCAGGAAGAAGACGGATGTCGAAAAGCGTCCTGGTGCCAGATATAGCCTCAACCAGCATATATATATATATATATATATATATATATATATATACCCATAGCTATCTATGCATGTGTATAACATATATATATGTATCTTACCTCATTAACCCACATCCCTAAACCCTTACCCACTCTAAACCCTAAAAATACCCTTGGTATCCAAAAACCCAATCCCACCCTAAACCCTAAAAATACCCTTGCCTCCCAAAAACCCATACCCACCTTACACCCCGGCGGTCGCCAGTAGGTAGTTATAGTTCGGACCAAGTTTCCATGGGAAAAGGTGCCCCTTGACGAATCTTCACAAAATTTTCAAAACTAATATGGAAGTTAAATCAGCTGCTGTCTTGAACGTTTTTGAGTGATCCGTCAAGCGGGGGCTGAGAAAAAGGGGGGCTTCCAAAATGCATTTTTCCAATTCATTTCTCCATACGGTCTTTAGACACACCTACAACCAGAACCGCTGAACTGAATTACCCCAAATTTGGCATGAAACTAGATCTTGGTGCGCAGATTGTGCTTTTTGTGATTTGGTGTAAATCCATTCAGTTGTTTTGGAGTAATTTAAGGCCAAAAAATACACATGCCTAGCGCAGCAGATTTTCTGGCGATTTCTCGTGGATCAATCGCACCACAGGGAGAATATGATTGACTGGCCTCATCCTGACAGGAATGTTGCAGCAGCCATTTTATTACATCGGGAAACGGTCTCCGAGGCTGAAATCTTGGCTAAATATAGATGATGGTGTCAGGGTAGAAGTTCCCTGACACTATGGGTGTTATATACTTGTGATAAATAAGTAAAAATGGTCTTCAAATGCCTTAAAACGTGTGTTTTTAATGGTTTCTGAAATCCACAGATCCATCCGCTGGGCTCAGCGTGGCCCCCTGGTGTAAATTCATGGGTGGATTCGCGGATTTCGTGGAACCTCAACAAATAAACCAGATATAAATTCAGACACCTATTCAAACACCCAGACAAACACCCTAACATCCCCTCTCACACGAGAGAGACACTGTCACATCCACTCGCACACACACACATCCACACAGACACTTTCACACCCACTCTCGAACCCATGCAGACACTCTCACACTCAGACTCAGAAAGAGATTTTCTTACACCCACTCTCACATTGAGGCAGACACTGTCACCCTCCCTCTCACACCCAGACTAAGACTCTCGCACTTACTCTCACACCCAGTCAGACATTGTCAGACGTAGTCTCACACCCAGAGACCCACTCTGACAGTCACTCTTACACCCACACAGACACCCTCACACTTACACCTACTCATATATATATATATATGTATATATATATATATATATATATTTATTTATATTTATTTTACCTACTGGCAGTCGCCACTAGGTGGTTATAGAACCATGTTTCCATAGAAAAATCATTTTGTTCACTTGCCTATATCTTTGACCATTTGACAAATCTTTATGAAATTTTCCAAAAAAAACAGTTGTGGTGATTCTTGTTGCACACAGAAAGTTTTGCGGTGATCCTTCAAGTGGGGCTAAAAAAAGGTGGTGGGGGAGTCTGAAAAAATGTGTGTTTCTCATATTGCTTTCCATAGGACCTTTAGACACGTCTACAGACCAAACCGCTGGATGGAATTAAACCAAATTTGGCGGAAAACTAGCTTTCGGTACACAGATCACACTTTTGCTTATTTGGTGTAAATCCATTTAGTAGTTTGTGAGATATTAAAGGGTAAATACATTTGGATATCTCTGGCCGTGATGTCTTTGCCAATATTTCGCGAATACGCATGTGAAAAAAAGTGTTGCAATTGGCTGACCGTAACCTGACTAGAAAGTTGCAGCTCCCATTTTATTTCACAGAACACAGTCCTCAGGGGTGAAAATCCAAATTGAAAGTGGCATAAAGGGTCAGGGTGAAGGTACCCTGATGCCAGGGGTGTGATATAGGTGTGTTTTAGTGGCAAATTATAGGTTTAAAATAATTATTCTCACCATGCGTTGTATTCACGAAAATTCACGGATTTTCATTATTTGTTTGCAAAATATTTGCAATTATAAAAAACTTTGAAAGAAAAACTACAGACTCATTCATACACTAATTCATATGCACTCAGAGACTCAGGTGCCCACTCATACACCCACTCAGACAATCATGCACACACTCAGACCCGCTCATGGACTCACACACCCACTTTCAGACCCACTCAGACACTCATGCACCCACTCACAGAGACAGGCCCCTTTTGCCAACCTGTGCTGTGCATGGCCAAAGGCCATGTTTGGTGCTCGGTTGAGTGGTTATAAGGGCTTGGCTCCAAAGCCTTGCTGCAGGCCATGCCTTGCGAGCAACCCCTGCGGGCACGGCCGATGGCTGTGCGCTGCGGGGGTTGGAATAAGATACAGTAATTAAAATTGCTTTATGTTAAAAAACCATAGAAATTCACTGAAAAAAACAAGGTTACAGGGCCGTCAGCTGGTATAGTTAGAGTTCTTTTAAGTAACTACAACTCGCGCCCTAAGATAACTATAACTCGCACCTTCGCCATGCACAGCTAGTTACCCCATATATTATATCATTGATGAGATAGTGTATGGCAACTTTGATATGATCACTGCAACATTTGCAATAAAATTATTGATGAGAAAACTCTTCATGGAAAGAGCGAGAGTTATAGTTACCTTAGGGCGCGAGTTATAGTTACTTAAAAGAACTCTTAACTATAACTGCTGAATTTCTATGGTTTCGTACGAGTAAGTTCAGATCCTAACTATAATGTCTCTCTAATCTTTGTTTTTTTCAGTGAATATACATTGCACAAATATTTTACACATTGCCTCTAAGTTAAGCATGACTGCTCGGTGCCAAGCTACTAGAGGGTTGAAGACAGCTTAATTTAAGGTTGGCTTCAGCCTCTCCCTGATGAGGGTGGTTGTTGCTGCTTGCCCACGGCTCACACCCCAGTCTCCAACCCAGTTTCTCACACATGCCAAAAGAGGTCCATGTCAATCACCCATGAAATATAAGCCTGACTTCCTTCTAGGTCTGCATGTTAATAGTGAAGGTGAAGTTTCTGCTGTAGAATTTCGCTCAAAATATAAGTGACTGAATATGTACTCTTGCCCTTGAATATGAAGCAGAGACATGCAGAATTGAACAGGTGTTCTTGCTTTAAAAATGTGATACCTGGGGAGGTATTACTTCAGTACTTGCCTACTTTTCAAGGGCCTTTCGAAACATTTTAATGAGCTGTGTGGTTATTGGTTATCTGTTTTTTTCTGAGCAAGAGTTAATTTCGCCCCTGCAGTAATGTCAATGAATGTTACAGAGATTCCAGACTAAGATGGTCATTACAACATTGGCGGTAAAAGCCACATACCGCCGTGCAGAAGACCGCCAACACACCGCCGCGGAAAACCGCCACAGCCATTATGACCCACAGCACGGAATCCGCCAAAATTCAGACACCCACACAAGTCCGCCACACCAAAGGTCAGTGATAAACTGGCGAAAACAAAACCTCCACCGTCACGCCAACAGAAATACGGCCACACTATCACAACACACGAATCCACGCGACGGTCTTTCAACCACGGTATTCCATTGGCGGTACACACCGCCGCGCTCAAAATACACACACATTTACAAAACACAGCCACATTGGACAATTCGAAATACACACACCTGATACACACACACACACCACTCCCACACACCCAATACAATATATAACACACACCCACATCACCCACAAACCCCTACGACCAAAAATCACGAACGAAGGCCAGAGAGAGACACCACCATCAACAATACTAGCATCCACAGGCACACAACACCATCACCCACATAACTTCCACACACCTCACACTACACACCACTACATATCAGCACACTTATCACCCCACACATCACCTACACCACCCCATGGCACGGCAAAGACACCCCAGGTTCTCGGAGGAGGAGCTCAGGGTCATGGTGGAGGAAATCGTCCGGGTAGAGCCACAGCTATTCGGATCACAGGTGCAGCGCACCTCAATTGCAAGGAAGATGGAGCTATGGCGAAGAATAGTGGACAGGGTCAACTCAGTGGGACAGCACCCAAGAAATCGGGAGAACATCAGGAAGAGGTGGAACGACCTACGGGGGAAGGTGCGTTCCATGGTCTCAAGACACCAACTGGCGGTTCAGCGGACTGGCGGCAGACCCCCACCTCCTCCCACACAACTAACAACATGGGAGGAGCAGGTCTTGGTGATTCTGCATCCTGAGGGCCTCGCAGGAGTAGGTGGAGGAATGGACTCTGGTAAGTCAAATCTTAACTATTACATTCCCCACCCTACCTGCATGCCAGCACATACCCCCACCCTCACCCTCACCCCCATCACTCTAAATCCTCACAAATGTCCCAACATCACAAACCACACATTCTAACCCCAAGCCCTGCATGCAACAACAAAGCATGGACACCCATCACTAAAGCATGCCCACTGCACATACCCATACACCCCCCTAAACCATCATCACACAAGGTCCCACACAGGAATGCAAGCACTGGGGTACACGATCACCCACCCATTGCACACCATGCCACACACAGATGTAATAAACATCCTTTTATACCCCTGCAGGACCCCTACCCAAAGACACCGGACAGGAGGGTCCACACATGTCCACACCACCAACCGAAGAGGCCCACAGTGATGACAGAACCTCTGTCCAACTGGATCTAGATGACCAGCCCGGCCCATCGGGGACCTCGGGACAGTCGGTTCCCCGTGCCCAGTCACAGGCCACCACAGAGCTTCCCCCCTCTGGAAACACCTGCACAGCACCCACCCAGCGGGCCCATACGTCCGTCCCAAGGACACGCCAATCAGCAGTGTGTCTACCACTACAGGGAACCCAGGCTAACCCATCACCCCAACAACAACAGGGACCTGGGGGCAGTGGTAGTGGGCACACGGTCCAGGGGACGGAGGCCCAGGAACACAGGGGAACTGGGAGAGCTGCTGTGCGACAGGGGGCGGACAGGCCCAGGGAACCCACTCTCCACGAGGCCCTCTCCTCCATCATGGGAGCCTACCACCACTCCCAGGAGACGATGGCAACGGTACTGGCCAAGTTTCAGGAGATCCAGCGCCTGCAGGAGGAACAGTATATGGGCTTCAGGGAGGAACTCAGAACCATCAATTCCACCCTGGGCACCATCGTAGGGGTGCTGAAGAAAGTACTCAACACCAGGAGGGACACTGTGGCACTACAAGGGGCCCCTGACACTAGCCTGGACGATGAACTGCCCACCACCTCCGCCGGTGCTAGTGGACAGGAGGCACACCACAGGACCACCACACCAGCACCCCACCCCCTGCAGAGGGAGAACCACCTCGCAAAAGGTCCCTGAGATCCAGGAACAAGACAGAGAACGATGCCAAGACCCCGCCAAGAAATGAGACCACCCTGATTGTCATCCTACTGTCCCACTTTGTCACCCTGTCCATCCTTAAACTGCCCCAGCTCCACTTCCTATGCCTATTTGGGCAACGCACCTGTGAGACTAATAGACTGGACTCTGCCATGGACATTCCCCCGCCATCACCCCTCACCATTTTGCTACCCCCTCCAATTTTGAGCACTAAAATAAACACCCTTAAAGCACAAAACAATCTAGAGTCAGCCTGTGATTTCGGAATACTGTATTAGCAATTACTGTGGCAAAAAGCTCTTTCATTTGTAATGTCAACATACCTATGTCACACAACTCTAGTCCATGAGGAATCAAAGCAGATGTCACACTGTGGGACCCAGATCTGTGAAATCGTAAGGGAAAGTGACAACTCAGTGACCATACACTGGGTGAAAACGACAGACAGTAGAGAGGTAGTAGTGTTTAAGTACATGTAGTAGGCAGGTTTGTATTCTTACCTCTGTTTCACTGGAAATATTGCTGGATCACTGAGTCCCTGTTGTCCATGTCTTCTTCCTCTGCTTCCTCGTCTTCACTGTCCACAGGCTCCACAGCTGCAACAACACCGCCATCTGGACCATCCTCCTTCAGAAAAGGCACCTGTTGTCGCAAAGCCAAGTTGTGAAGCATACAGCAGGCCATGATGATCTGGTACACCTTCTTTGGTGAGTAGAATAGGGATCCACCTGTCATATGGAGGCACCTGAACCTGGCCTTCAGGAGGCCGAAGGTCCGCTCGAACACCCTCTTAGTTCGCCCATGGGCCTCATTGTAGCGTTCCTCTGCCCTTGTCCTGGGATTCCTCACTGGGGTCAGTAGCCATGACAGGTTGGGGTAACCAGAGTCACCTGCAAATGGCGAGGGACAACTGTTAGACACACACTAACCTGGAGGGATATCCCCAGACAACCATTCCCACTGACTAGCTTCCAGGTGCTCACCTAATAGCCACACACGGTGCCTCTGGAGTTGACCCATCACATAAGGGATGCTGCTATTCCGCAGGATGTAGACGTCATGCACTGAGCCAGGGAACTTGGCATTCACATGGGAGATGTACTGGTCGGCCAAACATACCATCTGTACATTCATCGAATGATAACTCTTCTGGTTTCTGTACACCTGTTCACTCCTGTGGGGCGGGGGGGTACCAAAGCCACATGTGTCCCATCAATGGCACCTATGATGTTGGGGATATGTCCCAGGGCATAGAAATCACCTTTCACTGTAGGCAAATCCTCCACCTGAGGGAAAACGATGTAGCTTCGCATGTGTTTCAGCAGGGCAGACAACACTCTGGACATTGGAAAACATGGGCTGGGACATCCCTGATGCTATGGCCACTGTTGTTTGAAATGACCCACTTGCAATGAAATGGAGTACTGACAGCACCTGCACTTGAGGGTGGATTCCTGTGGGATGGCGGATAGCTGACATCAGGTCTGGCTCCAACTGGGTACACAGTTCCTGTATTGTGGCACGGTCAAGCCTGTATGTGATTATCACGTCTTTCCTCCATTGTCGACAGGTCCACCAACGGTCGGTACACCGGAGGATGCCGCCATCTCCTCACATGTCCCAGCGGACGGTGCCTATGAAGGACAACAGGGAGCACAGAGTAAAACAACTCAGAGGTACGTACCCACAGCTTACACAGAACACCAATCATAATCAAAAAAGTGACCTGTATGTGTGTTGAGTCTAGGCCTAGGTATGTGTGACGCAGTTAAAAATTAAGCCATGTGGGCCCCTGAAATGGCGACTGCCTGACATGTAAAGTGGGACAATGGGATGTGAGGTAACTGCGCTGGCATTGTACACCGTCGCGGTAGGCGGTCGAAGACCGCAGCGCTATGCTGCATTGGTTAACATTGGACCCTATGGGTCCCAGGAGCCAATGACGATGTACGCCGGCGGGGACGGTACGCACCGCCGCGGACGAGACAGCCATTTTCTATCTGTTCAATCACTCAATACCTGATCTTCGACAGGAGAGGACCTACACTGCAAGTGCTGCTGTGACCTCGGTCTGGAAGAGACAATGGCTCGAGTGTCTGGGGAAAGGGCCCCTGCCTTCACATCGGAGGAGTTGGAGAAACTTGTGGATGGGGTCCACCCCCAGTACACGCTACTCTACGGTCCTCCAGACAAACAGGTAAGTACACTGCGAGAATACTGTATGTGCTATGCCTGTGTGGAGAGGGGTGGATGTAAGAAGGAATGGGGGAGAGTGTGGCGTGCTTGAAACGACGGTGAGTGCATGTGCCACATGGCAAGGGTAGGGATGGGGGCCAATCACTTTGACAGTGCAGTTGGTAATAAGTTTCTCTTCCCTCTGTACAACTCATGTAGGTCAGCGCCCACCAGAAAAAATATATTTGGCGTGCCATCACCAAGGACGTCTGGACCCTGGGGGTCTACCACAGACGGAGCACCCACTGCCGGAAAAGATGGGAGGACATTCGCCACTGGAGCAAGAAAACGGTGGAGGCTCAGCTGGGGATGGCCTCCCAACGTGGGAGGGGTGCCCGTCGCACCATGACCCCCCTGATGTTCAGGATCCTTGCGGTATGTACCTGGAGTTCGATTGGTGCTTGATGGCATCACAGCAGCCACAAGAGGGTGAGTACACTCTCATTCTGCTGATTTTGCGTGCAGTGGAGGGGTCTGGGTGGGGGAGGTGGGCTGTGGGTTTCCCTAAGCCAGGGCGAGTTCCGTAGGCAAGGTCCCTCCGTAAGGCAGGCCATGTGGCACCCCACCACACCTCTGTAGAGTGCCAACTACACCTAGCCATGCCCCTGTGTCATCCATGTGTGCAGATGTCATCCATAGCCTAGTAGGCCATTTCCCAGGAATTGAACAGTGGAGCCCAAGAGCGCGGCGTAGTGCAGGGGTCTTCTGTGTCTGTCGTGTCCACCAACGGTAGCAGCAATGCATGCACTCAACATGTCTTTCTTCTGTCGTCCCCCACCCTTTTTGTGGTCTCCCTGTTCTTGTGTGCATTAGCATCATCAGGCGGAGGAGCAGTGGCACCGGAGCACAAGGGGGCTGCATCCCACATGGCCATGGAGGGCCACACTACGGAATCGGACTTCACCAGTGGGACGGAGGGCGAGGGGAGCTCCACGGCGGGGACAGGAGCTGAGACCAGTGACACGGACTCGTCCTCTGATGGGAGCTCCCTTGTGGTGGCGGTAACATCTGTGCCACCCCCATCTACAGGTACAGCCGCCACCCCCCCTTCCAGCACCGCCCTCCCAGCAGCCCCTCAGCCTTTGCCTCGTGCCTGCTCACCCAGGAGGGTGGGCATCACCTTCGCCCCAGGCACCTCAGGCCCTGCCCTAGTCACCCCTGCTGCCCTCAGTGAGGAGGCCATTGACCTCCTCAGGTCCCTCACTGTTGGGCAGTCTACCATTTTGAATGCCATCCAGGGTGTAGAAAGGCAGTTGCAACAAACCAATGCATTCCTGGAGGGCATTCATTCTGGTCAGGCGGCCCTTAAGCGAGCTTTTCAGACTCTGGCCTCAACACTGATGGCAGCCACTTTCCCTGTGTCTAGCCTCCCCCCTCCAACTTCCTCCACCCAGACCCAATCCCCTGTACCCCAGCCTATCCCAAGCACACCTCTAGACCAGTATGCACACACATCAACACACAAGGGAAGCTCAGGCAAACATAAGCACCACACATCCCACAGGCACTCACGCAAGCATCACACACATGCAGACACACCAACATCCACTACCTCCACTGTGTCCCCCTCCTCCTCGTCTCCCCCCTCCCTCCCAGTCTCGTCTACACTCACACCTGCATGCACTACCTCTACAGCCACTACTACCATCACCAGCACACCCACCACCACACCCCGCTCACGTGCTGTCACCACCCCCTCTACCATTCACACGTCCCCTGTGTCCTCTCCCAGTGTGTCTGTGATGCCCCCTCCCAAGATATACAAACGCAGGCACACACCCACCCAATAGCCATCCACCTCAGGACAGCCTCCAGCGCATGCACCTTCACCCAAAGTCAGCAAACACAACCTCTTCTTCCACTCCCAAACCCCCTCCAGCTACTCGTCCCAGTGTCTCCAAAAAACGTTTCCTGTCCAACCTTGACCTCTTTCCCACACCTCCCCCACCCCGCCCGTCTCCTAGGTCCCGAACTAGCACCTCAGCCACAACATCTCCGGGACCAGTGGTGCCTGTAGTAACCGGAATCTGGAGTGCACCGGCCACCAGGGCAGCCAGAGTGGCACGGAGCCACAGCACAGACAGTCCCCCACCTGTGAAGCATCAGAAGTTGGCCAGTGACCGGCGGGAGAGGGGGAAGACCCCAGCCACCAAAGCCGCTCCCAGGGGTACAGGTGGGAGTGTGGAGTCAGCTGCGACACCTTCCTAGGTGGGGAAGGGGCACAAGAAACTCAGCAACTCTGGGAAGAGCAGCACGGTGGAGAAGACCGCCCTCAGCCCCGCTGCCCAGGAGGCCACCACCAGCACCAGCCCTGCTGCCCAGGAGGCCACCACCAGCCCTGCTGCCCAGGAGGCCACCGCCACCAGCCCAGCTGCCCAGGAGGCCACCACCAGCACCAGCCCTGCTGCCCCGGAGGCCACCGCCAGCACCAGCCCTGCTGCCCAGGAGGCCACCGCCAGCACTAGCCCTGCTGCCCAGGATGCCACCAGCCCAGATGCCCAGGAGGCCACAGCCGTCATCCCCGCTGGAACAGAGAGGACCGCCAGCACAAGCCCCGCTGGGCTAGAGAGGACCGCCAGCACAAGCCCCGCTGGGCCATGAAGGACCGCCAGCACAAGCCCCGCTGGGACATGAAAGACCGCCAGCAGCTGAGTCACTGCTAAGGCACCGCTGAACAGGGCACCGCCGTCTCAAGCACCGCTGAACAGGGCACTGCCGTCTCAAGTACCGCTGAACAGGGCACCGCCGTCTCAAGCACCGCTGAACAGGGCACCGCCGTCTCAAGCACCGCTGAACAGGGCACTGCCTTATCAAGCACTGCTGGCCCATGAGCGCCAAGGGCACTGACGCTACTGAGTCCGTCACGGGCAGAATGAAGCACTCTGGGCACCATGCCCCCTCCAGAACCAGTGGAGAGATCCATCCACTACCTATGTCCTTAGCAGGATGGAGCACTCTGGGCACCATGCCCCCACCAGAACCAGTGGAGAGATCCATCCACTACCTCTGTCCTTAGCAGGATGGAGCACTCTGGGCACCATGCCCCCTCCAGAACCAGTGGAGAGATCCATCCACTACCTCTGTCCTTAGCAGGATGAAGCACTCTGGGCACAAGGCCCCCTCCAGAACCAGTGGAGACTGTTGTCCACTTGAGAGACTGTGGCTTTGCACTCCCCAGGATGGAACAGTGGGCAACACACCCACTGTAGAGACTTGAGAGACTGTGGCTTTGCACTCCCCAGGATAAGGCAGTGGGCAACCCACCCACTGTAGAGATTTGAGAGACTGTGGCTTTGCACTCCCCAGGATATGGCAGTGGGCAACCCACCCACTGGAAAGACTTGAGAGACTGTGGCTTTGCACTCCCCAGGATATGGCAGTGGGCAACCCACCCACTGGAAAGACTTGAGAGACTGTGGCTTTGCACTCCCCAGGATATGGTAGTGGGCAACCCACCCACTGTAGAGACTTGAGAGACTGTGGCTTTGCACTCCCCAGGTTATAGCAGTGGACAACTCACCCACAGTAGAGACTTGAGAGACTGTGGCTTTGCACTCCCCAGGATTGAACAGTGGGCATGTGGCCCTCTCATGGATTTGGCGTCGTGCACTCAAGCGGCTGAGGTGCCCCCCCTTTCCCTCCCCCTGAGGTGCCTGTTTTCTTGCTCTCTGATGCCCCTGCAGTGTTCTCTCCGTCATGGTCGGGGATCTTGTGTGGGCCTCGCCCATACCGTGTGGGCCCAGTGTTCCACGGACTTAATTGGAGCACTACCTGGACTACTATGCTTGGTGTATATTTTGTTAATGGTGTGTATATATATATATATATATTTTTTTGCCTACTTGATTTTAATATATTACAATGGTTACACTCATTTTCTATTGTCTTTTCATTCTTCCGAGGGGGTTGGGGGTGTAACTGTAATGTATCATGCTCAGTGCTTTAAATGGGCCGATACTGTCCGGTACTGAGTACCGGCACTTTTTTATTTTGAGAGGGGGAGTACCGGCGCTTCTCAAGAAAACCGTAATACTTTTAATTGGAGAGTACCGGCACTTCTCGGAAACAAGCAGGTACTCTGGCACAGAGTACCTGCACTTTATTTTTTCCATTTCAAGCACTGATCATGCTGTATTAGTGTGTGTGTTGTAGTGGGTGAGGGTGGGGGTGGGGGTGTTGCGTGTGTGTGTCCCTGTTTTTTCCTTCCCCCCTCTCCTGTGTCGTAGGTGCAGTACTCACCGTGGTCTTCGCCGCCGGCGTTCATACTCCTGGTAGAAGAGCAGGAAGACTGGTGTCCTAGTTCCTCGTGGGGTGTGTAGAGGTGAGCGTTTTCCCTTCGAAATCCTGTTTTCGCCGTGTTTTTGTCCGAGGTGAATCCGCCCCGGAAAAGGTGGCGGATTGGTAGGTTGTGATACTGTGGGTGGTACATTGTCCTCCGCCTGTCTGTTTGCGGTGACCACCGCGCTGTTTGCTTGTACCGCCGCGGCGGTCGGAGTGTTAAAGTGGCTGTCTTTGTTGGCGGTTTCCGCCATGGTCGTAATTGCAAAAATTTTACCGCCGGCCTGTTGGCGGTCTTACCGCCGCTTTAACACCGACCGCCAGGGTTGTAATGACCACCCAAGTACTCAATTGTTTGTGAGGGTTATATGGAGGGCCTACAGATAATCATACACCTTCATTGCCACTCGTGTCTGACTCTGGAATAGGTCCATAAGACTTCAAATGTTTTGACATTCATCTGCAACAATATCCATTGATTGAACTTTCATGCAGTTCATGTGTCGCTGTAGGCACAACTGTTGGACAGATCTAGACAAGTTTGAGCCCTCTGTATGATTGTGATGCACTGTCGAAGGACTGGTCTGCAAATATATTGAGTGCTGCCTCACATACACCAAAGGAAAAAAAACACCCACAATAATGAAAAGAAGCACAAAAATAGTAAAAAAGTAAATTCCAAAGACAGAAATCTTGAAACCTTTTGAAGTGAAGTTGCAGGAGCAGAATTTAAGTACAGAAAGACCTTTATAATTAGCTGGTGGATCTCTGTAGGCAAGTTTGAGCCATCTGTGGAGGGTTGAAGTACTTTTGCATGTCTGCAAAAAACAGAAAAAGAAAACCTGCACAAAAAATGCAATGGAACACCAGTGGCTCAGAAGATTAGAAAGCATGACACAGTTTGGAACATATCAACAGATGCTGAATGTGTAATTTACATATATGTTAAAGTGATATAAACGAAGCTAACCATAGCTTCCCTTTACCCTTGATTTTTTGTTGAATTTGTTTCTTTTTTTATATGCTTATCAGGTCTCCTTTCAGAGGGCCAAAGGGTATCCAGGGGTTACTGTGACCCACTGTGGTGGTTATGGCTTTTACTCCTGTCTAGGGGCTTGTCTTCTCCTGCAGGGGTGGCACCAGAGCTGATGGATCCACAACCCAGATCACAAATGCAGCAAAGGGGTTTACACCTGAGTGTCAGCCTCCGGCGACCTATGACTCACAACAGTTCAGTTCCTTTGTGATTCTGTGTTCCTGTAGCGTGCACCTTATCAGTTCCACCATCTCCCATGAACACTGTGTGCTTTCCTCCTTGCCCAACACCCTTCCTGAATCATAACATGCCTTTGGTGGGCACAGGGGACGCTCTGCTCCCCTCCCATCTTGCTCTCCCCAAAGCCCCAAGAATGTCAGCAATCCACATATCCTGTCTGGTTCTGCAGTCCACTACTCCATTTTAGGATTTGCTAGGCTCATGTTATGTACGCACAGACACACATACATGCAGTCTCTAGAATAGAGGAACACGTGCTCCTCACAGTGCTACATTCCTCTCATTTAGGCCAGGCAAGTTGTGAATACAGCAGTGGATCTTTAACAGAGTGAACAGTAGTCGTCACTCCTATGACATGAGAAACAGCCCAGCCATTCTACTGTTCACCAATCAGGTATGCTGCCGCCACCATGCTTGTATTTCACAACTCTGGGTGAGGGCAGTAGCCCAACCCATTGCAAGGGAAGCACTTTTGGCACCCCACATGTTCTACTGCAGACTGCAGTCAATCAAGGTAGGCTTATGTCACTGCACCCACGCATGATCTGTGCATGTCACATGACCAATTTTGTAACCAGGATTCCAGATCCACATGCAGCTTGGAGAACCCGGGCTAAGGTACACGTCTGTTACCATGCAGTGGGCTTTGCCATTGAAACAATGCTACTTCCAATTTCTCTGAGCTTTTGGCCATGCACAGCAAGAGACGGCCTCAAGAAGCTAACCCCTGCTGCGCATGTCCTTTTTCCATGTATAGTTTAGTCCTAGCATTTCTCTTTCAGCCAGGTCCTGTGCCCAACCACCACAGACAGTCAGTCCACAGTGAGTGGCCAAACTACCACTGCACATGGCCTTCAATTATGCATAGTGAGTGCTGGTTTCAGGTCCTGGCCTACCTCTAGGCCCGCACCAAGCTGTCTGCAGGTGGCCAACCCCCACTGATCCGACCATGCTGAATAGGAGGTGGCAGGAATGCCTGACCTTTGTCCATGCCCTGCACCCAACCTGCTGCATGTGCACAACCCCTGATGTGCATGGCCTATGGCAGTGTGCAGCGGGGTTGGCCAACGGGCCTGGTCTACATCTAGGCTGGCCTTCCAACCTGCCATGAGACTCTATCTCCTATTGCCATGCCAAACTCGAATTGGATAAATCTTTATTGGAACGTTCCATGTGCCAAAGTTTTAAAGAAAACGTAATTTGCCTTTTCAATCAAAAGTGTGACCTAACCATAACTATAGAATTGCCATATCCAACTTTGTAGTATATGCATATATATATTTACTTTTAAAGATAGATATATATCTATATATCTATTTATATATATATATATAGATAGATAGATACTTAACTAAAACACAATCCACAAGCCATCATATACCACATCCAAGATTCCCTGTGCCCAACCCTTCACAGGCAGCCAACCACAAATGTACAAGGCCTTTAGTTGTTTGCAGCAGGGGAGTGACCGCAGGGCCCGGCCTTTAG
This sequence comes from Pleurodeles waltl, assembly GCF_031143425.1. Classification (NCBI taxonomy): domain Eukaryota; kingdom Metazoa; phylum Chordata; class Amphibia; order Caudata; family Salamandridae; genus Pleurodeles; species Pleurodeles waltl. Next base: position 413,040,808 of record NC_090443.1, on the reverse strand, counting down.
CCGGACCCTACATCTTACTTTCTCCCAGTGGCCAAGACCCACAGGGTTCGGCCTTCAGCTGTGTGCAGCGAGTGTTGGCAAGAGGGCCTGCCCTCTGGACGGGCCCTACATTCAACACTCCATAGACAGCCAAACCTCACTGTATATGCCTGAAAGCAGTGCACAGCAAGTCTGGCAACAGAGCCTGGCCTCCTCAAATGTGATGGATGAATGGCAATGTCCTAAAATGTACACTACCAGTGTCCATTTTAGGGCAATTCCTTATTACTCAATTCTCATTTCTCACTCGCCATCCCTCCACAATCCTGCTTCTCACTCTTCCCCCATTTTATTATCGCTTCTTTGGTGATCAGTATAAGCACTGATGGTATTACTTGTGCCCTGTGTAGACAAAGGGAGCAAAAATTGGCATGGGGGTAGCGAGAGGGAAAGAGTGAGAGGAGAGAGAAAGGAGGGCAGGGTTTAGTATTAGACAGGTGGTATAAAAAAGGATAAGGATGGTGTGAGAAGGATAGTGGTGGGACGATAGGGTGGACATCGATAACTTGAAACACCGGCGGCAGAGGTAGTATGGGAAGGATGGGGAAAGAAGAAATGAGTGTGTGGTTGGAAGCTCGTGACGGAAAAGGAAATTTCTGTATTGAAAACTGTAGCGGAAGGGATAGCAGAGCAGGCACTGTGGCAGGATGAGGCAATTAGTTTGTAGTGAAAGTGATGAAGTAGTAGGGTGGACACCAGAAGGAGGGTGGCTGAGTGAAAGGTGGAGCAGGAGAAACAGTCAAGAACCGAGAGGGCAGTGAGACAGGAGTGGAAATTAAAAGAGGAGTGGCAGATCAGGATCAGAATCTAGTCATAGGCGTGTGACAGCGGAAGCAGTGGGGCAGTGTGGGAGCAGTGGAGCAAGGAAAGTGGAAGGCGACGGGAGGTGGAAGCAATGATGGAACTCTGTTGATGGGGACGGGATGAGTGGAAGACACTGGGGAAGATGATCCGGGCAGAGGATGGGTTGAAGACTACTAGGTCTTGTGGAGCAGCCACAAAGGATGTGAGGTTGAAGAAAGCTGAGGCTATGCCAAGCACGCCTTATAGGCGGTGGCCTAGCAACATAGCTCATCTAGCTTTTGCAGCAAAATATTTAGATGAAGAAAACTGACAAATAGGTAGATAGAACCTATGGGATGAAACTCCATGAGGCAAGAGTGACTTCAGGAGTTTAAAACAATCAGCCACAGTGAGATTCACCTGGGGTAGCTGGCTGAGAAGATGGGTACGAGGGATATAACAGACATAAGATTACTTGAACAACCCACCCAGAGGGTTCAGTCAGACTGCCAGAACCCCTTGATATGGTCCTCACTGGAGTGAACTATACAATGAGGCTTGGACTCCTTGACTCCATGTGCCAAGAATGAGGGTCCAACCCGATGCTGAAGGCACAGCAGGCAAAGGATACTCAAAACGTGACATCCAGAGGTCCTCCATGGGCAGGCTAAGCATATTCAGACAGCTAAAGACCCAAAGAGTCCACCCAGATGCAGAGCGCACTAAGGGAACCAAAACTAATTAGTATGAGACAAAGTTCACTCAGATGCTGAAATACAGAGTGGGCTGAGGAACTCGGACTACATAATTCTGGATGCAGACACAAGACTATCTTTGCCCAGATGCTGAATACCTATGAGGCAGATCATATTCAACTACTAAAGGTAGGTGGTAGGTCCTTCTCTGTCATAGCTGCCCAGAGTTAGAACAAGCTCCCAGATCCACTCAAAAAAGAAGCAAATCAGTTTCAGGATGAAGCTTAAAACTTTGCTCTTTCCATGTACTCTGCTTAAAACTTGGCTCTCTCCATGTACTAGGCTTAAAACATGGCTCTCTCCGTGTACTCAGCTTAAAACTTTGCTTTCTCCATGGTTATGGATAGCTGCAGTTTAGAACGTGCTTCTGGACCGTTTAGTGCCTTCATATCACTGTGAGATGATATCTGCGCTCTATAAAACAAATAAACTTTAACATAAACACTGTGACATTTACGCATGTGCAGAACGCAGAGCAGGCACCACTACAAACAAACAGATCTAAACGAAAGTGCTCCAAATGCCTGCCTCTAAATGTTGGATACAGTGTGGCTTGTGACAAGCTGCTGGAATAACAAATAATATCATTAGAAGGCCCACCCATGCAGTGGTATGCAAAGTCAACTTCCCAGAGCACCTCTGCCTTCTCTAAATAACAATGTATTTTAATGCACAGATCCATAACTAAGGATACTCCACGCCGAGAATATTTTTGTGCATAATTATAAGAAAATGTGAGATACTTCAGTGTGCGTAGATGGGGGTCCCCAAACATTTCTCTATTAAGAGCAACTTATGTTCACTGAAAATTATCTTGAGGGATGCAAGATTACCAGCAGAGATTACCTCACTTCTTTAAACATGGTTGCCAGCAGTAATGTGAAAGCACTTGTTCACACAAGGGATATCGGGAGGAAAAAAAAACTGGAGTATGTCCAACTATAGTTATAATCTAACAACTACAATGGGTGCTCCAGGTTATGGGTCTCAAAATAATTGTGTATCGTAAGATAATTTTTCTCCACTAGTTTTAGCAGATCACTTAGTTTAATTGCCCCTTTGCCTCTTCCTGAACAATACCACACCATCTCTTACACAGGGTCCTTAACTATATTAACACATCAAACGTAGATAAACTGGCACCCCTACTGGGTATCAGTGTGAATGAGGTGGGGCTTATGATGACGCATACTACCCTTAGATGGGTGAGGGATTTCACCCTTTAATAAGAAATGACCTTAAAATATATCATTCTTTTGAGATATATACCTTGAAGTTGCCATACATATATACATACGCACATACCTACATACATAAATACAAACATACATTTCCTGCCCCATATTCTGGTCTCAGGGAGAATTCAGGGCAAGCCTACTTGAGCAATGTCATCTTCTTATTTGTAGGCCCAGGGGCTGCCTTTGCAGACATATTTTCAGCAAACATGTGGCTAGTTCTTCATATGTCTTCAGCACCACCGCCTATAAGAGTCTATACTTATACAACTTCAGTAGTGGGATCCCCGGAATAATATATATTAAATCTGTGGCTATGTTCCAAATAAGGTTAGCTAATAGTGTGCAGTATTATGTTTGTTGTGTTTTGGTTCCTTTCTTGTTTGAGCAAGAACTGGGATGAGGAGACCGGGTTTACTTGTCAAGGACTCCACTGCTCGTAGAACTACTCTTCCTTGCAAAGGTCCTTACGAAAGCAGCAGTGTAAAGTAGTGGGTTTATCTCATGGGTAAGTACTGTGACAAGCCATAGCAGGAGTGGGAGTCATGAAAGTTACCTGTAAAGAGGCCAGCTAGAATTATACCATTCTGTGGCAGTGGCGTTTTCCTCACAATTATGGATTTACCACACAAATTTGCTGATTGCTGACACTAGGCAAAGGTCAGCTTGTCACCTTTCAGTTGCTGGGCGCTGCTTTTAGATGGTAAACTGAAATGGGGTGAAACCTTTGCCCAAACAGTATTAATATGAGATAAAATGTAAAAATACTGCCACGCAACAAGACGCATTAAGTGATGTCATTTGTTTTTGCCTCATAATTTAGTAACCCCGCCACATAATGCGATCTTCCTTTGTCCCATAATTCCAGTGGCCTTGCTGGTTAGTAATGTAAGCATTGTGCCGGTAGCCCCAGAACAGACCAAAGGAAAGGAACAAATTAAAACACAGAGCCTGAACACCTGCATCTGGGAAAGCACCATGGGCCAGATGTAGCAACAAACCAAATTGCGAGTTGCAATTTGCGAGTCCATCCGACTCGCAAATTGCAACTCGCAATTTGGTATGCAGTATGGTGTCTCAGACACCGACTGCGACTCGCTATGGGGTCGCAATGACCCACCTCATGAATATTCATGAGGTGGGTCGCAAATTGCGGCCCCATAGCGAGTATAGGCACTCGCAAACATGGAGGCCTGCTGTCGTCAGCAGACCTCCATGTTCATGACTGCTTTTAAATAAAGCAGTTTTTTTTTTTGTTAAGTGTAGCCCGTTTTCCTTACAGGAAAACGAGCTGCACTTAAAAAAAAAACGAAACCTTTAGTTTCGGTATTTTTTCAGGGCAGGGAGTGGTCCCTTGGACCAGTCCCTGCCCTGAAAAAATATTTTTGGGTCCAGTCACAAACTGGAAGGGGTCCCATGGGGACCCCTTCCAATTTGCGAGTGGGTTACCATCCACTTGAAGTGGATGGTAACTGCGATGCCATTTGCGACTGCGTACGCGGTCGCAAATGGTATTGCATCCCACTGCGAGTCGCAAATAGGAAGGGAACACCCCTTCCTATTTGCGAGTCGCAAATGCATTTTGCGAGTCGGTTCCGACTCGCAAAATGCATTTCTGCATAGGAAACTGCGTTTTGCGAATCGCAAACGGCAAATTTTGCCGTTTGCGAGTCGCAAACAGTTTCCTACATCTGGCCCCAGGACTCTAAACTTGTGACCTAAAAGGATTATCATTGCGCCGAACCGCAATAATCCTAAAACCAACAGGGTAAAAATGCCCACCAACTTCATGAACATGCGAGTGAACTGTTATCCTATTTTGATAGATGAACTCAAATGTAGTTAATTTTTTGAGTGAAAATACTCAACTTGTCGTCATCACTTTGATATTATATATCCATAGTTGTGCCCTTATTGTGTAGCCATTTTTGTTTCAGCTCCATGCACGTTATTTTAGCACACTAGGCCTGCTGCTGTGCACTTTAACCTAGATATATTTTATTCAGCTTTGTTTATTATTTTAACAATAGCCACATTTGCAGTCTTGTTTTATTTCTCTCTATCTAGCTATTCTTTGCTTAGGCTAGCACTGTGTTCTTGAACAAGCACTCTGTGCTTCTCTCAAGGCTACAATGAGATAGGTTGCCGGTGAACGTGGTAAACGTTTTGTCTCTGGTATTCATAGAAACACACACATCCTTACGCAGGGACATTTTCTCAGAACATAAGTTGTTTTATTATAAAAACACTTCCTTGTCCCATACACGTTAGAGGGAGATTCCAGCTAGAGTACCACGACTCTATGCTGATTGCTGAACCCTTCGCTACAGCTGCTTATGCAGACTTCAGGCCTTTGCTCAGGTATGGGGGATAACGTCTTCCCAGGGGAACCTGAAGGACAGAACTAGAGCTTAACATGCTGTGCTCTAACATAGCCTAGGTAGGAATGAGTCTACTTGACTCTAATGCCAATATGGTAGTGATCTTTCTATGCATTACTCTCCTTGTCACAATTCTAATTCTGTCAAGCTTTATCGTCCTGGTTATTGCAGTACATGATTTATTGTCTAAGATGCAGTCGCTTCATTAAAACCTTATTGAAACATATACTGCCTATGTTTGTCATTTGGATATGTGAGACTAATGTAACTGAGAGAAACGGATGAGGCTTGAGTAACCACGATTTCCTTGAGAAGTCAATTGTGTCATGTGCTCGGCTGCTCAATCATCCCTGCTCTTGGGTAGAGATGAGGCACTGCTAGTTAGCTGGAGCAAAACCCAGATTGGGGCTACAGGTGTCACCTGTAGATGGTTAAGACTCAGTCTCCCACACCGCAGGCGATTCTGCCACTCAAATACAGTAGTCTCATTAGAATAATGAGAGCATACGCGACACCCTAAAGCTGCACAACTGGCATTTGCATGCTATTGAGGTTGCTATATTCCTCCATGTCACAAGGACACAACTATCCAATCTTTGACTCATTTTTCACAATTGTTGTGCTCAAGTTATTTAATTTAATGAACCCCAGCCTAGTACAGCCAGTATGCATTGACTTCTTAGGTACAGCACTAGCTGGATAGAGTGATATCTAACCTAATACAGAGCACTGTAGAGATGTCAGCTAACACAGCATATTTTATAGCAGGTAGAACATGATCAAATGAAAAATATGTAACTACAGAAATAGCCTCTTTCACTTTAGACACATCTAGAGGAAAGCAGGGCTCAAGCTGATGACATCAGCTGTCAAGTATTAGCGAGGTCCATAGAAGAGCATGCTCAAATCATTTAATCAAACATGCAAGAATGGAGTGAAAAAAATAATTACCACAACTGCCTACTATGCTGAACTTATTAACGGCCATTAAAGGGAAATGTACCTTTTTTATCTAAAATGTACTGCCAACTCCCTGTGAGATGTTTTCCGCAACCCTTTATTTTTGTTTTTAAAAACTCACACATTCATAACATGGGATGATCTATTTTAGTATACAACCTTTTCACAGGGATTGAAGTAAGTTAACCTACTACCCATGTTTTAAAATCTGGACAAATAGGCTTTGCCTTTCTTAGGTCCGGCCTTCAGACAATGCTTATTTGTAAGCTTTACTCTGTCTCTCCATCACGCTATGTCTAGACCAATCAGTCCTCTATCCCCGCTCTGACTCATCCCAAACCCATTCTACTACTTTGTTCTCCAAAATATCACTGCCTAAGCTCTTCCCTCCTCTACCGCATCGAGCTCACCCCAAACCTCAGTTTACTACTATGATCTCCCAAGCAACCCTACTAAATTCTCCCTCATTTATCTCACCTTTGATTCATCCAAAACTCCTTTTGCTAATATGATCTCCCTAACCCAATTTTACAGACTCTTCCCTCCTCCATCTCTCCTTTACTCATCCCAAGCCTCATCCTATTACTATAAACTCCAAATTAACACTTCTGGATTCTTCCCTCTTCTATCCCTCCATTACTCTAGTCAATCCTACTAACAAACTCACATATCCTACGCTCAAATTAACTCTTACTAATACTAATACTGTACTCAGATTGCCCTATACTAATCCACCACTAATTCCTCTTGGGTTCCGGAGTAGCGTACTACTTGCCGCAAAGCTATTTGACGCCTCGTTGGGGTAGTAAGCGCTATGTAAACACAATTACAATTACAATAAATTAATAATTAGAAAATACATTCATATATACATTCATGGGCACATCCACCTTAAACAGATGCTAGGGATGGTGGTCCAGTTCATTACTTTACCAGTGTCTTTTTTCTTTCTGTTCATTATCCTTTTCAATTTTAACATCCTGGTGTTTCCCTGTGTTTAAATCATGCTAACAGGTTACAGTAATACAATGCAATCAATAGCTTTTGCTTGTGCCAATAGAAATCATCCTTTCCTTTGATGTGTACTAAAGCTAAAAGGGCTTCTACACCTGTCCTTTCAAATTAAACATGTTATTGCAAATTGGAGGTCCGACATATTGGTTTTGCCGATGCTTGTTCGTATTCGGCTTTGGCATATTCCATTAGCCACTGATTTTTTATTGCTGAAAAAGGTAATTCTGATAATGTGTTTCTGGTGTTGGCTTAAGTATCAGGTTCAAAATGTATATTTGGTAGCCATATGGGTTTGTTTAAGAAAGGCATTAAAAGGGGGCATACCATTGAATACAATGGGCCCCTATGTACTCTGCAGGAGTGGCACCAAAATTGTGACACTACTCCTGCAAAGTACATCAATAACGTCAAAAATAATGAGGCTATTGCCCTCTACCCTGCGCCATGGTGTGTCTTATTTTAAATACGGCTCACACATGGCGGCGGTACGGGGCGCTAAGGGGCACAAGTAAAGTGGCGCTGCACAGCGCCACTTTCCTTAAATCAGCCCCCTAAGCGTTTTCTTAGGAACTAGCCGCCGGCCCAGCCCAATGCCTGGGTGTAGGAGGCTGGACTGGCTTGTAGTGAGTACCAAGGGGTACTTGCACCTTGCACCAGGCCCAGTTATCCCTTATTAGTGTATAGGGTGTCTAGCAGCTTAGGCTGATAGATAATGGTAGCTTAGCAGAGCAGCTTAGGCTGAACTAGGAGACGTGTGAAGCTACTACAGTACCACTTAGTGTCATATGCACAATATCATAAGAAAACACAATACACAGTTATACTAAAAATAAAGGTACTTTATTTTTATGACAATATGCCAAAGTATCTTAGAGTGTACCCTCAGTGAGAGGATAGGAAATATACACAAGATATATATACACAATAGCAAAAATATGCAGTATAGTCTTAGAAAACAGTGCAAACAATGTATAGTTACAATAGGATGCAATGGGGAAACATAGGGATAGGGGCAACACAAACCATATACTCCAAAAGTGGAATGCGAACCACGAATGGACCCCAAACCTATGTGACCTTGTAGAGGGTCGCTGGGACTATTAGAAAATAGTGAGAGTTAGAAAAATAACCCTCCCCAAGACCCTGAAAAGTGAGTGCAAAGTGCACTAAAGTTCCCCTAAGGACAAAGAAGTCGTGTTAGAGGAATAATGCAGGAAAGACACAAACCAACAATGCAACAACTGTGGATTTCCAATCTGGGGTACCTGTGGAACAAGGGGACCAAGTCCAAAAGTCACAAGCAAGTCGGAGATGGGCAGATGCCCAGGAAATGCCAGCTGTGGGTGCAAAGAAGCTTCTAGTGGACAGAAGAAGCTGTGGTTTCTGCAGGAACGCAAAGGGCTAGAAACTTCCCCTTTGGAGGACGGATCCCTCTCGCCTTGTAGAGTCGTGCAGAAGTGCTTTCCTGCCGAAAGAACGCCAACAAGCCTTGCTAGTTGCAAATCATGCGGTTAGTGTTTTTGGATGCTGCTGTAGTCCAGGAGGGACTAGGAGGTCGCAAATTGGACCAGAAGGTAGAGGGGAGGTCGAGCAAGACAAGGAGCCCTCTTAGCAGCAGGTAGCACCCAGAGAAGTGCCAGAAACAGGCACTACGATGATGCATGAAACAGTGCTCAACGGAAGTCGCACAAAGAAGTCCCAAGTCGCCGGAGAACAACTTAGGAGGTCGTGCAATGCAGGTTAGAGTGCCGTGGACCCAGGCTGGACTGTGCACAAAGGATTTCTGCCGGAAGTGCACGGAGGCCGGAGTAGCTGCAAAAGTCGCGGTTCCCAGCAATGCAGTCTAGCGAGGTGAGGCAAGGACTTACCTCCACCAAACTTGGACTGAAGAGTCACTGGACTGTGGGAGTCACTTGGACAGAGTTGCTGGATTCGAGGGACCTCGCTCGTCGTGCTGAGAGGAGACCCAAGGGACCGGTAATGCAGCTTTTTGGTGCCTGCGGTTGCAGGGGGAAGATTCCGTCGACCCACGGGAGATTTCTTCGGAGCTTCTAGTGCAGAGAGGAGGCAGACTACTCCCACAGCATGCACCACCAGGAAAACAGTCGAGAAGGCGGCAGGATCAGCGTTACAGAGTTGCAGTAGTCGTCTTTGCTACTATGTTGCAGTTTTGCAGGCTTCCAGCGCGGTCAGCAGTCGATTCCTTGGCAGAAGGTGAAGAGAGAGATGCAGAGGAACTCGGCTGAGCTCTTGCATTCGTTATCTAAAGTTTCCCCAGAGACAGAGACCCTAAATAGCCAGAAAAGAGGGTTTGGCTACTTAGGAGAGAGGATAGGCTAGCAACACCTGAAGGAGCCTATCACAAGGAGTCTCTGACGTCACCTGGTGGCACTGGCCACTCAGAGCAGTCCAGTGTGCCAGCAGCACCTCTGTTTCCAAGATGGCAGAGGTCTGGAGTACACTGGAGGAGCTCTGGACACCTCCCAGGGGAGGTGCAGGTCAGGGGAGTGGTCACTCCCCTTTCCTTTGTCCAGTTTCGCGCCAGAGCAGGGCTAAGGGGTCCCCTGAACCGGTGTAGACTGGCTTATGCAGAATTGGGCACATCTGTGCCCAAGAAAGCATTTCCAGAGGCTGGGGGAGGCTACTCCTCCCCTGCCTTCACACCATTTTCCAAAGGGAGAGGGTGTAACACCCTCTCTCAGAGGAAGTCCTTTGTTCTGCCATCCTGGGACAAGCCTGGCTTGACCCCAGGAGGGCAGAAACCTGTCTGAGGGGTTGGCAGCAGCAGCAGCTGCAGTGAAACCCCAGGAAAGGCAGTTTGGCAGTACCAGGGTCTGTGCTACAGACCACTGGGATCATCGAATTGTGCCAACAATGCCAGGATGGCATAGAGGGGGCAATTCCATGATCTTAGACATGTTACATGGCCATATTCGGAGTTACCATTGTGAAGCTACATATAGGTAGTGACCTATATGTAGTGCACGCGTGTAATGGTGTCCCCGCACTCACAAAGTTCAGGGAATTGGCCCTGAACAATGTGGGGGCACCTTGGCTAGTGCCAGGGTGCCCTCACACTAAGTAACTTTGCACCTAACCTTTAGCAGGTAAAGGTTAGACATATAGGTGACTTATAAGTTACTTAAGTGCAGTGTAAAATGGCTGTGAAATAACGTGGATGTTATTTCACTCAGGCTGCAGTGGCAGGCCTGTGTAAGAATTGTCAGAGCTCCCTATGGGTGGCAAAAGAAATGCTGCAGCCCATACGGATCTCCTGGAACCCCAATACCCTGGGTACCTCAGTACCATATACTAAGGAATTATAAGGGTGTTCCAGTAAGCCAATGTAAATTGGTAAAAATGGTCACTAGCCTGTTAGTGACAATTTAGAAAGAAATGAGAGAGCATAACCACTGAGGTTCTGATTAGCAGAGCCTCAGTGAGACAGTTAGGCACTACACAGGGAACACACACATATAGGCCACAAACTTATGAGCACTGGGGTCCTGACTAGCAGGGTCCCAGTGACACATAACAAACATACTGAAAACATAGGGTTTTCACTATGAGCACTGGGCCCTGGCTAGCAGGATCCCAGTGAGACAGTGAAAACACCCTGGCATACACTCACAAACAGGCCAAAAGTGGGGGTAACAAGGCTAGAAAGAGGCTACTTTCCCACACAACCCCCCCCCCCCCCAAACGAAGGACAATAAGGCTAACCTTGGCCAGTTGAGACTTTATTGTCTAAGTGGTGATAAGTAGAGAGTAGCTCTGCAATAGACTGGTTACTCCCTTTATCATCCACTATATGGTTACTTCCCTGTGGGGATGTAAACCATCCTGTTTGAAGTTTTTTAGCTAAGCAACAATGTGAAGATGTATTTTCAGAGGTTCTATCAGTAAGTTTTAGTTTAGAGCAGTGTGAATTGTCCACTGAACCTATTTGTAGTGATGGAAATGCCAGACAGGGATGCTGTCTCAGAAAAGCCATAGCTGGGCAAAAACTTTGTCCATATGGCTGGAAGAGAGAACAGGGATGCTGTTTCTCTTGAGTTGGAGCAGGGCAGGGATGCTGTCCTATGAGCTCCACACTAGGGCAGGGATGCTGTCCTAAGTGTTGTGAGGTAGTGCAGGGTTTCTGCACTAAAGTTTCTCTGGGAGGGTTGGAGGGATTCTCCATGTTAACTAAAATGGTGCTCTTTTTCTCACCAATGTTAGTTATCCCACAGAGAGGTACTTCTACCTCAGGGAGTCCAGCTTTGCCAGCTGATGATTCCCTTGGAACAGGTGCCACCCCAGGAGAGGTTTCTCCCACCACAGGAATGGTATCCTGAATGGTAGGGTGGTTAGGGGATACTGTGATACCCTGTTTACCTGTTGATGGAGAGGGATCCTGAGTTTTCAGGCCTTCTCTCCTTTGCTTTTTCATTTCAGTAGAAATGAGAGGGAACAATTCCTCAGGGATGCCCAGCATGGCTGCATGGGCATAAAACTCTACATCAGCCCAACTTGAGGCCTCTAGGTCATTACCTAAGAGACAGTCTACAGGTAAGCTAGGTGATACCACCACCTGCTTAGGGCCAGTAACTCCACCCCAACTAAACTGAATTATAGCTAAGGGAAGAAACTTAGTGGAGTTATGGACATCAATAATCTTATACTGTTGTCCAATGATGTGTTGATCAGGGTGCACTAGGTTTTCAGTCACCAAAGTGATACTGGCACCTGTGTCCCTGTAGGCCAAGACCTCAACACCATTTATTGAAACTGTCTGCTTGTACTTATCCATTGTAAGGGGACAAGCAGCCAGTGTGGCAAGGCCAATGCCACTAGGTGTGACAGAAACTGTCTTGGGACTGACTACCCCAGTTTCTATGATGGACCCATAAGTGAACCCAACTACACCCTTTGCTTGACTGTTGCCAGCAGTCCCACCACTAGTACCACTACTGCTAGGGGCACTAGAGCTTGATGTATTAGTGGTGGTAGGCTCAGGGGGTTTACCTGGACAGGACTTATCCCCTGGCCTATGGCCTCTGTTTTTACACACAAAGCACCAAGGCTTTTTAATGTGTGTGGGTTGAGAAGAAGAGGAAGAATTTGTTTTATCCCCACCCTCTGAAGAGTGTTTAAGATTTGAAGTGGGATCTTTGGTTTTAGCCTTATCCCCATGCTTATCTTGAGATTTTTACCATCTTTCTTCTTATTGCCATCTTTGTCACCCCCTGTATAAACTTTTCTGTTCACCCTTGTTCTGACCCATTTGTCTGCCTTCTTTCCCAATTCTTGGGGAGAGGTCAGATCAGAGTCTACCAGGTACTGGTGCAACAAATCAGACACACAATTATTAAGAATATGCTCTCTCAGGATCAAGTTATACAGGCTGTCATAATCAGTAACTTTACTGCCATGTAACCACCCCTCCAAGGCCTTCACTGAATGGTCAATGAAATCAACCCAGTCTTGTGAAGACTCCTTTTTGGTCTCTCTGAACTTTATCCTGTACTGTTCAGTGGTTAAGCCATAACCATCCAGGAGTGCATTCTTAAGAACTGTAAAATTATTGGCATCACTTTCTTTCACAGTAAGGAGCCTATCCCTACCTTTTCCACTAAATGATAGCCATAGGATAGGAGCCCACTGCCTTTGAGGGACATCCTGTACAGCACAGGCCCTCTCAAGTGCAGCAAACCACTTGTTAATGTCATCCCCCTCCTTATAAGGGGGAACTATCTTATGCAGATTCCTGGAATCATGCTATTTTGCAGGATGACTATGGGGAATACTGCTGCTGCCACCATGGGTTTCTAAACCCAGTTTCTATCTCTCCTTCTCTACTTCTAAAGTCTGTCTATCCAAATCCAGCTGTTGCTTCTTGAGCTTCAGTCTGGTTTGTTCCACTCTCAATCTATTGAGCTCCCTTTCTAACAATCTGTCATCAGGGTGGGTGGGAGGGACATTCCTTGAAACAGAAGTATGGTGAGAATGGACAGAAGGAGACCTGTCCCTTACAGAGGGCACCCTAACAGCTTGGCTAACAGTATAATGTGAAAGCACACCATCAGTATGGTGTGATTCAACCTCTGTACCAACTATGCTAGACTGTCTAGTAATGGGCAGGCTGAGAAGTTTCTTTCCTGAATCTTTTCCTGGGGGAGTCCCTGGATCAGATTGGGAACCATTAGCTACTTTTTCAACAGATGGGGCACTTCTTGCCTTATCTTGTTCTCTAAGCATGTTAAGTAACAATTCCAAGGAAGGATTCTTCCCTACACTCAAACCTCTCTCTATGCAGAGACTCCTTGCTCCTTTCCAGCTAAGGTGATCATATGCAAGTTTGGACAGATCAACATTTTGGCCTGTGCCAGACATTTTTAGAGAGAGTTAAAGTGATAGAAAAAGAGAAAAAAGTTTGTCAGAGCTTTTAGAAAGACAGAGAAAAAAACTTTTTAAACTTTTTAGAACTTTTTAGAAAGTTAGAAGTACTTTTCAGCACTTAGAAAAGAGTGAAAAGAGGAAATGCAAAACTTTTTGGCTATGTGTATATACACTGAACTTGTTTTGTATATTTTTCTCTTATGAAAAGTACAATGACAAGAGTGGTAAGTAGTCTCAAAGCACTTATCCCACCGCTGCACAACCAATGTAGGAGGCTGGACTGGCTTGTAGTGAGTACCAAGGGGTACTTGCACCTTGCACCAGGCCCAGTTATCCATTATTAGTGTATAGGGTGTCTAGCAGCTTAGGCTGATAGATAATGGTAGCTTAGCAGAGCAGCTTAGGCTGAACTAGGAGACGTGTGAAGCTACTACAGTACCACTTAGTGTCATATGCACAATATCATAAGAAAACACAATACACAGTTATACTAAAAATAAAGGTACTTTATTTTTATGACAATATGCCAAAGTATCTTAGAGTGTACCCTCAGTGAGAGGATAGGAAATATACACAAGATATATATACACAATAGCAAAAATATGCAGTATAGTCTTAGAAAACAGTGCAAACAATGTATAGTTACAATAGGATGCAATGGGGAAACATAGGGATAGGGGCAACACAAACCATATACTCCAAAAGTGGAATGCGAACCACGAATGGACCCCAAACCTATGTGACCTTGTAGAGGGTCGCTGGGACTATTAGAAAATAGTGAGAGTTAGAAAAATAACCCTCCCCAAGACCCTGAAAAGTGAGTGCAAAGTGCACTAAAGTTCCCCTAAGGACAAAGAAGTCGTGTTAGAGGAATAATGCAGGAAAGACACAAACCAACAATGCAACAACTGTGGATTTCCAATCTGGGGTACCTGTGGAACAAGGGGACCAAGTCCAAAAGTCACAAGCAAGTCGGAGATGGGCAGATGCCCAGGAAATGCCAGCTGCGGGTGCAAAGAAGCTTCTACTGGACAGAAGAAGCTATAGTTTCTGCAAGAACGCAAAGGGCTAGAGACTTCCCCTTTGGAGGACGGATTTCTCTTGCCTTGTAGAGTCGTGCAGAAGTGTTTTCCCGCCGAAAGAATGCCAACAAGCCTTGCTAGCTGCAAATCATGCAGTTAATGTTTTTGTATGCTGCTGTAGCCCAGGAGGGACCAGGAGATCGCAAATTGGACCAGAAGGTAGAGGGGACGTCGAGCAAGATAAGGAGCCCTCTTAGCAGCAGGTAGCACCCGGAGAAGTGCCAGAAACAGGCACTACGAGGATGCATGAAACGGTGGTCACCCGAAGTCGCACAAAGAAGTCCCACGTCGCCGGAGAACAACTTAGGAGGTCGTGCAATGCAGGTTAGAGTGCCGTGGACCCAGGCTGGACTGTGCACAAAGGATTTCTGCCGGAAGTGCACGGAGGCCGGAGTAGCTGCAAAAGTTGCGGTTCCCAGCAATGCAGTCTAGCGAGGTGAGGCAAGGACTTACCTCCACCAAACTTGGACTGAAGAGTCACTGGACTGTGGGAGTCACTTGGACAGAGTTGCTGGATTTGAGGGACCTCGCTCGTTGTGCTGAGAGGAGACCCAAGGGACAGGTAATGCAGCTTTTTGGTGCCTGCGGTTGCAGGGGGAAGATTCCGTCGACCCACTGGAGATTTCTTCGGAGCTTCTAGTGCAGAGAGGAGGCAGACTACCCCCACAGCATGCACCACCAGGAAAACAGTCGAGAAGGGGGCAGGATCAGCGTTACAGAGTTGCAGTAGTCGTCTTTGCTACTATGTTGCAGTTTTGCAGGCTTCCAGCGCGGTCAGCAGTCGATTCCTTGGCAGAAGGTGAAGAGAGAGATGCAGAGGAACTCGGCTGAGCTCTTGCATTCGTTATCTAAAGTTTCCCCAGAGACAGAGACCCTAAATAGCCAGAAAAGAGGGTTTGGCTACTTAGGAGAGAGGATAGGCTAGCAACACCTGAAGGAGCCTATCACAAGGAGTCTCTGACGTCACCTGGTGGCACTGGCCACTCAGAGCAGTCCAGTGTGCCAGCAGCACCTCTGTTTCCAAGATGGCAGAGGTCTGGAGCACACTGGAGGAGCTCTGGACACCTCCCAGGGGAGGTGCAGGTCAGGGGAGTGGTCACTCCCCTTTCCTTTGTCCAGTTTCGCACCAGAGCAGGGCTAAGGGGTCCCCTGAACCGGTGTAGACTGGCTTATGCAGAATTGGGCACATCTGTGCCCAAGAAAGCATTTCCAGAGGCTGGGGGAGGCTACTCCTCCCCTGCCTTCACACCATTTTCCAAAGGGAGAGGGTGTAACACCCTCTCTCAGAGGAAGTCCTTTGTTCTGCCATCCTGGGACAAGCCTGGCTTGACCCCAGGAGGGCAGAAACCTGTCTGAGGGGTTGGCAGCAGCTGCAGTGAAACCCCAGGAAAGGCAGGTTGGCAGTACCAGGGTCTGTGCTACAGACCACTGGGATCATCGAATTGTGCCAACAATGCCAGGATGGCATAGAGGGGGCAATTCCATGATCTTAGACATGTTACATGGCCATATTCGGAGTTACCATTGTGAAGCTACATATAGGTAGTGACCTATATGTAGTGCACGCGTGTAATGGTGTCCCCGCACTCACAAAGTTCAGGGAATTGGCCCTGAACAATGTGGGGGCACCTTGGCTAGTGCCAGGGTGCCCTCACACTAAGTAACTTTGCACCTAACCTTTAGCAGGTAAAGGTTAGACATATAGGTGACTTATAAGTTACTTAAGTGCAGTGTAAAATGGCTGTGAAATAACGTGGACGTTATTTCACTCAGGCTGCAGTGGCAGGCCTGTGTAAGAATTGTCAGAGCTCCCTATGGGTGGCAAAAGAAATGCTGCAGCCCATAGGGATCTCCTGGAACCCCAATACCCTGGGTACCTCAGTACCATATACTAGGGAATTATAAGGGTGTTCCAGTAAGCCAATGTAAATTGGTAAAATTGGTCACTAGCCTGTTAGTGACAATTTAGAAAGAAATGAGAGAGCATAACCACTGAGGTTCTGATTAGCAGAGCCTCAGTGAGACAGTTAGGCACTACACAGGGAACACACACATATAGGCCACAAACTTATGAGCACTGGGGTCCTGACTAGCAGGGTCCCAGTGACACATAACAAACATACTGAAAACATAGGGTTTTCACTATGAGCACTGGGCCCTGGCTAGCAGGATCCCAGTGAGACAGTGAAAACACCCTGGCATACACTCACAAACAGGCCAAAAGTGGGGGTAACAAGGCTAGAAAGAGGCTACTTTCTCACACTGGGTCGCTAACTACCTAGGCTGTCTAGCCTTTATTATACTTCATGCCTCTTTCTTCCACCACCCTACATTTTCTCACTTTTTTATCTCACTCTTGCACGCTATTTTTTATACCTGCTTCCTTTCTTTGTCACTGTTTTCCTATGTTTCTCTTCCTCCTTCTTTCTATTTCTCTCCCTACTGAGTCAAATCCTGATAAAGAAAAATACGTCTGTTTCCAAATTTTGAGGGCCAGTGCCCACCACCTACAAACACCGGTACAAATTAAGCGCCGCCCGCTTCGCCATGCTTTGCAGCTGCCTCCGTGCTCCTGCCTGTGTGACGGTGGCAGGCAGCTATGAATCTTTCATATCACGCCCCAGCGCTTTCCCAGCGGGCTAACGACTCAATTTGCACACTGACTGCATGGGGAATCTGCAGACACGCCTGACAGCCCCGTTAATAAAGATGCTCCTGCCCTGCTTCCTCAGAAGGGAGGCGTGTGGAATTTAGTTAAACGATATTAAAATATTTGCTCATCGCTGCTCTTACAGTTAAAAAAAGAAACATACTGTGTCAGTAATGGACTAAAGTCCTGCAAAGTAAATTAAAAGGCACACAGTTATTAAAAAGTCACAAGGTCCATCCAAGCTTCTCATCACCGTTTCAGCTGCAGCAGTGTACTGTAGTGTATCATAGCAGTTATGTAGCGCCTCGTGCCCATGACGAGAACACGAAGCACTGCGATTTGCATCAGTTCGGAGTGCATGGTTGATAGCGTAGTACAGGTCGTGGGAGGACCGGTAGACGGAGTTTCCCCACTATATTTCGAGAGGGGACGCTGTCCCCCTTTGACCAAGACCAAAGGAGGTGCGGAGGTGTGGTAGTGTCACTTTCTGCCCCAGTACATATCGCTGTTACTGTAACGTGCCCTCGGGGTGTTTTAACGCCTCTTCCACCAGGCAGAATCCCCTGTTTCAAAGTGAAGGGCACAGGAGGGGGTTATCTTGGATTACAAAGGGCCACACGTGGTGGTTTTTGTTTTTGTACAGCTCACTTTCTATCGGTAGGCTACTTCGGGGCGCTGGTAAAGTGCACATATGATTTATAAAAGTAAAAAAGAACTCAAAAAAGTTCTGTTGGAATTTTTGTGTGATTACATTTTTGTTATTTTTGCAACATGCACATTAGGCTACTCCAGAGTAGCCTGAAAAAATGAACACATGGTCAAAAAGGAGACGTTCTGTCACTTTATTTTAATGTATCACAAAAAAATGCCTATGCCTCAGGTCAATTTTCATCCACCATTACCCTTTTTTTTTTTTAACACAGACGTAGTCTTTCATCGCCGCATATGCTGGCGATACACCACATTGACCTGTAAATACCGTACATTCATTAATTCGTAGTGTACCTTTCAACCATCTAATTACTTCTGTCATCTATCCACTATATACTTTACATGATTCAACCAGTCCTTGTTTCTATATTTATCGTACGTATTCAGGGACGCAGCTTTGGGTGGGTTCAAGGGGGGTATGTGGGGTGTTAAACCCCCTAATAAATGTATGTGTGATAAATAGTTCTGTAAAAAGAGGAGGAAGAGAAAAACGGAAAAAGCTTTACAAGGGGAGAAAGCTGCAAGATTGAGCTGGAGGGGCAGTGAGCGGCTGTCAATGGAGTAAGGAGGCCCGCGATGGCTTTAGGATTACGCTGCCTCAGTATTCAGTGGTTGCACATTTAAATGCAGCAGCTGCGTGTTTCAGAGGAGAGCTTTGGGTACCAGCATGTCTTTATTTTCAAATTAACCACTGCTACCTATGCGCATTCCTCTCCCTTTCCACTGCCTCTTAAGCTCATCTTTTACGCCTCGCTTGTCGTATAATGTATTTTAACATACTGTGCCTGTGTGATTGTCGGGAAATCTGAAGATAACACCCCCCAACCAACTAACCAAGCTATGCCCCCTGCACGTACTGTCTGTAATGCGCTCTGTCACCCAACGAAGGGCCCAGGTAGCGCTATATGAACAAATATAACTACAACAATATTTCAGTCCTTTATTTTTATTTACATGCACATAAGGTACATGATTACCTCCATTACTTAATACTATAAATATGATCAAATGTTTAACAGCACAAGGATTAAGCTTTCAATGTAGAGTAGATATTGTCTGAAACATTCACTGCTTTGCATTCAAAGACAATGAACCTACATATAAATTTAGTTTAGACTGGGATAATACATTGTATACATATGTTTTCATATTTAAAGACTCGCTCAGACTTGACTCTACGGTAAGTAGGCCTGTTCCCTTTTAACGAGGTTTATGTTAGCGTTGTGACATCACTACCTTTGGCATCATGCATTTTGATGCCATTTAAAATTGCTTATGCTAATGTCCACCCACTACTTTATTTAGGACTTGTGCTCTGGTGTTGGATGTTATTTGTCATTAATGGGAGGTGATGGGCGAGGTTTAAATATATGCTCCAATCATGATGCAGCAAAGTTTGCTGACCATAAATATGAGGTGTTGCGGGGATGGTGATGAATAGATGAGTGGTCTGTTACCTAAGGTAGAAACCTCTGTAGAGCAAAGTCCACCAGGGAGTATGTTCTATGCAGTAACATGTGCAGTGACACACACCCAGCACCCGGAAGTACTGTGAAAAAGCCATGGGTCCACCCAGAAGCAAAGAGACACAGGAACTAGGAGCTAACACATACAGTCAGTGGCAAAGCCCGGATCTAGCCAGAAGATTCAATAATCCCTATGGCAACGTACATTATGCAAAATTAGTTAAATGAGACAAGATGGGCAAAATAATAGCTAGAGCAGGAACGAAAGCTAGTTACTTGAGCAGAAGCCATGCAGCGTTTTAAAACTAGGTATCAGGCCTACTGCTGTACACAGACCCCTTATAAGAGCGGTAACAAGTAGAAGGGCACTACAAATTGGCAAAATGAGCCGAAACTATACAACCGTTAAGGAACCAAGTTTCACCTACTACTACCAAGTTGAAGTAGGACAAATATTGATCTGGGGGTTCGTATATCTTACTTTATCTCAACATTTGACTTTTTTTTCTTCCAAAATGATTATAGCACAATGTCTCTTTCAGTCATTTGTATTGGTTGTGGCTGAGGTGACAGTTGAAAACCTCTCAGGGTGAAGTTATGCTTCATTTGGCAGAGCTTTACATTATGACAAAAATGTATCTATCAGTGCGTCCATGGAGCATTGATCTTATAGCATTAATTTCATGATGCTTTTCTTAGAGTTGCTGAATATAGGAAAAGTTAAAGCTGGCAGGGCTGTGGCCTCCACTATAAAACACTTGGTTGTTTTTTTTCTCATCTCCCTTTCTCTTAGGAGACATTACAACCTGGATCTCTTTCATTAATGAACATTAATCTCTACGGATTGCTTTGCTGTCTCTTGTCAACAACATATATCATGCATTGTACATCTTTGTTAGGGCTTATCAACATTTGCATATCCTTTGCAAAATATGCTTAGAGCACTCTCCTGGGACCCACAGTTCCTTCATGCTTTTTCTTCAAGAGCATGTCACTCTCCAGATCTATTCCTATTAAATTTGGATCCGTGCCGATTTCTCAAGTACACCAAAGTTCTCACCCAGGGCCCATGTCAACCATTGCAAATCTCTCGGCAAGTGCTCTCCTCCAGCCTTTCGATCTTTTCCTTATGGAATATCACTCATGCAGCTCCCTTTTGTCACGATCACCATAGAGATCCCTCCCATACCACATGCCATACAGATCTGTTTCTTGTGGAGACATAATGCCCTGCTGCCCACCCATAGCAGTGCCTCAGCAATCAGAGTATCCATTTAAATCTCTCTCACAATACATCTCGCCACTTCATCTCTCTCCCAGAGGGTATATCTCACCAACTGCAGGCCTCTCTTCTAGGATACTTTTCACTATCTATAGATGTCTCTACCAGGGTGGAACAAAACACCTTGCATGGTTGACTAGCTGTGCCACCAAACAACTGTTTGTCTTTTTCTGGCCAGCCTGTTTTTAATCCGGGGCTGGGATATCTATGAGCCCAGTGGAAGTGCCCCATGTGTTTGTGTGGTGATCTCATAAATTCTATATTCCATGCTACACATGGAATGTGGAATGAGAGATCCTCAGGGGGCATTCCAGAAGGGAGAGTTGTAGAGAGCAGTCGGAGTGGTTGATGACTGTGGCCAATAAAGATTCAACTTCATTGAACTGATCATCGGTGTTCATTCTCATTTTTATCACCACAAAATCTGGCGACAAGCTTGCCACAGTCAAGAACCCACTTCCAGTTTTTCTGGACCTCGAGGGATTCCCTTTCATCGAGTGCAACAAGCGCGAAGAGCTTGCGGACTGCACTACACTGTTTTTAGGCCAGTTGCTTGTTTTTGTTGTAAAGTTTTAACAGGCTTTGTGTCCGAGACCCGTCATGTACGTTCATTTAGCTTAAATTTTCAATTTTATATGTGCTCGTTACTTCCGATCCACAGCGGTCTTCTCCGTGTGCTACATAGCCTCACGCGCGTCCAGCATCACGCGCATTTAAGCACGTCCAGCATCATGTTACATCATTACGTACCTTCAGCCCTATGCATGTTGAGGCACCCACTCTACATGGCACGTACAAATAAGTACGTCAGCTATATTTTGGTAAACTGTGATCTGCACGCATAATACTTACAGCGGACATACTTTGGCAAAATTCGTTACAGAAACGTACGATCTGCACGCATAATATGTAGTGACACATACAGAGATCAAACCCCTCACAGAAGAGTGTGGACTTCACTGCGATACGCACACATAATAAACCCCTCACATAAGTGTGTGGATTTCACTGCGATTCACATGCACAACAAACACACTGCGATCCGCACAAACAATACTCATGAGCCGGTGGATTTTACTGCGACCCCCACGAATAAACTCACTCCGATCCGCATGCATAAAACTCAAGGGTTTGTGGATTTTACTGCGATCCGCATGCAACTAGGGAGCCACTGAAATAGAAGCAAAGCAGTGCTAAACAAGTTTATTTTTACATACTACTACAACACATTATCAAACCAGAAGGGAAACAGTGTTAATCAAATTTATTTTTACATACTACAACACATTATCATAGTCATTATGTGGAGCATCAGCGCTTCGCCACAGTTTTTACAAACACCTTGAGATCCACCAATACATTGAAGAAGTTGGTATAGGGCTTTCACTAAATATTTAGGAGCTACAGGTGGTAATAGATATTGCCCAGAGAGGAAAAGATTTTTATTAGAACACAATTTAGGGTCTGAAGGCCAGTCCATTTATGAACACTTACCACCATATGAATTACCGGACAGTGAAGCAGATGACATTGATGAGTATCAACTTGCTGTAAAAAAACTTGAAAAGCAGTTTGATGGTCAACCAAGCCTGATAGTAAAAAGAAATACATTTTTCACACGAGCACAACGTCAAGATGACAGTTATGTACATTAGCTTACAAATACGAATTTGAAAGCTTTACAGCACAACTTATTCGCAATCAAATAGTGGTACACTGCTGGGATAAAAACGTTGATAAAAAACTCTTACCGTTAAAAAAACCTTCTTCGACAGAAACAGTAGAAATTGTAAAAAGTGTAGAAATGTCTCAGAAAGCATGGAAGGAACTATCACAAAAAGAATGTGTCAGAGTAAACGCAGTAAAAATTAAAGGGAACTCCAGCGATTACACTAAAGAACGAACCAAGAGACCAACACAGAACCAAACTAAAGATTAATTCTTCAACAGAAGGAACATATGTTTCAGATGTGGTAACGCTCACCCATGTCCAGCTAAAAATGTCAAGTGCAAAATATGTGGGGAAATAGGGCATTTTGCCTAAGTTTGTCAAACACCTAATAAAGTGAATGTGATTGAGGAACCTGATCCAAATGAAAGCTCTAGCTCTGAAGTGAACCCAAAGAAAGATGTAATATTAGTGGTCCAATGTGGTGAACATAGTTGCATAGACCCTTATGAAAACACTGAGGTTGATGGGAAGAAACTATGTCATTAACAGATTCTGGGGCAAGGATGACCATAATTACTGAAGAATTGCTATTACAAACATATGGGGAAAATAAGTTGCTATCCTCTGACAGAAACCCTGTGTCGTACGATGGGAAAAAATAGACCTCATTGGTTACGTTGAAGCACGAATGAAATATAAAAACAAAGTGATTCTTGGGAAAGTTTATGTAGCTAAAAAAGGTTTGAATGTACTCAGGTGGTATCAACAAGGGTTATTCGTATGACATTAAGACTAGGGAGGAGTGTTCAAGTTTCATTAGTTACCGATGAGTTAAATGATGAATCTCTGGTGGTTCAAGACAAATAACTCAAGAACATTTGGTTACAAAAGTTTAATAAGGTATTCAGTAATAATTTGGGCAGGATCACAGGTTTCAAACATAAGTTCAAAGCACAAAATGGCACAGCACATGTAATGCATGAATTGAGAAATGTACCTTTCATTGTACGTCATGATTTAGAGAGTATTCTCAAACAAATGGTTGTTAATGGAGTTATAGGACCTATAGAGTCATCACTATGGTTATATCCATTGCACACAAAAAATGGACAATTAAGAGTTTGTGTTGATTCGCGTAGTCTGAACAAGGTCATATGGGTCAATTCACATCCTTTACCATGTATTGATGACATCACATCTACTTTTGGTGGAATAGACGTTTCAGCAAAAATAAACTTATCTGCGGCATATCATCAGGTTGAGTTAGATGAAACTTCAAGGTATTACACAGCTTTTGTGTCATCTTTTGGCCCTTTTCCATTCAAAAGGATGCCTTTTGGGTTGGTGTCCGCCACTTCTGTCTTTCAGAGGGTTTTAGAAAACATACTTCAGGGTGTTGAAGGTGTTGTAACTTTTCAGGATGATACTCTGATCACTGGTGAGGATAAACGTACCCATGATGAAGCAATGAATAAAGTGTTACAAAGATTACAAAAATATGGTGTAGAAGCAAACATAAAAAAATTTGAGTTTGCTAAATCCAGCATAGAGTACTTACGTCATGTTATCTCAAAAGATGGGGTTAAACCCAGGCCAGGTTTGGTAGAAGCGATTGTTAGTGCACCTGAACAAAAAACAAAAACCATGTTGCATCTTTTCTGGGTTTATGTGAATTTTATTCAAAATGAATTAAGAATTTTTGTACTAAAACAGTAAACTTACGGGAACTTCTCAAGAACAATAAAGAATTTGTGTGGGATGCAAAATCACAGGAAGAATTTAGAGCACTTAAAAATGATATAGTTGAGAAAGGAATTTTAGCACTTTTTGATCCTTTTGAACCTTTGCAGTATTACTGTTGACACTGGTAACAATGGTTTGGGGACAATGTTATCCCAAGAAGACAAAAACAATCACAAACAAACTATAAGGTTTGCGTCACGTTCTTTGAGAGTCAACAAAAACGTTTTTTCTGTGATAGAAAGAGAGTTATTGGCTTGCAATTGGACTGTTGAGCGATTCAAGAACTACATTTGGGGTAGAAGGTTTACACTCAAGACTGATCATAAACCATTAGTGAACATCCTCAGTGGAGGAGTTATCAAAGAACACACTCCGAGAATTGCTAGTTTGAGTTCAAAACTACTACAGTATGATTTCAAAGTAGAGTATAATCCTTGTGGGAAAAATATCAGGGAGGATTATTTGTCTCGTTCACCAATCTATTCGGCCGAGAAAAAGGAGCTGGTGGATGAAGACGATGAAGAGTGTTTGATTGCGGTTGTAGATGTGTGTGATGGGAACACTTTTATGGAGATTGAGTGGAACGAAGAAATGTTAAAAGATGAAGATGTGGTATGTATAAAGAACTATTTGACCCCTGGTTTGCCCAAGGAAAGTTCTCTGCCAATAAATTTACAAGCCTCTACTAAAGTTGCAGATGAATTATCGGTAGAGAACAATGGTATTTTGATGGGGAACCATAAATCCATTCCACCCAGAAGCTTAAGAGACAAAATCATTATGATTGGTCATCAAGAACATTTAGGACAAACCATCACTAGGAGAAAAATAAGAGAATGTTATAGGTGGCTAGGTATGGATCTTGAAATAGATGCGTGTGTGAGAAATTGTGTGATCTGTGCAAACAGTGACAAAGTGTTGAAAACTCAGCCAACACCTTTAACACCAAGTATTTTGCCTGCGGGACCCTGGATTAAGCTGGCCATTGATTTTATTGTTCCCTTTAGCACCCTAGCAAGAAGATCTAGATTTGCCTTTGTTGTCGTTTACTGTTCTAGCAAATTGTGGGAAGTAGAGTTTATGGAGGAACCCATTACAAATGCGGTTATTAAAAGTTTGAAGAGATTATTTGCCAGGGAAGGAGTCCCTAAGGAATTTATGTCAGACAAAGGGGTACAGTTTAACCCTGGAGAAATGAAATAATTTTTGGGAAAATATGCTATCCAACACAAACGGGTAGCTCTTTATCATCCTAAAGAAAATGGTCTTGTTGAAAAAATTAATCGCACACTGGTTGAATGTATACAATGGGTGATTCAAAATAAAACAGATGTGAATGAAGAGGTGGAGGACATGTTGTGGTCACATCATTCCTCTCCAAATGCGGTAACTGGTGTAAGTCCATTTGAAGTGATGCAAGGTCTCTAAGCTGTGTCCTGCTTGGTTGAGAGAAGTTAAGAACAAAGCCGATAAAGCTAAGTCTTTAGATGAGATCATTAGACCTCGCGTTCAGAAGTTTCAAAATAAAATGAAAGATGACTATGATACGAAACACAATGTACGGGTAGAAAGAAGCGAAATTAATATAAGTGATTGGATATGAGTAAAAGATCCCACTCATGTGGCTAAGGGGTTGTCCAAATTCAGAAGTCCAGAGAGAGTAAATTCTGTTTCCAAAAACACAGTACGCATCAAAGGTCACGAATGGTGGAATAAAAGCAGAATAGTGAAAATTAAGGGAGATTACATGGTGACACTAGAGGGAGATCTCACAATGTTATTGAAGATCCAAGTGGGATTAAACAATGAAGAACTATTAAAACACAGAAGTAAGTGGATTATTAAAAAACCTGCTAGCTATTGTGATTAAGCTTTTACTTACGTATTTTGAAATGCATTTACATTCAGTTGTTTATCATTTTGCTTATGTGTTTTAAAAAGCATTTATATTCAGTTATTATCATTTTGTATAGAGAAGGAAGATGTTGTGGTGATCTCATACATTCTATATTCCATGCTACACATGGAATGTGGAATGAGAGATCCTCGGGGGCATTCCAGAGGGGACAGTTGTAGAGAGCAGTCGGAGTGGTCGATGACTGTGGCCAATAAAGATCCAACTTCATTGAACTGATCATCAGGTGTTCATTCTCATTTTTATCACCAGTTTGTTGATGTGGTGTACACAATATGGCCTTGTTCATGATACCAACAAATGTTCACTGGGTCACTCATGGACTGCCTCTTACTTTATAGCCACTATTTTTCATTTTTACCCCCCTAACTGTTTCTTGACCGCCTGAGGCCAATTTTTATTGGACATCCCCAAAACCTCCAAAAACATTATGTTAGGTGAAAGAGCCTTCTCTGTGGCTGCTGCTAGGAGATGGAATCAGCTCCTAATTTATCTCTGCTCCGCCTGCTCCTTGCTCACCTTTCACAAGTCATTATGCACTTTTCTATTTAGGCTCCCTTACTAAATGTGTGCAGTAATTCAGTATTATAGTGGTGGTCCTCTACAGTGCCAAGAAACCAGTGAATGAGCACTCTATAACTACTGATATAACCAGAATGAGACTCTGCTGGATATAGAGGAGACACAAAATGAACCACAGTCCAGGAGGTGGGAGGCTATTTCTCCCTGATACTGGCTTTTGGAGACTGGGCCATTGGTGGCAGGAGCAGAGGTCTTTCATCCAGTACATCTCAGGGCAGAAGGCTTACAGACTATATCCTGTTCCCCCAAAATTGTCATTTTTCCCTCTCTCTTTTCACTCCCTGTGGTGTTAGGTATGGCATACTTTGCTATTGCCATGCTTCCCAAGTGCTTTGTGGCAAGGAGGTTGTGTGTGGATATAGGGGCCAAGGACACAGTGAGTGCCTGAACAAAATGGCAGCTCTACTTCAGATTGCCTTATCCTTCCTGAGGAAAAGGCAAGCTGCCTGATACTGTAGCTGTTGATCTGTCCCGGTGAATTGTGGATTGTTAGTTTAGTTAATGGAATATCTATCAGAATTACCCTTTACTAAGTGTATTGTACTGGACATCATCTAGCGATCAAGAGGCTTTGCCCGCACGCGTATGGTTTCAGTCAGACTAATAGATACTGCTTGACTGGTTGATTCCACCATTCCCTACATGCATCCAGAAAGTGCGGAATAAAACCACTCGAAGATGTACTCTTTAGAGAGAGTCTTGTTTACATTTTAAAGAGACAGGCATTCATTGACCCTGTGTCATACAGTGCTTCTAAAGTAGTACAAGTGATGCATTAATCCAGCCAGCACTTTGTTTGAACTTCAAGAAGGTGCTGTGTGCAGCAGGCCAGAATAACGTTTGCCAGGAGGAGGATTCTGCTTGTCTCAGTTTCCCTCATAGTTAGGGCCAGCACTAGCCATGGTGTGGGGCCCATGTGGGCTAGGACTGATTTTGGAATAGTGCATAGTCCCAGTTTGAGTAATGGCAGGGATCTGGCTAAGAGCAGGTAGTTAAAAAGAGAAGTTTTCAAATCTATTTCTGACACACTTTTGATTAAACCGTTTTCAAAAGTTTGATAGTTAATTCCAAATGTTTTGATACGTTTTCCATGTAAAAAGTTTATTTAATTGTGTGAGATGTTCACACTACTTGCCCTTGAACTGTGTTATTTCCAAAATATGGTATAGGTTTTCACACTAAAGGTTTCTAACGTATTTGTTTCAAACTAGATGTAGTTAACATCAAAACTCTAAATGTTAACTTCGTTTTTCTGTGACCTGCTCTGGATGAAGAAAAAACTATGTTGCCTGGTGTGAAGACAAGAGGGTTTTGGACATGAAGACAAAGACCAGTAGCCAGCTGATGAAGCCTCTTCGAGTTCCTCTCTGGGGAGTGAGGCATCTCGGAAACAACAGGCCCAAAGAAGCTTACCTGACTGCAACTGACCAAGGATATCACCCTCATCAAGAGTCTTGAGGACCTGTAGAGAGCCTTCCAGGCATGCAAGTGTGATAAGCCTACAACATCAGTGTTCTATTCCTCTGCAGTCACCGTAGGACCTAAGGCTTATCTTCATAAACATAATTCATAGGTATTTATAAAGAACTAGACAAAACAAAGGGCAAACAAGCATACAATACATCTTAGACGTGATGAGAGTAGAACAGCAACGCCTTGGTGTGCTTCCTTATTGGAATAGTCCCTCTATGGCCCTCAGAAAGAAAACATACCTCGCAGTTTATAAAAATAGTTCGACACAGCTATGACTGCATGGACCCGCTTGCCTATATTCAGATAGGCAGTTGTTAGAAATCCTATGTCTTTTCTTTTTTCTGCCATTGCAAATTGAAAGTTTCCTACTGAAATGACTGGATGAAACTGTTTGAAGCTTTTTAAACTTTTGCTGTAAGACAAGTAATAGGACTGCTTTTAGAGAAGGGTGTTAATGGGACATCTGCCAAAAATTGGAAGATGTCCGATCCATCCTACACTTTGATCACTAGCATCATTTATAGTTGTGGTGGAGCAGATCTACTCTCTGTCACTGAAAAACTCTTACAGAGGATACAGCGTCCAGCAGAATGGAGTAGGAGGGGTCATCCTATTTAAACTGGCCCCTCAGAATCCATCGATCCTGGTGTCCTTCCTCTCGGAGTTCTCCATGCCAACAATGGTGGTCAAACACAGAAAAAGCACCTGAAATTCCCTTGAACCTATGATTGTAACCCTGAATACCTTAGGGAATTTAGGTACCTCATCCAGAAAGGACAAATTCCTTCAGAATTATAATGCTTCAGTATTTAGAATCCATCAAACAGGTTGGGTGGATTTTACATTTATCCACAGAAAAATTATTTTTATTGAAAGCCAGATAATATTTGAACCAAAATTTACAATATATGAGTATTGATTTGTCCTTCAGAGAACACTATGGTGAGTAAGTCCAGATAACATAGTGCACCTCGCCTTCTACCCGAAACTGACAATGCTCTACTTAAGAACATCATTTTCGACCTCTCATTGGTACCTGTGAACAGCATCATACTTGCTACAGCTCGTGGAAAGAAGGGCCTGAAGAAATTCGAACTCTGAGGGACCTTTACTGTTTTTTAACAGTGACCAGAACCAGAAACAACACACCTGCATCCCGGGGACAGAATTTCTCCATTTCAGATGGACAATGGCAAAACGGAGCTTACACATAAGACAAGGAAACGCTAGAATGAAAAGACCATAAGACAATATTGTCCATCTACGTAGCTTGGATCTGCCGCAGCATCCCCGTGGACATCAGAATTTCTCCTCCCTTCCTCTAATTTAGAAAGACACTGAAGAAACATATATTCAAATAACACAACTATACCACCCACCGGCCATTACAAACTGACCTTCTCCAGGTCAGTTATAATAGAGTAACAAATATACTCGTTGGCTCCCGAATTTCTGTTCAACACCTGTTGCTCCACAACAAGGTTTGCTCTATATACATACATACTACTACAGATAAATACCAATACATTCAGATAGAACAACAGTGGTGTGGTAACATGCATCAAAACTGTGAGTTAAGGTGCAAGGAATATATATGTAGTGCACTTTTCACTGCGAGTCTGGCAGATGGTTGCTGCTTGAAACATTTACATTGTACATAGTGCAACGTCACAGCCCATGTTTCAGTCCCTTCTCCAGCAAATGGTGTCGACCATTATCAGGATATAACCACATACCTAAAATTCACAATTTGTTTGTTATTGTTGACAATCATTACTTCCTTCACTGCCCAAGCAAATTAAGTGAAATGAAACAAGTTAACCAATGGAATGAATCAAGTCAGTGCAAACCCTGGAATATCTAAGGGCACATCCCCAGTGTATGCGTCGATTTCAGCACATGCTAGGTAGGAACCGGGATTACAGAGTATCAACATTCAGATAACCTTCCTGGGAAGGAAAGTGTTAAACAGGCTGAGCACAGATCTTTGGAAATGTATTGTTAAATGTAAACAGAATCAATGTTGAGAAGAACATTCGATAAACAAACATGCTGAAGTGCAAGCTCAGTTGCTTCACATTAATGATACACACCAAATTAATTATAACAGAGTTAACCTCGTGTAGTCCAGAGGTTACTTGTGATCAGACCATGTGCTGATTGGATTTGGACTAAATATCAGTCATAAAACTTACAAAGGAGACAACTTCCAGAATGATGGAGCTCTGTATTGGGGGTTTCTCTTTGGAAAAGCAATAATTCCTAGAGTTCTGCATTGCCAGTGTGGCATGTGGGGCTGGTTGTCACTTTTTTTCTGAACTAGCGCCCGTTGTGTTCACTGAGCCATGTCAGGAGACAAATGCCTGTCAAATGTGTCCTGACAAGTCTAACTGGCCAGTTGTCTATGGACCTCATTTAAACCCTTGGTGGGCTGCCATGGCGGAGTGGTGGAAGAGGTCCCTGTGCCACACTAGTGGTACTGTGGCCTGCTCCCCCCCAGGTTTAAATGAAGACCTAAGTCCATTCATGGACACTTATATCAGTATTGGTTTAGCCAAGCATGTATTTTAGCAAAAACAATGTAGATCAGCTGAAGATCCTGAAAGGAAGAATGCCTAAACAGAAATTTGGTGTTGTCTACAGAAATTTGGAACTGTGCTTCAGAGATTAAAGCCACTGATGCAAATGCCGTGAAAAGGCAGTAGTGTGGATAAGCATAAACCCAGGGGCCACCACAGGTAACAGGAGATTGAAAGCAGCGCGCATTACCCAGACAGACTCTTGTAACTTTCTTATTTAAATATGAAGTGAACTATGAGATGGTGGCTTCCTCAATTCCATAACACAGAAGATCGTTGTTGAGAGTTTGGAATGTTTTAAAAAAAATCATGCAAAATGGGGGCTTGTTTTATTGTACTTGAGAATCTGTTACTAAACGTCCAACATGGCACTCTCACTGACTTTGGGAGGATGAAAGCTCCATTGCAGCTCTTGCAGTGCTAATAAACTTTATGAAACAGTGGAGTTGAGAAGTAGCAGCCTTTTCAATAGCTTGACTAGGGGAGGCACATTGAAATTTGGATGATAATGTTTGCAGGTCCTGTGGTCTACAGAAAATGTGTTTCGAATTTGGGTAACCCAGGCAGATTTCAGGGATGGAACCATTATGAAAGTGTCCCATTGACAATGGCGAATTGCTCTCATTCTGTACCTCTTAAGGTTTTAGAGGTATTGCTATTTAAAATTGTGGGTATAGCCCCCTCATTACCTCCCTGTTCCACAAATTAAATCTGGTGGCTCAATTGGGTACTCTTGGTCCACTTAGTTGGCCGTATTAACTGAATATATAGACACTAATCTCCCAGTTTTGATATACAAGGCAAAGCTTTTTTTTACTTCCCTATGGGTAGTAAATTCGGTGTTACTTCATTACTGATGCCAGATTTTTCCATGGGTATGGCCAGACACCAACACAGCATGGATTTGGAAAAAGGTACTTTTTCAGTCGTATTACACATGTTCTCCTACTCTGTTACTTCAGTGGTTATTATTTAAGGGCCCAATCTGCAGTTATTTAGTACAACATCACCGTACATACGGTAGTCCATGGATGACTTTGCAAGGCGTACGCAGTTTTCATCACAGATAGCAGCCTGGAAAGGTTTATAGTAAGTATGGTATGGAAAGTGCCTTTGTTAAGCGAATGTATCACACTCAAGTGGTGAGCAGAGTTCAGTGGAGCAGGAGTGGAGCTATACATTTTCATAGCTTCTGCCACATGGAACTTCCAGTTCATCTGCTCTATCTAGAGGAGAAGGAGCTACAGGTTTTCTGAAGGTGAAGTCTAAGTTGGCCACACTTTCGGAAACCCTCACCTTGGCTGCCGTAATCCACAGGATTGCTAAATACAGTGGTGCCCTTTGTGCCCCTTTTACCTGGCATGGCGGATCCGGGCAGGGAAAACAATGGTCTTGATGCACGGAAAATAGCTCCCTGCAACTCATTTCCACTTATTTTAATTCATAAACAAAACCCCACGTTGGCACATTTTTTTGAAAATAAAAAAAAAATGATAAGCGAGTCCAAAAAATATGGCTCCAACTGGGCGTTTGACTGTGCCTACAGTGCATCTGCCATACGGGCATCAGACCAGCAAGGATGTGTACTTATAGCGGTTGGTCCCCTGCTCGGGGAGGGGAAGAGCCGAGGGCCTCCACAGAGTGGCCTGGCTGGTGGGAGGCTCGCCAAAGCCTCTACCCCAATTTAGAGGGTTGTGGTGTGAAGGGTGATACCTTAGGCTGTACCAAGGCAGTTTACATATCTTCTCATTCAGTACCTGTGCCCTTTTCCTGGTACATAGCTAATGGAAGGTGGATGACACCCCAATGGGCTCACTGCAAGATGTGAACGTGTATTTTTCATTTAATGCAGAAGAAGCTGTTTTCGTTTGAGTCCCTTCCCTCCCCACCCTCGTCAGTATATGAAAGGAGGCTGTCATCCAACCCTTGCCGTCTTTGTTTGTTTCTTCAGATGCCCCCCTTTCCCACACACACTTCTGAAGAGTGTTTTTGACACACAGATGCCTTTGACAGCTTTCTGACATCAAATGAGACAGCCTCGTGTCCCAGGCATCCTCTGCAGCTGTGTAGAAAGTCTCCACAAATCAAAAACATGCATTTTGGCTGGGTCCATGAAGATTTCATTTTCAGGTCTGTCTTCGTCAGCCTCACGGGTTCCAAAAAATGCATAATATAAATACAAAGAGAAATACATACATAGGCTGTCGGTCAGCTCTTTCATCCACTGATCTGATCAAGTATCATTCACATTTTGCTTCCACCTATCACAGCTTGCAGTGTTTGGCAATGGGCCCGTCCCCTCCAGTATTTGACTTTCTTCAATCGACTGTTGCTGTTTTGTTTGTGGCAATGTTCAAAGCCACCTAGAAAGTAGCCCACTTCAAGACCGGCCCCTGTTGGTTATTTTCTGCTTTTATGTCTGCTTTCATTTAATTTTTTATTAATATTTTTGTGATGGACCATTTTATAACTGTTTTTTGAAAACCTATGCTTGCTAACTTTCAATAACAGCATTTCTAATTTGGTACTCCTTTTATAATTTTAACACTTTTTGCATATTTTTGCAAAAACTGAAAGAAAAAAATAATAAAGATGATGATAATAATAATCACTATCATCATCATCATCGTCAATAAGTCTGGCCTATTGGCTTTGGTGATGCCTGTTTGTTGCCAGGAGTGAGATTATGTTTAGAGGCATCTGCGTACAGAAGTGTCAACTCTAGCAAGGCTTGCTGCAAAGGACAAAATAAATAAATTCTAACCTGAGATAGCCAACCTAGACAGTACCTGCTGCAGTGTTCAACACCAAATGGTGCACTTTGGTAACAATACCACCCCAGTGGCTGCCTAAACAACTTTAAACACATAAAAGGTGATGGGAGGAATTATTGCAGTAATTCTAACCACTGGCAATCCCTCGGGGTAGCATTTCAAACCAATGTTAGTTTGTCTACCACACAACCTCAGTTTGGACCCAGCCATATATAATTCAATCTCAACCCTTCTCCAATTGGAACAGTCCAACCCGAACTGCCAGGCCCAAACTGCCCAACATTGTCAAAGACTGCATAGCTCTACAAGCAGATGCCATGTGTTGGGCTTGACCCACTTGACCCTGAAACAGGGATAAGGACAGAACATGTGATCTCGCTGGAGTTGTGTGGTACAAAGATCAGCAGGAGACTTGGTTGCTGCCTGTGTTTTTGGCTTGTGCTTTTCAGATGCGGCCTGGTTCCTATGTTCTGAGGGCAGTTCAATGCGAAGGGGCTATAAATGTAACAAAATGGCGTAATTTACTACGTGAATGTTGGGGGTACATCGGACACCGCACTGGATGCTTAAGTACCCTTGTTGGCAATTGACTCTCTCAAGATAGAGGGACAGAGCAGTTCAAGGATCGGACAAAAAGGTAATGTAGGTTTACGCACTCTGGCCTGGCCACAAACTGCCTTTTGCAGTGCGTAAGCTAGCACTACAGTAGTTTTACTCATTTACTAAAAATACTATTCACAAACCTGTGGGGAAAGACCTCTGCCTTTCCCTTTAATATGTTTTCTGTGCCAAACTCCCTGCCACGTTGGCGGAGATCTCAGTACACATAGGCATATGTTTCAGCGCTAAATATGGGACGACAGAGGGAAGAGACAGAAAAATAAAGAATACTTCCTGCTAAATCAGACAGATTTAGGGAATTTTTCAAACATGCAACCACAAATGAGTAAGACCATGCTATTTCCAGACTACACTTATTTAGTTACTAGAGCCCTATAGCTGTAAAAACAGGCCTAGAGGCATGCAAAACCAGCATTTGGAGTAAGTCAAGCACCACATATGGCCACTCAACAATGGAGGTAGGGAATAAAAATAACACCTCATGTGGACTTTCGTTAGATTTAATAAACTATTAGACTATTTCAATTTTTAAAATTGTAATATATATATACATATATAGATCATATATATATATATATATATATATATATATATATATATATATATATATATATATATATTTATGCCAAAAAGTTCTCAAATTCAAACGGAGAGAGCCTGGCTGCACTCGAAGACAGTAGAAACTCACCTCCTTTATTGCATCAAACAACTCCACACATTGAACAGAGATGCGCTTTGACTGATCAACATCCTTTCTCAATCTGGCAGTCACCATTTTGTTTCATCATATATGCGCCCCTTATACTACATTTAGAAGACATACTGCTCGTTGAATATAGAAGTCGCACTTATAAGTTTTTTTATAAACTTTATATATGGGTTTTCAAAAACAACAATACAAAAACAAAGGGCCCATAGGTATGGGCATATAGTACAATGGTTCAGTAGTATAGGCCCGGATGGAACAAAAGTATTGATAATACCAGCAGATACAGCAATCAAAGCATAACATTCGAGGGTGGTGCGAATACATGAAGCAAAGCAGCAATGTCAAGTGGAGCAATCAAGATTACATAGCCTTGTGGCTAATGGATTACAACCATAGTTAGGTGGGATGAGCAATGGGAATCGGCATCAATGGTCAACAGGTAGTCTCTGAGAGGCTGCCAAATATCTG
The DNA here is from genome assembly GCF_031143425.1 of Pleurodeles waltl. NCBI lineage: Eukaryota > Metazoa > Chordata > Amphibia > Caudata > Salamandridae > Pleurodeles > Pleurodeles waltl. The sequence continues at coordinate 413,005,533 of NC_090443.1, read as the reverse complement.
TCGGCTGTGAGGTAGGCGGTTGTAACGTGGTATATACTCCACTGGTGGAGTTGCAATAAGTGATACTGTTAAGCAAAGCCTGGACAGTTGGGCGAACACTACTGCTCCAGTGTAATGCTATCTTCCTTTGGGCCAGTAATAGTGCAATGGCAGTATATCTGTGAATTGATTTGGGGGCATCTGCCATGTAGCCCAGGAGTGCCGTAAGTGGGCCTGGGTGAAAAGCAACATCTGTCATAAAGGGGAGTCATTCAAATATCGCACCCCAATAAGCCGCAGTCTGTGCACAAGTCCATGTAAGATGTGCAAAATCTGCTTCGGGCAAGCTGCACTTCGGGCAATTGGAAGACCTGGTAGGATCTATTTTGGCAAGTGTGCTAAGGGTAACGTATGCCCTGTGCAGGAATTTAAATTGGAGCAGCTTGTGTTGATGGTAAGGGGAAACTAGTTTAATCTGCATGCAGCAGTAGTACCACTCTTTGTCAGTCAGGACGCTGCCCAGGTCATTCCCCAATGTTCTCTTATCTTCACCTTGTGGACAGGCTTCAGTGACATGCAAGCTTTGTATAGTTTGGAAATCAGTCTCCCCCCTCAGAGTCCAATACTAATAAAGTCAAAGGGGAGAAGTTGTCAAGAGCTATGGGATATGAGGGGATGCAGACACGAAATAGGGCATGGAGGCGGCGGGGGAGGAAAGGATCCATTTGTGTGGATTGATAAAATCTGGCGTTGTCAGTATGTGAAAGGATATGACCGTTAGGAAATACATGTCCCATTGTGTGGAAGCTAAATTTACTAAGTGTGCGTTGCACCACTCGTTCCTGAGTAGGTGGGATCCAAGGGTTATTAGTCACTGGGACTAGGGGAAAATATAGGGGGCCTGTCCCTAGGAGATGGTTGAGTTTCTACCACCCCAACCTGTGGTAGACAGTGTTTGGATATTAGCCAAATCAAGCTTGATTCAGATCAGCAGGATGGATGATAGTGGAATGCCCTTCGTCTGATCTCTTGCTGGGATGGGGTAGGGCAGTCTGGCATCTGTGTGGAACCAATGTGACACAAACTGGCCTTGTGCCACTAGGCAGTAAATTTGAAAGTCAGGGACACCAAAACTGCCACTGTCAGAAGGAAGCACATTGGTATCCCATCAAATCTGGGGCCTCCAGCCGGTCCACATAAGGCGCAGCAACAGACCACGGAGGATGAGAAAAAGTGTATTGGTTGGAGGAATGGGGATATTTAGAAACAGATGAAGAAAGCAGGGTATGACAACCATTTTAATAATGGCTATTCAGCCTGCCATGGAATGTGGGAGCCATATCCACCTCTCGATCTGGACTGTGGGTTTTTCAATGGCAGGTCCATAGTTCAGATGGATCACCTGCTTCTTATCCCTTTGGAGTAAAATTCCAAGATATTTAGTGGAGTTACGACACCACTGCAGTGGGTATTCGCATGGTACTGCCGAGGTAGGTGCAGTTAGAGGGAACAGTTCTGACTTTGTCCAGTTGATATGGAGTCCCGAAAATCCCCCAAACTAGATAATTTCCCAAATAACAGGAGTAAGGTTGTGAGCAGGCTGACGGAGGAATAGTAAAATATGGTCTGCATGCATGGGAATGAGTAGAGGTCCCGGCCAAAAACAAAGCTCACAGTGTATGTGTTTATCCTATAGGCGGTGTACCAGTGGATCAATGGCAATACTAAAATGTAACAGTGACAGGGGGCACCCTTGTTGAGTAACCCTGGCAATCGTGAACTGGCCAGTGATTGATCCGTTCACTCGAAGCTGTGCCACTGGATCGGAGTAGAAGAGCATAATTCTTGCAATGAAGCCCTTAGAGAGCCCAAGTTTCTGTAGCATTGCCCAAAGGAAAGTTCACTCTAAAGAGCTGAAGGCCTTTTCAGCAATAAGGGCAGCGTTGGCCGCAGGAACCTCAGGTGAGAACCTATTAAGCCCTGCAAACACCGTGTGGAGGTGGAAGGATGTGGACCTGTGGGGAAGGCACCCTGACTGGACTGGAGAGATGATCTGATCAACTAACAATCCCAAAATGGTGGATATTGCTTTGGCCAAAATTGTGCTATCAAAATTTAGGAAGGAGAGGGATAGATATGAGGTACAAAGGTGAGGGACTATCCAGGTTTTTAGCAAGAGCGTGATCACCACCTCCCTAGGGAGGGTGGTGATACGCCCTCCTCTAGGACTTCAGCATACGTATCCAGAAGGTAGGAAATAAGGATAGATTTATGTGTTTTGTAAAAAATACCAATCAGATCATCGAGGCTAGGGGCCTTAGTGGAGTCTAATACATTGATGGCCTGTGCAATTTCTTCGGCAGAGATAGGCTTGCTCATCCACACCATTGCATCTTCCCCAAGGTAATCCGCTGTGGCGTCATTTCCCCCGCCAGTATGGTGGACTGCAGTTGCTCATAATAATGGAGTAGAGCACCTATGATATTAGCGTTATGAGTGACCTTCTGGCTGTTATCAAGAAGGTCAGCTATGTAGTCAGGACCATTGTTTGAATGGAGGAGACATGCCTATGTACGCTCAGGACGCTCACCCTCCTTGTATCGACGGACCCGGGGATACTTGCCCAACTAAGCGATCTCTCTTTCGGCCAGGGAGCGGAATTCATCCATCAGTGTTGAGCAATGATGCAATTGGGCACTTCCAGGCCGCTGCATGTCGGACCTATCAATGTTTTTCAGTTCATCCTCTACACATGTGATGCTATTAAGAATGTTCCGGAGGACACCAGCGCATTTTGAGTTACTTATACCTAGGATTTATGCCTTGAAGGCTGGCCTGACATGTTACAGAGCCGGTATTTAAGTCTAAGTATTCCAGTAGTACAGAACACTGCATCCATGAAAGCGGTGCCGGAAAAGCACCATATTTTCTCAAACCCTCTCCCAAAGGGAATACTAAGAGTTATCGGCACAGGGGAGTGGTCCGATAGTGTACGCAGCAAGTGCTGTACGTCCCCCAGCCAGGAGAGAGCGCCAGCTGACAGGAGCCAGTATCCATTGCGCGTCCATACAGCACGTGGCGTGGAATAAAGTGTATATGCAGGCATAGGGGGATGTATGTTTCGCCATGCGTCTTTTATGGAATAGGTGTCCTAATGTCCTGAAATATCCAGGTGGCCTGTGGTTTGCTAATAATATGGGTTCCTGGGGAGTCAAGCAGTGGATTATGCACCAAATTGAGATCCCCCCAGCAAAACAGTAGTGATGTCAAACCTGCCTCTGACGGAGGAGAGTTTGTGGAAAAATTAGGGGCATAGACATTCACAAGGTGTACGCAGTGGTCAGCCACACGACCGGCCAGTACCACATAGTGACTGTCCTTGTCCAGGAAGCTGGCGGTAAAGCTGAAGGGGACATACTTGTGGATGAGTGTAGGCACTCCCCTTAAGTAAGTGCTGTAACTGGAAACATATCTATGTGTTCCCCAAGGCTTTGCAAAGAAGTGGGAGTCTTGTGGAGGGAAATGCATTTCCTGCAGGAAAGCAATCTTCGCCTCACGCCTATTGATGTAAGCCAACGTTTGCCCTTACGAGGGGTGTTTAAGTCCTGAACATTCCAAGTTAAACATGTTATCTCAACTAAAGCAGCCCGTCCCGCTGAAGTCTCAGTCATGATGGGAAGTACCTAGTTTGCATGGTAAGTGTGGCAGTGTATGTAACCCGCTCTGGGCGATGGTTAACTGAGAAGTAAAATAACAGCAACATTCCCAATATAATCAAGCATCCTCTAGCCCCCACCCACAAGGAAAATCCAACAGCTCAGTGAATCCCATAGAAACCAACATACAAACATAAATCCTAAAAAAACATGATATGGTATATACCACGAGGGTGGGCAACTCTATGGTCAATGGAGTCCATATGAAGGAAACAGGCAAATACAGGATTATCCTGTCAAGGACATGGCAATTAAAGTGAGTTCAAGAGGCCGCCGGTGAGTCCCGCTCTAATGTGAGCACTATGTAGAACTATGCTCTATGAGGCCTGCAGATCGTTGGTGTAAGGCTGGGGGTAGACCATGGCGACGGAGCACCACTTGGGTGGATTGTCTTACAGAAGGATACCGCTTCAGCAGGGTAGTAAAAAAACACGAGCATCCCTTCTACATCTACACGAAGCCTGGCAGGGCACAACATACCATTCTTAAGATCCTTTTTGCGAAGGAGAACTTTGACGCTTCCTGGAGCATCAATTCGAAGTCAAGTCAAAGTCAGGGTGCAAAGAGATGGTGGATCCTTGATATTGCAACGGGTCCCGCTCGTGAGCCAGCCTGAGCGCCATGTCTCTGTTCCTGAAGTTCAATAAGTCTGCAATTATGGGACGAGGTGACACCCCTGGTGGCAGCCTGGGTCCCAGGTATCTATGAGCATGTTCCATCACGTAGGTAAAGGGGCCGCTCCTCCGCTAGGGTGGAGGAGCATCACCCCCCTGCCTGCAGCAGCAGCTGCAAAACTTTTACAGTAAAAACCTAATAAACTACGGGGCATAGTTATGAGTACCTAGCGCCACCTTGCACTACATTAGCATAATTATTTTTGACGTTAAAGTGGCACAACAAGGCCGAAATCCCCACGCTGTGTTTACAGAGTGGCGCAATGCATGCATTGCGCCACTCTGTAATCCTTTGCGCTACATTATGCCTGCACCAGGCATGATGAATGCAAAGGGGGCGTTCCCCTGTTAGAGGGGCCAAAAAGTGGCGCAAGGAAATCTATTAGATTTCTGTGCGCCATTTTTTATGGCACTGTTAACGCCTGCTCAGAGCAGGCAAATAAAAGGGGGCTTCCTTTCTTAAGAATGGGCCCCTATGTACTCTGCAGGAGTGGCACCAACATTTTGGCACTACTCCTGCAGAGTACATAAATAGCATCACATTGAATGATGCTATTGCTCCCTACCCTGCGCCATGATGCTCAGTATTTTAAATACGGTGCACACATTGTGGCAGTAGGGGGGCGCTAAGGGGTGTTGGGAAAGTGGCACTGCACTCAGCGCAGCACCACTTTCCATAAATCTGTCCCTATGTTTATTATGTTTTTTCTGTAAAAGGGGCAGGGTCACGGCGTGACAGTGACACAGTACTCCCCCTCAGTGCGCATTTATGTTTGGCCAGCAGTCTCGGGCCGGCCAAACATACATGCGCACTGGGTTCTCTCCAACCCAGCAACGCAGTGCGGGGTTGGAGAGAGCAGGCAGAGGCTCCCACTCTGCCTTAGAGTGCCCTGGCTGGGTGCTCCGTCCAATCATACTGCTGCTTTCATGCTGGTGGCAGCATGAAAGCAGCTGTAGGATTAGACGCAGGACAGGCAGGGAGCCTGTGCCTGCACTGCAAGACCGGAGCAGAGCGGAGCAGCGTGGCATGGGAAAAAAGGTGCGTTTAAAAAAAGTTATTATTATTATATTTGTTGTTGTCCCCCCCGCCACATGCTGCACCACCCAGCCCCTTTTCCCTCCCGCAAGCCATGACAGCAAAGGTGTCTGTAAAGCTTTGACATACAAACAGTTCCACAAGCAGATGTTCTACAAATTGGTCTGGGCACCCCATATTGGTGGATTCCGCTATGCCCGTGATGTGAATATTGTTCCTGCGCGTTCTTGCTTCAAGATTTTTTTTTTGTAATGACCACAGTCTAGAGGAGTCATTTCATCTTGGCCAGCCACTTAGTGAGGGAGGAAGCACTTCCTCCAGGCTTGATATATGTCCCTTTAAGCCATCCAGACAGGTGCCATGATGTTCAATACTTTCCCCCATGTGATCCAGGGAGCTCGCCAAGGTGTCGAATTGGGCATCAATTGAGCGGATCCCGACCCACAGCTCTGCTATGATGACATTGGTTCCAGTAAGAGGCTCATCAGTGGTAGAGTCAGATCCCTGCTCCTCAATGTCAGACATGAATTTGGGCCTACTAGACTGCCTGGCTCTTTCAAAGGGAAGCTTACATTGCTTGTGGTCTCCCCTCCCGCAGTGATTGTAATGTGGAGATGTGCCTGCCCAGCTAGGCGGTATACATGGGTCACGGTGAACATGTCAGCAATCTTGCCATGGCTCAATTACAGCCATTGAAATACGTAAGGGTAGTGGTCCCCAAACAGCCTGGAAGCACTCACTGGAGCTGCAAGCAGACTCTCGTCTGCACCCACCACAGAGGGCTGCTGCAGTCTATGCAGAGATCATGGCGTCTCAGGAGGCAGCTGTTGGGAGGTTCCACCCCATGGCTCAGCGCCGATCATCACCAAGCTGCCCAAGTCCAGTCTTCACTGGTGCTCCTCCCCAGACCCAGCAGCATAAAGCCAGCAGCACCAGACCTCAGGTCACAGCAGGTAAGTGGCCTCAGCTGGTGGAGTGCAGAGGGCCCAGCAGGGCTTGATAGCCCAATCCTTACGCTTGTCATATCACGACCCAAAGTACCAGATACTGTTCGGAGTGGAATGGGCCGATGGATACAGATCAAAACTGATGATAAGAGATGAGGATTGGAGCCTGAAAACCATAATTATTGGGCTACCATGGCCGTAGCTTCATCGCTGCGCGGCCATCTTGGACGCTAGTGTGGCCACGTCCCCTGCATTTGTACGTTTATATACAGAGTTCTAGATCAAAACTTACAAGTTTGATTTATAAGTGCATGGACTGCTAAATACACCGTGCACATGTGAGACCTCAAATGTTTCATAAATTGTTTAGTAATTTGAAGACATGATCTTTTGTGGACTTGTTTGGGATGCATTTAAAATGTACAGCATAGTGTGAAAATGACATGATTTGTTTAGTATAAGTGATCTGTCATGCTATGCTGCTGATGGTTCAAAAGTAATTGCCATATATATATATCTATTGTTGGCTCTGTATACAAACTTAACAGTGTTATTTTTATATGCATGGACTGCTAAATACACCTCTCGCATGTGAAACCTAAAATGTTCTAAAAAATGTTTTGTAATTTGAAGACATGATGCTTTGCGAACATACCTAGGATGTATTTTCTTTCCTGGGCGCTTTGGTTGTTTTCTGAAAATGTCCTACTTAATCAGGCCTATGGCGTGGATGCCCAGTGGATGCACACAGTGGATGCGCTGCTGGTATGTTGCTGGCACGCCCAAGAAAAGCCCGTCTGACCCTGTCCGCACCCCGACTGCGACCAGCACCAGCCACTCTGCCTCTCTGACACCAGGTAAAACCATGTCTATAGATTTTTTTTTAACTTGCTACAAAGGTATAGTAGCATGTGATAGTAGGTTTCTTCACCAAATATAGTTGGACCTTTATCTTTTATTAATGCAAAATAAGCTTTGGGGACAGTGCTTGTGCCCCCTCAAGGGGAGGTTGGGTCTCAAAGACAAGGCCATTCAAAGTGGGTTGATCAACACGTACTCACTTAGTAAACATGCTCTACAAGACCATGAGCTGTTCTTAGATTACTAATTGACCTCTTGTTTATCGCTCTCCCCTCAGACTTTTTAATTAAGAGGAAAGATTACCTTGGCCAAAGAGATTATCTTTTGGGAAGAACTCCAGTGTGATTCATTTGATCTTGGGCCTTTGGAGGGAGCTGAAAGCCTAGATTTTTGTATTAAAATTTGGCCCTTTGCAGACAGGCTAATTTATTGACCACCTGGCTCTGGAGGTACTTTTCTGGCATCTTTGGGGGAAGTTCTGTCCCCTTTGGTGCTCCTTTATTCCAGTGTTACGATTATGGGAGTCTGTAATTTTCACCTTGAACGCTCCGATGATACTGAAGTTCGCAAACGTACAGGGAATTTAAGCTTTATAGGTCTGCAGCGACTAGTTACGGGACCTACCCACACTGCAGATCACACACTGGATTCTATTTGCACAGATTTACTATCAGATGCTCCTATACCACTTAGTTGGTAGGATCACCTGTTATTACCTTTCAAAATCTCTTTGGAGCCTGGTTGTCCTTCTCCTCAGAGCACAGTTTCAAACCTTCCACCTTCATGGGGTAAGCTTCTAAAGGATTTCAGACTTCCCAGAATTCTATCCAAATCCACTCCTACACTGCAAGGACACACTGCTAAGGATGTAGAAACTTTTAATATGTGGGTTTTGCGTTTGGTTAATTGATTAGATTTAGGGAAATTCCAAAGGAAAAAGCCCAAATCCTCACTCTTCTATTCCTGGTTCACTCAGGATTTAGTACATCTACATTTACTTTGTAGACCACTGGAGAGGAAAGGTCACAAAGCCTATAATCCAGGCGATTTGCTTGATTTTAAAAAATGCCCTTAAAACAGACCACAAGCAAATCAAAATGTCAAAAACGTTTATTTCTCCAACCAAATAGCTGATTCCCATGGGGATCAAAAATTGATCTTCAAGATTGCCAATTCTTTTCTAAACCCTCGGGCTCTAAATTGTCAGATCTCTCCTTCCCAAGTACTCTGTAATCAATCTCCTCTTTTTTTGAGGAGAAGGTTGAGCATATCCAACGTAATTTTAACTCCCCCACTCCTTTAGCGACAATTATAAAAAATGACGAATGCTCTATTGGTGAAACTGAAACATTACAAGCCCTTCAATAAATTTATTTAGCTCAATCCTGCCAGGCAATTCTGAGCTGTAGGTCTGGATCGCCCATTGATCCTTGTCCACCTCGGGTCCTTCATAAGGTGATAGACCTTGTTGACCCTCTGTTGAACAAGATTATGAATACTTCATTAGCTACTTCCACTGTGTCAGCAGATTGGCAGCTGGCCATTGTCAAACCTCTAAAAAAGAAGCCTCTTGCCATTCTATCAAATTGTCAAATCTGCGCCCAAATTTGTTACTGTCCGCTATGAGTAAGATTATGGAAAAACTCATAAACGGCCAATTAACAGTATTTTCAGAGAAGACTGAGGTGCTTCATCCACGACAATCAGGCTTCCACCCAAAACACTCCACAGAGACTGCTCTCCTGGAAGTTTCAGACTCTCTCAAACTTACCTTGGATGCTGGGATGAATGCAGTGTTGATTATATTGGATCTCTCTGCTGCATTCAGTACCATCTCTCATGACATCCTGCTCCAGCATAATAAACAGTGTGGTGTTGACGGACAGGCCTTGGCATAGTTACATTCTTATATGACTGATCATAGGCAAAAAGTAATGCGAGATCCCTATGTCTCAACTGAAACAGCAGTCACATCTGGGGTGCCACAGGACTCCTCATTGAGCCCCACTCTATTCAATATATATGGCCCCTCTAATTTAACTTATTTTGTCATTTTGGGTTAAGACCATCTCTTACAGAGATGATACCCTATTGATACGCTCCTTTGTCAGAACATCACTGGGAATAGAGTTGAATTTTAACAATTGTCTGACTGCTGTTATTCAGTGGATGCAAGACAATCACCTAAAATGCAACACTGAAAAACGGAGATTATGTAGCTGGGGAAAGAAAATGTTTCTAACCCAACCCAAAGTTGGCCAGACTCCGCTCCCACCCCTCCAGCCACCATTGGGGTTGCTAAGAACTTCGGTATAAAATTTGACTCCCAATTGATTTTTCAGCCCCAGGCCATGGCGGTTGCAGGTACGTGCTTCAACCTGATAAAATCGCTTACATATTTTTTTGACCTTCTACCCTTGATAGGCAGGGAAACAGTGGCATATGCCACTTCTAGGATGGATTATTGCAACTGCCTTTATGCTGGATCCTCAAAACAAACTTTAGGAAAATTGCATGTTGCCCAGCATGCAGCGGCCAGGTTAGTCCTTGGACTACCGAGGAGGTCATCTGCTTCAGGAGCCTTCAAACGCTTACACTGGCTTCCAGTTCATAAGAGTTTCCTATTCAAAATCTTGTTGATGATGTTTGGAGCCTTCAAAGGAAAAGGCCCAACATTTTTAATTTCTAGAGTTATCCAGTCTGCCACATGCAGAACTCTCAGGTCGTCCTCTTTAAACCTGCTTAAACCTGTGGGATTCAGACTTCTGTCTATAGGAGGCAAATCCTTCACAGTTTTAGGAACTAAGGCCTGGAATCACCTTCCCACCCAATTAAGATTTTTAGTTCGGAGCCCTCTTTTAGAAAACAGTTAAAAAACTGGATAATTGGCATTCCTGATTCACCCTGCAATTTATTGATTCTCTAAGCCTCTCAATCACGCTTGCTTCATATACACATATTTGCCGCTAGAGTGCCAGGATGCTCCGTTGGGAGTGACAGTTTGCAATTTATAAGTGTTCTGTTGCATTATATATTTAGAATTTTAAGCATGGTTAGTGATTGTTGCAAACGAGCAGTATTTCTTTTACATTTAGTATAATAGGAGTATATATGACGCAACAAAATGGCAAGTGTCAGATTGAGAAAGGCTGTTGTTCAGCCGAAACGTGTCTTTGTTTTAATGTCTGGACTTGTTTGATGCAATAAAGGAGACGATTTTCTACAATCTTTGAGTGCAGGCTTTCTCTGTTTGGATTTGAGAGGTTTTTGGCAGTTTTAAGGCGCTAGCTGTACTTCCCTTCCTTGCACCACCTGCGGTCAGGTGCATGCCAGCAAACTGCAATTTTCTGAAGGATATGTGTGTGTATATATATATATATATATATATATATATATATATATATATATATATATACACACATTTATCTAAAACTGAAAGTATGCCATACCTCCATTCCTCCTAGGCATAAAAAAAGACCGCACTCCAAAGTTCTTAGATGCAAAAATAGATATAATGGGGACGCGTTTTGCTCAAACGGTCTTCTTCACAGCCCATAAACACCACAGTGCTACACTCTCTTTAAAGAGACATAGTTCACCCACTATTAAACATAGTAAAAATACAATGGTATCTGAAATGTTTATGATTTGAAGCTTTATGTCATTATGGCCACTTGGCCAGAGATATAGAATGTAAATTTAAGAAATCAATATTAAAATGTAAGTTGGATTCTTACAGTGAAGAGAGGCTACAACTAGCTTATAAAATCGAATTATTATAAAATAGGAATGGGTAGAAATTATTGAAATAATAGAATGATATTAGGAAACATTAGGAAATATTGGAGACTTAATATTATATTTATGTTGAAGAATGGTTATTTTTGGCCAAATCACATTGTGGGGTCATTATGACCCCTGCAGTCAGTGATAATGTGGTGGTAGTAGCGTCAACAGCCTGGCGGTACATGCCACCACATTATGACATTGGCGGGTTGACTGAAGCCAACCCGCCAATATACCACACCGACCGCCATGGCAGTAGCAGCCGCCGGGCCGGAGATAAGAATCTCCAGCCCGGTCGCCGCTAATGCACCGCCTGCGGCATTTTGACCCTGCCTACCGCCATGGTTTTCGTGGCGTTCGTAACACCACGAAAACCATGGCGGTAGGCCCTACCAGTGACAGAGAATTCCTTCCCTGTCACTGATAGGAGCCCCCCCAACATTCTCCAGACACCCCCCCCTACATCCACACCCCCTTCCAATTCCCCACCCCCATACACACACACTCACAGACGCACCACGCATACACACACTCACTCACACAGGCATACACGCATTCTTTACACATGCATCCATTAATTCTCGCACACATCCGTACCACATTCACACTGACACGCAGACACCCATTCACATTTCCATTCAAACACGCATTCTCACACATGCATACACGCACACAAACAACACTACACACACATTCGCATTCATGCACACACTCACATATACATGCACACACCCCCTACACACACACACACACACACACACAAAACACCCCCCTCCCATGTCAGAAAACCCAACTTACCTGCATCCAGGGGGTCTTCCGTCAGGGGAGGGGACGAGGCGCTGCTACCACCAGCAGCGCCCACTAGAAGAACACCGCCAGGCCGTATTATTTTTCATAATACGGCTGGCGGTGGTCTACTGGAGTGGCGCTGCTGGTGGTAGCAGTGCCACCTTAACACCATCCGCCAGTATGGCCACAGCCGGATTTCCATCCTTCCTGTGGCGGAAGTCCGGCTCTGGTCATAATCTGGCAGATGGATGTTAGCCGCTGCTACGGTCTTTTGGCGGCCGCCGTAGCGGCGATAGGTGGCACTTACCGCCAATGTTGTAATGTGCACCTCTATAGTTTCTTTTAGTTTCCCTTTTTTCTCTATTTTCTCTCTCTTTTTTTCTTTTCTCTCTCTTTTTTCTGTCTTCTCTTTTTGGTATTAAGTGGTATGATCGGATTGAAGGATGTTTCAAAGTATTTTTACTATGTTTTTTAGGGGGTAGACTATGGGGGTCATTATGACCCCGGCGGTCGGTAATAATGTGGCAGTAGTACCGCCAACAGGCTGGCGGTACATACCACCACAAAGCCAACCCACCAATATACCACACCGACCACCATGGTGATAGCAAACGGTGGGCCGGAGATAAGCCGGAGATAAGAATCTCCAGCCCAGCGGGCGCTAATGCACCTCCTGCGGCGTTTTGACCCTGCCTGCTGCCATGGTTTTTGTGGCGTTCGTAACGCCACAATAAACCATGGTGGTAGGCCCTACCAGTGACAGGGAATTCCTTCCCTGTCACTGATAGGAGCCCCCCAACACTTCCCAGACACCCCCCACACCCCTTCCATCCACACCCCCCCATCAATTCCTCACCCCCCATACATACACACTCGCAGACACACACCACACATATACACACTCACTCGCACAGTCATACACGCATTCATTCATGCATGCATCCATTCATTCTCGCACACATCTGTACCACATTCACACTGACATGCAGACAGCATTCACATTTCCATTCATACAGGCATTCTCACACATGCATACATGCACGCAAACAACACTACACACACATTTGCATTCACGCACACACTCACACATTCATGCACACACCCCCACACACACACTCAACACCCCACACCCGCCTCCCCTGTTGGAAAACCCAACTTACCTACATCCAGTGGGTCTTCTGGCATTTTCCTAATATGGCTGGTGGCGGTCTACTAGCGTGGTGCTACCGGTGGTAGCAGCACCACCTTAACACCATCTGCCAGTATGGCCACAGCCAGATGTCGACCCTTCTTGTGGCGGAAGTCCGGCTGTGGTCATAATCTGGTGGACAGATGTTAGCCACGGCGATGGTATTTTGGCGGCCGTTGCCGCAGCAGTAGGCAGCACTTACGGCCAATGTTGTAATGTGCACCTATGTCTCTTTCAAAAGAGTGGAGCACTGTGGTATTTATGGGCTGTGAAGAAGATCGTTTGATCGAAACGCGTCACCATTAAATCTATTTTTGCATCTAAGAACTTTGGAGTGCGGTCTTTCAATTTTACAACAATGGCTGCCGATGGCCGTGACCTGCACCGACCCCGAGAGGTGGAAGCTGGGTCATACCAGGAACCTTTCTAAAATATATATTTATATATATACACATTTCTAAATTATGAGAATACACTTGTCATGCAGCTGCACCTTCAGCTCGAGTCCACAGCTTCAACGTCAAACAGAAAAGACAGCCACTGTGTATGTTTCATCAATAATCATATCTTTTATTTTCAATATTGTGCTGCTCCCAAACAAAACAAAGTATATATAAATATATCACTGAAAAGCCAAAGGCTATAGGGATGTTATAGTTAGGTTCTCTATTTACTCGCATAAAACCATAGAAATCCAGCAGTTATAGTTAGAGTCCTTTCAAGTAACTATAACTCATGCCCTTGCTGTGCACAGTTTTCTTATCAATAATTTAATTACATATGTTGCAGTGATCATATCAAAGATGCCATACAAGATCTCATCAATGATATAATACGTGGAGTAATTAGCTGTGCATGGCGAAGGTGCGAGTTATAGTTACTTGAAAGAACTCTAACTATAACTGCTGAATTTCTATGGTTTTGTACGAGTCCATTCAAAACCTAACTATAACATCCCTGTAACCTTTTTTAAGTGAATTTCTATGTTTTTTTAATATAAAGTAGTTGTAATTGCAATACATTATTCTGACCCCTGCCGAGCACTGCTTTTGGCCGTGTGCTGCAGGTTTGGTCACAAGGCCTGGCCTGCAGCCAAGCCTTGCAGCCAAGCCTTTATAACCACCCAACCCCGTGCCACGCATGGCTTTTGGGCGTGCACAGCGCAGGTGGGCCAGAAGGACGGTCTCTGTTAGTGGATCTGTGAGAGGGTGTGTGAGTGTTTGAGTGGGTTTGAAAGTGGGTGTGTGAGTCTATGAGTGCCTCTGAGTGGGTACATGAGTGTCTGAGTGGGTGTGTGAGTGGGCACATGAGTCACTGAGTGCATGTATGAGTGAGTGAAGTGGTGTATGAATGAGCCTGTGTTTTTTCTCACAAATTTTTTCATATTCGTGGATATTTCGGAATAATTCGCAGAAAATCGTGAAAATTCATGAATATCGCATGTGGCATCAAATAATTATTTAAAACCCATAATTTACCCTTAAAACACACTTTATCACACCCCTGGGGTCAGGGTACCTTCACCCTGCCCCTTATGCCACTTTCAATTATGATTTTCACCCTCAGGGCAGCTCCAAATTTCTAGTCTGGTTGCGGTCAGCCAATTACAGCGCTTCTTTTCACACGCGCATTCATGAAAATTCACCAATGTCCGCAAAATATTTGTAAAAAAATCACAAAGTCGCTGTGGCCAGAGATATACAAATTAGGATTTCCCTAAATTTCTCACAAACTACTGAATTGGTTTTACACCAAACAAGAGAAAGTTCAATCTGCGTACCGGAAGCTACCTTTCTGCCAAATTTGGCATAATTCTGTCCAGGGGTTCAGGCTATATGCGTGTCTAAAGGTCCTATGTGAATTAACATAGCAAACACAACTTTTTTCACATACCCCTTTTTCTTGGCCTCCGCTAGACGGATCACCCGAAAACTTTCAATACGAAACAAGAATCACTGCAACCGTTTTTTGGGGAAAATTTTGTGAAGATTTATCAAACAGTGCCCAAGATATAGGCAAGTCAAAAAATGCTTTTTCTATGGAAACAGGGTCCTAACTTTAACTACTTACTGGCAGTAGTAAGTAAGTAATTATTTACATTGAATTTGATGAATCAACATGCTGTAACATTTTCTTTTCTTTGTTCTACATTAAAGATAAAGATTTCAAATTCATTAGTATTCATATTTTACATTAAAGTAATCACTAATTGAATGTAATAAGATAACTCAATGTGATCCTATGTGTTAGAAATTGGGTTTCTGGTTGATAGAGGTGTGCCCCCTGTTCAAGCAGGAACCACAATCCTAGTCAGGGTAAGTCAGATATACATCCTAAATTAGCCTGTGCTCACCCTTTGGTAGCTTGGAACAGAGCAGGCAGCCTTAACGTAGGAGGCAATGTGTAAAGTGTTTGTGCAATGCTTAAAACTGTAAAAAAGAGAAAACATCACACAAAAATAATCCACACCAGTATAGTAAAATAGATCTTAATTTAATAAATACAACAAGACCAAACCAACAAAAAATCCAATGAGTAAAGTCAGGATATTAATTTCTACAGGATATCTGCAAATGTAATGCTTTTCTCTGAGCCTTGCAATTGTCGATGTCCTTGTGCAGGTGTGGTGTCAAACCCATTGAAGGCGATGCATCACGTCGAGTCGCGCAGTCGGCTATGCGATGTCTTCGTCCTTGGCAGCTGCAGAGATGCAATGGCTTAGAGGGAAGATACATTGGTTTTGACCAGCGCAATGACAGCAATGCGTGAATTTTAGTAGAAACAGCTGCAGAATCCACTACCAAAGGCCCTGGACTGGATTGGCACCAATTGGCAGGGCAGGACTCACAGAGTCTAGAGGCTGTAGCAGAGTTAAGTCTTTGATGTCCCTGAGACTTTCCTTTCCTGCCCTTCCTCCAGACACACTACAGGGGTTATGAAGCCCTTTGTGAGGGGACAGGACACAGCCCATTCAGGTGTAAGAATCAGCTACTTCCTCACATCCTACCCGGGATGGCCCATCAACATTCAGATGGTTACTCAAGCACACTTAAGCTCCCGTTGAGTGTGGCTATCAGGAGGGACTGCACAAGAGTCCAGCTGTTACCCACCCAGATGTGTCTTCAGAGAGGGGCAGAAGGCACTAGATGATTTATGGATCAAATCTGTTTATTATTTTAAACATGCAAACATACAAAAACAAAAATCACATCACAAGGCCGTAAAATAAGAATCATGCCATAAAAACTCAAATCGCGAGGTAAAGGCCCTCCATATATACTCGCACTATGCCCAACAGGGCATCACCACCCACCCCTCCCTCACGATCTAGCGCACCACCAGGCAACGCCCAATATTCTTCAGCCTGCAAGATCTCCTCATGAGGCCCCGTGTCAACACAAAAACAAACACATACCAACAATGCTTCCCTTCCAGCACCCGTGTCATCGCAATTTCTCGCCACTCCCCTGCTCATCCTTCTCACCCTTCAATTGCAACCCTCTCAAACAGCTCTTCCCACTACTTTTTAACTCACGTTCAAGTGAGCCTCAAGACTCTCAAGAAGGCCGGACACGTCAGCTCAGTGAATTCAGCGGATAGGATTTGAAGAAATGGCTTCCATAATTCACTCATCTCTCCCACCCGCTGCTGAGAGGCTAGGGTGAGTTTCTCCATGCCAAGGATAAACCACAGCTTCTGAAGCCAGGCTACACGCGTCGGAAGTCTATCCATACCTCACAACGCCAGGATCAGCTGTAATGCTGTGTTAAATGCCAGACCCATCTGCCTCCCTTTTAACGATCTCAAGGGAAAGGCGAGGGGGTTAGGCAACCCCAACAAAATGTACGATGGGAATCTAGGGTCCTTGGTATGGAACGCTGCATCTATATCATCTATAATGCTTGCCCAATAACGATGAAGCTTGGGGCAGTGCCAAAGTAGATGCACAAGTGTACTTGTGGCTCCACACCCCCTCCAACAAAGATCACGTCTTAACATGATCCCATGCGTGTATCCGAGCTGGGGTGTAGTACCAGTAGGAAGCTACTTTATATGAAGTCTCAGTCCCTGCTGCATTATAGGCTGTGTGGTGGATCCTATAGAATATGCTGTCCCACTCCTCATCCGAAAATTCCCTCCCCATCTTTCTCTCCCACCTTAACTGTCCCTTTGACCTAGGCGGGCGCTTCTCCCCCTGCAAGAGCCAATATAGTTCTGAGATAACTCTTTTGTCGTCCTTCTTGAGCAACAGCCATTTCTCAAACGGCATAAGTGGTCTCTGTATTAATGCTCTGTTAGCCGGCTGCAGAGCCCAGTGCCGTATCTGGTAATACATCAGCCTATCTGTCTCCAATAAGCCGTACGCCTCCTGCATCTGGTCGAAGGACAATACCCCCTGGTCGTCAAAAAGACTTCCTACCCACTTGCAACCCCCCTAATGCCAGCGCCTCAGACCTTCCAAACGAAGTCCCGGCTCAAAGTCAGGGTTCGCGCCTATGGGGGTCATCGGGGACGGGAAGGTCGTCAACCCCGATCGGCAAGCCACCGTGTCCCATATGCGTAGCGTTGCTCCCGTAATCGGGGAAGAATAAAGGCCTCCCGCTCTATGACGACGCCGGAGCCAAGGCTCTTTCGAAATGTGAGAGCCCGCCACCGCCTGGTCCATGAAGCACCAATGTTTCTCAGTAAGTGGGCGACTCCACTCTAAAAGAAAGCGCAGTTGTGTCACCTGGAAGTATCGCAAAAGACAGGGAACCACTAGGCCTCCCCGCTCTTACGGCGGTATAAAACCTGCCGGCCTACCCTCCCACACGAATTTCAGAACCGCCGATTGAAGAGTGGATATCGTCCGAGGAGGTGGAGTCAGCTGAAGCGCCTGAAACACATACAGTATACGCGGCAGGATTGTCATCTACACCGCCGCCACCCTACCCAACCAAGACAATCTATGTCTACCCCACGACTCCAGGTCCCGCCGCACCTCCCGCACCAACTTTGTGTAATTCAGGCTCGCCGTCTTGGCAGCCAAAGTCGCCAATTCTACCCCTAAGTAGGAAAGCTGCGAAGACGACCATAGAAAGGGGTATCTAGCTCTCAAGATTGCCTCATGATCCGAGCTAACCGACAGACCAAGGACCTGGGACTTCTGCATATTCACCCGGAATCCCGAAACCTGGCTAAACTCAGTTATTATCTCCATAAGTGCCGGTAGTGAAATCACAGGCTCGTCAAGGGTGAGGATTACATCATCCGCATACAGGGTAATGAGGTGGCGGTCCCCGCCGAATTTCACTCCAGGTGCCAAGGGGCTGTCCCGTAATCGTTGCACGAGGGGCTCCACATATAGCGCAAACAAAAGGGGCGAGAGCGGGCACTCCTGCCTAGTCCCCCGCCCAACCGGGAGCGGCAGAGAAAGTACTCCATCGACACGAACCGCCGCTCTGGGAGACCGATAGGCACTCCGGACCCAAGACCTAAACCCTGGGCCCAAACCAAAACACTCCAGCACCCGAAAAATATATGGCCAATGGACCCTATCAAACGCCTTTCCAGCATCAATAGAAAGGAAAAGCGCTTCCCTTCGCGATCGATCTAGTTTATCTAACAAATGCAGAAGACGCTTCGTGTTGTCACTACATTGTCGGGTTTGAATAAAGCCCGACTGGTCCGGGTCAACAAGGCCTGGCATGTAAAAATTAAGGCGGTGAACAAGAATCCCAGTGAATAGCTTGGCATCTATATTCAGTAGTGAGATCGGCCTATATGAGGCACACTGCTCCGGGTCTTTGCCCGGTTTATGTATAACAGCAATGGTAGCGTCTAACATACTGGGCATCAGAGCTCCTGACGTCCGGAAGGAATTAAAAAGCCTCACCAAAAGTGGGGCAAGGTCTGCACAGAAGGTCTTGTAGAATAATGCCGTAAACCCGTCCAGACCAGGGGATTTCCTAGCCCTTAGGCGAGAAATCGCTGATATAACCTCTTCCAACCTTATAGGTTGATCCAACTGGGACGCCTCCTTCTCACCAAGAGGGGTGATAGCTATACCACACTAGGGGCCAGATGTAGCAAAGGTTTTTACCCATTCTGTGTCTATGGGAAAAAGTGTTCGTACATATGGCCCCAGATGATTTAAAGTAAGAAAATGCCAACTTTCTAAAACTGACATTTTCAGAATCACAATTTAAAATCCAACTTCACCATAAGTCGTGATTTTAAATTGTGATTCTAGAGACACCAAACTTGGGAGTGTCATCTCTTCTCAATTGGAAATTACACTTATAAAATGTAATAAGGTGATCCCAACTTTAACCTATGGGAGAGTTAGGCCTTGCAGTAGATGAAAAATGAAGTTAAGAGTTTTTCAATACCTGGACATGTAAAACTTAAAAGTACATGTCCATAATTTTAAATAGACTGCACCCTGCCCTTGGAGCTGTCCAGGGCCTACCCTAGGGGTGACTTATATTTGTTAAAATAGAAGGTTTGGGCCTGGCAAGGGGATTAACTTGCCAGGTCGACATGGCAGTTTAACACTGCACACAAAGGGTCTGCAATGGCAGGCCTAAGTCATGTTTTAGGCACTATTGAAATGGGTGGCACAATCAGTGCTGCAGGCCCACCAGAAGAATGTAATTTGCAAGCCCTGGGGGCATGTAGTGCACATTACTAGGGGCTTGGCGCTTGGCTATTTCTAGTTCATGTCTATGCACAATTAGGGGGTCTGTGCATAATAGATTCATCAGAGATGTCTATGGCGCTGTTCCAGAGCTGCCTGTTCATCTTTCAGTTGGACTTTTGGCCAAGGAGATGTTTCTCATCATCAGCCCTTCCCATGTGGCCTTGCCAGCTGCCTGTAATATTTGTGCGCAAGCTACATAATCTCTACTTTCCTCTATGTAGATCTAAAAGCAGCTTGGGTAGTGTAGGCCACTTTATGCAGATGCCATCGTGTTGATGGGAAATAGACTGGTTAATGTGGAGCTTGAGTTGCCTTAACCTGAAAGGGAAGAAGGGAGTTGCCTGTACTGTGAAGTGAGGGAGCCAGGGTAGCCTTTAATTGATAGTGTCACTTGACCCTTCATTGTGACAAAGAGTTATTTTTTTAGAGTCACTTTAAGGGTAAAATTAGTTCTGGAATGTACCACTTTAATAGAAACGTATTAAAAACATTTTCACTAATTAAGGCGTATTGTATACTACTAAATATATAATGTTTCAAAGCACTTTAAGCACTCAAGCACTGAGGTCGAAGTTACATTTATAGTGCAATGCACTTCAGCAACCAAAGTTGCTGCACTGTTTTGCACTAGGGTGAGAGATCAGGGCAGCGCCATATCTACTGAGATATGGCAGTACTGCTCTTTTCCCCAGTGTTAATGTTCTTTCAGGCTGTCTAATAATAATGCACAATAGTAAAAAGGTGTGTAGATGATGTCTAGCACATGTCACCCTTCTGGTACAATATTCTATGCATAGACATACTTTAAATAGCTTCACACATTGTATATGAGCTGTATAGTGCAGTGCACATGCATTATGTTAAAAGCTCGAAGAAATAAAAACATTTCTCCATGTTAGTGCTTGCCTCAAGAAGGTGCTGTTTTTGGTGCACAGACATGTGTATGACTGTCAGTGCTTATTTTGTAGGAGAATAAATGCTGGTGCCCAAAGTTGTTCACTGCTGTATCAACACACTGAATACCAAAGCTACATAGGCCCTCATTCTGACCTTGGCGGGCGGCGGAGGCCGCCCGCCAAAGTCCCGCCGTCAGGTTACCGTTCCGCGGTCGAAAGACCGCGGCGGTAATTCTGACTTTCCCGCTGGGCTGGCGGGCGGTCGCCTTCAGACCGCCAGCCAGCCCAGCGGGAAAGAGGCTTCCACGAGGAAGCCGGCTCGGAATCGAGCCGGCGGAGTGGAAGCTGTGCGACGGGTGCAGTTGCACCCGTCGCGTATTTCACTGTCTGCGCAGCAGACAGTGAAATACATGTAGGGG
This sequence comes from Pleurodeles waltl, assembly GCF_031143425.1. Taxonomy (NCBI): domain Eukaryota; kingdom Metazoa; phylum Chordata; class Amphibia; order Caudata; family Salamandridae; genus Pleurodeles; species Pleurodeles waltl. Next base: position 412,984,559 of record NC_090443.1, on the reverse strand, counting down.
CCCTCTTACGGGGGCCCCTGCAATGCCCATGCCAGTGGCATGGGCACTGCAGGGGCCCCCAGGGGCCCCGCGACCCCCCCTACCGCCATCCGGATCTCGGCGGTCCGACCGCCGGGATCTGGATGGCGGTAGGGGGGGTCGGAATCCCCGCGGCGGTGCAGCAAGCTGCGCCGCCGCGGAGGATTCAATGGGGCCGCGGTACACTGGCGGGACCCCGCCAGTGGTGCCGGTCCGACCGCGGCTTTACCGCCGCGGTCGGAATCCCCATTGGAGCACCGCCGGCCTGTCGGCGGTGCTCCCGCGGTCCTCCGCCCTGGCGGTCAAAGACCGCCAGGGTCAGAATGACCACCATAGTCTGCAATGCACCCCAGTATATCTTTAGTTCACCTACAAACTCACCCTGGCCCTTTATCCCACTCTTGCATGTTCCTGCTTTCGCCCTTTGTGACGTTTTTTTCCGTCTTTCTCTTCCTCCATCTTTCCACTTTGTTTGTGTTCCCTCTCTTGCACTTGGTAAATGCCTGAGAAAAAAAATACTCCTGCCTTCTACGTAGGAAACAGTTGTGAAGAAAGCTTTTAGTCAGTCAGCACAGATGGCATTCTGGCGGATGACTGCTGCCCAGGCCCTAACTGGGGTTATGGAGGACAGCTCTGAGGCAGGATGAGAGACTCAGACAGTAGCTACAGAGATCGCATCTGAGGAAGAGGAAAATGGAGCAGAATCTAGGAGTGATTGTTTTAGTTGGCTGAGTTTCATCCGATGACTGATCTTCCAGAGATTCTGAGGTATATGATGATGGCAGTCGTGCTGTCCCTTCACAAGCAGTGGACTAACCGTAGCAGGTTAGATCAACATAGAGAGGAGGCATGTGTGGCAGCAATGCAATATGGCGTGCTCTCTTTGCATCCCACCAATTCAGTTCAGCCCAAATTTTGCCTTTCATTGGTGACGCTGGATGTGAAGCTGATACAGCCAATATTTTGCCAATTGACCACGTCCATCTCTTTTTCAATGTTGATTTCCTTGAGCAAATTGTGCAGCACTCAAATTTGTGTCCCGAACAATTTCTGAGGAAGCATGGAGGCACTCTAGGGCCTCATTCTAGGGCACACCAGTGGACTCCTACTTCACTTGATTTGAAGATATTTTTGGGCTTTATGCTCAGAACTGGGGTACTGCGCAAACCAAGCTTGTAGTCCTACTGGTCTGCTTGCACAGTTTGGATAACTCCCATCATCGCACCGTACATGACCAGAGATAATTTTTTGCTATTGCAGCATATGCTGCATTTCAATGACAATTCTGCTGCATTGCCCCGGGACCATCCAGAACATGACAGCTTGTTCAAAATTCTGCCTGTTGTTGAACATTTGTCTGACAGCTTTCCAGAGATTTACACTCCTGGAAAGAATGTAGCAATTTATTTATGTATTTATTTATGGTTAGAGCACACTGATACTCATAAGAGTGTCTCAGCGTTAAGATTGAGACATCAGTGGCCAGAAACAGACAATGATGTTAAAAGACCTGGTTAAACAGCCAGGCTAGAAAAACATTGTGATAAGGGGTTGTGAAAACAATCTAATGCCCCCCTTGCCATGGCAGATAACTCCCATGGTGAAAGGGAGATTTATGTTCCCAAAAATGAAAATCGGGCTCCGGGTTTTTGTTTTTGAAAATTAAAAAAAAGATTGATGGACACACCATCATGTTGATGGAGTAATGCGTCAAACATAAATAGGCATTGACAGGAACCGCTGTGACAGTGGCTCCTGTCAATGTTTTTTTTAATTGATCATCAGCTTGTCGGTCATTTCTAAATTTGACAGGCAGTGTAGTCTATGCATGGCAGATGTTAAATCCTCTGCTAGGGTGAAGTAGTCTGCTTTGTCAGCCAAAATGTAAATATGGCCCAAACTAAGAACTAACGTTATTTTTATGCAACCTAAACACCCGGTGGTGTCCAGTGTGGTGCAACTTGAATGGCTTCTGTTCACTTTCTTCAATGCCATACAAAACTTGAAAGTGAATACATGGCTAACATTATTAATTAAATTACATTTTGTTTTGGAAATTTCTACAATCAGTTGAGAGCCGCCACTTTTTGAGGGTGGCTCTAGCATCCCACAACTGGAAAATGCTAAAAACACAACATAGACACTCATATTTATGCAGTGAAAACACACCTTTATTTTGCAAAGTGGGTAGCTGCATTCTGGGCCCTACCTCAGTTGGTACCAAGGCAAACCTGCACATTTGTGAAAACTAGACATCCAGGGAAGTCCAGGGGTGCATGACTTGTGTAACTCTCATCAGGTGATTTTACCCAGAAGCCCTTGCAAACATCAAAATGTGGTATGAAACACACATTTTGCTCACATTTCTGAGACAGAAAGGCCTGGAATCTGTGGGGAGCCACAGGTTTCCTATCCCCCCCCCCCGAGTTCACACATGCCTCCAATAAGAACGGTACCCCATATTTGTGGGTGGGCCAAGATACAGCAACACAAAAGGCCCTAAATCGCTACATTGAGAGATAAGCATTAGGGGTAGCAGCTGTATTTCGGACTGTGCTGTTGCACCACCCATGCAAACCTACAAACCACAGACATTTTTTAAAACAAGACAACCAGGGTGTCAGGACTTTGGGCGGAGTCTGTTTGAACCCTAGGCAGAGCACTCCTCAAGGTCACAGAATATCTCCCTATGGTTGTAGTGTACCGAAGCAATGGAGCAGAGAAAGGCATAAACCAGGAAAGAACAGCTGTAGCTTGAGCACAGGAACAAGATAGTGAAGGCAGAGCAACCCTAATGTGTGAACGAACAGAGGGACAAATTTATAAGAAAGTGGTGCATCATAAATGATGTGCCACTTTTTTTGCGCGCTCCCCTACCGGCACCTAACAACACCATGGTTGCGCCATATTTACAATACGGTGCACCATGGCGGTCGGTAGCATAATAGCGTCTAAAGTATTGATGCTATTTTGGCGCTTTGCTACAATAGCATCAAAAAAATTGATGCTAGTGTAGCAAAGCACAGGGATACCCATTAAACATAATTGGTGAGTCATTTTCATGCCTACTTTCATGCGTTAAAAATGACAGACGAAATGGCGCAGTTAAATGTTGTGACAGAGGCATAGTTTGGAGCAAGGAGTTACAAAGTGGCACAATAAACCCTTAGGGCACAAACAAGGATTGTACATACATGCACGAGACAAGCCCTTGTGTGTTCAGCTGGAGACAGCGTGGCAATTGATGGAAAACAGCAATGACACACTGTCACAGATAACGCACTTAAGATTACATACAGCACAAGACAAAGGATGAGGCAGATATTGCCTCCTGGAAACCAGGAGCCAACCCCTGTACAAAGGAAAATACTTATACACAGGTGAGGGCTAATAGTACCCTTACAATCACACAATAGCCCAAGAGGAAATTAAAGAGCAAGTGCTACAAAGGAGCCTAAGAAATGTAGCTAGTATTTCTTATGCAAGGAAAAGAACTGGAAAACAGGTAATTCATAGAGAAAGAGAACAGACACTAAGCAAAATCTAAGACACAAAGGAGAAATTACAAGAATTAAGGTAGAGGCAGAAGGAGTAAGTAATTGGAAAATAATAGCAGGATCAGAAGGAACAAACTAGGAACAATTAGAATAGAGCAACTCAAGGGCTGCACCAAGAGTGCAGAAGGCCAGACTAAAGAGAAAAACAAAAGCAAGAAGGGCTAGGGAAATCTGTAGCAGGCTGCACAGGAACAGGGCACAGGAGACATGGTTGGAAAAATGTATAGCAGGCATCACAGGAACAGGGCACAGCAAACAGGGCTGGGAAAAATATATTGCAGGCAGCACAGGAACAGGGCACAGCAAAAAGGGCCGGGAAAAATATGTAGGATGGCTGCACAGGAACATGACACAGCAAACAAGGCTGAAGCAATCAGGAACAGGACTGGAAAACAAACCAACAAGAGGTCCGGTACATAAAGGAACAAACTTCAATGCACAAACAGGGAGTTTCAGCAAATGGCAGCTTATAAGCAGTTCCAGGCAGCAGCAAGCCCAGGGCAGAGTCACATTGCTGGGATCACAGGTGTATGTGATTCCAGTCTCTCACAAGCCCTGGAGGAGGGAATCCAGTACAAAGGAACAGCAGGACTGTTCCCATAGGAAGCAACGGACAGCAGATTCTGGGTATTATTGACTATTAGGCAGTGCATTATGGATCTTGAAGTCCATGGGAAAAAATATAGGTTTTCACTAGCAAACAATATCGAAATGGGAAGCAAGTGGGAGTCAGAAAGTAACTCTGGATGAGTTTTAATGATGATTCCGAGCCTGCAGATAATCCATGTACAGCGTCCCTCAGAGATGGAACAATGGAGTTGTGACACAGTGGAGTCCAGGGTGGTGTGCCTTGCATGGATCCCACGTTTTTTTCCCACAATGCTCTGCAAATCTCAAACTCTGCCTGAAATCGCAGATTTTCCTTCCATTTCTGTGGTGGAAACTTTTGGGATCCGTAGGAATGCACAAAGTACTACCACTCTGCATTACCCCACTTGTGGCAATCAAAACCCTGCCCAATTTATGTGGCTGGGTGAAGTGCCGACTACAGGAAAGGCTCAAACCAAGGTCAATGGGAGCCCGCAGATACCAGAACTTTCCATCATAGAAATGTGAGGAAAATGTGTTTTTTTAGTCAACGTTTGAGGTTTGCAAGGGATTCTGGGTACAAAACCTGGTGTGAGCCACACACGTCACCCCACCCTGGAATTCCCCAAGTTTCTAGTTTTAAATTTTTTTCACATTTGCTGCGTTCCTCTAAGTGACGGCTGAGCCTGGGTCCAAAATCTACAGCTACCCATACTAAAAAAAAAAGCATTTTGTAATGCAACAGGTCTTGAGTTACTTGAGTTAGAGCTATTGGCGTTGTACATTCGTAACTGAACTTTTCTTGCCACATGAATTGGTTAACCCTGCCTCATAATTTGGTCTTTTCCTACCACATAATTCCAGTGGCCCTGCATATAAATAAAGCACGTCCATTTACCTTCTTCCTCTATCTGCAGCAAAACATGAAAATGTGAAATACACTAGAAGGGTCACCCAAACATATAAAGAGAGCTCAAACAGTCATAGTGTAATAAGGATGTTAAGTTGGCCTGAATCATCGTCATAACTGCAATAAGGAGAGATTAATAAAATATATACAATTATCATATAAACCCAATAAAAACCTCTATCAGAAATAAACGTTTGGCATTACACTCTAATGCTCAGAACAGCCCCTAGAGGACACCAAAATGAAAATAGCATTTGTAAAAAACATGGTCATGTTACCATACATTCAGCCCCTAGAAAGCATAACCACATAAAAAGAAAATGACTGAAAATATTGCAGTGTAACCATAGATTTAGCCCCTAGAGAGTGTAATACATTACAAATTTTCTGAGTTAGCAGGCCAACTGCAATGACATCACAAACAAGACCCTTAGAAAAAAAACTATAATCAGCTGTAAAACAACAATTCCAACCATTAGAGAGATTTAAAAAAAAATTGAATGGAAGTCATGATTATAAATTTAGGGTCCCCTCTAACCTAGACAGAAAGAGAAGGTGGTGAACATTTTGAGGGTGGTCCCATTGTTCTAGGACCCCCACAGGCTGAGTCATAAGCAAAAATGTTTTGTAAAAAAATGCCCTGCAAAGCATTATGGGACAACAGAGTGCAGCAAATATTGTCATATGTTGACTGTAATGCTTAGAACAGTTCCTAGAGGACACCACAATAAGAATATTATTTGTAAAAAAAAAACCTGGTCATGTAACCCTATAATTAGCCCCTAGAGGACATAACCACATGAAAATAGAATGGCACAAAGTAATGTAGGGCAACCATATATTTAGCCCCTAGAAGGCATAGTGCCTTACACATTTTCAGACCCAGAAGGCCTACTGTAATACTAAGCCCACAAACATGTGAAAGTGATAGGCGTAAGGTGGGCATGGTTAAAAGCCCACAATACTTACAATAGGTCAAAGCGCTAAAAAGGGTCAGTTTTCAGTGGACTAGCATGATGCGTCCATGTTGTGTTTTGTCCTGTTTCCTGTTGTGGGCACCAGGCCTACCCACATAAATGTGACTTCATTTTTTATCGGGAGACCTGAAAGTATTCTGGGTTTAAGGAAGTTTGAGGCTTCTTGCAGATTCAGGAACTTCCACCAAAGGAATGTGAGGAAAATATGTTTTTTGGTCAAAGTTTGAGGTTTGCAAGGGAATCCTGGTGACAGCCACACAAGTCACCCCACCCTGGATTTCCCCAAGTGTCTACTTTTAAAAAAAGGACAAGTTTCCTAGGTTTCCCTAGGTGCCAGCTGAGCTAGGGTCCAAAATCGACAGCTACCCACATTGGAAAAAAGGTCAATTTTCAGTGGAAAAATGTGATGCGTCCATGTTGTGTTTTGGCCCGTTTCCTGCCATGGGCACTGGGCCAACCACATAAGTGAGATACCATTTTTATCTGGAGACTTTGGGGAATGCTGGTTTGAGTTTAGCTTGTGGCTTATTCACTTGCTTAAATTTAAAAGGCACAGATGCTGTAAAATCCATTTGGCAATAGAAATGTTCTACTATTCTATACTCCCAAAAGTCTTTCTAGAAAAATGGTACCTCACTTAGATTCAGAACTTTCCATCACTAAAATGTGAGGAAAATGTGTTTTTTTGTTTTAGTCAAAGTTTGAGGTTTGCAAGGAATTCTAGGTAAAGGACCCGGTGAGCCCCGGCAAGTCACCCCACCCGAGATACCCCTAGGTGTCTAGTTTAAAAATGTACAGGTTTGCTAGGTTTCCCTAAAGTTCTAGAACCTTCCACCACAGAAATGTGAGGAAAATGTGTTTCTTTAATCAAGGTTTAGGGTTTGAAAGGGATTCTGGGTAAAAAAAACTGGGGAGAGCCATGCAAGTTGCCCCACTCTGGATACCCCTACGAGTCTAGTTTTTCTAAAAATGATAGGTTTGCTCGGTTTCCCTAGTTACCAGTTGAGCTAGGGTCCTAAATCTACAGATTCCAACATTGAAAAAAGTATCTGTTTTCAGTGGAAAAATGTGATGCGTCCATGTTGTATTTTGGCCTGTTTCCTGTTGCAGGCACTAGCCTGCCCACATAAGTGAGGTACCATTTTTCTAGAAAGACTTTTGGGAGTATAGAATAGTAGAACATTTCTATTGCCAAATGGATTTTACAGCATCTGTACCTTTCAAATTTAAGCCAGTGAATAAGAAAGAAGGCATTTTGAAAATTACCCTTTAAACCATTTGCTAGTACAGGTACTCACAAATTCAGAGATGTGCAAACAACCACTGCTCCTAAACTCCATATCTAGTGTCAATTTAAGAAATAAATAGGTTTCCCTGATACACATTTTTTACTCTACATATTTTACCATATGAATTGATCTATTATCTGTACACAATGAAAAACCATTGTACTGTCGCGTGGGCTCTCATTATTCTAAATGAGACTACTGGATTTCTAGGTAGCAGGATCTATGATGGTGTGGGGGACTGAGTCTGACCCACGTGTAAAGAACTCTGTCACCCTAAATCCGTTTTTTGCTCCGGCTAACTAGCAGTGCCTCATTTCTCCCATGTGGAAGGAATGATTTGGCAGCCGAGCGCATGTCATCTTTGGAACTTCTCAGGGAAGTCGTGGTTACTCAGATCCAAACCAACTCTCTTATTTCCAATATGATCTCATATACAAATGACAAAGACAGTATAAGTTTTATATAATGTTTTAATAAAACGACTGTATTTTAGATATTAAGGCGTGAGCCGCAATAACCAGAACGATACAACACAGTAGGATTGTAATAGTTACCAGGAGAGTAAAACATAAAAACAAAGCTATCATATTGTCAAACAGTTTCTACTCTCCCTCTGCTTGTTCTATCTAGAGCACAGCATGTTAAGCTTCTAGCTTGCCTATTAGAATCACTGTGGAGACATCAGCCCTCATACCTGAGCAAAGACCTGTGATCTTGGTTCAGCATCTGCAACGAGGCAGTCAGCGTCAAGTTGTGGTTCCCTGGTCGGAATCTCCCTCTTGCGTGTATTGGGACAAGGAAGTGATTTTATAACTAACATGTCATCGTGATCACAAAATGTCCCTACGCAGGAATGCCAAGTCTAAACTCTTACCACGTCTATCGGCAATGTACCAGACTGTATCCTTGACTGAAGCACAGAGTAAATATGTTATGGAGAACTCCAGTGCTGAAGTAGGCAAAACAGTGTGATATGAATAAAAAAACAACACCATAGAACTGGCTATTTGAAAAATAACAGTACGAAGCCTAATAAAAAGCATGTAGAGCAAAGTGCACAGAGGCTCTAAGCTGTCAGTAAATGAATAAAATATATTCAGGGCAAAGTGCACAAAGGCCTAAAGCCTGAAGCTAAAGCGCAATGAATACGTAAAACTAACCACACTACACCCTCCCCTTGTCGGTAGCAAGTGGTTCCAATAATATAAAAGGATGCCCCAAATATAAACAATACCTAAAACCATTATTTCGACAAAGTGAGAAGACAACAAAGTCATAAATTTAGGTAACATGTGACCATAAAGCCAAATTCAATATAGTGTCAATTTCGTAAAAATCCAATCGTCAGATAGAAGCAATAGAACGCAGGAGTTCCTCCACTTCGATATATGTCAATGTCGGAAGATCCACGCCACAAAGTACCATGGAGCAGGTGTGATCCAAAGCCCCAAAACCATTCAGGGCGGCACCCCGTGCAGGGCCTATGAAAGAGACAATACCATCTTCCTCCAGGAAGGGAATCTCATAAACTGCCTCACGAAGCAAGCGCATCCGTAGTGCACAAGTCTGGGAATGAGCCCTAATCGGGAACATCAACAGATCAGTATCGACCATTGGAGGGCGCTGCAATGAGAGACAGAGAGCCAGTGCATGTTCAAACGAGCACCAAAGGCACCGAAATACGGGTTGCACAAAATCCAAAACCGGTCTGAATGACAGAGACCAGTCACACTCCAAATATCCCAGGAGTGTTGCTCCAAAATGCTGCATCATGCGTTCACGACACAGCTGCGCTGATGGGAGCAGCAATACAGGATCTCGTCGTGACGGGACAGCCATTGCGAAAAAATAGCAACAACAGCAAAACTCCAGCCAATAAAGCCAAAGTAATCGGGAAACCCCCAAAAATGCTTCCGAAAATAGAATGTATAGCCAAAGGTATCAAACCGAATATGGAAGAGAAGGTATGAGCAAAACCAACACCAACGACTTTGAAAAAATGTGCAATACCAGCAGTGCTGGATGCATTAAATATACGTCCCACAAGTTCACCGAAATTATTTGGAAAGTTAGTATTCAAAAGGGACTGTATCTCCGCCGATGACCTTGCCACCTGAAGTGCGTAGGTCTCGCTAGCAGATGTAAGGGCCACATGCTTTTGAAACAACAAAGCTTTTAGCCGACTCAACTTGTCGAAATCAACCTCGGAAGTAGCAATATGAGGCCAGATGTCCGCTACCTCCCTAATTTGAGTGGGGGGAAACAACACATTTCCGCAGCACGTAACGGCCTTGTTGACAACGACGATGTAAACTATTCCGGCACGCATGCCACAGCAGCGTTCGCTGTTAAGAACAATGTAACTGCCGTTAGAAAGCACCTGGAAAGTGTTTTTAATAACCGGGACTGGAACTCCCTTCAGATAACAAGCTAAGTTAGCAATCGAAGCGTTACACGCCCCGTGCAAGGACAGCTGTTTACAAACCATTGAATGGCTGACAGAAGCTTCGCATTCGCTGCCGCTAAGAAAAACCTCCTTCAAACCATTAACGCATCTGTACTGAAAGGGAAGGTCCCACACCTCGTGTATGTAACTGTCTCACAATAGTTCATATCTTCCCACCGGAATGTGCTTCAAACACGAAGTAAATTGCAAAGTAGAGATAGGCAAATTAATAACCCCATGAATCAACCATTCAGCTGACGGAATCTCAGCCACCGCGAAAGGCAGTTTCTCTAATTTCTCAATATTTAACATAACATATGTCGCTTCCTTTTTAGCCATCAGTTGTTGTTGACGAGTCAAATTAAAAGAGATAAAGATCTCTCTGGCACGAACGTGCTGCCATGGAACGCGACCCGCCTTCAAGGTCTGAAGAGTCCAACCCAGCTGCATGATGGACCGCGTCTGACTCTGCCCATGATATAAAGAAGACATGTCTGATTTAATAATGTCAATGGCAGAGGAAACAATGCTGTCAATCGTGTAAACACGGTCAGAAAGGGTGTGCATGCCATTATCAACAACAGACAAAGAGGGTCATTCTGACCCTGGCGGCCGGTGGCCGCCAGGGCCACCGACCACGGGAGCACCGCCAACAGGCTGGCGGTGCTCCAACGAGCATTCTGACCGCGGCGGTTCAGCCGCGGTCAGAAGCGGAAAGTCAGCGGTCTCCCGCCGACTTTCCGCTGCTCGTGTGAATCCTCCATGGCTGCAGAGCGCGCTCCGCAGCCATGAGGATTCCGACCCCCCCTACCGCCATCCTGTTCATGGCGGGAAAGCTGCCATGAACAGGATGGCGGTAGGGGGGGTCGCGGGGCCCCTGGGGGCCCCTGCCGGGCCCATGCCAATGGCATGGGCCCGGCAGGGGCCCCCGTAAGAGGGCCCCGCAAAGTATTTCAGTGTCTGCCTTGCAGACACTGAAATACGCGACGGGTGCCACTGCACCCGTCGCACCTTCCCACTCCGCCGGCTCGATTACGAGCCGGCATCCTCGTGGGAAGGTCGTTTTCCCCTGGGCTGGCGGGCGGTTTTTCAGCAACCGCCCGCCAGCCCAGGGGAAAACTTGTAATACCCGCCGCGGTCTTTTGACCGCGGCGCGGTATTTCGGATGGGGGAATTCTGGCGGGCGGCCTCCGCCGCCAGCCAACATTGGAATGACCCCCATAGTCTGCATCAGATTTTCTTGATCAATCTGCCTCAACCGGGCTGCAGCCTCCTGTTGTGAAAGCTTCCAAATCTCATTATAAACCTCGTATAAGAACCTTTTCTTTTGTGGTACTTTGGGTCCTGACAAAAATCTTGTAAATCAGTATCATTAGACAGTAACGTGAGATGTGACTTAACTGCATCCAGCGTGGATGACTTCAACCATTGCTGACAAAGCTTCCCCACACTGTATGTAGTTATAATATCAGCATGTTCTGGTGAAACGTAACGAGGGTCTGCCCTACTAGTCCTGAACCCCCCTGAAGAGGTGACAAAACGTTGATGACACATATTAGTGTCCAGAGGCCATAATAACCACCCGCCAGGATGTAACGATGAAGTGTTAAGCGTACCATTCTGGACCCAATGTGTAAAGTCACCAAAAGTAGCATTCACATAGTGCTGCCAATTTTTTAATTTAGAAGGGACAGGTATACTAGGCAAAGTCAACTCCCTAATTGTCGCTAAGCCCAAACAGCTAGTCTGTTGTACTGTGTCATTGAGGAAAATCATCTGCACAGGGATAATGCATGCTCTAAATAGCGTGTCCCTGCCTTGCATGTGCCAATTTTTCGAACCCCAAACACTTTTCAAGTCAACAGTTTTAAACCAGTATTCATATCCCTCGACCGAAAGTTTAGATACAAACGAATTGGAATACAGTAATTTAGTATCGGTCAATAACATTTGCTTATTAGAATACGGTGCAACTTTAAAATAGTAGGACTTAGCATTTCGTTGATCATGCCCAGAAAAATATGCAAATTTATCATAATACGTTTTCAAACTCCCTTGTGGAGGAGTCGAGCAATGTTCCCATTGCACATAATTAAATATGGGCTTAGGGCTACTAGCTTTATGAATAAAGTGGTGTCCATAATAGTTATAACAAAACATGTCACCATGATTATCGCTAAACTGGTAAGCATCTTCATCGTCATAGACAGTATAGTATTGCAAATCCGTTAGCATAGAATCTACTGTCTTCACATCCCAATCATCAGAAACAATGCCAGGTATAACAATATCATTCATTGATAATTTGAGGACATACGGTATTTGAATCAATTCAGTGGGACCATATATATCAAACATTACTTTATCCCACACAATTCCATCCGGAACTGGTATAGCAGAAATGTTTACTGTGGACAAGTCTCTTCGAACCATATGAGACGAAAAATGCGGTTTTAACACAGTCTCCACGTGCTCAATGTCTGATCGATCAGGAAGAAAATGACCATGTATGATCAGAAAAAAAGTAACCACAAATCCCAACCATAATAAAATAGTCATCTCGGCCAAAAACAGCCAAAAATAGTTCCAAGGAAAAACAAAATATGTGCGTTTAAGCCAACCCAGCAGCCGTCGTGGACCGTGGACAGAAGACATTGAGGACGAGGAGCCGGACCCATCATTATCAGCGTCGTTGAAGCAGCCAGAAGCAGTGCTAGCAAAAGGTGCAACTGTGAACGAAGAAGCAGATGGAGGCTCTCGCCGTGGCACGCTATAAACCACATGTTCAGAAACGTCAGTAGAACGTACAGCAATTTGATCACAAGATTCCATATTAATCGCCGTCGGTGGAACAATCGCAAGATCATCATCCACCCTCCCCAAGCTCGGAGAGGAAACAGTGTCGGTGAAAATCACCTGCAGCGGGACTTCTTCCCCAGTAGTGAGAGGGATTCCGGAACTACTGGGTGTCCCTCTTGGTCTGCTGTGCAGAATAGGCCACATGTTGTAACTTGACATTATCAATGGAAACAAAGCGATTTCCTTTGGCCCCTCGCAGCGGCGGTAAAATCACAGTTCTCGTGCCGCTTACCCCCAACACAGGGACAGGTTCTCGATAAGAAGGACCAAATTCTTTTTTAACTGCGACCTTTTCACGCACTAGATCCCCAATCCTGGGTATCCAACCAGTAGGTGTTACTGGCTCATCCTTAATTCCTGAGGAGGCAGCACTGGCAGAAGAGTTATCATCACGGAATTGTTGTAAATCCTGCAAAACAGTGACACGATCATTTATGTCAAAGGGCGTATCTGCCGCCTCCACACCAGGACCATCTAGATCAGGAACATACATTCATGTTCCAAACAGGCACTCATATGAAGTACGACCCCCAAGTGACCTTCTAGGCAAGTTATTAAGTGCTCTCTGTACTCCATATAGGTGGGCTAGCCAACCACGACCCGTACCTATAACTCTGGCCGTTAAGGACTGCTTTAAATCACGATTTAAATGCTCCACGACAGAATTTCCCTCGGGATGAAATGGAGACGAGAATTGGAGTTGGACCCCCAACGAAGCCATGGTGTCCCTGAATGCCTTAGAGGCAAAAGCAGGGCCCTGGTCCGAATGAAAAGCCGCAACTGCAAATATATCGACAAAGATGCGCAAATCTTTAATAACAGTACGAGCGTCAGCCGAGCGTTGTGGCCATACCCATACAAATCTGGAGCACGAATCTACAGCAACCAATATATATTTGTATGCACTATCTGGTGTCAGCGGACCACAATGATCCAAGTACACACACTGTAATGGTTTATTTGAAATCAGAAGGGGCGTCTGCTGCGGGCGTCTAGCCGACGACGCTTTAATTTGTTGACAAACGTCACAACAAAGGACATATTGCTTCGTCTCTTTATAGAGACCAGGCCACCAGTAACGAGCCTGTAAAAGTGAAATTGTGGCTGCCACCCCAGCATGTGCAGAAGCCACCCCCTCATGTGCTGCAGAAATCAATCGAGGTCTCTCAATCTTATGGGGAATTTCACGTACACCAATGCCTGGAATTGTAACAGTAGCATTCAGCGCACCATTCAAGCAGTAACTATATTTAGAAGGAAATCCTTTAGGAAAGGGCGTGCCAGCAGCCGTAGCCTTTATGGCAGCCGAAATTTCTGTGTCTGGTTTGAAACTCGAACGAGTCACAGCGGCCACAGTGGCGACAGCCACTGCCAATTTCGCGGCTTCATCAGCCAAAGTATTCCCAGCAACGTGTATTCCAACGCGCTGGTGTCCAAGTGTATGCACAACATGGACGTTAGGAAGCGTTTCCTTCAGATCCGCAACCTTACCCCACAACATTTTATATTTAATGGTGTTGCCTTTAGAATCTCTGAACCCATTCATCTTCCAATAGTGTAGATATTCGTTGAAAGACTGCACACAGTAGTAGGAGTCACAGACCAGCAAGGTTAAAAGCGCCGGATCCGCGTGCTCCAACGCTAACAATAGAGCTTTGAGCTCAGCCAGCTATGCCGTGCAATCTCCCAAGGTTTTACTATAAGTATGTCGGGGGCAGAACACTTCCCCCTCCATAGTGCCGCTCACCACTGCACATGCAGCAGAATACTGTTGTTTAGTCCCAACCGCTGGTTGCGGAGAGCCATCAGTATACATGACCACTTCATATTGGTCAATAGGCAACGTACCTGCAGGAACAGGGTATTCTATTTCGTATTGAAGAAATTCTTGAGTCTGCAGTTTAGGGTCAAATACATAATCTACATCAGTGGCTGTCAAAGACGTAGCCCATTGTATCCATTGCGGGTGTAAAGCTTTCGAATTAGGAACACTCGCTTTTGTAACAGCCTCTAAGGCCGGAACTGGGGAAACGACAACTATGCGTTGACCCTGGGCCAGCGGTCTTTCTTTAATAACAGCCATCTGTACTGCAGTGAGAATTTTCTCAGTTTGAGCAAAACGTTGCTCTGCAGCAGAATACAAGTGAGACTTGTATGCAATCGGGACAGTCTCCCCTTCATTAAAGGTGACATAAGTAAACCCAACAGCCCCAGGTATCACCCTGATCACTAAATGTGTCTTATTGTCCCGTGTGTGTAAGTGTTTAACTGCTAAGAGATCACTCTGTAATTCTCGCAGTATGTGTGTATGTTCAATCGTCCAAAATTTACTCGAAAAATTCGGGCGAATCAACTCGTATAAGGGTTTTATACGCGTTGCATAATCAGGAATGTAAGTTCTGCCAAAATTCAGAAACCCCAACAATGACTGGAGCTTCCGAACCGTATTAGGAGGCTGCAATAAAGCACATTTCTCCAAAAAATGTGGCGCTAGGCTCTTGCCCTCACTCGACAACTCATAACCCAGGAAAATGACGCTGAGGAAGGCAATCTTTGATTTCTTAAAATTAAACTTATAGCCAATATCAGCAAACCCCACAACAATGCGCGATACGCGCCTTAGATGTTGCAGAATCTCATCATCTGTCAGATATATGTCATCAACATATGATAATGCTTCAGGGTCGAACTCATGCAGCATTTCAGTTACACGAGCCGAAAACAGTCCTGGGCTATTCTTATACCCCTGAGGCAAACGACAAAAAAAATTCTGAGAGCCAAATGCACTGAAACAGGTATAGTCCCGACTCTCGGGCGCTATATTCTGGCAGAAAAATCCATTTGAGATATCTAATGTTGTCTTGTATTTTATACGCACTATATTATTCATAAGCGCTGCGCTGTGTGAATTCTGTATTGCATATGTGCGTGTATGACTATTCAAATGTCGGTAATCCACCACTATCCTATATGAATGGTTCGGTTTAGCAACCGGAAACAAGGGATTATTCATCGGCGAGACACAGGGCTCAATTACACCCTGATACTCCAATTGTGTAAGAATTTTTCTAACCGATGCCCTAGCTTCAAATTTGATAGGATATTGCGGTTGTGGCTGAGGTTCGTCTTTTATTGGAATTACATGATAAGGTGATTGTCTGTCCCACCCCACATTATTTCTATACAAAGAGGGAGCCTGTGCTAGAGCCCATGATTTACTATAGGACTCCGCGAGTTCTCTCGGAACAAGTGGTGAGAAGGAAGGTTTAATAACCTCTTCCCCAACTGGACAGTCGCGAACAAAGTCAGGTGGCCAATCTTGTTCGGCCAACAGAACATCATATGATTTTACCACATGGTCCCAAAAAATGGCGTTTATAATACGGTCAATGTCCCCTTCCAATCGCAGAGTCACTTCATATACTCTATCAGGATCAGAGACTCGCATATCCGCCGTCTCGACTTGTATGAAGTCATCAGTTGCTTTCACCTCCAGATGCTCTAGAAGAATCCGGCGAACTATTGTGACCTCTGCCGCGCTGTCTAACAGTGCTAATGCCCATGTCTTGTTTGTCAAGAGAACTCTCTTCTTGAGCGGCACTTCTGACTGAGACAGCTGCCACTTTCTTCTTCTTAAATTGCTGTTTTTGTTGCAGTGGTTTCTCTTCTTGTTTAATAGAAACCTCCGCTGAGCGTTGTGAATCCTGTCTCGGTTTCACGTACTCCGTCCTCTGCTCTGACCGCCCACCTCTCTCACTTCTCTTTTCCGAGGAGTCCTGAAAGGAACGAGATTGGCGTGTATCAGTGTATTGATATCTATCAGGCGTCTTCAAAGTATCCCTATTCCTGAGATTATACTTATTCTGTGGTGTCTCCGGTTGCGGAGACTGTCCACCATCTTTCTTAGGTGTTTGCTGTTTCTTTTCCCAGCGCTTTTTCGAACCTTCAGAGTGTTGCTGTTTAGCATTATCTTTATTATTTTTAAGCCTGTAACTGGGGTTTTTGTGGTCTAGCCCCTAGGCTATCACAACCAATACTAGAATATGTTTCCGCTATTATTCTCTGAAGCTCCCGCTCCTGATTAAGCAGCGGAACATCCCGAAGACGCATTCGCACCGCTAGTGCTACCGCCTCTCCTTTGAGATTACTCAAAATAATAGAAGAAACTGTGGCAAAATTGCCCAGTAACTGCATGCCCAAATCCAAGGCAGGGGCAGCCCCATATTCATCCTTAATCTGTTTAAGTACGTCCGGTAAATTAGCTAATGTCGGTGTACCGTGTGCCGTAGTGTAGAGCGCGGCAAACACCGTGCCCCAGGTATTACAAAGGTCCACCGGAGGAACCATCCCATACGGCAAACACATCGTCAAAATTCTATGTTTATCCTGAGGTCCCGTATGGGGAAATACTGCTTCCAGCGTATTAATTTTTTGCGCCAGCCAAAATGGAGTCTCCTCTCGTTTAGCCGGCACCTTACCCATTACCGAGTGCACAGTGGCCGGATTAATACCCGGAACCACAGCCTGTGGGTGCGCTGGAGCAGCACGCGCTGCATTCGTATTTAGTGACTGCATGACAAACTGAACTAATCGTCTATATGTAGCCGTTAATTCTGTATATAAACGACGAACTTCAACCACTGCCAATTCAGCAACCGCAGGATGTGGTGTATATGTAGCCAATAAAGGCCAGGTAGGACCATCATTACTCAGTGGACCCAACCTAACTTGTGCTACTGTGTGTGGGAGGGCGCCATCAAGCCAATTATGGTGTTCTTGATAAGATAGAGGTATTTCTAAATAAGCGTAAGCCCTGTATTGTCCAGGGACATTCGCAACTGTGTATTCGTGAAAAGTATTTGTTCCCCCATCCACTGCTGGAAATCCGACCCAAGAATAAAAAAGTTCCGTTCTATAGGCTGCATGGGCGTCCACCACAAAAGTGACTGGACCCCCCTGGACTGTCAGTCCATGTGTCAACAGATGTCCCGTGAGCGGATGTCGCATATTAATTGATATGTTCACTACATTAGGATTCGCCATTTTATAAAAAACGGCTTCAGGTCAGAGAAGGCACACCAATATCGGGGTTTTTCCTTTCAAAGTTCAAGCTTGAACAACCAACCACTAAGCAACAGGAAGCACCAATGCCGTGGCGGCGGAAACCCTCAGCCCCACGGACGTCTCCGTATACGGAACCGAGGAGTCAAAAAATATATGAGACCAAGAGAGTCAGTCGGACCTAATCATTAGAGCCAGACCAAACGTTGGGCGCCATGTCGCGTGGGCTCTCATTATTCTAAATGAGACTACTGGATTTCTAGGTAGCAGGATCTATGACGGTGTGGGGGACTGAGTCTGACCCACGTGTAAAGAACTCTGTCACCCTAAATCCGGTTTTTGCTCCGGCTAACTAGCAGTGCCTCATTTCTCCCATGTGGAAGGAATGATTTGGCAGCCGAGCGCATGACATCTTTGGAACTTCTCAAGGAAGTCGTGGTTACTCAGATCCAAACCAACTCTCTTATTTCCAATATGATCTCATATACAAATGACAAAGACAGTATAAGTTTTATATAATGTTTTAATAAAACAACTGTATTTTAGATATTAAGGCGTGAGCCGCAATAACCAGAACGATACAACACAGTAGGATTGTAATAGTTACCAGGAGAGTAAAACATAAAAACAAAGCTATCATATTGTCAAACAGTTTCTACTCTCCCTCTGCTTGTTCTATCTAGAGCACAGCATGTTAAGCTTCTAGCTTGCCTATTAGAATCACTGTGGAGACATCAGCCCTCATACCTGAGCAAAGACCTGTGATCTTGGTTCAGCATCTGCAACGAGGCAGTCAGCGTCAAGTTGTGGTTCCCTGGTCGGAATCTCCCTCTTGCGTGTATTGGGACAAGGAAGTGATTTTATAACTAACATGTCATCGTGATCACACAATGTCCCTACGCAGGAATGCCAAGTCTAAACTCTTACCACGTCTATCGGCAATGTACCAGACTGTATCCTTGACTGAAGCACAGAGTAAATATGTTATGGAGAACTCCAGTGCTGAAGTAGGCAAAACAGTGTGACATGAATAAAAAAACAACACCGTAGAACTGGCTATTTGAAAAATAACAGTACGAAGCCTAATAAAAAGCATGTAGAGCAAAGTGCACAGAGGCTCTAAGCTGTCAGCAAATGAATAAAATATATTCAGGGCAAAGTGCACAAAGGCCTAAAGCCTGAAGCTAAAGCACAATGAATACGTAAAACTAACCACACTACAGTACGATGTAGCTCAGTTGTTGGGTCTGGGTACCCTGGGTTCTTGAATAAAGTATTAACCCTATATATCCCCACAACCAGAAGGGTATAGCGGACATATTGGGACATTGCTTTTGTAAAACGACCATTTTGACAAAAAGTCACAGATGAAAGTATTGTCACAAGTAACCAGTCTTCCATTCTGATTTCCAATATTTCCTTATTTCAACCATTATATTCCTTGGAAAAACCTTGAGAGACACAGATGACCCCTTGCTGAATTCAGAATGTTGTCTAATTTCCAGAAATCTTTAACTTTCCCAGATCACCCATGGGTTTACATTGGTTTCTACCACAAACTGGAAGTAGATTGAGAACATAAACATAGGAAAATTGGCTACCTCTTTGAAAAATAACATAACTGTGGTGAAAAATTAAGTGTTTTGATTAAGTTCTGCATGTTCCTGAAAGTTGGAAGATGGTGACTTCTGCACAGTAAACCATTTGTTAATAGTATTTTTAGGGAAAAAAACAGACACTTTTATCTGGAGCTCTTTTTAACTATTTTTCTCAAAAAACCTCAAAATGTTGTTATATTTTGCCTATTTTCTCGGTCGCCTGCAGGGAAATCCCCAAACCCTGAGTATCTTTAGAATCCACAGGATGTTGGAAAAAAAAGGATGCATATTTGACAGGGAAGAATACGTGGAAGAATTGTTATGAAACCAAAAGCGCAAATAGCCAAAAAAAAGGCTCAGCATGGGGAGGGGGTGTTGTTGGGCAACAGCCAAGGGGTTAATATGATTATTATAAATAATATTAACGCTTTGTCAATAAGGATTTTCAATAAGGATTTGCATCGAAATCCATGAGTGGATGTACTGGAAATCCCATGCACCCGCAGGCCAAGAAATGCAAGTCATCATTATTATTATCGATTATGATCATGAGAATACTAACAATCATAATAATAACAATAAAAATAAAATAACAATAATAATAATAATACTGATAAAAATAATCATTTATGTTGTTGAAACGCAGATGGGAAAACGCACAACCTGCTTCTTTTACCCGGACTGTGCTTCGATGCCGGCTTTGGCGCTAAGCCGTGACTCTCCCCTCAAAGCCTCCGTGGCAGGCCTTCTGTGCACAGAGGCAGAACACTTTTATCTCACATCAGAGGTCTGAGCAGTGAGCGCTGCCTCTGGGGGGCGGCTGTCAGGCAACAGAGCCGAGCTCTGCCCAGACCCTCCTTACACTTTCTAATCAGCACCACCCCCCCGCCGCAGACAAGACAGCTTCCATTTTTCAAGGAAAACGTCGAAAATACCGGAAGGCGATATTTCCCCTTGTTCCTGCTCATTCAAAATAATTTTCAGCTTTAGATAGGACCTGTCCCAGGTGAGAAGGTGTAAATAAGTATAAGGATGCGAGGCCTCTGCCTCTGAGAAAGAGGGCGAGTGAGAGCCTCTATCCTAGGAGCCCACGAGAGGGGCATAGTGGAGAGAGATGGAGAGAGAGAGTCTCTACCCATAGATGCAGAGAGAGAGAGCGCGCGAGGGTCTCTACCCCTTGGGGCCTACAACAGGAAAAAGTAATAGTGCACAGAGAGAGGGACTTTACCCGGTGGAGCCTGCGAGAGGACACATCAATAGTGCAGAGAGAGAACGAGATCCCTTTCTCTAGAAGCCTACAAGAGTGAGCGTAAAGACGTGCACAGGGAGATAGAGGGGGGAGAGATGAGAGAGGAGAGCGAGTCTCTGCTAGTGGGATCCTACAACAGGAAGCATTAATAGTGCACATCGAGAGAGGGCGAGAGACAGGGTCTCTGCTGGCTGGATCCTACAACGGGAAACCTTAAGAGTGCACATTGAGAGAAAGAGAGACAGAGTGAGTGTCTAACATTAGAAGCTATTAATAGTGCAGAGAGAGGGGGAGAGGAGAGAGAACAGAGAGATAGAGAGAGCCTCCTAGTAGGGGCCTACAAAAAGGAGCAATAATGATGCAGAGCGAGGGGGTGGAGTCAGAGAGAAAGAGATGTCCTCCTAGGAATCTACAGGAGAGAGAGAACAGTAGCAGTGCACAGAGAGAGAGAGAGAGAGAGAGAGGCGGTCTCTCACACAAGGAGCTTACGTGAGGGGACATTAAGAGAGACCAGGTACAGAGAGACTAACACTCTCTGCCTATAGGGCAGTGGTCTCCAAACTCTTTAATGCTACGCCCCCCCCCCCCCCGGTTGAAAAATAAAAATCATTGGCCCCCCCGCAGAATTTTTCACAATTGTTTTATAAAGATGGTAATGTTTAAATATGTCCAGACCTATTTAAACATTGCAGATAAATACTGTTACCTTTTTGAAAACGCATTAACATGCTTTTGCTTAAAACAAAGGCCTGTTATCTGTATAATGCTTCTTTTGGCCGGAGTATGGCGCCCCCCCCCATCACTTGAGGCCCGCCCTAGGGGGGCCTGGCCCTCACTTTGAAGGCCTCTGCTACAGGGCTTTACGAGAGGGAGCACATCAGTGCAAAGGTGCAGAAGGATGAGGCATCTGCACCCAGAAGCCTGCAAGAGGAAAGATGAGGACTCGGAGCTGTCCCTCGGGTAGAAAGGTGACTGTCCTCCTTAGTAAATGTTGACTCCAGCACTGCCCAGATGTGGAGTCAGAGGCTCCTACCCCTGAAGGCAGATCATTCCACCTCCTTTTTGTGGGTACATGAACGCGTAAAACAACCATTCCCTTTTTGAGGGGCTGTTTTGCATTTGCACTGTCTCAAAAGAAAGTGACTTGTAGGCACCTCACTACACCTCACTTCGTAAACTAAAGACCCCGATTAAAGCTTAAACTGTGACCCGTCGCACCCCATGTCTCTCTCTCACACTCTCTCTGGCTCACTATACCAATCAAACACAGAAATGAATCAGCCCCTTACTCCTCCCTCCCAGTGTCTCATGGCTTTGTCAGGGGTGCGAGAAGCTGTGCGAATGTTTGCTGGAGTAAAGGCAAGTCGGGTGTCAATTACAGCTGCAGTTTAAACAAAGAAAGAGGAACTGGCCTTTTCTTCTTCTGATATGCTTTTCTAAACAGAAAAAGTGAGGAGCAGAAAGTAGATGGTTATGGCAACATGTTAATTTTTTTTCTCCACATTCTACCCTCTGTATGTTTCCACACATTATGAGCCTTGGCATTTTAACATGAATTACAGTACATCAATTCTAATATCTTTTTGCAAAAAGGTCTGACTGATTTTTCACGTGTTTAATTTCACAGCAGAGGTTCTGCTTTCATTCTTCCTGTCTGCAATGATCATCAAAGAGCAAGGCTACACGAATGTAATTGGTATTTTGGAAGGGTGATGGAGTGACGTGTTTTAAAAGGAATCATCTCCTCTCTGCTCTACATTAAAAGTATATTGAAAACCACCTCAGAATTCCATGACCTTATGAAGGAAGTCTGCCTTCAGCCTCTTTCTTCTAAATGGTCACAGATCTCCTCAGTGACTTGCAATCTACTTATAATGTACCGCGGGGAGACTTGATCCAAGTTGTAGTGCACCAATATTTACTGGTCTCCTGGAGAAGACATGGTGCCAAGTGTTCCTCTTGCCCTTACATAGGTCTCTCTCACACTATGCCTTCTTGCATTCTACATGTGCCTCTATCTCCTCCGGTAGCTAAAGGGTTAACTGCTAGGAAAAGGGGATACGAACTGGTGCAATGAGCTCTTCAGCAGAAGCCCCGCTGCTTAATTTCCTTTGAGGGTTTTAATAAGCAGATGATGCTGGCAGAGGCAAGATATCGCTCCCCCTCATTTGTGCTCTCCCCCTCCCCCAGCAGCACATGGACTGCTCTACCCAGCCGGTAATTGGGTTCAGCTGCCAGTTTTTTAAGACTCCAGCTCCTTAAAAAAGCATTTAAATGTCTCACAAAGGCTCGGCCTCTATTTGGTTGTGTCTTTATGTGGTTGAGGAGGGTGAGTGTTGCCCTTTTTGTGAGGGCCTGAGCGCTGACTTCAATGGGCTATACCATCCAGCACCCCGACATACACAGGCTCTAGTGGTATAGCTGACGCCTTTATGTAGTTCTGGCATTTTAGACCGAGAATAAAAAATGTAGGCCCAGCTTGAGAACGAAGCAACAAAACTACAAGTCCCAGAATGAAATGAGGTATAGATTTCATGTCAGGACTGGCTAAAGGTCCTGCAGTTAATTGGCAGCATTTACTATGCAGATGACTGGCAGGATTTTCCTGTTTTTATTGTTAATGATTTGAAACAAAAACGGCGTATGTTAACTCAAATATCACTGAAACGTCTCTCAAAGATTCTCTACAATCATAGATGTAACCCTAAAACACTAAGGGGGTCATTCCGACCCCGGCGGGCGGCGGGAGCCGCCCGCCTGGAGGGAGCCGCCAAATGGCCGCTCCGCGGTCGAAAGACCGCGAAGGCCATTCTGGCTTTCCCGCTGGGCTGGCGGGCGACCGCCAGAAGGCCGCCCGCCAGCCCAGCGGGAAACCCCTCCCCACGAGGAAGCCGGCTCCGAATGGAGCCGGCGGAGTGGGTATGTGCGACGGGTGCAGTGGCACCCGTCGCGTATTTCAGTGTCTGCAAAGCAGACACTGAAATACAAAGTGGGGACCTGTTACGGGGGCCCCTGCAGTGCCCATGCCATTGGCATGGGCACTGCAGGGGCCCCCAGGGGCCCCACGACACCCCTCACCGCCATCCTGTTCCTGGCGGCCGGAGCCGCCAGGAACAGGATGGCGGTGAGGGGGTCGGAATCCCCCATGGCGGCGCAGCAAGCTGCGCCGCCATGGGGGATTCCCAGGGCAGCGGAAAACCGGCGGGAGACCGCCGGTTTTCCTCTTCTGACCGCGGCCAAACCGCCGCGGTCAGAATGCCCTGCGGGGCACCGCCAGCCTGTTGGCGGTGCTCCCGCATCCCTGGCCCCGGCGGCGGGTCGGAATGACCCCCTAAGACCCAAATTTACCAAAACTGTGCATCAGGTGTGTGTTACTTTTTTAACGCAGGCCCGATGCAAAGACTTCTGGGAGGATTATGATTTGCATTGATTTGTAACCCAAAGTAATGCACTGCAGTGCGACATGCTTGCAGTGCAATATGCTGCCTTGTGTTACTTTGCATCAGGGAGGAGTTCCATGAGTGGTGCATGGGTGTTTATATGCATCCACTCATGTGATTTGATGCAAATCCATATCCACAAAGAGTTGTAGAATTGTAGACAAGGGTTTATGCCAAAATCCTGCATCTCCCTGAGGTAGGCGTAATGAAGAGAACACGCATACATAGAGTAAATAGCCTTAAAGGATAGTCCTTCCTGCACAAAAACTATCCATAACAAAACGCAGACACCCTTACACTATGGCATAAGGAAGTCCGCATTGATGCAAGACTGCTCAAAGTGCACCAGTGCATGGGGAGGACATAACTGTGCCATTTCTTTGTCGATATAAGGCTCTCTCCAGTTCACGCAACGCAGCAACTTTGGTTGCCGCCTTATGTTGTAGGAACTATTTCTACATATGGGCCTAACCTTTTAAACATGAGTGTATTCAATTAAAGAATCAAGGACCTTATTTAGAGTTCAGCGGACTGGTTACTCGGTCACAAACGTGGCAGATATCCTGTCCGCCTCATTACGGGTGCCGTAGGATATGAAGCACTAATAATTTAGTGGATGGGATAACAGTCACGTTTGTAATGTAGTGACCTGTCCGCAGATATCTCAATCAGAACCTGAGTGCCTTGAAACCCTTTTATTACAGGATTTCAAAATCCTCACACCATTCTGCTTCACCACAAGTAAATGCAGATTTATTCATTTTAGTGCACCACATCAACCAAAGTTGCAACACTGTGTTGCACAAGGGGAAGAAAGAGGCGCCGAGACATATCTATTCAAGTGGTCTGCTGCTGCTAACTACCACTGTGCTTGTGAACACACAGACTGTGTAGCACTGAGCACAACCGTTGCACCATAGTGCAAAGGTGTGTGCATGCTGTCTAACAGTGGATCTTTACTGGAAGTATAGCCTTTCAGCACAGAACCTATGCCTAGGCAAATTGTGAAACTTTCCACACACTGAGGGTGTGCTTACAGTGCAGCACGCATACAATGTGTGTATTGTTTGGAGAAATATAAACATTTCCCCTTCTTAGCGCCTGCTTCAAAGGAGAGTTATTTTATGATGCAAAGCCTGGTCTGGTTATCCTAATAGATTGTCTTTGTGACTAAACTATTTGTGCTCTCAATGATCCTCGCAATTAATACCCTCTTGATGCAAAGTAGGACAAAGTACTATTTGCTCTGAGAATATGGCACCTTTCCAGCACAGAATATGTAAAGTGTTGCAAAGTAGACACATTCAAAAGTCTGCTCTGCTTTGTATCACTTTGTGTTGCCCCAGAGCAAACTCTTAGTCAATCTGGTCCTTGGAATCATCCTCGGAGCTTGCTTTTTTGTAGCGGCCTTGAAGCATTACTAGCTTTGTGAATAACTGGTGTGGTTATTACAGAACTAAATGATACTTATTTGATCAATCTCTGGAGGATGAAAGTCTTGGCTGATGCTTAAATTATGAATGTGAAATCTGCCTGAGTAAACGTGTTTGCAGCAATCCCTTTAAGTATTTAACCACTTTACCACCTTATAGTAGGTTCACAAACTAGCCAGTTGGGTCAACGTGCATGCCCATCTCTAGCAGTAAAACACATATTATTTCATTTAGAATTGAAATTAGTTAATCAAGGATTCTGTCAAATTCATATCACTTATTTAGACTTCAGCAAAATTAATATTACCACATATTGAATACAGCAGAATTTGTGTTCATTCATAGAGAAGTCAAGACTTCGTATAGAATTAAGTAAAATTCATTCCTTCAAACTGGAATCAAAAGTATTTGAAATATCACATCTAAACGTCAGTACAATGAACATACTTCACATAGATTTCAATAGCATTCATCTCCCTTGTAAGGATGAAAGCCCCCACATGGTGCGGTCAGCTTTTCAATCAAATTTCTGAATCACCCTGTTTATTTTACTCCAGTGACCTCCCTTCTCGATACCACTGTATTTTACCTGTCTGTGCTGTCCAACAAAGACTAACCCCTGCTGGATAGTGGGACATCCAAAGTCTACCCTTCACACATAACTAAGGAAGGAAGCCCCTTTGTACCACACTGTGTAGTTAGAGGTCATTTTACCGGGAATAGGGTGGGAATCTCCTGGATTGCAGTTCCATCAGTTACTCTTAACTTGAGCTGGGTTTGGCCGGAGCTCAGCAGCAGCACTTGGTTATCTACACTAGCACTTATGACAGTTGACCACTTGGTGGTACTGTTGTCTGTTTCTCAGGTGAGCACATCGATGAGAGTTTCATAATTCAATATACATTAAAAATTAGAGTACCAGCCACCCAGACTATTTTTGAGCTTTGGGTGACCTGGTGTATTGCAGTTATCACACACAAGTGTGATGGTTAGTAGCTGGGTTGATAATGGCACTGGCAGCGCAGGCAGGGGTAATGGCTGTTCAAAGCTGCAGTGGCCTCTTGAGAAGAGCCATGCCATTTACTTTTTTTTACAGATTAGGAACTGTTATTGAACCAGAATCATATCCAGGGCAGCCGCAGAAAATCTTCCCCACAGTGCCCTATTGCTGTCTGAGGCTGACATGGGACTCTTTCAAGGGGCTCACACAGATTCACTTTGCTTTGCGTGAAGAGCTGATGAATGTAGGGGGCCGACAGCTCTTATTTTCCTTCCAGTGCATCCCAGCAGTAAATGTCTCACTTCAGTGGGCAATCACTAATTCCTTTTGAGATGAGTGCCCTACTGGGAGTGTTTGCAAGTCAAACGGAGCAGCACAGCAGGAGCCTTGCTTCCAGGTTCAGGATCAAGGGTACCCCCTGGTGTCACTCCACAACTTTCTAAGGGCTAAAGAGATATTTAAAAGTGTTTTTGACTGGAGCCCAGCATACATGTAAGAATATGTGCTTTGAAGGAATGCCCCTAGGTGTAATTAAATTAACAACCAGAAGCACAAACTACAAATTGAATGTTTTCGACACTTCAGAATATGGACATATAACTACTCAAACAGGCCCACTTCATCAACTTGCAGGGATTCCAAACTGTGCTTTTCAGCTTCCATGCAGATGTTTGCAGCGGGTGCTTAACCCTCTGAACTATGTTACCTGATTGTAAGTCATGAGCAGCAGGTTAAATAAGGATCCCTGCAATAAAAACATGGATTTCTCTTTTTTCATGTTGCCAATTTATGTGGGGTTAGGCCTGTACAAATAAATTATGCACAGGGAAGCTGTTACTGATCAGCTACTATTAGCACAGCTCTCATGACCCCACCTTTTTTCTTCCAGCATCCCATACCACCAATTTCTGGGTTCCTAGAATCATTTTTAGGTCAAGCATAGCAGCGCTCAAACGCTGCTTTTCTGACATGTTGGGATGTATTTGGGCTTTTAACCATTCCCCCACACGCCATCACTATCACTCGTTCATTGACTTGCTTTTCAAAAATCCTTTGTTATCATTGGTAAATGCTGTATGTTTGTCCCTCCTTGGGGACGTTTTGTTAACGCTTTGGGGACTAACCCTACAACATGGATAATTGCACTTTTGCCGATAACTTTGACTGCAAGTGAACTTCTTTTTTCTTCTGTGTCTCTCCTTCTCGCTCACGGCAGCCGTGGCGCTTTGAATCGGCTCGCTCATGTCAACTTTTTTACTTTTTATTTTTAGTTTGTGTGGCAAGAAAAGTCCAGTTAGGAATTTACAACGCTAATAGCTCCAACTCGAGCAAACATGAGACCCATTGCACTTCAAATGCTTGTTACTATTTCCAGAGCTTCCTTGTCAGAACTAGGATCCTTCCTCCTCCTGACTTTGTGTTGTATGTTGGGAGTTTTATGATACATGGCATGAGTAGTCGGTCTATACCACAATGACGGTGTGATTGGCAATGCAATACTAATTGCACCACTAGATGGAGGTTTCTGGCTGTCACTACTACACCTATCAGGGTTTTACTGGAATCCACATTCAGCCAAACCAGTCACAGATCCCTGGCACTTCATCTGGAGGCACCAGACTTGTTTTGCTCTGTCCTGAGAAGCCTAATGGAAACCCCACCGAACATCTTTCTCTTTCACGTTTTCAACATTTATCGAATAGCAGAAGGCCTCTGAAGATTGCCACACAATGTAATTCCGATCTAGTTGTCTGACTACATGGAACCGCAATGTGACACAAGGTTGAATTTAGCTCTGGCTTTTTATCAGTGGCTGTCCACATCCAGCAGTTTGTATTGGTTTCATCTTCATCCAAAGAATCTACAGCAAGACTTTGTGATGAACACTGCTTGTGAGGCACTTCTCAATATGCCGCTGAGATCCTGCAGCGTTTTCACACCCCTTACAGGACATCTGCTGAGGCTGCAAACAAGAGCTAGAAACCCACTCTACACAGGGGTTTCTAGCTCACTGTTGATCCATGGTGTGATATTGGCTCCTCACCGGATGGCTATGTGAAGGGAGCCAATATCATGTGGCACGCAGTGGCACAGTGTGTGTTGGCAGGCAAGTCTACTATTAAGCAGAGGCATACATTGCCAGGACTGGGCACTCTGTCGCTTGGCTTGAAGGACCAGAAGGGAAGGAGAATTAGAATATCGAAGTATTAAAATGTGTCTGCACATAGATTGACTTCACAATATCAAATATAAAAACATCTTCGAGTTAAGTAAATATAGAATCAGAATAGTGCATCTACACTGTCCTCTACATGCCACCTTGATGTTACGGTGGGAGACCCTATTGTGGTGGCGATATATGTGTGGATCGATATTATTGACCTTAATATTGTGACATACAACCAATGCTGGTGAAGCGGAGCTACCCTGCACGTAGAGGAGCAACCCCTTGCCTGAGGGTGAGGGCCAAGGCCCGGCTTAGACTGCAGCCAGAGCCGGTGAACTTATGAATGAGACACCCAGGTACCAGAAGGATCTGAAACTCTCTAATCCAGGACCATCACTTATGAGACAAACTGCAAGCAAAAACAAAAAAGTGAATAGCAGTAGTGACTTCTGCTCATCTGTGTTACCAACATACAATTCCTCAGCACACTCTCGCCTGAAGCTGGCAGAGACACGGGGCCTATAACCCAAGGAATGCTAAGTTTGCATGGCCAGATTGCCTGAAGAGCACAATAACCCATTCCCGACTATGCTACCTCACCCTGGCGTTGGGTGAACCGCTCTGGCTTCACATGAGGCCTGTA
Organism: Pleurodeles waltl; assembly: GCF_031143425.1. Classification (NCBI taxonomy): domain Eukaryota; kingdom Metazoa; phylum Chordata; class Amphibia; order Caudata; family Salamandridae; genus Pleurodeles; species Pleurodeles waltl. The sequence continues at coordinate 412,955,324 of NC_090443.1, read as the reverse complement.
TCAGTTGTGCTGAGGAAGATTCTACCCTTGACCTCTGATATACCACTCAACGCCTAGTTCTGCTCTAACTGAAAGTATAATCAATATGACTATTGTGACCCATATGCCTAAATATGTGACACAAATACCAAAAGATGTCCTGAAGGCCACCATTTCCTGTTTTTGACTTGTGTGCAGAGCATAAAAGGCCTTCAATATTCCTGCAACCCAACAGCTGAAAAGGCCCCAGGATTTCACTGTACTTTGAAGCCCGAGGGCATTGCTACTTAAAACTAAGACGTGGAAAGAGAAGACAAGTGACTCGACTGCAGGGCTTGCAAAGTGTTGCCTACTTCAGCTGACAGCAGATGCATTTGATAAAACTCTATTGTGTTCCCCCCATTACGAGGCATTACAGTTACACTGACATTGCAGTGATTCTGATCCGTTCTGCAGGTTGATCTGCCAGCAATGGCACCATTTTGAGAGAGACGTGCCTGGTAACAACACTCTCAAGGCCTCGCAAACACTGGGGTTCAGCTTTTGAAAATATTTGATGCTGTGTTGCATCAAAAGAAGAGAGAAGAAATGGCCCACATCTACTAAGATATAGTACTCTTTTTCACTTCGCCGGTGCTGGTGCACTTTTGGCTGCCATGCACCAAAGCACACACCCTTGCATCACAGTGCGAGGATTTGTGTGTTTTCTGAAGAGTAGTTTTTGTACTGAAAGATGACTTTCCAGTTGAAAAAATATCCTTAAAGACCTTTCCCACTTTTTTGCATGCAGTACAATCGAGCACGCATGCAAAGTTGGAAAAATAAGGAGAAATTGAAACATTTTTCATCGGTACGCCTGCCCGAGGAGGCATAAGAGTTGGGAGCAAATCCCTAACTACGAAAGTTAGTAGATAGGAATTTGCGTCATAACCCATAGATGCTTGCATGGGAATGCCCATTTACCAACCATGAAATGCCTCCTTTTATGCAGAATAGCACAAAGTAGGACACAGCTCAACTTTGTGTTTCTTGGGGGTACTTTTCAACACAAATCCGGGTTTGTGTTGAATAGTAAATTCCGCCCCAACACTTTGGCCGGCTGCCTCACACTTTTAATGAAAACTCCAGCTCAAAAAAATTAGTAAATCTTCTGCCCGGGTGTTTGAAGAGCCTCGCTGAAGCATTACTGATTAGTGTTACTGTGGCTAAACAAGAAATAAAATTATATTACAAGACTGGCCATACCAAAGTGATGTTTCCTCATCTCATCTTGCAGAATGCACTTTGTGCCAGCTACTGTCTGTGAGGCAGCACTCCACAAAGTACATATTTCAAGCCCATGTCACGGTGGGGCTGCTTCATATAATACATTTTCTTCATGTGTATTTGATGCACAAATGGATTAACAATTGTGTTGTTCTGTGTAGTTGGCAGTCTCATTTTCAAAATAAATGTCAGTTGCCACCTTTCCTTATAGTGACAAATCTTGGGATAGAAAATGTTAACAAGTTATGTGACAAGAAAGTGTAGGTTGTAAAATTCTTTTCAAAATGGTGTTAATTGAGAATGAAGTTTTTGGGCCTGACATCAATATGAGAGAGCAGTACTCTAAGACCTCTCCTCTATTGGATTAGGTTGTGGATAACCCCCGAACTAGATATGTACAAGACTGCACTACTCGATCTATTGAAATGCCAAAACGCTAATACTCTTCCCTGGATTCGCCATGTGGCCCATTGGCTCCGGCTATTGGGTCTGGGCGATTACTGGGAAAATCCCCATAAATTAGAGAGACGGCACAAAAACGTTCTAAAGTTAACCTATTGGTCTTATGTTAAGGATAACTACATAACTCACAAATCCCATGGTCGCTTAACTAATTCCTTCATTGATATTAAATGGTCCCCAAAGTTTGAATCCTATTTGGATGTGATACCGGATTCGCAGGGCAAGAGCTTATATGCAAGGTTTCGCTTTGGCTCTTTGCCCTTGTTGTCACTGATTCATAGGTGGGGGCCGACTAATCTTCCCGATATATGCCCTGCCTGTGGCAGTACTTTCGAAACCATTGAGCATTTCATGTTCTTCTGCCCAGCCTATGCGATTCCACGTTTAAAATGGATTCGCAATATTTGCAGGGACATGGGATTCAAGAACTGCTCTTTGGCTCTACGGGTTCTAAAAAGCCATAATTCAACCGATGTAATTCTCTCAGTAAGCAAGTATCTAGCAACAGCTTGGCGCATACGATGCCATCTCCAAAAAGTAATTTAAAGTCCCATCCCTTTATAGATAAGTTTTAGAGCCACATGTGCAATTCAAGTTATTGTCCTAATGTTTTACACCAAGTTAAAGATGTGTACTTATTTATTCCTTAAGAATTATCTATTATCTTGTTTTATGTGCTTTTATGGTCATGGATCGAACAAAGTTGATGATGATGATGATGATGATGAATTATTGACCATGTGGTGTAGACAGGGCTTTGGAACAGATTTTTCTTAGATAATACGTGGGTAATCATCTTGTGGTTCTGCTACTGTATCACTAGTGTTAGCCGCAAAGAGCTATTTTTATGCACTTGTCTGGCATTAGTGCCATTTTAACATGAATTTGATAACCATTTTAAGTTATTATATAAGCTTTTTATTACATTGTGCTTGTGTTTTTAATGACTTGACAGTGCCTAAATTTGCCTATACGATTGTGCCGGTTGCAGGCGCCCTTACTAAAGTATGCCACCTAAACTACCAAGAAACTGTACTATTATGTAACATCAACTCAGCACTCTAAATCTTAAATCATGGGCCTGATAGCTTGCACTTATCTTGGTGATGGTACCACCTGGGAAACTTGAATCTGAAACCACCTCATATTGTTTTAAGAGCCTTAAATATTTGTATTATTTTTAACACTATGAAGCAGATGTTTAGAAACCTTGGCATCTAAATGTTAAGTTATGTATCGGGAACAATGGTGGACTATAGTAGGCCATGGCCTATAGAAGCTATTTTTATTCTAAACTCTATTTTATGCCAGTGTGAAAGTATAATGAAACAAATGCACCTTCTTTGTATAATTTAATGTGTAACTTTTATGACCCATGGTCGAATAAAGTATATATATATATACAGAGAGAGCAGTAGGTTTACACTCTCAAAAGAAGGTAAATAGATCACATGAGCACGTTGTTTTAAGCACAAATTTTTCTTCTTACAAATAAAAGTACCTTTGTCAAAATGTAGTTTGCATTTATATGAAACCAACCCACATATTCCAAACGAACATTGCCAAATGTAACATAAACAACAGAGATGCTTTCATCTCCATTATGCACCATTCATTTTCCAAAGGAAAAGATTCTGAGCAACCTCCACTTTTATAAAATGAGATCAGGAGGCACTCAAATTGCAGTCATTTAAGTCAATTCTCAGGTGGCGACAGTGGTGTGTGATTTTCATAAATATTCTTCATTGAACACTTCTCAAAAACACCACCCCCAGCCTGTTTCGATCCCTGCACCAGGAGAGTCTTCAGGTGCAATAAGGCACCTGGTGCGTCCACACTTTGACTTAGAATTGTAGTATTATCTAGTAATAATTATTGTACGATGCCAATGGAAGAGAGTTCATTGTTCAGCTGTAGGTAGGTATAGAAGTGTAGCACGCCAGGATGATACTGTGGTCAAAAGGACTAGCAGTAGTAACCAGGATAGCTGTTCTGGCAAAAATGATGCCAGCAAAACGTCTGTTGCCAAGACCTCCACTCTCATCGTTCCTACTCCTATGACCTCTTCATCTGCATGCAGAACACCTATTTTATATTATTTTTGTATTTACTTTTAAATTGTTATAGAGCACGCGGTGACTCAGAAATAGTCTTCATGCACTTATGTAGTCACACATAGAGCACAATATCATTACGGTTGGATATAAATTGCTCTTCTCTCAACAGATCTTGCAATGTTGTGTAGTTTACAGCACAGCACGACAATGCAGCCTAACTTCAGTGGCCTTTGCACTTAGTTTCCACCTCAGACATGCAGGCAGTCGAGCTACGTTTCAGCTCCTCAAAAATCTGCCCAGTGGTGTTCCACATTTTGATGTGTTCCGAACTGTATTTCATCTCACCAGGAGTTTATGGGGAGTGAATGATATCAGCGGGCTAGGCCATCATGGGTAGGAACTGCCTTCTAAGATACCACTGAAGACAATTTTTAAATTTCAGATAATGGGCGTACTGTATTAAGATAAGCGTGTTTTACCTTTAAAAACGGTTACATTTATTTATGGCAGTTAGAAACAAATTCATACTCACCAAGCAGTCAGTTCTTGTGTTGTTCGAATCTCGTTGTCACTTACGGTGAATGCGTAATTTGCATTAGGAATTAATCATGGGTGACCTTCAGTCATTTTATTGTACTACGCACGAGCCTGAGGTTGTCCAAGGTGCCCACATGTGCACTCTAAGCTCCAGGGCGGGCTTTACCACTGATGGTGCCCAGTGCGGCAGTCTTTTTTGGAGCCCTCCCCCCGTCCCCATGACCTCCTTCTCTGCACATTCCCTAACTGCCACCCTCCAGCAGTGCCCTTCATCTATCCATAGCCCGTCGCTGACATACATTTCATTTTTTATAGTGCAGCTCATAGTTCACTCGCACTCAGTTCTGTGATGTCCATGGTGCACATTCTTTGCAGCAGGCACATTAACCTTCTGTACTACTATGATGAGTCAAAACTGCCACTAGACATAATTCTGATCTCTCACCTGATGGAACATTAATCATCAGAGTTATCTTGACATTTTTATTGTTGCCTGTTCCAAAGACCCCTTTTTGGATGGTCACCTCCCATTTCTTTACTGGTTGATGCTGTGGTTTTTGAGCTGAAAGTGCACCAAGGCCTGCTAATCAGACCTCAGTGCCCGTGCTCTTTCCCCTAAATTGTCCTATGATTTTGTGAACCTGATCGGCAAAGACTTTTCCACCCCTGTAAGGTCCTAATAAATGGTACCAGTGGTACACAGGGCAGCGATGGTAAAGTGGTCACCAGGGCTGCAGCACTTATTGTGCCACCCTGCTTGACCCAAGAAAAAGCAAAGTCTGCAGAACTGCCATGTCAGCCTGCACGAGCAGCTTTTCTGCTCAAGTTCAACTCTGCCTACACCAATAGCAGGCAGGGTCCCTTCACTCCCCATAGCACAGGTCAGTGACCCCTGAGGCAGACCTCCTATAGCCCAGGAGGCAGGGTGCACTGTGTTGTGAGTGTGGACATATATGCACAAGCATATAGGACCCTGTGATAGCATCTAAAACGTAATGCTACTGCAAGTGACTGGCGGTCTGTAGGATAAAATGAACTGGCACCTGGACAAACGTCAGATGTCCAGCAAAATAATGGCCAGACCAATTTTGCCCATGTTTGGTGTCAAACTCCATGCGTTTTTAACCCTGAGCATAATTCTCGTACCCAGGATTAGCTAGCATGTACCCTGGTGGCATCCTTAGAAGACCCACCAAGTCGCCAACTTTCTCTTGCCTTGGCAGGCTCCCCAAGCCATTTGCCACCAAGACAAGAGTCTGCCCTCCTGCCGGTAGTGCTAGAACTTCCCTGGAGTGGAGACAAAGGGACTGAGCAGGAAGGAGGTCACACCTCGTCCATCCCAGGATGGATAGTGTTTATAGCAATCAAGGCAGTGAGCCTCAAAGGCTTTCACAGCCCTTTATATGTAATATCTTGTCCTCCACTCAAGGACAAAGCCCTTCCCACCCTTTTCAGGCTGACAGGTGGGAAAATTAGTTATGCAGGAGGCGTACACCTCCAAGAGGCTTGGCACACCTTTAGGGTGGGCTAGGAGGTCAGTACAGCCGAGGAAAGGTTTTGCCATGTTGGAAAACATTGGCATTAGAGGGTTAAGAATAGAAAGGTGATGTACACCCACCGGAAATCATAATTTCAGGGGCAGACCAGCTGCAAGTATCAGTGGCCCATTAGCATTTTCCCTCACACCCTTAACTGCCCCTAAACTAGGATTTAAGGGACTGCCCTGGCATCAAACCTCAGTTCTGACTTTGAATCCGAGAAGAGGCACAGAGCCCAAAAAAGTCAGTGACCTGCACCCCAGGAGCTGTAGTGAGGCTCACACCAAGTTTCGAGCCACTACATCACTCCTATTGGCCTCTAGCCAATGAAGAACACCTGGACTACTTTTGCCGCTACCAAGGCTTGTTGGTCGCAAGCCTGGTAACCAATCACTTCCCGGGCTCCACCGACTCCAGGGCAACTCCCAGCAATAGTGACTAAGTTCGGCAATTACCCCACTGCTGAGATTGTGCATCCTGAAGAACATGACTTCAACCAAGTGGGAAAGCATCTTTGGCGTGACCCTCCCATAATTGAGAGCTGCAAGGCTACTTCTGCACCTAGAGGCGCCAGACAAGGTAGCAAAGATCCTGCTATGGAATCCAGGTCCTGGGACCCCAAAGGCCTCTACTCTCCGAGGGAAGAGTGTAGATCCACCCCTAAGTGTGGTTTTGTCAAGTGCTGCAATTTTGACAGAGAACCTCTGCACCTGGACTGCCTGGGCAAGGTAACAAGATACTGTCTGTTGAGACTGGGTCTAGGGACCCGCAAGACCTTAACTCCTGGTTGGTTTCACGGAACTCACCCCACAAGTGACCGATTGCACACTGTGCTTTTACCCTATTGACTTCAATAGTATCCATTTGACAACTAAAAGTGCATCTATTTTTACATAATCCACAACTCCAATTGTATGTAAGATGCAAAGTTCGTTTTGGTGTCTAAATTAAGATAAAAATCTTCTTTATTTTTCTAAATTGGTGTTGGATTTCTTTTGAGTCGTGACAATTACTTATCATCCAGGTGGTTGTTGTGAAATGCTTGACACATGTTCCTCTAAGTAGCCTGACTGCTCTCTGACACTCTCCAAGGACTGAGCTAAGGTTTACTGGTGTGAATCTGAGGTCCACTTCTGGTCAACGTGTTAGTATTACATGGTAAGACCCCACAGTCATACTGTATAACACTCTCACCTTATTACATTACCTGAAAACTACTGGAGCACAGTTCATGTGCTTTTGAACCCTCAAGCTTTTTTGAAAAAACAGCACCCCTGTTTGCACCTCCCTAAAGCCGCCCTGTATAGCTCTAACAACCTTTGGGAATCCAGCATGAGCATAAAATCAAATTTAACACATGGGTGCTGGAACTAGGGGTGTGGGGGGATGCTGCAGCACCCCCAAAAACCCCATGCTGAAGTTCAGAAGTTGAATTAGCAACAAAGATGCCTTTAAAAGTTGTTATTATTTTGATACATTTGCTTTGAATTCAAAGACACGTCAGGCTATACTTTCTGACATGGCTGCTCATTCTTTTGAAAAGGGAGATTAATCTTTAGTTTTCTTTCTATGACTGTACAGTGGGAGGAATTTGTAAAGTGGACTATGCGCAATGTAGTTGGGTACAGTTGGTGCGAAAGGAAAGGCAGTAGGCTGTAATTTTGTGTAACACACAATAATAATTAAATACTTGTAAATGAACTGTACACATATTTCAGAAAATATCAGTTGTGAGGGAAACAGAAATGAAGCAATTTTGGTAATTCTGAAGTGTGACGGAATCAAAGATTATAATCTGATCAAAGCAAATCAATACACTTGGTGATGTCCAAATGAAATATTCATTGACACACGGTTTCCACGTTATAGTTTGTGTGCTGTATAGTTTTATCCGTAAAACTTTGGCCCTTATTTATACTTTTTGACGCAAATCAGCGCTAGCACAGATTTGCGTCAAAAAGTTTACCGCCGGCTAACGCCATTCCAACGCGCCAGCCGGGTGCCTTATTTATGGAATGACATTAGTCGGCGCTGCGGCCTGGTTAGCGTCAAAATAAATTATGGTAACCAGGCAGCGGAGGCGAAGGGAAGACTGGGGGTTGTGCGCCAAAGAATGGTGCAAGTCAGGTTAGAGTAAAAAATATTGGCTCAAACCTGACTAGCGCCATTTTGTGGCGCACAACCCCCATGGAAATGACTGCCCCCCTGCCCAATGGCCATGCCCAGGGGACTTCTGTCCCCTGGGCATGGCCATTGGGCACAGTGGCATGTGGGGGGGGGGGCAGGTTAGGCCCCTCTATGCCACTAAATAAAAAAAATATATATATACTTACCTGCACTTACCTGCACTCAACGTGGATGGGTCCCCCCATCCATGGGTGTCCTCCAAGGGTGGGGGAGGGTGGCAGGGCGTGTGTCTGGGTGCAGGGAAGGAACCTGTGGACTGCTTCCATGGACTCCCGCCTTGGAAATGAGCCCACAGGTCCTTTAACGCCTGCCCTGACCCAGGCGTTAAAAACAGCGCATATCCATCTGGGCGCCTTGTTTTAAGGCCCGCTTCCTCCTGTGCGTCATTTTGATGCCGGAGGATAAATAAGGCGCACATGCCTTAGAGTAATTTTTTGCATGGGAATGCCTACCTTGCATGTCATTAGTGCAAGGTAGGTTTTCACGTACAAAAAATGACTCAAACTCCATAACTTTGGCGCTGGACGGGTCTAGTGCCAAAGTATAAATATGGAGTTAGGTTCTGCACCGAATTTGCGCCAAAATAAATGATGCAAATCTGGTGCAAACAGAGTATAAATATGGGCCCTTGTCTGCAAATTGAGGGGCATATGTACTTGCCCCTTGCACTACCTTAGCACCACCATAGCGTCATTTTTTATGCTAAGGTGGCGCTAATGTGGCCTTTTCCCCATGCCAGATTTAAAAAGTGGTGCAATGCATGCATTGCACCACTTTGCAACCCCTTGCGCCACATTATGCCTGCGCCAGGTATAATGTATGCAAGGGGGGCGTTCCGACGCTGGGAGGCCCGATAAAATGGCACAGTGAAATTTACTAGATTTCACTGCACCATTTGTTCAGTCATTTTTTACGCCTGCTCAAGGCAGGCGTTAAAATGACGCACCCATTAAAATCAATGGGCCTCCCTGTGCTTTGCTGCACTGACGTCAAAATGTTTGACGCTAGTGCAGCAAAGCGCCACAACGGCATCAAAAATTCAGATGCTGTTGTGGTAACGTCCTCAGTGGTGTGCCGTACTGTAAATATGACGTAACCAGGGTGTCATTAGGTGGGACAAGGGCAACGCAAGAGAAGCAGAGCATCAGGGCCGATGCGCCACTTTCTCATAAATATGCCCCTTAGTCGCTATTTAGATATGAGCTGTCTAGAAATGACTGTGCACTACCACACCATAGTTTAGTAATATATTTGCAACAGTGTGTCCAAAATGCACCACCAGCTTCATAGTATAAGTACACCCTTACCACTCTCCTGCTTAGTACATTTGCTACACCTGCTCTTTCTGCGACGCTTGGATTTTTCAATATCCCTATGACTTCAGTGATGTAACACTGATGACGACACTCCCACTCTGAACTTTGTCCCAGTACCACTGCTTTAATATTAGTGATGTCTGCTGGGGTTCAAGGGAAGGCCATGAATCTTGACACAGCCTCATCACTGCAGGGACAACCTCATCTAAAGAGGAGCAGAAAGGAGGCTGAGAAACACCTGCAAACATAGCAACAACTCCGTGGAATTATCCTGAGGTAACAAATTAGAGCTCTCCAAGGAACTTCATAAAGTGGAGGCACTTCAGGTTTCATTGTGAATTTTGACTCCAAATAATGAAGCTTCACATGAACAGTATCATGTATCCATCAAACCTGTAAGCCTTCAAGATTTTTATGATTTGCCAAAGAAGTCCACACACATTCCACACATTTGGGCATTATATAGCCTGTGGTGACCCTATTTCTCAGGACATGGTACGATGTGCAGACAGGTTAGTAAATGTAGTTCAGGTTATGATCTACATTACATTAGCAACTAACCCCTCAGCAACATTTCAGTGCTTCAGGGGTAGTAAGGGCTAGATAAATTTAATTTCAATGGCTACTCCTTCCACTCCCATTTCTGTGGTGATCAGCTATGCAAATTAGTAGCAAAACAGGAGACAAAAAGTAATTCTGCTACTCAGAACATAACATGAGAAAAGTGGGGCAGAGCAATAGGAAATGGTATAGCCTTTACCAACACCAGACTGCCTTTTCATCCACAATCAGTCACATATCAAAATGTCATGTACATATAAAAACTAGACAAACTTCAACAGGTCTAGTATCTTGAAAATTGCATTACCATCAAAATTCAGGCCAGATGATTGCTACAATGTTGTTGCCTGGGTAGTACGCAAGGCAGAAAAAATATAACTCCAGTAATGAAGGGCAGAGCGTTAGAAGAGGTGCTCTTCTGCGGCTTTCCCCAAGGCTTATCTTTGATCCCTATGTTATTTCATATGTATCTTGCCCCCTTAGTGAAACTTGATAAATCCTTTGGCTTCTCCACTATTACACATGCAGACGATACTCAAATTATTGTGCCCATTCAGAATAATGTTGAGAAGGACGTCAATTGCTTTATTATTTGTATGTGTGAGGTGGCCAAATGGATGAGGCTTAATTGTCTTAAGCTAAAGTCTAACAAAACTGAGATTCTCCTTGTTGGTTAGGACACCTCGTTCTGGAACACTTCTTGGTGGCCTTCAGGCCGGGGCTCATTCTTCTGCCTCAAGCATTTGCTGCGAGCAAAAGACACATATGGGACAGATGGAGGAAGGGAAAAACGAAAAAGTGTCACAAAGGAAGAAAGTAGAAAGCTGCAAGAGTGAGCTGAAGGGGCAGGGTGTGGCTTTGAATGGATTGAAGATGCCTGGATGGCTTCAGGATTACGCCGCCTTAGTATTCCGTGTTCACACATTTAATTGCAACAGCTGCGTGTTTAAGAGGAGGGCTTTGGGCACCGGCACCTTTTTATTTACAAATTAAGCACTGCCTTCGTCCCTTGATACTCTTCCTAGTCCATCATTGAAAGTCAAGAACTTAGGGGTGATGTTTGCTGCCAACCTTGCTTTCAGAGACCAGGTCAGCAAAATTACTTTGTCTTGTTTTTTTTCATTTTGAAAATGTTAAGGAAGATTCTTCCCTTCATCCTTTTTGAATTACACAAATCAGTTGTTATTGCACTAGTGTTGTCTAGGCTGGACTATTGCAATGCTCTGTATCAGGGTCTTCATTTAGACACACTTCATAAACTCCAGCTTTTATAGAATGATGCTGCCCGTCTCATGAAGAAGCTACCTAAGTCTCATTCAGTGTCACAAGTGTTAGTGGATCTTTGTTGGCTTTTAGTTAAGGAATGGGTGGCATTTAAGGCACTTTGAATGGCCCATAAATCCGTTTGTGGGATTGGCCCAAAATCTCTGCAGAGAAGTTTTAAATAGTGCATACCTAGAGATCCACAACTTTGGTAATACCTGACTGTAACAAAGTGTCATGAGGTGGCAGAGGCTTTGTGTACTCCACTTGCAAGTCATGGAACTTACTCCACCTGGAACTTTACAGTCGAATTTAGCTAGTTTTAGAAAGCAACTTAAAACTTGGTATTTTCTGACTCTGTTTAAGTCGGTTCTATCTACCTGTACTGATGTCAGCGCAAAGAGCATTTGTTGTGCTTAATAAAAATACATCAATATTAATATCTTCTTCTCCTTCATGATTACCTTTGCTGCAAAAATACAAAGAGTGTGACTCCTCAGTGGAGGAAATAAGCCAAAAATGTCACTGTCTATGCCTAGGTTAACTAGATGATTCTATGTATCTGGGCCACAGCATTTTCAGTCCGAGGCTTTTCTTTCACAAATCATTGAATTTAGGTGTAGTTTTCCAACAAGATTAACTGAAAGGAAATGCTACTACAAGCCTAAGAGTACACCGATTTGGTAATTGAAAGCTTATGATGCAAAACAAGGTGTTGTGGTTTAATGGAATCATCTGGTAAGTCCAACCATGTCTTTTGCTTGACACCTGTAAAGTGCAGTTGGTAAATGTTGAGTGTAGCAGCATCCTCTACCCTGTTGCAACACAAAGCAACCAATTGCTGAAGGGCGCTGACTTATTGTCCTATTATTGTGTATAGTGTAGTTATGGCATTACCTCTGACCAACACTTAAAGCTGCCTCTAGATAGGCCTAATTGATGTATGAGGAAGATTTTCTTTTTTTGCAGTTTTATATAGAGGACACTTGACCCAAAGGTATTGGAGTGCTTCCAATGGGCATCAGTTACATTACAGAAGGTCACATTCCAGTGGCGATTCCTCCATTTGAGCGGAGGAGTGTCGCCACCCTGCTGCAAAAGCAACAGAGGTGAAAAATATAAAGGCAATAATGTGAATTTATTACCATTTTATTTTTCACAGCTGCTCTCAGCCCGAGCCAAGAGTCGGGAAGGGGCAGGGCCGTTGCTGCTGATTTGCAGTAGGAGAGGAGTGGTGCACACTCTTGTTTAAAGTGTGCATGTCACTTTGGCTGGCTGTCTTGTGGTGGCCAGGTTGGCATGCGCACTTTAAGCCTCTCCACCTGAGCTGTCTTAGGGAGCAGGGTGGAGAGATGACACAGGTCCCCAGTGCCGAAAGGAGCATCGAGCCTGCCCGCTCCAACCAATCCTGCAGCTTCCCTCATGCTGCTAACATTACTCACAGCATGAGAGCAGCGTGTGGAGTGGTAGCGGAGAGTTGGCTGAGGCTCCGAGGCCTGTGCTGGGACTTCCGAGGAGGAGAACACAAAGGACACGTGGGTGAGTAAATATTCTATTATTATTTACTTTTTTGACCCACTGACAGGCACTGTGAGAAACTCGCACTGCCTTCAGCCTCAAGTTCAGAGCTTTCAATCATGGCCCGTTATAAATATACCACTCTTAACGAGCCATGATTGAGAGCTTTGGCATGAGACTGAAGGCATTTATCATAGTGCCTGCCAGCGGGTTAAAACATCCACCTCGCACCAGCGCCCCTCCACAGCGATAAATCACCAGCGCCACTGCCACATTCATTTTTAGGCAGGTGAGATTAAGTGATTGGCCCAGAATCACAGGATTTGAACCAGCGCCAAAACTCCTGATTCCCCAGTTCCAAAGTCGACTCCTACATCCTCGCCCTGTTTAATTCCGCTTCCACTCACAACCATCTAAAGTAGAAGCAAATGATCTGAGAACAGTGGATGTTACATCTTTCAGGGCATGATGAGGACACTGTGGTCCATGTGTGAGAGAACTAGGGGGCGAGGCCCAGCTCTGGTGCCAGGTTCTGCTGACGTTGGCAATACCTGAGCTGGCACGGTCACCCATCACTTCCAGCTATACGGATTCACTCTCCGTCACAACAGCGCCAGCCGCCTTCTATGAGCTATCAGCGAAGTGCAGTAGTTGGCAGGTGCGAACGGTGGATCAGTTAGCGAACTGGTTTGCAGACTTTGGGCCGCAGATTACGGGTGTGACACAGGAGACGCTAGTCAGAAAGGAGGTAGCCCTGAAAATGCTCTGGGCCCATAAAGGAAAAGTCAACAACGAACAACTTGCTTAGCAAGTTTCGTGTGTTGAAAGGTTCCCACTTGCAGTATCAGTTCCCACTCAGATTTGCTTGTTTCACGTTTGTTTTGTTTGTCCTTCGATTCCCCGTAATTACTTTAGTTTGTGTATGTGCACCTTGTTTTCTCCTGTACCTTTTTTGTTGTGCAGAGATCTGTTCTTCTCCTCCTGTATTTGACAGCTGTATTCTGGTCCCCTGTGAGCTAATCAACTGTTTCTTCTGGAGAAGCAGATAAGACCGGAAACAATTGGGCAAACATATATTGATGTGGGGAGGTTTTTCACTCTAGAAGTAATCATATGGTCTGGTATGTTTTGCAGGATAAGGCCTGTAGAAGTTACTCAATCCCACTCTATAATGCCCGGACTACATCATACACCCGTGACTGGTAATTCCATACTCTAGCTCCAGTTCAGTTCTTCTGTTTTCCACCACACACCCACCCTTTCCCTCTGTGTATAGGCTTGCTAATGGTTTACCAAATCCGTTTCGAGCTCTACCAGGGAGGACGTTTGGTATTGGCAATGAAGTCCTGCTGTGAGAACTCCCTTTCGTGACACCAGCATGGCAGAGCAGTGTTCATTCAAAGCAGAATTACACAGAAATGAAAGGCCCCAAAAACGATCACTGGACTGTGTTGTATGCTAATAATCTGGGCAGTCTAGTGCGTCAATCCATTTGTCGGAAGCACTCCAGGCCGAGACCATGATGCCAAACCTGATGGGCAGAGCTTGAAGGTTACCTAAAACAGGGCCATGGGCAGGGACAAAGTAAAACTACGCAACATGTATTTTAGTTCCCAGCAAATCTTTGCTCCCTGTAATTTTTAGACATTTTGGAAATTTTACGCAGATTGTTGAAAATTTAGACATGGCATGCACATTTTCTGTCTTTGTCTTATTTTCCAAGCAGAGAGACAGCTTGTAAAATCTTCAGAATATTTCAAGCATATGTGCTTTTAGGTGTACAAACATGCAAAGGGACTTGAAAAGGGCAATGTGAGAGTCCAGATACCTTGGTAAACGGGCACTGAAAGATGTGTGCAGATTGTGGGTAGATGTGAGTGGGTGATGGCGACCTTGACAGAACAACTCATAAAAAGCAAAAGAATTAAGAAGAAAACAGGGGTCAGAGATCCTACATAGTTAATTTAGCTTGTTTCTAATTATTTCGAAATATTGAACCTAAATTTAGTGAGTGCGGTTGTGTATACTTTTGTCATTTTGGCACTAGTCTAAGAAACATTAATTTCATTTTTCACACATAAATGCTGTCTTTTTGGTGTTTTCTGTGGATTTGGACTGTGTCTAGCCAGAGGCATGGTGGCACAGGGGAGTGATTGATCCTCCCCCTACATTTCATAGTAATCACATTGGGTTGAGACCATCATAAGAAGACAACGGAGAAGGTCCGTCACAGATCCCTGACATACCATTAAATTATCGCCCACAATGGGTGAAACAACATTCCGCCTGCTGCTGCATGGCTCCTGGTGATGCACCCTCCTTCCTTCAGGAAGGATGTGGGCTTCTGACTCAATCCCAACCAATTCTGATGCCTCTTGGAAAGTCTAAGGTAATGTCAAATTCCACCCCAATGCATCCACTTTTTACATCAGAAAAGGACCATATGGATGCTACTACCCTCGTTGTTGCCACTACTGGCCTCTAGCCACCCAGGGCAAGATCTGGGCCTGCTGTGTGGCATCTGCCTGTTGGCCTTTCAGCTAGCAAAAACCTGGGCCTGAGTCTGCCTCTGCTCTGTGAAGCATGTGGAAGTTGGTTTAAGCGCTATACAATCAATTGCTGTGATATGTCATGCAAGTATGAGGTGGCTATAATTAATATAACTGGTTTTCAGGTTGTCACTCTATGAGTTGAGGCGTTATTTGTTGCCCCTGATAAATAACAATACCACAGGATACGTTCTTTATCGGTGAAATAAATAACACCTGTTATGAGATTATGGGGAACAACGTGCAGATGTAGGTATTTAACGCACAAAAATCCGCATGACACAGTAGATACCTATATTTTCCCCTGTTACATTTCCGCAGCTTTGATCTGCTGAAATTTAACAAAGATTGAGTTATTTAACGCATCCGACAATTATCGGATGCAATAAATACCTTCAAACTCATAATTGCGACCCATGTGTAAATAGAGGTTAACTTAAGTAATGGACTATTACGAAGAACTGGTAATCAGTTCCAGTGTCTAATTATAATATTGGAGTTGTGCTGTTCGTCACCTCCCCAGGTGCGGGAAAATGCTTTTGAGATTGGTAATTTCTGTATCTATGGGGTGCAGGGGCACCCTGAGCAAATTATGGATGTTGCATCAGGTTGCTGGAGTGGCCATTTTAATTAGTAGTGCATGAAAACACATGCTTCAGAAGAAAGTATTACATACAGTTACATTTTTATTCAACTGCACAACGTTTTCAAAGATTTTTAAATAACTCTGGTCTGTAAAGGTGGCGCACATGGAGTGGCCCTGAAGAGCACAGATCCCTCCTCTGGGTCTCAGTGCATGCCATAAAAGTATGTTCAGTGCACTTGACTCATTGGCAGGTGAGCTGAGGTGGGGTTAAAGGCTACAGTTTGCCATTGTTAATTAGAGGCAGAAGTGCACGTTTTCCAGAGCCATGCATTCTCACTGCCTCATCTCGTTACTCAATGACACCTGATCTGGGTCTTTCCATGGCAGCAGGGGTTACTGGGCTCCAATTGTTACAACAGGTATAGTGTGCCACTTTGTCCTGGGCAAACCATGCCAGTGGAGTCTAAAGTGAGTTACTGCTTATTCCTCTTTAGTTCTTACTTATGAGGAACAGCAGTTCAAGGCTTGTCTCCACAGCTCCTGGAGGAGGTGATAAGAGCTGGACACTCAAACGTGGATTTTGGTGCTTAAAGCCCCAAAACTGGCATGCTACAGTAAACACAGTACAATTCCCCTTGCTATATTCTGGCAGGTGTGCAAGCGGTAATTCCTGGATGCGTTAAATGTCATCCAAGTTAGGCCCATATTTAAGAAAAAGTGGTGCATCATAGATAATGCGCCACCTTTTCTGCACCCCCTTAAAGGCACCTAACAACTCCATGGTTGCACCGTATTTATAATATGACTCATCATGGCAATTGTTAGCACTATGACGTCAAAATGTTTGACGCTAGTATAAAAAAGTGCAAGGAGGCCCATAGATTTCTATGGGAGCGTCATTTTAACTCCTGCTCTGAGCAGCTGTTAAACATTACGCCAAAAACGGCGCAGTGAAATCTGTTCAATTTCACTGTGCCGTTTTTGCTGGCCTCTTAGCGTCAGAACGCCCCCCATGCATACATTATGCCTAGCACAAGCATAATGTGGTGCAAGGGTTTACCAAGGGGTGCATGCATGCATAGAGCCACTTTGTAAACACGGCGCAGAGAAAAAGCCACTTTAGCGTCAGCTAAGTGTAAAAAAAATTACGCTATGGCGGCGCTAAGGGCTGTTAAACATGCCCCTTAGACTTCCAACCACTGCGCAAACAGATTTTTGTGCAAGTGTCAGAAAACAAAAATTAACTCATTACCAGGGCCTCAGAACAAAGCCTAATTTTGTTTTGGGGGGCTGGGCAGAGATAAACTACTGCAAAGTACAGTAAATAATCAGAAACATGTTGTTTTGTTCGAGTCACTGCCTGTAAGACTCCTGAGGCCAGGAATAGTGGCCAGTGATCCAGTGATAAAAAGAGCGGTGCCAGAGGTACCAAAGGGCAAGCCAAGGGGGCAGTGTTACTGCTGTTAGTGCGTCAGACCTTATTAAATAAACTTACAAGGGAGACACGTATAGGCCGATGGCCCTTTTGACTGCCCTTCCAGTTGTTACCACCATGTATCCCCATACCAATACAAATCAATAGCAAATAACAATCATTGACATCAATAATCAATAGGAGTCAGTCATTTCCACTCGCCATGACCTTGCGGTCATGAATAACCACACCTTTATGTAAAGGCTAGAATGTTTTTTTCCCTATATTAACAATGCTAATGTCACGTAACTTAGTCTCAAAATCAAATGTTAAACATACAGAAACAATACTGGCTGACCAAAGCGGCAAAAAACTCACAATCTAATCAACGCTTGAGCTACTGCACATTATAAGGTGACAGTACAAATTAATAGCAAGAATAACGGCACTAAAGAAATAATATACATTTAGATTCAGCGAAGAGAAGAAATCAACTATTATTCAATGTAGCTAACTTCATCAGTGAGAACCCTAACTAGCATCAGATTAGAGCAGCATGCTTGGACTTCATGCAAAACAATTTAGTCACAAAAATCTGGAAAAACATCTAACTATGGCTCTGTCAAAATAGCAGTTGGTACCTAGAAACAAAACAAATAGACATAGTAATCAGTAACGGCATTTTATACCTGTCTTCAATATGGTTCAGCAAGCTTTGGCAGTCTTCGTCAAAAGGACATCAGTTCGTTCGGCAAGACATCAGGATTCAGCATCAAAGTTCAGAATAAGCAAAGTCTCTTCATGTAGTACAGAATAATAACTCAATGCTCAGAAAGAAAGGGAGAATGGCGCGGAATGGCTACTCTCCTCCCGGTGCAGTCCAGCTAAGTTAGATTTCCTAAAACTACTTCCCACGTCCTCATTGGTCAACGAATCGCATGTTTACATTTAGTCCAATGAAAATAAAACCCTAAATCTACTATTTCTTCAACTATATGGTTCACATGTTGACGATTGGCTCCCCTTCTCCCGCTCCCATCGTTCTGCTCATCAGGTATCAATATTGTTGCAAATTATACTCCAGTCAGTGCATCCATTGTCTTCTCCTGGGAAGGTCAGTCTTACACATACTACAATATACATTGTTTCACTAGCAAGTACAGTATCTTCTAGCAAGCAGTTTCTCATGAGAACTAACCTCAGCTACAAGCACATGGTCAGTACAGTGGAAAACGCATGTTTGACATGAGGCTATGCAACAAGGCCCAAGACCTTGCTAAGTTAAGGCCTACCATTAATAAAGCTAATACATAATACATAACCATTATTATGACATATTACTACACCAATCAAACATAAGCTCAACATTTTATATTAATAAGCCATTAATAAGTACACTTCGTGGACATTGGTGGCCACTGACGTGGGCGCAACATCAAATGTGTGCATTATTTTTGTCTAAGTTAATACATTTGCTACGCAAAGTCTGCGCTCAAAATACATGAATATTCATTAATAAACTCAGTGTTAACACTACCACTTGCTACCCCTAATTAACATCCATGTGTAGCCTGCTCACCCATCCGTGTGTTTCATTGGTAAACAGGAGCAGAAATGCCTTTTCATTATTAATGAGGAATTTCTAATTAACCCCCTTGCTTTCTCCCTGATCCTATAATGCTTAATTTGGGAAACGAGAGATTCAAAGAAAATCGCTCATGGGGTGGAGTTGCTGCGAGCTGGGGATGTGTGATATGAGAGGCCGATTCACTTCTCCCCTGATGAGAAGGAAGCTTGTGATTTTTAATAAAATTGTTGGTAAATATTTAAGTTAAAAATGTTCTGTCTGTGTAGTTATCTCTCACCTAAAAAATATACAAGTGTACACATGTGCCAGCATGCAAAGGAAAAGAATGCCTGGTGCCTAAAGTAGACACCACAGCTTGCCCAGAGATCATAAACCAGGCAGGCCAGTTAAGTTAGAGTGGCTGCCATTTTGAGGAAATGTGAATAAAAAATTGGATTAAGCACTGGCCAGTATTTGAGTATTGTATATTTTCTAGGTGAGAGATATCGTTGGTATAATTTGGCTATCTAATGCCGATTCCATTACAATTAGTAACTGGTTTGACAGGGTATAGAGGAAACTTCCTTTCCAAGATAGCTGCCATGTTTTCCTACCTTTTTATTCACATTCTCCTCAAAATGGCTGCCATTCTTACTTAAAGGCAGTTCCTGGCCTACAAACACTGGGAGCACGACGCATGGCTGCTTTTTGCTGCAGGCTTTCTTTGCCAATAATTCGCTTGCATGCTTGCACATACGTACACCTTATGCTGGTTAGGTGATATAACCGGTAACATAGGTTATAAAATTCTGATTTTATTGCATTTAATAATTGGTTTGCCCCACTATTTTCTAGACCATGTTGGTTCCGATGGGGACATCCGGTAACTTGTTTTGCCCTAAGGTCAGTTGGTAACTTGCATGCTGCAAAATTGGCTCTATTACTGATAATTTGGTAGTAATTTGTTTTTTTCGGGTTCCAGTAATTACTGCTAATTGCCCAATGAGGGATTTGATTGAGGATCATAACTACGGTTGATTTATTGGGGACTTCTTAATTGACAGATGTGTCTACAAAGGTTTATTCTGGTGGGTTGTACCATTAGAACCCTTCTGCTGTGCTACTCACTGAGTGATTAGTTTGCTTAAGCATTGAATGACTTCACAGCTTCATGGCATATGCCCTTGCATTGGTGTACCCACAGAACAAAAAGTGATTGGTTTGTGTAAGCATTGTTTGGGCTCACAATTTTTGTGACACTGGTGATTTTATACATTGATCCTCATTCCTTACTGTTCTAGGACACATTCAGTGGTTCACTAGCTTCAGTTATCATCTTGATCCGAGTGTTGGTGCAGCATGAGACCCTACATGGCCAATCTTTCCCGCATTTGACGCATGGAGTGGCAGCACATTTATATTATATTTTTGACATGTAGCAATATTTAATCTATTCCTTTTTTCTTTTTTCTCTCCTAATCTTTTTCTTTTCTCCTTTTTTTTCTTTCCTTGCTTTTAACAGGTCTTGGTTATATAGTCAGTGACTACTTATGTGCATTTCAGGCATAATCTTTATGTCGTGATAATGATCCCAACAATCAAATAAGGGATTGAAACGTCATTGATGTTATGGGCCTGATTACAACTTTGGTGGAGGGGCTTAATCCGTCCCAAATGTGACGGATATCCCCCCCGCCGTATTACGAGTTCCATAGGATATAATGGACTCGTAATACGGCGGGCAAGATATCCGTCACATTTGGGACGGATTAACCCCCTCCGCCAAAGTTGTAATCAGGCCCTTAGTATTTGAACTCTGTGCAATAATATATGTTTTGACATGAGCAAGAGTACTGTAAAATAGTGACTTTAACTGTGCTTTCTGTCACATGGGTTATGCCTCAGCAATTATGATTTATGATTTACAACACGTTTTTGTTTTCCCACTATTCTGTTATCTTACTTTCGTTTGGAAAAAATATACTGGTTTATTGCATGTTTTCCATAGACTTCATTGAGATTCTATGTGGTATTTAAATCTATAGTCCTTATATCTAAGGGGCCCCTTGTTTCTTCATAAAATACTTGCCCCTGGTCCCTTAGTACCTCTGGGTTGTCCCTTGTGTGTTTTAAAATCTCTGTAATTAATGACATTCTTTGGGAAGGCGGACCATCCCCGTCTCGTGTTGATAATCCATTGAATGTACAATCAATGGCCAATGTTGGTTGTCAAATGTTTTTAGTGAATTGTAGGTCGCTTCCTAAACACAAGTGGGTCTGTTTATGCTGCTAGAAGACTCCTCTCCAGATACGGGGGCATATTTATACTCTGTTTGCACCGAATGTGCGTCAAACATTTTGACGCACATTCAGAGCAAACCTTGCCCCATATTTAAACTATGACGCCTGACCCCGCGGACGTAAAAAAACCTCCATGTGCGTCATTTTTTGGATGTGGGAAACCGCCTTGCGTTAATGACATGCAAGGTAGGCGTTCACGTCCAAAAAATGACTTTAAGGCCTGTATGCCTTATTTATACTCCTGCGTCATTTTGACGCACAGGAGGGGGCGGGCCTTAAAAAATGTCACACAGCCTGATGTGCGCCGTTTTTTAACGCCTGGGTGAGGGCAGTCGTTAAGGGACCTGTGGGCTCACTTCCATTGTCTCAGACCATGGAAGCAGTCCAGAGGTGCCCTTCCCTGCCCCCAGGGACACCCCCTGCCACCCTCGCCCACCCCAGGAGGACACCCATGGATGGGGGGACCCATCCCAGGTAAGTACAGGTAAGTTGAGGTAAGTATTATTTTTTTACTTTTTAAAGTGGCATGGGGGGCCTAATTTGGGGCCCCCTACATGCCACTGTGCCCAATGGCCATGCCCAGGGCACAGAAGTTCCCTGGGCATAGCCATCGGGCAAGGGGGCATTACTCCTGTCTTTGCTAAGGCAGGAGTCATTTCAATGCGGGTTGTGTGTCAAAAAATGGCGCAAGTCCGGTTTGAGCCATGATTTTTTACTCAAACCTGACTTACACCATTGTTTGACGCACAACCCCCATTTTCCCCTACACCGGCGCTGCCTGGTTTGAGTCATTTTTTTTACTCTGACCAGCCCGTAGCGCCGGCTAACGTCAATCCTTAAATAAGGCGCCCACATGGTGCGTAGGAATGGCGTTAGCCGGCGGTAAATTTTTGGACACAAACCAGCACCGGCGCTGGTTTGCGTCAAAAAGTATAAATATGGGCCCTCGTTTTTCTTACAGAAATGTCGGTTAGGGAGGGTAGCACGCCAGACTTTGCTGTTAACTTGCCCACCGGCTATCAGATTACAGGATGCGGCCGCACCAGGAAAATTGAGGTAGAATTTGCCATTATTACTAAACAAATGTTGGAATGTTATTTCACTCCCAATATAATTCCTGGTTGTGATAACCTATTATTTTCAATCAAACTATCTCAGACCTTCACGTTTAATAGGGTGTTGATCTACCTTCCTTCTGGCCCTATAGCAGACTTTGTAAAGGCTATACCTGAGATATTAACAACACCTGGTCTCCAATCAGCTAATTTCACCTTGTTGGGTGACTTAAACATGCACTTGAAAGATGCCACATCTCAGGTAGTTTCTACCTTCCTACAGGACATGTTGGTATTTCAGCTAACTCAGTTAGTGAGCTCACCAACCCTTAATAAGGGACATATTCTTGGACCATTTTTTTCTAATATGGATAACATTGGAGTTGGGCTCCCTGTACAAACAGTTTGGACAGACCATTATGTGATTCCATTCAACATTGCGATTCTGTCAGCAGTGGCATCTAATTTGGGTGCATTTTTTAAATCACGTCAGTGGTCTAAATAAAACCCAGCCAGCTGGATACATGCTCTACAGTGCACTACCCTGCGTCCTGGAATGGAGGCGCTGGAAGAGAAGGATGTTTCACTGTGCTATAAGATGTTAAAGGCTTGGGTCATCAAGGCACTAAGTGAAACATATAAAAGAGCTAAACCCATGGATAAGTCGAGCTTGTTCTCTACAGTACTGAAAGTACAAAAAAAGGAGTGTAAGGCACAGAAAGGGAGACAGAGAAGGAGCTATAAGGAAGCAGAGAACCTTAGATACAAAGCTCTGGTGAAGGAATATCAACCCGCCATTCATAAAGCACAGATAAATGACCTTGCCAATAGGATTAGCACTTCCCCTAATACAACTAAAGAAATCTATTGTATTGTGAAAACCTTTTTGAAAGTCAACTCTTCTGAGGGAGGTTTGCCACCCTCAGAAAAACGCTGTGAGTCACTGGCAAGGTACTTTCTCAGGAAAGTGAATAGTATTTATGACTCAAAGTCATCCCGGGCTGTGACTCACCATTATGAGGTATCAGGATCTAACTTCCATGGAGTAAGCCTAGCCAGCTTCCCTCCAATAAATAAAGAGGAAGTAGCTATAACAGCAAGGTCAATCACGTCAGGTTCACCGTTAGACCCTGCCCCTATACACACCCTATAGAAGGGCGGTAATGCTATTCTGACTGCTTTGACAGATCTATATAATCTATCACTGAAGAGTGGGCAAGTTCTGAATGGCTGGAAACACTCAGTTATCTGCCCCCTGCTAAAGAAACCTTCTTTAGATCCCTCAGCTGTGGAGAACTATAGACCAATATCCCTTCTTCCAGGGCCAAGTAAGATTGTGGAAAAGATAATTAACAGCAAGTTGTCCAATTTTTGGGAAACCAATCATATTCTCCACCCGACTCAGACAGGCTTCTGGGCAGATTATAGTACAGAAACTGCACTTTTGAGGGCAACAGAGGATCCTAAACAGATTCTTGACTTAGGGGGATCGGCAGCTCTCATCCTTCTTGATTTGAGCACTGCCTTTGACACAGTCTCTCACAAAGTATTATAGTATTACTTGGCATAGGGATCTCTAGACGGTCTCTAAGATGGTTGGCCTCTTTCCTTAGAGAGGAGTTTTCAAATTAGTGAGGGGTCTTGTTACTGCTCCAGTTATCAACTGAAGTGTGGAGTACAGCAGGGCTCATCATTAAGCCCTATACTCTTTAATATTTATCTACGACCATTGTCCGACATCATTGGGGCATTTGGCTTCTGTATGGTCTCATATGCTGAAGATACCCAGCTGATTGTCACACTGTCTCATGATATTGCGACTGCCTCTACTATTCTTAATAGCTGTTTGACAGAGGTAGCAAAATGGATGGGAGAAAGCTGCTTCAAGTTGAACTGACAGAAAACGGAGGTAATGGTGGTCGGTAACAATTCATTACTTTGGCAACAAATCAGCTGGCCCTTGGCACTAGGTGATCATCCTGTACCAAAAACTGAAGTAAAACGTCCGGGCTTTACTTTAGATCAGAAGCTTTCCATGGCCTCTCAGGTGAATAGCATAACTGACACCTGTTTTGGCCTTCTGAGAGCCTTTCATAAAAAGTTGAAATAGCTCCTATTGGAAGCCAGAAGAATTGTGTTCTAGGGGTTTATACTGTTGCGTCTGGACTATGGGAATTCAATCTATTTAGGAAGCCTGAAAGTGGTTATTAGGAAACTGCAAGTAATTCAAAATGCTGCTGCTCGGATTCTTCTGGGAATTCCAAAATGTCATTCAGCAAGGGAAGCTCTTCAAACGCTGCACTGGCTACCTATAAGCAGCAGAATTCAGTTTAAGGTCCTTTGCCTGGTGCATCGTGCCAAAAATAAACAGGACCCTAAAATTCTCTATCATTTGATTGCCTCATACCAACTCAGTAAGTCCCTTAGATGCACTTCCTTGGACCTTCTTGTCATGTCCAGGATAAAAGATCCAGTGGTGGTGGTTGTTCCTTCGCTTATTTAGCCCCGGGGCTGTGGAATTCACTCTAAGTTAACCTGAGAAGTGAAAACAACTGGTGGCGCTTTCGTAAGCAACTAGAAAACATACCCTTTTCCTCAGTAATGATGCTTGTAACCTACTGGTCTTCGCTCTAGCTCTGGGAAGCCCGGTTTCGGATACCTTTATAAATCTGGTAATGTAGTGTAATACAGCTCCCAACACTTGCAAAAGTTAACTGGTCACTTAAGATTTTACTGATTGCTCTAGTAATGAATCACATCAATAAACTCCGAGTTGGTGGTAACCCATTTGCAAATGGAAACGGGCCCCCAAGGAACCCTTTCCCCTTTGTGAATGTTGATGAAAACATGTTTTAAGAGCAGGCAGTTGACCCATGGAGCATGTACCAAGCCCCATTTGTGATTCGGTAATCTATTTCCGAAACGCAAATAAGGTTTGCGATTTAGTGTCAGGAGGGGTGTGTTTAGGGCGCCCCCTCCTAATATCATCTTGCAGTGGTATGTGTGAATGTTTTATGACTGAAACGCAGTCGCAAAACATTTGCGTCTTACCACCAACTCTGATTTGGTGGTAACCCATTTACAAATGGGTCCCCAAGTGACCTCTTCCCTCTTCCCTTTTGTGAATGTTGATGGAATCATGTTTTAGGAGCAGGCAGTTGACCCACGGACCATTGTGTACTCCTAAAAAATGAAAAGAAACTTTTCATTTTTATTTTTTAAATGCATTCTGTTTTCCTTGAAGGGAAACGGGCTGCATTTAAAAAAAATGCTTTATTGAAAAGCAATCACAGACATGGTGGGCTGCTGACCTTAGCAGGTCACCATCCCTGTGAATTTAGCGATTCCCAGTTTGTGGTAAACTGAGACCTACTTCATGAATATTAATGTCCCCACTGGGAATTGCAAAATGTGTCAAAGATCCATTAGGACATGGGTGTTTATTATTACCAAATAGTGAATCACTAAAATGTGCTATTTGTTAATCGCAAAGGCCAAGCCTCTGGCCCTTAGAATGGAGAAAAATGCCAACCATTTTTATCTCTTTTTAAATTCTGATGCCTTGAACCTTAAGGTGCCTGAAAGTGAGACATGTACAAGTAGGTATGACTCTACTGTGCTGTTTCCTGTTGGAAAGGGATGAGAACAAACTAGACGCTTGATTGCCTGAGGTACATTTCATAACAAACACAGCTGTGTTGTGCAGAATAAAAGAGAAGCACCTTTAATTTTAAAAAGTGTGTGTATATATAGGTGTTTGTGCGTACGTTTGATATACACTATTTTACTCTGGCAAGTAGATGGATTTACTGTGCTTACATGCAAGACAGAATTATTCGTTTTTGCTGAATAAACTGTTGAATAATATTTGATGAATGTGCATAGTTTAACTTGTTGAGAAACCTCTGTATTTTCAAAGCGTTGGGCTCCCTTCTGTATCAATACCCATGAGGGCTAGTGATTCAAAATGCCAAAATAGAGTAAAGTAAATTAGGGATGTGATTAAAAGTAACTTATGCAGAAAAGAAAGGGCTGGATAATTGTGCTTTAATTAATCATATTGTATGTTGCACTATCTACCCTTTCTTGTCCCATAATTAGTCCAAACCCTTGTTTACTTTATTCCAGCTTCTGTTTAAACATGTTAGGATTAAGGGCATGATTTATATGTTGGTGGTATGAATACTCCATCACAACGGCAATGGAGTATAGATGCTGCCATCATGAAGGTCCAACCACCAGATTTGAATGCGGGCAGACAGTCTTTTCGAGTACGGCGGTGACAACTCCATCACCACCACAGCCAAACCTCTCTGATGGCCCAACGGACTAAGGAGCATATTTAAGAGCCCATAGCACCTCCTTGCACCACATTAGCATCATTTTTTTTGTGCTAATGTGGCCCAACAAGGCCAAAATCACCGCACCATATCTACAAAGGGGCGCAATGCATGCATTGCTCCACTTTGTAACACTTTGCGCTACATTATCCCGGCGCCAGGCATAATGTATGCAAAGGAGGCATTCTCCGGTTAGGAGGGGTGAAAATATGGCACAATGAAATCTAAGAGATTTCTTTGTGTCATTTTTTGGCACTTTTAACGCCTGCTCAGAGCAGGTGTTAAAAGGAGGCTCCTATTGGTTCCAATGGGCCTCTGGGTGCTTTGCAGGATTAGCATCAGACTTTTTTATGCTAATCCTGCAAGGCGCCGAACTAGTGTAAAAAATTCTGACGCTAGTTCCCTAACTACAACCATGGTGCGCTGCATATTAAATACGGCGCACACATGGTGGCAGTAGGGGGCCACTAAGGGTCGCAAGAACGGAGGCGCTGCACTAGGTGTTGCGCCACTTTTCATAAATCTGCCCCTAAGTGTCATCTTAGAAATGGCTATAAATGTCCACCCGCTCAATTAGGATGGGTAGACATGCATATCTAGGAGGAGATCTCCTCGCCATGGGAGTTATCTCCATGGCGAGGAGATCATTACTTTTTTTTTTTTCAAAAAGAAAATCCTGTTTTGGTATTTTCTTTGTGAAAATAGGAAAAGAATACTGTTTTGTGCAGGGTTGCGTCATGCTGATGCAGTCCTGCACCAAACTTCCAGAAGCATTGACAGGAACCACCCAGATGGTTGTTTTCTGCCAATGCTTTAAAAATGACTGCCTATGGGCATTCCGCTGAAATATAAATGAGGCGCTGAGTTCTCTTGATCATTAATTTCAGATTGGTGTATGGAGCTAGTCGAAGACATAATAATGTTTTTTAATTTTAATAACAAATTATTTTCATTTATAAATTCAAAATCTGCATGCATTCTCTTTGATCAACACCTGGTCCTGATGATGGTCCTGATGACTACCTAACCGAACCGAAACACTGACATAACCACGTAAGAAGCTGGTTCTATTGCAAACAGAGGCCCTCATTACAACTTTGGCGGATGGCAAGCCCCACCCGCCAAGTTGTATTCGCTGCGCGGCCGCCAATGCGGCCGCACTCCTGCAGTGGCCATTTCGAGATCCCCACTGGGCCGGCCCTGCGGGGTTGTCGAGCGCGACATGGGAGCCGGCTCCAAATGGAGCCAGCGGTGTTGCAGCGGTGCGACGGGTGCAGTTGCACCCGTCGCGCTTTTCACTGTCAGACAGTGAAAAGCTCCATGGGGCCGTTGAAGGGGGCCCCGCGACTCCCCTTTCCGCCAGCCTTTTTATGGCGGTTCATACCACCATGAAAAGGCTGGCAGGTGGGGACTCGAAATCCCCTGGGCAGCACTGCAAGCAGCGCTGCCCTGGGGGATTACAACCGCCGGGACCAAAGTGGCGGGAATCCCGCCACGGCCGTAATGCCAAGGAAAGCACCGCCAGCCTGTTGGCTGTGCTTCCGACGAAACAGCCCTGGCGGTCTTTGACCTCCTGGGTTGTAATGAGGGCCAATGATTTTTATTTTTGGGGGGTTTATATACTTTGTGTAAATAGCCCTTGTGGCTTCTTGGTTCTCCACCTCTCCCTTTTTGAAATTTTCTTAAATGAGTTTTGTGAATAGGAGATACTTAGTTTAATTGGATAATGTATTGTACAGAACACACTTCAAAATGGCCGCCATATTTTTCAACAAGTGTCCTTGAGTCCTTTTTTGATGTTGTTTACTTAGTCTTTAAATGTATGCATAATCCAACAGGGGATATGACCTGTGAGCAAGGAGCAATGGCTCCGAAATGTGTTAAGATTGTCAAATAAAGTATGTTTTTCTACTTGGAATCACGGCGAGTTGTTCTTCATTGTGGGACTTTGTTTCCGTAAAGATTTACAACTTTTGGATGTTTACATGAGTGGACGCTGCCCTGCTGTGATTCACCGTCTAAGTAAGTGGCCGGAGTGAAGGCGAAAGTGCAGTATTTTATATATATATATATATATACATATATATATATATATATATATATATGCTTTTTCTACAATAAACCATGATAATCATACACTGTTCTACCTCGTCTTCCTACATTTTTAGGTCAAGCATGCAAGCGCTTTGACCTGTTGTAAGTATTGTGGGCCTTTAACCATGCCTACCTCACGCCCATCACTTTAATTCGTTTGTGGGCTAGCCTTTTAAAAATCACTTGATGTCATTGGTAAATGCTTTACATTTGTCCCGCAATGGGGTGGTTTGGTTACTGCCTTTGTCACCGACCCTGTTACTGGGAGAATTGCACGATTGCCTATATACTTCAGTGTGGGCAAACTACTTTTTTCTTTTGTCTGTGCTCCGTGGCTGCTATGAATCTCACAGTGATGAGAGTGCGAACTTGATCGGGGGTATCGGAGCACTGCTCACATTGTTTACACTGTTACCTAATAAGAGTCATTTCATTTTTGCTTTTGGCTTTTTTTAGCGTGATCTGTAGGTTACTGGATTACCTTCTTGAATAATGCATGGGAAATATGTATGTATTTGTTTTTTGTTAGGGGTTCCGGTCACATCGAAAAGCTTTTTCCTTCCAGGCCCTGAAGTGTGATGAAAGCACTGTAACCAGTAGGTGGGTGTCACTATGTTTAGTGTGGGAAATGAGGTCTCTGTGGAGTCAGAAGAAGGGGGTAGGGAGCATGGATAAAACAAAGGGCCACCAGGACACATAGCAGAGACCTTGAGTGACTTCATAGTCGAGATTTGACTCAGAGGCGGAAATGCAAAGCCGTTCTCTCTCCAGAAAGAGAATTAATAGCCAGAGTTATTTTGACATTTTTACATTATATGCAATTTGATCTGCCTAGTACACATTCTTTGCAGCAGGCACATTAACACTGTGTGCTATCTTATCATGAGTCCAAGCTTCCACTCGACAAAAGTATGTTCTCTCTCCAGAAAGAACATTAATCGCCAGAGTTATAATGACATTTTTACATTATATGCACTTTGTGATTTGCTTAGTACACGTTCTTTGTTGCAAGCACATTAACCCTCTGTGCTACCTTATAATGACTCCAAGCTGGAAGCAAGCCCTTGGAGTAGTATTCGTAGAGTTGTCCAGCTCCCTTATTTCAAAACGTGATTCACTCATTGAGTTTATGTTTATGCTTTGCATTCTGGGACTTGTGGTTTTATTTTGTAACGTGTTACAAGCTGGAAACCAGCCATTGGAGTAGTATTCGTAGAGTTGTCCAGCTCCCTAGTTCGATGCATGATTCACAAATTTAGTTTATGTTTCTGCTTTGCATTCTGGGAATTGTAGTTTTATGTTCATAACATGATACAAGCTGTGAATACAAAGCAGGAACCTGACTAGATTTGTGTCTGTGAAACGTGAGCTGTGTGTGTGTGTATTTATAAAACTAATCTTGAGGAGAGCTTACAGTTAATTATGCTGCACAAAGGTCAATATTTTATAACTAATATATCAGTTCAAGACCAACTGAGGGTCATTAATATCATGTGAGATGGCTCTCCTCAAGTGTATTAAAAATCATGGATGTTTTGTTCGACTCCCCAGACTGCAGTAAAGGGACAGTGATCCAGTAAGCACACAGTCTTGGGGTACAATTATATTTATTCATTGCACCGCGGGCAATGTCACCTGTACCAACGGCCAAGTATGTATGTCTTTTACCTAGGAGTAGTTTGCGTTTTAAGGGCCTTGTTTAAAAAAATATTCCAATAGGCCGACTAGCCCTTTAGTTATATGCAGGGCCCCTGGAATTATATGGCAGAAAGCACCAAAATATGCGGCAGGGTTGACCAATTAATGTGGCAAAAAACAGTCCAGATATGCATTTACAATGCCAATAGCTCCAACTCAAGTAAATGCGAGTCCTATTGCATTGCAGATGCTTGTTCCTAATACTGCTGTTAATCCATGTTCAATTTTAAAATCATCATTTCCGTTGTTCATAGATAGCGGCACTAGGGGCGCCCATCTTTTGTTGTAGATTCTCAGCAGTCCCGTTTCCTCCATACTCCCAACCTGCTTGCTTTGAGCTCTCCCTTCAGTGAAATTTGGGGCCTCGTTCCACCGGTTGTGCTGGTCCCATCTCTGGCACACCTGGTAGTTTGCACTGGAGTTGGGAATACAAGTAGTTTGAAATATTCACACTTCCCCACGCTATAATTTAGCTAGGAAAATATGTCGGATGTTTTGCGCAGAGAATACAGATTTTGCAACACAGAGCACATTCTGAGGTGCAGGAAACCAGAACGGGGAGGTATTATCCAGTAAAAACGTCATCTTGCTCCGGGGAGGAAAGTTTGGGCGCAGTGTTCCCAATTTGTCTTGTAATTCCTCATTTTTGGGTGAACCCTCAGCATACACCTTACTTGGTAATATTTCCATCGCCGAACTTACCTATGCCTCCTGGATCAGTGACTCCAGGTAAGAGAGGAATACCAGGTCTGATAGCGGGCACTGGTAGTATGGCTCAAGTACGAGATTACCACCCCAAATACGAGGGCACTTTTTAAGCACTGGCACAAACAAAATGCAGACAATTAGACAGAGCCCCCCATCCGTTGCACTTGGGTTGGCCTCCCTGTCCTCCTGCATTTTTACACTGGCTGTGCCTAGGAGGGCTCCTGCAGCCCTCTGCGGGAACATTGATTTTGAACACAAGTGCCTGATGGTAATTTCCAATTGATCTGTCGCATTTTGCCACCCTGCAGCAGCAGCATGGCCCGCCAGCGGCTATCGATCTGCTGAGTTTTCTAATAAGCACCACAAGGTCAGGCCTGCCTGTCTGCTGCCACAGCTGCTCTCCGGCTGAGACAGGCCCGCGAAGAGTGATGAGGCCAAGCAACATAAAATGGCGGCCAGTGACTTGGCACTCGGTCAAGGGAAGCACTCACCAGTTTAACATGGGGAGTGTGTGTGTGGGTTGGGGGGGGGGGGCAGAGGAGGTGGGGGCTTTCTGTTACTGGGTGCCGTGGGCTGGTGAAGTAGGTCCCACTGAACATTAACTAGCTATTAATGGGCCTTTTCTCTGTCTGCAGATCTGGCGCAAAGTGCTCATAAAAAAAGGAAGAGTGAGAGGATGTGTGAAAGCAGAAGGATATAGGGTGAACGAGCAAAGCTAACTTCATATTTATACTTTGGCGTTAGACCCATCTAGCGCCAAAGATCTTGGAGTTTGCGACATTTTTTAGCGTGGACACCTACCTTGCGTTAATGATATGCAAGGTAGGCGTTCCCGTCTAAAAAATGACTCCAAGGCATATGCGCCTTATTTAAACTCCCGTGCAAAAATGGCGCACGGGAGTGGGCGGGTCAAAAAAAATGACGTCCAGCCGCTTTTGCGTCATTTTTTAACGCCTGGTCAGGGCAGGCGTTAAGGGACCTGTGGGCTCGGAAGGAGCCCAGAGGTGCCCTCCCATGCCCCCAGGGACACCCCCTGCCACCCTTGCCCACCCCAGGAGGACGCCCAAGGATGGAGGGACCCATCCCAGGGAACTTAAGGTAAGTTCAGGTAAGTATTTTTTTTTAAATTTTATTGTGGCATAGGGGGGCCTGATTTGTGCCCCCCTACATGCCACTATGCCCAATGACCATGCCCAGGGGACATAAGTCCCCTGGGCATGGCCATTGGGCAAGGGGGCATGACTCCTGTCTTTGCTAAGACAGGAGTCATGTCAATGGAGGGTGGGAGTCAAAAACAATGGCGCAAATCGGGTTTAGGCAGATTTTTTGCCTCAGACCGACTTGCCCCATTTTTTGACGCCCAAGCTCCATTTTCCCCTACGCCGGCGCTGCCTGGTGTGGGTCATTTTTTTTTACGCACACCAGTCAGCTCCGCCGGCTAACGTCATTCCATAAATAAGGCGCCCGCATGGCGCTTTGGAATGGCGTTAGCCGGCGTTAACATTTTTGACGCATAACTGCGTTGGCGCAGTTGTGCGTCAAAAAGTATAAATATGGCCCTATGTTTTCACCGCTTACATCCTTTCTTGGCTTTTTCAGTGGGTTCATATTAATTTGATGGTCCTATCTATTTTGTGAGGGTGTGTCTGTCCACCATGCGCACCTTGTTCACTGTGCTCGATTGTAGATACCTTCCTCACAACATAAAGGGGCGTTTGTAGAAAAAAGAAGAGCTGGAGACCGCGTTTACAGGCCTGGAAAGATTTACATGCATAAGCAGTCAGGACCAAAACACAAACAAACAGAGAGAGAGAATTGCACGCATCAATATACACACGCACACACACGTGAAGACTGGCTCACATGTTCATGTCTGTAAAACACAAACATTAACAGCCAAACATATGAACACGATCTGACAGACACACACAACATTCATGAACATCGGCTCAGACACACGCTGCAGATAAATAGCCTCACATGCAGGGGCATACACAGAAATATAAACACTTGCCGTGCACAGATTGCCCATCCCTGGGGGATTCTGTTTACATGAAACAGGCAGGCACCACACAACAGAGGCTGAGCATGGGAACAGATCTCATGCCCCTGGTACCCAGCACTACTCCAATAATATCAGCTTAGCCCTTCACCCTTGTTTTTAGAGAGCTTAATAATGCTATTCAATTGTTTCTAACTGCTCCAGATCCGAAAGAGATAACGGGATCTGCCCAGGATCACACGGTCTAGTCTAACTTTCCTTTTAGCCTTGCTGCACAGCCACACTGCTGTACAATCCGGCTAAACAACATTGGCAAAGCCAGTGGCTCTCGCTTAGGCAAGAACTATTTGCTTTGCCAATGATCGTTTCCCTTGCCATTGTTTTCCTATCTTTCCCGTCTCCATTCTTTCTCCATGTTCTGCCCTTTTCTTTCTTACTCTCGGCCTAAATGTGATAATGACAAATAAGTCTCGATTTTAAAATTGAGTGACTAAGCACTGCTCGCCAAGCTCACCAGGATCCAGAATGGGAAGAAGCAGCTACAAGAACTGCTCTTTCTCGGGCTTCTTCGTGAAAGCACTGACTCAAAACAAAACTCTCCCTGCTTTAATGAGGAGTATTTGTGCTTCAATAATATGCTATGAAGGGGTTGTTTAGTTACGGATTTTAAACGTGATGTCAATACATTTGAGTCATGCATTTTGAAAATTGAAAAAAATGTAGAACTGGCGCATAATATATGTTGATCATGCATGTAGGAACAGGATGGCTTTGGTAATCAAGAATGTTGGCTTCCTCAAGGTAGTTATATCTACTTGCTGTTGGACTCAGAGGTGTAATTTGCAGGTAAGGTGTCTTGGGGTAGTTGTTTAGTTCTCTATTTGCAGATGACACCACCAGCCTACACACCTATATTTGGGGCTCCCATTGTTTAGATTTAGATTTTTAGAGACTCACTTAACAGGGCCATTTAGCGTTTGGTAGAGTGGGGACACTGCCTTATATATTTGTGGCTTTCATGGCCCATTTAGACATGGCAACTGCAGACTTTATGACTGTGATGCCACAGCTAGCACTGCGATTGTAACCTTTGACCTGACAACCCACCTGTCACTGGGCCATCTGGTCATAGAGATGGTTGCTGTAAGACCTGACGCGTATAGGCAGAGGTTCCCCCAGATTTTCCATTTTTTCAGTAGGTTTTGTTGGCTCTTGTCCACCAAGAGCCTAGGTCTCAGAGCCCTTTCCCACTTGCCAAGCGGAGTGAAAGCACACATGCCATTCATACGCATTGGCAGGGGCCCTGATGCCCGGGGTACAAGGTTAGCATACCTGTGCACAGACAGATATGGATGGGAGTTAGCCTCTCTGACCTCGGTGTGCATGATGATAGCCTTGCGGAGTGGTTCCTATAGGGGGGGCACATGGCATTCACTCCCGAATATTTCCTAATAGGATCAGAGCCTGTGGGCTAAGGCTAACCAAGGCGCACAAGCACCATGTTGACAGCCGTAGCCGAAGTGTCACCTGCGTTAGCAAGAAGGTGAGTGCGCCAGGGCATGTGTGCCCGGGAAGAGCTGAACACCCATGCATGTTCACACAACCCATGAGTGTTGCTCTACCCACATAGTAATATTGGAAGCTGAGGCTTATTAAGTTCGGTTGCACTATTGGATTGCAGGGAAGCAACCTCATGCTGTTTGGTATTGTTCAACTCGGGATGACAAACCTGCACTGTTGATAATGGTAGTTTTGTCATTACTGCCCAAGAAGTACCACTTTGGGGAAGTGGGCATTTCTAGGCCAGGACTGGTTCTGGTGCCCCATAAATTAGGGTTCATTCTATTAGTCCCAGGGGACAAGCACATCTGCGCATTCCCCAAGTGGCCGAAAACGTGGGCATCCAGAACGACATATCCTTGCCATTTGGGTTCTCATCAGATAGATGGGGGAGAGGTTGTGACACCTGGTCTCCCGGAGCTAGAGCCTGGCACCCATAAAGATACAGATCTCCATTCCAGGACCCCAGGGCACACAGGGAGGAAATCTAGGGGAGGCATCTGTGGTTCAAAGGAATACCCTTTGAACCATCCCATACTTCAAAGTATTTACCTAGTATAAAAAGAGGTACTCAATGTCTGCAACTCAGAGTACCACCTACAGATACGTGGGACCAGTGCAGCTGGACCTGTCAGCGCACTAGCAGAGGAGTCTGGGTGCCCAGGAGGATAACTGTCCAAAGAGGGGATCCGCGCACCCTTCCAGAATAAGAGACTGGCCTGTGGCTGATTGCCTGCTGCAGTGTGCCAGTCCAGTGGCACGGACATAACTTGTTGTGTACAATCTGAACTGTCTGGGGCAGGTCGAGCCAACATGCCCTAACTGCGCCTTTCCAATTCCGTAGGTGCTGAAATTGGTTACTTGGTTACTATTTTGCAACACTGGATCATCTGGCATCTGGTCCTGGCCCTCCCCCGTTTTGAAGACCTCTGGGTGAACCTCCTGTTTGGAGCCTAAGGCCCATATTTATACTTTTGTTGCACCGCATTTGTGCCATTTTTTGACACAAAAGCAGCACAAATGTACAAAATATAATTATATTTATATTTGTACACTTGCACTGCTTTTTCATTAAAAAATTGTGCAAATGCGGCGCAAAAATACTACAAATCTGGGCCTAAATGTCTCTGCCTTGTTTTTCTGTTGGCCTTTGTTTTTCCTGCCTCTCACCTTAACCCTGACCCCTGTGGAGTGTGACCTGCCTGGGAGAGGCTAGGTGCCCCAGGGAAAGTACCATACTTTGGGGGTTGCGGTGGGGTGAGGGCAACTGGAGTGCTGGGTGGCAGGTGGAGGGCAGATTGGAACACAGGGAATCTAAAAGCAGAAAGGCATCCACTTGCTAGTTATCAGGGCACCGCATTAGGGTGCCAGAAGCAAGTGTGTACGAAGGTGTGTGCGGACATACCTGTGCCAACTGATAGCCGGGCCCTGTGCCAAGGCACTGGGTGGATGTGATGGAGTAAGTCCAAGTGAGAATGAGTGAGTGGGCGGTCAGCACTGTGGTGTTGCTGGGTTCTCTGGTTCTACCAGAGAGGTCCTAGGATTGACATAGCACTTTACTAGTGGGGCTGAGGCCATAAGTCTGGGTGGGAGACTGTGAGTACTGTGATATACTTTTTCTTCTGCTGCTGCCAGCCTCAGGGCACACCCTGAATTACATGTGTTATACTGAGTGTGGGACATGAGGGAGGATCTAGTGCTGACAGCAGGTGGGCATTTTATGCGAGTACGGGTAGGAAAAGGTGTGTTTTCCCCAAATGTATATACAGTGATTAATGTTGAAGGTAGTGGGGCCTATTATTGCTTTGTTCATTGAGATTCATGCCTAGGTTTACAATGTCTATTATTATCTGTTGTATTCTTATTGATCTATAGAGATCACCTTGTAATTTAACTGCGTTGCTCTTGTATGTGTGCTGAATACAAGTTTTCTATACGTACAGCCTGTGTGAAGTCTCTTTTTGGGTCATTCAGCTGGAGGGGTTGTGAGAACGTGCTGTGCTGCTGCTTTATACATTGCCTGTGGGATAAGCCTGACTGCTCGGTGCCAAGCTACCCAAGGGTGAGCACAGGTTATCCAGCGGGTGTACCTGACCACCCTGGACAGGAGTAGCACGCTCTGCATGGCTGGGCCGACACCTTAGGCAACTGGACCAAGCTGCCTCCAACAGTTTCCCTGCCCTTTGTAAGGTGAGGTAAACACTGCTAGAGCTCTCTTCCCAAAATCACCATGCAAAGCATGGCAGTCCCAGGCACTGAAGCCAAAATATCACCCCATAGCACAGGAAGAAAACTCCCTGCATGTTGGGCCATTTTTATGTTTTCACAAAACAAACACTCACTTTGGGAGTTTGTTTCTTAAAAATAAAAAAACCTTTGCTGAAAGGGCACAACAAACATGATGCCCTTCAGACAAAATTCAGTGCCAAATACAGTGCCTACAGCCCTGCCTGGGAGGGATCTCTAAATGGAGCATGCCATGGCCTCCACAGACATAGAGGGCTGCCTATCAGGTTCCAATTACCCTTTTAGCCTGTCCTTAAAGATCAACATATAGTCAGAATCTTTTTGATGGAGCCTCTAAGACAGAGAGGAATTTATACCTGTTGAGAGAAATAGTAACGAACAAGGAGAATTGTATACCTGAGAAGAGAAGCCAAAAGGCAGGTGTTCCCCTGAGAACTTTAAAGTCAAATCTCTTAGCTGCAGAGACCCTCAGCATGAAGGAGAGTCTGTTTTGAATCACAAAATGAGGGAAGAAAAGTTGTGTAAAGCTACATGAAAAACTAACACTGGAAGGGAGAGAAGCATTCTGAATATGTGATACATGCACAAGAAATCCCTGCAGTTGTCTCACAGCAAAGAGGGGCAGTGGCGTAACGAAACAAGAGGGCTCCCTGCAAAGAACATGGAGGGACCCCCCTCCGACCCCTTTTCAGAGCTATCAGGCCGGGGGACTGTCCTGAGGGGGCCCCCTGGTGCTCGAGGGCCTCCTGCACCACGTAAGGCTGTGAGGGCCTTTGTTACTCCACTGGAGAGTGGCACTGTAACAGAGGAACTGGGAACCGCTTGCATGGAGCAGAGGTGCTACATGGGTTAGCTTACCAGGTCAACCTCCAAGTTGGAGGAAGCCATGGCCAGTGCTTCACCCATGCTGGTGTACCACCCACCATAATTAGAGACCACGCCCCTCTCACTGGTCTTGGTTCTCTGTGTCTGCAAATCATCAGCTGCCTCAGCAAATATACTGTAAGCACAGCAGCATACCGAATAGGCAGCAAGTTTTTTTTTTTTACGTGCACAGCATATTTCTTTTTTTTTTTCTTAAACAGACTCCGAAATCAGAAATTTGTTTGACAAAGCAAGAAAAATCATTGGCCCCAACACACAAGGAGTTTTCTTCCTGCACGTTGCTCCATTGACAGCCTCACAATAAATAGAATGGGGCTACTGACAGTTTGACCTCGTTATCCGGGTGCAGAGATTGTTCCCATTGCTGTTTTTACAATTTAGGAAATTCTGCTGAAGATCAGTCATCCAGAGATGAACTGCAGGTTTTTGTGTTCATTATAGCTGTGACTACCTCTTTTGTGTTAATGGGCCCTTTCTGTTCTTCCTCTCTGATCTTCAGTCATGTCTCGGATCTTCATTCATGCCTACCCTTAAGCATGCAGCGGTCTGGTGAACATTGAGAATAGTTTAATAGTTTAACCCTAATGTCTGGCTATTTCTCTGTGCTTGAGAGCATATTTTTCACAATTCTCAAAAGCACAGTCACAAATTATCGTTTTTTCCACTTACACAGTTACCCTACACTCTAAGGGCCATATGTACGAACACTTTTTCCCATAGACACAGAATGGGGAAAAACCTTTGCTACATCTGGCCCTAACTTAGGTATCCTACATTACATTGGCTGCAAAGTTGACCATTGAATTATATTTTACTTTTGTCTTTTGTTTCTTATATTAGCCTATCTTTCCTTTTTAACAGTGCTGCATGCGGTGTATGTTTACACGAAAGCACACATTTGCGAAATTGGCAATGATGGAATGCACTTTTTTCCGCAAATCAACAACGTATAATTCATTCAATATTTGCTGTGGCCCCCATTGTTGCGTTTGTGTTTAGATGCAATCTACGCCTGTAGGCTCTTTTAGGTGTACTACAAACATACAGGTTCTTTCTCTACCTCCCCCTGCACACCGCCTGGAAGGGCAATTCATTCACTCCCTTTTGCTGCCAGGCTTTAAAGAAGCGAGTGATCCTCTCTGACAGCTAATCAGAAGGAGCCAGCTGCACAGCCTGTTGCTTGATCTGCAGTGCAATTGCTTCATTTTATTCAAATGTCTTCATCAGGAACATGGACAGATCCAGGCTGATGCTGGCTTGGCCCGAAAACCTGTGTCAAGGTATCAGCGGCATGCATTAACACGCATGTTTACTGTAAACACGCAATGGAATATCTTATGTGCATTCACCTTTGGGAAAAGGGACTTACTTTCCTTCATGACATTGAATTAACGAGAAAAAGGCAGATGATGGAGAAAGAAAGAGGTGGGAAAAGGGAGGAAAACAATATTAAGGGGTGAAAGCTGGGTTGAAAAAGAACCTGCAAGAGTGAGGCCAAGAGACATGAAGTGGTGCTGTGTGGTGGAAGCAGGAGGCTTGAGCTGAAACCAAACCCACCTTGGTATTTGGCATCCCTGGCATTGGGCTCTGCTGGCGGTAGACTACTAAGAGAAACCTTGTGCCCCTGCGCTTTTCTTTTCATAAATTAAGCACTGCACACAGGGTTGTAAAGTAAAATAAATATTATTTTTCATACTTTAAACATACTTTTTTCTTGTTCCTTGCTTGTGAATCACGTCATATCATCATATCTTGAAAAAAGCATACTTTATTCAGTGTCACAAGTCTTTGACTGCAGCATCCTGTCAATATTTTCAGTGTGTCCTCCAAATCTGCAGTCATTGCCTGCAAGTGGGCTAATAATCCTAACTGTGACCCAATAGAATGGGGTCATATACCGGCCCGCCTACTCTTTCAGTAGTTTACAATTGTGTTTTGTCTTCTGCTTTGCTCGTTATGTAAAACTCTAGTCACTGTACTTAGTGGGCTGCTGATGAACAAGTCTAGCTGGTCAGTTCACTTTCTTAAAGGAGCCATGCATCAATGGTCCTGAATGATCCTGTACGTTTCATTGCAGTTTCTCTCATGTTCCTTTGGATGGTCAGTATTAGTGCGATATCGCGCTGCAATTTGTTACAAATATGTTAGCAAATTTTTCTATTTACATCACCACTTCACAATTATATTTAAGGACCTTAACTTCATGTTTGCCTACCTGACATCATTGGACCTTAAATGGTCAACACTTGTCACACTCAAACTCTAATGGATCCTAAGCCAACCATCCACTGCCATTCCTCCATTGTGCCTGACTTGTCTTCCAATGTTCATTTGTTTAGAGTCCAATAGCATAAGACAAGAAGGAGATAAAATACAGTAGGTTAAGTTTAACATTGTCAAATGTAATATCCTGTTGGTCTCTTTCTTGATTCCTAGAGGTGCATGCATTCTCCTTCTTGATGAGGGGTGGTTCTACTGTGGTATTCAGGTGGTTGTATGTGATTCCGGGGAAACATCAACTTTAAGAAATCTGTTCTATAGACTGTTTCTCCACAAAGCCGTTATGTTAAATTTCCAAATGAACTGGATTTACAAGATGTTCTGTTGAATAACCTTCGATGTCCCAAACACATTCTTTGCAGTGTTTTCTCAGCATCACTTAGATTTGTTGTATCCAGTGCTTAACTTGTAAAAAATGAAGTGCCAGGGCCCTCGTCAGGAGGCCACTTTAGCTTGTACCACCCATTGCCCCTGCCAGCATTGCCAATGGCAGTACAAACACTGCGGCTAACCATCGCACTCCTACAAGTGTAGTAATATAGACTACTCGAGGCCCCAAAAGCTACAAGAATGGGCATTGTATGGGTATTAATCATTTTAATGCATACTGAATTCATAGAAAACTGTTGTTGTGCTCATCTCTAAATACGATAAACAGCAACACCATGTGGTAGACTATCATACTTGGCAGTGTTGAGAATTAGGTGTGGGTGCCGAGCACCGGAAACCACTGGCTCAAATTAAGCACTGATCATATCCATTTACAGGGGAAAACCGCATACCATGCTGTGTTCTCCTTCCTGTCTGCCATCTCTTTTTCTTTTTTCTTAAGGGAGTTGTCCACCCCCATATCACCTTCTCTCTTCAACCCTCTTCCCATTCCCAACTAGGTTCCTTTACCGTTCTACGTCAACTAAATTTTTTCTTTAGCCTGGCTTACTATCTGTGCCCAAATTCTAGCCCCCTCATCCCTACCTATATTTTCGTAACTGGACCCCTTTATATACCCATGCCTACCATGGTGGACTCAGGCAGAAAAAATAAGAGATAGATGTCCCTCTCTAAATAGAGTGGGTCATCTGGCCATGTGACTCAACAGCCCTGTGACGGACGGGCTGCAGAGGCCAGGGTTTCAGCCAATAGAGTCAGCTAAAGCTCTCATTTCGGAAACCTGTTTGTTCTCCCGCCAAATAAAGTGTTCAGGGTAAAGTGTTGGTTTGGTCAGAGTGGGAGTCCTGCCAAAAGCAACATTAGCCCATCATTGTAGGTCAGAATATTGTGTGTAGAAAGGTTGGCTGACCCAACTCTTGTGTCCTAAATATCACTTACAAACATATCGCCCCAATGGGTGTGGATTTTCTATTATCAATTCCAGTGAG
This sequence comes from Pleurodeles waltl, assembly GCF_031143425.1. NCBI lineage: Eukaryota > Metazoa > Chordata > Amphibia > Caudata > Salamandridae > Pleurodeles > Pleurodeles waltl. Next base: position 412,913,975 of record NC_090443.1, on the reverse strand, counting down.
GCTTTATTTTTGTAAACTTGTACAGCATATTTAGAGCACGATATTACTGTTAGACTCTATTCTGACACAGACATTCTGGTACCAAACCAACAACATTCTGGCCATGGGAGGAGAATGTGTGTGAGTCAAAGTGGCACAGTGTGCTGTGTCCTGTTCTGGTCTCCGTTTTTTCACCAGCTGTTCTGCCTCAGTGTTCAATGTTTGCAGCTTTCCCCACAGCAGTCTGAAATCTCTACAGGAATTGGAAGTCCACCTGACAAAGGGCAAAAGTCTTTTGCTTGAGGGGTTTTAGCTTATCTCCAATATCTTTCAAACATACACTGCAACTGTCCTTAAGCTTTCGACTTCTGTGGGCCTCTAGCTAATCACTACTGGAAGCCGAGGGCCCCAACCTAAGCATCTTTTATGTTTGAAAACTCAAAACAATACACAACAATAGGAAACAAGCTTACTTCAAACAAGTACAAGTATGAAGCCACCAATTCGCCATAGGGGCTTCTGTTTGCTGCGTTTTGTGCTACTCCCATAAATCTAACTAAAGATATTAACAATTTTTAGCTTCCAATTTCAATTTCATTCACACTTGCAGACATTTAAAAAAAAAAAAATCAATTTTGCGTTTGAAATACATTTACTTTATTAATCTGTTTACATTAATTAATTTTCTAAACAGTTGTGGAACTCCTGAGCATGTGTTGATGAACTACAAGGGTCCTCGACCCCAAGTAAAGAAATGCTGATTTTGTGTTACATAAATTGGAGTTACCACAGTGACTGATTCCATTGACTTTCTTCTGTACTTTATTCAGTACACTCCTCTTTCACCTACACTTTTCCCTTGCTCTCTACATTATAGGGTCCTACCTAGGCCACTGAGGAACTCTTGTAACAAATGAGCTTGGTGTTGCTCCAAGAAGTTTCTGTTGGCATTGGCGCTGGGCTCAGGCTACTTCTGGTGTTCCTTCTTCAGATACCTGGAACACTCCATCCAGTTCTCTGTGCGTCTAAATCGAGTTAATGCTCCTCTTTTTCTGGCTTTCTAGATAGTTGTAGATTTTTGCATCTCTTCAGGTTTTGCAGTTTGTTTGAATGCATGATTCTAGTAGCTTATCCTGATATGTTCTTGACTCCAAATTGATTTTATTTTTGTGGCTTATGCATTATATGTTACTTTTGGTCCATGCAACTTTACAGTCTGTCGCTTGCCAATAAACAGACTTTCAGCATATGAAATGCTCCAATATCCTCCATAATTTGTGCACTACAGTTGTATGCTTACCTCATGTGACTCATTCCTTCTTAAAAAGTGATTGCACCACTTTTATGGCCCAGTTCATGTTCTTTAACCTCTGCCTGTTGGAGAAATAAGGCCCATATTTATACTATGTTTCCGCCGGATTTGTGTCATTTCTTTTGACGCAAATCTGGCGCAAACCTAACTCCATATTTATACTTTGGCGCTAGACCCGTCTAGCAGCAAATTTATGGAGTTAGATTCATTTTGTTACCGTGGAAACCTACCTTGCGTCAATGAGATGCAAGGTAGGCGTTTCCAGGCAAAAAATGACTCAAAGGCATTTATACTCCCATGCAAAAATGATGCATGGGAGGAGGAGGGCCTTAAAAAATGTCTCTAAGCCTGTTTAGAGTCATTTTTTAATGCCTGGGTCAGGGCAGGCGTTAGAGGACCGTTGGGCTCATTTCCATGGTCTTCAACCATGGAAGCAGTCCACAGGTGCCCTTCCCTGCACCCAGGGGCACCACTGCCACCCTCGCCTACCCCTTGAGGACGCCCATGGATGGGTGGACCCATCTACGGTAAGTACAGGTAAGTAGAGGTAAGTAATTTGTTTTTCTTTAAGTGGCATAGGGGGGGCCTAACTTGGGCCCCCCTACATGCCACTGTGCCCAATGGCCATGCCCAGGGGACAAAAGTCCCCTGAGCATGGCCATTGGGCAGGGGGGCATGACTCCTGTCTTTGCTAAGACAGGAGTCATTTCCATGGGCACAAAATGACGCTAGTCAGGTTAGAGTCAATATTTTTGACTCTAGCCTGACTTGCACCATTCTTTGACGCACAACCCCCAGTCTTCCCTACGCCTCCGCTGCCCGGTTAACGTCAAATATTTTGACGCTAACCAGGCCACAGCGGCAGCTACCATCATTCATTAAATATGACGCCTGGATGGCGCGTTGGAATGGCGGTAGCTGGCGTTAAACTTTTTGACGCAAACAAAAAAGTATAAATATGGTCCTTAGTCTTTCATACCCAAGTTAATTTCCCTTAATTTCCTTTACATATTCAAGCGTCTGACTCTTTTTATATCAGGCGCCAATAACTGTCCTGTCCCCTTAATCCATTAAGGCTTTACTTACAAGGTTGGTATTGTGATTCTGCTTTACTTGACTTACCAGAATTTCTTTATTCTAATTTTCTATGATAAGCTTTCTATGTTGTCTTCTACATTTATGCTTGCATCCTTTTTTTAGGTAAATAAACAGTTTAGTGACATGTTGGGTAATCAATCATTTTTTGTTAGCACTTTGAGGAAATTTTACCTTCCTTTGTGCCTACATCATATATACTGTATGTTAAGCACATCCTTGGACACAGTATTGGTGTTTAACTCACAGAAGGAGAATAATAGTATTGCTGTCTCTTCCAAAGGCCTTATACAGCCCTTCCAAGCTTCTTAGGTCCAGGTATGGCCTCTTATTCTTGTTGAGGGTTTGTCTGTGTTTTTCCACTATAAGTCCCACTTTTCACTCAAAAAACCTGCACAGCGACAGATGATCACACATGGGCCTGGCAAACTTGTCAGCTATGCATATTAGGAGGCTCCATTGGCAGTACGAGTTACAAGTGTTTGCGTGAGTGTCTTTATTGATGTTTATTTGGTACTAGAAGCCACAGTGGAGAGTATCCCTTTCTCTTATCTTTGGTTGAGCTGTGATCCCAACAACAGAAAAGTGGAACAGTCTAGCCTGCCTCCTTTCTGAAACAAGCATTGGCAAAGCCAATAGATCTTGCCTATGTGGGATTTATTAGTTTTGCTAATGCTTTTAGCTATGTTGCAAATCGCTGAAAGTAATATAAAAAAGCTGTATGACACAGCACTGTCCGCATTATGGCACTTTTTTATTTTCAGTTATTCTGCACTGAAGTTAGTGCTGCTGCATAATAAGGCTAAAAGAATTGACAATGCCAATAGACCTCGCATAGGAGACACCTATTGCCTTTGCCAATGCTTGGTATTGAATGCCATATGTTAAGTTATAAGTATTTATAACGTTTTTAAATTGTCTGAAGTGCTAATGTTATAGAATGGAGAATGTCCTTGCCAAAGCGTTACTGTATCTAGATTCAGAGCATTTTTTAGGACCATACAAAAACTGTGCAAATGTGCCATATAAATGCACTAAATGTAACATAAGTTGTAGGTAGACAGAAAAGTCCAATAGGTTACAACTTTTATTACAGTGATGTTTTAGGCTATGCGTTACGTTGGGTGCAATGGTTACAAAAGAATAAAAAAAGCACCCCTGAATGCTTGTTTAGTAGTAAATATAGCAATAATCAGTGGTTTCTAGAACTATTATCCCCTGTGTCAATGCATCTGCTGCACCATTCAAACCGTGGCCCCTAGGGCCTGAATGTAACTACAATTGTGCCTGCTTGTTCAGTGATAACATATAGCAATAATTGGTGTTCAGTGGGTTTCCCTGAGCTTTTGGCCCCTGTGCCACTGCACCTTCTGCACCATTCAAATTGTGACCCCTAGTGCCTGCAAGGTAAAAAAATAACAATAATCCGTGTTGAGGGGGTTTCCTAGAGCTTTTGGCCTCTGTGCCACTGCACCTACTGGCCCAACTAAATCATGGCCCTAGTGCCTGCAAGGTAACTGTGCTTGTGACTGCTTGGTCAGTGATAACATACAACAATAATCAGTGCTCAGTGGGTTTCCTAGGGCTTTTGGCCCCTGTGCCACTGCACCTGCTGCACCATCCTAATAATGGCCCTAATGTCTGCAAGGTAACTGCACTTGTGACTGCTTGTTCAATGGTAACATATAGCAATAATCGGTGCTCAGTGGGTTTTCTAGAGCTTTTGGCCCCTGTGCCACTGCACCTTCTGCACCATCCAACTCATGGCCCTAGGGCCTGCATGGTAAGTGCCCTTGTGACTGCTTGTTTGCTGATAACACATAGCAATAATCGGTGCTCAGTGGGTTTCTTAGAGCTTTTGGCCCCCGTGCCACTGCACCTTCTGCACCAGCTAAATCATGGCCTTACTCCCTGCAAAGTAATTACACTTAGCACTGCTTGTTCAGTGGTAACATATAGCAATAATCAGTGCTCAGCGGGTTTCCTCGAGCTTTTGGCCCCTGTGCCACTGCACCTGCTGCACCATCCAAATCATGGCCCTAGCACCTGCAAGATAACGGCGCTTGTGATTGTTTGTCTAGTGGTAACATATAGCAATAATCCATGTTCAGTGGGTTCCCTTGAGCTTTTGGCCCCTGTGCCATTGCACCTCCTGCACCATTCAAATCAGTGCCTGCAAGATAACATAAGGAAATCGTTTATATCCAGTAACGTATGTGTTGAGGCTGGCTTTTTTCTGTGAAAAGATCTTATCCTGTGCTTGGCAATGAATGGGCCATAAACAGTGTAAATTGTCCAAAATCACCATATTTTAGGCTCACTCTGAGACTGAAATGTGGTTTTGTACTTTGTTCCTAAAAAGACGGTTTCACAAATTAAATGGACTCAAAGAAGAAGAATTTTGCTAAAAAAGTGCAAATGTTTTGTGCAGATTAAGAACAAGACACCTTTTGAGATGGCTATGTCTAAAATAAAATACATAAAGGACATATGCAGGCTCCATGGAGAAAGGCAGCATTCCTCTTTCTGATGAAGACTGTCACATTGAAGTCAGCAGAAATTAAAACAAAATAACCTGGCTCCCATGAAAACAAAGATTGACATTTGAACTCCAGCTTTGAATGCCCAGCAAATGTGGCAAATAAAACCAGCACATGGGAAGCAAGGCAACGTGAGTTACACCCCACAAAGCCAATTACATGTGATGGGCAGAATGTATCCCCAGGTCAACTTTCTGAAACTCCCCAACATGTCTCTCACGTACCACACAGCTGCTCTATTTGGAAGGCTGCTACCTAAAAATTGCAAGTTCCTGTTTTCCTACTAGAAAGCAGTTGTTACAGTCATTGCAAATGCTGTGACCCAGCAACTCAAATGGTGCTACAGCATATCAAATAGTATTACCGCACTTCACACTGCATCTGTTGAAGACACTTTAGCACACTATGGTGAGCTAGAATCCACTACACAAAGTTAGTTGTCTGCTCATATTTTGAGGCCTAACACTGGCCTCACCCACATACACGCATCCATGACATCCCCCACCCCCCCTGACACGCATTCACACAGATACATGCACACACACACACGCACACAAACACCCACCCCTCCATTCACACACACTCATACCCCAATTCAAGCACACAACACTCAACACCCCTCCCTCTCCCCCTCCCCATCGACCGATCACCTTACCTGCTTGCGGAGGTCGTCAGGGAGGGAACAGGTCCATGGGGCCTGCTCCGCCGGCACCACCCCATCACCACAACACCGCCATGCCGATTACAAACTTGTAATACGGCAGGTGGTGTTGTGATGATGTGGCGTGCCAGCGGAGCAACCTCCACTAGACCGCCAACCGCCAGTATGGCTGCTGGCGACTCTCCGCCTAATATATTGAGGAGAGCTGCCAGGTGACATAATATGGCGGTCTCAAGACTGCCATTACTGGTGGTATCCTGGAGGGTGTGACTGTTTTGACTGCCAAAGTCATAATGAGGGCCCTTATGTCCGAACCAGATAATACATGACCCAGGGTATTGATTTCTGGCATATGCCAGCCCCGAAATCCCTCTAGTTGTGAAACATCTGACATGTGGTAGCCCCAGCAAAGAAGGGATCCTGGGTCAACCCTAGGAGCTGAGCCTCTACAGTGTTGCAGAGGCTGGACATCTGCATTGGATAAGGATTTCTAAGGAGTAATGGTCAGGCAGGCTCCGAGCATGGAGCTGTACCAAGGCTAGGTGTGTGGTGGGGACCAGGAAATAGTCAAGGCAGGAAAAGATGCCATGGACACCGGAGAGAAAGGTTTATCCACCTGGGTTGTGAAGGTAGTGGCGCCATATGTCTGTGAGGCCTAACAAATCTACAAAGGGGGTTAGCAGGATACAGTGGGAAACGCTATGGGTATAGGTACCTGACAGGTCCAGGGAGGTGGACATGAGGCCATTGAAGTCTCAGCCTATAATTGTGAGCCCGCTTGAGGCTGCAAGTATTGCCATACTCAGACATGAGAGAAAGGTTTGAATAAGTGACAAGGAGCATAGACTGAGCAGAATGTTATGGGGAGACCCTAGAGGAATCCCACCACCGAAAAAAATGGCTCTGGATATCTGAGAAGATTAAGTCGTGTGAAAAGGAACACAAGCAGAAATCAGGATCACTATTCTTTTCGATCCACTGTGGAAGACTGCATGCTAGACTGTGGGAAATCTGTATCTCTGCAGTAAATGACATTGTGTCCCTAGGAGAAGCATCTCCTAGAGAAGGAGCACATCTGCGTTTAGTTGCCTAGCATGGCAGAAAACAGCCCCATGGTTAAAGTTACTGGGGAGGCCATTAACATTCCAAGTGAGGCAACAGAGGGGAGCATTTGTGTCATGTGTGGTCATTGTCATATAGTAACCTTTGTGGGATAGAATTAAGGGTGTCCAACACATCATCCACTCGAAAGGACAAGCAGCATAGGTAAACAAAATTAAATAGTAAACAAACTCCACTCACTCTGTATACTTCAGGACGAGAAGGTTCTTTTGTGAAGAACTGGGGCTAATGCCCCTATCCTGGGTAAGGCAGAAGGACCTGCTTCACTCGGTGTACCCCAATGTTAGTAACAACACTAGCATGTTAACACCCCAACTGATCTGGGGGGTAAAGAAAAGAGAAGATGCTACTCGTGTGGAGTCCGCCACCCATGTAGTGTTGTGTGACACATTAGCTCAGCCTGTTCAGTGGGTCTCAGAGAGAGAGGGGCCCTCAGGGGCCCAATCACACTTCACAGCTCCTCCTCAAGGGGGCAGGCAGCAGTCTCATCTTCAAGTGACATTGATCAGAAAGCACTCCTGTAGAAAAGTGGAATGTTATGTGGTGTGGGGGTTAGTCCTCACCATGTAATACTCTCACAATGCCCCAAAGAGTCACTCTAGTAAATCCTTAATTCAGTCCTGGTAGTGTAGCAAAGAGCAGTCAGGCTTTACTTAGAGGAGCATGTGTTAAGCATTTCAGAGCACCAAAGTGGATGATAAGTATCAATACAACTCAAAAGAACTCCAACACTAATTTGTAAAAATAGAGGTTATTTTATCTTAATTTAGACACCAAAACAAACAGAATGACATAAGTATAACCAAAGTTATGAATTTTAGAAGCAAAATGAAATCACAGCAAAAATTGCATTTAAGCATTGCATTGAACCACTGGTTGCAGAACAACACTTAGAGTCGAGTTATATGGAACCCTTGCAGGGTTTAGGTATTGTAGTCCTTACGACCAGATCATGACAGTCAGTTCTGTTTATCTGGTCCATGGCTTCTGGGTGCAGAGTTGGTCTTGCTATCCGTGGTGCTGACCAGAACTCACGCTGGTGCTGATTTACTGCTTACACGACAGTGCTGGCAAAGGGATGCAAAAACTCAGAAGTGGATGGATTGGTGATGTTGGATGCAAGCTGCACGTGTGCCCTGATGATGCCACATCAAGTGTGTGGGGTCAGTTACCGGGCTGGCAACCCAGAAGCCTTGGCAGAGGTGAAGGTGGTGAAAAGGTTTGGGAACTTCACAGGGCTAGGGGAGCAATGTAGCGGCTTGAAACTTTGGGGTAGGCAAGACCACATCTCCCAGAAGACATTGGACCACCTGGCTTTCATTGATCCCATGGTAGGTCCAATGACCAGTGAATCTTCGGATCCTGCAGACCTGCAGTTTGCAGGGGATTAGTGCCACTAGGTCAAAGGAGTCTGATGATGATTCTAACGTCCACAAAGGTCCCTCTGTCAGGAGTGTCAAGTTTGAGTTAAGGACGACGGTCATTCATGCAGTACCCAATCTGTTGCCTCAGGGACAGAGTATCCCTCTTTTGCATTGTTACAGTGGGCAAAGCTTGGTTGTCGGTGATTCAAGGCTCGCCTTGGTACTTTTTTGAAGTTGGTCAATCAGATCTATAGTCTGGTGTCACTGGTGTCCCTTAAATCTTGGAATTAGGGGAGTTAGGCATGTGGAGACTAACGGCCAATGGGCAGTTAGCTTCTACAGCAAATTTGCCTATGGGGTGACCACATCCAGTGGGGTAGGTCACCTTTTGCTACCCAAAACCCTCTATTCTGCACTCTTAAGATGGCAGCAATCAAAGTTTAGTGCACAGACGAAACTTCTCAACCTAGAGGTGTGGTCAGCCTGCTGGGGGTGTGCACTGTCCTGCATGCCTAATTTCCCATCTGACCATGAGCAAATGTGCCTGGCACAGGGGGAGGGCTGTTTCATCTGCTGGGGGACAGCACAGATGGCTAGCAGGGGCGGTGAAGCCTTTGAAGCTTACCGCCCTGCTGTGCCTCTTCACTAGCCCGGCTAGGAGGCGGGAGGTGTGACCTCTTTCCTGAATCAGCTTTTGTCTCTGACTCGCGGGAGTGTCGACGCTACATGGCAGGAGGTCAGAATCCTGTCTTGGTGGCAGCAGATGTGGGAAAAAGTTTGGGCTGACCAGCCAGGGGACAAAGGATTTTAGCAAACAGGTGGGCAACCACTGGGGTGCCACCTGGGTGCATGCCAGCCATCCCTTGACAGCAGGTTCGTGTTGGGGGAGAGAAAGCACATTGTTTGACACAAAACTCGACATATCTAGGGAGTACCATAAAGTAGTTAGCAATCAAGTCTGCCCGGGCTTAAGTCCCATGTTATCCTATGGACTGGCCTGCACATACAGTGTACTTTTATAGAAAAGACACTATAGAGACATTTAAGCTTGTGCCTACATGCCTGCACTTAAATATACTGCACCCTGCCTCCTAGGCTGCAAAGGCCATAATTAGGGGAGTCTGAAATAAAAGTAAGACAGCGTATGGGGATGCTCCTTCCATGGTGAGAGTAAATTATTGGTCAATACAATGGGGAAGTAACCTAGACAAAAGATGCATAATGCAATAAATCACTATTGATGTTACATTGTTTGTACACTTAGATTTATTTAGTCATTGGATTACCGTGGAAGTCTAGGTTACTTCCCCCTTGTATTGACCAATAATTTACTTTCATTTACTACCCTGGTCAAAAGGGTTAGAGGATACCTGCCTCATTGTTTTTACCCCCCTCCTTCCTAGGTGAGGGCACAGTTGAACTCAAGCAGTTTGCAATCGCAGACCTGCCATCAGCAATTTGTGTGGGTCACCTATAATGGCACTAACTCATGCTGCAGCCTTGGGGACCCTTTTACCACCTATGCCGTGAGTAACCCAGGTACCTTTTACTATGGACTTAAACAGGGGAAAGGTTCTATCTGGGAATTACCAAGTTTTTACAAATCTGTTTTGGGAGAGAGCACAAGCTTAGCAGGCTTCCAGTGCACTAACAGAGTTACAGACATCTGCATTGGAGGCAAAAAGTTGGGGGTGACCATACTCAAAGGGACACTTTCCTACAACTCCCCTTCTTAAGGAGTGGGCATCATGATTCCAGTTCTTCATCCCGAGTCTGTTGAGGAGGACTCCTTGCCACCATGGAGCGAGGGTGAGGTGCCACCGTGGGAGTGGGCAGATTAGATCATGAGAGTTCCTGGAACATATTAACCATCTTATCGAGCAAACGTTACTGCTGGCTACCTCACTAATCACCGTTATTGGATATATGTTCATGTCTGGTAGCTAAAGTCTCTCGCTTGTCCGTACCGCCTTAATTTCCAGAGCCCTTCCTCATTTTCATTTACTGAATGGTCGTACACTCCTGATGAGTTCTCATTCATTCCTTAAACATTCAAGGGCATATTTATGAGCCCCATTGTGTCACTCTTGCACCAAGCAAAGTATTGCAAGAGTGATGCAAATGAAAAATTAGATTTATGAAGCCACACAAGGCCACCCATTAATTCTAGTAATGTAATGCAGCGCAAATCGCTGTGTTGCATTATTCTCCGCCATAGAGGTGTTTCCATGGGTGTTCTCATGTAACATCCATGGATTTTGACGCATTCCCAGATTTACAAGAACAGGTAAAGCTGGGAATGCGCGAAAAAGATACCCCTCCCCATCTGAGGCATAACAAGGTGAAATATCTTTATTTTTCCTCGTTTTTACTCTTTCTATGTGTGCTACATTCTGCAATACATATAGAAAGAGGAAAAAGCCTCAGGGGATTGTTTTGTGCAGGAAAGTGTTCCTTCCTGCAGAAAAACAATCTTGCATGAAATGCAGGTACTCTTGCACCATGATGCAAGGGTTTCTGCATTGGTGCTAGGCAGCCCATTGTGCGCCAGCACAGGGGAAAGGACAGGAATGGGCCATATTGCCTTAAATACGGCCTATTCCTGCCCTTTACCTGTCACAGTGCTGCAGGGCGACTTAATGCTCTGCGCTTCATGATTTGACCATAAATATGGCCCTCAGGCTTTACAGAACTATGCGGACTTCCTCATCAAGTAACCTTCAGTCTCTGAAGCACAGCAGGGGACAAACACCTGTGGCAGATGTGAGATCAATTTACTTTGTAGCTTCTCGGTTCCAGTGTACTCCTTACATTGTTTTACTTCTGGGTGGCCTTCCATGTCCGGAAGCCACACAATCCCTTTCAGGTGAATATCCCCTTTCAGGTGCTGATTATTTGTTTCCATTTGAAAGTTACCTTCCAGGGCAAGTGCTTGATACGCAGTGTTTGCTTTTGGGTCAACATTCAGTGCCTTACACAGATACCCCCTTGTGCCTTTGGCAGCTGCAGGTTGGAAATCATTGTGTTGCACTATAGTGACTTGCTATCTGGCTAAGACTGTTAATTGCAGCACCTTACATAAGGCCGTGTGGATGATATTCTAGCTTCAATGGATCTCCTAGTAAGCTGTGCCAAGTGTTGCTTTCTGCTTCTACTGAGATCGTATACATCCCCTCTATTGGTAAGTGTTAGGTGTCCATGCTTTGCTTAGGGAGGTGGACTCTATCACAACCATAGTTAGGGAGCTTCCAGCGCAAATTGTTTAGTCTCTCTCTAAGATAACCAAATGCTAACCTACTCAAGGATTTCAACATCAAGCTTTTGATAGCCCTTCTGAATTCTTGTATTGTACTGTAACATTTACATAGTGCTTACTATCTTTATGTGGGGCACTGAAGTGCTTGCCTACATGTGTAGTGTGCTACACCGTGCAGGCTGTGTGGTTGGAAGGGTGCTGCCTTTGTTTTGATCCTATGTGGGAAGTGTTTGTTTGTCGTGTGTCAAGATCGCCGAGGTGCGATTATTGTGTTGTGATGCAGCGGTTAGCAGCGTGATTGATGAGGAAGTGGTATTCTTTTTGTTCACTGTCTACTATGCTGTTTACCATGCAGGGCCATCCATTCTTTGATTTTATGTAGGGGTGGGTGTAACTTGCGTAACTCAGTGTAGCGTAATCTACTTGAATTATGCAAGAAGAGTAACTCTCCATTTAATGCTATTTCTTAGTGCAAAAATGCCCCTTTGCGTGCAAAATGGATGTGAGGGCGCATTTTGCACTACGAAATAGTCCTAAATGCAACAGAACACAAATAGAGAGTGCTGGCCTCCACTTTCACTCACTAAATATGTCCTTGGGGTAGGACTTCCCACAACTTACTACCAATATTTAGCGCTATCTTCTAGGGGGAAAATCCACCCTCACGTCTAAAATGGATGCTAGGATGCATTTTGCACTTAGAAACACTGCTAAATGCAGCAGAACACAAATAATGGGCACAATCAGCCGTTTGTGCTTGCTAAAGGTGCTCTTGCTTTAGGATTCCCCCCCAAATTACCCTTAACTATGTGAGGAGTAGTAATTACATAAATATCCATAATTCCATGTGAAAGAGTAATGCAGAATTACCAAAATTACTCCAGCTCAATTGAAATTCCATCCAGGCCTAATTTTCTGCTTCTAAACAGACATAGGTGAGAGAGGGAAATTATCCTTTGTAATTGGGCCCTGTACTGTTATTAGGGGGGATAATCTCTGGTGAAATTGACAATGAGGGAGCAGCTTGGGGGTCCTGCTAATATGCCTACAAGCATTTTTAAATCAACTGTGGTAACTCCTTTCAGAGCATAAAATGGAGATAAATGTGCCTACTTTGAGGGCCAGTGTGAGTGATTTGAAAAAAGTCAAAGATTACCAAAAATAAATGGCTGCATTTTAAGGTGCACATTGAATTCTTGGTGGGGTTCTTTGAGTCACCAATGTGGGCCCTTTGGGTCAGCGATTTGGTGAAATGAGGGTCCCTTGTTAGCTTTGAGAATGGCTTGTGACAATGGAAGGACTGATGCCTGGAACTGCAGGTGAAACAAGCGTATTGTAACTTGTGGTTCAGAACCCAGGAGAAACTGTCTGTGTTGCAGCCGCAAGAGCTGTCCTTACTTTCGAAAGGATGACCAAAACCAGGAACAGTCAGATCCATGTAGACCTAGAGGTTATGCGCTTGCTCTGAGGAAAAGAGTCATCTTACCATTTTTATATGACAGCCCCACTCCCATCGAGGTGCTAGGTGTGTGCTTAAAAAAGCTGGTTATGAAACATGACACAAGAGACACCATTCATGGCAGGGGAACTTGGGCCTCAAAAGCCTGATGCTTTGTTTGAATGCTATCCCATAAAATTGTTGTTGAACGTGGAATGTTAACATATGTTGCTCGTACTGACCCCCATCCCTTCTATCCCCCCACCCATAGTTGCTGTTGTGCCTTCCTGGCCTACAGCTGTTATTGTGGTTGTAGCACATGGTGTACATGCCAACCTCCCCGAAAACTGGTGTAGCTGTAGGCTTCGTACAAGTATTGGTGGGACCTTGGGGTGTGCTATAGGGCCTGACTAGAAGACTTCTTTGCTTTTTCTTTACTTGCGGTACAGGGAAGTAGTTGCTGAACTGAGAAGCAAGTGTGAATTCAGACAGGCCATCATGAAGTTCTATTGACACATATTCCCACAGAAATACCTGAGATCTGATCCTAGCACGATAGTGGCCTTCACACCAGTACTTGGTCTGCTAACTTGTCACCAATTTGATTGTTTCCTGGCATAGCCAGTTATTGTGCAAAAAATACAGGATTTTGCTTTTGGGGTACAACTGAGAGAATTAACTAAAAGGGGACACAACTTTCACTGCTTCGGCACTGCTAAGTGAGTTTTGAAGACATCTAAACTTAAACTGTTGAATTTCTATGTGATTTTTTTAATGAAATCACCACCAATCACCAGGCCATCACCACCATAGTCAGAAACCTAAAAGCAAAGATGCTACGGGGGATTGAAAGGTGGGGTCTGCATCTTCAGAAATACAGCTTCCGGTTTGTCTACAAGTCCGAAAAAGCACCACAGTCCGGTAAACTTCTTTTTCCATTTCCCACTACCGCCCACATAGCTGACTGCTAGAGAACATCCATGATACTTCATTGTTCTGGCACTCCTGAAGCCACAGGGGAAAACCCCATGCTCTATGCAGTGTCCGAAATCATCCACTGCTGAACCAGAGAGTGACAAGGTGCTTAAATACAGTGTTACTCAGATGCAGTGGGCTTTTTATAATGCACATGATGAGATTATATAGAAAAGGAGTCTTCCTCAAAATCAATGTTTATAAATCAAATCAATGTTTATAAAGCGCAGCTATTCACCCATAAGGGTCTCAAGGCACTGAGGGGGCTTGTCCTCTGAGCTTCAGTTAAAGAGACAGGTTTTAAGGTCCTTCCAGAACTGATGCAGCAATGGTGGCTTCCTGAGGAGTTGGGGCAAGGTGTTCCAGCTCTTTGCCGTCAGGAAGGTGAAAGATTGTCCACCAGCCGAGGTCTTCCGTATGTGGGGTACGGTGGCTAGTGCTTGTTGAGCGGAGTGGAGAGGTCTGGTGGGGGAGTAGAAGGTGATGCGGTGGTTGAGGCAGGCAGGTCCTAGGTTGTGGAGGGCCTTGTATGCATGTAGGAGGAGTTTGTAGTTAATCCTTTTCTGGAAAGGAAGCCAGTAGAGATCTCTTAGGCAATTGGAGATGTGTTGGCGGTGGGGAATGCCCATGAGAAGTCTGGAGAAGACATTTTGGATGTGTTGCAGGTTTTTCAGGTGCTTCTGGGTGGTGCTGGTGCAGAGGGCGTTGCCATAGTTGAGTCTGCTGGGAACTAGGGCGTGGGTTAGGTTCTGCGGCAGTCCTTTGGGATCCATTTGTAGATCTTCCGGAGCAGTCAGAGAGTGTGAAAACAGGAGGATGCGACTGTGTTGACTTGGCTGGTCATGGTAAGCGATTAGCCCAGGATGAAGCTGAGGTGCTAGACCTGGTCTGTAGTGGTGAGGGGGGTGCCAAAGGTAGATGGCCATCAGGAGTCATTCCAGGCTAATGTGGAGGTTCCCAGGATGAGGATCTCGGTCTTGTCAGAGTTTAGCTTGAGGCAGCTATCCTTCATCAAAGCGGCCATGGCTTCCATCCCGTTGTGGAAATTCTTCTTGGGAGTTGTGTGGTTTTCGATCAGAGAGATGATCAGCTGGGTGTCGTCGGCGTAGGAGATGATGTTCAGCCTGTGGTTCCTGACAATGGATGAGAGCGGGACCATGTAGATGTTGAAGAGTGTGGGGCTCAGGGAGGATCCCTGTGGAACTCTGCAGCTGATCTCCGTAGGTTCTGACAGGTAAGGCAGGAGTCTGACTCACTGGGTTCTGCCAAACAGGGAGGAACATATCTATTGTAGGGCCTTTCCGTGGATGCTGGCTGTGTGGAGTCTGGAGCGGAGGGTGAGGTGTGAAAGCATGTTGAAGGCGGCCAATAGGTTCAGTAGGATGAGGCCTGATGTACGATCGCAGGCCAGAGGTGAGCGGATGTCATCTGTGGCGGCGAGGAGGGCAGCCTCTGCGCTGTGGGGCACTCATTTCATAATACCTAGTACTGGAGGTTTTGAGGAAGAGCATAGAGGTCTGCTTATTCTAGCAAGACCATAGCAGCCAGTGACAGCAAAAGAGATGCTGCTTTCAGGGCTGGAATGAGAAACCAAAAACATCCCTGGCAAAATCCTCAGACCAGCAGTGCTCCCATCGTCTCCTCCCTGAAGCTCTCTCCTACCATCCATCCTCACTCTATCCTTCTCTCCTCGCTCTCTTCTCACCCTATGGTTGCTTTCCCTCCACATTCCTTCCCCCTCCCTCTGTTTGTCTCTCTCTCTTTTGAAGTCTCCCTGCTGCAGTTATTCTTGGTGAGCTGGGGAAAGTAACAGAGGTACCAGGAATAGCCCTCAGATTTCGAAACCGGTTTGGATGGGCTCCAGCCCACCAGGGAATTGTCCGGTGTAATAAAAGGTCTGTCCTCTAAGGAGCCTGTCTTTCACAGATTAAAGGGGAGATGAGGAAAGGAAAACCATACTTCTGTCTACTGCGGTGACCTTCGATTCCCCATTGAGCCCTTAACAAAATGGCCGCCCTTCAAAGCGTCCCGAAGGACGCCACGAACTACACACGCCTTGCGCATTGCACTTTTGACCACATCAAAGTTGAGCTGTCTGTCTTTAAAAGCGACAAGCTTCCCAGCCCTGTGCTGAGGGAGGCTGCTCTGTTTATTGCCTGCATCGCCCTTGATGCACAGCAACCGCTTGGTTAGCTTAAGGCGCTCCCCAGAGTGCGAGCTTTCCCCCACCAGCGTGAGATCAGCTGACTAGACCGGGCTTTTTAGAGCTGCCACACATTAGCATTTTACCACAGGCTTGGGTCGTTTGTGCAGTTCAGCGCACAACCGAGCGTCTGTCTGAACTGTTTTTTGTATTGCTAAAGACTATTTTATATTTCTGCAAGCGACTAGACACTTTTCAGGGGCTCGGCATTTCTCGGCAGACTGGCCTGTGATAGCCAGTGTCCAACATGACCTGATTACAGTATTTGTAGTAAATTAAAGGCTAATTTAGTGTTCTGCTTGCAGAATGTCCATTGTAGAACCATGCCTCAATCGCGCGGAAATCCACCGTGTATTGAGCTCGTTGCTATGACAATAGAATTTTCTCTCTTGAATGCGATATCTCTACTGTGAGAAGGGCTGCCTATGGGTGGACACATTTTGGGAAATGTTGCCAATGTTATTGTAAGTTAGTATCCCTGGAAATACAGTCATGAGGAGGGGGCATATTATACAGACGCCAATGTGCCCTATGCAGCCAGAATGTTATACGGGCTGAGGGGTCTACCCAGGGGTGTAACTGAGCGCAGGGGAGGTCCCTTCAGAGGACGCCCACACTTTCTTAGGACCCGCTCTAAACCCAAAGCCAATGGACTATCTGTGAGATATGAGAGAAGTATGGGCCCCTCATCACATTCTGCGGGGGTAGCGGGCACGACTCATACTGCATTACACCACTTTCCCCTACGAGTAGCAGGGAGCAACTCGATGACTCAACAATCACCATACCTACGTAGGCCTCTAGGCACCACGCAGCAGTGGTGAAACCAAAATCAGCAGTATGGGTAAGGTCAAGTAAGCATGAGAAAGGGCGCCATGAGTGTTATTGCAGAAGGGAGGCATTCTGGTTACAAAACAAGAGGCTGGTTAAATGGGGGTGAATATAGAATGGATTCTGGCCTATCCTATCAGGCCCAAACATAGCCATGCAGTTAAGACATCAAATAAATTGTTCTGACCCTCGATGTCCTTTACTTGGACTCCTGGGTTGGATGCCCTAGGAGAAAACGTGAAGAGGGGTTAGCCAAGGCATGAAGACCAGGGCAGAAGAGGACACTGCCAGATAAGTGACCACCCTCCCCAAAGGGCCAAACCGCAAAGCAAGAGCTCACTAAAGAACTCCAAGTAGTGTTTGGTAACCAGTAAGAAAAGAAGGTGAAACAGAGAGAAGGGAAAGGCACTCGGGATTGAGAGATAGGAGGGAGAGAACGAAAGAGAGGGATAAATCAGGAAAGAGGGGAGAAAACCCCTTTACTTTAGCCCATAACCACAGCAAGTTGATACGATTGCTTTAAAGTACCTTTAAGGCACAAATATGCAAGTGGCAGGCAGTGTGGCCAGGAAAAGAAATTGCACAATATATAATGGATCAATTTTGAAATGAAGAAACCAGCGCAGAGGCCTGCAAGAACACCTGAACCTACGTCACCAACTTCATGCGGTAGGGCAGCTTATTTTAGGCCAAGACAACGTGATTAGGGTGGGAGCAGCTATGACGAGTCAGATGAGTCCCAAATAGACCAACTGCAAGGAGTGGGCTTTCTCGCAACAGTTTCAATTAGCAGCAAAAGAAGTAGGAGAGTTCAGGGTCGGAGAGGGGCAGAAAATCAACCTAAACACCAAATTAAAAGTGGCTCCCAAGAGTGAATCAGGTAGCTAAAAAGTGGACTTGATTTTCAAATCAGTGCAGTTTTAAACTTGTAAAGACAATCGTTATTTGCTTTTAGCAAGGTGTGTGATACTGCAAGCATTTGTGCTTGCTACAGGCAATGTTTGTGGTAATATCACAGAAATCGACCATAAAAGCCCAAGCGGCCAATAAACAGGCCATACACTGATCTATCATACCAGCCCTTTGGGCACTGCCTGATTGCCCTATAGGCCAGTACGGCCCTAGAAGAGGTTCTGGGAGAGGCTGACATACACATCAAAAGAAATCTCTCCAAGGTTTACTTTGTGCTGAAGGTAGCACCAGCACCAGCACAAATTTTTGGAGCCTGGGACTTATCTTTCATCATCAAACTTTGACAGAGCCCAAGAAAAAGAAAGACTGAAAAGGGAGAAAGAAGGAGGCCGAGTAAGACAGGAAAACAGAGATAAAGAGAGAAAACAGGGAGGCAAAGGGAGAAAATGGATGAAAAAGAACCTGCAAAGGTGAGGTAAAGAGACAGGAACGGTAGGATGGTTGAAAGATATGGAGGAATCAAAACTAGGCAGCACTGATATACAGCCACCCCACCTGTTAACAGCGCCACCGGAGGGCACTTAGAAAGACATTGGGCTCCTTCACATTGTGTTTTTTTTTGTTTTGTTTTAGCAGACGAAGCACTGGGGAGCTCATGCCTTCTGTCAAGAAGGGAGACTTCAGTTTGCACCAAAACCTGTACAAATGTCTTCATTCATGGACTGCCTCCCTCTCAGAATGAAGGAGGCTGTACTGGGGCTGGACAGGAAACAAAAATCAGCCCAGGCCAAACATTGACACCAGCCCACACTGTAGGAGGACTAGTCTAGAATGAGGCCACTGGGGAGCTCATGGTTGGCTCAAGGTAGCACATTTGGCTATGAAACCAGCCTCAGCCTGAAGCCCAATACTAAAATGGCAGAGTGGCAGAATAGTCAGTTCATTCTTCAACTGTGTTATCAGAGTTCAATAGGGTTGTGTTTTTAGAGTGCAATGTATGCTGTGCAGGAATGCATAGTTTGATGAATGAATGACAATGTCCAGGGGACCTCCCCCTCCTACTTTCACCCTATTATAACCAGTGTGCTGGGAAAAGGAAATCTGGAGAGCCACTGTAGTAGACTCAGCATATCACCATAAGAGGCACAAGGAGGTGAAGTGAGGAATTACAGACAAACACCTTTAAAAGACAAAGGTAGATATTCATTTAGATGAGATGCTGTGACTTGGGGCCTGATTTATAACTCAGGGGACCGGTTACTCTGTCACAACAGTGACTGATATGCCATCTGCCGAAATCTAAATCCCATCATAGGCTATGGGATTTAGATTTCGGCGGATGGGATATCCGTCACCGCTGTGACGGAGTAACCCGTCTGCCGAGTTATAAATCAGGCCCTCACCGTTCTAGAAAGTGAGCAACAATGACACAAAGCTGCTAGCAAAAAAAGAAACTAAAAGAAAAAAGACGCACAGGATGTGTGTAGCTAATGGCTAGAAGTAGATGCAATATCTGGTGTCTTTGACTGACCCACTTATTCATGCCCCCAATTGTGACTGATGATCCACTTGTCATCCCACTCACTTAGTGCAAATGCAGAGTAAAAGGCAGTATACCTGCCTTGAAAAGATTTCTGCTCATGTAACCCTGAGTATTAATGGGTCAGATGCACTGTGACTACACTCTTAAATGTAACCATGTGAAGCAGGGTCGAACTGGGACAGAAAGTAACCCCGGGCACCAAAATAAAAGTGGGTGCCATTAGCAAATCAGGTAGCAAAGAAAGTGGCCCACATTTGAAAATCAGAATAGTTTTGATGTTCTAAAGACACGCTGTATAGCTGTTTTGTAAAGTATGGAAGGCAGCATGCATTATCCTTCTGGCTTGGTTTGTGCTATGTAAATAAAACCAATAGGAGAATTCCAAAACACTCACCGGTTTCAGGGTATCACCCCTCATCAGACAGGCTAGCTTGGATCCAGTGGCACAGTGAGCCCAGTCCCAGACTCCTTGTTTACGGTCCAGGGAGGACCTGGCCTGGCAGCTCGAGCTGGAGTGTTCCCATGAAGAGCAGGGTCAAGACAGATTTACATATGGCTGGGTCCAAACTGGAATGGCATTGTGAGCCAAAAAACAATAGATCGATACCCAGATCCGAGACCGGAGGTGAATATTTGACATTGTTCAGCATTCTCTCCATCATCTGTACGTTTTGCATTTTGTTTAGAATGTGTGCAATACAAGTGCCAACAACATAACATAACAATGGAAAGTCCTGCACTGGAAAAGCTGTGCCCATTGACTAAGAATTAACTAGTAACCATATTGACAGAGGTTTTTGTGCCTCATTATTTTCAAGTCTTTGTTGAACAAAAAGAAAACAAGGCAAGGTGTTTTTTTGCAACACATACTGTATTTAACACTTCAACTCCCAGAATTCTGTGGAACGCCGCAAGACCCTCTGGGATAAACATTAGAGTTGCCACCTGTCAAATGCAAATCTGCAGGGTGTTTCGGGCAAACCTGGGTAACTTAGGGAAATAGGCATAAACATACATGGGGCTCAGATGCAGCAAATCAAAGGGCAGGACAGACAACATGGCACCGTTTTATCCAAGCAATAGAGACGCCCCTAAAAACAAGATCAGTGGCAACTCAAGCAGTAGTCCCAGTCTGTTGTTGTCCTAGCGGACATGGAAGAGCATGTAGGGGTTTAAGGCACTGCAAATGCATATACTCGTACCCCTGGGTTGGAGGGTGCAAGGCTCAGCCTGGGGAGCACCAGGTACCACCCAAAATGATCTCAGATGCAAATCAAGGTGGAGGGCTGACGTCACAGACACTGAAGGGGTACTTTGAGCGTAGGGGTAATTTTTCATAATACCATTTTTTTGGTGCAGCAATTCTGAATACTGATGCCACACGCATGCACCGTCCTTCTGTGTGTAAACTGAATGAAATGATTGGTTCAGCTACCTGTAAGTCTTCCTTAAGCTAGTCAGGCAGAGAGGCATGGAGGAGAGCATCTCAAATTTGCTCTGCAGCACCCAGAATCAGACCCACACACTACTCTGCCAATGCAACTCAACAATCTCACGCAGCACCACCTAATATCCCAGTACTTAATCCTTTTGGGGCACCCATATACAACTGTGGGGAGATATCATAATTCTACTCTACAGCACATTCTGGCATTGCAGTACTGGGAGCCTCACACAGATCCAGGAAGACATCTAAATATTACTGTACAGCGCACCTGCTGTTGGAGTACTGGGACCCAGGCACAGCTGACAGCTCTGCCAAGGCACCTCTATCCTGAGTTGCAGTAAGCCTGCACACCATTACTTGATCAAGCATACCGAGCATACCTTTACCATTGTACCTATTTCTGATATATAACAACCTCTTACAGTCCATGCCTGGGGCCCACACACAGCTCTGACAGTCAAGCTCACTCTAGGGAAGAGTAGGATTTTGGCACATTCCCAGGTTTAACAGGGTTGGTAAAACTGGAAATGCGTAAAAAACATGGGAATTGTGTGGGAACACCCAACCAATGCCCATAGAACACGTCCCTAGCACACAGTAAGGTAATGCAGCAATTTGAGCTGCATTGCCCTACTCCATATTTTTGAAGCCATTCAAAGTCACAGAAGTGGTTTTGCATGGCTTAAAAAATATGATTTAGTGGTTTGTGCCACGCATGTACCATGCTGCATGGTGCAAGCATGGCGCAAACCCCTCATAAATAAGCCCCTAGAAGACAACACTACATTATATCAGTACTGAGATTTACAACACATATCTTATAATGTAAGAGATACCCTGGGGAGATCTATCAAAACGTCATGCAACACAGTGCAGCAAGACACCTCACCTTACCCTACTGCGCAGAACGCAACACATGTAGAAAGAGGAAAAAACAAGGAGAAATAAACATATTCCTCCTCGTTACACCTGCCCTGGGAAGGTGTAGCATTCTAACTCATTCCCAGGTCTACCACTGATGATAAATGTGGGAATGAAGCAAAGTCGATGGGTGCTCCCATGCTCCAACCATATAACGCCTCCCTGGGGGACAGCTACGCAAAGCCGGGACTTGAGCTGCACAGCGTTACTCCAGATTTACCACGCCATGCAGGGCCACACAAGGTGGCCTTGCATAGTTTGGTAAATCTCATTCTAAGATTTGCATCACCCTGTGTCTCCTTGCTTGGCACAAGGGTGACGCAAAACCTTAGATAGATCTGCCCTCCCCACCCCAGTCTGTAGCACCCCTTTCAAGTGCTATTCTCTGCATGGAGCTCTATAATTGCACTCCAATCTTGACCTACTTACCTGTTCCCTAGAGTCCAACAGTGTAGCCCAAACATACCTCTGATGATTCTTCCTAATCGTGAACTTCATGAGCTCCTATTATTCCAGTTCTACACCTGACAACTTTTCATGACCAAAATGAGGAAGATATTTTCTTGATGCTATGAAAACCTTTGATGGGTCGCAGAGGAACCAGGAGAGACCCTGTGCAGGAGGTTTTGGACCAGTGTCCCACCTTAAATAGCTTACAAAATTACATCATGATCGGTGGACATGAAAACCGAGGTTTACTAATGCTTTGGATCGGGTTTGTGTTACTTTTGTAATGCAAACCTGAGGCAAATTGCTAAGGTAAGATTTGCCATCCAAAGCAAATCTGGGTTTGCGTTGGCTAGTATACCAAAGTAATGCAAAGTTGCTCAACTCGCTGCCTTGCATTTCTTAGTGTCAAGGGTGAATTCCAAGGGTGAGGCATGGATGTTCCCATACAAGTGCCCATGGCTTTGACGCAAATCCCAACCTGCAAAAAAACAGACAGGGATTTGTACAAGAATCCTATGTCTCCTTGATGCAGGAACAAGGAGAAGAAGTTTTATAATTTCTCCTTGTTTTTCCTACTTTGCACATGTACTATATTGTATAGCATACATATATACACATCGGAAAAAGCCTTTGTTTTGCACTGGAATGGACCCCTCTGGTGCAAGGGTGTATGCATTGGAGCGTGGCTGCCAAAAGTGTGTGAGCACAGGAAGGGAAGAAAAAAGTGCCACATCTTAATACCTATGGCACTTTCTGTTCTCTCCCTTTCACGCAATGCAGCACAGAAACTACAGTTGATGTGTCGCATTCTGTGACCTCTTAGTAAATCTGACCCATCGTATCTACTCCTGTGCTTTACTTTAACAACTAATTTTGCTCAAGTGGGCTAAGTGGGGTTTTGTTTTTAGCAAATAAACTACAGCTACCAGAATGCATTGTCCTCTCAAATAAAAGCCCAGGACATCCTTGTGTGATGAGGCAAGTGGCAGTTTCTGAACCACTTCACACAAGGAACTGCATACAACTGGCATGGGACATGCTTTAATTTAAAGCCCATTTTTCCAACAATGCTATTGGGAAAAGATGCAGCATAAGGACCCATTTACAGAGCACAGGAAGGGTACCACTAAAGGCGAGTTTGTAAGTTCTGTAAAAAAACACACTGTCCATTAAACTCACATTCCTCTTGTCACTTTCTCAACTGGAATGTGACAGGAAGGAGACTTTGGTGTCATGCAAAGCTCTCTAGTTTCCCATGTCCGTGTGAGTAGGCAATCAGTCCAGATTTTTTTTCTCTTCTTTCCTTAACAGTCCTGAATTAATAATTGGATAAACAGGGCTAGCAGTATGAGACTACATTGAAAAACAAGCATTCACAAAGCCAATTGGCCTGATGCTGGGTGCCAGCCTTTTGGCTTTCCTAATGCCTGTTTGTTGTGTTGTGGTTTTTGCAAAACATTCCTGTTAGGGAACCTGTCGGGCCTGGTCAATCTAAAAAAATGGCTAAAATCAAAAATATTTCTTGATCTCAAAAGTCAAACATTGCCAGAGTAGTCCTTGGCACTGAAGGGAACTGCTTGTATATAGAGTGTTGTTTGTGAAATGGCAGAATGCCGTCACTCACAGTGAAATTAGCCAATGGCTGAAGTGGGCTGACCTATTCTTTATACTGTGGTGGCAAGAAGAAAAATGTGAATGACACAATAACAGACCAAAGAATGGATAGGGTGGGCTGCAAAACTGCTATAATTAAGTATACTATATATATAATTTAATCAAAATCAAAACGCCTTGGCTAACGCCAGACTTAAGAAGTCTGACTTGCTCTCAATTAGTTACTGACACTTTGTGCACTAGCAGAGCTCTGCCTAAAGCTTCTACGTGAGACTTGTTCCTTGTTTTCCCTCCAGTCCACTGCTTTCCTATTTTCCTACCTCTGTACATCCAGGACAGGGATGCCACTGCACCTGCCTCAGGAGCTAAGATCACTTATTGTGTTTGAAGATGAATACCTCTCACTGCCAGGCATCATTGTGTCGCCGACCCGAGCACAAGACAGAGCGATCTCTTCCCTAACACTGAGTTGGCAGGAACAGCTGCCCAGACAAAAGAAAAGCTATGAATGATGAATCGAGGATAGCTTTCCTGTCCTCATCCTTGGGCAGCTGAGAAAAACTGTTTCATGTCTTTACTCTGCCAGTCAGCGGCGGTGGTCTCCGTCTGCTTACTCCCCAGTCTTTCGCTGTAAGCTGCAGGGTGCGTGGAAGTTAATGCTCCCTGACTGCTGTGAAGTAGCAAAGGTGCCATGGGCCGTAAATGCAAGAAAAGAAAATGGGCCCCACTCAGCGGTGTAGCTATCATTGATAAAGTAGGTGCAGTGGTACTAGGGCCCAGAGCCCTGAGGCACCCTGCTAATTGCTGAATATTACTACCCCAACAGCAGTCAATAGGGACGGTTTCTTTGTATAAGAGCCTATGACATCTCTGCTGTTCTACTGGCCCCACTCATTTTCGTTGAGTAGTAAAATATTAGATTAAGATTTACTGTGCCCTCCAGGCCTCTGGGCCCTGGTGCCAATGCACCTGCTGCACCATTGATAGGCACACCCCTGAAGTTGACTGTCAGGCAGGTTGACATTTTATTGTGGGTCGGAAAAAGAAAATTAGCTAGTGTGTGGACGTTCACACCCAAATTCGGGTTACACCCATAAATTGTGAATTAGTCAACAGGTATGCAGTACTCAGAGACACCCGCACAAATGTCTACCACAACACCCTTTCATTGACCAGCAGCACTGTTTGTTATTCCAGTACCGGGACCAACCCGGCTCTATTATACACCTCAACCTAGGCCTGGGGCACTCCTTGTATATCAGTACTTAGGGCTTGATTTAGATCTTTGCAAATGGAATACTCCGTCACAAACGTGACGGATATCCCGCCAGACATATTTTGAACTCCACAGGATGCAATGGAATCATAATACGGTGGACAAGACAGTCTTCACATTTGTGAGAGAGTATTCCCCTCGGCCAAGACCTAAATCAGGCCCTTAGTCTCACAGAAAGCCCTTGCAAAATACTATTTGCCCGGGCCGGCAACATTCTAATTTATTCCAGTACTGAGACCACATCCGTTCCGGTGATACACCTCAATCCAGACATGCAACACCCCCTTCTATTCCATACCTGCACTGCACTGAGCTCTGACCACCAGACCCAGTACTGCTGCTCAACTGTTACTCAAGTACAAACACCCCTTTAGGCTCATCAGTCCTCACCTGCAGCACACTAGCCATCCAATCACTTGAACTACACCCAGTTGTACTAAAGCCCCTCGCCATATATTGAAGCCTTCTCTTTTTCTGTCGAACAGACCTTTACCCTTCAAGTGTCCATCACAGTGGGAGCGGCCACATTGAAAATCAAAATATGGGATAAAATCATTATGTATTTTTTGGAGGGGGTGCTGGCAGAGAAGGAGTTGAAAGATTGGGGATTTCAAATAAGAAATATTTCTGCACTGCCTTTGGTCTGTGTGCTACGAGATTAATAGTAGTGGTTTGTGGGATGGAATTACCAGATGGCTTTGGGGAGTGTACCTCAGAGAGTTTGCTGGTCCCTGTTAACCCCACCGTCTTGGACATTTCTTATGATGCCATCTTAGGTTTGCGCTACCCAAGTCTCAGACCCTCCTCTCAAAGTTGGAGATGTAATTTGGAAAGACATCTTAGATGGGGTGACATCCCTTCCCCAAAAAAGGCAGCACATCGACCACCATATGTTGCTCCAGGAAGTTGTTGCTTACATGTGGAGGGGTGATTCTATGCATCTGAAGAGAACCTCTGGGGCCTGTAGGACTAGGCTCGGGAGCCTATGGAGAGTGTGGGACACTACGAGACAGAGACTATGGACTAGCCTCTTAGCTATGGGTCTTGGCTTTCCGGCCTACACAGTCATGCCTAAATGGTTAATCCCAGGTGGACGATAGGACTAGTTTGAGGATCTTATGGGGCCAGCTTGAAGTGCATATAGGGGCATCCTCAGGGCATATGAAGCCGGGTTAGTGAGTCGTCGGACAGACTCAAAGGCACACAGCTAGGAATTAGGAGGGTGCATGTCTACTTTGAAGGGGACATACTCCAGGGTGCACAGGGAAGGAGCAGACTGCGCTTACCCGCTGGTAAAGGGCACATTTATATTCAGGCCACTGGAATTATGCAGGGGGGGAGGAGGAAATTAAGCAGCAGTGTAGACTAAATTGTCAAGAAAAGGGAAATTATGTGGTGGGGTGTGCCACATCTTTTTATTAGTATTTCCTCATCATTTTGGACTTTCTGCATGTTAACACTCCCTGGGCAAAGGTTTTATCTCATTAGTACCACTTTGACTCTCAAATATAGAAATACCCTGCAGCAAAGTGACCAGCCAACCTTTGCAATGCCTTTCCACTGCGTGGAATATGTATGGCTGCATTTTTAGTATTTTTTTATCCATTTTGACTAGAAACATTTTTTGTTGAAATCTGCAGATTATCCATAAAACGGTGGATTATGTGACAAATGTGGCAAACCCATAAGTATGTGGAAAATGACACAGCTACAATATCGCATAATTCCAGTGGCCTTGCTAATGCTCACACAGGTATGTGACAGCAAGTCACTGAACACACTGAATGGAACAGACACAGGGTGAGGCCGTGCCTGTCCACAGACTCAAGGCCACGGGCTAGGCATCACAGTGGTGTCTGTACCCAATGACTGTGACAGACTTGGTATCACAGATCTGAATCAGGTTGGTATTTGCGAATACTAAAAGGGGACAGGCCCAAGGGCACAGATCTGGGTGAGGCTGGTTTCTGATCATGTGCCCATACTCGTGGAAACAGAACAGATATGAGCGGGGTGGCTGTCCGCAGTGAAGAGGGCAGTTTCAGATACAATACGGTTAGAGATCAGGTTAGTGATTATGTAAACAGACTAATGGCTAGAAATCTAATGACCGTTTTAGTGTCTGACCACCACGAAAGGGGACAAATACTGGACACAAAGCTAAGGATAAGTTTGTTGTCTCGCGACATCTCATTTGACACACAAAGGGACACACAGTTTAAGATTAGTTTGGTGTCTGTCTACAGTAGGGTGACTAGGCATCCTGGATTTGCTGGGACAGTCCCAGTTTTTCACCAGCTTCCCTGGCAGATTTCTGCAATGTTGGGTCAGGTCCTGGTTTTCAGTGAGGATCGACTTCAAACAGAGAAGGCACGTTTTAATGTTTTACAAAGCAGCTTTTTTTAGAGAGCTATTTATGTAACATGTATGTTGCTGGATAGTGAATCTGACTTTTCATTTATCCCGCTAGTGCCTCGTCTGTGTTTCTATATTGGTGAGTGCTGTCATTCTGTACCCCTTAGATCATGTTGAATTAGTCTTTCTTCTATTTTTGTGCCAAATGTTCTGGCTTTTGGCTTTCAAAATCTGGTCACCATAGTCCACAGTGATAAGGACAGACACTGGGACAGAAAGATAAAGATCAGTTGGGTGTCTGACCACACTGAAGCCACGTAGTCGAGTGATAGTCCTCTGGGTGAAATTGCCTCTGTTTCGCCTGAAGAGGGAGCCCCTGAGGTCTACTGCTCATAACCCGAGTGAGGATGAAGAAACCTCATTTCTATGAGGATGATCCGCTTCCTCGTCCGTCACGAGAGTCGCTCTTTTGCAGCCACCTGCAGGGGTCCCTCTAGCAGGATTTCTACGTCAGCAGGGGCTGGTGCCGGAAGATGAGCAAGCTGGGCTGACGTCTGAATGATTATAGCATGTCAGCCCATCAGCTGCACCACTGAAACAAACACATCCTGCCGCTCGTTCAACCCTATAACCAGTGACGTCAGCAGAGCTGACAATCCCAGAATTGTAACCCTTCTCATTTCAAGGAAGAGGCGGCTCAGGCGGAACTGGGCCGATGCCAGTCTCATAATGATGGACTATGTTTGGAGCCCACATCATAAATTTAACGTCTTGGTGCCCAGAGCCACCCTGCGTCAGCTTTGGCACAATTCGCATCGGTACCCTGCAAGACTCCCACGGTTATCTATGCGGGCGCTGAACGTACTGAGCTGCATTGCTGAGGTTACACGCACGTCTCTGGAGTGGGCACGTGGACTTCTTACTGTGATCATCCCGGGCCTGTAGCTCACCTAAGCTAACTGCGCTGAACACACTCCGCTTCCTTGTGGAGTTCGAACCAGAGTCCCGCGGCTGACAACCGGAAAGGGGTCCTGGAGGACGAGCCCGAGGCCCAGGGTGATTTTGGCCGCAGATACGGTCAGGAAGATACCATCTGTCATTAGTCGGGCGGGTGACAGATTTGCTGGTTCTGCAGGAGACGCGTAGAGTGTGGGCATTTTTGCCACCGCCTTTTGCCGGTCTGATTGTCCAGCTGTGGGGGTGCGGAGGGGGGGCTCTCTAAACCAGTAGATTAGGGAGGACAGGAAAGGGCCTACGAGCAAGGGCTGGGGACAGGGGCGTAAAGAAACATAAGAGGGGCCTGCAAATTATGTGAGTCCTCCCACACTAACCAGACCTTCAGGGTGATGATGACAGATGGCTGCGCCCCACACCAGGGCCAGCAGCCAGTAGGCGCAGGGCACGGTGACCCCTGTGGTACTCCCCTGACCGAACGTAATATGGGATTTGACGCTTTGACAAGCAGGTGAAGGGAACAAACAGCTTTGTAGGTATATAAAAGGGTGGAACACGCAAGAATGTGTAGGCGAGACTTCTCTGGGTCTTTCAGGGTGAAGGAAGTTGTAGGCCCAGATAGGAGGGTCCCTTAGGAGTGGCAGGAGAATCTAATTTATAATAATGTTCTGGTTTAGGCCTGCCAGCAGATGGAACTGAGTGTAGCAGCGCTTTAGTGAGCGCGTACTTATGTCATCGAAGACGCCGTTATCCCACTGGTGACCCCCTGTAGTGATCTCCCGGACCCGAGGATGGCAGCTCGCGCTTTATATTGAATACGGTAATTCAGTCCAGTTGCGAGAGACAGCGGAACAGGCACCTGGGGCGTTTCTCCACTTGTACCTTTTTCAAATATGCGGCTGTGCTACATGTTTTAGAAACCTCCTGCTTACAGGAAAGCGCCAGCAGGCAATTGAGTTTTTGACATGCGCTCTACCAATGGTGAAAAATTATACTATGACCATAATTATTTTGTGGGCGGGAGAGGACATGAGAAAAAAACACACAGCAGTAAAAATGTCATTATAAATACATAAATAAATAAAACATGAGGCTTTCTGGCGTCCCAATAAACAGGCCCCACAGTACAGAAAGGATCATGCAAAAAGAAAAAAACACATATTCCGGATAGATACGACGGCAAATAAATACATTTCTTGAAGAAAGGGCAAGTTCTAGGATAAATTGAAAATTGGCAAGCAATGAATTTGCTTCAGCACCAGGGACAGTTCCCCGCAGGATAAGCAACTAAACCCTACACAAACACCCAGGCTCGTTCAACGCTTCCAGACCCTGCTATAGCTTAGTCCACCGCCCCACCTTCCTGGAAGCCCACCACCCAGCCAGGCCTGTGTCGAGGTGACGTCTCTTGTCACCCTACAATGCATAGGTGTAAACTTGATTTTAACTCCTCCCCACGTTCCGCGTCTTCAGCCCCCCACCTCTTTATTGTTTTTATTTTTTTATTTTTTATTTGGTGGGATTGTGTCCTGGAAGTCTGTGAAAAGATGCCTGAGGCATGGAGTGGGTGCCACTGTCACGTCAAACCGTTACTGGAAGCAGTGTTGGCCAGAGGCACAGATCCGGTTTCTTCTACTCATTCATGGCAAGCAAGTACATTTGAATCAGTTATAATAAAAAAATGCCCCCCTCCCTCAATCCTTTCCCATCGTCAAAAAAAACCTTAATCGGAAGTGTTTGTTTACAAAATGCACCCCGTGCAGTGGAGGTGGCTAGTTTGAAGCATTGTCTTCCCACTTCAGGGATCAGGATAGCCTATCGCAGTACGTTTTTTTTTACTATGTATCCCTGCAGTGATAAAGCCATCCTGGAGGTACCGCCTGTCTTGTCAGAAAGGATGACAGTCCATCCCTGTTCTTGTTCACAAAATCGGCCTGAAGTGGCAGCAGCCATATTGGAAGTACAGACACATCTTTTCAGAAAGGCCCTTGCGTTACGCCAAGCTTTTTTTTAACCAAATACTCCTCCAATAATGACATCCGGAGGGATCCTCAAACTCTTCAGCTAGGAGGATAGCCCATTGCCGTTCCTGTACACAAAATCTGCTTGAAGATGTAGCAGCCATCTTGAAAGTACCTCTACTTCTTTTTAGGCTGGAGGGCAGGCTAACAGCCTCCCTGCTTCTGTGGTCAGAGGCAAACTTGCCTACTTTGATACACCTGCGCTGGCTCAGAAATCCAGCAGCCCAGTTTCTCCCCAACTGTTGAGCCTTCTCCTACTTTGGAGGGATGACCACCAAGGGCGGCCCCCTCTTGGGCCGCCACATTAAGACCTGGGCATCATTAGCATTGGGTTTCACAAGTGCATTGGGCGGGATGGGTTCCATCCGGCTGAGCAGCAGGGGCTGCTCCTGCTGAGTCCTTCCCACCAGCCGTGCCCGGTGGCCCAGCATCTGCCCTGGGTCCACCTCGATATCCACCCTCATGCGCCACTTAATGGTCTGCAAGATGATTTTCTCCTTGGAGGCTGCGTTCATGGCCACAAGCCAGGTGGTAAAGCTTTGGTCTCTCTTGATGCGGGTGAGGAGGGGCATGTTGCTGTCGCTCACGGGCACCGCCCACGTCACACTAGGATAGAAATTGTCATTCATGCTGACGCAGAACCTGGAAATTTTGTTAGTGGGGCCCATCAAGGTCACAGTTTCAGTGGTGTTTCCATACCAAGGGTAGCTGACGCCGTCTGAGTCGCTGATGGCTTTTACCTTTCCATCTCTGAGATCAGGAAGCTCCCAGCTTGACCTAAAGAAAGAAAAAAAACAGTCAGAATTTAGAGGAGGATCAAAAGTGATAGAGACAGGGTCCCTCAATTTCGTCAACTATCTCGCATTGTGGGAATTAGCCAATTAGAATTGATCATGCTCTGACACATCCTGTGTGACATTTCGCGCTGCTCACTGCTTCTCAGAGTTTCCAATTGACATCCTCGAATAGCCCTAACAAAAGTAAGCCTTTCCATGCAGATGATGAAAAGAAAGCAGGTCAGAACAATATAGAATTCTAGAGACCGGACTTTTACAGCATGCACTTCTGTAAATCAAATTATTTTTATTTGGAGGGTTCCATGGTTCATCAATTCAAATACAATTCTCAAATTGAAAGGGTAAGGATGCTGAAGGAAGTGTTCTTACTTTTATCAAATAGAGTTAAACCCCTACGGTATCACATTTAATTGGATTAAACAGATCTAACAGACATCTTAAAAATCTCCTTAGACTACAGTGCCAAAAGGCCTCTCAATACAGAATCCCAGCTTCATCCCATAGTACCATCCCCATACTCCAGATCGAGGTCTCCAAACCTTTGTATAGTAAAAGCTACTTCTGACCATTGAAAACTATTTTGAGCTACTGCCCAATATGGTTTCAATACAGAGGCTAAATAACAAACTCTGTCCCTAGACAACTCCATTCCTGCTGCAGGGAGCATACAGTATGAATGTCACAGGAGTTGTATCACAAAAGGTTTACATTTGGTGTCCATGAGGATCAGTTTTGTGTCTTTGCTCTTGAGACAGCAAAAAAGAGAAAGAGAGAAAAGTAGAAAAAGCAAAACAGAGTGTACTAGAAACAAGCTTTGGTAAAGCCAACAGGTCTAGCCTATTGAAGAGCTATTGGCTTTGCCAGTATGTTTCAGTCATCTTGTACACCAGCGTGGTTGCTGTTCAGCGTGACTAGAAGTTGGTAGAGTAGAGGAGAGTGGCTTGGAGTGTTGTAGAGTGGAATGGTGAAGAGTGGAGTAGAGTGGAGTAGAGTATTGTAGAGTGGAGTGACACTGAATGGCATGTACTGGAGTGACATAGAGTGGAGATGCATAGAGAGACATAGAGTGGACTGGTGTACAGTGCATTGACGTAGAGTGTTGAAGACTATAGTGGGGAAAGTGCAGCAGAATAGATTTCAGCGGCGTAGAAGGCAGTGGTGTACATTAGAGTGTCGCATAGTAGAGTGCCGTGGCATAAACTGAAGTGCTAGAGAGTGGAGCCGCATTTAGTACAGTGGTGTAGAATACAGTGGTGAATAGTAACGTGGCAGTGTGCAGTGACGTAGAGTGGTGCAGAGAATAGTATAGTGCTGTGGAGTGCAGTGGTATACAGTGGAGTGCTGCAGTGTGCAGAGGCGTAGCATGGAGTGATGCAGAGTAGAGTGCAGTGGCGTAGAGTACAGTGCAGTGGCATAGAGTACAGTGGCATAGATTGGAGTGCAGTGGCATAGAGTGCAGTGCTGTAGAGTGCACAGGGTGCACTGCTATAGAGTGGCACAGAGTGCAGTGCTACAGAGTGACGCAGAGTGCAGAGGTGTGGTGTAAAGTGGTGTGGTGCAGAGTAGAGTGTAGTGGCATGGTGTAAAGTGGAGTGTGCAGAGTAGAGTGCAGTGGCATAGAGTACAGTGCAGTGGCATAGAGGATAGTGGTATAGAGTGGAGTGTAGTGGCTTAGAGTGCGTGGTGTGGTGCAGAGTAGAGGGCAGTGGTGTGGTGTAAAGTGGAATGGTGCAGAGTAGAGTGCAGTGGCATGGTGTAAAGTGGAGTGGTGCAGAATAGAGTGCAGTGGCATGGTGTAAAGTGGTGTGGTGCAGAGTAGAGTGCAGTGGCATGGTGTAAAGTGGTGCAGAGTAGAGTGCAGTGGCATGGTGTAAAGTGGAGTGGTGCAGAGTAGAGTGCAGTGGCCTGGTGTAAAGTGGAGTGGTGCAGAGTAGAGTGCAGTGGCATGATGTAAAGTGGAGTGGTGCAGAGTAGAGTATGGTGGCCTGGTGTAAAGTGGAGTGGTGCAGAGTAGAGTGTAGTGGCATGATGTAAAGTGGAGTGGTGCAGAGTAGAGTGCAGTGGCAGGGTGTAAAGTGGAGTGGTGCAGAGTAGAGTGCAGTGGCATGGTGTTAAGTGGAGTGGTGGTGCAGAATAGAGTGCAGTGGCATGGTGTAAAGTGGTGCAGAGTAGAGTGCAGTGGCGTGGCGTAAAGTGGAGTGGTGCAGAGTAGAGTGCAGTGGCATGGTGTAAAGTGGTGCAGAGTAGAGTGCAGTGGTGTGGCGTAAAGTGGAGTGGTGCAGAGTAGAGTGCAGTGGCATGGTGTAAAGTGGAGTGGTGCAGAATAGAGTGTGGTGGCATGGTGTAAAGTGGTGTGGTGCAGAGTAGAGTGCAGTGGCATGGTGTAAAGTGGAGTGGTGCAGAGTAGAGTGCGGTGGCCTGGTGTAAAGTGGAGTGGTGCAGAGTAGAGTGCGGTGGCATGATGTAAAGTGGAGTGGTGCAGAGTAGAGTGCAGTGGCCTGGTGTAAAGTGGAGTGGTGCAGAGTAGAGTGCGGTGGCATGATGTAAAGTGGAGTGGTGCAATGTAGAGTGCAGTGGCATGGTGTGAAGTGGAGTGGTGGTGCAGAACAGAGTGCAGTGGCATGGTGTAAAGTGGAGTGGTGCAGAGTAGAGTGCAGTGGCATGGTGTAAAGTGGAGTGGTGGTGCATAACAGAGTGCAGTGGCATGGTGTAAAGTGGAGTGGTGCAGAGTCGAGTGCAGTGGCATGGTGTAACGTGGAGTGGTAGTGCAGAATAGAGTGCAGTGGCATGGTGTAAAGTGGAGTGGTGGTGCAGAATAGAGTGCAGTGGCATGGTGTAAAGTGGAGTGGTGCAGAGTAGAGTGCAGTGGCATGATGTAAAGTGGAGTGGTGCAGAGTAGAGTGCAGTGGCATGGTGTAAAGTGGAGTGGTGGTGCAGAACAGAGTGCAGTGGCATGGTGTAAAGTGGAGTGGTGCAGAGTCGAGTGCAGTGGCATGGTGTAAAGTGGAGTGGTGGTGCAGAATAGAGTGCAGTGGCATGGTGTAAAGTGGAGTGGTGCAGAGTCGAGTGCAGTGGCATGGTGTAAAGTGGAGTGGTGGTGCAGAACAGAGTGCAGTGGCATGGTGTAAAGTGGAGTGGTGCAGAGTCGAGTGCAGTGGCATGGTGTAAAGTGGAGTGGTGGTGCAGAATAGAGTGCAGTGGCATGGTGTAAAGTGGAGTGGTGCAGAGTAGAGTGCAGTGGCATGATGTAAAGTGGAGTGGTGCAGAGTAGAGTGCAGTGGCATGGTGTAAAGTGGAGTGGTGGTGCAGAACAGAGTGCAGTGGCATGGTGTAAAGTGGAGTGGTGCAGAGTTGAGTGCAGTGGCATGGTGTAAAGTGGAGTGGTGGTGCAGAATAGAGTGCAGTGGCATGGTGTAAAGTGGAGTGGTGCAGAGTAGAGTGCAGTGGCATGATGTAAAGTGGAGTGGTGCAGAGTAGAGTGCAGTGGCATGATGTAAAGTGGAGTGGTGCAGAGTAGAGTGCAGTGGCATGATGTAAAGTGGAGTGGTGCAGAGTAGAGTGCAGTGGCATGGTGTAAAGTGGAGTGGTGGTGCAGAACAGAGTGCAGTGGCATGGTGTAAAATGGAGTGGTGCAGAGTAGAGTGCAGTGGCATGATGTAAAGTGGAGTGGTGCAGAGTCGAGTGCAGTGGCATGGTGTAAAGTGGAGTGGTGGTGCAGAATAGAGTGCAGTGGTATGGTGTAAAGTGGAGTGGTGCAGAGTAGAGTGCAGTGGCATGGTGTAAAGTGGAGTGGTGCAGAGTAGAGTGCAGTGGCATGGTGTAAAGTGGAGTGATGCAGAGTAGAGTGCAGTGGCATGGTGTAAAGTGGAGTGGTGCAGAGTAGAGTGCAGTGGCATGGTGTAAAGTGGAGTGGTGCAGAGTTGAGTGCAGTGGCATGGTGTAAAGTGGAGTGGTGGTGCAGAATAGAGTGCAGTGGTATGGTGTAAAGTGGAGTGGTGCAGAGTAGAGTGCAGTGGCATGGTGTAAAGTGGAGTGGTGCAGAGTAGAGTGCAGTGGCATGGTGTAAAGGTGTGTGGTGCAGAGTATAGGAATTCCTCTGTCTGCTTTGGGCATTATTGCTCTCTTCTCCCGCTAGCTGCATAGGAAGCAGGAGGCACATCACTGCAGAGTGAAACATTGTGACAGTAGGGCCCTGCCCACATTGCACAATGGAAGCCCGCATCACATCTCGCTCAAAATGATTCTAGTAACCGCACTGGGACTACGGTTGCCAACGTTCTCAGAGCAAAATACTGCCAATTTTTTATGTTTTGATTTTCTGGAAGAGCCAGGAGCTGGCTGGTACTTGAATAACGACTAGAATGAACCCCTCTGTAATCTTTTTTAATCATAGCTATTCGGACTCTTTTTTCTTTGAAAATCATTTCGAAACTGTTTAAAAAGCTACATGGTACACTTAAATCGATTTCTTCGTGTATTTTCTGTTTTAAGCTCATATTTCAAGGACGAAAAAGGCCTTGACATAAAAATATCAATCATGTCAGTAAAATACCGGCCAATTGGCAGTCCTGACTCGACCTGCATACCTTCCTCAGAGGCCTAGTCCGTCCTTATGCACAGGGAGTAACTCACTGTTGCTGTGATTATCTCAGCCACGACCTTAGCTTGATTTAGCTTAGGCTGGGAATGGAAAGTCCTCTTACTATAGCTGTAAAGTACCTGAATGTCTTGTGTAACCTTTTCATCCCTTTTGGCTTTTTAATCAACTTCAAGGTGCATTCTGGGTCGTCTAGTTTTGTCTTTATCATTGGCCGGATGGGTTGAATTATCCC
This sequence comes from Pleurodeles waltl, assembly GCF_031143425.1. Lineage (NCBI taxonomy): Eukaryota > Metazoa > Chordata > Amphibia > Caudata > Salamandridae > Pleurodeles > Pleurodeles waltl. The sequence continues at coordinate 412,878,077 of NC_090443.1, read as the reverse complement.
TCCATGCTGTAAAACCAAGACAGGCTGAAGGCATCACCCATGACAGAGGAGTTACTAGGCCACTGAGCTCCTTGGCCTACGATTTGAAGAGGCAATGTTAAACCCTTGCACTCTCTTCTGGTACATTTACTACACCATAGGGATAACGAGGAAGAGAAAGTTCCAAGGAAGGTTCTCCTCCATCCACAAATCAGGGGATCTTTTGTGACCAATACAACTCTAAATCTTCTGACACCGGCCTCCATTTTGTTAAGCTCCACATCACAGTGTGCTGTTTGAAGCCCTGTTCCGAAATCACGATGCTACTACTTTTAGGTATCTGTGGATTTTTTAAGACCGCCTGGAAAAGATTTGGAAGGTGCCCTCCAATATGTCGAACTACAGTTAAGGACATTTCTGTCAGGCAATAGGTTGAGAAGTGGGCACATGGGTGTTCTACCACAAACAGTGTTTTCCCAAAGTTAACCCACAAGAATATCGATCGCCACCATCGAATCAATAGGACATGTAGGTAAGTATAGATGTACTATTCTTAACTCCACATCTGGTAGTCAATATTTTGCAGTCAATATTTTTGTAGGATGATATTTTGGACCTTGATTTTCTGGCATACAACCAGCACACCAGCAGCTCTACAATACCAACATACCAACATAAGCCTTGAAGCTAAACAACTTCGACACTGAATTAGAACAACATCAGCTGCATTAAACCTGTTGCAACGTCACTTCATAGCTACAGGACCTGCAGTAAACTTGTTGCAACATTACTTCAGTCCAACTAGAACTTTAGAACTATACGTACCTTCAAAATTATAAACACTGCAGTGCTAACTTTAAAATTATATGCCCTGCTGCCCTAATATTACAACTATAAAAACAGATCTGATAGATGTTTCAGAACTAGGAACACCAAGGCCTTGATTACTATTTACAGCACCTCATAATGATACCACAGGGTACCTTAGTTATCTGATGCAATAAATAACACCTATTATGGCTTTGTGGGGAATAAAATGCAGATTTTGTTTGTTAACACACCAAAATCCGCATGGGGCAGTAAATCCTGTATGCTTTTCCCCTATAAATTTTAGCAAGTTTAACCTGCTGGAATTAAAAAAAGGTTTAGCTATTTTATGCATTTCATAATCACAGTGGCGTAGCGTGGGTTGTCAGCACCCGGGGCAAGGCAAGTAATTTGCGCCCCCTAACCCGTGGATTTTAGCACTCACGAGTGCGAGCGCGCCCCCCTCCAGATGTTGCGCCCGGTGCGGCCGGCCCCCCCCAGCACCCCCATGCTACGCCACTGGATAATCATATGCGTTACAATACCTTCACCCTCATAGTTCTGACACGTGCATAAACAAGGATTTATGCACCTCGTAATACACCGACCAACTTGTAATCAGACCCCAGGAGTTCTGAAATACCAGCATTACACTCTGAGCAGCACATCTTCTGTGCCACAGAAGAGCTGTAACAGCTGCATTGCACCTGTTGCAACATTACTTCAGAGCTACAGGAGCTGCAGTACATCTGTTGTAACAATACCGCAGAGCTACAGGAGCTGCAGTACACCTGTTGTAACATTACCTCAGAGCTGGAGGAGCTGCAGTACACCTGTTGCAACATTACTTCAGAGCTAGAGGAGCTGCAGTACACCTGTTGTAACATTACCTCAGAGCTGGAGGAGCTGCAGTACACCTGTTGCAACATTACTTCAGAGCTACAGGAGCTACAGTACACCTGTTGTAACATTATTTCAGAGCTCCAGGAGCTGCAGTACATCTGTTGTAACAATACCGCAGAGCTACAGGAGCTGCAGTACACCTGTTGCAACATTACCTCAGAGCTAGGGGGTCTGCAGTACACCTGTTGCAACATTACTTTAGAGCTACAGGAGCTGCAGTATACCTGTTGTAACATTACTGCAGAGCTCCAGGAGCTGCAGTACATCTGTTGTAACAATACCGCAGAGCTACAGGAGCTGCAGTACACCTGTTGTAACATTAGCTCAGAGCTAGAGGAGCTGCAGTACACCTGTTGTAACATTAGCTCAGAGCTAGAGGAGCTGCAGTACACCTGTTGTAACATTAGCTCAGAGCTAGAGGAGCTGCAGTACATCTGTTGTAACATTACCTCAGAGCTCCAGGAGCTGCAGTACACCTGTTGTAACATTACCTCGGAGTTGGAGGAGCTGCAGTACACCTGTTGCAACATTACCTCAGAGCTAGGGGGTCTGCAGTACACCTGTTGTAACATTACCGTAGAGGTACAGGAGCTGCAGTACACCTGTTGTAACATTATCTCAGAGCTACAGGAGCTGCAGTACACGTGTTGCAGCATTACTTCAGAGCTACAGGAGCTACAGTACACCTGTTGCAACATTACCTCAGAGCTACAGGAGCTGCAGTACGCTTGTTGTAACATTACCGCAGAGCTACAGCAGCTGCAGTACACCTGTTGTAACATTAGCTCAGAGCTAGAGGAGGTGCAGTACACCTGTTGCAACATTACTTCAGAGCTACAGGAGCTACAGTACACCTATTGTAACATTATTGCAGAGCTCCAGGAGCTGCAGTACATCTGTTGTAACAATACCGCAGAGCTACAGGAGCTGCAGTACACGTGTTGTAACATTAGCTCAGAGCTACAGGAGCTGCAGTACACCTGTTGCAACATTACTTCAGAGCTACAGGAGCTGCAGTATACCTGTTGTAACATTACTGTAGAGCTCCAGGAGCTGCAGTACATCTGTTGTAACAATACCGCAGAGCTACAGGAGCTGCAGTACACCTGTTGTAACATTAGCTCAGAGCTAGAGGAGCTGCAGTACACCTGTTGTAACATTAGCTCAGAGCTAGAGGAGCTGCAGTACACCTGTTGTAACATTAGCTCAGAGCTAGAGGAACTGCAGTACATCAGTTGTAACATTAGCTCAGAGCTAGAGGAGCTGCAGTACATATGTTGTAACATTGCCTCAGAGCTCCAGGAGCTGCAGTACACCTGATGTAACATTACCTCAGAGTTGGAGGAGCTGCAGTACACCTGTTGCAACATTACCTCAGAGCTAGGGGGTCTGCAGTACACCTGTTGTAACATTACCGTAGAAGTACAGGAGCTGCAGTACACCTGTTGTAACATTATCTCAGAGCTACAGGAGCTGCAGTACACGTGTTGCAGCATTACTTCAGAGCTACAGGAGCTACAGTACACCTGTTGCAACATTACCTCAGAGCTACAGGAGCTGCAGTACGTTTGCTGTAACATTACCGCAGAGATACAGGAGCTGCAGTACATCTGTTGCAACAATTACCTCAGAGCTAGAGGAGCTGCAGTACGCCTGTTGTAACACTACTCTAGAGGTACAGGAGCTGCAGTACAACTGTTGTAACATTACCTCAGAGCTGGAGGAGCTGCAGAACACCGGTTGCAACATTACCTCAGCGTTACAGGAGCTGTAGTACATCTGTTGTAACATTACCGCACAGCTACAGGAGCTGCAGTACACCTGTTGTAACATTACCTCAAAGCTAGAGGAGCTGCAGTACATCTGTTGTAACATTACCGCACAGCCACAGGAGCTGCAGTACACCTGTTGTGACATTACTGTAGAGGTACAGGAGCTGCAGTACAGCTGTCGTAGCATTACCTCACAGCTACATGAGCTGCAGTACACCTGTTGTAACATTACCTCACAGCTACAGGAGCTGCAGTACACCTGTTGTAACATTACCGTAGAGGTACAGGAGCTGCAGTACACCTGTTATAACATTACCTCAGAGCTAGAGGAGCTGCAGTACACCTGTTGTAACATTACTGTAGGGGTACAGGAGACACAGTACACCTTTTGTAACATTACCGTAGAAGTACAGGAGCTGCAGTACACCTGTTATAACATTACCTCAGAGCTAGAGGAGCCGCAGTACACAGGTTGCAGCATTACTTCAGAGCTACAGGAGCTACAGTACACTTGTTGCAACATTACCTCAGAGCTACAGGAGCTGCAGTACAGCTGTTGTAACATTACCTCACAGCTACCGGAGCTACAGTACACCTGTTGTAACATTACCTCAGAGTTAGAGGAGCTGCAGTACTTCTGTTGTAACATTACCGTAGAGGTACAGGAGCTGCAGTACAACAGTTGTAACATTACCTCATAGCTACAGGAGCTGCAGTACACCTGTTGTAACATTACCTCAGAGATAGAGAATCTGCAGTACACTTGTTGCAGCATTACTTCAGATCTAGAGGAGCAACAGCTCACCTGTTGTAACATTACTTCAGAGCTACAGGAGCTCCAGTATACCTGTTGTAACATTACTTCAGAGCTACAGGAGCTCCAGTATACCTGTTGTAACATTACTGTAGAAGTACTGGAGCTGCAGTACACATATTGTAACATTACCTCAGAGCTAGAGGAGCTGCAGTACATCTGTTGTAACATTACCTCACCGCTACAGGAGCTGCAGTACATCTGCTGTAACATTACCTCAGAGATAGAGGAGCTGCAGTGCGCCTGCTGCAACATTACCTCAGAGATAGAGGAGCTGCAGTACGCCTGCTGCAACATTACCTCTGAGTTCGAGGAGCTGCAGTTCTTCTGTTGTAACATCACTTCACTTCTTCTAGAAGATCACTCCTAACAGTAAGATCATTGTGAGAGAACCTCGGAGGAGGCACAGCATGTGAACTATGTATAAAGTCGCATCCATGCAGAACACATCTACAAAATCACACTAAACCTAAGCACCTCACATTTCACCTATGGAATTAGAAACAGAACTTCAAAGCAGGCTACGGCGCAAGAACTAGGCGCATCTTGTGCGCCACAAGAGTTGCAACAGTTGTTGGATACCTATTTTAATATTACTTCAATACTCCCAGGACCTCGGTAGAGTACACAACTTTAACACTATCATCCTTGACAGAACTTCAGAGGCGGCTACAGTTTAGGAGGTGAACACGACTCAAGTAACAGCTACACAACACCACCACATTACTTCAGTAGTTATGAACTCCAGAAATATACACATTACACAGCTATCCAGGCGTTACTATTTCTATCTGCGAGGCGTATGGCATTTGGAAAAAAAAGATATGCATGTGACCAAACTATTCCTAGGGACAACAACGGCCTGAGTGAATACAGAGTGACATAATTATATGTGAGGTGTTATACATAATGTCACAACATGCAGACAAACCTCCTCAACCCACTCAAATACGCAACACCCAAACACCCAAAATACAAACACACATACCCACAAATATACACAGTACCATTAACACACAAAAATACAAACAAGGGCACATACACACACGCGCTAAAACGCGCACAAATACAGGCTTGGGTCCACATGCCCACAAACACACGCACAAAAATACACAGACACACACGGCATTTTGCGTTGCCCAGCCAGTCCTGTGGGTGTGGGCGGTTGCTAGGGCGGAGCTGAATCGCGGGAGGTGGCGCGTGGGTGTTCTGTCGCATTGGTTCACACTCAGGAGATCTCAGAACAGGCTAAAAAGCTGCGACCAACTCACTGTGTTAGCAGCAGCAACATTAAAGCAACAGCACCATTACTTCAGTACACTTGGAGCACTATACACAACTTTAGTATAACATTGCCGTTGTAGTGACACCCTCAGAACCGATTACACGTCGAGACGTTTGTTTCTAACGATTAAGCTACCTGCTCGGTAGCATGGGTTCTAATCTTGCCTCTGATACTGGAATTAAAATGTTGTTATTCTCAACAAGTCATTTAACCTCAATTGTCAATATGTGTGAAAAGCCCTGTCACTGTAAAATTCAAAGGTGTAAATCCCCAGTTGATGTAACAACCTGGTATTGTTTCCCAGCGCCTGTGTAAGTAATTACATTTTTTTTAACCAACTCTATATCCATGGTATCGTTACTTCGCCACCAACATAACATCTATACTAACTTTACCCCAGCGCTCCTAGAACGTTATAAGTTTACCTAATTTCTATCATTATTATAGTTTTATATCTGCAGTAATACAATTTACCACAAATCAAAACTTCAGAAGTATGTACTACTTCAGCTGTTTGGTGTCACCAAGAAATCCTTAGGGGGGTTATTATGACCCTGGCGGTCTTCTCGCCACCAGGATAAAGATGGCGGTTTCACCTCCAACAGGCTGGCGGTTAAGACCACCACATCTCCACCCATACCGTCATTGCGGTCGGAGCCGCTGGGCTGGAGATGAGCATCTCCGACCCAGCGGTGTACAGAAGACTGCCAGCGGTATTAGAAGCCACCTTTCCGCTAGGGTTTCCACGGGGGTAGCATGACCATGAAAACCCTGGCAGAAAGGCTACGGGTGATAGGGAATTACTTCCCTGTCACCGGTAGATGACCCCCCACCCCCACAGCAAGCACAAACCCCCTCCAGACACAGAGCCCCCCCATTCCCCTTCAGACACAGCAGCCCCTTCCCCCCACCGCCCCTCCAGACACAGAGCCCCCCTCCCCGCATACATGCGCACGCACACAGACACCGACATGCACCACGCATATACTCATTCACCTACAGTTACATACACACATTCACTCACACGCATCCATACTCGCTTTCACCTCAGCACTCATACACACATTCAACCACGCATACACACTTACATGCATACACGCACTCACTTCTACATGCAGACACGCATACAACCACGCATACACACATTCATGCACACACACAAACAACATGCACTCACACACGCACACACAACACTCCCCACCCTCCCATTCCCCCTCCCCTATCGGACGATCAACTTACCTGGTCCGGGGAGGAGGTCATCTGACAGGGAATGGGCACTTCCACCTCCGGCAGTCCCTCACCAGCAGGACACCACCAGGCCGTATTATTGGTGATAATACCGCGGGTGGTGTCCTACTGGCAGGGCGGGGCCAGTGGTGGAACCACACCAGCGCCTCCACCCACCAGGACGACTACTGCTGGATTTCCACTCAAAGTGTGGCGGAAATCCAGCAGTACCCGTAATATGGTGGGTGGAAGACCGCTAGCACTGACGGTCTCCTGGTGCCCGTGGCTTTGGCAGTCTTCAGGGAAGACCACCAAAGTCATAATGACCACCTTAGTGACATAACATTAGAATAGAGTCGAACATAAAAACTAGCCACAATCGTAGCATTAAGACATTAATATTACACTGTTCCTTCATAGCTACTAGAATTTCATGCAAAGAACAATATCAGAAAGGGGCCGTGGTGGGCCAAACAATATCGCACCACCCTTGGAGTGACTCAGAGTCCAATCTGGTGCACTAGCTCCCAAGTTCTAGCTGACGAATGGAGCTACTGCAAAAAATAGATACATATAGAACAACTAATGTGGTGGTGCGCTCAGAAAAAAGCAAGTCCAAAGTGCCCTCTTTTGTCAGCTCGGATGTGAAATGCCTGTCATTACGGGAGACACGGATTCGGGTGTCTATATGGAATATGACTTACTTGATATAAGGGGAGGACTCAAATGGGCAGAAAATTTGACATGAAACAGACATTGTAAAGTAATAACATGACACTATGGAAATATTGGAATATTGAACTGAAGTTCTGAAGAAGTTCATTTTAAAGCACGAAACGCGTTAGCTATGGCTGTATACAGTTTTATCAGTATAAAATGTAAAATGTCAGTAGCAAAATAAAGAGGACACACAAAACTTGATGCTTCAGACTTGTGTTTTCTGGTTGCACTACAACATTAGTTGTTCTTTACAATTCCAAGCACTATGCGCCATTTTAATTTTTCAACCTCAATTTAACATCAGCAAGGCACATCCCTGCCACCAAAAGGCCCTGTGTTATTGAGCATAAACTTTCCCGTATGGCATAGATAGAGGAGCAAACATCAAAAGTATCTAATTATCTAAAAGAAGTTGTTTAGTAGCATCACAGCGCCATTTATTTAGAGCTCGCCCTTTAAGGCCAAATAAATGGCGCTCTCTATCCACCACAGTGTTATATGTGAGAGAAAGGTCAAGCATTACAGCTTTGCTTGATAAAGAGCCAGCCTCAGGCAGATGGATAAACCAGGATCACCGCTATTTAAAGGGTAAGTGCTTTTTCTGTGGAAGCACACAGCTTTTGACAAATCAAAGCTGAACTGAGATGAAGTTCCATCTGTGAGGGGCCATAGTCCCTCTTTCTAGTACTCCTAAGTACTCTTGTTTTTAACCTCATAAAGTATGATGGCATCTGCGCTGTCAAGCCAGACCTAAAAAAAAAACTCTGAATATGGTTTGACTACCTGTTCTCCTGCATGAACCAGCTTACAGTAGTCTTAAAATGCATAACTAGTGATGCCTCAAAGGACTCTTCCCACGACCCACCATGTTGAAATTAGAAGTGCTTTGGTTCTGTCCTGGATCGTATACTGAAACATAATTTACACTTGGGCCCGAAGAATGAAATCCAAGAACTCCAACAAATGCAGAAGCAAGGAGCCATACACTGTTCATGCCTCAAGAGATCAGACCCTCCTCCAGTGGCGCAACACAAAGGGTTGGAGACCCCCTTCAGAATGTGAAGAGGGGCCCCCTGTCTTCCATACCTTACATATATTCAGTGGAAATGGGTAGAATGGGGTAGCCCTTGGGGGGGTTCGGGTCCCCCTCCCCGCAGGTGGTTCCAGGGGCGTGGGTTACACCCCTGACCTCCTGCTCAACATTTCAGATTTTGAAGTATCTCCGAGGGGCCCGGAGAATAAAAGTTAACTTGCTCATCATCACCTCCAAAGTGTTTGGAGCACAGACTCAAAATACACCAGAAGCAGAAAACCCACTGTAAAATATGACATAACCAGAGGTCAGGAAACGCCAGCCTAAATATTCAGATCAAATGTAACTGAAAGACGCACGAGAGCCAATGATCAATGTAATGGGCCTACAGTGCCCCAGCAAGAAGGCTCATTAAATTAAGACTTTCCCAATGATATCTGTTGTATTTTGTAGTCACAAGTTCGAATCCAAACAAGCCCAAGTTAGTCTTCCATCCTTCCTAGTTTGGTTAACTATGCACCTTTAATTTAAGTAATAGTAAGACCTTTTATTTACAGTGCTTAGAAATAGAAAAAGCGCAGTCATAAGCGCTACATAAGAAACGTGGGGCCATATTTCTAAATTTTTAGAGCTGCATTTTGTGCCGCTTTTTGACACAAAAGCAGCGCAAACTTTACAAAATACAATTGTGTTTTGTAAAGTTTGCGCTGTTATTGCGTCAAAACATGACGCAAATGCGGCGCTAAAAAAGTATAAATATGGGCCATGGTTCCATTATTACTATTAAAACCATGTCACCACGAGTTCCACCTGAAAAAACATAACCAAATCTGCCTGACTCAAAGTGAGCCCTGAGTATCTATAGTTTCAAACCAGATAAACCAAGGCCCCCAAGAACTGTGTTTCTGATCCATCTTAATCAACCATCGAAGTAGGACTCAAAAACTCTCTCCACCAACTTGAGTATCTAAATACTTTTCCTGTCGCCCATTTCAATAGTACTCATTTAGCCACCCTCGAAAAGCTGAAAGGATGAGTCGGTCTGATGAGAATAAACATGTAATCTGCAGGTCACAAGCAGATTTTGGCTATAGGCGCACAAACCTCCTGAGCTATTGCATCAGCTTACCAATGTGTATGTATCTTCCTTACTTATAACTTTACTTTGCACTTTCACCCCAAATCACATTTATTTAGAAACATCAAATAATGGTAATTGTATTTATATAGCGCTTACTACCCCTGACGAGACATTGAAGCCCTTTTCGGCGAGAACCATATTCTCCATTTACATGTATGAGGCCTACCTACATTTACGGGGCTCACTTCACAATAATTCCAATATACTTACACAAATGCATTAGTTTCAAACTCGCAAAACACCAATCACGTACTAGAAATGCACAATAATTGCCATAGTCATTCTGCTTAAACACTTCAATTTTCCAGGAGAGGCTTTTTACCAACAAGAAATGAAAGGTATGCATATAATGCATTTTAATATGTTCATCTTCAGCTGCAATCTGTCATGTGTTAATTGTACTCTCATACCCTCCTACAGTAACACCTGCCACTGGCATGCTGCATAACCTAAGGTGTGAATTCACTACCGTGCTGTAGACTTTTTCAGTCTCTGGTAAGGTTCCATGGCCCATATTTATACTTTTTTAGTGCCGCATTTGCGTCGTTTTTTGACGCAAAATCGGCGCAAACTTATAAAATACAATGGTATTTTGTAAGTTTGAGCTGCTTTTGCATAAAAAAATGACGCAAATGTGGTGCTAAAAAAATATAAATATGGGCCATAGTTTCTTTATATATATATATATATGTGTATATATATATATAGTTTAAAGTAGTGAATCTTAAATATTTTATATATACCATTAATATAATAGTTAAATAAATATCACTAATATTTAATACTATATATAATTCAACCCTCCTCCAAAAAAGTCACATGCACTCGGAATAAATATCAAAGGTTTTATTACTGAAAAACCATCCCCAGCTAAGCGTTGCGGCCAACAGGTCTTGCTCATGCATGGGGTGCTAGTGATACCCAACACCTATATAGTGAGACAAACAAAAGTGTAAATAAACAACAAAAGGAGACAAGCAGTCCGAGGCCTCCTACATTACAAATCATGGTCGCCATCTTGAGCCTGTAAACATTCAAGTTATATACAAAATTAGAACTAAACAAAATGTCATCTCATTCCACTCTAAATCAGTGTATTCCAATCAAATAAATAATAGTAAGAAATGAAAATACGCCCCCAAAATAGCAGCGGTTCTGGCATAGACTAATAGTCCTACATATGGTTCAGTGGCGGCTCACTGAGCGCAGAATGGGGCGGGTGGCGCGTGGGGGGTTTGGGGGAGGAAATAAAAAATAAATTAATTTAAAAAAGAAAAGAAATTTACCTTTGTAGCTGCACGCCGCTCCACTCCTCTGCTTCGTCGCAGGCTGCAAACAGGCACAGGCTACTAGCCTGCCTTGCGCCAATCCTGACGCTGAGCAGCATCGGGATTGGCTGGGAGCACCCAGCCAGGGCGCTCCCAGGCAGACTGGGAGTCTGTGCAGGCTGTCTCTTGCTGGAGAGAGCCCAGCCCACATGTATGTTTGGCTGTCCCGAGACAGCCGGCCAAACATACATGTGCAGTGAGGGGGAGTGCACTCCCCCTCACTACTCTTTACCCCCGTGACCCCGCCCATTTTACTGAAAAACGATAATAAACATGGTTTATTATCGTTTTTCAGTAAAAGGTTTGCAGCTACCGCTGCAGGCAGGGGGCAAGGTTCCTTTGCTCAAATATACTGGTATGGTTGCCTTCTTGAGCCTGTGAGCACTCTGGTGTAGTATAAACAAAATAATTGAAAATGAATAAACAACGTTTTATCATACTCCATTTTGAAACAGAACATTCAATAAATAAATGTAAGGAATGCCCACGCCCTCGTCACCAGTCGCTTGGACTATGGGAACACTCTGTACGCCGGCATCACCATCAAGCTGCAGAGGAAACTTCAACGGATCCAGAACGCTGCCGCACGACTCATCCTGAACATACCCCGCCACCACCACATCTCCGGACACTTGAAGAAACTTCACTGGCTCCCAGTCAACAAGGGGATCACCTTCAGACTCCTCACCCACGCACAGAAAGCCCTTCACAACCTCGGACCAAAACTCATCAACCACCGCATCTCCTTCTACACTCCTCCGCGCACCATACGCTCGACCGGACAAGCCCTGGCAGCCGTACCCAGCATCCGCAAAGCCACCGCCGGAGGAAGATCCTTCTCTTTCCTGGCAGCGAAGACCTGGAACTCTCTGCCCAGCCACCTTCGCACCATACCTGACCACCTCTCCTTCAGGAGGCAGCTCAAGTCCTGGCTCTTTGAGCACTGACCCCCCCCCCCCCCCCTCCACCCCCCCAGCGCCTTGAGACCCTTACGGGTGAGTAGCGCGCTTTATAAATGCGAATGAATGAATGAATGAATTAATGCAAAACATGGTCCCCAAAATTGGCTCCGGTTCTCAGTCGAGATTCGTAGTCCCCCTTGGGAACATCTGTGTGGCTTGTGTGTATAGCACACCAGTGGAAATAAGCCCCAGAAGCATATGGTCAGAGTGAAAACTCTGGACTTGTAATATTGGTAAAGAGTTGGCGAAGTGCAGAAAAACCGAGCTCCAACATTGCGGTATAACCAGTAGCAGAAACAGTGAAGCAATATAACCGAAGTGGTGAGTACTCTAGTACGATATTGAATAACAAATATACAAAGAATAATAATACTTAAAATTAATATATGAACTAAAGCACATTAAAATAATTAACAAACAATATTCTTTACAACTATATTATTTAAAACGCTATTAACAACAATATTCTTAATAAAGATATCAGTTGCCTAAAAAAAAATATATTCTTAACAACAATATGTCTGCATCACGATATTTATGTATCGCAGCGCTAAAAAAGTATAAATATGGGCCTATGTTTTTATTAATATTAATGGGAAACGATTTTTTTTCTACATTTTGCTATTTACAATTATAAGGATAGGGAAACTATATTTTGTAAACAATATTTTGAGCACAATATTTTTGTTACACAATATTGTTGGCTCCGATATTAGGTCACTGATCCTTTTTCTCAAAACGGAATCCCAACAGCTGGGACTCGCAGAGCATTTTCCCCCTGTGCATCAGGGTTACTGCCTGTGTCTACCAGGCCTCACGTAGAGGCTACTACGGACAGGCCAAATGAGTGACGGTTGCACCACTCTGAACTGGGCGGGATTACCGGCACTGCGGCCTTGCGACGCTTTAGCAGACAACCAACCAGGTCGGAGGTTCGCACTGTAAGAGACAGCAGAGGCTCCACTAATGTAAACACAGCGCCTCTATTGACTTTAAAAAGAGCGGGGCACTTTGAGTTTGAGGGTGTGGTAGCACAGTTGATTTATGGTGGGGTTCCTGCTCTGCCAAACTTTAAATTAGGCCAAGTTTCGAGTACGCCTAACATTTTACATGTTTCTTCTTTATTACAGATACAACCTGATTTTCAGCTGTCCTACCGGTATTAATATACACCATTCAGATAGCGCACATCACAAACTGAATTGTCTCTTGGCGTTCAAATGATAGGTACCTCTTTAAACACAACTCATTGATGTTCACTTTATAAACTTTGGAAAGCTGAAGCCTCTGTTAGTCTTGCTGGGTCTCTAACTTTAGACATGCAGGATAAACATTGGGGTATCAAACACTGAGCAATGTTGTTGACAATCAACTTCACTATTTTTATGTCTGGCCGAGAGTCAGCTTTAGGTGTTTCCTACCTCATGTAATAAAGAAATTAGCGTAATTTGATTTTGTATAATTACGCAACATTTCAGCAAAGTTATGTGATATTACGTACTGCAAATCTGCCATTTCATGCTATATGTCAGTATGAAAGGCATGCTTGCACCCATTTTTGGTATGAGGACGTATTTACACAAAAGCACAGTGAACAATTGGATGCTTAGGTTTGCGTAAATTCTTAATGTGAATAAGCTTTTTTGCTGAAAACTTGTATCACGAATGGCACGTAATTGCGTGAAGTGGCATAATTTGATGAATTTTGCATAACTAGTGTAACGTGAAGTTTTTAAAATTACACGTATTACTCCACCACTATGTAAATTTTGTTGAGGCCTAATCTCGTTATTCTTAAAAGGATTGTGTTCGCAGTCAGTAGAAACACTTTGGAGGTGTTTTGTCATTGGACCTGTGCGGGCCTGAGGTTCTTTCATCCCCTGTTGTGCTCCGCTCTCGACCCCTGTCATACCACAGATATTATGCCTACTCATAGGATGTTCCACCCTTCATTGGCGAGTGATCCAGAGGCGGGATAAACACACCAATGGTAGACAGTTCTTCCTTCATCATGGAGAAATGAGAAGTTTGAAGACAAAGGTTTCTTAACAGCTGTCCCTAGTCTAAATTTGTTAACAACTGAGAAAGCAGTGACAGGTGAACAGAGAATTAGAGAACCATGTGCTTGCAATGTTTTCAAACCAGAAACATCCTCAGCATTTAACTGACAAAGCAGGTATGCATTACTGATTGTTTACATGTATTTAGCTATACGTATACTCAGCACTATACACGTGTGACACAATACCACAACCGGAGCTAAAATTCAATTTGACGTCTAACAAAGAGTGCAGCATCAGGTATGCTGCGCTACCTATTCAGCTCCAGAAAGGACGAGGCGTTCCTTCTTTTCTCTGATAAACTAAGGCAGTGATTATTGATAAGTGCTGGAATTTGATTTTAACTCCCCAATAATCTCTCTTTTTTCTGTGCCGGACACATGCAGGGATGTGTTTTGCTGCATGAACAAATTACCTTGTTTGAGCAATAACTGTTACTTTAAATATAGATTATTTGTACAGATACATTTAATTCACGTTTTACTCACAAAATAAAATAGTATTGGTAATGCCAATCGGTTTTTCTTGCCCAATTGGCTTTGCTAATGCTTGTAGAATTATGAACTTGGGAGTAACAGCTTTGACAAAGCTTATATGGCCCACAAACATTGGCAATGTCGATAGCGGTATTTTCTACAATGTATTACTGTTATACAATTCCAAGATGATTTCATGTTGCACTACCAGCTCACAGTTGCCCCCTGAGCTACTGACTGGGCACAGCAAACAAGCATTGGGAAACACAATACCAGTGGGTGGTCAATGTAGCTAGACCTTATTTTTTGCATTAAGACTCCAGTGTGGAGAACAGAGAGGGGCAGGAGAGAACCAGTGTGACCTCATCTGTGATGACTTACAGAGATCAAGGAGTGTGTATAGGGCACAGGGAGAGAGAGTGACAAGTCGGAAGAGGATTGGCAGAATGGACATTTGTGGACACAATGTGACGGGGGAACATAAAGGGGAAAGAGGCAGTGACGTACTCAAGCTCCAGGGGTCCCCCTCAGCGTAGTACACTGTGCACAGGAGGTAGGCCCCTGACTGGTTCCAGGTGGGAGGCCCCCCCCACCTCCAGGTACCTTCCAGGGGGCCCCCTCAAGTTTAGTTACGCCACTGAAAAGAGGAAGGGCTGTAAGCTTACATTCCATGTATACCAATCTTATTACGTCTTGAATATTATGTTGGTCTCACTGTTTTGCCTCTCCCTCTCCTAAGATCTACACACAGTATGTTTTGTGGCTGTTTGCAGCCTTCTTGTCTATCGTTTCTCTTCGTTAAATGTCCCTGCATTCTTTTATAAACGTCATACATTTTCTAAATTCCTTTTCTCTTTGTATACACCTAGGGCCCGTATTTATACTTTTTTTAGCGCCGCATTTGCGCCGCTTTTTGACGCAAAACGGCGCAAACCTACAAAATACAATGGCATTTTGCAAGTTTGCGTCGTTTTTGCGTCAAAAAACGACGCAAATGCGGCGCAAAAAAAGTATAAATACGGGCTAATCCTCAAACTGTTCTCAAGTTTCTTTACAGTTTGTGACATTGTCTATGTGGTATTTATTTGCTTGATAAATCTATAATACTAAAAACTAAAGATGGAGCATTAAATCCCAGGAGGGTAGGAATTTATAGACATGATAAATGACTGTACATTTCCAACATTCCTAGAAGTAGTGAAGTAACACCTGTAAATGATTTAAATTGCCACTAATTCCAACAAGCTTTTACTTTGTTATGACTCTAAATATAGCCGACTCTAAATATAGCCACACACTACACTCCAGTGGAATTTAATAGAATGCTCAAGTTGCCCAAGGGCCACAAATGATGCAGATTAATAACCAAAAAATGCATCACCAACCTTCCATGTCACCTTCTACCCATATGGTGCCATGATAATCCACAGCGTCTAACAAATTACGTTGTGACTTGCACATCTAAACTTAGTTGTATGATTTACAATAACAATATCATCCAATGTGGGGTTGAGGGGGTCTGCTCTCAGGTAGTTATTACCTTGGGTGTGGTAGATCCCTCTGCTTTACTTCAGACCTCCCTTATTAAACTCCAATCAATAATTCCCTGGTAAGTGCCTGTACGAAATGGCTCTTTTGGCATGGTTACCCACCCCACAAACTTATTGCCTGATGTTGATGCTAATGTGATTGAGTGTGTGCTGGGATCCTGCTGACCAGGCCCCAGCACCAGTGTTCTTTCTCTAAAATGTACCATTGTTTCCACAACTGGCACACAGCTAAGTCCCTTGTAAAAGGTACCAATGGTAGCAAGGGCTCTGTGACCAGGGAGGGTCCCTAAGGGTTGCAGCATGTATTGTGCCACCCTAAGGGACCCCTCACCAAGCACATGCACACTGCCATTGCAAATTGTGTGGCCTGGTGGGTAGAAAAAGGTAAAGTCGACATGGGACTCATTCCTACCTGTGGCATAGGTAATTCACCACTCTAGAAGGCCTTACAGCCATAAGGCAGGGTGCTTTATATCACAGGTGAAGCATAACTTCATGAGCAATATGCCCCTACAATGCCTAAGTCCATTCTTAGACATTGTAAGTTGAGTGTGGCCATATTAAGTACATGGGCTGGGAGTTTGTCATTATGAACTCCACAGCTCCATGATGGCTTCACTGAAGGCTCGGAAATTTGGTATCAAAATTCTCAGCACAATAAACCCACACTGATACCATTATTGGCTTTATTGTACAATGCACACAGAGGGCATCTTAGAGATGCCCCTCTATTTTACCCAACCCTTTAGTGCAAGACTGACCAGCCTGTGCCAGCCTGCCACTAACGGACACATTTCTGACCCCATGGGGTGAGAGTCTTTGTGCTCTCTGGGGTCAGGAAAAAAGCTCCCAACTGCAGGAACTGTAACACTTGGTGGTGAGCCTCAAAGGCTCAGGCCTCCAGTTACAGTGCCCCAGGGCACTCCAGCTAGTCGAGATGCCCCCTGAGACCAAGCCCCACTTTTGGCAGTAGGTCTGTCAGGAAAATTAGGAAAAACACTTAGGAGTGACCACTCCAGCTGGGACCACCCCTAAGGTGTCCAGAGCTGAAGTGACTCCCTCCTTGTAGAATCCTCCATCTTGTTTTGGAGGACAGGGACTAATAGGGAAAGGAATGTGCCCCCCTCCTCAAAGGGAGTGGGCACAGGAAGGGTGTAGCCACCCTAAGGGACATTAGCCATTGGCTACAGCCCTCTTACCCCTGTAATGCCCCTAAATCTAGTATTTAGGGGAACCCCTGAACCTTACTCACCAGGTTGCTGCTGACCTCAAAAAGAAAGAAGAAAAAAGAAGGACTGCCAAGCCGACGCCAGCAGTAAAGATTCCAGATGGCAGCCGACTTGGCCCAAGCCCTACCAGCCTGTCTGCAGCTTCAAAGACCCCTGCTCCAAGAAGGCGATGCATTCTGCAGTGCCAGTGACCTCTACAAACCCTCAGAGGACTACCTGCCCAGCAGAGAACCAAGAACTCCTGAGGACAGCGGCCCTGTCCAGAAGAAACCTCAGAAAAGGACTCCAGAACTGGCCAGAGTCCAGGTGGCCTACCAGTTTGGAGAACATCCCCAGGTGATTCCGACCTCGAGATCACCCTGGGTCGACCCCTCCTGGTCAACACGATGACGCCTGCAGCCTGAAATCCAGAGGACCCCCCTGACTGCAACCGGATCAGAAGAAGATACCCGACACCCAAGGAGACCCCTGCACCCCAGCCCCCTCTCCTTAAGGAATCTAACCAATGTTCCTGCAACGTCCAGCAGTCGCCTCCACTACCTGTCCAGTCTTTGGTTTCCTGGAACCGATCTCCTGGACCCAGCATGCAGCATCTTTTGTGACCACCCCCAGGGTCCCCTTATTGAAAAACATTGGGTGCCCAACTCTGTGTTTGCACCCTGCCCCACCCCGCACCTGAGCCACTGAGGTTTGGGTGTTTGGTGTGAACCTCTGGCCCACCCAGTGCTGACCTAAACCCCCAGGCCTGTGTCCTGGAACCACGGATAATTACCTGCAATCTGCTTTCTACTGAACAACCCTAGTCCTCATAGGATTCCATTGAAAACACTATGCCAGCTTTGACCTCTGCACCCAGCGGGCTCCGTGTTGCTGGTGGTCCACCTTTGGGGTCAGCCTAAACTTTGACCTGTGGACATCCTATACCCAGAAGACTAGAATCTTAAGTTGTGTACTTACCTGTTAACAGTACTAACCCCCAAACTCTATTGACTCCTATGAAAATTTGCACTGTCAACTTTTGAAACCGAAAAGTGTTGCTTACTTGTAAACTGCTTTATCTGCAAAAACCAAAGTACATTTGATACATATGTTGGATACCTGTTGACAACTGTACTTACCTGCAACAAAGAGCTTCTGGCTCTAGAAATAAAGTAACAAAATATATTTTTGCTATATAAAACAATTGGCCTGGATTTAGTCATTGAGTGTGCGCCTCATTTCTTGACACTGTGTGTACAACAAATGCTTTCCACTACCCTCTGATAAGCCTAACTGTCCAACCAAATTACCACAAAAGAGAACAGTATTATCTACTTTAGCCTTTGGGGAACCCCTGGACTCTGCACGCTATACCTCTTTTTGTTATAGCATATACAAAAGCCAGCTTCCTACAGTACCTTCCCCATTCATGATTCTTCAATGGCCCCATTGTTTATGTATGTTATCACATTAAACTTCAGTACCTTTTATTGTATGAAAGATATCAAGGCATGTTACTCTTCGTTTTGCGAATACATGATGCTCTTAATATCATTCAATGTTTTGAAGCTGCTGTTGGTCAGTTTGTAAATCACAAATACTGTGATCAAAGAAATATTAATTTGGAGGGAGCATGATACAGAACTAGATCATTTAAATCAAAAGAGTGCCATTTGTTTTCTTCTACCACTATTTCACTAACTTCAGCTGAAAACACATTGTCATAGGATAACAGTACAATTCTTAATTTGCTTAGTACTTTCTATGGCTCACCAGAGTTTACATTCCAGTACACAGCTCATAGATTCAACTCCACAAATCAGATACTTTTGCTTCCACTATACAGCAGACACATGTTTCGCCTAATGTACAGCTTCATCAAGGCTTCAAATACGAGGTCACACTTTGTACATCTCAATTTAAGTATATTCTTGGTATCTTCATTCATTCTTGTTTGATTATCTGTTGTACCGTCATTATTCAGAAAGCCCTGGGATAAGGGTATTTTCATTCAATGTTAATGGCACATGCACACCACAGCATTCTTTTTCTTTAAACGTCTGTTTTGTTTGCCAAAGCATTCTTGTATGAAACAAGAATGCTGTGATGTGCAAGCCATTATCAAAAACACATGCCCCTGCTATATAGTGAAACAGAAAGCAACTGATTTTTATGGAATTGAAGCTATGAACTGTATAGTGGAATGAAACCTATGATGCACCACAGAATGCAACAAGTGAATCAGGAATTGGACTATGATCGTTGGATGACACTTGTTATCTAAAGTAAATAAAATAGTGAAAGAACATTTTTTACACTGTTTTGATTTCAATTATCTGTTTTTTACTTGTTTTGCCGCTGAAATCATATTTACTTGCTTGTGAACTGAAAATAACACCAAGAGGGTAGCTGGTGCAGGAATCTGAGTACTGGCTGAATAGTCTCTAACACACTAATGTTTTTTTAATGCCATAATGTTTAAAAATACTTGTTTTCCCCTCATAAAGTCAATATTATTAGCCTACACTTAACACAGACTACACAATATCAACTATCAACATACTGCACGTTACTTAGATGTGGAGTTAAGAATAGTAAATCTGTAGTTCCCTATGAAAACTTACCTTGGAGATACAACTTGGATCGCCAAAAAAAAGAAAAAATAGCGCTCAGGTCATTTTGTAGGCATGCACGTTTGGTTTGTGATTACTTTTTTCTCTTGTTTTTTTGTCCATGTAGCACAGTAACCGGGATGCTATACAGCATGGCTAAAACCAATGGTAAAGCCAGTAGGTCCCAAAGGCGAGAACTATTAGCTTTGCCAATGCTTGCTCTTTATGGAATGTAGGCTGTCATGCAGAAAGCAGTTCTTTTACTATATCTTTTCCTACAGTAATGGATATGTATTAAACATGTTCATGCACTATATTTTTGAGACTTAGGGCCTGATTACAACTTTGGAGGAGGTGTTAATCCGTCCCAAAAGTGACGGTAAAGTGACGGATATACCACCAGCCGTATTACGAGTCCATTATATCCTATGGAACTCGTAATACGGCTGGTGGTATATCTCTCACATTTGGGACGGATTAACACCTCCTCCAAAGTTGTAATCAGGCCCTTAGTGTTAAAAAATCCATGAAAGAACAAATTCAGACGTGGTGCTCTGTTTGTTTTCTCCAAATGTTTCTGGCCAGAAATTCCACGCAATCAAAATAGTACTGGGAAAAAATAAAATAAAAATCCTTTAATCCACAGTCATGAGTCATGTTAAAAAAAAACTGAAGTATGCCGACCTTCCATAACTATGTAGACCAGCACCCTTTCTAATTTATCGAAGAATCGTGTTTTGCCTTACAAAAGAGACACAAAAAACCCACCTCCTACAAAAGTTCCAAATGGAATCTAAATAATGATTAGTTACCCGTTGAGCAAACACAGAAAATTCCAATCTATATATAATATGGGGAAATATCCCTTTATTATACAACTTATAAATGATAACACACATTTATATGTAAATAAACGTTAACAAGGCAGCCTGGAAAACTCTCTTTCAAACAACAGTCATACTCACCTATACCTTACACAGCCATACAATAAAAAATAAATAGGAAGGACAACTAGCTGAATCCAGTACAGACAGGTGTCAATCTATGTAGTCATTCTTTGTACATATTATATTAATCATATCCAATTTGCATGCAATCAATTCCTGTTAAGTCAATTTGCTTGTAATACCAAAATAATTCTTTAGATCAAACAAGTCTATGAAAAGATATAATGATAATTTCTCCTTGGATAGTCTCAAACTAGGATGGTACTGGACATCAAGTACTGTCATTCTCAATCCAGAAAAACGAGTTCTTCATCCTCGCCAACCATGCCAATCATACCAACGTACGTTTCGGTGTGAAGTGGCCAGAAGGCCACACACCTTCCTCAGGGCATTAAGATAGTGTCCAAAGTTGGTTAAAAAGTATAGAAAGGGAGGTTCCGTCCAATCAATCAGGCTCTGAACAAATTATAGAAAACAAATTATATAATGCTCAATCCAGTATTCATAATATATCCCTGCATCACACACTCAGTGATAGGCACCGACACACCTTAATTGTGAGAGAACCACAAACTTCCATGTGAGAAAGAATGAAAAAGGAAAATAATATAATTTAATAAAAAGTGCTCAGGAAATAGTACACATTAACCACCAAAGAGTGATGACCCTATTCAGACAACGAAAGGCACCACCAGTCACAATACCCAAAATAGATATAAGATGACAACAAAGAAAAGAATCATTCAAGAAGACTGTGGAAGCTCACCTAAAGATGTAAATAGATCTGCACATAGTCTGGGTATCCAGCAGATTATCCTATAACCTGTGACCATGTCATGATATTATAGTGTATATAGCTGGTCCTGCAAGAGACCAAAGCAGACAGAGCTTAAAAGATAACTCATATATCCCTAAACTCTCCTGAACTGGGGATGGAGGATAGCAAATAACAATACACATAGAAAATGCTAGGGGGATGGATTAATTAGAGAGCCATCAAAACATTATTCTCGTACTAGCCCCAGACTATAGACATTATGGCCCTCATTACGACCTTGGTGGCGCCGGGCAGCCGCCAATGCAGCCATACCCCCACCGCGGCCATTTGGAAATCCCCGCTGGGCCGGCGGGCGGAAACGTAGTTTCCCGCATGCCGGCCCAGCGGGGATCTCGGCCGCAACACAGGAGCCGGCTCCAAGTGGAGCCGGCGGTGTTGCGGCTGTGCGACGGGTGCGGTTGCACCCGTCGCGCTTTTCACTGTCTGCTTAGCAGACAGTGAAAAGCTGCACGGGGCCCTGTCAGGGGCCCCCAGGGTCCCCGCAACTCCCTGTACCGCCAGCCTTTTCCTGGTGGTTCAAACCGACAGGAAAAGGCTGGCGGTAGGGGGACTCGTAATCCCCTGGGCAGTGCTGCTAGCAGCGCTGCCCTGGCGTATTACTACCGCCGGGGCCATTGTGGCGGGAAACCGCCGGCCCTGTTAGTGCGACCGCGGCGCTTCCGCCGCGGTCGTAATGACCTGGGAAGCACCGCCAGCCTGTTGGCGGTGCTTCCGTCATAACAGCCCTGGCGGTCTTCGACCACCAGGGTTGTAATGACCCCCTATATATCTTGTGTAATCATAAGAAGGAAACATGCTACACTATAGCGATCCACATGTTTTGCTTTAACCTACAGCAGAACTAAGCCTTTTTCTCCTAACCTCCAGCAGAACTAAGCCTCATTCTCTTAACCTCCAGCAGAACTAAGCCTCGTGTTCATGCTTCATCACCATCCAAAATCTTAATTTCAAAGGCATAGATATTCAGGGCGTGGTGATGGCAAATCACTTATTTTCAAGGTACAAAAAACAATGACCATAAATAGTTCCTTAACTTTCTCATTTAATTAACCATCTATTACAGGCAGTCAACTCTACTATTTTATAAGTGCGAAAAGAGAAAGTACGTGAAAAAGGTGCAGAGTGAACTTGAAGAGTTTCGATCAGCTGCCTTGTCTTTATCAAAGGAAATCCAAGCCGCCATTTTCTTTTGCTTATATACCTACCCATCTAAGAAACAACACGGCAGCCTCTCCACAGACTAAGTTAAGTGTGAAATTAGCTCTGGCTTAAAGCTGTATGCTGTGAATTGTGCATGAATATACCCAGCTGCCTTCGAAATAGTACTCATTCTATATATCCAAAGAAGAGCATTTCATAGAAGAGATTGAATGCATATCTCAGCAATACTATTTGACCTGAAAACTCGTGCATGCCATACAGTGGCCGCTGCTGACATTTCAAAGTGGTGGGGCGAGCCAACTTCCACTGAGAGTGTGTCTGGTGGCGCCTGCCATTAATTGTTTAGTCCAAACCTATAAAACGGGTTATCCCATCTCGGATGAGCGTTTTATGTAAAGAGCAAAGCACAGAAGCCAGTCCCAGTTTATACTGTGCACTAAGGCCCATATTTATACTTTTTTTGCACCGCATTTGCATCATTTGTTGACGCAAAAGCAGCGCAAATTTACAAAATATGGGGGCATATTTATACCCTGTTTGCGCTAAATTAGCGTCTTTTTTTACGCTAACTCAGCGCAAACTTAACTCCATAGTTATATTTTGGCGCTAGACACGTCTATCACCAAAATATTGGAGTTAAAGTCATTTTTTGCCTGCGGAAAACTACCTTGCGTCAATGAGATGCAAGGTAGGTGTTCCAGGGCTAAAAATGACTCAAAGACCCTAGTGCCTCATTTATCCTCCCGTGCAAAAATGGTGCACGGGAGAGAGGCGGGCCTAAATAATGGGGCTAAGCTTGCTTAGTGCCATTATTTAATGCATGGGTCAGGACAGGCATTAGGGAACCTGTGGGCCCATTGAATAAGACCACAGGTGCCCTCCCCCGGCCCCTGGGACGCCCCCACCCACACCAAAGGGACAGCGGAGGATGGGGGACCCCATCCCAGATAAGCACAGGTAAGAAGACGTAAATATTTACCTTTTTTTAAAGTGCCATAGGGGGGCCTAACTTGGGCCCTCCTACATGGCACTGTGCTCAAAGGCCATGCCCAGGGGACTTAAGTCCCCTGGGCATGGCCATTGGGCTGAGGGGGCATGACTCCTGTCTTTACTGAAACAGGAGTCATTTCCATGGGGGAGTCATGTAGTATGGATGGTTTTGCATCAGAAAATGATGCTAGGTTGGTTAGAGTAATCTTTTTTTATGCTAACCTGCCTAACATCATTTTTTGGTGAAAAACTCCCTTCCACCATACCGCCAGGTCCACCCAGCTAACTTTATTTTTTTTACGCTAGCCTACCCTCTGCACCGGCTTGCACCATTCCATAAATATGATGCCCTGCTTTTGCTCAGAAATGGTGCAAGCCGGTGCTAAACTTTTTGGTGAAAAATTGCGTTAGTGTAGTTTTGCACAAAAAAGTATAAATATGCCCCATAGTTGTATTTTGTAAGTTTTTGTGCCGTTTTTGCATCAAAAAATTATGCAAGTGTGACGCAAAAAAAGGATAAGTGGTTTATACACTGATACAAGCACGAGTGTGCAGTATTCACGTCATTCACAGTTTATGCTGGTATTTTGCTTAAATACATACTCACTGAAAATGTGTATGAAAACATGGGCTCTTGATATTAGGTTCTCCAGGCTGTGCAGAAACAGCCAGGCTGGTGTTGAGGCAGTCTGCCTTTCAGCACAATGATTCCGAATGCTCTTGGATGTATTAAAACATGCAAATCTTCCTGATGTCCTGAGCGTCCACCAGAGCCTGGAAGCATACATGGGGGGGGGGGGGCTCTGGATGAGTCAGTGATCTGTTTAGGCACTAGCTGGGACTTAGAGATTTAAAGCAGTGCACATGGGGCACAAGAGCCCAGCATTGGTGTTCTGGTGCTTTCTCCAGTTCTACGAGCATAGCCCGGGTGAAGTGACGTTCACAGAACCAACTCTCCTAAAAAAATCCAGCGCTGCTCTCATGCTGTTACCAGCATGAAAGCAGCACCAGGATTGGTTGGACCGGCTGGCTCACAGCTCATACTGGCATTAGGGGCCTGTGCTGTATCTACCCGGCTGTATAACACAGCTCGAGCTGGAGAAGTTTAAACTGCGTATATCAGGCTGACCATCTCAAGACATCCCGACAAATTGAAATGCTCAGTTTAAACTGGTGTAGCCAGGCATCACTCCTCCCTGCTCCCCAGTGGTGGAACGTAAAATGATGTGGCCCTCCTGCAGAATGTGATCAGGGACCCCTAAGTCTCATATATCACACATATTCATTGGCCTCAGGCTGACTGCGGCCCCGTAAAGGTGAAGAGCCCCCTGAAGGTTTGAAGCCTACCCTGCACTGCATGGGCCCGTGTTACGCCCCTGAAATGGCAGAATGGACAACCATGACATTGAATAAGGAACGCCACCTCCACGAGAGAAGAAACGCAAGCACATTTTTAAGTTTCTGAATTTTGGGGTAATTTAGGAGAGATTGGTCCAGCATAGGCACATTCTCAGGGTACCGGTTGCTACCCTGGTGCCCATTTCAGCTTAGAAATTCATTTTATTTGATTCCATTCCTTATTGTTTGCTTTTCATAACACCACTTTCATAGAGGCAACACTGGCTGCGCGGTAAAAACACCCTAGAATGTAACTGAAGCCAATATATACAAAAATCACAAATTAATTTCCATACGTTACTCAAATACATATTTGTTCAATTTGCTTATCTTAAAGGTGACACCTTCAGCGTTCGTATAAAATGTTTTGAATGGCATGGAGTGACAATTAATAACATGTCAACATTATAATAATATTCCTAGGGGGTTCCTTCCTTGTGTCAATGCTATAGTTTTGTGTATCTGTTCCTTTCTGTTTCTTGTTTTAGATTTTACATTTCTAAATGTTTTTGCTCTTTCCACCATAGCAAGCTTCCGCCCATAATCCTTCGGAAAAAGACATGCACACCCTGGCCTGCTCCCACAGATTTGTTAATCAGTTTGCATCTCACCTTTCATCTTCTTTCCAGGGTGTGAGAAACAGCACTTCAACAGCATGTGTGTCAATGATAGAGTGCACATTTAGGTCAGGCACTTTACAGTCTGCTATTTATGGGCACTTCACAGAGTATCAGAATTACCATAGAGTATCATTAACACCACTGGAACACAGAGCATGATGCAGCTATCCTTGCTATTTCTGTGCCGTTGGCAGGCAGTACACCCAAAACCACCCATTTCTGTGCATCCACGACAAGTGCCTGAAGGAATAGTCCTAGCCCACCCACACCAACCCAGCCCCTACCCCAGGAAACTGGCTTTCTATTCTTCAATCTTAACGCACAGAGTCCTGCATCATTAAAACACTCTTTCATTGTCAAACCTGCCCGTTTTCCATTTCTATCCTTCTACTCCCAAGCTACATTCTCAAACATTCTTCTGGCGTTTGCTGTGTTATCATCCTGGTTGGCACAGCTCTCAATTGCCGACCCAATGAGTGAACTGTGCTGAGAGCCCCCCCCCGCACCGCAGGGGCTGCTGGGGCTATTGTTACACCATAGGTGCTCCCAGTCTGCATTGCAGCAAAGGCCCTGCCCCCCCAATGCCCTAACACTCCTTTCTGGCGGCTGGCAGAGCAAAAAAAATATGGTAATAAAGTCACTTTAGAACCATTTTATTATGCACTTTTTTCTGTGCCTACAGCAAGGGGGGGCGTTGTTCATAGAAACACATGCACGTCTTCTTCAGTATTTAATTCACTAGGCACTTTTGAGTCTAAAAAATATGTTACAAGGCTCCATTTTTCAGCAATATGGATACAATTTTTTAACTGGAATACTAAACAAATAAACCTATTTGTTACACCAGACACAAAATTCAAGGAATCAACCAGAGAAGATCATGAGGGATCTTTAGCAGTTAGCGGAAGTTTCATAAGTGATGCCCTTGAAATTATTCATCTGGAAGGAAGCCGATTCCAGGGAGACCTAAGAAATCCACATATTTCTAAGAATTGGACAACTTGAGAAAAATAAATTGGGTTTACTCATTTTGTTACCACAAATGCACTTTATTCAAATGCTGTAGTACAAGGGTGTGCAGCGCTGACCATGTGCTGGAGATGAGCCATGATCTTCAGCATATCCATTTGAGAAAAGTGTAAATACCAAGAGAACATACAGGAAGGGAATTCATTGGTATAGGGAATGCACCAATTCTAGGACAGTGAGGCAAGTGCTTCAAAACCTTATCGGGGGTAGTA
Source organism: Pleurodeles waltl (assembly GCF_031143425.1). NCBI lineage: Eukaryota > Metazoa > Chordata > Amphibia > Caudata > Salamandridae > Pleurodeles > Pleurodeles waltl. Next base: position 412,851,005 of record NC_090443.1, on the reverse strand, counting down.
TGAGCTATGCAAATGCAATAACAATACAATACAATGTCAAGCTCACTAGAAGAATTTTGGACTGATATACAAATCGCAACAGAGAGTTACTGATATGTTCTTTGGAAGAGACAGAGACATTTTACTATAGGAGAGGCCGACACTCGAACAGGGAGAACCCATTACAGGTGGTATGGCAGGAAGATAGGCACACAGGCATAGGATGAAACTGGAGTCAGACACGCCAATATTGGGACAGGGATACACCGTCATGGCCTACCTATGCATAAGGCCTAGTTTGCATTGACTTTGGCCATCATGAAATAACACTCAATGCTTCCTAAAAACATACTCTTTACCAACCCTGCACAACAAACCAGGGAGCTACTTACTCTACTGCCCATGACAGCTCTGCAGGGTCAGGGAAGAGTAAAAAGCACTGTACAAAGGTTAAGATACAAAAAACACACAGTACAAAATCAACAGCATCACTGCATTTCGAACACGGAAAGGATGAGAGTTCCTTTGAAGACACTGGCGGGGCTTGATGGCTGTTATGAAGCATCTGCTCCAACATTGCAATGTATGTATACCTCTGCCTCCGTAATTGGGGGAGAACCTACTGCCCTCTATTATTGTTTGCCTCTTTTGCTGAGTCCTAATCTGACTACTGAATGTCACCTTTTACTGACTGGAATAACCTCCGCCTAGGTCATAGAGAAAATCCTGCTTATTTCATTTTATTTAGCATTATTTAGAATACTACCACCTGAGGGTATTTAGATGCTTTACATTTTACAGTCCAATCTTTAAATATAAGCTAAGAGAAAACAGAGGGGAATAAGAGTCAACATCAGTGAAGAGCAGGAGGCATGAAGATGCTGGGAGGAATAAATGAAGCAAAGGAGGTGGTCGAGCAGGAAGAGAGAGAGCTGGGTGTGAGGGTTCTGAGGAGTCTAAGTATAGATATGTCTTAAGCTGTTTCCTGAAGTTAAAAAGAGGTGGCTGAACTCCGGTGTTGATTTATTGTAAATCCCGTGCTGTTGTTGCCCTACCACAAGAAGCTGCCATTTTGATTGGATGCCATTTTGGTCTTGGGACCATAAGTCTGTAGAATGTTCCAGCTACATACGCCTAGGTATGTCCACGTGACCTGATACTAGACTGCTCACCAATCTATCTAGGAAGCTTTCTGCCAAGCCGGCGCTTGTAAAACTTCATTGGCTGCCTATAAAACAACATATCCAATTTAAAGCACTATGCCTGGTCCATAAAGCCCTACATGATAGGGGCCCCTTTTTTCTCCGACATTCTTTTTCCATCTACACTCCTCCTAGACTTTTGCACTCATCTACCTCCCGCCAAGTACTTATAGCACGAACTAAGAAATCTTGGGGAGGGAATTCCTTCACTGATAAAGCCGCTCGGCTATGGAACTCCCTTCCTCTTGAGCTTCGACACGAGGCTTCCGAGCTCCTATTTAGGAAGAAATTAAAAACTATTCTTTTTGCTGGCAATTCTATGACCTAATCCTTTCCTCTCTTTTCCTCCTTGGACTCTTCATGTACTTCAGCGCTAGGATGCCCCTGGGTATCTATGCGCTTTACAAACTTATAAACTCAAACTCAAACTTACAATACCACAAAAAACAACCGCAGCATTCCACCTTTCTAAAAGGTACGATTGGAACAGTTTTCCTATTCTTTTAGGTCACCTTCACCACCTGCTTGAGAGCTTCGGGATCAAAGTCAGAGCCGAACCCTTGACAAGGGAAGTCGGGATTGCAGATGCTCCTTCCGTCCGTCAGCCGATACCAGAGAGGGGTGCAGTGTATTTTTGCAGGGTTTGTCCCCTGCAACAGGGAAGGTTGTTTATTTACAGTATGACAAATTAAATAAGGATTAGACTCCTTCAAAGCTGTTCTTGCAGTAATGTTCTTTATTTTTTAGTTCTGTTTGGGTGAATTCTTATAGAAAAAGCACTGGCAAGTATTAGATACACGCTAGAAATATTAAAAATGGCATACGCGATTGCTCAGGTCATGATATTTATCAGCATAAACAAATTGTTGGCATCCATTTTGGGATCAGGATGGGCAAAGGTAGCATATAAATGTCAACGGGGTAACCAAGAGGTTTGCCCTTGGTTACCCCTGTCACATACCTTGTACCCTTCATCTCAGGGGTCCTGAAGACAGGGGAAAGAACAGAAACTGTTCAAGACTCTAGGAGTCATGTTACCTTTTTGTAGTTTCACCTCTCTATCCCTATACTAGACACGTGGTGGCAAATTGGAGGCTGGTTAGGGTCTAAGCGTTCAGCAAGGGTTAAACTGTGTGATGTCATTGAGGGATCAAATGGTGCCTGACCTCACTTCCGCTGATATGGCGAATCGAATCTATGAGCCTCACGTCTGCTATTTTGGAGAATCAGCTTTATGCACCTCACAACAGCGCTCTGTAATTCCCAAAGGTCCCAGTAACACCATCCACGAGAGCACTGTGGGTCTGGAGCTTTTCACCCAGACTATTTGCATGCTCAAAGCGATGACATATGCGGCTGAAACACTGGCAGAAAATGGAGAAAGATGGGTGAGAATTGGGGCAGTAGCATCGTTTTCCACATGTTGCCTTCAAAAACATATAATCAGGAGTATGGTATTTTTGCCCAACCGGAACAAATAAATCCTGTGTTACCAGTAGTTCCAAAGGGGAGAAGGGTAGAAATACTGGGCAGTTTTCTGGCCTGCTCTTAGATGAGCCTGCGTCTATTTGCCACTTTACTGAGAACATAGCTTGTATTCACCAAGTGACCCGACGTTCAAAAATCCTCATTCCATCGTTCGTACATATCTATCTTGCTTCAACATCTTTGTTATTTTGTATTGCGTTTCATCTGTGCTCATTGCCACAACAGGTATCCTTGTTGCGGCGCAGATTTTAAATGTTAACAAGGGAGTTTTTAGAGTGAAACAGGAGACCTTATTCACAAAGGTAAAAACTTTTGTGTAAGTTTACAATTGTTTGATATTCACAAAGGAATTTTACGAGTAGTATCTTCACGACTGCAGAACCTCCACACATAAAAAATAGGACTTTCCTTTGCTTTTGTTGCAATGGTCTGTTAGAAGCTCTGTAAAATATGTTGAAAAACGGTGTCCACTTCCTCTTGCTAGTTATACCCCTGGTATTCTTTAAGAATGGAATTCTCTTGGGTTCACCTTTGGGTATTTTTATATAACAACCTCAATCTCTAAACTATCAAGTATTACTTATTAAGAACTTCCTCTCATCAAGGTTGAGTCCACCCTGGAAGTACCAACTTGTCAGGCTAGGATGAGGTCACCTATGATGAAGCATGTCACAAAAGTGTGGGTGAGGGTTCTTTGTCCAACTTATACTGTATTGTTCAGAAGATAAGGTCAATGCATGACTGCAGAATACCTTTGAGCCACATCTCATTTTTTGTGGTCTGATGTAAAGATGTTAGAGTATGCGCAATGATTTTGAGTAACTAACTCTTCCTAAGTGATCAGTGGCGTAGCTTAGTCAATAAGATGGGAGGCGGGTGTGAGCTTCAGTTTTTCCCATAAATCCCAGTGGGATATCGTGTTAAACTAGTCGCGGCTGGTGTTGGGGCAAAGTGGTCATGCGGGGAGGGTGGGGTTTTAGGTGGCCATGCACAAAATAAAAACAAAAAAACATACTTCAGGCTCCACCGCAGGCACAGGCTCCCAGACTGCCCTGCGGCCAATCCTAACACTGCTCTCAAGCTGCTGGAAGCATGAGAGCACCGTCAGGATTGGCTTGAGAGCCCTCGATTTGCGCTCTCAGGTGGACTGGGAGCCTGTTCCTGCTGTCTCCCTCCTGGCAACACAGCTCAGGTTGGAGACAGCTCAGTGCGCATGTCGGTTTGGCCATCTTGAGATTGCCAGCCAAACCCACATGCACACTGACAGCAGTGCCACCGCTCCTTCTCCCTGTCTGTCATCCCCCATGGCCCGCCCCCTAGAAAAATAAAACGATAATAAACATGGTTTATTATAGGTTTTTTTTTAAGTTTTGCAGCTGCTGCTCGCGGGGGGGGGCAACTCTCCTCCCCCATTGCTGAAGAGCTGTCGCGGGTTAAAACACATTATTTGAGAAGCAGGACATGGGGGGGTTTGGGGCAGTGGAAAGGAGGAGGGAGGATCGGTAGGGGCATTTGAAATGCCATTTTTCTAACTAATCAACATTTATTTTTTAGGCCTTCCAAACAGAGAAGAGTGTGTGTGTGTGTGTATGTTTGTCAGTTTGGGCATGCAAAAGACCCAGGTAAAATCCGACAGGCACCTCACCATATCTGACTGAAAGCCCTTGTACCCAACTACTTACTACAGAATAAAAAATGTAGGGGTGTGCAACACCAAAAACGCCCTCCTCAAACTACAACCCTGAGGTTATTTAGTTGTTATGTGGTCTCCCAACATATACTCTCTTTCTTACATAGAAAGCAAGTATGTCTAGTACTAATCAATGGCATACTTTTTCAAATTGTCCTTTTTTGCTTGTAAAGGGAGGGCACCACATTCATTAAGGGAAAAGCTTCATCTAGAGGGCAAGGATGTGAATGTCTAGGTTTCTCAGTACATAGTTTTAAGATGTGACCATGTTACGAGATAGGTCAGATTATGCCCATCACCTCATCAATCAGTTTAATTTCAGCCATCTTCTGTTTGAAAGAGTATATAACCATAAACCTGGGTCCCAATAAAAGATGCATGCCATGTCAGATCAGGAAAATATGGAACAGAAAATATTGTTTGGTGTTTCTACAGCAGTTTCATACACCTTGCAAAACCTAAGACACATTCTTGATGGTCCTATTACATCATTTATATAGTGCTTCATACCCCAGGCAGGGTCACAGAGCATTCTGATTTCCACTGGGGCCCTGGGTATCCTTTGGAGTGATGGTTGAAAGGGTGTTGTCTGTAGTTTGGTCCATGTGGGACAAGCAGGCTGAGGGATTTGAGCAACGTGGTGGAAGCACTGCATTCCCAAAGTCCCTACAGATAAGCTTGAAATGTAGCTGAGAATGTGAGAGTAGACACCTTCACACATGCAAGAATTTACCAACTTTAGGGTGAACAGTATAGTGTGCAGAACCTGCTTTTAATGTGCATCTGTTGGATCTATTTGGGTATATGGACTACACTCAGCAGAATCACAAAACCCAACTCATTTGAGGTTCAGTTAAATCAGAAAAGGAGTACTATATGGAGTCTACGGAGGGCAACAGAGGAGTTCACCCCAGAGACTGAGGGCCAGCCCACTGGAGGCACTGTTAAGCCCCCAAAGAAGCACTACATGGAGTCCACCAATCATTGATAAAGGATCAGCCTATTGGGGGCACTGTTAAGCCACCAAGGGACTGCTACATTGAGTCCACCTACCAGTGACTGAGGACAAACCCACTGGAGGCATTGGTAGGCCACCAAGGGGGTGCCACATAGAGTCACCCAGGAACGACAGGGTACCAGCCTATTGCGGACAATGTTAAGCCACCAAGGGACTACTACACCTTTGAGTGACTGAGGATCAGCCAATTGGAGACACAGTTAAGCTCCAAGGGAATGATGCATGGAGTCCACCCAGGAACAACAGAGGGCGACAGAGAACCAGCTTACTGCAGGCACTTTTCAGCTACAAAAGGAGTGCTACACAGAGTCACCCAGGAACAACAGAGCACCAGCCCACTGCTGGCACTGTTAAGCCACTAATGGAGTGCTACATGGAGTCAACCTATCAGTGATTAATGACCAGCCAATTGGCGGCACAGTTAAGTCACTAAAGGACTGCTACATACATTCCACCGAGGAGCAACAGAGGTTCAGCCCATTGAAAACATTGTTAAGATGGAACGCAAAATAACCTACAGCAAAGTTTCACATCTGCGGCTATGAAAAAAATAATCTTATGACGGTCTCATCATGGCCTCCTTACTTGTTCGCACTTTTTGCCCATTTGTTTTGTCACAGAAAACATAGGAGAATGGCTTCCTACTGCTAACAAGCATTTGCAATACAAGGTCTCGCACTTGCATGAGTTAGAGCTATTGGCATTGTAAATTCATAACTGGACTTCTTTGCCACATAAATTGGTCAATCCTGCCTCATAATTTCGTTTTTTCCTGCCATATAATTGCAGTGGCCCTGCATATAACTAAAGCACTTCCATTTACCTTCCTCCTCTATCTGCAGCAAAAAATGAAAATGTTGCCATTTAGCATTTCAATTTAAATCTGCCATGCTAATTCAAATAGAATACCACTTTTACCACCTCACCATCAGACTTGCTGCCTGGCTAACACAATTCCCCCAAAAAAGACACAAGACAGCCACAGAGAAGTAACAAGAGAAATAAACTAGAAGCGTCACCTAAACATGCCAAGATTATTCAAACAGTCACAATGTAATAAGGTTACGTTGGCCTGAATTATGGTAAAAAATACGCAATTATCATATAAGCCTTTATCAGAAATAAACGTTTGGCATTAGACTGTCATGCTCAAAACTGTCCCTAGAGGGCACCATTACAAAAATGTCATTTATAAGAAGCATGGTCATGTAACCATATTGTTAGCCCCAAGAGGGGATAACCCCATGAAAGATATCAAAGGAGAAAGTAATGCAGTGTAACCATATACTTAGCCCGTAGGGGGCAATTTTTAGGGCTAGCAGGCCTACTGCAATGATATTACAAACAAGGGATTTAAAACAAAACTTCTCCCAGCTATAAAAGTTGTAGCCACGAGAAAGCTTAAAAGACAGTGAATGGTAAGAGGGGTTATTATTTCGGGTTCCACATTAACATAGTGTGGAGATTGAGAGATAATGTAAACAGAAAGAGTGTTTTGAAGGTGGTCACATTGTCCTAGGACCACCACAGGGTGAGTTATGAGCAAAAATTGTTTTGTAAAAGTAATGCCCTGCAAAGCATTATTGGACAAGTTTCCATACCACAAATATTTTAATATGTTGATATTACTGTAGTGCTTAGAACAGCTCCTAGAGGATTCCACCATGAAAATAGCATTTGTAAGAAACATGGTCATATAACTGTATAGTTAGCCTCTAGAAGGCATAAACACACAAACAAATGGTAGAAAGTAATGCAGTACAACCATATATTTAGCCCATAGAGGACATAGCACATTACACATATTCAGGGTTAATAGGCCTATAGCAATGATATTACAAAGAAGGCTCTTAAAACACAACCTACTCTCAGCTGTAAAACAAAAGTTCCATCCATAAGAAAGATTAAATAGATACTGAATGGTTGGAGGGATTATTATTTTGGGGCCCCCACTAACCTAGTGTGGGGACCCAAAGCTGATGTAGACAGAAAGAGCACGTTGTTGTGGACGTTTTGGTGGTGGTCCCATTGTCGTAGGACCACCACAGGTTAAGTTATGAGAAAAAAAAATTTGAAAGCGAATGCTTTTAAAGCATTATGGGATGAGTTTCCTGAGTGGAGTAAATATTGTAGGATCGGCTCTTCCGCTGTGAGAGCCGCTTTTGCTTTGAGGATTTCTGTTTTAGTAAAGCATTTATCAATTTCAAGTGTTTTAAGGGGAGAGCCACAAGAAATTTCTCTGATTAGGTAACTGTGAACAATATAACCAGCGCTCTAATATCGCTGATCAAGTTCACGCTGTTGTGCCTGTTCGTGCTGTGAGTGCCATGACTGCCATGCAGCTTGAAGGGGAGAGATAAAAGAAATATTTGAAGTATATTGGCAATCGTGCAATAGTCAATGTAAGAGGGGCAGTCTTCAAGAACACCTCAAGGCGGGACAAAGGAAAAGCAAGTACCAATGACATCAAGTGATTTTTGAAAGGCAAGCCCATGAACGAGTTAAAGTGATGGGCGTGAAGTGGACATGGTTAAAAGCCCACAATACTTATAACAGGTCAAAGCGCTTGCGTGCTCAACCTAAAAATGGCAGCAAGGGGACACACAGCAGTATCTAAGGAAGGCAACACCACCTACTGTGCGAAAACATGGTGTAGAGTAAAACATGCCCCAAACTTTTCATAATGTGCATTTTGTGCACTGGTAGCACCTGTTGTATGCTTTGGGCTTTATTACAAGGTCCCCATTAGCTTCTCTGTTAACTCTGTCCCTTTTAACTACCGATATTGGGGTACTGCTAACTCTAGGAGGAGGAATTAATGGGGATTTCTTGTGGGACACTAAAGGTCCTTTGAGATAGGAGGAATTCTCAGGGAAATCTGTAATTCTAGTCCCTATTCTCACAGTATCTCTCCAGCATTTCACCTGATGTCACTCGAGACTCCAGCTACTTTTCCGGGAACACTCCACAGATCCATGGAGTCACTCAGAGCCTGTAATCAGGCACAAGACTGGGAAACCAAAGACAACTGCGGCATAAATACTGAAACCGGCCTGCTCCCTTCATCTCCTCTTGCTAGCTCTCTCTCTTTCCATCCATCCTCTCCTTCTCTCCTCCCTTTATCACTCTTTGATCACTTTCTCTCTACTTTCCTACTCTCTCTCTTTCTTGAAGCCTCCGCATCCCATTAACCTTGGGGAGCTGGGGAAAGTGACAAGGGCACCAGGAGTGACCCTGAGCTTTCAAAGCCGGCCTCTAGGCGCCCCAGCACCCCAGAGATGTACCCGTGGAATAAAAAGCCTGTTGGGTCCTGCTTGTAATCCTTATTCAGTCGGTAACTTCTATTAATTGCAGAATCAGGATTACTGGGTATCTCATAATGAGTCCCTTTGTGCACAAGAATCACCACAACGAGCCAAAGACAGTCGCATTCAGAATACAAGTGTTTTTGAATTAGGTTTGGCGCATATTTACAAAAAATAAAAGGAGAGTGTTTAAGGACAAAAATGGTGCATTTGCTAAAATTGGCAAAATATGTTTCCTCTAAGAAAAAATTAAAGCTGTCATGAGGGAATAATTATTTCATTTACAAAACACGAAAAGCTGGTATTTAGGAGAAGAAAAAAAATCAGCATTTCATGAAGACAACAAGCTGATGTTTAGAGACAAAAATAGCTTGTTTACTAGAAATGAAAGCTGCGTTAGGAGGACAATTCGTACTTTAGGGAGATGTGAGGATATTTTGGGGGGCAAAACGAATTAATTTATAGAATATTTTGAACAGATTTCAATTCACGCTAAATTGGTATTTGGTCGTAATGTATGCTCGGTACTGTCAGTTAAGTTCACCACCCCCCTCTCCCCCACACACACACAGCCTCACCCCTTTTTGCAGCCACCGCTGCTTCTTGAGCATTCTTTTGCACCTGATGCTGCCCGTCCAACCGGCATTTGGGGCCATCTCTGGAATGTAGAACCCCACACCTGGCACAGGTGGTAGCCATTCTTGGCAACATGACGTCACACTGTCCAGGTGTGTCCTGCGCACACCCTCAGTGGGTGCACCTGGTGCTAACCAGGACCATGTGCTGGATTAAACAAAATACTGATGCAAGATCCAGAGTGTACACCTGAACGAGGGATTCAGCTTCCATTGGTGCAGTAGGTGCAGTGACACCGGGGCACAGAGACCTGAGGGTCTCACTGAACCCGGCTCATTGCTGTATTTTAGAATTCGGAGAGCAGTCGGAGGGCCCATTTCCTTCCTTACAGTAGGGCCCAAGATACACTGGCTACACCACAGGGAGAGCAGGGCAGCTTTACCTTTTATTACCAGGAAACTGGCCTGATTTTGACGTGGGGGCAGGGACCCTTCTGCCATAATCTATATCTCACCCTGTGCCAAACAGACAGATATTTAGCTTCATAATGAAGGTTTTTGCCTTAATCCCACCAACAGTCTTCTACTGAATATTTAATCCTCCCCACAAATTGCTATTTGAGCTTTAGACACAAATAGCCTGATATTGGAGTGTTAGCCGGACAGACATGTTTTATATGAGCTTTAGCCAAACCCGTAGTTAATTATTGGAGAGTTAATCCATGCTGTTATTGGAACTTTAATCCCACCCACATAGTAGTATTGGAGTTTTAATCCCAAAAATGGTCTGTCATTGAAGCGCTAATCCCAGATAAATCTGTTGTTGTAGTTTTAATGACACGTAAAGACTGTTATTGGAGATTTAATCCCATAGACGGACTGTTATTGAAATGTAAATCTCATTGTCTGTTATTGGCACTTTAATCGTAACCATGGTCTGTTATTGGAGCTTTAATCTCACCTAAATTATGTATGGGACCTGTAGCTCCACCCACACTCTGTTATTGGAGCTTTATCCCCATCCACTGTCTGTCACTGAATCTTAAATCCCGCCCATGGTCTGTAACTGGAGTTTTAATCCAACATAACGTCTGTTATTTGTGTGTTAATCCCATCTACATTCTGTTATTAGAGCTTTACTCTGATCCAGATATGTTATTGGAGTTTTAATCTCATCCACAGTGTGCTATGAGAACTTCTATCCCGTCTAAAATTATAGGAAATTTAACCCCAACCACAGTTTGTTATTGGAGCTTTAACCCCACCCACTGTCTGTTATAAAAACTTTAATCCCACCAATGGCGTGTTATTGGAGTTTTACTCCTAAATAAAGTCTGTTATTGGAGCTTTAATCCCACCTACCTTCTCCCACAAAATTTGGTATGCCTCTTCCTTGGTTATTCACAGTCGTGTATGTGGGTGACACCCAGATAGATCCACCTCCAATAAGGAGAACAGATTAATTTGCTAGAGTCACATCTCAGAATGTCTAGGACAAGTCCACCATAGGATAATGGAGAGCTAGCTGTGTCTAAAGTAAGTCAAAATGGAGCACTTGATAACGGTCCCAGGGGCTGGGCGAGAACCTTATCCCTGTAAACTAGGTCAGGAACCAGGGCATTGTATTTGATAGCTGCTCTTCCATCTTCAGTTAAAAATCACTCTACCGACTCTTGATTAAGCAGACAATGACATTCAAGATCCGGTACTCCACGTTGGAAGTGTTCTGAGGTGTGGACCATGTATATAATAAAAAGGACCCACGCCTACACCCAGGGAAAGATGGAGAATTGAGGGAGACCCACAGCAAAATCAATGGAGGGCCTCCCCCCACCCATACAGACATTCAGGGTGAACATGAATGATAGGTGATGAACCCCCTCAGGACCTGGTGGCTGAACCCCTTTACACCATGGGTGATGCAGGGCTCTGTGTTACGCCTCAGCCTTCACCTCAACAATGCTTAATTTATGCTGTTGTTTGTCAGTGCTAGGCACTGGCACTTATTTCTAAACACCAGCACATTTGTAAGAGTACACCACAGAGTGGCGCTCTCAGCCAATGTTTTGAGCTCAGCACACGTGTTCAGCAATTCAATATATTAAAAAATTATAAAACGCGGAGTTCCAGGTCATCTCTACAGTTTGGGGTGACGTGCAGTAGTCCAAAACATCGCACATTTTTAAGTATGATGGTTAGTAGGTATTACTGGAACTACCTTTCTGCGACAATAGCAGGAGCTGCGGGTGGTGCGTGCTACTGCATGGAATACCTTGGGTCCTGGCACTTACATTTTTTACAAATTAAGACCTGCGCCCCTAGCAGAATCTCAAGTCCAGCCTAGCCTCGAGGTCTGCCTAGTCACGCGGTTGCGGAAGTAAATGAAGACATGTCTACTAAACAATCCTTTGCAAGTGCCTGTCTGTGCAATGGGGCAGGACTTAACCCTTGTTCTTTTATAAAGACAAGGCAATTGGCCTGCACTGCTCCCCATAACTAACACTGATATGCTCAGGAGTGATGGGCTCTGCATCCAAGGAAGCTCACCACACCCTATGAAAGAGGTCTTCAATATGTGGGTCGTGACCCCCAGTGGGGCCGTGGAGTCATCGGGAGGGGGTGCACATTCCGCAGCCTCACTTCTGCCTCAAATCCAAAACATCTTCATTTTGGAAAAAGTGTGGCTTCAGCTGAAATGTCATTCAGTGAATATACTGTTTGGTGAAACCGAGGGAGGGGCAGACATCTAAACAAGCTTTTTTTTTGCCAAAGTGCCTGCTTTACCTGGAAGAAATGCAAATATGCGCTACAAGTTAATCTGCAAATGTAAAGGGTAATCTACAAATGTAAACAATGCTTTTGAGCCGGTAATGGCTTTATTTGATCACACCACTTGAAAGGTTTGGGTTGACAAAGATTTATTCTTTTTGAGTGGTAGTAAAAAGAGTAACCGAACTGTGAAGTGCTTGCTTTCAATTGTAGCTGTATTTACACAGTGTTTACTACACCTGAGAAGGTGTTGAAGGGACAGTTATTTTAAAAAAAATGTATTACTATGGTCTGGGCATTTTTAGGGTAAATCGTTGTGCACGTTTTGTAGCAGTCTATTTTATACAGTGTGTAATGCAAAAATAAAATAATGACTTACATATTCACAGTGCTTTCTGTCACTGGCTGTGCCTCGTAGCACTAAAAATACTTGTCACTATTCTCCACTGCACCAACCAAGATTTAATTATCTAGACCTCTGGTTACACACAGACCTTTGCAGTGCATTAACTAATAGAGGTTTCACAATATACTTTAGTGCATTTGACACAGCGTAACAACTTTTTTATTTATTATTCATTCAAGCTGCCCGTTATTTTATATGTACCTACCTCGCAGTGAACAACAGCAGCAAACTAATGTAACAAGGATTCAATTTTTGCTAAAATAGAAGCTTTTGTTTTCATTGAGTTAAAAATAAAAACCCTTTTTAGAAAAAGTTTGAAAGAAGATTAAGGGACCACTTCCTACACTAAAATTTAGGAATGCATCCTACTTTGACCTTACAGTTCATTATTATTGACTGTAAATAGTATGTTTTAATTATGATGAGTGATGTTCGGCACTTTCCAGTTCCATGCAGTTGTAAAAGCCAAGCCGTCAGCATCCCATAAAATATATTATGGTTCTCCTCGAATGTTGTGCGCTAAAGTTGCAGCCCCTGCATTACAGCCATTATACCCAGGGCCACTGGAATAATGTAATTGTGTGGTGATTTTCACATAATTACAGATTTGCCACATAATCCATCATCTGACGCATAATCTGATGATTTCAACAAAAAAATAATTTGTATATAGCTCAAATGGTTCAAAAGTTATTAAGAAGCAGCAACACGTTGCAGCACAGTAGAAGGTCCTTTGCAAAGTAGGACTGGTCAACTTATTGTTGCTTAGTGCTATATTTGGGTGTTAAACTGGTATTCATGAAGTTCAACCACAGATTGACCATCTCTCTGGAGAAAAACAGGCACACCCATCACATTCGTTCGGAAAGGTGTTGTCATCTAAATAAGTTTTGCCAAATTATGTTTTGCTTGTGAAAAACAGTACCATTGTGCATTTTGGGGTCATTGTTTTTGGAGACTTTTTGTTTGAGCTCTGTGGTAAGCCTCTGACACGAACCACAGTCACCCACTAAAATTTGGTTTGCTAAACACCGTTTAATATTATTTTACCTCTGTAAAAATGATTTGCTGTGGGATTTGGAGGCGTTTATGGTTGTCGATAATGACGAGTACCAGGTTTTAGAAATTTTTGTAAGGGAGAGGGTACTTATGCCTAAACATTTTTTACGGGGATTCTCACTTCGAAAGGTTTGAAGACCTCTGCCCTATGAAGACACAGACATCAGGTGAGGTACCTTTCCAGACTATAGTACACCACCGAGGCCTAACCAACTGTGAGACTGCATGCTACGTGTTTCCGCTAGACAGTGCTGAATGATTGCAAATGGACTAAAAAGGGATATTTTAAGTGTGGGAGGAGGACTCCAGCAGTACATTTGTATTATATCTTTGGTGTTGCAAGTCATCGATCTATCATGCCCGCTAGATTCACTCCCTCGTCACTTTCCAGGGCGCCAAAACCTTCACCCTCCCGTTTTTAACAGGCTGACTAATTCTCTTCCTTACTGACCACATCTGTTGTTAATACCACCACTTAGCTAGCATTACCACAGCACTGGGTTCACACTGCCTCCGGTTCGCACTACCACAACCGCTGATCTATGTGTGCCACTGGCACGTATCACTACCACTGCCGCTGACTTACCATCGCCACTGGGTTAACACTGGAGCTCAACAAACACTACCAGGATGTTAATACTGGAGCAGCCACTCTGCCAAACGTCCCCTCCACTACCACTGATTTAGCACTGCGCTCACCTAACACTACCACTGCTGTCTGGTTAACACTACACCCGCCATTCTTTTACGGCGGCCAACCTGAATTTAATGAATTTGAATTTCACTATGCATTTATTATAACACATGGCCGCATATGAAGTGGATTACATTTTTTTTAAATCAAGAATTCAGTGCTGCAGGGATGCCATGGCTTTGGCACGTTATTATGCACACTGTATGGTTTCCTTCGCACATTTAAGTGAGTCCTTTTGTCTGTTTTATTTCCCCTGCCTCTGCGGGTGTTGGTTCTTGTCAGACCCTGACGCAGCAGGCTTTGCTATCCCTCCCTTGCAATGGCGTAACAACACTTGAGGGGCCCCTCCGCAAAGTACATGGAGTCCCCTCCACCCCACTCCCCCTACCCCCCGACCCCGGAGTCACTCAGAACCTCTCAGGCCAGTGTACTGTGCTGAGGGTGGCCTTGTAGCTTGCCCCCCACCCCCGGCAGCGGCCTTTGTTACACCAGTGCCTCCTAGTCATCCTCTGCTCGTCCTCGACCCTCACCCCTGGCCCCAGAGGAGACACCGATAGTGCGAGGGGAATCCAGGCCTGAAATATCACCCCCACCCCCCTAGCCGTGAAACCGGACGCTAAGGAGCACCTGCCGGGCCTGGAATGTCCACTAAGCTGCCTGGAAGGGCAACCGCTGGCATCCGCCCAGCCGCGCCGGATATGCCAGGCATGCCAGGCATGCCAGGCATGTGCCACCCAGGCTATATCTGGGTCCTGTCAGGGTTCCTTGGCTGTCACACTGGGCTGCAGCTCGCCTCACCCCTTTCCGAAAAGGGACGGCCAGCTTAGTGGTGACTTTAGACGAAGACCAGAAACATACTCGAATTAATACTTACTTTTGAATGCGTACCTTCTACATTCCTCCCTACTCTGGCAAAACAGAGGTAAACTGATTGTCAGGAATCGGGCTCAGCGGGGGCATGTGTACCTGCAACTCGTGTTGCAGCGATGTCGATGCCCGGAGTATATTTGGAAGGCACACGGGCACGAGAATTGAGTAGGCAATTATCTTGGCTTGTAATAACATATTCGAAACTAACGAACATACTGAGTCAAAGCAAATGGCAATAAAATAAAGAATCACTAAATTCATGTTTTTAAAACACCGTTATTATGTTTAAGATTTTCTAGCAAAAAAGTCATTTTTTTCTCAGAATTTAGGGTGATTTTACATACACGTAGGCACACATACACATTTTTGTTACTTGCCCCACTGAGAAATGCAAGGTCCATGCAAACACTGCAGACTTCACATTTATCATTGAGATCTTGCTGAAAGCGGATACCACAAATCCCGCGTTTCTCCTTCTTTCTGATTCTCTCGCTCTTTCTGCTCCTCAGACTTTCTCTGTCCTCTGGTTCTCTTTTTCTCTTACTCTCCACTGCCTCTTCCTGGCTCCACTGCTGTTTCTTCACTCCCTTGCTTTCTCCCTCCTCTGTTTCTCCTTTATCTTTCTCTTCTGCCCTCTCTGGCTCTCTTCCACACTCACCCCGAGCTCCCATTCCTTTCCCTTATCCTCTGCATTTCCCCCTTTGCTCCCCCTCTCTGATGTCTCTTTAGGCTTCTCCTTTCGTGCTCTCACTTTTCATCTCGCACCTGTAATCTCGGTTATCGGCCTCCTTGCACCAAGCCCTTCCTTTCAGCCTCCTCTCCCTCTTCTCACTGTCACATGATCCTTTTTAGGGTCGAGCCTGCGTTGCATGCGCTCGCGCATGCGTATCGCAGCGAGACTCTTTTGTATTTAGAAAAGGGCTCGGAGCCCTGTCAACTTTACCTCAGTGTTTTTTATTGGTTCGTGGGCTTCCCTAATAAAATCTGCTTGCTTTCATTAGTCGAAGGCACGCATATGGCATGCCTTTTCCGGTGGCTAGCCCTCCTCGAGCGCAGCGACCAAGTACAGAAAACATGCGAGGCTCGCTGTTTTCCATCGGGCTCGTGGACTTTTTTTTTCCTCTAATTTACGAGCGCGATCTCGCTTGGCAGAAGTCGAGCGCTTTACATACTTTATTTCACTTTTTCGGGTTATGTACATAAATGCACTTTTGCCCGATAGGTGAAAAGTCGGGTTAAGAGTTTACAACGCGATCAGCTCTAACATGAGCAAAAGCGAGACCCGTTGCATTGTAAATGCTTGTTTTAGCTGCCAAGATTCCCAGGTCCATGCGTGATGTGCTGCGCCACTCCAGGTTCTTTCTTCGAATTCTGTGACTTGTAGTCCTGTTTTTATCATGACAAAGCAAGACTACAAGTCCCAGAATTCACAGAAAAACACGAAATTGTGCTGCACACCACGCATGCACCTGGGAAACTTGGCAGGGCTGCTTTCAGGCCCAACTGGTCA
Source organism: Pleurodeles waltl (assembly GCF_031143425.1). Taxonomy (NCBI): domain Eukaryota; kingdom Metazoa; phylum Chordata; class Amphibia; order Caudata; family Salamandridae; genus Pleurodeles; species Pleurodeles waltl. The sequence goes on along the minus strand of NC_090443.1, from coordinate 412,834,440 downwards.
GTTTCATGGGCTGTTTGCTATTTCATGTGGAAATGCAAATATCGAGCTGTGCTGACCGGCCCCTCCACTGCTCCAGTAATGTGGACTTCAGAATGGTGTGGCAGTGCACAAAAGCTAAAGCCACTGTGTTCCGGGTCGGTTCGCTTCTGGCTCGAGACTCCCAGCAGACCTCATGCCAGAGTTAGACGTCTGTCTCGAGCCAGGATCGAGTCTTCAGTGGCTCTGCCACCTTTTTTTTCTCAAGGTTGAACCCGTAACCTCACTAATTCTGTAACCCCCGTTATTATTTACTCCAGAGTTGCGAAATTAACAAATCTTGCACCAGGGAAATTATAATAAATCCTCCATGGCTATGATGAGGTGTAGTGCACAGCAGGGTATGGTGCGCTGCCTGATGTTTTTTATTTTGCATTAGTGAGCTTTGGTGTCTATGTGGAACGCAGTGGCTGGTACTGCTTTGCAAATTCATGGCTTTGGCGCAGTGTTGTGCAAGTGGAGGTCAGGAAAGCGTTGTCTAGAATGTCCTGTTGTTTAGTCTGCACCATGTGGGCAGAATGCACCGGTAGTGTTTTACATTATGAAACACCTGCTAATCTTGAATACACTACGAATGATCTATTCTTCTGTCTTCTCTTTGTCATGAGCAAGGAGCCCATGTATTGTTCATGGGTTGCAAAGCAGCTGCAATAGGTTTGTAAACTGAAAATGCATTTGTTCTTGGATGCACCACAATATCACAGCACAAAAATGACCATCTGGTGAGATTAGCCGCATCCTGCTCAATTAACAGTAATGAGACAAGATTTTGTTTGTCAATTCAACCGAAAGGGCTGCAAATGCAGTGACGGGGGCCTGCGAGGGACAGCGCATCTTCATGGCTTTATATTTATCCGCAAAAATGCTGACACTGCAGCCCTTGGCCCTTAAAGGGACCGGGATGCAACGTTTTATAAAGAATTGGTATAACGTGAATGGACATGGCTTGGGGGAAATGTAGCGGCCTCTGGACTACTATCTGCTCTCCCCAAAGCTGGCTGTCACAATGCTATTACTATATCATCAAAGACAGTTATTGCTTTGTAAATTTTTAGAAGCTGGCATGTCATCAATGGTTTGCAACTGCAACTGGGGTCGCAAAGCATCGATACATTTCATTGTAATTCCTAGGTTGGGAGTAAGGCCCTTCCATGCCCCCTCTTCTTTGGGAAACACAAGGAGTCTCATAAAAAATCCAAGTCAACAAGACATTTGCGACTTGCAATATTCCTTCTGTACATTCCAAATCAAGTTTTTGCAGCTGTCGATGCTTCAGTTCTAGGAAGCACAGACTTTGCGGCAGCAAAAATGTTTAGTAAATCCGGGTGTGTCTTAAAAGCGCTCTAGGTATCCAGTGATTGCCTCGACCGCGCGATATAAAAACAAGTGAACTAAAAATTCACTTTGGCATCTCTATGGCTTTTGACCTCTGTTGCATGTGTGAGGGCGTGGTGTGATGCAGCACCACACCAGCGGAGTCTTCCTTTGCTACTGCTGATCGAATTGCAAATAACAACCTTTGGCCTAGCGTGCCTTCTGTAACCGTTTCATTTAATTTTGAGAATATTTACGGGCATATTTATACTCTGATTGCGCAGTTTGTGGGTCATGTTTTTTATATTTATATTTCGTTTTCGTCATTTTTTGGATGCGTGAACCCACCTTGCATCAATGAGATGCAAGGTAGATGTTCCCATATAAAAAATGACACCATCCCCATAGCACCATATTTATCCTCCCATGCTAAAATGATGCACGGGTGGGAGGTGGACCTAAATAATGGCGTTAAGTTTGTTAGCATCATTATTTAACACCTGGGTCAGACCAGGCGTTAGGGGACCTGTGGATCATTTCCATGGCTAAACATCATGGAATGGGCCCACAGGTGCCCACCCCAAGCCCCAGGAACACCCACACCAGAGGGACACCAGAGGATGGGTGACCCCATCCCAGGTAAGTAGGGTAAGTATAGGTAAGTAATTGCAATGCAATTTTTAACTGCCATTGGGGGCCCTGACAAGGGGCCCCCTGCATGGCACTGGATGCAATGACCATGTCCAGGGCACACTGGTCCCCTGTGCTGGCCATTGGGGTGGTGTAAGTGAAAAATGTTTTGGTCCCTCTGGGGGAAGGATATGAATTAGCCTCCACAACAGTGGTTGTACCATAAAGAACTTTCTGTACTGATGAGGTTTATGAGTAATATATCACATTTATTAGAAACTTAAATTCAACAATTTAAAGTGAAGTAATCAAGGTGCTCCTGTATAACGGCACAGTGTGAGTGAATTTTGTGCTAGTATAAGTGTTGCAGTGCTATTTACATGAAAACTAAAACCAAACTGTGGTTAAAAGCATGAGGTCTCCAATAAGCACTTATAACCATAGGTACTGTGAGCCTGCTGAATTTTTCAAAAGTCAATCCACAATTTCTAATACAATGTCAACGTTTCGACCCCAAGCAAAGAAATTAATTCAGGCGGGTCATCGTCAGGACAGAATACTGAAATAGGAAGCACCCCTATTTGATTGTACTCAGACACATCCTAGTCGTGTTAACAATAAAACTATGCCAATTCATCTTCCATCTCATGTAGCCCTGGTGTGTTGTTAATAATGCCACTTTTTTACTTTGCCATCTAATGGCTTCAGGAAGGTCTTAGATCATTCCATGCAAATGAGACAATTGTTTAAAGTCCTTTTTTAAAAACTTGTTGGCGTGGTCCTATGTTAAAGTTGAGGACCTGCAGGACTGATTTAATCAGGTTAAATGCTTTGGCTGGGAGTTAAGCAACACAGACCGTACATTATTCACTTACCCAGGTCCCAGGGTACTGGGTTGCCCCTTTTTTTCAAAATAACATTGGGGTGGTGGGCATGACTCCTGTCTTTTACAAGACAGGAGTCATGTTTTATGGATGGTTGTGCATCAGGAAATGACGCTATGCTGCTTAGCCGCATTTTTTTGGCCTCTAACCAGCCTAGCGTCATTGACGCTCAACCTCCATCTCCTCTACCGCCACCCCCACCCGGCTAGCATCTTTTATTTTGACCCTAGCCCAAGCTTAGCGCTGACATGCGCCAATCCTTAATTATGTTGCCTGGCTGGCGCTGTAGAATGGTGCAAGCCGGCGCTAATCTTTTTGATGAAAAACTGCATTAGCGCAGTTTTGCATCAAAAAGTAGAAATATGCCCCTTAGTTTTCTGTTTGACTTTCAATGCTATTTCTCTTTTACATTTTCCTCACTTGCACTAGGGTCTATGAATTCCTTGCTGCACCACTAGCCTCCCCATCATAAGCCCCATGTGCAGTGCATCGGATCAGGATTTGGTGTGGCCTCGCCCCCGTTTTGGCAACCTTTTGGGGGAATTCGGGATTCCTGTGGAGTCCGCAAACATAGAGGGTTATTTTAATTTTCTTGGACAGTCTCTCAGTAATCAAGCGCCCTACCCACCACAAAAAAATAAAATAAAAATAGATTTTGAAGCCTAATTTTGAGTGGAAATTGGGTTCAGAAAAATATTGACATATTATAAGACACATAGACCAAGAATCGATGCTTTCCTATGTATTTGCGAATAATGTGCCATATGTATCATTTTTTCAAATAGCGATTACCTAATTGCGATTATCTGTCAATCGCAATTACGTAATCGCTATGTAAATGTATGAAACTCTAGGACTTTCATTTAGCAATTCACAATGGCTCGCAAATTGACCTAGCCCATTAATATTCATGAGCTAGGTTGCATTGTGAATGGCGATAATCACAGGGATGGTGGCCTGCTGGCCTCGGAAGACCACCATGTCTGTGATAGCTTTTAAATAAAGCAATCTTTTATTTTTGCAAATGGAGCACATTTTCTTAAAGGAAAACAGGATGTGTTTAAAAAAGAAAAGTGAACGTTTTCTTTAAATTTTTTAAGAGTAGGTAGTGGTCCGTTCTTAAAAAATGTTTTTGCATGCATTCACAAAGGGGAAAGGGTCCCTTGGGGACCTTTTCCCATTTGCGAATGGGTTACCACCTACTTGAAGTAGGTGGCAAAATGTGAATGTTTTGCGACTGCATTTGGGTCACAAAACATTCCTACGTACTGCTGCCATTCGGTATTAGGAAGGGACGCCCTTGACACGCCCCTTCCTAATACCGAATCGGTATGTAGTCACAATTCCAATTTGCGATTCTTTAACAAGTTACTGAATCGCAAATTGGAATTTATACATACCAAAATGCATTTTTGCAATCGCAAACAGCCCATTGGGCCATTTGTGATTGCAAAAATGCATGATACATCTGGCCCTATATGTTTGCCAAAGTAAACTGTGGATTTTATTGGAAAAAAAATCAGGAATAATTATGATCGAGAAAATAGGGTGGCTGATGTATGCTTGACCAGGGATGGCACAAAGGGGGATGCAGCCAGTGCTGGCTTCTAAAATCCTCTTATCTTTAATTTATTAGCAGACACATGCAGACAGGTTATTAGCAAACACAACTTCCTTTTAGCTGAGCCACCTAAAAAACAGAAACTTATTTTATGCCTCAGTGATGACAGGAAAAATGAACGGACATCAGACAAATGGCATAGCATTTCTCAGAGCAGGGATCTACTGTGGCTCTGTGTGGCTTCAGTTTCACTTTGTAGTATTGAGACAGATGATCAGTGTATGTTTCTCTTGATGCTGAATTATGTCTCAATGAGGCTTTGCTTTGACGCCTCTACAGAAAAGCTACAGCTTCTGTGAAGCTGTGTACACCATCACCTTAAGCAACATCTACCACCATGAGACCAAACAGCTGAAGAGTAAGTTACTACAGGGCTCTATGATAGACATAAATACTTCTTGGCCGCCAATGTTGATTGACGGCAGGGGAACCACAAGTACTATTGACACTGGGCCTGTCAAAATCACCTGACAAGCCTGTTGTGGGTCTTAGCAAAGGAGATCTTGAAAACACATGCACTCTCATGAAGTGCTTAAATAAAAACACAAAAGTGCTTCCCTAAATGTGAGCAGTGGAAAGATACAGGTCAGCCAATTAAAAAGATGGTACAGAGGCTATGCTCCAGGGAATGGAGATACACAAGAAGAGGCCAGAAAGAGAAGAGAAAGGAAGGGTGACTTTATTGTCACTCTTATTTGCTTGCTTCTTAATCGATAAGAAGCAAGCAAATAAGAGTGACAATAAAGCCAAAAAAAGGAAGAAGTGAATGGGCTCTGAACCCACTATAGGTTCTTGGTGTTGCCCATAAATAGTCTTGTGCAACCAGACTAAAATCTGCCTGGTAGGCAAGACCTAAAAATAGATGCTGGCCTTTGTGACCATGATGTATCCTTGGACCTACACAAGGCAATCCAATGATACAGCCAGCACTCATTTGATTCAATCAATTTGCAATTTCAGATGGTGCTTCTGTTATTGTAAGAAAGCTGCAATTGACTGTAGAAGACACTTGGTGTGGTCTTCCATGATATGGAAAGACACTTTTGAGAAAGTTCTATACAAAAAATGATTAAGTACCTAATGTTATTTTATGTATAACCTATTGATTCTGATTTTTTCTAAACTAATTCCATAATTTAAAAAAATATTGTGTGCTTGCAATATGTTTCGAGAAATTATACTTTTCTTCAGGAGAACATACTTTCAATGTTGAAAGAAAGCAAATAACTGTGAGAATATGGGTTTAATGATGTGTCCTGCTGGCATTATCATGGAATATACTTGCAAAACCTTTCTTGAATCCAGGGGTGCATGTTTGTAAAACGTTAAGCTCAACCCTGGGTAGCTGTGGCTTCGAGCAGCAAGGCTAGACAAAGGAAATGAGTGCAAAGCATTTAACAGCACCAAACAACGAAATAAGAAAGTCACACAGCAGGAAAGAGACACAAAACAATTTATAAATGTAGAGTGTATTTTTATGAATTTTTGGAGTCCTTGATCATCAAAATCCACTGGAGGGTTCAGCAGATATAGGGCCTGATTACAACTTTGGAGGAGGTGTTAATCCGTCCCAAATGTGACGGATATACCACCAGCCGTATTACGAGTCCCATAGGATATAATGGACTCGTAATATGGGTGGTGGTATATCCGTCACTTTACCGTCACTTTTGGGACGGATTAACACCTCCTCCAAAGTTGTAATCAGGCCCTTAGTCTTTTAAAGGATTTAATACCTTTTAATGCAACTGCAAATAATCATTGGTCAATCAAACTTTTACAAACTTTTGAAAAGTTGGAAAGAGTTTGTTTGGAAGCTCTTGCCAAACATGGGCTATCAGTTCTAACATGGCAGAGGTCTAGGAGGCCAGTAAGCATACTTTGGACAGTTACCTGGCCACCAGAGCCTTTTTTAGTCTAGTTCCAGCCTTTAGGAAATAATCCCCATAAGGGACAATAGAGTGGTCCTGATGCTAGGGATGCAGGATGAAAAGATGCTCAGAAGTGCTCCTGGTGCGAGTTGTGAGTGACTTCATCCACGGGTGAGGTGGAGTGGGTGACTTGGCCATGGAACGTGGGGTCCCACAAGGTCCTCTTTGTGACAGTAGAAGGCCAGTTGCGGCTGCGCTACTGATCTCGCAACACAGCAGTCAGGGTACAATCCTTTGGTGGGGGATAGTGTCTCTCCTGGGTGTAAAATCCAGAATCAGACACCACTGCAGGGTCCAGCGGACTATGATACAACTTTTGGATATCTCATATTCGTCTCTTGGGGCACCCAATGGCAGCCAATGGTAATTCCTCAGAACTGACTTTTGCTTTGCCAGTTTGGGCTTCTTCAGCTTTAATGTACCTGGTGATGTTCCAGGGGGCCAGCCAACTGACCCTTGGGGGTCACTGCTTTGATCTGGTGCTGGGAATCAACTTTTTTCCTAAGCCAGGAGCCACAGGAACGATCAAACCTTCACTAGCCCAAAGTGCATCAGGTGCAGTCCTTCTGATGGTGCAGCCTCTCTCCTTGCAGTTAAACGGACAGCATCGCAATCCCTCTGTGGTCCTTTCTCCCAATCCAAGGTGTACTTAGGTTCAGTGTCCATGGATGCTCATTATATTCACAGAAAGTGCCCCAAGGGGACAACACAGTTGCTAGCCAATAGGCTACTAGGTCCCCTCCTCTTTAGTGACAAAGTTCCAGTAGTGTGTGGTAATTGGCAATCCCAGAGTGCAATATTCTTGCCACTCTCAAGACGTCTGAACCTCCCTCGACTGTAAGGAGCTTTGTTGCCCACCCTAGAGGTGTGGCTACCTAAGAGCTACCCACCCACATAAAAACGGTTTGTGGACGACTTTTCTCTCTCTGGCCCTATCTCCAGCTAGTATACATAAATAAAAGGCAGCCTGCTTTGGAGTGTTATCACCATTTGCCCTTTAAAGGCGGCTTCCCCTTTTAATACTGCCTTTCGGGCTAACACCCCGAGTGGCTTTTCCTGAGAGAGGAGGTGACACCTCGCCTTGCAGCAGCTGCCTTTGTTCCGAAGCCTGAGAGTCATTCACGTGTCTCTCCAGGTGGGCAGAAAGCTGTCTGTTGACCACGACGGCCTGTGTGAGGCCACTAGACCCACTGAGTCACAGAATGGGAAGTTTCTAAAAGTTGCTTAACTTTAATTGTTACATTAATTTCGACCTGGGGATCAGGTCACAATTAATGCCACAATTAATTTGATACCTTGCAGTACCCAGTTAGGTAGTCCCATTCAGACGTTAGCCAAGTTGGGAGGCCAGCTGGTAACCCTAAGTTAACCAATGGATCTACAAACTTTCCTCAGCAAAATGACAACTTTAAGGGTTTAGCTGCTAAGACATATATAAACCTATATGTATTGCTTAATAATATATAGCTCCCTTCCATAGGGCTCCTAGGCCTTTGTTAGGGGAGACTTACATATATTATTAATACATACATACATTAAGGGACTTGGGGACTTTGTCATTAATGGTAAAAGGAAAGTCGAAATTGCAGTGTGACATTACTTTTTCAGTCTGCAGTGGCAGGCAGGGAGCCATGTTTGTACTTTGTCGCACACAAGGTGCACAGCCAGTGCTGCAGCCTTGCGTGGGCACTCTATCTTACAACCCCTGAGTACCATATACCAGGGACATATAAGTAAGTTAGTACTTGCCAATTGGGGGCATCCAATTCGACATCTCTTTTGCAATAAGTCAGAACACTGGCACTGATGTCTGGTTGGCAGGCTCCAGTGCACTCTCAAAGTAAAACTAACAGCAGCTAGTAGTTCAAATGGGGTCCAAAAGTGTGTGTGTGGGGAGGCTGCAAAATGCGTGTTTCCTTACATTCACACTCAAACATTGTGACAAGAAAGACAACGTACCTAGAACACAGTTTGTCAGATGTCCAATTACACTTTAAGAATACCCTATGCTTAGCTACGAGGAAAGAGGTAAAAGGTCCTACACATTATACATAAAACGGCAGTCAATAGAAACTCTGTCATGCATCCGCAACATGATCACGTTTTCTGCAAAAGTACATCAGGCACATAGGATCGATCTGAACCATTTGCAGATTGCCCATCTGTGTGACTTGTGCAAAGCCCTTGATAAAGGAGCATTCTCATACTCTACCCTGACAGAGATAAGCATGCTCAAAGGAATAGTGTTTTGGGTGGGTAGAACAAACATATATAGTGTATATGCGGATGTGCAGAAATGAATATGATATTTATTACCATTGTTCAGTGTGGGAAGTAGCACTCATAAAAGGTGACGCCTCAAGTGAGTCATGAACCTCCTCTCTCAACAATGGTAATAATTAGAATATTATACTATGCATATATGGTTTATGCTATGACATTTTTTGATTTATACTTGTTTTAACAAAATATATTTAACCAAATCCAGGTTGCAAGGGATTCTACTTTTAAAGTATGATAAATTCACAATGAAGATACCTTGTGACTATTAGCAGAACTGTTTCCCTATGTAAAGTAATTGTTACATGCAACCTGTGAAGTATTAAAATGTTCTTCTGTCAATGTTGCTGTTCAGTGTTAATAAATGTACATTTGACCTTTGCACTGTAGTAGTAAATGCATGAATCTGCATTTTTTAGAACAGTTGCTCTAATAATGTGTTATTCGGCCACATTTATTTTCACTGCTATGGCATAACTATCTTTCAGAGCAGTGTTAGTTGACTAAAACAGGAAGGCACAGCTACTAGCTTGGAGCTTAAATGTAAGATTGTTATAAAAAAAAAGAAACCTCAGTGTTCTAGTGAATGTTTCTGTCCTAGGTTTGTTGGATGGATTTGGAGCCCTAGGGGACGATTGATGAGCTTGTCATCAAAATCCCTGCATATATAAGATTAGATCTAGTAAGTTCTGGGCAGACATCAGACCCAAACCTCAAGATCCATATTTGAGGGCAGGGCTTCTTCCTTCCCTCAAATAACTGAACTTTTTCCTTTCCCTTACCTGGTTTTCCTCCCACTAACGCATCTTTGAAACAGAGCAGTTACCTCATTCCAGGCTATCATAACCACTGTTTACAACCTTGTGTTTTCATGTGAGAACCCATTGCATCCTGGTTTGCTTACATTGCACTTCTTAAACGAACACACCTGATAGCATAGGTTTGTAAGTGAAAAGCCCAGAACTGGAAACAGTGTCCACAATTACATAGGATGAGGTGGGCACAAGATGGAGGAACTTCTACAGTGGAGCCCTACAAATTGACTTTTAAAAAACATATAAATTTCATTGATTTTCTACATTACGTCATGTTACATCAGCCATAACCTTATTCAGTAAATTTGTTACTTGATAGTGCTCTTCTATACTTTTCATTGATATAAGAGCAAGTAATAACAAGCATTGGCAAAGCCAACTGGTCTCGCTTATGGGCAAACTATTGGCTTTGGCAACCGGGTGAGGTGGAAAACGGGAGGGTCGGTGGGGGTGGAGGACAGGAGGGCAGGAAGGGGTGGAGAACAGGAGGGCAGGAAGGGGTGGAGAACAGGAATTTGAACAAAGCAGTATGAAGCAGGCAACATGAGTCACATCAACACTTTTCCCCCTTCTGTCTGTTGGGAGGGTGGAAAAGAAACAGAGATGAAGGTGGGAGAGGGAATAGAAACAGTTACGGGCCATGCTCACCCTCCATGTCTAACGTTAGGGAGTGTCACAAGTAGTCAAGACAGACACAATGAACAACAGAGCTGTCTCTCAAGTAAACGAGACACACCCAGACTACAGTAGAGGCCTAGTCCCTCATTCACCAACTTTTGGTATAATGGCTCAAGAGCACTGCATCCACCATAGCTATTTGCAACTTAAATATTGCCAAACAAACTCTGCCTTTCATCCTTCAGAGGTCAATGGAATTAGTACACTTGAGTTTGGTAACTGTTACATATGTAATGCTAGTGCTGAGACATCTTTAATGTTATTATTATTGGAAAGCACAAGCTAGTTTTATTTAAAAGCAGGCGCTCCCCAGTGCTCACATTGCACAATCAGCCACGGGGACCCTTTGTTGCTGAGCAGTTGCTGGAAGAGGTGGGAGGGGAGAAAGTTGGTGAGTTAGCTTCTGTGGTCGCACTTCAAGGAGAGCTCTGTGAACTGACCTGGTCATCATTCCCCTCGCCCACCTGCATCTCTGCTGATCATTACTCCTGCTGCTGCTCCTTCCACTTTCATAAGAGGAGGGAGGAGACTTTCCAACTTATTTCAGCTTACTAGACAGCTTAGCTGGTTCATGCCCCTGCTGCGTAGATCTGTGTACAGTGATGTAGCTTTATGTCTCGCTGGACTACTTAGCCTGTCATCCATCTGAAAGCAATAGAACCAGACTCCTTGAGACAGCTGTCATGAGGTTTTTATAAATCATCAAGGCACATGAACAACCCACATAAAAGATGCTGACATACAGTTGTTCAACATCCCATCCCCCACACTCCCAAGAGCTGAGTGTTTAACAGGAAATGGCTTCCCTGCAGTGGGGAGGGGCAATGGGGGCACAGATATGGCAGCAGAACCAAGAGGTGGTTGGCTGCTGGTGCACAGCTGCCAAAAGGGCCTTAGGTTATGTGTGACACCTCAGGCCAGCCGTCAATTTGTGAATGCCACAAAAATGGAATTTGTCATTCCATAACCATAGTGCTGGAAACAAAAAGGTCTGCTGCCCAAAGACCAATGATTTTGCTGATCACAAACAAAAGATGCACCTATAAGAAGTGCAAGTCGTAAAACCATGCCTTCAGAGTACAACCGCAAAGTGTGTGGAATACACAGAATGGCTGAAGACCCTCATGAATCCAGACCCCAGAAGTTTTTTTTTGTTTTTTTTGCAGGTTTATATAACACAGACTTGACGAGAAGGTACTGAAGTGCTTTAGATGAATCAAAGTTACACTATACAAGCACACATTCATCTTTTGTAGGTGCGAGGAGATTACATGATTTTCCGATTATCACAGGATGTTGAGGCAACGCCCAGACTTGAGCCTGGTTCCCCAGCTACAAGGTCAGCAGCTCTGGCTGTTACGCCACATCCCCTGGTGTGGACAAGCACATCATTAAACCGTCCACATCACTGTTCTCTATTAAAGCCTTTACAATATGTAGCAGCATAAATCTCCTCATGTGACATGACAGTTGTGAGAGCTGCAATGGGCAACAACAACAAAAGGATGGATGCAGGCTACAACAGAAAGAGGGAGGGTGGGGACAGGCAACAGAGGAAGGGGGAGTGAGTATGTGTGAAAAAACAGGAACAGATCACTAACTGAGGAAGGGCCGGTAGGGGCAAGCAACACTGACAGGGAAAGGATTAAGGGGAGATGGGCAAGGAGGGTGTAGAAGTAAGGTGGAGCCAGCTGGATTATACACACTCTAAAAGAGTGCTGAAACAGAAAGAAAAGTGTAGCACCTAAATGAAAAGGTAGTGGAGGGACACAAGAAATGCGCCCATGCTCCAGGCAGGGGACAAACTGACAAAAAAAGGAGGGAAGCCTAGGGCATGTGACCAATAAAAAGGTAGTAAATGAGAGTGAGAATAAAGTGAACCAATAGTGACTAAAGGGTGGGTTCCGACACCACTGATAGAGAACAACGTCTCGAAGAGATAGTGCATGCACTGACTAGGCGAGACCTAAAAAATGAGGTATCACAGTGTCCATGAAGGATCATGTTGTCAATGACAAAAGAAAAAATAAATGCTATGTTATTTCCAGGCAGTTGACTGTAATTCTAACATGATATCAAGAAAGAACAATAAAGAAGAAAAAGAACAAAAGCCACTAGAGATGTATTTGAAATATACATTTATAATGCAGTCTTTGAAGGGGGAGCATATGCGGGAAAAAAGATAGTGTAGCCAACCAGACATCCATTTGTCCCGGGGGAACTGGATGATACAGACTGGACAGCGGCCCTGGTGTACCATAGAGAAGTAGCAATCAAAACACAACAGACTGATCGAATTCAAAATCTTACACAGGCTATGGCAGGGATTGGCTGCACCACATGGATGGGGTGGAATCTCCCACTCGTCTCTGATGCGACTTGGAAAGAGTAACTTTCTTCAATACCTTATGGGACTACGCTAAAATTTAAGACTATTGGACTCATATGCTAGGTGAACTGAGTAAAATACTGGGGGAAACCATCCCAGCAGCCCCCCAATAAGTCAGATAGACTTGCCCAGAGCCAAGCTCTTATTCAGCAACCTATTATTAATAGTGATCAAAAGAGATGTAGATAAGTACTGGGGGGGGGGGAGACAGAATTGCCAATATTGCTGGAATGGAAAAGGGGGGGTGGACCTGTATATGGCAGCAGAAAAGATTGTCTATAAAGCTAGAGGACACTCGAAGAAGTTCAGTAAAAAATGGGGTCCTTGGATGAGCTACTATGCTGTAGACTTGACAAATGAAGAAGACAACCCTCTTCTACCCTGCCCGAATAATGTGTGGAAGGTTCAGTATGACATCCTACAAAACATAAAGATTTTGTGTTTATAGAAACTGACTTGAATATGCACTGTGTTTCCGTAAACTGAACACAAATGCATTTTCACCTCTTGATCCATGGGTTGAACGGTGTGCAGTTCCACACCAATACTATGGGCCTGATTACAACTTTGGAGGAGGTGTTAATTCGTCCCAAAAGTGACGGATATACCACCAGCCGTATTACGAGTTCCATAGGATATAATGGACTCGTAATACGGCTGGTGGTATATCCGTCACTTTACCGTCACTTTTGGGACGGATTAACACCTCCTCCAAAGTTGTAATCAGGCCCTATATGTCTTAAAATTCAATAAACATATTTATATTAAAAAGGCATCCATTTGTCAAGACTTGAGGTCCTACTTTAGCATATACACATTAAGGAAAGATAAAAGGGGATGGCTTCCTGCAGGCTGTAATCGTATATTACACCACATCATCGTCTTCAGGAGCAGGAAGAAAGTATTTGTTGCTATCCATTGAGGGGCAGTCCTGCAATATTGCATCCCAGGCCTGCACCCAATCATGCTTTCTCAACTCTTGCTTTGCTTTTCAGTGCCGCACCATCACACTCTGCCCACATGAGCAGTTTTGTTCTCCATCCCCAGATTCTATGCAAACTTTGGGTCTTCCAGCTCATGGAGGGCTGTCTGTGAGCCAATATCAATGCCAGGTCTATAATTTTCGATGTGACAGCATTCACTTAAGCCTGAGAGTAAAGGCAAGTCAGTGGAGCATTGGTAATGCACCTGTCTGTGGATTAATTAATGAAATGCACCACTGTTTCGCAGTAACTTGCAAGACTTGGACATTCCCACACCATACAATAGAAGTTCGCTCCCTCTGAGTTGCAGCAAGGTCTTGCAGGTTGTGTCTTTTGAAAAATAGGGTTAATCCTTTTAGGGGCGAGATACACCCTGTGTAAATAATACGAGTGAATGTTTGAACCTGGAGCTCCTGGAAGTGTGGGGGTATCTTTTAAGGTGTTGCCCCAATCCCCTTCTTTGAGTGGCGTTGCCCTATCAGCAGACCATTGGTCCCGCATCCCAGTCAACTCACACTTGGTGTAATCAATGCTTTATACAAGAAGGTTAATCACTCTATGCTTGCCATTAATGATGAGTGTGTCTTTCAAGCAAACATAACTTGGGGGTTCTGATATACCAATCTTTCACCACTTACCATCAATGCCCCATCGAAGAGAAAGTGCTGTGCTGGAATCCCATACTTACAAACTAGGCCTTGAAATACCACTAGACTACTTTCCGCAAACAGCCCACCTGCCATGGTCAACCCCTGCTCCACGCATGTAACCCACCGCAGCAGAGCTAATCAAGCCGCTAGCGGCAGTTCACCTGTGTATGGAAGCTCCCCATGCCTTCTCTGAAGGGCTCTAGCCCACACATATCGAAGCAGCCTAATCAAAAGGTTTGCCTTACAATGCTGTGCTTTATTAAATGGGTTGAGTAGCAGAGTCAATATAACACTGCGACAGGGAACATCAAATTCCCATTGTTCGCTATTATAAGAATTTTGACTTTTTGATGGTGTCATTGATTTTGTGGGCAGGAAAATACAGAGTTTTAAAACAAAACTACCCACAAAGAAGGGGTGTGTGGGAGTTCATACATTACCAGTTGGCAGTGGGCCACGAAAGGGCTAGCATATACACACCGGAGTCACTGTGAGACTGGGATGAGATGGTGCAGGAGGAGCTCCTCTACACCCTACCATCTGGATGTGTAAAGAGTGAAGAAGAGTTGCCGGTTCTTATAGTGCCCGCCGGACACACACGTGTCCTCCTGCACGTAACTGCTTTCCAGCCACTCCCCGAGGGATGGAGGTTACACCCATCCATCCAACACAGGCGTCACTGGTGAGGTGACCCTGTTAATAAAGGAGTCCAAGTGCACGTGTTTGAGGCCAGTTTACTACCGTACTCACCTGTGTCCGTGTGGTAATTTACTCAGCATGAGGGCTTAGGGCCCATGACACAACAATGGCGACGGGGATGGGATAAGGCCCCTATGCTGTGCTGCCTCAACTGCCATGCTGGTGGAAGAAAGCATCAGCATTGCTGCTGTAGCCCACCCAGCTAAGCAGGCACATCACCCCTAGAAGAGGGGGAACCATCTCCTTGTGGTGAAAGAGGAGAGAGACAGGACTGTTCGTCTCCTACAGTCCGATGCCTCTTCCGCCGCCCGCCTGCTGAGGGCCTGCACGAAGTGGGAGGCAGCTTGATAAAGAGCCAGCGCCAGTGCTTTAAATGGGCCGGTACTGTCCGGTACTGAGTAACAGAACTTTTTTATTTTGAGAGGGATAGTACCTGCGCTTCTGAAGAAAAACATAATACTTTTCATTGGAGAGTACTGGCTCTTCTCAGAAACAAGCAGGTACTCTGATACAGAGTACCTGCACTTCTTTTTTTCCATTTCAACCACTGGCCAGCGCCAAAAACAAAACGCGCCCCGGACCCCCTCAAGGTACGGCAGTGCCTGCGACTGATTATGCAGAGGTGCCGTAAGCTGCCCTCTCCTACCACCATCTATCTCGGTGAGGAGGGAGAGGAGTGCCCCGGCGGGCGCAAGAAGCCGTGACGGGTGAGCTGAGTGCCACCTTGCCACAGCGCACCAGGCCCAGGCGACTGCTAGCTGAGTGTTGCATGCGCATACACAAGGATAAGCCACCTCGCATGGACTAAAAGACCTGCAGAGCCTCTACGACCTCACCCCAGGCAGAAATGGCAAAGGACCGCCCCCGCAGGGGGCATCAGGGGCCGGCGCATTAACCGCTGCCGGGGACCCGGAAATCATAATTCAAAGCCGCCCCCGCGGCAAAACCAATGAAGGACATCGGGTATTCCCCCTCAAGGGAGAGGGAGGAGCCCCTCTCTGTTGAGGAACAAAGAAAAGTACAAACCCCCAATGGGATTGGGGGGAGACACCGCCCCGCCCTCATTTCGGAGGGCAGACAAAAAGGATACTGCTGCCCAGGCAGAAATCACTTTGTGGGCCACAAAGGACAGCGCGCGGGATCGCGAAACCCACCCACCCACACCGGAATAACAGCATTGTCGCAGGGCTGAGAGGACAAGCGGATGGCGGCGGCGGTAAAAGGGGCACATTGGTTGGTAAAGGAGGCACACCGGTGGGCGGTGCGCCGGAGAAAGGCTACTTACCTTGGGATGCCTTACGGCAGGGTAAGGAGGCCGATGGGGGAGTAAGCGGAACACGGCACTCGCGGCCCAGACCCGCCGGTTGGCAGGGCACAAAATGGACAGACAAGGTAGCGAGTTGAGCCTAACAGCACTAAGAGGCTACCCCCCTCACGATCAGAAAAGAACCAACAAAAAATGGATGACCCCAAAAAGCAGCATGAAGGACGACCTCAACAATAGGTGTCAGAACTATGACAAGCAAACGACAAGGACTTGATTGATTTATAACAGAGATGATGTCATGCAGCAAAGTTATGATCCTGGAGAAATGATTTATGTATGGCATATCAACTGTGATTTATGACCTGTCTCCAAATTACGATTTGCAATCATAACGAAAGCAATGTGTGGCACTCTAAATGATTTATGACATTATGATAATTTATGGCCTTGTCATTGTGATTGATGGCTGAACCTAATGATTAATGAGGTCAAAGATTGTCGCAAGAGTCTATGCTTGTAATAAAACTGCGGCCCAGTATTCCCACAAGAGATTGAAAACACACTTGTTTGTTGTGAATTTGTTTTTAATGTTTATGGGGAATTACATTAATTGGAGTGGGCCAAGTGCGGGCGTTAGTATTCAAGGAGCTGTGCTAACACCACAGACGTCACCTGCGTACAAGTGGTAGTGTGAAACAGCCGCCTCCCTCGATGTGGTGGTAACCGAAGTCTCAGGGGAGAAATCCAGGCAGGAGTGAGCATTGCACTCCCCCTGGTGACTGTGTGCCAATGCATGGGGAGAAGTAAAGACTGTTTCCCCTCAGTGACTTTGACGCCTGTAGCAGCTCTGCCTGGGTCTTTGTCCCAGGAAACACAAAAAGAGAGAAAGTGATATGGCGTCGGGCAGGAGGCCTGCAATTCACACCCATCGCATAGAGCTTGAAGCCGCACCCTCATTAAAATAACCACGCATCGCAGCGCCAGTAGCACCCAGTCTCCATAACAGAATGAAGAGAGTGCTACGTGTTAGCCCGAGGCTGCCCCTGCACCGAATGCCCCACACCTACCTCCACAGCGCCCGCATGGGCAACAAGGCCCGAAGTCTGAGGAAAGCTGCCACAGCCTCCTGACGTGGCTGAAGTGTCACCTAGCATATGTTTACTGCACCAGCAAGTGACTCATCCGAGACGGCCCCGACGGAGACAACAAATGACAGAAAGCCTGCGGTGCCCCAGGACCTCGCCCTGAGCAGCGACACTAAAGGGCAGTAAGAGAAGCCATACTGTGCTTATACAAACTGCCCCCAGCAGAGAATCAGAGAGTGAGAGCGGCCCGCGTGTCGAGCTCCAAGTTTGTGTCTCCCCACAAAATACATTGCAAGGCAGTGGCATGAACAGCTTGTGGTCAGAAAGTAAACAGGAACTGACACAGTGAAAGCTGCACCTGCCCCCCAACCACACCCCCATCAGAACCCCGTACCTGCAGACCTGGGGGCAGCTTCCCGCAGGGAACAGCATTGCAACGGACGCCCCCTGGTGGTAAGTGACCATCAGTGCAAGAGAGAAGAGCAGGCTTACAGGGAGCCAGCAGAGGGCACCCTAAAACAGACTAACACATCTGTGCTACACCAGCTTGGATGAAATCCAGCATGCCACGGGAAGACTGGCACTACAACCCACAACGAGACAAGTAAGAAGCTGGCTACCACCTACCTCACACACACACACAGCACCACCAGTGCTCCCCAGAGACAAGAGGGAAGGAAAGGCCCCGTGTGGCCTGAATGCAGGAAGTAGATCGTTTACACCCTAACTGCAGTAGCACCACCTGTAGTGAGCTAGAGACTGTTAAGGGAGTGTCTTCCCACACAGTACCTTAAGACTGCATCACCAGTGGCCCATTACAGGCAAGAGGAGAATTGCATACCCCCTAGTGGCAAGTTGCCACCACTGCAACATGGGGAGAAGACACCCAGTCCTACAGACAGGACAGGACCTGCAAGAGGTCCATGATGGAAGAAGATACACAGTCCTATGAACAGGATGGGACCGGCAAGAGGCCCAAGCGGAGGGAACCAAAGGCGTGTAGCCTGGTGCCACCTTACACAAGAAAAGAGATCACTTGCAGTACATGGCAGGACACCCCATCACAAGGAAAAACTGAGAAAAGTGTGTGACAGATCTGTCACTCTGAAGAACCTGACGACCACAGGTGTGCAGGAGAAAAGAACATGGGTGACAAAACCGAGGACTTGTACCACTGTCTGAGCGTGTACATACAAACACAAACCAACCCTGAGGTGCAGCAACGTCCCTAGTGAGAGCGCAGTGGGTGTACTGAATGTAAGCTTCCTGCACACACGAACCGCGTATCTGCCTCGCGCTTCACAGTGTGACCGTCCAGCAACCTGTCACCGGCTGCTTGATGCAGATGGCATCCCTGCTAGCAGCTGCACATGCCCGAAGGAGAAGAAGTGCATGAAATATGCAACGAGCCACAAGGCTGCAAAGTCCCTCAAGTCAACTGCACTCCTTGCAAGTCATCACCACCTGTCGTACAGGTTGTCAAATGGCAACAACACCATCATTGCTATGTGCATCACCGTAACCAGCAAAGGAGCATATCACCACCAGAGTGTAGCCTTTCACCCGCAAACCACCAAGAGACCAAGGAGGAACTCCTGGCACTGTGAAGGAACAATCATCGAGAGACTATCTGTAGCCCCATGGGCACCTAAGTCCTGCTGGCAAGAGCACACCCAACCACGAGTCATCACCCTTGTGGTGGCATGAGCGACTTGGCCGTGGCTCTGTTGGTGAGCCTGCAGCACCCTCCTCGTGGCCCACACGCAGTCCAGCACAGTCCATGATGTCCTGTGGTGACCCATCGGAAAGGACCTAAAGGGGATTATCACACAAGAGATGGTCTGGAAGCTGCTCCACCGACAAGGTACTTGGAAGCACCAGGGCCTCAGAGAAGATGTCAAAATGTTGTTGATGTCATTACAATCCTAACCAAGTTGTCCTTCACGGAGTCAGAATACCCTATGAGTAAGCTCTGCAGCAGACCTCCACCAATGCTCCTGTTACACCCCAGTTTGAACTGTTGACACCAACTCCAACACCATGAGAGCAGGCAGGACTGACCAACACTGCATGGATGGATTTTAACACAACCAACCTGCTATTGAAGGACTTGAACTCCATCTACACTGTGGTCGGGCTCAGAGTCATCCGGTTAAACCATGGATGTAAACCAGTAATGTCTGGGTACTTTCAGCTGCATCTGTCCCCATTTCCAGTGCAGTCCTGTGGATTGTCTAACAAAAATGAGAGATTCAGTGGTGTCTCAGTTTTGTTTTTGTTTATTCTCACGGGTTGGACTTGCTTTTATCGTCATTAAAGTTTGGGAGGAATGTAGTATCTTGACACACACGTCCTTCTACAAGGTAGCTGCTTTTTAGCCAGTCCCCAAAGGCTGGCCTCTACACCCACCCCACACCCATCCAACAAAACATTACAGGTCAGGTGACCCTGTTAATAAAAGAGCCCGAGTGCACATGCTTGAGGCCAGTTTGCAACCCTACTCACCAGTGTCTGTGTGGTCATTTATTCAGCATGGGGTTCTAGGGCCCACGACACAGCAATTCTCACAGACGTAATAGCGCAAACCTGGGTGTACTGTAATGTAAACTTAGGTGCTGCACGGTCTATTTGCCAAATATACAGGTCAGAATCTTGATGAAAGGGAGGAAGAAAGAGATGCAGAACTGGGAGCAATACGGCATAGCAGAAGGTAGAGACGTGTGCAAGGTGGAGGTGTTGAAAACCTTCACAGAGATTCTGGAAATGTAACTAGTACCTGCAAGACTACTCCTGACCTATGGCGCATTTGTTGGGGTATTGCAAAAAAAAAAAATAATAATTTGGGGACAAACGCTCATGATAGAGCCAAATCAGAGTCGTACACACCAAGCAGTGCTGGGCATGGGGAAAACAAAGAAACCAATAACACGTTTGTTCAGGGCCCTTCAGGAGGACCCAGACCAGGATCTCAGTCAAATACGATCAAAATGGACTCAGGACCTGGAAGTAGATGTCAGTGATAGCGAATGAGCGGGTGCCCTGAAATACTCCAGTAGGGTTGCTAGGAGGGCGCAATTCAAATTACTGCAATTACGTTTCCTGCACAGGGCACACCCTATCAAGAGAATAGGTCTCATATACCCTTCAGCAGACAGGAGATGCCGGCGCTGTCATGCACTTGACACCGACTCCTTGTACGTGATGCGGACCTGCCACACGATAGCGTTTACTGGAGCAAGGTAACATGTATATTAGAAGGTACTCTAAGCGGATCAGCCCTCCTTGACCCAAAATAGTGCCTGCTGGGTTTGTTCCCGCCACCCAAGCAAAAGGAAATGTGCAATACATTCTTAAGCTTGGCACTGTTCTGGATAAACGTGGCACAGCAATGTGGTTGAAAGTGGCAGAGGGCCAGAGGGTGCAGAAGTAGCCCAGGTCTGTAACGCCTTGGACTGACATTGAATTGGAGACAATGAGTAAAGAAACCTATAAAGGGTTGGGTAAGCAGGTGCACACATGAGGCTGGGAAGACATTCTGTCAGAATACAAAGGACAGGGAATAAGTAGTAATAATGGGGACTTGGGAAACTGTGCACAGGGAAACAAAGATGTAACCCCAGCAGTAAAGATGCTATGGCCTGAACACCCAAACAACACTTAAGGTCGAGAGTGCACTAGTCACAGACTAAAAGATTCCACCCTTTGCAGGGGTGGAACGCAGGCTCTCCTGGTGGCCCTCCACTTCCCACAGCAACCACTTGTCACACAATAGCATCAGAGACGATACACGGCAAAGTTAGTCACCTCAGTTACCTGCATTGGGCATCAATAGATTGTATTCAGGTGTGAGCTTGCAGTGAATATGCTATGTTTACAATGGAATGAGTTGTTATTAAACGCAATAAAATTGTCTAAAAATGTATTACAATTGTCCGAGTCACCCCATCACACATCCTTCCACCTTGCTGCTCACTGTAGTTGTGGTGCAAGCAGGGCTTTAAGTTGGGTGAAAAGAGCGAGGAGGCCCTGAAAGGGACAGAGACTATATAATTAAGGGTGTGGCTTAAACAGATACACTAAAATTCGCGTAGAGTGCCACCCTACCCACACATTTGCACAGAGTCACAACTGAACTAACATATGTGACCATTTATGAGAGGCAAAGAAATAGAGATGACCATGTATTCTGAACACATGTTTGCTCCTGACAGTCACTGTGAGAAACTCGAACTGCTTTCAGCCACAAATTATTTGTACTCGGTTATAAACACTTAGAGAAGACTCAATTCAAATTATACACCAGACAAGACAAATACTCTGCCTGGAAAAACAGTAACACAACATCCTGGAAAAAGCAAACAATCATAGTCAATGCAAGATTAACTTAAACATTTGAAATATAATCAGGAAGGACATGGATTACTTAATGTTTTTTACACTCATCGCTCAGAAATCGAACAGTGCTTTTGCATGAGAAGTTAAGGATGTGAATACAGAGCCCGAAAGTTTCAATGTCTGCTTTAAATTACTACCGGGTCTGAGACCCGTCGGGACCCGGCCCACTTAAAGCCATGGCTGCAAGGTAAATCAACTCCATATATTGAACCGTGATCCCCTCTTTATCTGATGCTAGTATCAGTTTGGTCAATATAATTCTGCTTTTGTGTAATCCACAAATGAGGACTATTAGTAAGTCATTTATCTCTCAAAAACCATTCCAAGAATCTGTACTGGGAAAGCAGCAAAAGACTAAAAAGGTGTTAGAAGAAACACCATCTTTGAGAGGGCTGTTCTAGCATTGGTGGCCGCCGCAAATCTCAAGGGGAGGGGGGGGTGGGTAAATAAAATAGTAATAATATATCTATTTTTTAACTTACCTTTGGTGATGCCACCACCTCGCACCTCTTCTGTCGATGGTGTTGGTGTCCCAGCAGTCCATGGGACACTTGCACAAGCTCCCCCACGCAATCCTGGTGCTGCTCTCAGGCTATACCTAGCATGAGAGCAGCATCAGGATTGGTCTGAGTGGCTTGTGAATGGGAGTCTGTGCAGTTTCTCCAACCCAGCTGTGCAACACAACCGGGTTGGAGAAACCTAAGTACGCATGTCAGGTTGGCCGGCCTAACTGACACGCACACTTAGGTGCACTCCACTCCCATGGCCCAGCCCCACCCCACCCTGCAGATGCTGGCTGACCCAGCAGCTGAAAAATAAAATGATAATAAAATATTTTTTTATTTGTCAGCTGCTGGCTCAGCCAGTGGGGCCACGCTCCTTCACCATTGCGAAGGAGCCGCCCCAGGATGTGTCAAATTTCTTGAGACCTAAGTCAAAGTGTGCTGCAGCATGTAGTGTTGCTCTCTCTGTGGGGCTAGATGAACTTTGGGAATGCCTCAGAGGAGGACAAGTCCATAGTCTAGTCTGGGGAGAACGAGAGACTGCCCCACTCTTTTGAGGTCTTGTTCTGGAATCAATTTTCTGATGCCCCAAAGCTGCCTAAGGTGGTGTTGTGCGCTATTGGCCATGGCTGATATGTGACTGTAAAGATTGAGACGATTATCAAGGGTGATGCCGAGTGATCTGGCACTTTGGACAATGGCAGACAGCCATCCAGGGTGGAAAAGTTGACCATTCATTCTGGTGCTGGAGTTTTTGCTTTCGGAAGTGAGATCAAAAGAAATCTTGTTTTCGGTGGGTTGAGTTTTAAATATTGGTTGGATATTGAGTTTTGAATCTTTAAGAGTGTATTTGAAAGCAGGGCAATGTCTTCTGGGGGTGAGATTTTCAAGTATATTTGTGTGTCGCTGGCATAGAGGTGGAAAAGAATCACAGAGTTTCTGAGAACCACACATAGTGGTTCTAGGTAGAGGTTAAAGAGGGTTGGGGAGAGGATCGAACCTTGAGGGATCCCTTGATGAACACTGACTGGTTTTGAGAATGAGTGGCTCTTTTTCACAATTTGGAAACTGTTGGATAGGTAAGACGAGAATCAGTTGAAGACAGTGCCTTCACATCCCATGCTTAGTTCTAGAATACAAAGGCGGTTGAAATGGTTGACAGTGTCGAATGAGGTGGATAAATCCAGGAGGATCAGGAGGCAGGAACTGCCAGAGTTGAGGATTCTAAGGGAGTCATTGACCATTTGGAGGATCGCAGTTTCTGTACTGTGGCCCGGCAGAAACCTGATTGGAAAGTGTCTAGGAGGTTGTTTGATTGAATGTGTGAGGCTAATTGGGATGCTATGCAATTTTCAATGACTTTGCCTAAAAATGGGAGTGTGTAGACTAGGTGGTAGTTGTTCAGGTTCTCAGAATTGAGAGGTTGTTTTCTCAAGAAAGGAGTGATTTGACCCATTTTTAGTCATTCTGGGAAGAGGCCCTCTTTGAGAGAGGTATTAACCATGATGGTTTATATGGGGTGTAGGTGTGTGGCAAGAGCTTTGCTGATAGAGCCTGGAATGGCATCCTGATGATGGTTCAAGGGTTTTACTTCGAAGATAGTTCATTGTAGGTCCTGCTTGGAGATTGGAGAGAAAGAGTCCATGATTATAGAGTCTTGCATGATAGAGACTCAACCATTTCAAGGGAGTCGATGGGAAGCGAGATATGGATGTCTCTAAAATTTTTATCAAAGAAATCCACAAAGTCATTGCATGATCTCGAACAGGCTATTCAGTCTATTGTTTGCAGAATTCATGAGGGCTCTTATATGAGAAGATGTGGCTCGGAGGGTTTTGAGAACTAGGGCCTAAAGGGGTTTGGTCTGGATAATTTGCACTTCAGGAGTGCACATTTGTCAATAAGGGATTCCATGCAGGAGTTGTACTTGTTGGTAGCTTTGTTACTGTCAAGATGAGGTGTAATCCTAAAATTAGGATGGGAAAGGCCATGATGGCCAGGGCTTCTGTGTCAAGGTTGGATGTATCTCTGAACCATATTTTCTCTTTCTTGGGTTGCCCATATGTTTTGGTATAAGAGCCAGTTAGAGAGAATGGGATCTGCCTGTGATCAGACCAATAGACTCGGATGGGATCATAATTGTTTAGGTAGGGGGAATTGGAGATTATCAGATCCAGAATGGCACCTTTGGTGTGTAGGTTTATGGCAATGTTGTTGGAGATTGTTGGTACTGAGAAAGTAGGTGAAAGTGTTCACATAGCTGTTGCCAACATCTCCCCAGTGGATTTTGAAGTCTAAAAGGAAGATATTGTTCTCAGGGCTGATAAGTTGAGAGGGGAAGTAACCTTGATATCCTCGAAGGTGTTGTTTTGACATTCAATCTTAGGTTGGTGTTTGTGGATGTGGACAGTTCCACCAACAAGCATTTGAAGGCCTGAAAGTGAGTCGTTTGGAGGGTTCTGCGTCTCAGAGAGTTTCGGTGAATGACTGTCAGATATCTATTGTGTCTATTTTCCAGTCGTGACACAAAATGGAATAGCTGGGAGGAAGAAGAAGGTCTAGAGCGTGGTTAGATGAGACATTGAGACTCATTTCCCTGAGAATCAGGATGTTCAGATTATGGGTAAGGAAAGAGTCTGATATCTCTAGGCAGTGTTGACTGCAGATCAACATTTGTGTAGCATTCAGTTCAGGGAGAAATTGCTGTCCTTCTGACTTGGCAATTCTGGAAGAGTATGTGGGATTTGTACCAGGTTAAGAATGGATGAGCATGCACTGGGCTGGTGTGTGCAAGTTTGGATGTGGTCAGAGATGATGGTGGAAATCGGGCAGCCCCCTATGGGATGATAGGAGGAGGGGATAGCAGAATTAGAAGCTGTGTAACTCTTTAAGTGAAGGAGTAGGTCAGAGTTGACTAGAGGTGGTTGTGTCCGTTTGGGTCTGGGCTGTCTCTTAGTAAGCAGGATGGATGTAGGGAGAGGGTCTGCAAGGGGTGATTGAGATAGGGATGATGAAGAGACAGAGAGTCACTAAGCTGGAACAGAGTGGATGAAAGGATGCCTATTCTTTGAGAGAGGTGTTAGAACAAGGAAAGGAGCTTGTTGATCAGAGGTCAGTTCTGTTCAGTAACTGTGGGAGGATTAGGGTGGACTGTCCGGAATGGACTCTGAGGGGTTGAGGTGAAGGTGGGGGGAGGTGTTGGTTGTTGGTGTCTGGTGCTGGGAGATGTTAGGGCAGGGGCGAAAAAAGTCGGGAGGAAGGGGGAGACATGTGTGCAGACTGTGGGGATTAAAGAAGGGTGGAGGTGGCAACCGGTGTGGTAGATAATAGTTTGTGGAAGGTTGGAGAGGAACGGTGTGGAGATGGTCTGTGGGAGGGTTGTTCAAGGTCTGGTATTGGTGGTGAGCTACAGATTGGTGGGACGTAACGGACTGTAGGAGAGGCCAGGGTGAGAGATGCTGTCTGGGAGAACCAGAATGGGGGAAAAATGGGTGGGAGGTGCTGTTGGTGGATGGATAGGGGGATCATGGAGGATTATAGGGGGCCTGAGGGTGAGAAAATTAAGTCTACTGTGGCCAGGATTGTTTAGTTGGCTTGGAACATGATCGTCCCATTGCTATAAATGGATATAGATAGGTTGCTCGAGAGGCCAGAGAGGGAGCAGCATTTGAGTTTGCGTCCAAAGGGGATGTTAGAGAGAGAAGGGGATGGGAGAAAACTGTGTAAGGATCTGATCCATAGGTTTTGAGGGAGTCTTTGCGTTGGCAGTGGTATTGGTCTGCAAAGAGGGTTTCTGGAAATCTTTCAAGGTCTTGTGTTTCATGTTTTTCATCGTATGTTTGGAAGGATTTGGGGATATTTGATCTTGAAAGCACTGGGGTGAGATCTGGAAAGGGACAATGGGGGGAGCAGGTAGAAATGGGTGTCATCAGCATGTTGGTGGCTGATGATATTTGGAAAGTTATAGGTATAAACTTAACCAACCATTGCTAGGGTAAAGATGGATGTCATGAGGTCTTCCCCAGCCTTCCAAAGCGCACTGTGATCTTAAGGTTCAAAGGAGACCTCATTTGACAGGGTTAGGAAGAGAGGTAGATGGGACTAGGATTAGGATCCCAAAGCCATCGATATGAGGAGCTGGGTAGTTGATGGGAGTGAAGGCTTCATACTCACCGTGAGGAAGGTGCCTTGGGTATGTGGACACAGTGTCCAAAGAGTAAGGGGTTTTAAACAGGGGTTAAGGTCTAGGTGTAGCCTTGGTTCAAGTGTCGAGGTTGATGGGTTGTTTTTCTCCCAGCCACCTCCAGATGGGTGGCTGAGGGAAGGTCCGTCTAATAAGAACATTAGAGCTGATTCTTCACCAACCTGAATAGTTTCCTTTGACGGGAGACCAAGTGCTGAGTGAGAAAAGAGGCTTCCTGGAGTCCACTCTGGCTTCAGAGCTGTGCTGGCCATAATGTACACTGGTAATACACAGACTGGAAGGGGTGGGGGACCTCAACACCAATACTGTGCCAGACCTGAAGGGTTGGACTGCTTCAGGAGTTTCTCTAAGGAACTGTCTGTAACGCATGCACTTCGGGTAATATATTTTGAAAACATGCTGTAAAATAAATCGTTTGATCCCATTAAGAAAAAAGTAATGTTGCAGTGGCGGACTCCCAGCTCCCTCCCAAAAACACACAGAAACCCGAGGAGAAAGCCGGGCTCATTTGATCCATTCAATATGGAGATAGCATCAAGCATTTTCAAGGGCTGTTTTAGGCTCCCGTCTCCCTCTGTCATCTGTTGTGACACTTCTGGGTACAGTTGTGCACTCAGGCAGGACAATGGCACATTTGTACAGCCTTTACCCTGACTTTATCTGGCCTACTGGTGCATGTAGGCCACAAATGCCTGCATCTCTCCTAAGCAAACAGTATGCATAAGTGATACTCCACAAACCCAAAAGAAAAAGGTGAAATAATTTGCAGAGAACTGAGGAGGCTGATGTTCCTGCTGCAGAGATCTGTGTTTAATCGCTAGTCATATGTTAAAATCCCAAGGCACATACTCTGTGCTTCATCTTTTCGAGGTCAGAAAATTGAATACCATTGAGTTTGTTAGTAAAACCTGTTACTTAGAGTGCTAGGAAACAGTAAAACACTATATGAAAATACATTACATACCACCTACAAAGGTACGCATCACCATCCATCCATCCATCATGGTTGTGAATGAAGCCTTTAAACAATGGTAAGCCAACCCTTCCCCTTGCAGAGTGGACCAGGTATTAACCCCCAACAGACCTACTGCAAGGCTCTGGTAATATAGCCCATTGTGTTAATGCACACGCTTCGGGTAGCAGCGGGTTGCAGGTTTGAATCTTTGTATGGAAGGGTCAGTCCTTCTTCCTTTAGAAGACCATAAAAGTAGCACCACGAGGCTGAGATAAAAGGAACACCTAGGGGCATATTTATACTCTGTTTGCGCCGGAATTGCGTCGTTTTTTTTTACGCAAATCCGACGCAAAGCTAACTCCATATTTATACTTTGGCGTTAGACCTGTCTAGCGCCAAAGATCTTGGAGTTTGCGTCATTTTTTAGCGTGGACACCTACCTTGCATTAATGATATGCAAGGTAGGCGTTCCCGTCTAAAAAATGACTCCAAGGCATGTGCGCCTTATTTAAACCCCCGTGCAAAAATGGCGCACCGGAGTGGGTGGGTAAAAAAAAATGAAGTCCAGCCGCTTTTGCGTCATTTCTTAACGCCTGGTCAGGGCAGTCGTTAAGGGACCTGTGGGCTCGGAAGGAGCCCAGAGGTGCCCTCCCATGCCCCCAGAGGTGCCCTCCCATGCCCCCAGGGAGACCCCCTGCCACCCTTGCCCACCCCAGGAGGACGCCCAAGGATGGAGGGACCCATCCCAGGGAATTTAAGGTAAGTTCAGGTAAGTATTTTTATTTTTATTTTATTGTGGCATAGGGGGGCCTGATTTGTGCCCCCCTACATGCCACTATGCCCAATGACCATGCCCAGGGGACAGAAGTCCCCTGGGCATGGCCATTGGGCAAGGGGGCATGACTCCTGTCTTTGCTTAGACAGGAGTCATGTCAATGGAGGGTGGGAGTCAAAAAAAATGGCGCTAATCGGGTTGGGGCAGATTTTTTGCCTCAGACCGACTTGCCCCATTTTTTGACGCCCAAGCTCCATTTTCCCCTACGCCGGCGCTGCCTGGTGTGAGTAATTTTTTTTTACACACACCAGTCAGCTCCGCCGGCTAACGTCATTCTATAAATAAGGCGCCCGCATGGCGCTTTGGAATGGCGTTAGCCGGCGTTAACATTTTTGACGCACAACTGCGTTGGCGCAGTTGTGCGTCAAAAAGTATAAATATGGCCCCTAGTATCCTAGCGCCAATATAGTGCTATATAGCATATGAATTTCAGACCTAAAGGCTGTTAGGTGCCTGCCCATGAATGTTCCTTCAGACAAGGGTAAGTTACATCACACACCTTCTGACCATTATCATAGAGTTTGACCCATTCGTGCACCCGTAGCTCCTCAATGGTCTCCTATTTGTTACTGGGGCGTAGGAGAGGGCGAGAGCGGAAGCATCGGAAATAGCCCTGTTTACTTTCCCTTCCAACCAATGCCTCCATGACATCTGAGGTCGGGGGTAACACGAACAGTGCCAGGGGTGCCAAAGGGCAAAGTCAGCGCAGCAAGTGCTAATTCTGGCACCCTTAACTGACCTGACATCTTTGGGCCCGGCCGCCCCCCTGCACTTCCTTTCAGCATGAACAGCACTGAATATGGTACGACACGGTTGTTAGTTTTGCAAAGCGCTCATTCACCTCTGACTTTCGTTTCGTTTCTTCGTAACAGTCGTTTCCTGTTTGTTAATCCACCTGCTGATTATTTTGTCGACCAAAAATGATGAAAGGCTGAGTAGGTTCACACACCCTGAAGACTTGTCCCCGCACTGCTCAGCACAGGCCCCTGCAGTGGGTACGTCAGTCCTCAGAGCTGCCGGCAACGGCTTCTCTTTGGCGCCTTCACCTAATGAGGCGGCGCTGCAGACAGGTGACAGATGCCGTTAATTAGTCTGAGACCTGCTCAGATCACAGGAGACCAGGGGAGGAGAACACAGAGCTCATCTTCTCCAAGCAACGGGGGGAGTACTTCAGCCGTGCGGAAACACCGTGCTCTCAAAATCAGGAAGGAAACACAATACCACCTGTTTGAACCCAAAATGTGTCCCTCCTTCCACCAAGAAGAGCCTAGGGGCAAGCCCGTTTGCCAGGATTCACGCACACCATCCTGAGTGACTACCGCCCAACATCGCCCCCACCTGCCGCCCATGACCACACCTCTCCTGCCCTGCTAACTCTCCAATGGCTCCACATTGAAGCACAGGCCCAATTCAAAATCACTTGCATTACCCACAAAGCGCTGCACTCCTCCTCACTCTACTATCTAAACGGGAAACTAAAAATCTCTGAAGCAAATAGAAGTTCCATAAATGCCCAGTCCCTGCTATTGGAAGCCCACCTTCAGTCGAGAACGATATTTGAACCAGTCTTTCTCTGGTAGTGCCAATAGAATCTGGAACTCGCTGCGCCAAACCACCTGCCTAGCAACCTTCAAAAAGATCCTCAAGCTCCTCCTATTTACCAGACATCTTGGTTAATTTCACCTTCCACCAGACTTAATTCCTCTCTCCACAGGGCCTTGATCTGCATTTGTTATATGATCCAGTCATCTAAATCGATGCTTAGACTGCGTATGCAATATGTCCAATTGTATCTGTCTCTTGAGGTACCTCCGGCACACATCCATAGATGTAACCGTCAGAGTTCAACTATTATTACGGTAACCTGCTACAACCCTGTAGCCTATGTGATGTAAAACGCTCTGATGCGTTCTGGCCATATCCGCGTTATATAAAATCGCAAATAAATTCTGTAAGGTCCAGCAATAGGAGTTACCGACCCCATCAAATTAGAAGATACACGGGAACTCCACGGATCTAGTGTGTTTTACTAAGACTCCAGCTCCTAAAAGCAGGTGGACTATCTGGGTGAAATACATGACTTAATAAGGAATGTTAAGGTGAAAAGCCTGGGCTTAATGGATCCCTCCTGTAATTTAATACCCGGAAACTCTATCACCATGAATGTACTAGTACCTTCTTCTTACGGTACTTCCTGAGATCACAGTTACTGGGACAAACTCCGGGGCACTCAGAATGATGCTCTAAGTCTGTTTGCACATTCAACTGTGAATTGTACTACGCAAAGTAAATGGTAAATTTTAATTAATGAGCTTATCCTACAATACATTTGACCCACTTCCTTTCTCTAAAAATACTTAGGGAGTTTGTCTTAAACATAAAAGTGAGTCCCATCAATGCACATCGCTAATACAGAGCGTTTGGACTGCGTTTGGACACGACGTCTGAGTGAATGGATTTCCCAGTGCCTGAGGTTGGTTGTAATGTGGGCTGCTCCATTTTGTATTCCCTGCAGATGCGCTGTGGTTTAAATGTGGGTGAACATACAGGTCTGGATCATGGCATTTAAGCGGCCTTTCCAGCTGAGCTGGCGGCAGTTTGAGTGGATTCCAACGTTCAAAATTGTACTTCTTGATATAGCAAGATCAAAACCTTGCACACGGGCTATCAAAGCGCTTTACAAAACGCCTACTCTGCACATAGTTCCAAAGGGGGGAGTGTAACTAGTTTAGATTGCTACAGTCTGGTTCACTGTAGTCAATGGCGACTGGAGTCATAGAGGAGGCCGGGCATTGTGTACCTGAGCCCTATAGCAAATGCATCAGAGTCCCCATGTCATGTGTTAAACCTCCACAAAGTAGGGTCTTTTTTCACTAACATCACAGTGCAGGTTAGGACGTATAGTTTTCTTCTGTTACAAATATGGGCCTACACCAGGGTCAATGATATTACTGAATTCTGTGACTGTGGCATTTTCTGCTCATGGATTTACTGCACGTGCCACATAATCTACCACTTGTTGCATAATTTCCATATTTCATCAAAAATAGTTTTTAGCTCAAATGGATCAAAAGTTACAAGGAAAAGTGCAGCACGCAATGTAGTCCAGAGGAGGCCCTTCTGCAAAGGTTCCCTTGTCATCTTTCAGTTGTTGATTGCTGTATCCTGGTGATAAACTTGTACTAATGAGGGGAACACTTTGTCCAGAGAATATTAATGTTTGTTAAACGAGAAACTACTGCCACACAATGTGCTGCATTATACCACAATATTTGCCTTTTCTTGCCGTGTAGCTAAGTCAACCTTTCAGCATAATTTCAACTTCAAGTGCTGCAAAATTCCAGTGGCGCTGGCCTAGCTGACGCAGCCTGCTCTTTTCTGTTGTCTAAAAAACAAGGACTGACTTAAGGTCCACACACTGTGTGGGACAGTGGGACAGATCTAATTATGTGAAATGCAAACCTGCCATCTGTCGCTGTATTTTAGAATGAAATGCCTCCTTGCGTCTATTTTAGAGGTGAGGATGCATTTCAATGTAAAAAAAAAAGTACAAAAAAACAAAAGCACTGCGAACAACAGCTGAGCTCTCTTTTGTTTGTGCTGTTTCAATGTGTTTGTGGTTAACTTTGTACGGCAAACGGTGTAGTCACTGTGTAAACGTTTGCCTTGAAAGGTGCATAACTACGTGGTAAGGCACAACAGCATAACTTCGGGAGTTTTGCATAAGAAGAGTAACACAAAATTACCGAAATTACACTAATTACGTCGCCATTATGAAGATTTCACCTGAGCCTATTCTTTTCCCGTTGTTACTCATTCAATGCAACTGCCATGACAGCTTCACTCTTCTATCAGTCCCATGTGGTACAACTGAGTAAGTATTTATTAGCGCTCTGAAAAGGGCTGCCTGAATAGCTAATCAATTACCTCATTGATCAGCAACATTTCACCTTGAGCCCCCACTGTCAGGTAACACGCTTCCAGCTGTGCTAAAAGCTCTGAAATTAACTGTTGAGATGTGATGAAAACATGATGTGCGACTAGAAACTTCAATAAAGTCAAGTTGGACGCTGTAGGGGAAAACCCCAGAAGTGAGAGAGGAAATGGTGAAAAACACCACCTCTTCATGGCAGATCACAGCAGATGCTGCAGGCTTACTTGCCGTCCCTACTTCCTCGACTAGAACCGCACCAGGATTCTCAGCGCTGCGCTCAAAGCAAATTACTATTGCTCTGCATGCACATTGAAGAAGGCATTTTTCTGCCCTTTTGCGGTTATGCTGCATCATCGCTGGATGGCATCCCAAGAATGATGCCTTACTCTGTCTTCTGAAAGAGTCGGCTGAGCCCTCCACTAAGTGGAAACATTTCTGTTATCAATGTTTTCCATTTTGAGGACACACCTACTAGACCACGCGTGTACTGTCTGTTGAGA
The DNA here is from genome assembly GCF_031143425.1 of Pleurodeles waltl. NCBI lineage: Eukaryota > Metazoa > Chordata > Amphibia > Caudata > Salamandridae > Pleurodeles > Pleurodeles waltl. The sequence goes on along the minus strand of NC_090443.1, from coordinate 412,801,852 downwards.
GATGTAGTGTGGGTCAAAACCATATAGGGCGTGGAGCCCGCCCATTGCCTACCATTGGCTGGTTTCCTGTCACTCTCATTTGTCTCCTTCGTTTTTGTGTTCCAGCCTGTCAACCTTGCGTTTGTCCCTCCCACAGAGCATAGCCACTTTACATCTTTTTTGATTGGCTGGCATCTATGAATCCACTGTCTGCTTTTCAAACATTGTTTTCCTTTGGGTTAAGCACTCCACCAAACTGCATGTGTTTTCCACCTATTTCCCTGGTGTGTTTCTTTCCCCCCTGTACTCCTGTTGCAGTCTGTCACCTCTGTGCTTCACCCTGCTACCCAGGGTGTTGCTATTAGCTTTCTCCCCCGCTCGCTTCATCTTACTCTCTCGCCCGTTGTTTATTGGCTAGACCTATTGGCTTTGTCAATGCTTAACTTCGCATTTAAATCCTTCACATCCACATATGGATCTGCCCAAACACCAAGTGAATCTGTGAGGAGGGGCTATGGGAAGAGACTGAGCCCAGACCCCGCCCACCCCCTGCAGCACCACAGGGGAGGCAGACAACCACCAACCAGCATTACCCATTCCAGGTGGAATAATTTGTGATGCGCATTATGTGGTGAGGGGGTATTCCTGTTTTCCAAAAATAAATTATCAGGGAGACAACATTTCTTTATATGATGGTCTGAGATACAGCCAATGCTGCGTGATGTTAATCAATACCTTATAGTCGATTATGTTCAAAGTGGGGTGAACAAAGTTCAATTACATAAAGTTCACTAAGTTTGTACAAAATGTTGGAAACCCCCTCACATTTTTTGAAAAGCTAGTTAGTGGAAATCCACAAAGAGAATAAAAATCTGGACCTACCTACGTTTTGAGGGGAAAAATCTGGACCTACCTACGTTTTGAGGGAGTATTTCACAGCAAAGAAAATGCAGCAGGAAACTTCTGTCTACCAAAATCATAATCTCGCAGATAAACTTCACCCCAAAGCGAAATTGGGCAAAGTTCACAAGTTTCACAATCTCAAAAATGCAACTATGCTCTTGACCCCAATTTCACACTGTCATTTAACAAAAGGTTGGTTTAGTGCAACAAAAGGATCTGAAAATGGGGGAAAAGCTTTACAATGAGGTCAGTCTCCACATCAAAACAAGTAAAGGACAGGCGTTCTAATTCTCAATAGGTTTAGGGCCAAAATGTGAGGTTTTGGCTGACTTTGACCTTGTACTTCCATCAAAAACGAGAAGAGTTTAATTTAATGCTGCCACAAACTAGATAAAATGTTCTGGCCTTGTGTAAAATAAGACATGTTGTAGAAATGCGCACCCGGGACGCGACAGAGGGCAATGGTGGGCCAGGGAATGATATATCGAATTTGAGGTTGCCACTGTACTTTTGTGCAGCGCTGCAGTACTAAATCAGTACAGTAGCAGAAGTTCTTACAGGTCTACAATATTCTTAATTAAAACAGTACTGGCACTTCTGTATTGGAATTATAATAATACAGTACTGGTGTTTCTGTACTCCCCTACCACCCTGGACCAATGAAGGTGTACTGCGGCTAACCCATAACAATTGCTTCTCTCTATGCTCCACAGTGAATCTTTCAGAACAAGTAAAATGGCTGCCCACAGAATGCGCATCCACAGTGCTGAAAGTGGGATTAAAACAATGCGACTGTCAAAAAGGGGCGCGACCAATGACGTGCAATTAGGAATCCTTTCCGAGAGGTGTCACCAATGTAATGAAAGTTGTGCCTTGAAGCATGTGAAATAGACTCCCGTGCTTCATGGAATGAGCCACCTGACCACTGCTTGGGTATCTCTCTGTACGCTTTCTATTAGTGCATCCAGACATATCGCAGACATTTCTGTCTAAAAACAAAGCAGACCTATTGTCTTTGGCAACGCTCATTTCCAGTATCAGAGAAACGACGGGACTCTCAACATTTTGACAGCTGTTTAGACTTCCCTGGCACACCTTCACTTAAAATAGTACTTACAGTTGGCATGTATGTGACCGTCTCGCTGTGCAGAGAGGCCATGAATTGGATGAGCAGGTATTACGAACACCTTTATGACCCATTGCCGCGCACAGCAAGAAACTTGCGTTGCTTTCAGCCTCTACTCCGGAGTTCTCGCTCATACTCCTTAGGAACACCCATTCAAATGCTGAACTCGCCCATACTGAATGCTGGTCACTCACTTCACAGTACAGAAGAGTCATGAAAAAACTACAGAAACACACCATCTGGAAAAAAACAGATTATTTTAGGGGACGCAAGATGAAGTAAAACATGTGAAATGCAAAGAGGGATGGTTATCCAGACATGGACTTGGCCTGGCAGTGACTGCCCCACTTAAAGTCCTGCTCATTTCTATGGGTTGTTCCTTGCCACTCCTGAGGATATCTTCATGGCATGTTCCATCTGTGGTGGCATGTTGCCCAATCACATAGGTTTGTCCTCTACAACCCCTGTGTGGACTCCAAAGTCTATACCACACTTGAACCAAACTGCACCTACAAAGGTACCAATCTTTTCCTCCGAGCACCTCCCTAGCCGCCATGGGTGCATACCATGTGGTACAAATGTCTCCAGGCATGATACATCTACATGCATGAATGAATCTTTTCTGACACTTTCTTCTACATCAATACATGGGTGAAGTTACACAACGCAGCGAGACTGTCGAGAAGACACTCACATCCACGCATAACACAGAAGCACTTCCCACATAGGCTGCACTGTACTCACACTCGTCTCTCCGTCCACACACCAGCATTGAATGGTTCAGCACTCTGCCCCGTGCTCCTTTTCACTTCCAATGTGAGTATAGGTGCTGTGATAAATCACAATAAGAGCATAACGTTGCTCCTCATGCCCAATTTCATACACTAAATGTGGACAGGAGGCACGCACCAAGGCATAGCGCGCTCCAGGACAGGTGTGGGCCGGATTGGACAGGTTTCGGCCGGCGGGCCAACTGTAGCCGACGCGCAAATTTTTAAAAATTGCGCTCACCCCGAGGGGTGAGCCGAGTGGCTGAAGGGGGTGTGGTGGGGGCTCCTAGGCGACCGGAAGGGACAGCCAGAACTGGCTTAAAAGGGGGACTCAAGTCCCTCGAGGGTCAGGTTGTATTCTTGACCCTGGGCTGCTCCTGATGATCGGTGCACACCTCCAGAGGACTGAAGGAATTCTTTCCCGCCCACCCATCCACACAGAACAGCAGGAGTAGGAAGACCTTAGGAGGGAAGGAGTCACGTTTGGGCACAAAGCAGGTGGATAACCTTGGCATCAAGAATACTAGTGCAAGCGAACTCAAGACGGTATCAGAAGCTTTTTTTCCCAAACCAGGATGGCGGTGCTGTGGGTGTAGGAAAGGGGATCTGGACAACCGCTACCGCAAATGTCCACAGCTCCCCCCATGGTACTCCATTACACGGCCCTGGAATTTTTGCGCCAGGGGACCAAGGTATGGCCCGGTTGCCCAGGACCATCCCCATCAGGTGCCAGGGGGTATCCCTTGCTTAGGGTTGTCTCTGGCATGGTTGGACTGGGGGACAGTTTTCATGCTGGCCGGCGCCCCCTCTATCTTGAGGGGCAGGTGAGTCTCGCCTTGTGATGCGTAATTGGTTTTGGGGGGGGGGAACACGCCCCCCAGTTTACAGTCGATGCCACAGGTGCCTGGTGGGTGGACAACCATGACTCCTTTTAAAGAACCTAAACTACTTGAGATGCATATTGTAAATACATATTGAAATTTAAGGATGAAAGGAAATACTGTAAATAAGATGATGTTTTTTATGTCGTGTTTATGTAGTTGTGAATAAATACGGCCTGAGAATTGTTATATTCTCTATCGCAGGAAGGTTTCAGTCTGCTATGTTTACTGTGAACATTAAGCAGCTCCTCCAAGGAGAGGATCATAGAGGGAAACCAGTGTGAACTATTTGGCTATTTGGTTGGAGGTATCGATGCAGTCCCCCACCTGTATAGGGAAAAAGCAGACATGTATGTATGCATATGATATTTCTATAGAGTGAACCTTGCCAAAAGGTTGAAGAGCACTGTCCTTTGTTGAAGGCAAGCATAAAATCAATGAGTAAGAAGAGAAGAAGCTGGCTTGTGGACTTTAATGCATTTCAGCAGAAAACAGTGCTATCTGCTCACAAATGAGCTTCAATGCCTCCTCAGAGGCATTAAGCGTTATATAAATTGAAATCCAATGCAACCCTATCATTTGGAATATTGGGCTATTGAGAGCTCCACTGAAGACGATAAAGTGAATCATGGCACCTAATGGCTAGTACAGACCTTCTGCTCCCTCATTCCAATGTTTGTCTTCGTCACTGTTTATTTCGGAACAATCTACCTACAGTGAGTGGAACACTCTAATAGCACTATAGCCCTCATGCCTTTGACTATACTGGTGGTTAAAGGCCCTCCCCCATGTTACTGGTTCCTATAACTCTGGTTCAGAGCCTTTAATAACTGGCATAGCCTTCAATAGTATGAGATATTAGTTCAGCCCCAGTACTTCTGTACTGGATTACAGTATCATTAGTTAATACGGCATTTGCCCATTGCATTTGTCCAGTACAGACCCTTCAGTACATGACAACAATAATGTTAATTATTTCAGCACTTAAGCTTCTGTGCTGGAATAAAACACTGTTAATGAATGCAGTACCAGCACCAGGGGTGGCTCCTTCGCTATGGCGAAGGAGTATCGCCCCACTGGCTGAGCCAGAAGCAGAAGAATAAAATGATAGTTTTCTATAGTTTTATTTTTCTGCTTCTTGCACAGCAGTGCAGGGAAGGGGGGGGGCGGGCCACAGGAGGTGGGGGGAGAGAGTGCACCTTAGTGCGCATGTGTGTTTGCCCAGCCGTCTGAGGCCGGCCAAAAACAGATGAGCCCCTAGGTTTCTCCAACCCGGCTGTATACACAGCGGAGCTTGAGAAATAGCACAGACCCCAGGCTGGCGTCTGAGTGGCAGTGACTGCCGCTCAGACCAATACTGATGCTGCTTACATGCTATGTTTAGCACGTAAGCAGCGCCACGATTGCTGGGGAGCCTGTGTTGGTGTCCCAGAGAATGCTGGGACACCACATCGATGAAAGAGGAGCGCCGAACGAGGCTGCAGCGTCCCTGAAGGTAAATGTCATTTCTTTCATTTTATTTTTCTATTTTCTCCCCTTGTGTCTGCGCCTCCCCCCCGTGATTTGTGGTGGCCGCTGCTGACCAGCACCTATGTAGTGGAAAACTGTAATAATATTTAGGACAATACCAGCTCTTAACTACTGGACTACAAATGAATTAAATGATACAGTATCAGCACTTCTGTAATGGACTACAGTATTAGTTAGTGCAATACCATGCCACCTGCACTGGACGACACCATCCATTAGTACAGTATCGGCACTTATGTAGGGTCTTAAACACTACTGATTACTACAGTACGCACATTAACGTAGTACCAGCACGTCTGCAAGGACTACAACACTGTTAAGTAGAACAATACCAGAAATTACATATTTTGCTACTATAATATTAAACAGGGCAATACCAACGCTTCTGTACTAGAGCGTAACGCTATTAATTAGGACAGCATCAGCAGTTCTGTACAAGACTATAGTACCATTCTTAGGACAGGCCAGGGATTCTGTACTAGACTACAGTATTATTAATTAGGACAATGGTGGTACTCCCATACTGGACTACAATACTATTAAATAGGACAGAACCAGCACTTTGTCCTGGACTATACTCTGCTGTCTGCTGCCTTTGGCGCCTGGTTGGGGACCACTTTTGGGCTGGGAGATGTCGTCTCCCAACCATTAAGGTCATTCCTCTCAAACCACACCCAACAGGTTAAACTTGACTCTTGTATATAAAAACTGCGGTGACCTTTGAGTTGCCCTGCAGGTCACCCATCTTATCTGCTCTCTGAAGCACATGTAACACTTCCCTTACAGCAATCCACAATATTTCCGAAAGGAGAGTCTTATAGGTGCATCCTATATGAATATGTAGCCCAGTAGTGCTCAAGTACACACATTGATTCCAAAAGAACCAGAAAACTACAGTAAAGTATATAAGTCCAAAAATGGATGACAGACTAGTGGTGTGGGTTGAACGATGCAGAAACTGACATAACATAATTTGTTGTTTGTAGTGCATGTTTACCCAGAAGGGTATCTTGATACTGAAATAACAGATGTTTCTTGGTACTCAACGAAATGGTACTCATTTTATGGCCCTTGGAAGGATTGATGGCTGAGTGGACCCATCAGGATTTAAACCTGTGACCAGAAGGTCAAACACAGATTTCTGCTGCGGATGCATTAGACCACTGAATCATTGCCCTAGAAATGTGAGATTCTTGCCTCAGTATGCCTCACTCTCTCTAAACTTTCCCTTTTCATCTCCTTGAATCAACAAAAAATGTAGAAGTAATTTTTGTCACTCCAGGTAACTTTATGACTTGGAAGGTATAAATCCAACACCTCTGCTGAATTCTCTCATACTCAAACTCGAGGGACTCTCCTCACATCGGTGGCCTCTCACTGATCGATTACCATTTATAAAATTATAGATAAGTACCAGTGAATTGCGGGGAGGTTTTTCTCTGAGAGGTTCACAGTGACATCAAATACACAATGAGAGTGAACCTCAAGTTGTTTATGATGTCACTCAGAACCTATGTTATAGCAGTGGATTACAAGATTTAGAATCTGGCATTTACGCTAGAGGCTCTCGCTGAAAGCCATACATAAAAATGCAGTCTAATCATGAGTTATCTAGAAGGATCACAAACTTTACTGCTGGACTCCTTTGTGGTTTGAAAGTTCCACTTCACTCTCACACCAGAATCACGACACTGTCTGCCCATCTCGCAAAGGACCAATTTAAAAAATGAAACGGTATGGGGAAAGGGCTCTGCACCCACAAACCGTGCTTAATTTGTGCAGGGGATGAGCTTTAACACTCGTTTTTGGGGACCAGGTATTATTTGTCATCATCAGATTTTGACCCAGAGCAACAGAGAGAAGGTGAAAAGGGAGAAAGAAGCAGATAAAGAAAGATATGGAAACAGTGAGAAAAGGAGTACGGAGGAATAGAAACGAACCCACAAGAGTAAAATAAAGAGACAGCAAGAGGCAGGAGGAAGACGAAAGAGGCATTCGCTCATGGGCTTGCCTTTCAAAAATCCTTTGTTATCATTGGTAAATGGTTTACGTTTGTCCCTCATTGGGGCGGTTTTGATACCGCCTTGGACACCGACCGTGTTACATGGATAATTGCACATTTGCCAATACGTTTACCTGCAAGTGAACTTCTTTTTCCTTTTGTGTCTCTCCTTCGCGCTCATGGCAGCCATGGCGCTTTGAATCGACTTGTTTTAGAAAAGTCACTGCCTACAAGTCTCCTCCCCTGGAGCTCTCCTCCACTGCATCTTCCCTCAGAAACTAACATCAGATCCTTTCACAAGCAAGTGAAGTCCACCTCTCCACCCCAAGTTCACCGCTGAATTACTTTATTCTTCGTTCCACCCATCCCCCCCTCCTCCATGATGTAGCCGCTCTCTGGTATCCCTTGGCCATACGAGTCCCTTATAAAAGCACTGCACAACAATAAATAAGGATAACACTGTTCCTCAGGACTGCGCCAGTGCCTCTGTACTGTCCTACACAACTAGTATTAACACTGTTCCTCAGGACTGCGCCAGTGCCTCTGTACTGTCCTACACAACTAGTATTAACACTGTTCCTCAGGACTGCGCCAGTGCCTCTGTACTGTCCTACACAACTAGTATTAACACTGTTCCTCAGGACTGCGCCAGTGCCTCTGTACTGTCCTACACAACTAGTATTAACACTGTTCCTCAGGACTGCGCCAGTGCCTCTGTACTGTCCTACACAACTAGTATTAACACTGTTCCTCAGGACTGCGCCAGTGCCTCTGTACTGTCCTACACAACTAGTATTAACACTGTTCCTCAGGACTGCGCCAGCGCCTCAGTACTGTCCTACACAACTAGTATTAACACTGTTCCTCAGGACTGCGCCAGCGCCTCTGTACTGTCCTACACAACTAGTATTAACACTGTTCCTCAGGACTGCGCCAGTGCCTCTGTACTGTCCTACACAACTAGTAAACACACTAGCACAGTAACAGAACGTCTGTACCGACGAACACACTGCCCGGTGCTTCCGTACTGGACGACCCCACCAATACACCGCCAGCTCCTCTGTACCAGACAACAACGGTTTCAACTAGTTCCCAGCACTTCTGGATTGAAATATAAAAGTGTTAATCACTATGGCTCTGGCGCGTCTGTACTGGACTACAGTACTATTAATGAGTACAGCACCCGCACCTCTGTTCTGGACCACAACAGTTCATTATCACTGCACATGCACTCCTGTACTGCACCACAGCACTGTTAATTAGCAGAGCACTGCACCACAGCACTGTTAATTAGCAGAGCACTGTTAATTAGAAGCAGGTAATTCTGTACTGGAATGCAACACTGTCAATGAGCACCCACCGGCACCTCTGTACTTGAACACAACACAGTTAATACGTACAGTGCAGAGACTTGTGTACTGTTCTACCACACTGTCAATTAGGACAGCGCCGGTGCTTCTCCACTGGGCTGCAACGCGGGCCTTCAGTACTGGAACACAGCACTGATAATGGTACAGCACCTGCGGATCTGTACTGGAACACAACTCTGGTGATGGTACAGCACCTGCAGATCTGTACTGGAACACAACTCTGGTGATGGTACAGCACCTGCGGATCTGTACTGGAACACAACACTGATAATGGTACGGTACCTGCAGATCTGTACTGGAATACAACTCTGGTGATGGTACAGCACCTGCGGATCTGTACTGGAACACAACACTGATAATGGTACAGCACCTGCAGATCTGTACTGGAACACAACTCTGGTGATGGTACAGCACCTGCGGATCTGTACTGGAACACAACACTGATAATGGTACGGTACCTGCAGATCTGTACTGGAATACAACTCTGTTACCTAGCACTTCTGTACTGGAATACAATGCGATTACCTAATGCAGCACCAGCACTTCTGTACTGGGTTACAACACGGTTACCTAGTACAGTAATGGCACTTCTGTACGGAGTTACAACACTGATAATGGTACAGCACCTGCACTTCTGTACTGGAATACAACACTGTTACTTAGTACAGCACCCGCACTTCTGTACGGAGTTACAACACTATTACCTAGTACATCACTGGCACGTCTGTACTGGGTTACAACACTGATAATGGTACAGCACCTGCACTTCTTTACTGGAATACAACTCTGTTACCTAGCACATCGCCAACACTTCTGTACTGGAATACAACACGGTTACCTAGTACAGTAATGGCACTTCTGTACTGGAATACAACACGGTTACCTAGTACAGTAATGGCACTTCTGTACTGAACAACAACTGTGTAAATTAATACAACTTTCGGCACTTTTGTTCTGAACTACAGCGCAATTAATAGTGCAGTAACAACTACTAACAACTAGTATAGGACAGTAATTGCCAAGGTGCAAATGTCTGCGCTGTTTCTTTAATACGTTTTGCTTTTACTAGCATCTCGTAAGTAGTTAAAGCAGCCTTGCAGCAAATAACAGATTACCTGTAAGCAATTGTTAATTTTAGGTCATTTTTTAAAATCTGAATCAGCACGTGACTAAAGATAGCTCTTTCTATTCGATAATTAATGGACCAACAATAAATTGCTTGCCTGAATATCTGAATCTGTGTACAACCTTTATCAAATATCTATTGAATGTCGAGGTTCAGTACATCACTAGGAAGAGGCCAAGATTGACGTGGCATGAAAAGACCACTTTCACGTGGATACAGAGAGGCTATGGGGGTTATTACAACTTTGGAGGAGGTGTTAATCTGTCCCAAAAGTGACGGTAAAGTGACGGATATACCACCAGCCGTATTACGAGTCCATTATATCCTATGGAACTCGTAATACGGCTGGTGGTATATCTGTCACTTTACCGTCACTTTTGGGACGGATTAACACCTCCTCCAAAGTTGTAATAACCCCATATGTGTTGTATGACCCAGGAATGTGTCAGGATCTGCTCCAAGTGGTGGGACCGCCTGGCAGAGGCCTTCTTTAGGTGCACTAGGCACTTTAGTGTCCAATGCTAGGCACTAAGCCTGGAGTAAGGTACTCGTGGGCATGGAGGACGCTCAGGGGGTCATTCTGACCCTGGCGGTCATCAACCGCCAGGGCCAACGACCGCGGAAGCACCGCCAACAGGCTGGCGGTGCTTCCTGGCCAATTCTGACCGCGACGGTAAAGCCGCGGTCAGAAAAGGGAAACCGGCGGTTTCCCGCCGGTTTTCCCCTGGCCATAGGAATCCTCCATGGCGGCGCTGCAAGCAGCGCCGCCATGGGGATTCCGACCCCCTTCCCGCCATCCTGTTCCCTGCGGTTCTTACCGCCAGGAACAGGATGGCGGGAACGGGTGTCGTGGGGCCCCTGGGGGCCCCTGCACTGCCCATTGCACTGGCATGGGCAGTGCAGGGGCCCCCTAACAGGGCCCCATAAAGATTTTCAGTGTCTGCTTTGCAGACACTGAAAATCGCGACGGGTGCCACTGCACCCGTCGCACCCCTTCAACTCCGCCGGCTCCATTCGGAGCCGGCTTCATTGTTGAAGGAGCTTTCCCGCTGGGCCGGCGGGCGGCCTTCTGGCGGTCGCCCGCCGGCCCACCGGGAAAGTCAGAATGACCGTCGCGGTCAATTGACCGCGGTACGGTCTTCTGGCGGTTCCCGCCAGGCGGTTGGCTTCCGCCGCCCGTCGGGGTCGGAATGACCCCCTCAATCTCCAATGCTAGAGAGCAGTCCTGGGGTGAGATGAAAGGGACTGTTGGTACAAACAGTACTCTCCTTACAGAGGCCTTTACTGAGAGGCCAAGTATGGCATAGGCCAGTGTTTCACAATCGTTTTAGAACCATGACCACATTTTTAGAATTGCAAACTAAAGACATCTTTAAATCCTGAGTTTATCTTGTCACATTTGATGTGCTGTATTAACTTGGGGATTGGTGTTTACTATTCTTTCTCTGACTGCAAAGTGAGAGGAGTTCTTAAAATTAATTATGTGACAATCTTGCTGGAGTACAGGGAGTGTGACAGGAAAGGCTGTAGGATAACGTTTTTATGCAACAGACTAGAAAACGTAAATACCTGTAAATGAACTGCATGGATTCAGCAACTAGAAAATAAAATAAGAAACACATTTTGTGTAATTCTGAAGTGTGCTGGAAAAAAAGGTTTTAATAAGAACAAAACAAATCTAAGCACCTTACTTGGTGATGCACAAATGACAAATATTCACAGAAGCCCGACTTCCATATATTATAATTTGTGCGCTATGTAGTTTTACCAGTAAAACAGTATGTGTGCGCAAATTTAGTGGCCATTTCAGAGGATAATATTACGTTTGTGAATGACAGTTTCCTATCACACAATGCTTAGATGCATTAAAAAAATCACCCGCCTCATGTCCATTAAAGCTAGGTGAATCGAGAAAGTTGTCGTTCCTAAATATTGTGTCAAGGTTCTAAAACGTTTGAGAAGCACCCATTAGAGACAAACATTTTAACACGTAATAGGTTTTAACAATGCGACAGAACACCCACGCGCCACCTCCCGCGATTCAGCTCCGCCCTAGCAACCGCCCACACCCACAGGACTGGCTGGGCAACGCAAAATGCCGTGTGTGTGTCTGTGTATTTTTGTGCGTGTTTGTATTTCTGTTTGTGTGTGTGTGCCCAAGCATGAATGTGTTGTATGTGCATGTATTTGTGCCCATGTGTGTTTGTATTTGTGTGTTTTTGCGGGACCGTATGAATTTGTGTGAATGTGTGTTTGTATTTGTGTGTACGTGTTTGTGAGACTGCATATATTTGTGTGGATATTTGTATTTAAGTGTGTGTATCTGTGTGTGTTGGGGGAGTGTGTGTGTCTGTATTTTGCGCCAATATGCACAACTCATCACATATCATTGTATCATACATGGCTCTAATTGTGCGCACTCAAGTCGATTGGTCGTGCACAGCATTTCTTTTTCCCATGCCATCATGCCTCAGCCTCGCGGATACAAATATGAACGCGATGCTTGAATAATTGTGCAATGTGCATATTTCTGGAGTTCAGCGAAAGTGTGTCCTTCTTAAAATTAGGTCGTGGTTCAAAAAAGCTTGGGATGCACTGCCTGAAATATTGCCACCCTCAGGGACTTAGGTTGGCCAGTGAGATAAAGGGCAGGAGGTGAGCGTCAGATTTCCAATCACACTGGCATGTAATGTTACAATACTTTATAGACAAGCAGGGCGCATGAATGGAGCTCAAGAGGCAGTGGAAAGGGGGAGGCATGGGAATTGGTAGGAGTACTAAAGTGAGAGAAACACAATATTTTGTAAAATAATGAACATTTTATAGGGATTTCAAAACAGAGATGAGTGAGAGTGTGTGTGTTTTTGTCAGTGTGTGTGCAGAAATCCCAGGTGAAATCCGACAGACCTCTCATCATATCCGACTGAAAGAAACAGTACCCAACTATTTTTTCAGAAAATTCATTTATTTGGGAGGGGGAGAGGGGTGGGGGGGGGGGGGTAAACTCCCCATACGCCCACCTGACGCCTCTGGCCACTCTAAGCCCTGGGTGTCTGAGTCCCCTGGACCTGGAACCCCTTCCGTTGCATAGTGTCGCCTTACACGCTGCTACTCTGAGGTGAAAGGGTAGATGTATTTACAAGGCGTTCACCTCATCTTCCATCAGCAAATTAAAGCGCGTGCTGGTGCATCCAATCATCTAACAACCTGCCCCTCTACTGAGAAAAGCCCCCCCCCCAAATCCGCTGGGGAAAAAATGGTAGACTCGCCGCGTGCATCTACTCATCCATGCAAAGACCCCTGGGACATGAAGCCGCCCTTTACTGTAACATCACCCCCTTACATGTCCAGCAACCCAGCCCACGTTAACACTAACATCAGCAGGGATTGCGCCCCTCCCCGCACATTAGTGTAATAGAACTTCTTATACCCCCAGTGACCCCACCTCCTCCCCCTCACATTACCTCACTTCCTCCTACCCACATCCCAACCCCCCCACCCGGTCCTGCTCATGGGAATAGAGCTCTCAGCTGATGATCTAATTTCAGGCTTCCGGATGCTGGCTTTAAATCAATTAACTGGGGAGAAACCGACCCTCGCCCCCACACCTACCCCCGCCTCACTCATCGAAAGCAAGAGCCAGAACAAGACAGGAAGGAGGGCGCGAGAGAGATTTTCCTAGGGAAGACGCGGCGGAAGAGAGCTCCAGGGGAGGAGCCCTATACCAGTGATCTCTGTGGGAGGCACTGGGCGCTGGTACTAAACATAGAACACCAGTGGTCAAGGTAGGAGACACCTCAGGCGTCCCCAGGGTGCTACCAGACAGACAACCCGCCGCCTGTGTGGGAGACACGTCATGCTTCCAAGGGTGCTGTCGGAGCAGCAGACGATCTGCGTGGATTGTGTGGGAGACACCTCGTGCACTCCTCGGTGCTAGCAGACAGACAACCAGTGGCCTTTGTGGGAGACACCTCGTGCACTCCTCGGTGCTAGCAGACAGACAACCTGTGACCTGTGTGGGAGACACCTCGCGCACTACTGGGTGCTAGCAGACAGACAACCTGTGACCTGTGTGGGAGACACCTCATGCACTCTCGGTGCTAGCAGACAGACAACCTGTGGCCTGTGTGGGAGACACCTCATGCACTCTCGGTGCTAGCAGACAGACAACCTGTGGCCTGTGTGGGAGACACCTCGTGCACTCCTCGGTGCTAGCAGACAGACAACCAGTGGTCTTTGTGGGAGACACCTCATGCACTGTCGGTGCTAGCAGACAGACAACCTGTGGCCTGTGTGGGAGACACCTCACGCACTCCTCGGCGCTAGCAGACAGACAACCTGTGGCCTGTGTGGGAGACACCTCACGCACTCCTCGGCGCTAGCAGACAGACAACCTGTGGCCTGTGTGGGAGACACCTCACGCACTCCTCGGCGCTAGCAGACAGACAACCCGTGGCCTGTGTGGGAGACACCTCACGCACTCCTCGGCGCTAGCAGACAGACAACCCGTGGCCTGTGTGGGAGACACCTCACGCACTCCTCGGCGCTAGCAGACAGACAACCCGTGGCCTGTGTGGGAGACACCTCGTGCACTCCTCGGCGTTAGCAGACAGACAACCCGTGGCCTGTGTGGGAGACACCTCATGCACTCCTCGGTGCTAGCAGACAGACAACCTATGGCCTGTGTGGGAGACACCTCATGCACTACTGGGTAGCAAGTTAGTCTTAAACTCAACGTCAGCTTGGGGAGCACCCTGGTGCACCCTGTTTTAAATAGGAATCCAACCTCCCTCGTCTGTGAGTAACAGCCTGGTGTAGCCATGAGTGCCTCGCTAACACTATGCCCAGGCCACATTAGCACCTCTCATGCACCCCTGGGTGCTGCCTGGTACATAAATTACACCTCTTTCCCTAGACTTCAGCCTCACTTGGAGCGTGAGTGCTCCGGTGTAAAACGTGTCATTACTGAATTCAAACCCTACCTGGAAACTTCAGAAGGCAGCAGTTTACCTTTAAGGGTACACTTAATCAGGTCCACTGGAATTATGCAAGTTTCCGGCCGCTGCATTTTTCGCATAATCATGGGTTTGACCCATTTGTCACATAATCCACCATCTGCTGCAAAATCTACAGATTTTAACAAACAAATTGTTTCTAGCTCAAATGGATCAAGAGTTACTAAAACTGCAACAACCCCAGTGGCAGGTCATATGCAAAAGTTCACTAGTTGTCTTTTGGTTGCTTTGTACTGTTTTTGGATATTAAACTGGTACTAATGAGGTGAAACCTTTCGACCAGACAGTATTAGCGTGAAAACCTTAAGTTAAGAAATACTACTATAAAAAAATGTGCTGCATCATGTCGTATAATTTGCCTTTTCTTGCCTTATAATTTAGTCAGCCCTGCTGCATATTTTGGTCCAATCCCCTGCCACATAATTCCAGTGGCCCTGACTTTAGTACAGCAGAGTCACTGGAGTGATACAAGGTGCTTCACAGCATCTTTCCAACAAACGTTTACAGGCTATCTTAAAACCGATTCTTGCCACACAAACACCTGTAGGGCGGTCTCTTTATGGTAACAGCTCAGAATGTGTGCTTTTAGGAGCATCTTTAAATATTTTCTGAAAACTCAAACTTTCTTTTAAAAGCAATTTTTGGTGTAAATAAAACAGTGTATCGAGAAAAGCAGTGTAGATTGCACTGTCTGGAAATGGCGTGCCAAATACAGGCCTGGCATACAGAGGTTGTTCTAGCAGCAGGGAGAGGGGGAAGAGAAGAGGTGAGAGAGACGAGATGGAAGGACAGAGAGAAGAGGATGGGTAGGGCGAGAGGGAGGGATGTAGAAGGAAAGAGAAAGAAAATGAAAGAGGAAACGAGACACGGAGAAGGAGAGAGACTGAGAGAGAAAAATGAAGGGGGATCACCCCAGTCACCAGCGAAGCAAGTGTGTCATGGGCCCTACAGCAAGGCAGGAAATAGGCCCCCTGTCTGCTGTTTGAATAACAAAAAACAACAATAATCAGGGTTGAGTGCCCCCTTGGGCCCCGGTACCACCACACCTGCTGCACCAATTGATACTACACCCTGATCAAAAGCTATGTTGGATTCGGGTCGTGTGCCATTCCATGGTATTGGACAAGTCAAATATATATGGGATGGAATAGAAAACATTGTTTTAGAAGGCGTCTCTGGAGCCATTTTGGAATGTCGTGCAGTGCAGCACGAGGCATGCAGGGTCTCGCGGTACCCCGTGTGACCTTTCCTCGTGTCTACAGTGTTATAACAACTGAAGAGAGGCACAGCCGGTTACATTTAGGGGCATATTTATACTCTGTTTGCGCCGGAATTGCGTTGTTTTTTTTTACGCAAAGCTAACTCCATATTTATACTTTGGCGTTAGACCCGTCTAGCGCCAAAGATCTTGGAGTTTGCGTCATTTTTTTGCGTGGACACCTACCTTGCGTTGATGATATGCAAGGTAGGCGTTCCCGTCTAAAAAATGACTCCAAGGCATGTGCGGCTTATTTAAACTCCCGTGCAAAAATGGCGCACGGGAGTGGGCGGGTAAAAAAAAATGATGTCCAGCCGCTTTTGCGTAATTTCTTAACACCTGGTCAGGGCGGGGGTTAAGGGACCTGTGGGCTCGGAAGGAGCCCTGAGGTGCCCTCCCATGCCCCCAGGGACACCCCCTGCCACCCTTGCCCACCCCAGGAGGACGCCCAAGGATGGAGGGACCCATCCCAGGGAATTTAAGGTAAGTTCAGGTAAGTATTTTTATTTTTATTTTATTGTGGCATAGGGGGACATGATTTGTGCCCCCCCTACATGCCACTATGCCCAATGACCATGCCCAGGGGACAGAAGTCCCCTGGGCATGGCCATTGGGCAAGGGGGCATGACTCCTGTCTTTGCTAAGACAGGAGTCATGTCAATGGAGGGTGAGAGTCAAAGCAAATGGCGCTAATCGGGTTGAGGCAGATTTTTTGCCTCAGACCGACTTGCCCCATTTTTTGACGCCCAAGCTCCATTTTCCCCTACGCCGGCGCTGCCTGGTGTGGCTCATTTTTTTTGACGCACACCAGTCAGCTCTGCCGGCTAATGTCATTCCATAAATAAGGCGCCCGCATGGCGCTTTGGAATGGCGTTAGCCAGCGTTAACATTTTTGACGCACAACTGCGTTGGCGCAGTTGTGCGTCAAAAAGTATAAATATGGCCCTTAGTGTTGGATTCTTAGGGGGTCACTAAAAACTCCACCAACGGAGGTCAAGAGTCAGTGGCGTACCAGAAAACGATGGTGCCGCACTGCAGAATGTGATGAGTTGCCCGAGTCTTAGAGTCTGCATTGTCTCAGAGCAATTCATTGGTCTTTGGCTGAAAGAGTAAATTCCTAGAATGGTTGCAGGGGCTGCAGGGGCATGCGTTACCCTCATGGTAAGAATGTTCCTGTATTATGCCAAGATGAGCTCCTTCACGAAGCGAGAGGTTGACAAAATTAGGCCTGGCTGAAATTTTAGTTACAGTCGTAAAATGTGCATATTATGCCATTTCACCTAGCCCTTTTTTTTTACACAAACATGCACCTTGCAGGAAAAGTCTTGCAAGATTCTAGCAGGAAACTGGTTTGCACAGAAAATGCTTTAAAAAGAGATATTTTCTGCTCAAACCCGTCCCCTGCCGAAATGCGCTGGACTATTAAAAAAAAAAAATAAGGTGCATACACGGGCAAAACAAGTGATACAAGATACTGGCACATCATATTTTCATATGAAAGTGCAATTTTGCAAAATTTTCCTGGAATCTTGCAAGAAAAAATTATACAATTCCACACTCCCTTAAAAAAGATCTGCAAACTGCTAGGCAGAATTGAGTGCCGAATGGTCGTGTACCCAGAACTGGGAGACTAAGATGTTTTCCATAGGAATACATTGGATTCCTGCAAACATGTTTGCAGAGCATAGGAGTACTTCACTTAAGGCTTCATTCAAGGCTCTACTGGTTGTTGACTTAGGCCCTCCCCTATTAGTGTGCCTTAGGACCTCAGTCTCCAAAAACTCAAAGGGTAATAAAAGTTCAACATACAGATCTGAGGTGTTCAAATGTAGTTTACCTGTGCAGAGCAGGTTATGTTACTCGTGACGTCATGTGTTTGAGGACGCACAATCACTTCGGCCACCCAATAGTCTGATTTACAGTTGAGTGGTAAGAGAAAATCTTCTGAGGTTCTACAATTCTAAATCCGGAGGCGAGGCGACTGCTGGACTATCCTCCTTCAAATGGTGGAGGAAATTCCTCTTGCGGATTGTCATCAGAATATAGCGTTTCCTCCACCAATCACAGTGTTTTGGTATTTATTGAGATCATCGTAAAATAATCCACACATGGTATGTGGTCTAATAAATATAAGGAAGTGATACAGTGTGCAACTGAAAAGCTTAAAAGACATTTAAAGCCTTGGCTTTAAATAACTTGAATGAGTGGTGATCTTTTTTCCCTGTAGAAACCTGGTGAAACCAGTTCTCATCTATATGTTTAATCAGAATATTGTTGTCTTTCATATCAGGGAACATCTGACATTGTGCATTATAATTGTGGACATGTTTCAGCTTAATAAAATCAGTGGGAAAGCCTTCATCTGGAAAAGGGGCTGACACCCATTTCGGAAGAGAGATTGCGGAATATCACAGTCTTCAAATACAGATGAACTCTACAATTAAGGTTAGAATTACTAGAATTAGTCAGCACCTTGTGGACTAATAATCCCAAAGAAACTCAAATCTTGACAGTGAAACTATTATATGGTGATTATGTAATCTGGTATGGGTGTGCAGAGTTCACAATCTTTAAAAGGAAGGCATGTATGATCACCAAATATGACTTCCTCACAGACAAGGTGTGGGAAAAGTAGGCCGATTGCAGAAGCCCACTCACTTTTGCCCCCAATTTTTTACTGATACTGGTGTTGTCTGACTCTGATTGTGCCCTGGGCACTGCTAACCAGCCCGAGAGCCTGTGCTCTGATAAAAATTTAATATGCAAATTAGGCATAATTATAATTGGCTCTGACAACATACCTATAAGTCCCTAGTATGTGGTAGGGCATGTAGGTTTAGGAACCCCAGTGTAGATAGGGCACCCATGGGTTCACTGCTGTGGTGTCTCGTGCCATTGTGGAAGCAGGCCTGCCTTGCAGGCTGCTTTTCAATTCCAAAGTTTAAGTAACCCCCAAATTCAACTTTGGAATTAAAAAGTACTTTCAAAGTCTCAAACTACTTTATTCTGAAATATGTCACCCCTAAGGTCTGTTCTAGGTGCCCAAAGAGTTGGGTGCAGTGTAAATGTTAGCAGGGACTTTAAAATATGTTTTATAAGTCCCGGTAAGGTAAAAACAGCCAAATTTGTTTTCCCCCACTGTAGTGCATTAGCTCCATAGACTAACATTGGGAGGCGTCATTTAAAAATAATAATGTCTCATTTCCACTAGAAAGGAGCTAAATCTGTCAGGTTTGGCAACAAAGTAAAAGTTAGAACAAATCCACCACCTGCCAAGGTCGGATTTATTATAACTAGTACAGAGAAAGAGTTTTAGAACTCCTTCTGAAAGTTCCCAAATCAGTCCTGTGGTGCCCGTTCCTGATTGGTCAGTCTCTGGCAGCCTCAGTCAAGCTACCCTAATGAGATGTGAAGTGATCTGGGCTGAAACAAAGGAAGAATCTTGTGGGAGAGAACTACTGTAGCAGATGGCAGAACAGGATAAGGGTAGAGTGGCCAAACTGGTTTTCAAAGGAGGGAAAGAAACCTGGGATAGAAACTGGACCTCCACATTTACTGCTTCCACAGCCAGATAGGAGCCCCAATAATTAGATTAGGAGATGGGTTGGAAGGGGTGTGTTAGGGAAACTTAGCCACACCAGTGGGTAGGCTCAGCCAGACGTAACCTTCAAGAAGAGATTTTCTCCAAGTTGGATTTTTAAAGAATGTTGCTTTCTGGGACTGATTTTTCTCACACTTCACAGGAAGTTGTCACGCCAGAGGATGGCACCTTGCATCCCATTGGTCAGGGCTTCCCCCTGCTTACCAACCCAGGAGCACGGTTAATATGGCAAAGCTGCCCAACAATTCAGATTCCTGCTGGAAAAAGATACTGTATAAGAAGGACTGCCCTTCTGAACCCCTGGTCTACTCTACACCTGAAGGACTGCACTCACAGGGAGTGCACCAGCTGCACACTTTGGGCTTCACCAAGAAAAGGACTTTGACTTGCTTCCACAACTCAAGGAGAGGACTCCCTGTAGGCCTGGGGTGGCTCCCTCATAAGGGCAGAGGAGCGTTGCCCGCCCCCCATCCCCGCCAGCAGCGACAGCTGCAAACTTTTTCCACAAAAATGGGGAAAAGAAGCAGGGCCACGGGGTGAGGAGCAATGAGGGAGAGTGCTGTGCACTTCCCCTCAGTGCGCATGTATGTTGGGCTGGCCGTCTCGTGCTGGCCAAACACGCATGCGCACAGGGCTCTCTCCAGCCCTGCAACACAGTTGTAGGGCTGGAGAGAGCCTACACAGGCTCCCTATCTGCCTGAGAGCGCCCTGGCTGGGTGCTCCCATCCAATCCAGCTCTGCTTTGAGCAGCGTCAGGACTGGCGCAGGGAAGGCCGGGAGCCGTGCCTGCAGGCTGTCCGAAAGGATAGGAGCAGCGCGGCCGTGGAGGCAGTGGCGGCACAGGAGTTTAAAAAAATATATATTTGAAATTTAATCCCTTCTCCCCCTGTTAATCCCCCTCCCCCACACGCCGCCCCCCCTCAGCATCACGCGAGCCATGACTGCTGTAGGATATAGGTACAAATGAGCTGACCAGAGTCCCCTGCTTCAATTCCTGCAAGAAGAGCCCAGCTGACCAGCATCCAGTGGCCATTTGAGGATTCGGGCCAGGTGCATTCTGGGAATTGTAGTCCCACCTCCCAAGGAGCAACTCCTAGCTTCTGGAACCTTGGATCAAGTTTGTGGACACTTCAAGGACCCAGAATAGACCTCTGGAAGAAGATCCAGAAGTTTGGAGAAGCTCAGAACAACTGTCGTAAAACGTTCCATAAATTGAAGAGGTGCATTGTGAGAGTTGTATTCCCAGATCCCAAGAGACAAACCAGAGCCTCTGAAGCCTTGGCTGGCGCTATGGACCACTTTCCTGAATCAAGAAACACTTTGGAAAGTAAGTGTAACAATGCTACATCATGGGTGGCCTGAATTCTGGACTTTGTCACTGTCCAGTGCGACCTTTTCTTAACCCTTTGAGCGCTATTTGCTTCTAAGTGCTAGTTTTACTTTTATTTTTTTTAAATTCGTATCTCTGGTTCCCTACATTGGATTTTTGTCATTTTGGTGTCATTTTAAAGATTAAAATATTTCCTATTGTTTTAAAATTGGTTTCGTGTTTGTATTATGTGTTGTGTTTTACTTATTTACTGTTTTGTTGATATTAAGTGCTTTACACACCTGTCTCCTAAATTAAGCCTAACTGCTCGTGGGCAAAGCTACCACAGGTTGAACAAGGATTACTTTATTGAGACCTTGACTGAGCCTAGAATGGGGTTGTGGCATATTGCTAAGTGTAGATACCTACCTCTCCTTTACCAATAACCCACTTTCTAACAAGGTGTCACAGGAGTATGCAAAATCCAAGTATATAACATTCACCAAACCAGATCCATGCCCTTTTGACTACTAAAATGAAGATTAAATTGATCATCTTGGTTGAGCCTAATTACATTGTGTTTCATAGTAATTAGGCCTTGAATGTCCAGATGGTTGACAATATAATTAATTGGACATAATTTCACAGTGTTTCTTACAGAGTAGCAAATCATTTTCCAGATGTTCAACAATAGAACCATTATGTATAATTTATAATTGCATACACATTAGTGTCCAACTCCTCAAATATTTAATTTATTGTGCCTAATTTATTGCCATTCACACAGCGTAGCACTCAAAACTCCAGATTTTAACCTACTGTTCTATTTTCACTGTTAATAAAGTTTCGCACCTGACTTTCCAGATGTCCAACAGCAAAACCTATTCTAGCTAGTTTCAAGTTGCTTTATACTGGATATCCATATATGTTTAATTTTAAACTAAATATTAATTCCACCAGCAGATACAAAAATTCACTTTGTCCTGGTCTTAAACTAACACCACACATCCATTCCACCAGTGGTCAGGAGTCAAACCAGATTAGGTTAATCATTCCAAACATAAACAAAGCTTGTGAGAAAATCAGAAATAAGTCTTTGAAGACCCACTTTTGAGTGTTTGCCATCTGACCCTGAGGCCTATGTCTGTTCATTTTTACTAGAAGAATAAAGAAAGATTAGGGACATTGCAATGAAAGGCTACAGATACAATGCAGATCTGAACAAGTGACATCTAAGAGAGGAGCACAGTCTGAAAGACGTGAGGTAGAGAGAAATGTAAGTCCTTAAGGTTAAAAGAAGCAAAAGAGGGGAGCATATTCTATCAGAGGTATGACTCTATAACAAAGGGCCATGGGATAATGCCTGAGAGCCTCTGACGTAACCTATGGGAATTCCTATACATGCAAAAGAGTACTGCTGGAAAAAGACCCAAACAGCAAACCTACTTCTGCACCCCCAAAGCTCCCAAGGAAGCCAAACGCCAAATAAAACAGTGCAGGACAAAACAGGAGGAAAGGTGGAGGCCACCCCTGTAACTAAACACTAAAGAAGACCTATGCGATTCAAAATAGCGTAGCAGCAAACGCAGAGCAGCAGACATTGTGAGGTTTGTGGGAACAGTGCATTCCAGTCCTAGGTTAAGAATTACTGATAACATCCCCGGTGTTTAATTTGTAAAAGTATAAATGCCGGGGCTCAGAGTTGTGCTCAGAAGCCCCTGGCCACAAGAAGGCCAAATATCAAAGCTCTATAGTCTTGATTCCACCTCATGTCCTTTTAATCCACTACAAGACATTCGTTGCCCCTTTAGCTCATTCTTGCTGGTTCCTGCTTTCTGCCTTTGTCCAAATTTTTCAGTTTTTCTCTTCCACCTTCATTTCCCTCTGTTTGTTTTCCCTCTCTTGCGCTCTGAATCAGAGTATGGTGAGGAAAAATAGCCGCTAATCCCCCAATATTGACTAAAATGACTGCTTACCCCAACCACCGTCAATCACTGCCTAAAATTAAGCACTGACCATTACACGTTTTCACATGAGGAATAGGAAGTTGCTGCATGAATTATTGTCAACACACCTACTTCCGCATTAATGCCTTTTCCTCGCGCATATTTCATTACATTTCTCCTCCCAAATGTATCTCTGAAATGTATATATTTCAAGAAATCATTCTATTTCATGTAACATCCTCGACTATCTGCCTGTGGCTACATAGCCTTCATGAAAACCTTCATTGCATGATGCACTGGAAGTTACCTTACACTACATATCATGTTTGAAAGGCCTGGTATGATGATAAAAGGGAGAAAGACCTTCGGTCCAGTGTTCCTGTTCAACCTGAAAAATCCTGATTTGGCAGATAACATATTTACATCTGAATCAGGATTAACCTAAACAGCACAAAGAGGGTCTAAATGGATTCTGTTGTGATTATTCTTTATTTTGGGATATTTCCAAATTATTCTGAGTCCATCTCAAATTGAGGCAACAAAAATAACAAAACCAATAACTGAACAAAAAATGCATCAACCCGAGCTGACACTGGGCACCTTTCCCCTCATCTGGTCGCCGATTGAGTTACCAGGCATTTTTAAAACTTAGGGTAACGCCTTTACCGCATGATGGTGATAATATTCTGGGTAGTTTTAGGCTTGATACCAAGTTTCCCATTTCAGAATGGTGTATGACCCTTGTGATTTCTCTCTTATAATTGGTTCAATTTTGCCCAACTCTGAATATGAAATCAGGTGTAAACAGTAGTTGCAGCGATGTTATATTTCTGAGACACTCGGAATGAGCCTGAAAGAGGAGCTAACCACTGTAGGTTTTAGACAGCCACTTAGGGGGTCATTCTGACCCCGGCGGGCGGCGGGAGCCGCCCGCCTGGAGGGAACCGCCAGAAGACCGTACCGCGGTCAAAAGACCGTACCGCGGTCAAAAGACCGCGGCGGTCATTCTGGGTTTCCCACTGGGCTGGCGGGCGACCGCCAAAAGGCCGCCCGCCAGCCCAGTGGGAAACAGCCCTCCATGAGGATGCCGGCTCCGAATGGAGCCGGCGGAGTGGAGGATGTGCGACGGGTGCAGTGGCACCCGTCGCGTATTTCAGTGTCTGCAATGCAGACACTGAAATACAAAGTGGGGCCCTCTTACGGGGGCCCCTGCAGTGCCCATGCCATTGGCATGGGCACTGCAGGGGCCCCCAGGGGCCCCACGACACCCCTCACCGCCATCCTGTTCCTGGCGGGCGGAACCGCCAGGAACAGGATGGCGGTGAGGGGGTCGGAATCCCCCATGGCGGCGCAGCAAGCTGCGCCGCCATGGGGGATTCCCAGGGCAGTGGAAAACCGGCGGGAGACCGCCGGTTTTCCTCTTCTGACCGCGGCCGAACCGCCGCGGTCAGAATGCCCAAGGGAGCACCGCCAGCCTGTTGGCGGTGCTCCCGCGGTCCCCGGCCCTGGCGGTATTTACCGCCAGGGTCGGAATGACCCCCTTAGTCTTTCAATAGTGTTTAGTCTGTCTACTGCTAAACACTGTAAAAAGACTAGCCAGATGTTCTACCCTCTACTGCTAAACACTGTTGCAGGACTAGAAATTAGCTGAATTATCCTACATTTTCTACCGTTTCTACTCCTGAACACTGCAAATGTTTACACAAGTTATCATGACATGTGTGACATAGCGTTTATGTGTTTTATAATATTGCATTCAACACAGGCCTTGTTGTGTGGTAATATTGTCATTGTTCATACATTGAATGCATTGGAGTGGGGGACGAAAGCATTAGACCTAAAAAAACAGGCGTACTTGTTTTATAACAAGAGGCATTCAGTTTGTGGAAACTAACAAAATAATTGCTCAGTTGTCACGTTTTCTGAGCCTCACATTAACGAGCTGGTGAAGGGATTGCTCCATTCTCTGAAGGTCTTTAACAAACATGTAACTGAAATGTGTTTAAGTTTGATCTTGAGAAAAGGAGAAGGGTTATCCTAGCAGTAGGCTACTGTGTGCTTTCCATACACTGAAATAAGTATTTTTCAGTGTCCCCAATAGCAAAACATGGACCGAGTGAAAACCAATCCTCCAAGGAGCACCATTTACAAGAAAGTTATATAAGATACGGGTGACTGGGACGGGTTTTCTCAGACATGGACCGTTGCTGCAGAGATGCTGAAATAGGCAGTACTGACTTCAGGGTTCATAGTATCGCATAGTTCAGTGGTATGCAGGGAAAGGAGTCGGAGATTGTACATGACCCTGTATGAGCCATATAGAATCAGCATAAATAAACTAACACACCTACACTGTCAATCCGTAGGCTTTAGACTGATTAGGGATGTGTGATGAAATGTGAGCTGAGCACATCTAACCTTTGTACTTTTTATATATGATTCACTTAGATGTGTATATCACTTGCAATCATTGTTACTCACATTGTACTTGAAATATTAGTATATAATACATCCTCGTGACATATAAAATACCAATACTTGTGCGTATATTCTGATTCCAGGGAGCAGGGCAGGGGCTAGAAGATGGCCTGCAGATGAGTGATTCTCGGGCAGGTTTGGCTGACTCCTAACAGCTATCCATGTGACTATAACTCTGAGGTGAAAGGTGAAAGGTGAAAGACAGCTGCCAGTTTTCATTTTCTCTGACAAGATTGCGTTTCCTTTTGACGTTTGGAAAATCTACCGGGTGTGACCTCAATAACTTCTGAGTCACTAAACACAGCCAGGGATGCAACAGAATAGGAAGGACAGGAAGATTTGTAAGAGGTGGTGAGGTACAATACGAAAAGTGGCTGAAGTAAGGCAAATGCCATACCTAGGAGATATAAAGGAGAGGTCAGTCAAGTGGAACCTCAGCACAGAATCAAAGGGGGTGCATGAGGCACACACTTACAGCAAAAGTGGCAAGCAAATGGCACTGGGAGAAGAGGAAGGTGCAAGGGAAATTAATTAAAATGAAAATCCAAACTTAATACTGTTTGAACCAGAAATTAATGCACCGAGAAAGTGCCATCAATTTATGTAAAGGTTGTGGAACGAATTTAAATTAAATGGGATAAATGAGCGGAATGCAAAGGAAGTGAAATTGATACAAAAGTAATTACGAATGGAACCTTCCTGTGTCTTGGACTTTCCCTATGTCCTATGTGCCTGAGGGTGCTTTGTTACATCTTTTAAGTGAGTGAAGGCACAATTATGTCTTCTGATGTTTTGTCTCTTATTTCCTTTATTTGTTTGATTTGTGACAAACAAGGCACACAAACAATACAAATTACATTTACATAACACAAAACTACACCACTCCCACATAATCAAACTGACATTCCCATCCCTCAACTCCGATAAAATGGCCGTTGCTGCCTTGAATATAAAGTGACCTTATGTACATCCTATAAATATTCAAAATACAATTTAACTTCATAGGAGTCGTGACAACATCAACAAGTATAATCACACCTCTATAGCATAAACATTTTAAATACCACAGGATTTGTGTCACATATCATGCTTTACCGCCACTAACAGTAACCATTAATATAATTACACTCACCCTCATTGTCCACCCTATTATTTAACATCTCTAAAAATGTACCCACCCTATAACTTAGTTTGATGTTGCTATATTCCAGTATAAAAAAGAATGGGCCAGATTTACTTAAAAGTGGCACCGCGCAGTACTGCGCCAAAATTTGCAGCGCCGACCTGCGTCACTTTAGAAATGCAGGGATGCACTGTATTTACTAAAATATGACACACCCCTGTGTTTTCCCCTGCTCGGGTGCTAAATTTAGCTGCTGGCGCCGACACAGGCATCCTTGCACTAGAGTGCAAGGGTGTCTGTGTTGAGGAGATTGATTGTTTATGTGCAGGAAGGTGTTCTTTCCTGCACATAAACAATCTGCAATGGTGATTTGGCACTCTATGTGTGCTGCAGAATGCATCACATATAGAAGTACCAAGTTGTCATTATTGAAAGATTGTTTATGTGCAGGAAGGGACACCTTCCGGCACATACACAGTCATTCATGGCCTTTTGCTCTTTCAATGTGTGCTGCAGAATGCAGCACACATGGAAAAAGCAAAAAGGAGGAATAAAAGTATTCCTCCTCATTGCTCTATCCTAACGCCACCCTAGAAGTGCCACAGATTTACACCTTCTTGTAAATCTGGGGCAGCGTCAAAAGCAAGTGATGATGTGGTGGAACACCCACAGCAACACCAATTGCAAGCCCCTATGACGCGGAAAACTGCGTTGGAGAGGCCTATATTTACAAATTGGAGTTCAGCCACAAAAAGTGGCTTAGCGCTGCCTTATAAATGTGGTGCACTACAAAGCACCACTGGTGTGTCACAAAAAGTGACGCTTCTGTGGTGCTAGGGCCTTGTAAATCTGGCCCAATATGTCTTGGGTATGTTGTAGCTGAAGCTCTTTAAAAAACGGTTCTAACATTTTTTCTTTCATATTTAAAAATCCTACAGAAGATCAAAATATGACATAAGGTTAAAGTGCACTGTGCATAGCATGGGCAGATTCTTTATTTGAGGCTCCTTGTTTGAGATCACAGTGCTGTATTTCCACTTTAAGAATGGCGGCACTTGTCTTGTTCTCGTCGAATATTTTTTGCTTTTATATCTTTTTTGTCCCGTCTCTCCATTTTCCCTCTATGAAAATGAATGGAATTAGAGCTTATTCAACATATCACTGTTTTAATTGCATCATCCCTCATTGATGCACGGCCCAACAGTTTCTCTTCATCTTTATTATTTCTGTATTTCAAGACCCCATCCTAATTCATGTACATGTCCTCATCTATCTTCATCTTGCTTTGTTCACTTTTGGATGCCCCAGCA
The DNA here is from genome assembly GCF_031143425.1 of Pleurodeles waltl. NCBI lineage: Eukaryota > Metazoa > Chordata > Amphibia > Caudata > Salamandridae > Pleurodeles > Pleurodeles waltl. Next base: position 412,774,125 of record NC_090443.1, on the reverse strand, counting down.
GGATGTGTTAATGCAGAGGACAGTTTCTGTGCAGCTCCACAAACCTGGCAATTTTGTCCTGAAATTTTATTTAGCACTAAACTGGCCAAATGGCATTAGAGTGCTTTCCATGAGCACCAGATTACTACAATGTACAATTCTTTTTACCAGGCACCAGGAGATTAAGTGGGTTGCCCAGAATCACAAGATGTTGAGCCAGCACTGGGACTGGAACCTGACTCTCCAGATCCGGAGTCAGCAGCTCTGGCCGTTACGTCTGATATACGTCTTACTGGCAGTCGGTGGTCTTAGTATTTCTCCTGTGTCCCCTAGTGTCCCCTAGGAAGCAGAAGTCTTGTGTTTACAGAGTGGTCTTGGTTTCTTGGGGTGTCCACCACACAGATTTGTGAGTCAGTGGACTTCATTCAGATCTTCCAGGAGACCATGGGTCAGCACTTCTCGTGCAGCCGTCATGCGCCTCCTTTCACTCTGCAATCACAGCAGCAGGGTACTACAGGAACCCATGCTTGGCACCAGCCTGAGAAAGGACAGACTCCTGAAGACCTGCTCCTGGCAATGTATCTGTCCTACAGTGACAATAAGGGTCTCAATGCACAGAGGATGTGTAAGTTATTGTAGCTGGAAGCCAGAGTTTCCCAATTTAGGAGGCATAGGCAAGAAGCCTGTGATAACCACAATTCTGCTGAGTTTAGAATGTGATCTACTTGACCAGTCAGGGTGAAATGTATCTTGTCGACCTGGGCTTCATATTTGCAGGCTCCTTGGACAGGAAGCCTCTGGCCAGTTACAGCTGGTCAAAGAGGGGATTTGTCTGATCAGAACACAAGGTCACCATTGCTAGGCTACAGCCAACAACACAGAAACAAGCATTGGTAAAAGAAGTAGGTCTGAGTTTTATGCGCTAACGCATCTGAGAGGGGGCCAATGGTATTCAACAATAGTCTCTCATGAAGTTCAACACAAGCAGGAGAATAGAGGTGGGACGATAGACCCAAACAGCCAATAATAACATTGAATAAGAGAGCAGTATTCCTCTGGGCTGAGCAATGATGATATTGATGAAGTCTCAGACCAATGGCTGAAAGAGGTTAAATGAAGAAAGCGAATGGTTGCAACAGGCAGATCCATAGTATGTTGTTAGCAGTAGGTCTGTTTGACAGCTGCACTGTCAATACCTAGAGTAAAAAGTGGTGGGTTAGTCACTATCACTATCTGAACATAGGAGGGAAAGGGGGCATCCTCCAGCACCCAAAATTAAGCAATGTAGAAGTAGTTAGCGTGTCACCAGAAACTATCTCTTGTACTAATGCCCTCCTTGCCTTCCGAGTCCCTCTTACTCCTTAGTGCTATGAAACTTCAAGGTAGCGTACAATGCTAATCAAAACGACAACATTACATCCCTCGTCAGTGTAATGAGGCTGGAGAGCTCTTTCATTAGTCAAGCTTCAGTTAATACTGAAAAATCTCTGCGATAAGAAAGGACCACACACTGTTGAAAAGCAATGATGTAGCAACTGAGTCATGGGCCCTAATGCACACACGGAAACAGGCCCAACATTCCCGGATTGGGAGTTAAAAAAGAGGTATAATTAGAGCAAAATAGGCCCTTCAGACGCCTGGTGCCACTGCACCTGATGCACTATTGATAGTTCTATCCCTGCTGCCGATAAGCAGAACCGCCGACCGGCCTACCATCTGCGCCCCTCCCCCAGCCACGGCGGAAAGAGGCCCCAACAGAGGAGCCGCGAGAACAGGACAGAAGGAAGCACCAGGCGCAGGCTGTCACGCCAACAGTGTCTCCCACAAGCATCAACTCGTCAGATCCCTGGCTCCACGCAAAACTTCCCCACGACCCCCTCCGCCTGCAGCTCTCCCTCATCCCCGTGGGTCACCACAACCCCATCCCCGGCTTTGCAGCCAATCCACCGCCCCCTCCCCCCAGCCCTGCCCCCCTGTGCACTTCAACCGTATCCCTGGCTCTATGTGCAACTTCACTTCATCCCCCCTCCGTCGATGACAGGTCGCACTCCCTGTCAAATCCTAATCCCCCTGACTAGTCCATCCATGACCCCACCTAAACCCATTTTATTCTCCTCCGCAACTCATGACCACATCGTCGAGTCCATCCCACCTCTCTGTGTGCCCTTCTCTGTCTACACCTCCAAAAAAACAAAAGCCTCACTACAGGACACCACTACCTCTTCCCCTGCCCGCCACTATTCCAGACTCCGCCCACCTTCTCCGACCCCCACACACCTAGACATTGAATTGTCCTCTTTTCGTGGACCAGAGCCCTGAACCCCCTTCCACCTCTCTATTCAACCCCGTTCCCGCCCTCTCTTCCTCCTCTACTTGACCCATGGATTCCAGTGCGCGCTCCGGCGCCTGGTCCCCTATAGCCCCTCCCCGTCACTGCGTCGACCTCGCCCCCTGCTTCCCGCTCCCCCAGCGGCAGCTCTCGAGCGGAGCTGTCCAGGTGCTGAAAGTCTCAGCGCGCTTCCCACTTCAACTGTACAAACCCCTCTTTGCCAGTAACCACAAGGGGCAGAAACCATTTGTAACTAACCAACTGGAGTTTCCATCAGGGTAATACGAGTATGCTGTACTATGGTCTTAGTTTCCTTCACTGCGTAAAGTCGTGGGGTGCAGAGCTCACTCTGTGCACTACTCTGTGCTGAGTGAAACCCTACGCAGTGCTTTACATGGAAATATAGACCTGCGGGTGCTCACTATTTAGAGCACATGTTTGCTCCTGAGAAGTGCTGGTACCCTTCCCATACAAAGTAAAGGAGTGCAGGTACTCGGCACCAGACAGCACCTGCACATGTAAAGCTCTGATTCTACCTACAGTTTTGTACATTTACAGACAGGGCGCAGTGCGCAGTAAGATTAGGGGGGGGGGGGGGGGGGAGGTGAGCTTCAGATGTCCCAACAATCACGCTGGCATACAGTGGCAAATACATTAGCTCCGAAGCACCACATGAGGGGAGCTTAGGGGGCAGTGAAAAGGGAGAGTAGAGCGGCTTGTAAGCAGTACTTAAAACAAAATACTTTGACCAATAATAATTTTTTAATAACTTCAAAACAGAGAGGGAAGATAGTGTGTGTGTGTTTTAGTCTGCGTGTGCATGTAAAAATCCCAGGGAAAATCCGACAGACAACTCACAGAACTAAAGACACATATTCCGTACTATTTACTGGAAAATACATTTATTGGGGGTGTGTAACACCCCAAACACTCCCCTTGAAGCTACGCCCTGGTTTACAGAGCCTTGAAGATTCTTGAAGCAATTGCTGCAAGGCAGAACGCTGGCACAATATAAAACATTGTACAAATAAATAATATTGCTATGCAGTTGTATTTTTTGTTTTCGGGTTGAGGAGGATTTGGTTACACTACATGTTACAATTTTTTTGCATGGAAAGGAGGTGACACGGTGACACTAAGATAAACATTATGGCCCCGATTACAAGTTGATAAGAATGTTTTGATCCCAGGATAAATCGCTGTTTCTGCAAGGATCGGAATCCTGAGTTGGGTGGTATTTACTGTATCCGGTAATTACCATGAGCGTTCAATATCTCACCCTTCATTACATTTCAGCAGGTCAGTCCGGCTGGAACTTAACAGTTGAAAAGTGTATGGTTATTCCCCCAAAACCTGTGACAGATGTTATTATTTGCACCCAATAAATAACTATTCCACGTTCTCGGTATTTATCAGGTGAATTAAATAGCACCTTCATTCCGACAAACTCGGAACCAGGGCCTAAATAGGAAAATATACAAGTTCTGTTGTAATTCAGGAAGAAAGGTCAGGGGTCTGAATCAGGGTGGCTGGTTCCCTATCACAAACTTCAGCATCTCCTTACAACAGCTGCTTGAATCTGTACGCAGTAATGTAGCACCTCTTATTTAGGAGTGGCATATATAGTGAACATCATATATTCTATATGTACTTTAAAGGGATTTTGGTCAGCCTCCTTCAGCCACTAGCTTTTTTGCTCTAGAACCTTTAGTCATAAGCTCCATTGTCAATTGCGTCTTGGGTTTGCCCACAAGGGTAGTTTAGTCTCATTGGTCTTCTTTTGGTTGTTTATGTGTGTCCTTTTGCCTCCACTGGAGTGTATGAGAGACTATTTTACATCAGGTGGCAAGTGGCCCGAAGCACAGGGGGAGCAAGCGCTGACAAAAGCTTCTGTAAAATGGATGCTAAAGAAAAGAAAGCAAACCTTTTATGTAGTAGCATCCTTTTTTTTTAGATGTTTTTGTCTCAGTCCCCAGTGATGGCAAGCAAACAAACACTGGCAAAGCCAATAGGATTGACATTTGTATGGTAAACACAAATCCGATCTGCTTGCCATACAGATGTCAAACTTATTGGCTTTTGCCAAGGCTTGTTAGGTTTGGCTTAATGGCAGCCACAAGCGGTATTCTTGCTAAATCTTTCCAAGATATAAGACGAAGACACTCACAGTTGCTGTGTGGAATTGTAGACTTTGCGAATGTAGTGGCACAATGTGTTGAGTTTTGTTTTTTCACCATGCTAAGAAGAGGTATTTGCTTTTTTCATTGATGGCACAGTTAAAAAAGACCTGTCTTCGCAGAAACCATTTTAGAGCCAACCATTTGCTTACTACTGCCTATGTATATATATCACTGCATTGCGTGGCTAAAATAAATGGTCATCCTTTCTTTTACACTGTCCAAAAATACCAATAGGAAGTTTAATTAATTTGAAAGTAGGAAAAGAAATATAAGTTAAACTGTCAACATCATCTATACCACATCTATTTTTTGGGATCTAAATTAACCTACTAAAGTTGATGCAGACAGACTGTAGCATAACTAGGGGTGCCAGATCTCTCCTTACATGTCAAGTTCCAGGTTTAAGGTCCTGGGCTATCACCAACTAATTTTGAAGTTCAAATTGTCTTTTCTTTGGTTTAACCAACGCACTTAAGAACCAAGATTCGTAAAATGTGAAATCTTGAAATGGATACACACAGTTCAACATACATGGCGCAATTTGGAGAAATGGAGAAACTGAAGTGTAGTGCTGCATGAGCATGATTATACCAAAGAGGCCAAGGTTCAAATGGGAATGTAAATGCAGTGCATTGTTACCTAAAGTTGATCACTTTAAAGAAAGGGCAGATTGGATGGGGATGGAGACTGAAATTTGCCATACCCCAGTAGAAAGGTGTTCGCCAATAACAGGTCAGCAATTGAACTGACATTGACACCCCCTCATTTCTAATCTTAAATGACTTCCTCGCAAAGGGACTAAAGGGACTAAAGAATATACTTCACCCGTAAGCCAACAATGCATCCATCGATTCATACATCCATATGTTCAGACGTCTATTGGATCATCCCTTACAACACCTATATGTGCAGGTGTGTAATGTGTATGTGTGCATCATCTGTCGGCATAGGTGTGGGTTCCCTATGCGTGGGAGTATGCCTCTGTGTATATGGGTGCATCTGTATCAGTTGGCCTGTTTGCACGAGTGTTTGCCTATGTGCACATGTAGGTGTATTCAAATATGGGCATTGGTATCACCTGTCTTCGGCCCTGTTTGCACACGTGTCTCGATCTCTGTTGATCTGTTTACAAGGCCACCTGCAAGTGTGCTCATCCTTGTGCAATGGTACCTGGTGGCCTAGTGAGCCATGTGAAGGGGTCCCAGAATGTGTGCGTGTGTGTAGGATCTAGGTGCCAATGGGCGCATGTCTTTTGTTTTGCTGTGTGCATGCACTGTGCAAAAGACTAAACTGCAGGGTTTGAGAATTCTTCTTTAAAAGAGATGCTCGCAAGGATATGCAAGGCACTATTTCAAAGTACAGACGTGCTTAATTATCCTTGAAATTGATACTTTAGATAAAATCCCCCTGAGATGTATATTATCGCCAAAGTTACGTGAAACGGATACAATTACTAGCCTAAGCATCATCATAAGTAGCTAAAAGCCCGAGGATGAGAAAAAAGAACATAGGATTGCATGGATTTCAACTGCAGAGGGGCATTTGGGAAGACTATATGTTATTGATTAGGAAGTGATGTCATTTTCCTTGGTCTTCATCATACCCACCTCATATTTGGACCAAGATGTACAAGAAAAAGCTCTGTCAACATGTGACCCTGGCATCCCATCCACCAATGAGAACTTGTGCCGGCCTTTGCTAGGATAGCACCCTGGGCGTGGGTGGAGAGAAGTTTGGCGCCCTTGCTACAGGGACTGAATTAAATGAGGCAGCAGGGGGTCTCTTTTGTGTTCACTGGTCAGTACCTGGCTGAGCAGCGACTGCCCCCTGAACACAAGCATCCCTGGACCTCCTCCAGATCAACTAAATCACCCTTAGCGCAGCCTCACGTAGATGATGGTTTCATTGATGTGTGTCAGCAGGGGTGAGAGGGTGAAGTAAGGACAAGGAAGGGGGCTAAAGGGGTGTGACAAACATCGCCTGTGGTATGATAATGAAGGACTAAAGCCAATTAAAACTGGCAAGTCAGACAGACACGAACAGGCAAGGACAAGGCTGGAGCAAGACGAGAAGGGCACTGCTGTTGGTATAACCTTAATGCACAGAGCTCCATACACCCCTCAAAATATTGGCGCCCTGGGCCCAGCTCGCCCATGCTAAAGGCCGGCCCTGGACTCATGGATTTAACAATACCCACCTCTCCACCAACCCATCACAGAATTGCAGGCATAAGGACTGCTTGTTTCCTAGGAGGTGAGTGCAATATTTTTACAGAGGTGGAAGCTTGGTTAGCTCAGAAGCCCTCGGCAGCCATGACTGACAAAGATTGCCAAATCATTGCAGGTTATGGTCATTGTGCTGCCCGCCAAGCAACTGTGCCTTAACTGGCTGTCTTTGGTGTCTGAGAGCTTACTGTGGGGTTGTTCAGGTTGCAGCATGCAGTGATCTATTATGATGCCTGCCATTAAGTCTGGGACTCTACCTGCTAATCTGGGTTAAAGGGTATGTGTCTGGTAGACCAGGGGACATATTACATACAGGGCACATTGTCCCAGTCTGCACCCTGGCGCACCCTTAAAGGGTACTGGAAATTTTAGTTCATTTGTGGAAAGTAGAACAGCTGCTTGAAGCTGCTGGACTAGCTTTCACTGCAGGTGGCAACCAGCCCTGTGTTTCAGAGTGGGCTAGAGATCCGTCTTCAGGCAGGTGCAGTGAGAGATGCACCTGCCTACAGAGAGACCTGGGAGACCATAGTGCTCCAATCCTAAGGTGCGCCCTCCTGGGTGCCACACTGAATGTACATCACATTTATCTGGTGCACAGGGCATGGGCCTCCAGACAGCTCATTTGCCTCTGCACACTCGTCTGTAATATGACATGACCACAACTGCAGCGTTCCCTTATTTGCATGGGGACACACTGCCGTGGAAGTAGGGAATGCTTCCTCATGATGGCATAGGTGTAAAATAACTGATGTTATAATCCATTTACAGACGAACCACACAAGCATCTGTAGCCACCATTTCTATAATGCCAACGTGCCTGGGACCACATGAAGCAGGGGCCCACACCCATGAGCCTCTGAGGCTTTTCATTGACATAACACAAAATGATGCCTCGCGTACCATATGAAGAGTGGCCTCTGAGTCTCCCATATTTCCCATACATTCATTAGCGTTGGGCTGAAAGGAGGCACCCTGAAGAATTGGGGGGTCTCTGAAGCCTTGGGGGTCCAACTGTGCCACAGAAGCTGCAGATGCCTGGGTTACTGTCCTGGGGTTCTTTCTGTGATGTTTCCCTATTAGGAATGAGAGTGAATAGTTTTGTATAAGAAAGGGTTTTTGCGGTCTGGATATGTGAAGTTTAGGAAGTGTTTGGTGGTAATATCCTATGTGTGGGTATACATAGTCTTCTTGCAGTCAGCGTTCAGTCAGCAATAATGTTAGTGCCACTGGGGAAGGGCATTTTAAATAAGTCTATGTGGTTTTATGGAATCGAATGCCTGTTATGTTGTGTTGAAAGGCCTGGACTTACCAAGATTTCACGCAATGTATTTCAGCAGAGGAAGCTGCAGAGAGAGAGCAGAACTGTGTCAGATTTACAAAGATATGGTGCAGTTCTACTGTCTCCTATCCTAGACACTTGTGGCAGCCTAGTGAAATGCCATTACCCTAGCATCATGCCAAAAGGTGTCTACATTTTGGTCAGGATAGTTTTTGCACAGGGACACTTCTTGCACAAAAAGTATCCTTTGAGGGTTTTTTCTCTTTTTGTGTATGCTGCAGAATGCAACACATATGCAAAGAAGAAATAAAGATATTTGTCCTAGTTTTACCAGCCCCAGATAGAGACACCATTTTGATGTAAGCCCATGTTTACATGTGTTTGTATCAAAATACATGGGTGGATGCATGGGAACACCAGTGGCCCTACCTTGTAATGCGTACCTGACACAAGGTAACACATAGCAGTGCTGTGCTCTGCATTGCACTACACAAAGCCTATTATAGCCACACAACTCTTGCTTCATTTGACTTTGTAAATACCAAAATACATTTTGCATAGGGCTGCGTCAAAAAAGTGACTCACCCCAAAATCTAGCAAACTCTTAGTAAATCAAACAGAGGCATTTGTATAGAGTCAGTCTGCCACTAACATGGCCTTGTAGCACGCTTTTGACAGAGTTAACAGGCATGTGCATGGATATTCATGTGACAAACAGTTAAAAGGCAGGCACGTGGATATTCGGCCATTGGACTGACTATGTACCAGGAAGAGGATTTATCCTCCAGGCCGCTGATTTCTGGAGCGGTTGTCTGATAGAACCATGCATGGCTTAACAACGCAGTCAGAATCACAACCGCGTCTTTACCACGCATGCCTTCACAATGAATTTCATTGAAAAAAAGCATGCTTAGTAAAGGTAAAAGTGATAACGCCATGCGTGGTTGTGTGATACAACCCTCAACCCCCTTGCCCCTGCCCTAAACCCTAAAACCTACTCTGTCCTAAAACTAACCCACCCTGTCCTAAAAACTACCCTGAACCCCCCACTCTGAGCACTTAAACCTGTCCTAAAAATGACCCTACCCCGCCACCCCTGCCTTAAACCCTAAAACCTACCCTGTCCTAAAAACTACCCAGACCATCTGCCCCGCCGTAAGCTGTAAAACCTACCCTGTCTTAAAAACTACCCCACCCTGTCCTAAAAACTACCTCAAACCCCTGCCCTAAATCCTAAAACCTACTCTGTCCTAAAAATTACCCCACCTTGTCCTAAAAACTACCCAACCCCCCACCCTAAACCCTAAAACCTACCCTGTCCTAAAAACTACCCCACCCTGTCCTAAAAACTACCCGACACCCCTGCCCTGCCCTAAACCTTAAAACCTACTCTGCCCAGTCCTAAAACAACCCTGACCCCGCCCTAAACCCTAAAACCTACCCCACCCTGTCCTAAAAACGACCCTACTGTGTGCTAAAAATTACCCCGCCACCATCCTGAACCCTAAAACCTACCCTTCTGTGTCCTAAAAACTACTCCGACCCCACCCTGAACCCTAAAACCTACCCTGTCCTAAAAACTACCCCGACCCGCCTTGAACCCTTAAACCTACCTGGCCCTGTCCTGAAAACTGCAACGACACCCTGCCCCGGCACCAAAAACCTACCCTGTCCTAAAAACTACCCCACTCTGTCCTAAAAACTACCCCGACCCCTCGCCCCTGCCCTAAACCTTAAAACCTACCCTCCCCTATCCCCAAAACTATACCACCTCCCCTCCCTAACCCTAAAACCTACCCTGTACTAAAAAACTACCCCACCCTGTCCTTAAAACTTCCCCCTCACTCTAAACCCTAAAATCTACCCCACCCTGTCCTAAAAGCTACCCTGAGACCCTGCCCTGAACCCTAAAACCTAACCCATCCTGTCCTAAAAACTACTCCGACCCCATGACCCCACTCTGAACCTTCAAATCTACACTGTCCTAAAAACTACCCAGCACTGTCCTAAAAACGACCACAACCCTGCCCTGGACCCTAAAACCTACCCTGCATTGTCCTAAAAACTACACGACCCCCTGTCCCCATCCTAAACCCTAAAATTTACCCTGTCCTGAAAACTACCCCACCCTGTCCTAAAAACTACCCCACCCTGTCCTAAAAACTACCCCGACTTCCCGCCCTAAATCCTAAAACCTACCCTGTTCTAAAAACTGCCCCTCCCTGTCCTAAAAACTACCCTGAACTCCCGCCCTGAACCCTAAAACCTACCCCTGCCTGTCCTAAAAACTACCCACGACCCCTGCCCCGCCCTAAACCCTAAAACCTACCCTGTCCTAAAAACTACCTCATCCTGTCCTAAAAATGACCCGGACCCCCCACTTCATCCTAAACCCTAAAAAACTACCCTGCCCTACCCTAAAAACTACCCTCATCCCCGCCCTAAACTTTAAAACCTACCCCACCTTGTCCTAAAAACTACCCTGCCCTGTCCTAAAAACTACCCTGCCCTGTCCTAAAATCTATCCTAACCCCTAGCCCCACCTTGAACCCTAAAACCTACCCCACTGCGTCCTAAAAAGTACCCCCACCCTGAACTCTAAAACCTACCCGCCCCGTCCTTAAAAATACCCCCACCACCCTCCCCCGCTCCACTTACCCAGCTGCAACGTTCCTCTCCCGGCTTTTACTGCTGTGTGCCTGAACCAGGCATATGCATGGTGGCTTAACCATGCATTTGCATGGATGGTTCAGGCAAGCATGGTAACACTTGAGTGGCTACGCTACCTGTTGCTCTGGCAGCGTAAAAGAGGCCGTTTCCCTTCTGGAACTCTCTGCCCCGTCTCCAGAGGCAAGTGGAACATCTAGCTTTCAGCCAACAAATAAAGACCTGTGTGCAGCACAGTGGATCACATCATAGTTCCACTCCTTGGCCAGTTTCTACAGGGCAGTTCCACTCCAACAAGCCTTTGGGTAACTGAATGTTATACAAATAAAGGAAGAAATAAATCCCTAAGAGGAATGGTTGTGTCCAGCCGTGGACAACTTCCTCATTGAGCCCATAGATTCAAGATATACTAGCGATGAGGCATAAAGTGGCCAAAAAATATTTGGTATAGCTTGCCACGTACCGATGAGTAATGGGGCCCCTTCCTTTGCAGCTTGATCAATATGGCTTAGCATCACATGGGGGCCCTCCTGAAATCACCAGTGCTTAATTTGTGCTGGTAGATGCAGGTGGTGGGCACCGACACTCATTTTTGAGACTGAGAATGGACTTTTAATGCTCAGACTTTGACCCTGAGCAGGAGGGAGAAAGGCAGAAAAGGGAGAAAGAATGAGGAGGAAGAGAAAGATATGAAAAACATGAAAAAGGAGGGAAGAAAAAGAACCTTCAAAAGTGAGGTAAAGAGAGTGCGGTGGACGAAAGAGGCATAAGGTTGAATCAAAACTAGGCACCCTTGGTATTCGGCAACGCCGCTATTTGGCAGCACTGGCACGGATATATTTTAAAAAACACTGGGCCCCCACACTTATATTTGTTTACAAATTAGGTACTGGAAATAATACATTTTTAAAATATCTAAAATACAGCATAGGTTTTTACACCGAAGAGGAACTGTTAAATCCGGCATTTCCATCACATTTGTGTCCTCTTATTTTACAGCATATTCATGCACGTCAACTAGCCTCACATCAGGGGATGCAGCACTAGAAAGACCATCCCATGTACTAAACATAGTTGCGGCAGAAGCTGACTAGATGAGAAAGACAGAGGCATAGACAGCAGCGGTATACTACAGATAGGACACCGCAAGAGCCGATCAACGGGCAGCAAAACTGGGAATGCATGCCAGGATGGAGTAGCGTGCATCCCATGAACTGCAGTTTTCAAGCTGCTTGAACTGGATCCAGGGATGCTCTCCCCACTCTATCTCAAATTCAAGGTGAAGTAGCTCATATAGTCACATACACCCACATTTGCCACTCATTCGTTCGGTGAAATACCATATTTCATCAACTCAACCACCAGACACGGTCAGTGACCAGACCCAAACATTTAGACTCTGATCATGGTCACTCCCTAAGAAAAAGCCTCTCTGCAAAATTACCTAAGAAATCTCTTTGCCAAAACCACAAAATCACGCAGGCATTGGCAGACCTAATGTGAACCAGAGCACCACTTCAATGCTTTCAGTGCTTATCTATTACACAGAGGGACAAAATCCCCGTATACATATCCCTCTCTAATTTTCTTATTACAGTCTAGGTGTGACATCACTACTCACCAGTGATACGAAAATGGCATAGCTGCTCAAGAGAAGAAATCACAGTTCAGGTAAAAGCAGAATTACAACGTGTTTAAACCTCAAACACACAAACTAGATTTTCAACTCTTCTGAACTGTTTTCCTGAAATGAATAGTTGGTAGCAGAAAGGAGACATTTATGGAAGCACGTTTGGATTTTTGCCAGGCTATATTTCATTGCACAAAAGCAGCACGCTCTCTGCATTTTATCCACAATATAAACTGTAGCTGCTCTTGAAGGTGGCTTGCATTAAACTGCATATACGTTTTTAAAATAAATTACTAGTAGTATGTTGGTGTGCTTCGGTATAGTTGCTCTGTGTGGTAGTGAAACTCCTCAGTGGCTTGCATTATCTGTACAATGTATGCAAAAGGTTATTTTATCCCATACATAAACCAAGAATGACTGTTCCATAAATGGTTATATGGTAATCTCTCGTGCATAACAGCGTTTGGGCGCCTTCTGCTTGCTCAGTAAGAGTTTAATAACAGGTCCTTGACTGTCTGCCTTAAGGACCTGCTTATTATCAAGGCAGAGTGCCTCTTTTGAAGAATAAAAGAGATGTTTTCAGACACAAGCGGGGGAGAAATAAAAGGTGATCCAGATTTACCTGACTGTCAGACACTTGTCCTAGTCTGACTTCATTCTTCATGATCTTCATAGCGTGGCTTTTCCACCCCAAAATAACAGCAATTCTGCATATTTCAGCACAGGGCTAAAACCACCTTAGAATAAATGCATCAAACTATCCTGCACCTGTGTGAAGTTTGGAGACTGTTTATTCCCGTAACTCTCTGCAGCCATTCTTAACCTGTGGTCCTGCCCCCAGGGGGTCCATGACGCCCAGTAAGGGTTGTGGGGGGGGGGTCCTCAGCTTCCAATAGTGACTCACTTGGGGTCCTGTATTCTAAGAATGATACAGGCGAAATCTCTAGATTTGAGTAATGATTAAGTAGTGCTCCACAGAAGTCAAAGAAGTCAAAAGTTAAGAACCACTGCTCCAGGAAAAGCCACTAGCAAACCATTAAGAATGGGATTACATGTTAAGGCCACAGCGGTGAAGGCTGACCCTTTCCCTGCTGGGGTGCATTCACATCCCTTTTGTCAAAGCTATTTTTTTCAACTCTCTGAGGACACCTAAGCATGGGTTCCTCCTCAGGTGACTTAACTATTTCTGCTTTAGGGACATTTATTTAAGACAAAATGCAAGATAAACCAAATAAACCCATTGCTAAAATCCAGTGTTGAGATCACTAAAAGGCAACTGAAAGAGATTGAGGTCTGCGACCTCTGAAACTGTGTTACTCTTGACAAGATTAAGAGTATCTGCTAGAAAGTTTGTGGTTAAAAAATGGATTCGATATTGTTCGGTGGTCTGGGGGTGTGCCTGGTTTCATGGTATATTTACCAGTGGTGGTAAATGTATAGCCAGTGTGTGCAGTCTCCAGCATACACGACCCGTACTGCACATGCACAGATGGAAAGCATAGCAGCCGCCCTGCAGGCATGTTTATCCCTACTTCAGCTCACCCAAAAATGAAAGCACATTACACCCCTCTTCCCTGTTGTCCCACAAAACAAAAAAGGAGAGATTCGACTGATCTACAATCCCAGAAAAATCTACCTACAAGATTACCAGTAGTAATAACTTGTTTTTGTATAGCGCTTACCACAACAGTCAGGTAGCTTTGAGGCGCTGTAATTAGTATGCGTACAGTGGCATTGACAGAGCTAACTCAATAGTACTCATTTGTAGTGATCCTGATAGAGTGAAACGCGGGGTCAACTCGGCTGGGATTTCAATATATGACACGTTTTGCAGTGCACGAACCCACGGAGCTATGCGATGGGAATGTACTGAACGGAGGCAGCGCATTCCAGCCACCGCCCATGTCTATGAGGCTTTAGATCCGTAAACTTGTAGGTTACTTAAAAATATGTGCTACTGGAGGCAGTACTTAGACTTACGCCCCTCCCCCCACTTTAACACAAGGTGCAACTCCTGTGGGTTGTTGCCTCGCATTTATGGCAGGAGGCAGGAAAGAGTGAGGAGACCTAGAAAACAAGGATTTAGCCCCCCTCCATCTCCACCTGTGGTAGGCACTTGTCATGTTGATAACTGTGAAGTGGAAAACCCTGAATTCTTGGATCTAAGCGGTCACCAGTTGACCTGTAGACAAGGCCACTGGAATCAGGCAATTATGCGGCATCTTCTGCATAATTATGCATGTGCTGCATTTGCCACATAGTCAAACAACTGCTCCATAATCGGCAGATTTCAACCAAAAAAAATGTTTCTTGTTCAAAGGGATCAAAAGTTACTAAAAACTCAGCGACGCTGTTGCTGCGCAGTGAAACCCCCTTCTTAAACGTTGACCAGTCACCTTTCTCTTGATATTTGCTGTATTTGAGTGTTAAACTGTACGTAATGCGGTGGAATACTTGCCCAGACCGTATTAACGCTTAAAATTGACAAAATAAGGAAGAAATACTGTCATAAAATGTGCCCTATTAAGCCTCATAAGTGGCCTTTTGTTGCCGCATAATTTAGAAAACCCTGCCACATAATGTGGTCCTCCTCGCTGCATAATTTCAGTGTTCCTGCCCTGAAGTAGCTCAAGAACGCGCCCTCAGCTCGGTCTGAAAACCACAACAATGATATCCGGCCACGCGGGGATTGCCTCGCTCTCACACAAGCCTGGATGTCACGCGCATACCTGGAAATGAACAGGATTAAAACTAGATGCATTCTCATCGCCAGCAGTTCCACAATGGGGGACATCCAGAGCTGGCTCTGCAACATGAAGCTGAACGGATTTGTTTACCTCCTCTCCACCATCACTAAAACCCAGAGTTACTGTGGCTCACAAAACGACCATCGCGTGAAAAAATTGAAACATTGTGCAGAGGGAAATCTATAATAATATATGCGTCCACATTATCTGCGGTGCTCATCAGTGGTATGGCAAAGGTTCCCCGGGGGCCAGTGGAAGCAGGAAAACCGCCCCCCTGGTATCAGTTGCATAGTAATACACAGCCATAATTGGAATGCAGAGGAGCCCTCTAGGCCAATGGGCCCCTGTGCCACCACACCTGTTGCACTACTGATAACTACGTCACTGGTGCTCGTGCAGAAAAGGTGGCGTAACATTGCACTAGTGCTTTGATGCAAAGGGGAGGCAGAGATGCCTTGCATGCAGAGTGCAGGCGAGTTTCACCCTTGTCTACAAACTCCTACGAGATGGCAGCTGGCAAAATGCAAGCTGCACAGATATGTAAATCTGCTTAAATTATACATTATGTGTGGGAATATCTCACAATATTCTTTTTGCCTTTTGTTTGCACCTGGTTTGGTTTGGCGCTGGGATCTCAAACAAAGGCCGTTAACGCTTTTAGTTGATTGGCTGGCCCTTCTCTGTTACACCCACTGTGCATTCATCACTAGGAGGGTTAGCCCCATGCAAAGAAAGGCGTTCCTGGTTCTACAGCCTTGCTGACTATCTTTTGCATGCAGAAGTTGATCACTGATGTCACTGACTTCCCTTTGTGTCACTCATCCAAAGCTTAGCGTTGGTCCACTGCTAAACTTTAGATAAGTTGGGCCCATTTCAGTTAGTTTCCCCATGGACAGTTGTCTCTTCTTCAAAACACAAATAACAAAGAAAACGCAGGACCCTGCTACAAATTCGCACGATAAAAACTTATTGTCCAAAATTAGGATTCAGAGCTGCCATCTAAGCTCTGATCCTCCCAGACCAATGTGGGCCAAAGACCCTCCTGGAGCTCCCGACTTGACCCCGATCTTTGTGCAAAGGGGTGTGCTAAATTCTTGTACACAGTTTCTGTGTAATAATGGGAAAGTCAGCAAAGTTATGTGAAATTATGCAAATGCAACTCCATCGTTTTGTGCTATATATTAGCGTGAAAAGAGTCCTCATGTATGTCAATTTGTGCAGTGAGGACATTTTAAATTAAAGAGAGTGAACAACAGCTGTTCACTTTCTGTATTCCAGTGCATTTGTGGTACATTTTTACCTTGAATAGTGCATTTCACTGTAAATATGTACAACAAATGGCGCATAATAACACAAAGCAGCGTAGTGGCTTAATGCCAGGAATTTTGTGTCGCGAGCTTAATGAAAAATTCCCAAAATATGCACCTTACATTCGTGTAATTTAAATTTTGCCCAAGCCTGCTTACGAAGATTGTCCTGTGGGCCACTGCCAGACTCCTCAATGGACAGAGACACAAGATCACAGCACTGGCCTCCTAACAAAGTGGATTGGCTGCCACTGAGGCCATGCATTATCTTCAAGAACTGCTTCTTCACCTACAAGGCAGTAATGAACAGGGACTAACTCATCTGGTCAAAAATAAACCACCACAGGAATCCAGTGTAACATAAGGAGAAGCGCTGAAATCCAGAAATATAGTTAAGTAAAGATCAGGACACAAACCTTTACACTCTATTCACCAAAAGACCTGATTAATGATCCGATAAAAATCAGACACAGAGGTGTTCAGAATTTATTGGATGTGATAATTATTCCATATTCAGATTTTTTTTGGACTAATGTGGATTTTGATACTTACCACACCAAAAAACGCATGTTCTCTTAAACACGTGGCCGTTTCCTTTTGTTCAATTGCAGGAGAACTGGGTTGCCAAAATTTAATAAAGAGTGCAATATTTTTTCAAAACTGGAAATTATTATTAGCGAGGCACATCACACAACTTTTAATTGTGATCTCTGTGCAAATAGGTGCTTACATGTGTATTGCAAGTTAATTAGACAGTTGTAAGCAGGACCTCATCTCTACACACATAAAGTGTGCTCCATCACTTCTTCCTTAACAAAAGGGACTAAGCCATTTTATTTTCATGAAACAGCTTCACAATCATTCATAGAAATCATTGAGGACATAATGTCAAGGGACAAAATATCGAAAGGTAAGTGCATATAGGCAAGTATAGATTTACTGTTCCTAACATCCCATCTATGTACATTGAAGACATATGTACTATATAGGTACATATATGTGGAGTTATGCGTTGAAAATCTAGACTATCTGTTGATATTTTAGTTTCGATATTCTGTCTCATCGATAGTTAAGTCGATATTCAGAGGGAACACCTCATAACTGTTCCCATACCCCTTCATAATGTACATTGCTCACTTACTAGGGTTATGCTTTCGAAATACCCAGTCCTATGCACTTTTAATCCTGGCTCCCCAATTGTACAAAATGTGTCTTCCTGAGCAAATCAATTTCCAAAAGAGCACTTACTGACAACTTCAGGAGCGCTTACATCACTGTTAGGATGTGTTTAAAAAAATGGAAGTTAGCAGCTGTGGATAATTCTAAATGGTAAAATGCCACCTGCACAGGATCACACCGCACTTTTCAAATATCATCTAAACTGGTAGCTAGGCAACTTCCACATTGTTCAAGAATAATTTTCAGGTTGGTTTTTGTTTTATTCTTGTCCTGAAAGTACTAAAGCATGTTCTCTGGATTGGAGGGGCGGAGGCACGCGCTCGGAATGGCTGCCACAACTTGATTTCACCTCGTGCCTCTTTTTTCTTCCACCCTACACTTCTAATCTCTTATCTTACTCTTGCAGGCTCTTTTTCATCCCTGCTTTCAGCTTCTGTCACTGCTTTCTTATGTTTCTATTTCTTCTGTCTCCATTTTCTGCTCTCCTCCCTCGCGGTGGGTCAAAGTCTGAGGATGAAAAATAAGTCTTGATCTATGAAACCAAGTGCTGTGCGGATCACTGGCAAGCACCAGCACAAATTAAGCCCTGCCCCACTCTTGTTTTTTCTGAATGACATCCCAACTAGGAGAGGTAACTGGTGAGGGCTGACAGAAACAAAACCTGCATTTTAGACTTTTCTGGGCTCGATATGACTTTTGGCCTCTTGGCATTGTCAAAGAGAGAGAAGACAAAATTCAGGTACAGTATCATTTAGCCTCGAGCGAACGAATGCCTGTCACGAGCTAAGCACAATCTGCATTTACATTTTGCACCTCGGTGTGCATAATGGTGCATCAACACATGCAAGATGGATGCATAACTCGTTTGGACATGTTACGCCCTCGTTTTGTATCATCTAGATATTACAGGGGTGCAAAAACATACTGGATATTGGGTGTTAATAGTATTAGGGTGCCTTTGTGTCTGTAGACAGGGCTACTGGAACTATGCGGTATGTGAGGCCCAATTTATGTGGCAGGGTTGACTAAATTATGCTACAAGAAAAGGCAAGCCATGCAATGTAATGTGGCATATTTTGTGACAGTATTTCTTTTTCTTTTTTATGTTGTCATTTTTTTACACAGGTTAACACTGTCTGGGAAAAGGTTTCACATCATTAGAACCAGTTTAACACCCAAATAGAGCAATAACCAACAGAAAGGGGACCCGTCAACTTGTGCAAAGTACCTTCTGCTGCACTGCAACTCGTGTCACTGGGTTTTAGTTACTTTTGAGCCAGTTGAGGTAGAAACATATTTTTTTGCTAAAATCGGCAGATTATGCAACAGATGCTGGATGTGGCAAATGCGACAAATCCATAATTATGCACAAAACCCTGTAGCCACAAAATCGCATAATTCCAGTGGCCCTGTCTATAGAGAACACTGGGGGCATTTTATCTGTTTATAAATAAAATACATGTCAGGATCTAGTATCACGCAATTAGATAAATTGGCACTTGTCTTTTATTTGACACCGCTGCTAGCCCAGGCATTCTGTACTTGTACTGTTGGGTCTTCGCAGTCTAATACTGTTAAGGTTTAAGGGGCAACGGGGCTGTAGCCAGTGCTTGAAATGGAAAAATAGAAGTACTGGTACTCTGTACCAAAGTACCTGTTTGTTTCTGAGAAGTGCAGGTACTCTTCAATTAAAATTAGGTTTTTCTTGAGAAGTGCGGGTACTCCCAAAATAAAAAAGTGCGGGTACTCAGTACCAGACAGTACTGGCCCATTTAAAGCACTGGGTAGCTATTAATACAGCAGGAGGTGCCGCGCACAGGGGCCCAAAAATCTGAGAGGCCACCTTACTCCAGTTATAGATGCATTTTAGTATCAAACCAGGCGATAGGGTGTTGGGGGATTCTCCTTGATTTAGGGCCTATGGCAAAGTTAGCATATCACTAGGCAGCACCCATGCCCTGAATAGTTGTGAATGTGAAAACACTTCTTTGAAGATTGTCCAGAAGCTTCAAATACCCATGAGATTTCCACTATTTACCGCGAAGTATCTGACCACTAGAGTTCACTATCAGAAAATGTTAGAATGCATGTGCATGCACACACTGTTGCACACCTCCCCCACACTTACAATGGATTAGGCTAAAAAATCTGACTACAAGTACCAGAATGCATTTGGAAGAGCAGCAGCGATGTCAAATAAAGTGTAAGCCTTGGAGTGTCCTGGCAGAGACTGAGATGGATTTCATGGAGACTTCTGTACTGAATGCAAAGAAGCGTTTTCAAAACCCATGTACACAGAGTCGGCAGAACTAGGGTAGAGCTGGAGACCAAGGACAGCAGGAGCTACGATAGATGGGGAAATGGTGGCCC
The DNA here is from genome assembly GCF_031143425.1 of Pleurodeles waltl. Lineage (NCBI taxonomy): Eukaryota > Metazoa > Chordata > Amphibia > Caudata > Salamandridae > Pleurodeles > Pleurodeles waltl. Next base: position 412,754,233 of record NC_090443.1, on the reverse strand, counting down.
TTTTCTGTTATATGCAACTTCCTACAAAACACGGGTATAAAAGGGGGGGGGGCGACAATTTAGGGGGGCCTGCGACCTTTCAGGGAGGCCCTTCAGTTCAATGCCAATGAATATCTGTGAGATATGGGAGACGCAGGAGCCCCTATTGACATTCTGCAGAGGGGCACATGATTTTTCCTTAGACCATTGCCACATAGTGAATAATCAATGATAGAAGAACAAAATGAATGAATCTCCCACCCCTTCCTTCACTTCTCAGTGCCCGTATTTTTATTACCGTGTGATCATGAATTTCTAGAAGCTACCCGGTTCTCGCGCAGGTGCGCTGGCTGCCCACCCTTGACCCCAACAGATTCGTTGTCTCCCTGCCCTTGTCAAACCTAAAACGGCTTCATTAATTCAAGCGGCGGTGGCAGTTTTCCAGGTTGTCCTGAGGTGTGGGTGTGTGTGTGGTGAGGGAGCGAGTGTGCACGCTGCATGCATGAGGGGGTGGTGGTGGGGTGGGGGGTCATGCATTATGAATTGAGTATGGAGCCCAGCCCCCTCCCCAGGCATGCAGTGAGGGGAAGCACGTGCACGACGACCGTTGGAGCGCTTTTCATATTTCAAGAGGGTGGGGGAGGGGGAGCTACACGACTACAAGTCTGAGAGGGACCAGCGCGGCTTTGCTTACATGCCCAGGTCGCTGTAGGTGTTGTAGAACTCCATCTGGTTGCAGGCTTGGATCCAGCCCACCACCCAGGTCTCATTCCTGGGCACAGGGGGCATGACCACCCGGGCGGAGGCCTTGAAGTAGGGGGTCTTGTACCTCAAGACGATGGGCGAGGTCTCCTCGATGACGGTGGGGCAGGGGTCAATGGTGGCCAATACGTCATACACCACGATGTTCTCACGCCGGATCCGTGTTTTGCAGGTGATGCTCTGGATGCAGCCCATGGCGTGGGGGTGGGGAAGAGGCCAGGGGGGGTGGGCGTCCACGCAACCTGGCTGAGCAATGGCATCAAATCCCCTCTGAAATGGTCAGCATCCTAGGGGCGGAAAAAAAACCAAAAAAATCCTGCAGATGATTGAACATAAAGACAGTGTTGCCTTTTCAGCAGAGGCAAAGGTTCAGTTGTGGGCCGTTCTTGCAGTTCCTGGGCCACTCATCGTTGGTGTCCAAGAGCGGTGTCCTACAGCGATCGAAGTTCCATAACCTTGTCTTAAACGATTGGCGCTCCACATCGATGTCGCACAGAGATCAGCTTTCAAGACCTTGGTGTTGTAAAAAATGTGATCAAAGACCCGTGTCTCACAGTGATTTCAAAGTCTAAGCCTTAACAGACATCGGAATTCAAGGTCAATGTTGTAATGACATTGAATTCAAAACCCAAGTCTTATTGAGAAAGTAATGCAAAACCAACGCCTTATCGAGATCGAAATTCAAACCCCATTCCTTATGAGGGTCCAGGATCAAAGAGCCATGTATTACAGAGTTTCTGAATCTTTATCAATATCTTATCAAGATCTGAATTCAAAACCCATGACTTATATGGAGTGGGATCAAAGACTCGTGCCTTACAGGGATCAGGATCAAAGACCTGTGTCTTAGTGAGTTTCGGACTCTGTCTTATCGGAATTCAAGAAACAGGTCTTATATAGATCGGGATCAAAGACCCTTGCCTTATAGAGATTAGGAATCACTACCAGTGTCTCACCAGAATCGAAACTCAAAACCCATGCCTTAAAGGGATCCGAATCAAAGAGCCAATTCTTACAGAGACAAGGAATCAATGTCAATGTCTTATCGGGATCGAAATTCAAAACCCATGTCTTAAAGAGATAAAAGACTTGTGTTTTATAGAGACCAGGAACCCACGCCTGCCTTATTGAGATCGGAATTCAAAACCCATGTCTTATAGAGATCTGGATCAAAGATCCATGTGCTGTAGACATCAAGACCCTACGCCAATGTCTTATCGAGATCGGAATTCAAACCCCATGTCTTATAGGATTGGGATCAAACAGCCATGCCTTAAAGAAGGCAGAGATCCATGCCAGTCTTTTTAAGGGTGGAATTCAAAATCCATGCCCATTGGAGAGTGGAATTAAAATGCCAAGTCCTGTAGGGATCGGGATTAAATGGCCATGTCCTGCAGGAGTCGGCAGTCCCACCTGCCCTTTCCGGAGTCCTCCACACAGCCCCATCGAGGGACACAGCCGCACCTAGTGGCCGGGCGCCGGCCTCGCCTGTAGGAGGGGTCCCCGGTCGTCAAGCCCCACCGGGCAGGCAGAAGGGACGGTCGCGGCCGGAGGCATGAGAAGCGTCAGCGAGACGGGCGATGGAGCCGAAGATGCGAGCCGGCTCGGTCTCTCGCCATCTACAGTCTCCCCGCAGTGGCAGCGGGGCTGGGCGAGGGAGCCCTGAGCTCCGCGCATGATCTATAATTAGAGGCGCATTCTGACGACCCCGACAGCCAGGCAGGGTGGGACGCCCCCGCAGCCTTTCATCGACGCCCGGCCCTGGTGCAGCCTGGCGTGAATGGGATGCCGCTGCCGCTACAGAGCTCGGGCTCCTCCCTCCCTGCAATCGGTCCCTCCCCCCTCCCCGGAGCGTTGGTTAATGCGCCCAGAGGACTCCTGTAACGTGTAGTAGTAGTGCGCTGCTTGCAATCCGAGTAAGATAGCAGCGTCGGGTAATGCGCCTGCTGCGAAGTGCTGTACGCAACCTGCAGTTCAGATAGTCCAGCCTTAGGGAGACAGTTCGGCAGGTAATGCACCTACTGCACAGATGTGGGTAAATGCGGGTCGAAGGCTTCAGACCCTTTCCAGAAATTCATTTGTGCGTACCCCTGCTGCCTGTTACCTTATGCTTCATGGCACTAGATGCTGCTGATATACTTATCTAGGATAATTCACTTGCAGCACTGACTTGTATCGGAGTAATTCTCAGTGGTGTAGCAGGTGCAGTGGCACCGCAGCCCTCAGGAGTAAGGACTCCTGATTATGTTTGCATGTTACGATCTAGCCAGGAGTTCGAACGGCCCATTTTTCTCTCATGCAGTTGGGTTCATCGCTCTCTTGCTACGACACTATATGAAACCTGTTGGTCTTACATTCCAGTCCAAGTAAAATACGTTGGCTGAATGTTGTTGCTGAAGAGACTTGCATGCTTTTATAGCCCACACATTCGAATCTTTGTGGTACTGACTCTGCCCTTCATCCTTCAGAAGTTGATAAATGGGCGCTGCAAAGTTGGGCAATGAGACCGTGTATATTTTGCAATAAAAATGACGAGATCTAAAAAATAAAACACACACGTAGAAGTACAGTAGACAGAGGCTTACAGAAGAGAGCAGCAGGGTAGAAGCCAAAACCACCGGGTGGCTGAGCAGCTTTTGTCCCCTCCAGGCTGCTGTAATCTGCACTGAGCCCATAAACTCCCAGGCCCTTCCCACCCCACTCGCCCTTGCCATAGCGCAGTCTATTTATAAGAGATGGCGTTTTATCTCACAAGAAAAGAAACAGAGTCAGTGAGCAGTAGGGCACAGGCATGTGTGTTTAATATCCTCAATGTGTTTGTGTGTGAACAAACACACATGCTCATAAACATATGTATGTGCATATATTTACATATATATATATTCACTTAAAAACAAAGGTTACAGGAACATTCTAGTTAGGCTCACATTTTAAACATATAAAACCATAAAAATTCAGCTGTTAGAGTTATTTCAGCTGTTAGAGTTATTTCGAGTAACTATTACTCATGCCCGAAGGTATCTGTAACTCGCTACCCCGCCATGCACAGTTTTCTCATCAATAATTTTACTGCAAAGGTTACCATGATATTATCAATGATGTCATAGAAGATATAATAAGTGATATAATATCTGGGGTAATTAGTAGAGCATGGCGATGGTGCAAGTTATAGTTACCTTAGGGAACGAGTTATAGTTACTTGAATTAACTCTAACTATAAAAGCTTAATTTCAATGGTTTTGTACGTTTAAAATGTTAGCCTAACTATAACGTCCCTGTAGCCTTTGTTCTTTAAGGGAATTTACTTGTTTTTTTAAATTCTAATTCCTAACTATAACACCCATGTAACCTTTGTTTTTTCAGTGAATTTCTGTTTTTTTAAAAGTAAAGCAATTTTAATTATATGTTAATCCAAACACTGCCGCTCACGGCCAGGCCCTGCGGCCAACCCCCTATAACCACCCAACTCCGCACGACCTTTGACCATGTGTGCAGTGTGCACTGGCCGCAGGCCAGGCCTTGCAGCCAACCCCCTATAACCACCCATCCCTTTGGACATGCACTGCGGGGGTTGGGTATCACCAGTAGTTGACGAGAGAACCCACTTGTCATAGTCACTACATGAGATGTTTCGCTCAAAAAAATCAGGGATGGAAACACCTCCATCAAGGTTTACAGATACGTTTACAAGGCAAAATGCAGAGAAAAAACAACTGCTTTGCCTCTACCATGCACAAAGCATTTGGATGATTAGTATTTTACAGAAGCAGAGGTACAACTTGATCATCTGCTTTGTTTATATCTGTGAATGCTTCCCATTGAGGTTTTATTTCTGTGAAATTAGCATCGTGTCAGAATGAATCCTGCCCTGCATATTTATCCAAGAAGAGGCCGGCATCTTGTGAAGAATACCTACCCAACTATAGTACTTTGTACTAGCTAATTAGTAAGTGCTACTTCGTTGGGTAAATGTATAGTACATCTCCTACACTATAGTCACATAAAGGATGCCAAGGTAATGTCTCCAGTGACATGTGTCTGTAACTTTGCCATTATGATTGTACCTTGAGCGTGTTCATCAGATAACTTTATAGGGTGAAACTGTGTAGAAAACACATTTGGATGATTTCTACTTTGAAGAACCAAGTGCTTCTGTTTTTTTTGCAAGAGACCACAGTGGGCGCCTCAAGCCCCCCAAGGTCCCAGCTGACTCCCTGCCTCCTGCGGGAGCAGGCATTTCTCCTGCACGCAGAGAGCTGCTGTGAATGCAGCTTCCTGCATGCAGGGGCAATACTTTCATCTCTTTCCCTGTCCCCATGTTTGCGGGCAGGGAAAGAGATGAAATCTTCACCTTCAGCAAGTGGGAGCATTTTAAAAGCTCACACTTGCTGAAAGAGGAGTGTTTGTTTTTGCTTGGTGGGAGCTATCACAGCACTCGCCAAGCAAAAGCAAACAGCTACCTCCAGAGGGTAGGCACCTTGGGAGGTAGAAGGAGCCAGCCTTGGGGTGTGACTGTCCTCGGACCATTTATGGCTCTAGGAGGGGGGCTGCAATGACCCCCTCTTTTAATTGTCAGGGGCCAGCCCCAGGGAGGTGGTGGTGCCCAGGCCCGGGGGGGGGGTTCTGTGCTGCCCCCTCATAATTTGTTTCAGCTCCGGGGAGGTGGCGGTACCTGGGGACTCCCTGTGCCCCCTCCCATATCTAATGTTGTTGCTGCAGGGACGTGGTGATCCCTGGGGCCAGGTAGGGGTCCACAAAGCCCCCCAATATATGTTTTAAATAGGGACTCTGGGAGTTGGTGGTCTCTGGAGAAGTATTGTGCTTTTGGAGAGGGGGCCCAGTGTGCTCCCACAATATTATTATAAGCCCAGGGGAGGTGATTGTACCCAGAGCAGTATTGTGCCCGTGGAGGGGGGGCTGCAAGCACCCCCTCCATTTTGTTTTGTTACACATGCCCACATGCCCCTGGGACCGGCCCACCTGGGGGCTACAATTATAAAAACAGCAGAAGCCCATGCTTGCTTTGTAAAAATTCATAGCGATATTTGCAAATATTCACAATTTCGCCATGAATTAAAAAAAAATGTTTTTGGCCCGGGCGTGATCCTAAGGTCACTCCTGGACCAAGGCTAGGGGGTTAGGGTAACTATACCCTGCCCCCTTTTCCCTTTTCTTTCTTTTTTTACATTTGTTTTTGGGACTCGGCTGAAGCAGAGTTCCAAAATGGCTGCCAACACTTCTTGGTTGAAATGTTGACAGCCAGTCAAATCTCAACACGAGATCTGGACTATTGGGGAGTGCTAGGGAGCAGGCATGTAAGATGGCTGCATGGACGCGAGGCTCCTACAGTCCAGGGCCTTAATCCGTCAGTATCCTGCCCCGGATGCCTGCATCACATTTTAAACCTCACCTTACGGAATGCACACACTGCGGGAAGACATATGACGTTACTTTCTGGGTGTGCTGCGGAACACTGGTTTTCCTTTGCCTGGATGAGGAACTGGTCCTCCTATCTGTCTCCCCTCACCTCTGGGGCCTTCCTCTGGCAGGATACATCGTGGGGCTTCGACCTCTGCACCAGTGGCACAGGCCTCCTCTGAAACCTCTTCAGACATTTGACCTCATGATATCCCGAACCGGGAGGGGCCGCCCAAGACACCATTGATCTTAACCACCAGTCCAGTGCATTGCATGACCGCCTGGGGCTCTGCAGCCTTGAGTCTTCTTTATCAGCAGACACTGACCGCGGGGCCCGTAGGCCAGGACCAATGTTTGGGAGCTGGATGATTGCTACTTGTGCGGCCTCCCCACTCAATTGCTTGTTCTATACTTTCAGCAGGGCTGAACATGTAGATGCCTACCCCCTTCAAAAGACACAGTTCTTGGCGCTCCACTTGCAGTGCCCCTTTGCAGCTTGTTTAGATACGTGGCACCACGATTTCAACTGATCCTCCACGGCCCTGTCCAGCTGCACAGCAGAATATGTGCCACCCTCCCAGGTCTGCTTGTGCCCCTCTGATTGAGGAGTGGCAAGACTTTGGGGCCTTGGAGCACTCTAGATATAGCTCCTGGTCCCAACCAGATTTTCTGCTGAAATGGTGCAGCTCAAGCCACTGATATCTGGGTAAAGAGGAATATAGAAATAGAGATTAATTTATGCGTGCCTTTTTCAGTGTTGAGTTTGAGACAGTTGTCCTCCATCCAGTCTGCTACATTCATCTGTGGAAGTTAGCTTTTGTGATAGAGGAATCTTCGGACAGTGAGAGCAAGACCTGTGTGTCGTCAGCGTAGGAGATGATGTTGAGTCCATGTAATCTGACAGTGATGGCCAGGGGGGCATGTAGGTGTTGAAGAGAGTTGGGCTGAGGGACGATTCTTGGGGGACTCCACAGATGATCTTCTTGGGCTCGGAGGTGAACAGTGGGAGACTGACCCTTTGGGTTCTGCTGTTGAGGTATGAGGCGATCCATTTGAGGGCGTTTCCTTGAGTCTCAGTGTAGTGGAGTCTCTTGATTAGGATGTAGTGAGAGACTGTATCAAACGCACCAGACAGATTCAAGAGGATGAAGGCTGCTGTATCCCCATGATACAGGAAGGCTCTGATGTCATCTGTAGCTGCAATCAGGAATGTCTCGGTGCTGTGGTTAGCTCAAAATCCAGATTAGAAGAGGTCCAGGTTGTGGTCTTCTAGGTGTTGGGTGAGTTACTGGTTGATCGCTTTCTCGAGGACTTTTGCTGGCTAGGGGAGCAGAGAGATGGGCCAGTAATTCTTCAACTTTAGCTGGGTCAGAGGGTGTTTTTTTCAGGAGGGACCTCACTTCAGCGTGTTTTCAGACCTCTGGGAAGGAGGCTGCGGTGATGGAGGTATTCAGGACCTTCCTGAGCTCGTCGATGTATGCCTGTCCTTGGTAGTGGGACAGAGAGGTGGGTAAACGAGATATATGTAGCATGGGGCAACCTGGCTAAAACAAATGGTAAACTGCTACTGTACTCACCTTTCCTTTCCATACACTACAAGGCCTCCATCCTTGTCACTCACGAAACTGCTTGCTGGCATATGCTGATTGGAGCTGGTGCTAACACTTGTAGGGACCTTTATAAAGATGCCCAAGTCACTACTCGCAAAGCACTGTTTGCCGGCAAGACATTGGCACCCCTAGATGTCTTCCTGTATATTAGACTGCAATACAAAGTTAAAGCTGCTACCCCTGACTTCCCATGGGAACCACCCACATTTAACACACTGCACACATTAATTAACTCTGATGGGAAGCAGCACTTGGTGTCCATCCTATACCATACAGCACAGCAGGAGATGTCATGTTTGAGAGAAGGTGCCCAGGAGGGATGGGATCTGGAACTGGGAACGCCCCTTACTGATGCGCAGTGGCTCTATTGTTGTCAGCAGACAGGGTACATTGCATTGCGCAGTAGACTACGTATTATCCATTATAAATTCCTATACTCCTGCTACTACATAGATATCATCTCCTCTCTCGAGTCTCCGTACTTGGTCAAGACAGAAAAAACTAAAATTTTCATGCTCTCCTCCATGCGCTTCTGCATAGTGTCTTGCCATGGGGTTTGTCCTGTCACCATTCTTTATCACACGTGTATGTTCAAGAATGCGCTTCTTGTCTGGATGTGTTGTGCTTCCTACGTACCTCTGGCCACATGGGCAAACCAAACAGTAAAGTGTGAATTCAAAATTACAGTTCTGCAGTTTGCAAATTTTCCAGGGTTTTTTCTGACCAGGGACCTCATATTCTGCAACCTTAGGGCTCCGTTTACATGCTTCGTACCTTAGGCACATGTAGAAACCCATAGGTTCAATTCTCTTCTTTCACATAACGACTGTGTACCAGCAGGTCCCTAAGGGGGATACTGTTCGATATGTGACTGATGGTTGGGCAAATATTTTGTCCCCAGTGGTACCAGTTTTTTCCTAAAATGTTCATCTCTTCTTGGGATCTATTGGAAAAGCCTGTTACCAGCCATACCTGATGCTTTTCTGCCTCAACTTTTCTTTGGTCATGTAGGAGGGTTTGTCTTTCTTGTTTGTGTGCCTTCTCCCTAGCCTGCCAAAATGCCAAACTATACAGTTATTTTTTACCCTTAATTTCTCAAAAACTCCTGAACGGATTTACACCAAATCACAAAAAGCACAATCTACAGACCAAGATCTAGCTCCCTGCAGAATTTGGTGTAATTCTGTTGAGCATTTTTTGCTCTAGCCCATCTTAAAGAAGTATACAGAAAATGCATGGGGATTTTGCATTTTTTGGGACCCTCCTTTTTTCTTGGCCCCCACTTGATGGATCACTCCTTGAACATGCCATGCACAAATTAGTCAAAAAGTTTCACCTTATTTGGAAAGTTTCATAGAGATTTGTCAAATGTGCCAAAGTTATTAACAACAGAAAAAAACGCTTTTCCTATGGAAAAGCAGACCTAACTATAACTACCTAGTGGCGATCACCACTAGGTAATATTAGATAGATACATTTAGATATAGATATATAGATGTATATTACACAGTGACAGTCACCACCGTGCAGTTCAGATGTAACAGACATAGGGGGGTCATTCCGACCCTGGCGGTCCATGACCGCCAGGGCGGAGGGCAGCGGAAGCACCGCCAACAGGCTGGCGGTGCTTCCTGGGCTATTCTGACCACAGCGGTAAAGCCGCGGTCAGAAAAGGGGAACCAGCGGTTTCCCGCCGGTTTTCCCCTGGCCCAGGGAATCCTCCAGCAGCGCCGCCACGGGGATTCCGACCCCCTTCCCGCCAGCCTGTTTCTGGCGGTCTCCACTGCCAGAACCAGGATGGCGGGAACGGGTGTCGTGGGGCCCCTGGGGGCCCCTGCACTGCCCATGCCACTGGCATGGGCAGTGCAGGGGCCCCCTCACAGGGCCCCATACAGATTTTCACTGTCTGCTTAGCAGACAGTGAAAATCGCGACGGGTGCCACTGCACCCGTCGCACCCCTGCAACTCCGCCGGCTCCATTCGGAGCCGGCTTCCTCGTTGCAGGGGCTTTCCCGCTGGGCCGGCGGGCGACCTTTTGGTGGTCGCCCGCCGGCCCAGCTGAAAAAGTTGGAATGGCCGCCGCGGTCTTTTGACCGCGGGGCGGTCATTCGGCGGTAACCGCATGGCGGGCAGCGACCGCCGCCCGCCTCGGTCAGAATGACCGCCATAATTTGCATTGAAAACAAAAACACATTTTTTGATTTGTCTGCAACTTTGTATACTGTGGATGCCTTCTGTAGACAGATCTGCACGAAAATTAACAAACAATAAGTTTAGTCAACTAGAAGGGAAAAAGTTGCCTTTGTAGGGTGAAAAACATTTTGGGGGTTATTACAACTTTGGAGGAGGTGTTAATCCGTCCCAAAAGTGACGGTAAAGTGACGGATATACCACCAGCCGTATTACGAGTTCCATAGGATATAATGGACTCGTAATACGGCTGGTGGTATATCCGTCACTTTACCGTCACTTTTGGGACGGATTAACACCTCCTCCAAAGTTGTAATAACCCCCTTAAACTCCAATAGGAAATTCAACTTGCATCTACAGGAAAAACGAACAGCTGGATTTATGCTACTCTAGGCATGAAGGTAAAGATTTACTCAGAAAGTATGCTATTGTTGGTTTGGTGTACATCCGTTCTTGAAAACTGAAAATACATTCTCATTTGCAACTTTCATACTGTGGAAATCCATTTTCCAAAGCAATGGGATGTGTGGCACCTTGAGAAGAAAGAGACTCCAGATGACTGCTGAGAAGGGACCCAGAAACATAGAAAATTCAAGTACCTTATTAGGAAAAAACACAGAAAATAGTGCATGATTCACAAATCAAACCACATTTATTTGACCTGCCATTTTAAGTAAGGCCCAGTTACTTACTGGTAATCTTCATTACTCTGAGTCTAGGTCTTCCTTGTGACAGTCCTTACATCACAAGCAAATGCTCCTGCTAACAGAAATTATCACCAAACAAAATAAATGTTTGTTTGCCATCACTCCATTGGCTTCTGACTTCATGTTACCCAAAACACTTTGAAAAGAAATAGGAAGTTTGCTAACATCACTTGCTGAAATCCCAAACTCCAAGAGAAATGGAAGTCACTCTACAGGAGGGGCAGATAAGAAACCTTGACTGTAACGAGAAAGATCTGGACTCAGAGTAATGAAGATTATGGTATATAACTAGGCATTACCTCCCTTTTTGTCGTCCTCCCCACAATCCTTATGTAATGAGTTGATACGCATTGGAAAATATCGGCTTCAATGACAACACCAAGAAAGTACTGCAGTGCATGAATCAAATGTTATTCAAGTGAAATAAAGAAACCAAATTTTCAGAAACAGAGCTCAAAACACTAGATCAAAAAGAAGATAATAAAGACCCTCCTAATTGAATTCTGTAGTGCTTTGTAAAAGTATGAGGAGATGCTCATGTTGCAGCATTGCATATATCTTTAAAGGAACCTCAAGAAGGAGAAATTTGTCTTGTGGATCTCCCGTCTACATAATCAGGCATTGTTGTTTTCTGAATCTCACATGGCAAACAAATAGTTTACTTAATCCTCCTATGTACTGTAGATTTTGAAGGTTTCAACCTTTACCAGCCAAACCAAAAGTAACAAAAAAATCACCCACTTTCCTAAATTAACTTGTTCTGTCCAGATGAACAGTGCTCTTCTTAACCCCCAGAGTGTGGATGAGCTCCTCCTCTGCAGATGCTGGGGAATTGACAAAAACCGCTAAAATCACATCTGAGGAAGAATTCCTTTGAGGAAAAAATTGAGGATTAGAATGTATTACAACTTTATTGTCAAAGACCTTCAAAATGGATTCTGAGAATATTCATCTTGCCTATTATTCTAGTTGAAGCTATAGCTACCAGAAACACAACATTAAAAGTAAGAACTTTACATCTCCCTCTTTAAGAGGTTCAACATGCCAATGCTGCAAATCCTTTAATACTAAGGGAAGATCCCAGGCTGGGACACAGCTTTGAAGAGCTGGCCTCTTTATAATACAACTCTTTGTCAGTCTCAATACTACAGGTTCAAATATTTTAAAATCAGGGCTTTTAAAAGCTCTTACTGCTGCCCATTGTGATGTTAATGTCGAAGATGCCGGACAGAAAACAGACCAAAGTTGCCAGTCCTCCTGTAAAAATCCCAAATTTTAACAAGTTCTACAGCAAAAGCATTGGTCCCTTTCTTATTGAACCATTTATGAAAAGATTCCCAATGGCGGGCATGTGATTTTAAAGTTGCAGGTCGTCTTGATTGCCTGATTCACTTTGTTACCAAATAACCATACACCAAAAGAGTCATCCTTTCCATAGCCTTGTGGTCAGATGCAAATGGGTAATGCAGATTAAGATATCTGCCCCCTCAGCAGGTAAGAAGCAAAGGGATTCAACCAATAAGGACAACTTGACAACAGTCGAAAAAGAGGGAACCAAGGTTAGCGAATCCAATAAGTCACTCCTAGAACAACTGTTACCCTGTCTTGATCTTCTGCAAAAATCTGGAAATCATAGCTACCCGAGGAAAAGCATAAAGTGTTATCCCTGACCATCGGAATTACAATGCATTTATTGTTGATACTTCAGCACAAGGAACAATGTAGATTTTCCTAGTATATTATGACGGAAAGTCTTAATTTTATTAAAGACACGGAGGCGAGTATTATGCTTCTTTAACTTGCTTTAATTTCAATAGCAGCAGTCAAGAACTACAACTCCCAACAGGCTTGAAACACATAAAGCCAATGGGAGAGAAAAACGTAATCGTTAAAACACCAATCAGAATAGCAGGCGGTATGTAATCACTAAGCTTGACTGCGACCAGCCCTCTTTCTTGATGCGAGAAGGCTAGTGAGTACGAGAAAATTAACGGAAAAATAGTTAAAATTATCGCAACTGCTAAAGTCAATGAACAAATGTCCTGAATCTGCTCCAGGCAGCAACGAAGTGAAGGAGACATCCGGCCGGAAGCATAGATACTGCAGGGTGAAGGATCCGGTTGTCCAGAAGAAACGTATGTGTCCGACAGAACCATCCTCCGATTAGGTAGAAGAGTGAGCTGGAGTGGAGGTTGCTGCAAGGGAGGGAAAAACAAGACAAAATCTGAAATATCTCCTTGTTGAGGTGGGATAATACTTGCCTCCGTGTCTTTAATAAAATTAAGACTTTCTGTCGTAATATACTAGGAAAATCTACATTTTATGTCAAGCACGGAGGCTCCTATTATGCTGTTTTAAAGCATACTAATCACCACTGACGTAGCTGTATGAACTGGCTTACAATAAAAAGTCCTAAAAACATTGTCATTGGACGAGTCAGCCGATCTCAGAATGTCCTCTAACCTCGACCCAACCCAGAAAGCCTTGGAAGCCATGGCCCCCCCAGCTGAATGAGCCCCAAAAATGGAGGTATCTATACCCGCTAAGGACATCACCCAACGAACCCATCTGGCCAGAGTCGCTGAAGACACCGGATTATGGGGTTTCCGGAAAGAAATGAGTTGTTGGGGAGAAGAGGACGTTCTGAGACCAGCCGTACGTTCTTCATGACGTTTGAGACATTGTACCACACACAACTTAGGTTGATCTGGAAAATACAGATAAAAAACTGTACGTAAGTTAGTCTTGGTACGTCTGTTAATGGAGAACAATACCCCGTGGGGGCAAACTGTCGAGAAGTAACGTCCAGCGCGCTAACATCTGATAAACGCTTAATGGAAACTAAGCAAAGTAACATGGTAAGTTTTGCTGAAAGCATCTTTAAAGACAAATCAGAATTATCTTGCCAAGAGAAAAACAAATTCAAAACCACATTGACATCCCATAACTTCGAATATTTTGGCAATGGAGGAATGGAAAATTTTACTCCCTTCAACAGACGACAAATTAGAGGGTGTTCACCCACAGGTTTTCCGTTGACATAGGCGTGATGCATAGAAATAGCTGACCTATACAAGTTAATCGCCCTATAGGACTTACTTGCACTAGCTTGCGCGGCTAAAAAGTTAACCACATAGTTTATATCCGTTGAAATTGGATCGAGGTCCCTTCCCAAACACCAGCTTGACCAAAGAGACCATGCGGAAGAGTATGCTTTCCTGGTGCCGGGAGCTCAGGCTTTATTGATGAAGTCAACAGCTTCTTCCGAAATTGGGATGGTAGATGGGGAAGGCCTGACACCTTCCAGCCTGAATGGATGAGAGTTTTGTTGAGTACCAGGGGGTGAGGATTCCCTAAGGAATCCAGCAGAAGGGAAGGAAAAAGAGGAAGAAGGATGGGAAAGTCCATTGCCAATTCTAAGAGAGGGGGAATCCAGATTTGCGACTGCCTAAATGGTGCCACCAGGACCACAGTCGCCTTCTGCCGCCTGACTTGTGCCAGAACCCTGGTGATCATTATAAATGGAGGAAAAGCATAATTGACCATCTGTGACCAATCTTGAAGAAACGTATCCGAGGCCAATGCTGAAGGATCCGGACACCAACTGAAAAAGAGAGGTAATTGGGCGTTGAGGCGAGAGGCTAAGATGTCTATGCCGAAGGGGCCCCATTTGTGGAGGATAGACTGGAAAACTGAGGGATGAAGTTTCCAATCACTGTAATCCCTGAGGAAGCGGGAGTGCCAATCCGCCGTTTGATTGAGGAATCCCGGGAGATACTCCGCAGTGAGAGATATCTCGTTGAGCAGACAATATTCCCAAAGACTTTTTGCTAGGTCGGCTAACGGCTTTGATCTGGTTCCTCCTAGATGGTTTATGTAACGGACAGCCGAAACATTGTCCATCCGGAGGAGGATGGTACACCTCACCCTGTCTTTTGCCAGGCTCTTGATTGCAAAGGAGCCCGCAAGCATCTCTAAATAATTGATGTGCAATCTGGACTCCCTTAACGACCATGTACCGCCAGACGAGATTAGACCACAACGGGCGCCCCAACCCGTCAGACTTGCATCGGACTCTAACACAAGATCTGGGGCTGATGGAAAGATAGCTCTGCCGTTCCAGGCATCTAAATGGTCTATCCACCACTGGTGTTCTAGGCGGGATTCTTGATCTAGAAAGATCAGCTCCGAATAGGCAAGACCTTTACTGAGATAACGAATTTTTAGTCTTTGGAGTGCTCGATAGTGCAGTGGGCCGGGAAATATGGTCTGAATTGAAGAGGCCAAGAGGCCCACAATCCTGGCCAGAGATCTCAGCGAAATTTGAGATTTGCGAAGAGTTCGCAAAATCTCCGATTTGATGGAATGCACTTTCTTTTGAGGAAGATGGAGAGTGGAAGAAGAAGAATCTATTTAGAATCCTAGGAATTCTATCCTTTGAGAAGGAATAATGCTTGACTTTTCTTCGTTGACTAGAAAACCCAACTGGGAAAGAAGGGAACAAGTTACTTGTAAGTGGGACTGAAGAGTGTCGAGGTTCTGATGTAAGATAAGGATATCGTCCAGATAAATCAGAAGCCTGATGCCCAAAGACCTGAGATGCGCTGTCACCGGTTTCAAGAGCTTTGTGAAGCACCAAGGTGCTGACGATAGGCCGAACGGAAGGGAAGAAAACTGATAAGTTTGACCAAGCCATTGAAATTGAAGATATTTGCGGTGATTTGAATGAATGGGAACTGAAAGGTACGCATCCTGAAGATCTAAATGCACCATAAAATCTAAGGGGAGAAGAATATCTCTCAAGTGAAGAATTGTCTCCATTTTGAAATGCTGATACACGACAAACTGATTGAAGTTTTTCAGGTTTATGACTGGTCTGAACTTTTTGTTCTTCTTTTGGACCAGAAAGAGCGAACTGAGAAACCCGGAGGGATCCGGAGACGATATTTGAATGGCCTGCTTTGAATGAAGAGAACAAACTTCCTCTGACACAAGAAGAGACATCTCTGTTGAGAAACTTAGAGGTGGAGGAAGATAAACCTGATGAGGTTCTGAATAAAACTCTATTTGGTAACCCTGGACAGTATTTAGAACCCAAGGATCGGTAGTCAAGGAGCGCCATTTTTTAATGAAAACACAGAGCCGGCCCCTTACTGGAGGAGGGCCAGAGGTAGGGCTTACCTTCCGTGTTGTTGGATCTGAAACTGCGTTGTCCAGGACCCCTGTACCCTCTGCCTCTTTGGGGGTAAAACTGGGGTTTGTAAGGTTGATATCCATAGTTGGAGTAAGCGGAGCCTCTGGATCCCTGGGGATGCACGGACCGGCCGGTAAAGCGGCCCCTGCCTGTACTGGCCCTGGCGAAAACCTGCTGGTTGAACACTTTTTAATGTTCTGCTGCGCCTTATCAATGGATGAAAATGTTGAAACAAACTTTCCAAGATCCTTATTAAAGGAATCTCCGAAGAGATAGCCTTCAGCTTTTACCCCCGAATCCATGGAGGCCAGATTGGATAATTTAGGATCCAGTTTAAGTAATAATCCTTTCCTTCTCTCATGGGTAATGGCAGCGTTGGCATTACCCAATAGACACAATGCCCTTTGAGTCCACAGAGAAAGCTTGGAAGGATCAATGTCGGCATTTTCCATTTTAGCGGACTCTGCCAGGTCAAGAATCCGGGCCAGAAGTCCCACCAAATCAAGGAGCTTATCCTGGCAATTTGACCAGGCTTTGTCCACCCCTTTACGGGGGTCTTTGCCAAATTTCGAGAAAAAAGTTAACAAAAGTTGGTCAATAACTGGGGTTGTAGTAATGCTAGAGAAAAGGGAAGGTCTGGGTCTGGGTCTTGTTTGTTTGTCCAGGGGAAGCCTCAACCTGGAAGCAATATACTGACCCACGTGCGCCGCAGGGGTCCACTCCGTGGAATTAGGATGGTGGAGGAATGAAGGGTCAAACATGGGGTTACCCTCCGAGTCCAAAACATTCTTTGCCGAGAAAGGATCAGTAACCTCCAACTTAGGCTTTTTCGGGGGGGAAGCTTGAGATAGCAAGCCCCAGAAGTCTGAATCGTCATCCAGATCATCCATGTCACCGACATCATCATCGGTATCCGATATGTGCGATATCACAACCTGTTTTGGCGCTGAAATAATATTTTTAGTCTTAGACTTGCGTTTCCCATAATTATTGTTAGAATTCCCCTCCTGGGAAGGAGGCCTGGGAGGAATTTCATCCTCAGTCATGGGTGAAGAATCTTCACCAGTCAGAAAAGCGCCGTCTGATGGTTTTTGTACAGACAAATCCTTGTGTTTTCTTTTTCTGCTATCCTCCGCAGACTGGGCCATAAAGGATTTGTAAACCATATTTTGCACAGAATTCTCAATGTTCTTAGACATTTTATTCATTGTGGCTGAAACAGCCTTAGCCACAGCCTCATTAATAAAGGCTCCAATTTCTTTATTGTCTGACAAATTAGCAAAATAATCTTGCCTCTCCATGCTAATAAACTGTAGTAACCAATAAAAACAAATCTGTAAAATGTAGAGCAAACCCCAGTTGAAAGGGTTAATCCAAAGGCAGGGATTTCCCGGCCTATAAACACGCCCCCAGAGGCGTGGCCGAGTGTCGGAGCAGTCTTGGAAACTAAGAAATTAAATTGCCCGTATCCTGAAAGGATTATTGTGAAGCGCGATAAACAAAGGAGCGGCACGCAAAAGGGGAGGTGAGAAACGCTAGGCCGAAGCTTACAGAAACTCCGCACAGCAGGGGCAGAGTAAACGGAAGCGACTCGAGCAGAGCGCGACCGTTAGAATCTCTCGCTGCCTTAGACGCGCGCGAGCTCGACACACAGACGGGGCGATAAGGAAGCCCTGAATAAAGAGCGTGGAAGCGCTAAGTACATGAAAAACCAAATAGAAATATTGAACAATAGTTAAATGAGCAAGCGCCGCATTAATACCGCACAACGAAGCGAAATACACAATGAAATAACGTATAAAGGAGGAATTAAAAAAGACGTCACTTATCTTGACTGCGAGCAGCAAGAAAGAGGGCTGGTCGCAGTCAAGCTTAGTGATTACATACCTCCTGCTATTCTGATTGGTGTTTTAACGATTACGTTTTTCTCTCCCATTGGCTTTATGTGTTTCAAGCCTGTTGGGAGTTGTAGTTCTTGACTGCTGCTATTGAAATTAAAGCAAGTTAGAGAAGCATAAAAGGAGCCTCCGTGCTTGACATGAAATTGTGCACAAGAAAGGAAGAGGAGAATTGTCCCTTGGTGTAAAGAGATCCACTTCTGGCCACCCAAACTTCTTCACCAATTGTTGGAGTCCCAATTGGATTCCATGAAGGGGAACTCATAGAGGGAAACACTGTTCAGCAACCTAATCGTCTCTTCTGGCACATCCACTGCTCTCATGGATTGTACATGAACAACGGTCATTGTTCTCTGCCTATTCTCGAATCTCCTAAACTAAAACACTCAAATAGTCAATTGAACATCCTACCTGGTTATTGATATAAGACATTGCCACTCTGTTCTCTGCTCTTATTTGTACATGCTGACCCTTCAGGTGTAGTTCGAAGGATGGGAGGAACAACTGGACTGTTTTTAGTTCTCTCTAATTTGAGGAACGACTTGTCTGATGACTCAATCACCCCCCTGAACTGATCTTTCCGCTGGACATGCAGCCCAACCCCTCTTGGCAGCATTCGTCAAGATCACTCTCTTTGGGGTTACATGAAATGGGAAACCCTAGGAAATATTTTCCTCCACCATCTACCACTGAAGGGGTTTCTGAATCTGCTGAGGAACTGAGACCTCCTGCTCATAGATCTGAGACACAGGTTCCCATTTACTCATCAAGTTGTTCACCGATGAGTATGTGTGGTGACTGGTCCAAGGAACAATAGTCAGAGTAATGCCATCAGTCCATGTACCTAGAACTACATTTTTGCTGTTGATAAACTTGACGTTGAAAGCATTCAGTGTTGCTCCACAAGTTTCAAGCTATAAGGCAAAGTAAGACATAGCTTCCTGACATCTGTCATGAATTGAGTTTCAAAGAAGGTAAGTTCTTGGATTGGAATCTACTGAGACTGTTCTTGATTTATCAAAAATCTATGTTGCTGACTTACTCTGCATACATCTTTTACATGATGCCTGGCCTTAGAAAAAGAAAAGAACAGACAGTAGGTCAGTAATTTAAACAGGGTAATACTTGAATACCCTTTTAGTGTATAACTCTCCCAGTAGAGGAGCTGCCACTTTTGTGAATACTCTAGGCACATAAGACAAACCAAAAGGACTCCTGGAACTGAAAATGCTTTCTCCCACACAAAAATGTAGAAACGTCTGGGAAGCTGAATGAATCAGCATATGTAAATAGGCATCTTCAAAATCCAGTGATGCCAGAAAGTCTACTTTTCTGGTGAACGGCAGGATGGCCTGATGAGACTACATTTGATGTTTGGGGTAAACATATTTGCGATTTCAGATCCAGAATGGCTTGAAGTCCCCTGAGGGTTTCTTTCACAGAAAAATAATCAAATACACCTTTTACATACGCTGTTCAGAAGAACTGAGATAATGGCCTTTTTGTTTAGCAGTTTTTCCCTCCTTGAAGAGCCTGATTTTTCACAGGATTGGAAGAAAGTAACACAGGGAATACGACGTGTGGAAGATTAGTTAGAAATTCGATTTAAAATCCATTCTCTACAATTTGTAGAACCCAGGAATCTGATATTCATTCTTTCCATTGATTCTGAATCAAACTATGTCAGAACATTCAATATATCTGTGGCATAGTCGTGCTTTTGGGTGGAGTTTATGTCAAGCCACAGCGGCTAACATTATGCATTACCTCTTTATTGCCACTAATCACAGCACCACATTTACAGAATAAAGATAATTACAGCATATTACAACACAATAAAAACTTCTTGGTGTTGCTGCTGCTCACCAACAGATAAATGGTATGGGGATGTGATGAGTTGTTTGATGGATGCCTGTTATCTGGTAAAGATATGGAAGGTGATAGTATGATGGTTGAAGTTAAATATTTGAATGTTTTGAGGAGGAAAATGCATCTTGGTTTCATACTGAGACTTGTTGTGTTCATGAGATATTTGTCCTTTTCAACTTGGGTGGTGTGAGACCAGCTTGGGTTTTTTAACTTGGGTAGTGTAAGATCAGTTTTGACTTAGTTCCCGCATGGGGTTGAAACTGGAAAGCTTACTAATATTGGGGACTCTTGTCAGTAGTGTGAAGTGGAGCTGAATCTAAGCACAAGATTGTACTACTATGCATAGGAGGTGGTGCTCGAGGTCCTGTGTGGAGCGCGAGCATTGGTGGTTGCAGCACACGGACGCCTTACTGAAGGAGGCAGTAGAGTGTGAGACCGGGCATGCAAATTCAATGCTTGCTTTCTAGTTTGTATATGTAATGGCAATTTGGGGCTCACCGTTGGTGTATACGTTATGATGCGCCTGCAGCGGCCACTTTGAATTGTTGGGGAATCTTTCACCTAATATCATTAGAGGAATAAGTTATTTGACAGACTATTGAGGTTGTTTAATGGTCAGTTCTGTCAGTTGATTCAGGGATTTGTTGGATTCTTTTGTGAAAAACTGAGGCATCTTAGTGATGATTGGCGTTAATAAGCATTTTTTATTAGGCTTAACCTTTATTTTCTTACAATTACTGAAATTGATTAAAATAGAGAATTTTGGCAGATAAGGCCATTGAAGGTAAAACTGAAGACAGCATTGATAAGGCTGTTGAGAGAAGAGTTTGGTAGCAGAACAGAGAAAGAAATTAGAGCATATATGTTCACAGCATGTGGGTCATTGTTCTGAGGACAAAGGTTCTTGGTCAACTGCTGAAGCTCATACGAGTAAGAAGATTGGTGAAGGCAAGGTCTCATGAAAGAGAAAGCGTATTCAAGATGATTATGCTAAATGTAAGAAAAGGGAGATTATCAGTAATTTTGAAGAGGTGATGATAGATTGAGTGGACGGCTTACAAGGTGGGCAATTCAGAAGCTCAAAACAAGAAGGAATAAAAAAAATAAGAGATTGTATAAAAGCACAAGGTGGTGCTTTGTGATGATTCTACTGGGTGTGCCCGATTGAGTAAAGTTGTTCATCTGATTTTGATTCAGACATTCAGGAGGTTGCGGATCAAAGAGTAGAGAAGATACATTTAAGTGATATTAAGGGTAAGGATGTTGATTTTTTAGACCCTTTGGAAAATAATATTTGTGATTCTTTAATGTTAAATTATTCTTTATTCCCAGGATGGTCCCTATAGATCATGTAGCCACTCATGAAGAATTTTAGCTTCACAGACAGATACCAAATAAGTCAGGTTACATTTAAGATCAGAATGTCCTAGACCCACGCTCTCAAATAAAATAGCACTCACCCCGAGCTGGATGCTAAGATCATTGCTTTTATACAATTTCAGGACGTTATAAAAAGGTTTGGATAAGAGCCTACGAAGCTGTCAGCATAGACATTTGGATGTCCTTTAAGATAACTGATTTGACAGAAGAAGCATATGTCCATTGTGGCGATAGTGATGCGGGAAAATTGAGACAATGGATTCAGCATGTTGTTTGCCTTCTTGGTAATACTAATCCAGTACTGACTGTGGAAAGAAGGAAGAGCATTCTTTTGAAAATCAATCCAAAATTAATTGATGTGGCCTCAATGAAAGAGGTCCTTCAACTGAATGAAAGTTAGTTGGTGATTCCTTCATTAAAGGGGTGTCAAATATGTAGATACAGTTAGTTCTATCCAAATGTCACAAAGAGAAATTAAGGAGTTTTTAACAACCATATTTTCGGATGGGCGAGGATAATGAGGGGTCTGTTCTTCAGCCGAGGTCAAGGCATCATCAGGGGCTAGTTTAGCCACAGTTACAGACGCTATAAGCATGGTTCATTTTTTCACAGTGGAACTAAAGGAAGAGCTTGCTTCCCAAATAGACATAGAGGTCAAGGAAAAGGCATGCGAGGAGAGAGACATGTATGAGGTGCATCTGGTTTGTACAGATCTAGACCTTTCTGTTATCCAATCAGCGAAGGGCACCAGGCTTGCCCTTCATTTTCAAAATTGGCTAAGGATTACTCTGGATCCTTGGATCTTGGAAACAGTTCAGGGATAAAGAATAACGTTTGTGGCACATCCAGTGCAAGAGAATGTTCCAAGGGAGTTACATTTGTCTTTACAGGAAAGAACACTAATGGGTCAGGAGGTTCAGGATTTGGTACAGAAAGAGGCCATTGTGGAGGTTCAGTTAGGGAGCACAGGTTTCATAAGCAATATATTCCTGGTGGAGAAAAGGGACAAGCGTATGTGTCCCAACATAAATTTGTGAGATTTTCATCTTCTGAGAAAATTTACCAAAAAGTGATTGGCTAACCCGTCTGGATTTGAAGGACACTTGCTTCACAATTCCCAGTTGGGAGTCACACCAAAGTTCCTCCAGTTTTGATGACCAGGAAAAATGTGGAAGTTTCATTGACTTCTATTGGATCTGTTTTCAGCCTGTTGGTGTTACACCAAGGTGTCGAGACTGATTGTTTAATGGTTCAGAGCGAGAGGTATCAGACTTAACATTTACTTTGACAGCATTCCAATTAGGGCTGAATACTGAGAGGAGATGTTACAAAAGAGAGAGGTGATTGTAACATTATTATAAGACTTGGGCATTGTAAGCAGGCACTAACAGAGTCTCAACTGTGGAGATTTACTCCTATCTACATGTGGAAATGTACTCGTACTCATTGCAGTAAATATATTACTTTTGTCCAGTCACAATTTATAAGTATACATTTATTATAAATTGTAGATGTGCATGTCTCCACCTCCTGCATTCAAGGGCGGAGCCTAATTTGGGATTGTAAAGTTATTACTAGCAACTTTTCACAGGTAAGTGGAGACTTGCACAGTCAGGGCCAAGCTCTCCCTAAGGTAAATTACCAGGAAAAGTAACAAAGTTTTGTTAATTTAAAAAAAAATGAGTAAAAATAATTTCATGTTAGCTATTAATTTAAATTAATATTATAAATGTATTTCAAATGTAAAACACAATTTTAAAAAATGCCACAGAACTATTTTCTTAACTTAGAAACAAATATTTAATTCATTTAAAAAAATGAAAAGTATTTTTGCAAGATTTACTTAAAAATAATCCTACCTAAAGTACAATATTTAGGTTTATTGATTATGCAATACAATTACTAAATGTTCTGTAAAAATCTAATTCCAATTAGTTAAATTTTGTATAAATATGTATTTTTATAATACAAATGGTATTAAAATGTATAATAAGATCTAAATTATTTTTATTCATACTTTTTTTAATTAAGTTACATTTATATCTATTTTCAAAAAGTCTATATAGATTAATTTATTTGAACATTATTACCCAGTGTTATTTCGCTATCTCTATTATTTTAGATGAGAGGATTTTGCAGTACCTGTGAGTGGCCATGTATCATGCTTGACTCAATGCAGGTATGAACTGTATTGCATATTTTTAAACTATATCTATTTTGTTTCATTTTATGTGATCCCCAGTCAGTTCAGTGTATTTTAACCTTTATCCACTTCCCAGTTTATTATGTTGTTCAGAACAAACACAGCTACAGGTCCAGGTCAGATATTCTCCCAGCTAAGATATAGGTCCTTTTTGGCTGTAGTAACTGTAGAGGCGCAGTTTGTGAAAAAAAATGGGCTTACTCTTTTCTGCATGGGTGCATTTCTCTGCCTTAATCCCTCTCTAGCAGTCCCTTAACCCCTTATCCCCTCTTAACCCCTCCCTAATCCCCCATCTAGTTGTAGCTGTTCCCCGTTTTTCAACCACTTCCTCCTTTTCCTCTCACATTTACGACAAAAACATAGGCATAGGTATAGGGCAAGCTTTGCAGCCATGGCAGAAATCTCCACACAAAATAAGATAGGAGAGGCAGAGGAGTAGATCTCCGCATGTAGGTTAGTGAACAGCCTATTGTTGTTTGTGAGTAGTACTATTAAACATACTACAAAATGCAGTTTGTGAATAAGCCCCTGTGTTTGAGTCTAAATCTGGCTTTCGTCAGATTTAGTAGGTTATTCATTGCAATAAATGGGCAATATTGAGCCAGATCCTCCTCTTGAACTAGCTTTATTATGTAGGAGATTTAGGGGGTCATTCTGACCCCGGCGGGCCGCGGGAGCCGCCCGCCTGGAGGGAGCCGCCATATGGCCGCTCCGTGGTCGAAAGACCGCGGAGGCCATTCTGGCTTTCCCGCTGGGCTGGCGGGCGACCGCCAGAAGGCCGCCCGCCAGCCCAGTGGGAAACCCCTCCCCACGAGGAAGCCGTCTCCGAATGGAGCCGGCGGAGTGGAGGATGTGCGACGGGTGCAGTGGCACCCGTCGCGAATTCCAGTGTCTGCAAAGCAGACACTGGAATTCAAAGTGGGGCCCTCTTATGGGGGCCCCTGCAGTGCCCATGCCGTTGGCATGGGCACTGCAGGGGTCCCCAGGGGCCCCACGACACACCTCACCGCCATCCGGTTCCTGGCGGTCGGAACCGCCAGGAACAGGATGGCGGTGAGGGGGTCGGAATCCCCCATGGCGGCGCAGCAAGCTGCGTCGCCATGGGGGATTCCCAGGGCAGCGGAAAACCGGCGGGAGACCGCCGGTTTTCCTGGTCTGACCGCGGCCAAACCGCCGCAGTCAGAATGCCCTGCGGGGCACCGCCAGCCTGTTGGCGGTGCTCCCGCATCCCCGTGACCCCTTTGTTTTTTTTCAATAATGGGTAGTCAACGATTCCTTCAAAGGCAGTAGAAGAGAACCTTACCCTCTTGATCTGTTCACTAACTTTTCAGTCAGAGCTGCCCTTCCCTCAGCTGGGGCTAGAGTCTTAAATATCTTAGCTGGAAGAATATTTGACCTGGACCGGTAGCTGTGTTTTTCTTCTCAACAACTTAATAAACTGGGAGGTGGATAAAGGTTAAAATACACTGAACTGACTGGGTATCACATATAGTGAAACAAAATAGATTGGCTCCAGAGAGATGAACTTGTCTACTCACAACTCTACAATAATCTCTTAATTATTATTTGAGCAATATTAGTTTTGTTATGTCATACACACTTTAATATTCATCAAACTATCATTAACAAGTCCTATGGGGAGAAAAGAACATACCCACTGACACATTTGACATGTACATTAACCACAAAACACCACCAAATCATGTGCAAACTTATGTGAATGCCCATACACTTATAAACACAAGTCCTTAGATATCATTCGTTTAGAGACGAGACAGCCAGTGTATATAGTCCACTTTATAATGGTCTGTCAGTAAAGTAGTCCTCCTTGGAAGACCTTAGCACCCATGCCCCAATTGTGTGTAGTGGGAATCCTAGCTGCCAAGCTTCCGTCTTTCCTTTTCGAATGCTTTCTTCTTATGGTTGTGGACTCCTAATTAAAACAAAAAGTCGACACATTTGGGCTGGCTAGTTGATGGCCTCTTCAGGACAGTACAAGGCGCTTGTGTTTCAATTAAATATTGCTAAAGTAAAACATGCGTACAGGTAGATCTATTATACCTGATGTAAGTAAGCTCTTAGGTAAACCAAGAGATTATTAAGAAATAGTACCCGACCCGTTATGGCGGGGGCTCAAAGAAGAACCGAAAGGAGCAACAAAAAGTGTTTCAAGTAGTGAAGTACTCATTATACTGTACATGCTCCAAAACAGACTGAACCATTCTAATGAATAACATCATGCCAAATTGTGTAGTGCTGCACCACGCCTCATTGTGCAGGCTGGAGGAAAAGGTAGGAGGTTACTGGGTGGCAAAGGGAGAACCGTAAGTTGCACCACGTGAAGGTGGGGGACTCACTGTGCTCAAAAATGACCTCATACCTTTCTGGCCTGGAATCCTCATATGCCTCAAATAAACATCTCCCCATCTCCATGTAGCCACTCTGGAATATATGGCACATAAGGAAAAAGTAAGGCAAAAGGCAGATCTAACAAATAATTAATTGAGGCACCCCTGCTAAATGTGCCAATGTCCCAGTATTTACTCAGGACAGGAAGAAGCCACTGTGAGCTGAGAAGGTAAGCTCACTCAGCGTGGCGCGACCCTCAACGTCCTCATCCGGTCTATCCGGAATGCTCGTCTGGCAAGGAGCATGGTCCCAGTGCATAGATCAAAATGGAAGCCCACTTGTGTAGTCACGCTCCATGTGACACTTCTGCTCGTCTCAGTAAGGGTTGCCGGAGACGCGTATATAGCATGTCAAGGGCTGCGTGCTAAAGCCGGAAATGATGACACCGGCCTGTTCGCATTAGAAAAAAAAGCTGCACCACTCATAATAAAATCTTCGGGCGGAGGAAAAAAAAAGACAGCCTCAATCTTACTCAAATGCAGAGGAACCAGGCTAAAGAAGGTTGGCTGAATGCTGAAGGGGAAACCTGCTAAAAAGACATGCAAAGTCAATGTGGTTGGATCAGCACACTATGTAATCACACATTACAAAGGCCCATCGGGCTCTATTAGAGAGCCAATACATAAATTATACACAAGGAAATCATGTTGTAAAGCTACCAGAAAATTAGCTAAACGCTTAAATCAAATATAAGAAAAAGTAGGGGATGTATGTATGTATACAGACGCATGACTCTATAAAATTCGAATCCTACACACTTAAAAGAGCCCATGCTTCGTCCTGGTCATCCCTGCGATGTTGTGTGAAACCGTGCTATCAATCTGGCTTCAATTCTATTTCAGGACCGGAGGCTCAGATTATGCTATCTCCTTCTTTACTTACTCCAAACAGCAGCCAATCATTTAACAAGAAAATATAAACTACATATCCCAATAGGCATAAGTCCAACATCACGTGGCCCAATCACCACCCTACCCTTTGTCCATAAGAGCCCTGACCTTAAACGTCACTTCCTCTTTCTTTGCTGCTCCGCAGCAGATAAGTGACATTTTAAGTACTCTCTATTATCTGTGTGTTTTGACGTATACATATTAATGTTTAAACAGTTAACCGTTACTGTTGGGTAGCGATGCGATTCCGCTCGCGCTGACACGTTCATAGTTCACTGTAATTGTTTTGTTTTTAACGGCTTTTACCGCCGATATTTGTGAGCCCTGTGGAGTGGGAGCGGGAGCGTTTACACGGCCGTGAGCCGTGTAGTCCTTCTTCAATTGCGGCGCTCGCGCTTCGCCTGCGTGTTTCGAGCTGATCTCACCACTTTGGATGAGACGGCTTGATTCACCGGACGCGCGGAGTGTTAGCTGCCATTTTCCCTCCCTGCATTTCGATATTTGTGCTCCCTGACGCCCGGTTCCTATAAAGGACACGGGTTGTAAAAATCAATAAGGCTTTGCCTAGAGTGTGTCAATACTACAGGCAGCTCCCTCCACGCTATATTTGGGCTATTGATTTGCCTGTCAGGGGCTTACACTCCCCCTGTTATTCTATAGAAAACCCTTAAAATGTTCCCATTATGGCACAATGGAGCGAGAATGAGACAGGGTTCTACCCTGATGATTTGGGCAACCAACTAGAGGTAAACCTGGTTGAAGCCTTAGATAACAGAGTACAGCAATCTGTTAATGACGCCCTGGTAAAAGCTTTAGGTCCCTTCTCAGGACAATTATTTGACTTCGCTAAATCCCAGGGTTGGCATAGCGAACATCAATCCTCCTCTCAGGAGAAGAAATCAAAATCTAAATGCAAAACCAAGACCAAAAACGTAGAGGAATTGAAAAGCACGATCTCTGGTGTTCATGCTGACGCATTTAACAAATTATTTAAAAAGCATTCCTCCGAGCATAACTACAGTAATGCTAAAGACCTAGACTCTTCTTCATTCTCCTCGGATTCCAACTCAGATTCCAGCGACTCTGACGCATCGGATCCTCCCATTCCCAGCAAAAAACCTAGGAAAGAACCTTCCCTAACTAAAACCCTAGATTTCGACCCCACTCAGATCATGCACCCCAGAGCTTCCAACTGGACCCCATCCCCTGAAGTAGCTCAGTACATCCACGACAATGTCAGAAGAAGTTTTGACAAGGAGGTCCGTTCACGTCTTAAGGCTGAATGCCCCAGACTCGATGTTGATGAAAAGGTGACAGACACTCCTGATATTGATCCCACCATGGTCACTTTCATGAGAAAATTTGGCAAGGACCCCAAAAAAGGTTTGGACAGATCATGGCGCAATTGCCAAGATAAACTATTAGATGTCACAGGCCCCTTGACAAAGATCTTAGACATAGCCTACCTAGCCAAGCAAACAAATACACCTGTGGATACCGATGTCCTGATGGGCTGGGCCCAGAGGTCACATTGCCTTCTAGGCAACGCAAACTGCGCGGTGTCGTCGGAACGCCACAAATCCATCCTTATGAGAATAGACCCCAAGCTAACAGACTTGGCATCCTCCGAAGCTGGTCCATCGGCCGATGGCCTCCTTTTTGGCTCATCCTTTATTAAGGATCTAGCAAAATTTTGCGCCACCTTCTCTTCCCTAGACAAAGCGCACTTATCTCTTAAGAATGTCTTCAAAAGAAACCTTTTTACCAGGGCCGGACGTTTTGGAGGGCGTACGCCAGGCCGAGGATCTTTCCAACTCCCAATATTCTTACACAAGAGGTAGAAACAACTGGTACTCCGATCAATCGGACAACACCTTCTACCCCACTCGCAACCGAGGCGGACGCCCCAGATACAGACGAGGACCCCGCAGAGGTCAGCAGGGTGCGATCCAAGACTCCAGTTATTCAGGTGAGCATTATCCCTCATTCACAAGTACGCCTTGGGGGCAGAGTGGGCTTATTCCTAGAGAACTGGAAACGAATATCGGGAGATCCCTGGATTCTCCAGACTGTTACTGGCTTTCATCTAGAGTTTATAGGCTCCCCGCTCCAGTCCTCCCCCCAACACAAATGTATTTCTCCCTAACAGATCAGATTTTTATAGACGCAGAGGTACGAGACCTCTTACACAAAGGAGCGGTAAGTTACTCTTCCCTGCACCCGTCAGGTTTCTTAAGCCCCATCTTTGTCGTCGACAAAAAGGGAGGAGGTCACCGTCTAGTACTAAATCTCAAAGAATTCAACTACTGGATTGTGTACAGACACTTCAAGATGGAGGGTATCCACTTGTTACGAGACATACTTCTAGAGGGAGATTGGATGGTGCGTCTCGACCTCAAAGACGCCTATCTGTCAGTTCCCATATTTCCCCCTCACAGGAGATTCCTACAGTTCCTCTGGAAAGGACACTGCCTGGAGTTCAATGCTCTCCCCTTCGGTCTCTCATCGGCCCGTGGTGTTTCACGAAACTATTGAGGCCAGTGATGGAACGCCTGAGATCCAAGGGAGTCAGACTCATAGTCTACCTCGACGACATCCTTCTGATGGCTCAAAATCCCCAGACTCTCCTGACACAATCAATTCCTGCTGAATTGATGATGATTCCTGCAATCAATCTTCTGCAGGAATTAGGTTTCCTCATCAATGTGCAGAAATCATTATTGATTCCTTCCCAAGTAATAGACTTCTTGGGTTTCAGGATAGATTCCAAACTCTCCCTTCTTATTCTCCCACCTCAAAAAATTTGAGGCATCAAGAGACAACTGAGGACGGCTTTAGCCAGCCAGATAGTATCCCTGAGGAACATTGCCAGAATAGTAGGTCTCCTGGCCTTGTCGATTCAGGCAATCTTCCCGGCCCCTCTCCACTACCGCGCCCTCCAGAGACTCAAAATCAGACATCTCCAACAGGGTCTCAGCTACTCAGAATCAATTCCCCTGACCGACGAAGTGAAAGCAGAACTTCATTGGTGGCTCCAACACATGGAGGCGTGGAACGGCAGGGCAATATTCGGCTCTCACCCAGAGATTGTGATAGAGTCCGATGCCAGTCGTTGGGGATGGGGAGCCCGATGCGGCTCGATAGTAACTGGGGGTCGTTGGTCGACCTGGGAACAGACCCTTCATATCAACTGCCTGGAGCTTCTAGCAGGCTCCTTTGCTATCAGGAGTCTTTCCCCTCAAAGGATGGACTCCTGCATTCTGCTTCAAATGGACAACATCTCTGCAGTGCGGTATGTCAACAAACTGGGGGGCACAAAATCCAGAATACTGGCCGAAATTGCCAAAGAATTCTGGCACTATTGCCTCAGCCATTGCCTGACTATCATGGCAGAATATCTCCCAGGGGACCAGAATACAATAGCAGATTGGAACTCCAGATACCTGACAGACTTGAGACTAGACCCGATAATCTTCCAACAGATTTCCAAGTTTTGGGGCCCGTGCGAAGTGGATTTATTTGCATCTCGTCTCAATACTCAGATACCAGCCTTCTTCAGCTGGCGTCCAGACCCTCTAGCCTGAGCGACCAATGCCTTTCTCCAAGATTGGTCGAAGTTTCGGGGATATGCCTTTCCTCCATTCCTAATGATCCCCAGAGTACTGTCTCAGATAAGACGTCAGAAAGGGGAGATTATACTAGTGACCCCTTGCTGGAGAGCGCAATCCTGGTTCCCGCTTGCCCTTCAGTTAACTTGCTCCCTACCTCTTCTCATTCCTCGTCGCCCGAATCTACTTTTGAACCCGGAGAACCATCAACATCCAATGATTGTTTCACTGAAACTAACATTGATGGCTTGGAAGGTTTCAGGGCAAGATGGAATTCCCCAGGAATTTCGCAGCAAGCTGCGACTTTCATCAAGCAAGCCTGGGCAACAGGTACCCATAAGAGATACACATCTGCATGGCGAAAATGGAATAGTTGGTGTGATAGACGGGGTCTCAATCCCGTGGAATCTAACATTGAAATGATTGTCAACTTCCTAGCTGAACTAGCCGGCACAAGCCTAGCTTATAGAACAGTAAACAACTTCAGATCAGCCATTTCAGCTGGCCATAATTACCTGGATTGGAAACCGGTAGGTGAGCATCCGCTTGTATGTAAATTACTTAGGGGTATCCTCTTATCCAATCCTCCTCTCCCCAAATACTCTGTTTTGTGGGATGTTAACATTGTACTGCGATTCTTGGAAGCCTGGCCAGACAATGGCTCTTTATCCCGTAAACAGATTTCAGCCAAATTGACAATGCTATTATGCCTCATCTCCTGTAAACGTATATCAGACGTGAAAGCCTTGGACGTAACAGGAAGAGTGTACACCCCAGAAGGGGTTACTTTCAACATTTCCAAACGGACAAAGACTAACAGCAGGTCGGTATCGTACCCTGTATTTTCAGACAACCCAAAACTTTGTGTGGTCAATGCTTAAGACAATATGAATTGGTTACAGAAACTCTCAGACAAGATACATCTGGACAGTTACTTATAGCTCTACAAAAACCTTTTAAACCGGTCTCGTCTGCTACCTTGTCTCGATGGGTTAAATGGTTAATGAATGAAGCAGGCATAGACATTAACATATTTGGAGCTCATTCAGTAAGAGGCGCAATGGCGTCCAAGACTTATGCTCTAGGTTCTCGCCTAGAGGACATTATGAAAGCGGCGGACTGGTCATCTGAATCCACTTTTAGGAAATTCTATCAAAAACCTGTTCTAGACGTTGCTTCTGTGGTTATTAATCAGCTTTAAACGAGCATAATCTGAGCCTCCGGTCCTGAAATAGAATAAAAAAAATTCTATCTTATGCGTCAAGAATTTTCAATTCTATTAAGGACACGGAGGCGAGGATTATCCCTCCCTAAGAAACAATGTGGTTAACATTAAATGATTGCAATTATGTTTTGATTGTATAATTGACATTATTTCTACCCACCCAGAATTGTTACTGTCATTAAAAGAGTATTTTTTCCCTGCACTACTACGGGATATTACCACATATATATTGTTTTTCTTTAGGTTCTGATCAGAAGAATCCTTGAAGTCGCATCTTTGCTATTCTGAGGACGTTGTTCACGGACCTGTTCTTCAATCCAATCTTGAAGTTTGGTTCCCAGAGGACTTCGGTTCACACCAAGTTTACAGTTTGAAAGTTCTGTTTTTTGACTGTTGTGAAGAGACTTATCGAAGAAAGAGGAAGTGACCTTTAGGGTCAGGGCTCTTATGGACAAAGGGTACGGGTGGTGATTGGGCCACGTGATGTTGGACTTATGCCTATTGGGATATGTAGTTTATATTTTCTTGTTAAATGATTGGCTGCTGTTTGGAGTAAGTAAAGAAGGAGATAGCATAATCCTCGCCCCCGTGTCCTTAATAGAATTGAAAATTCTTGACGCGTAAGCTAGAAAATGTTTTACTCTTAAAAAACTTATTTCAAGCTGTGATTTATGTACAGACTTAAGCATGACATATGAAACTGTCCATTCAATGTCATTTTCACAGTGTCAGCCTTCTTCGAAATGTTGCACCAGCAACGCCCCTTGTACTCTGCATTCAATACGGGACCTGTGTTGCATAATCCTGTCTTTGACTGGCTGAATCGTCTGACCAACGTATACCTTATTACAGGGGCACTATAAGGAATATACTACATTCCTTGATGTTGCAATTGGAGAAGGATTTTTGATGCCCTATTTATTTATTAATCACTACCTCGTTGCTATGTTTAGTGAAATTGCATACAGAACAATATGTACCTTTGTAGTGTTCCCATACTGGGGTAATCCTAACAATTGTGTGAGTGTAGGTTCCTTCTTATTTAGAGCAGCCCTAACTAGATGTTGGCTTATGTTTTTTGCTTTTTTGAATGCAAACAGGGGTTGAGGAACCCCTTATGGTTTAATCAGTCTGAGATTGAAATTAATAATTCTGTTGATTTTATTGGCTGCCGGAGAGTAAGTAAGAACACATGTGAGAGGTGTTTCCTGTGATTTGTCTTTGGGTGAGAGTAAACATTCCTTGGGCTGAACTATGCCATCTTAAGCGGCTGCCTCGCAAGTTTTTTGGGGTACTCTGTGTGTCTTAATTTATATTCTAATATTATGTCATTCTCAAAGTAGTCTTCCTTACGTTTACAATTCCTGCGAATCCTCATAAATTGTTAATATAGGAGATTTTCTTTGTAGGCTCGAGATGGTTGCCTTGAAAATGAAAGAACAGTGTTTCTGTCGTCTGTGGTTTTAGTGAAAACGTTCACTATATGTTGATTGTTATCACTGATGATCCACAGGTCCAAATAATTCAGCTTGTCTCTGCTGGTGGACATGGTGAAGTTGAGATCATAACATCTATTATTCAACCAATGATGGAATTCTGTAAAACTTTCAGGAGGGCCTCGCCAGATGAAAAAAATGTTACTTATGTATCAATGCCATGTTTTAAAGTACTCTTTGTATCCATTATTGGGAGCATAAATGCAACAGTCCTCAAAATAAGACATATAGATATTAGCTATTTCTGGTGTGAAAGTGCACCCCATAGCGACTCCTTTTATTTGTAGTAAGAGATCTTGTTTAAACTAAAAAAAAATTCTTCTTATCAGGATCTCTGTAGGGATCTGATGGGGGGTTCCCTTTTATTCAGGATGTCTTTTATAACTTCTATAGCATCATCCTGTGGGATATTAGTGTACAGCGATTTAATGTCTATAGACAGCAGTATCTCTTCATGAGGGTCAAATGGTACATTTGCATACTTAGCAATGAAATCCATTGAATCATTAATGTATGCTCTGATTTTGACTACAAAAGGTTTAAGAAAATAAATCTAGGTATTTGGCTAGCGGATCCAAGACAGAGCCACACCCTGAGATGATTGGGCACCCTGGAGGGTTATGGGGATTTTTCTGGATCTTGGGTAGTATGTAGAAAGCTGGTGTCCTAGTGTTTTTCATATTGAGAAAACTGAAATCTTTCTCTTGTATCCAGCCATTATCAAGGGCCTGCTTAATGATTACACTAATATGTTGTTCAATGTCCATTGTCGGGTTGCTCTCAATCTTACAGTAATGACTGATGTTGTTAAGTTGGTCGAGGGCTTCCATGTTGTATTTCTCTCTGTCCATTATAATTATCCACCTCCTTTACCTGCTGGTTTAATCACTATTTTAGAATCAATAGCCAATGCCTGTAGTGCATATTCTTCTTTTTTAATAAGATCTTTCTTTTATATTGCTGTCTCTCATATAGTAGATCAACCTCTCTCAGTATGTGTTTCTTAAATACTAGAACTTGTGGTGGCATGGTAGTGAATAGGGTACAGAATGTAGATTTAGTACTCAAGCCTGTAATACTTTCTGTGGTGGTATCCCTGTTAGCAAAATAGATCTGCAATCTTACTTTCCAAAGAAACTGCAGAATTCCTATTTTGGATTCCACTGGATCTTGTAATTTAGTGGGTACAAATGGCAACGCCCGGTTAAATAATGACACTTCCGTTTGGATAAGTACTTTCTTGGAAAGATTGTATATATGTATTTTTGTCTTTTTTTACCATCTGTAGGTTTTCCTGCACGTTTGGATCTCCCCCAAGAAGGAGGGGCCTCCTTTCCCTCTCCCTGGTGTCCTAGTGTTCTTGCTCCTCCTGCTGCCTCTTCAGAAAATGGAGTATTGTTCTGATTGATCGATAGTGAATGAAGTTGAACTTTCATTAGCATCCGAATTGGAGCCATAGGAGGTGTCTGAAAACGTAATAGATATCTGTCTAGATTGAGCATGTGATGGAGGATCATTTTGGGACTGTGGTTTCTATACTAAAGTTTTAATGTCCTTTCCCACTTTGGCAGTTTTTTTGTTGATCGTAATTTTTTTTAATTCGGGAATTTGCTTATCTATTTCTTCTTCTTCCAAGCTTCCTTCATTCATTTTCAAATGCTTTCTTGTTTTGGTTGTAGACTGCTTATAAAAAACAAAATGTCGTTGGGTTTCAGCCAGCTAGGTATGGCCTCTTCAGGGCGGTATAAGGAGCTGGTGTTTCATTAAAACATGAGTACATGTAGATATATTATAGCTCATATAAGTAATCTCTTAGGTAAATCTAGGAATGTCTAGGCATGTCTGTTCATTACAATCAAAGACTAGAACATACAACTTGGTGCTGTTCCTTTTGAACTGAACCCCAAATCTCCCCAAATATTCTACTGTATTTTCTGAGGAGTATTTGTCAACCTTGTTTTTTATTTAAGAGTCTTTATTGGCATTTTAAAACAAGACTTACATTTACATCACTGTGGAAATCAAGAAGAACTACCAGAGAGACAGTGATTACAACCAACCCAGTGCCCCATTCTTAACGGAAGCATGAATAACTAGCCATAAAATCAATACCAGAGGAAAGAGCATGAGATGGGGTTAGGATAATACAAATTGATATTGCTTGTACCCCGCCAGTCAGAAGAGTAGCCAACATTAATGAGAAGTTCTAACAGCCAACTGACCCTGGCCGGTGCTGCGGTTGTAAGGTGAGTGAGAGTGTTGTCCAGCCAATATGACTTGCAAAGTAGCTGGGTCAATATAGTGTTGCAAGCCGGGGCGAGACCAGGAGGAACTACTACAATCAGTACCCTCCAAAGCTCATCAGACTGCTTGGTGCATATTAAATCTGTGCGCATGGCTTCTGGACAGGACACTCTCAAAGTCTGTGTGTAACATATAGCAAGGGAGTTTAGGCGCTAGGGAGTGGGTGAGTTCATTTTATCGTACAATTTCAGGACATAAGTGTCTCAAAGCATAGCCATGCCTTCTCCCCCTCGCAGTCTCTGAACTCGTGCTATAGCGTCCACTTCTGCCAGTGACCACCTGTATGTAACCCGGAGCCAACAGTTGATCGCCAGGGGATCTGAGGCCTTCCAACCCATAGCAATCAAGTGCTTGAAGAGGACTAATGCAAGATCTACCAATTTAAGGTAGTATTTGTTCCTCCTGATATGCTTAGTGATCCCAAGAAAGCACAGAAGTGGATCGGCAGCAGGTGTACATCTATCACTGTTGAGATGTGATCCTTTACTTGGGTCAAAGGCACAAGCTAGCAGTGGGCAATCCCAAACCATGGGTAGAAACGTAGCGTCAGCTTGTCCACAGCGTGGAAATGCAGAGGAAGTCCTTGGGAACATTGCATGCAGGTGGTGGGGCATGAGGTAGGGTTGGTGTAAATTTCAGCTGCACATTACGCAAACCACATATCACCTGCTCTGAAGTCATAGCCCACTGTTTAGGGGTCAATTCTATTCCACCACATCTTCCGCTTGCAGTGCTGCATATAACACAGAAACCGCCTTGCAGTCATGAGGCATTGTAGGCCCAGGTGCACCGTCAGCTCAGTCAGAGACACCGCCCATGTAGTCTCAAATGCCTGCATGAGGTCAGCATGCTCTAGAAAGAGACCGAGGCCGAGATTGTAAAGTTCTTGCAAGCCCTGAAATGAAAGCAGGACACCTTCTAAGTAGAGGTCACCCACTTGTTTTATCCTCGTTTCCCCCAAGGGGCCAGATCATGTGCCTCTAGCAGAGCCTTGGTGGCTGGTATACCTCACAAAGGTAGTTGTAGTACAAAGAAACCCCAACCTGCCTGAGCTGCATATATCTGTTGCAGACTTGCTTGGCTACAGGCACCATTCTGCCCATCCCTTGAGCCAGTCCCCCCAGCAAGAGCACCTGTCCAACATACCTAAGGATCCAATATCTTCCTTTATCAGCTTACTTTCACCCATCCTATCCCCCACTATCCAGTGCATGGGCCACTGCAATTGAGTAGCAGCAAAATACAGCTCCTGGTCTGAGCACAGGGCACTGGAGCATAGGAACTGAGACCTGCTTCCGAGTAATTCCCCACACTAGATCGGACTCCAACCCTTTCAGGGTTCTGAAGTATGATCCAGGTGGCATTACTGGTAGCACAGAGAAAAAGTATAGGAGTTGTGGGAGGACCAGCCTCTTGGCAACAGATGCACGGCCCATGGGTGAGAGAGGCAGTCGCGCCGGAAAGTGCATAGACTGTCGGATTGATGTAATGGCCCGGCCATGATTCCCATCTAGGAGATAATTATCAGTCCAGTCAACATTTACACTGAGGAAATGAAAGGTCTTGAAGTTCCAAGGGAGGCACTCTTGTTGTATAGCATCCCTATTCCCTTGGTCTTCCAGCTGTTGGGGGAAAACACAGGATTTACCCCAGGTGACCCTTAGACCAGCGAGGACGCCAAATTGATCGAGCAATGCACAAAGGGCTGGCAGAGAGTTGGCATGGTCTCTTAAGTATGCCAGGATGTCATCAGCGTATATAGACTCAGTATGCCAGTCAGTTCCCACCCGGATGCCCCAGGCTGAGCCTCTCATCCAATGGAAGCCACCAGGGGTTCCATGGCTAAAGCAAAAAGGAGGGCTGAAAGGGACCATCCTTTACGAGTATCCCTTCCTATGGCAAAAGATTGTAAGATATGACATCCAGTGTGCATCCTGGCTCGCGATTCCGTGTATAGTAACCTGACCCAACTCGGAGTAGGTATGACCAGCCCAGCGTATTGAACGCTTTCTCAAAATCCAGCGTAACCACTACTGGAAGTTCAGTCATGTCGGCCAACTTTCCCATGATATGACAGAGGCAACACGTGTTATAGCACATCGCCCTTTGTGGAATGAATCCACATTGGTCAGGGTGGATCAGCATTGCAAGCAATGGCAATAGCCTATTCGCAAGAACTTTGCTAAATATTTTATAATCAGTGTTGAGCATTGATAACGGGCAATAACAGCCCACCTCAAGCAAGTCCTTGCCTGGCTTTGGCAAGACCACAATTAGGGCTTCTCAGAGCGAGTCGGAGTATGCCACGGTCATGCACCTTTTGGTACATAACCAGAAATTAAGAAGTGAGGGTAGCCCTGAACGTTGAATAAAACTAAGTATTTGGCAACCTTATCACATATTTCCTGTGGGTTCTGTAATCTACCATTACCCACCTTTACTTTTGTTAACTTTCACATGATTTTCTAGATTTTTCTCTCTTGGGACAGAGGGAACCTTTTGTATTGATAATCTGCCTTGCAAAGTAATCCCTCTTCACCTTCCAAGTTAGCCCTAATAAAAACAGGCAAGTATTTTGTATGTATGATTAGGTTCAAGGTCATAGTTCACTCCTCTGCCATCCCAGCAGGCATTTTCTTTTTTGGCTGTCAGAAGAGTTTTGTTAAACAATGTTTTTCAAATTTGGGAAGACTAGATGTTCACTTTCCTAGTGATTGAGGACCCTCAAGAGTATGGGATAACACCAGGAGAGGACGTCAATGCTTTCTTCAGGGTCGTCAAGCTTCTCTAATTCCCATTACCAATACCAAACCCATATTACAACAGATCTTTTCTCCTGTTGTCTCTAACTTCAACAGACCTGCCCAATGATCCAACTAAAGCACAGTTTTTTTTTGGTTCCCTGGGCACTTTACTACTGCTGACCAGTGCTAAAGTGCAAGTGCTCCCTGCATAAATTGTGATTATAATTGGTTATCCATGATTGGCATATTTGATTTATTAGTAAGTCCCTTTTATGCTGCACCAGGTGTGCCCAGGGGGTGTACATCAAATGCTACTAGTTAGCCTGCAGCATTGATTGTGCCACCCACATGAGTAGCCCTGTAAACATGTCTCAGACCTGCCAGTGCAGTGTCTGTGTGTGCAGTTTTAGACTGCCATGTCAACCTGGCAAGCGCACCCACTTGCTAGGCCCAAAGTGTCCCTTTTAGTACATGTACGGTACCACTAAGGTAGGCCCTGGGTAGCCCCATAGGCAGGGTGCAGTGTATTTAAAATATATGACGTACTGGTGTGTTTTACATGTCCTGGTAGTGAAATATTGCCAAATTCTATTTTCACTATTGCGTGCCCTATCGCTCCCATAGGTTAACATGGGGATTGCCTTTAAATATCTTTTAAGTGTAATTTCCCAGGAGGAGCCAATAGAGATATGGAATATGTGGTCTCAGAACTTACAATTTAAATACATCTTTTGGTAAAGTTGGGTTTTAGATTGTCTGTTTGAAAATGCCACTTTTACAAAATGAGCATTTTCTTGCTTAACCATTCTGTGCCTCTGCTTGGTGCTGAATGCACATCTGGGTCAGACTGACAGTTGGGCTGTTTATGAATTCACTCTAGACAGTGACACAAAGGGAGCTGCGGTGTGCCCTGCATATCATGATGAGTCTTCTAGGGCTAGAGGGAGGAGCTGATAAGGACTGTGACTGACCTCACACAATACAGTCTCTAACCCACTAGAGCTTGGCTGGGGCAGGGCAAGGAAGAGGCAGGTTCTTGTGCACTACAAAGACTTTTCTTTTGAAGATTGCCTACTTCAAAGGCAGAAATGAGTATTGCACTGCTGACCATACAATTTCAAAACACTTCTGGATCAAGAGGAGCCTCTGCCAAGGAAAAGAGCTGGGTGTGCTTTGCTGGGTCGGCCTGCAGTTGCAGCTTCTGCCTTAGAGAGGACAAAGACTGGACTTTGCTGTGTATCCTGCTTGTGACATTTCTCCAAGAGCTTGGAATGAGCTTGCCTCCCGTTAGGAAATCTCAGCGACATCAATGACTTCATCTGTCAGTACCTGGGCTCTATTGCTGGGACCCCCCTGACTTGCCAAGTGGTGCCACATCCAGTACGGGGGCCCCTGGAAAGAGAAGCACCAGAGCTGAGCAGCAGAAAAATCAACGCAGGGCCTGCACTGCAGCTCAAAAATTGACACACCGCCAGTGAAATCGACACATCGCCAGCTCAGGACAGATTTATTATTGCCCTGCATACGGATTTTCCACGCATCGTTCCTAGGTGTCAAATCATCAACATCACCGCACGGATCAGAGGCTGCCTTCTGGAAATCGACACATCTCTTCCCTGCGAGGAAGGAATCTACGCATAGCTTACCTGGTGGAGAAAAAAATCAACGCAATGCCTCAGTTGCGAGTATGGAATCGACGTATTGCTTGCTTTTACCCTCATCCCGTGGCTTTATTTTTGACGCATACCGGGTACTTTGTGCTAAAACAACACATCCATTGATTTTTATGGATTAAGACTCTTTTTAAGTTAAAATGTGATATCTTTACTTGTGTATGTTGGATTTTTGTCATTTTGGTCTTGTTTGATTTAGAAAAGTATTGGCTATTTTTCTAAACTGGTGTGGAGTCCTTTTGTTGTTTTTTCACTGTGTTACTGTATGTGTTTGTGCAAATACTTTGCATATTGCCTCTGCTCTGAGATAAGCCTGACTGCTTGTGCCAAGTTACCAAAGGGGTCAGCCGGGGTTATCTTAAGTGTATGACTCCCTTACCCTCACTAGAGGGAGCATTCCTTCTTGGACAGGGTGTAAACTGACTGCCAACTAGAGACCCCGTTTCTAACACTGGTGACAGCGGTGAGGATAGGACTTGTATTTGTATGTGACATACAGTGATTTGTGTGTACACTACTGTTTCTTGTAGACTACTACTCAACCACATACAATTTTCCTCTTGGTTTTTTATTTTGCTTTTCTTGTTTTTCCTTTTTTGTCTCTGTCAGCTTCTTGAAACTTTACACTTTGGTGAACCTTATCCACAAGCACGTCTCAGTCTGGGGAGCTATCAGCAGTTGCTACAAATTGGCTGTTTGAGCTGGAGAAGTTGGAGGATTACACAGTAGCCCAGCTCAAGCAGTTTTGCAAGGAGTTCAAATGTCCAATGAAAAACTCCACCAAGAAGCAGTATGAGTCAGCTCTTCACATGAACATTGTCCCTTAGGCATACTGGGGGCAGGTCTGTGGAAGCACTTTGAGGCAGAGGGAAGAGACACCTTGACAGCCCTACGGGATCCCCAGGGGCTCACCTACTCTACCACTAAGTACACCCTACTCACTAGGTATGGTCTTACTCCAGAGCAG
This sequence comes from Pleurodeles waltl, assembly GCF_031143425.1. NCBI lineage: Eukaryota > Metazoa > Chordata > Amphibia > Caudata > Salamandridae > Pleurodeles > Pleurodeles waltl. Next base: position 412,713,707 of record NC_090443.1, on the reverse strand, counting down.
TACAAGGAAAAACTTAGGTCTGACAAGAAGGGGGATTCTCAAACTTGGTTGGAATGTGTAGATTATTTTTTCAGAGCACTGGATGGATGGGTGAAGGGCAGCAAGGTAACTGCTTATGAGGGGCTGTACAATTTGATTGCATCGGAGCACTTGTATAGTGTTTGTTTTACAGAGCTGCACCAGCATCTAATTGACAGGAAGCTGACTGACCCCAGGAAGCTTGCCAAGGAGGCAGACAGTTTAGAGAGTAGCAGCACCCAAAAGAGGCATGGGGGAGACTCTGCCAAGGGCAGACAAGGTCCCTGTCAGAAGAAGTGGGGGGAGCAAGTGTAAAGCGGGGGTGTTCCCAAAAGGGCCACAACCTAGTTCCCAGGGTAAAGATTCCCATCCCCAGGTGAGAAAAAACCTTGAATCTCTGCAGGGAAACCGGCAGAGAAGGGTCTCTGCAGGTCTTATGCATGTGATCATTAGGGTCACATGAGGGGTTTTCCTGAGTGTTCCAAGAGGACACCTGCTCCTACTGGTGCATAATCACAGGATTTGGCCAGTGTAGCGCTTGGGGAGAAGTTGATTCCAGTAGAAGTGTGGGAGCCAACTGAGATGACCCTTGTCTCACTAGGGAAAAGTGAGATGGTCCAGAGAACCCTTGTGCCTGAGAACACTAAGAAGTACAGAAAGTGGGTGACCATCAATAGACAGAGGGTGGAGGCTCCAAGAGACTGAAGTCAGTGTGACTAATGTCAGGTGTCACCTGGTGTCCCTTTTAATAGGGGGTCTCCGTTTCCTTGAGGGTAGCTGTGAGTCCAGCAAAACATAAAAGACAAGAAATCAAAGTGGAGACCCAAAAGGGTGGGCCCTACCAACTAGAGACCCAGCATATATGTTAGAAAAACTGCCCTCACACACTAATTGTGGCATGCTTCATCAGAGGGCTATGCTGACACATTTGCACGCTGACCAACGTAAGGAATGGAGGAAAAGGGAGGGGGAACACAAAACATAAAAAGACAAACGGGGATCAGACATACATAATACTACACAAGCTTGTTAAAACTATCTCAAGTGAATCCATAGCTAATCTTTATTCCGGTATTCACTGGATAGGATTAAAAGGATTAGAAAAATGGTGGTGATATAGGGATATAATCACCCCTTAACCCCAAATTTCTATTCTAGGGTCAACATGTTTCAGCCATTTCCATCGCTCATATGGGTTGTTCGGCCTTCATCAGGACCATCGATCCACTCTTCACGCGGTCAGGTGATCCCACGTATCTGGATGAAAAAAATCCTCTTCTGGCACAAATGCATGTATATTTGTGGCAGCCATACCGTGGGTGATTCTATTAATAAACACCCAATAATAGAGGCCATCTAGGCACAAATGTGTGTGCATTTACGGCTTCATCTTTCATTCCCCTTGATGTGGTCAGGTGATCGCATATTGCACAAAGTGAAACTTGACTGTCTTACCACACGATTACATGCGCACTAATGGTGGCAGTATTGGGTGTCCTATATGTTCCCAATACTCCCAATAGTTACGGCTATCATGGATGTCATACGTGATTCAATAAGGTTGCTGAGTTGATCATGTTCTATCTATAATTATGAGGCCTATAATCTATCTTTCTGCGGTCAGGTGATTCCACGTATTATATGCTACCTGCTGGTGCTACACACATGCAATCACTTTCTGAATAAACTTGGTGTTGTTTCAGGAATACCATTTGCAGCGCAGTGTAGGAAGGTAAATACCCTTAAACTATGTTAATTGTATTGCCGTTTTGCTCTCTGTTTTTACCTTTCATCCTCGAGGTTAGGATGGCAACACAGTTTCAGTTCTCTCTTGTGAAAGAAGCCAGGTCACCTAGGATTGCATCATTTTACTTTTGAAGAAAGTTTTTCTTGGCTCAGTGATCACGTTACCATCTGCTCTGATGCTAATATTATGCTGCAGTAAGGATTCTTCCCACCACCGTCACCCCTCTAAGATGCCAAACCTGGTATTATGATTTCAGCGGCCATCTATGGGTGTGCACTAACTTATCATATGTAAAAGTAAAACAACTGCATATCTCTAGGTTGGCTGACTCTCCCCCCCATATATGTCACGTCTCAGGAAGGTCTGGGGAGATTATAAATGGTAATTACTGTCACCCATAATACGTAAGGGGCTGGCACCACCCCATCACATTACCCCCATCTTGAGGATCACTATGAGCCCAGTACACCCACAAAAGCTACTGCATCGAATCTCCTGGCCCCTACTAATCTCGCAGATATCACTAGCAATTAAATTGGTGCCAGGGTGTGTCATCGTTCAATCCTGTTCATGACTCCGGATGCGGTAAATCCATTGTTGTTCTCATCTAAATAAAAACATTTTCGTGTCCGCTGTATACTCCAGTTTGATTTCTTGTGTTTTGTGTGTTGCTGGTATTATGATTGGGAGGTTAGACAAGAAATTGTTTCTCTCACCCCTTTGTTAGTGTGTTGATGGAGCAGAGCAGCCGCTAAGCTGCTGGGGCGTATCTCCAGATTGGAACGATTAGTTGGGTTTAAGACAAGAAGGACAAGTGGTCCAATCCTAATTCTAGAGTGCAAGAATATGGAGGAACAGGATTTGTCCTTTGGGGAAGAGGCATTGGCATCCATTCTATCTGGTCCTTCGCTTCTGGGGGACACCTTTTGGGTCTCCACTTTGATTTCTTGTCTTTTGTGTGGTGCTGGTCTTATGATTATGAGATTGGACAAGACATTTTTCCTCTCACCCCTTTGTTAGTGTGTTGATGTAGCTGTGAGTCCAACCATGCCTGTTTATTGTTTGCTAGCTAACTAACTGGAGGAATCCCATTGGTGTGAGAAGAAATGCTGGGCGCTCTTAGAGATGGGTCTGCCTGGGTGGGCGTGCATGACCACGCGATCTATGGCAGTCAGTCAGGGTGATCAGGAGAACCTGGAGCCTGCAAGTGTGGCCCAGGTGCCTGCCAGGAAAAGCAGGAGAAAGGGGTGTACAAAACCCACCCCAGAAGTTCCCACAGTCCGGGAGGAAGCTCAACCTGAGGCGGATGCCCCAGAGCCTACAGGGGAACAAGTGGCTAAACTTGGGGATGTGCCTGAGCTGACCCATTGGCAGCAGGAAAGGGATCCCACCAGGGAAGAGTTCTGCAAGGCGCAGAAGACATGCCCTTCTCGTGAGGGTCTGTGGTGGCAGGCTGCGGACCAGGCGGCTGGCAAGGGGTCTGGGTCAGACTGGATTTACTGGGTGGATGACCTCCTGTTTAGTGAGCCAGGGGCATCATGAGTGCTGATGGTACTCGAGTGCTTAAGAACCTTGCTACTGGGTCTGGCTCATGATGTGCCTTTGGCTGGACATTTTGGGCAGGATAAAACTTTTGAAAGGATTGTCACCCACTTTTACTGGCCCCAAATGTGCAGGCACTCTGATGCACACTGTAGGTCTTTTCAGACTTGCTAGGCGAGTGGCAAGGGTTGGGGGAGATGCAAGGCTCCCTTCCACCCATTCCCTGTCGTAAGCATCCCTTTTAAGCGGGTAGGAATCGGTGTTGTGGGGCCTCTGGACCCCAAGCCAGACATGGGCAACAGGTTTATCTGGGTCTTGGTGGACCATGCCACCCGGTACCCGGAGGCCATCCCCCTTTTGGTCAGTGACAGCCCACACGGGGTTCCTCAAGGACGTGATGTCTGACCGGGGTACCAACTTCATATCAACATATATGAAGTCTCTGTGGAAGAAGTATGGGGTAACCTACAAGTTCACCACTCCTTACCACCCCCAAGGAAATGAATTAGTTGAAAGGTTCAACCGCACCTTGAAAGGCGTGAGTATGGTTCTGTCAGATCCAATGACGCATAAGTGGGACGTCCTCTTGCCATGCCTTCTCTTTGCATATTGGGAGGTACCACAGAAGGGACTCGGTTTTAGCGCCTTTGAGATGCTGTATGGGCACCCTGTGAGAAGACCTCTAAGTCTGGTTAAAGAAAGCTTGGGAGAAAGCTCCTAGTAGGCCCCCCAGGACGTATTTAGTTATGTGCTGGCCTTCAGGAACCAGACTGCCTGCCTGCTTCAGGAAACTTGCCCAGGTGAACCTAGAAGCAAGCCAGGAGGGTATGAAACAATGGTATGACCAGAATACCACACTAGTTGAGTTGCAGCCTGGCCAGAAAGTGAGTGTCTTGGCCCCACTGGAGGCTTGTGCTTTTCAGGGCAAGTGGACAGGGCCTTTTGAGGTGGGGGATTGCAATAGGGATGTCACCTACATGGTCAACTTGCAGACTCCAACAAACCCTTTGAGGGTCCTAAATGTGATACTGCCTCAAACCACATATTGAGAGGTCTGAACTAACTATGGTCTTGGCAACAGATGATGGATTGGATGAGGAGATTGAACCTCTTCCTGACCTCCTATCTGTCCAAGAAAAAGATGGGTTTGTGGAGGGTGTGAACCTCTCCCCAACACTGACACTCGAACAGCAGAGGGACTTTTACCAGTTGCTGGGGCAGTTTGCCTCTCTGTTTTCCTTGACCCCAGGGGTCACTCATTTGTGTACCCATGATGTGGACACTGGGGACAGTCCACCTGTGAAACTTAGGGCCATATTTATACTTTTTGACGCAAAACTGCGCTAATGCAGTTTTGCGTCAAAAAAATTAGCACCGGCTAACGCCATTCTGAAGCACCATGCGGGCGCAGTATTTAATCAATGACGTTAGCCGGCGTTAGCCGCCGGCGCTGCCTGGTGTGCGTGAAAAAAAACGACATACACCAGGCAGCGCCGGCGTAGGGGGATATGGAGCTTGGGCGCCAAAAAATGGGGCAAGTCAGGCTGAGGCAAATTTTTCACCTCAACCCGATTTGCGCCATTTTTTTCGACTCCCAACCCCCATAGAAATCATGCCCCCTTGCCCAATGGCCATGCCCAGGGGACTTCTGTCCCCTGGGCATGGTCATTGGGCATAGTGGCATGTAGGGGGGCACAAATCAGGCCCCCCTATGCCACAAAATGTTTTTAAAAAAATACTTACCGGAACTTACCTTAATGTCCCTGGGATGGGTCCCTCTAGCCTTGGGTGTCCTCCTGGGGTGGGCAAGGGTGACAGGGGGTGTCCCTGGGGGCATGGGAGGGCACCTCTGGGCTCCTTCCGAGCCCACAGGTACCTCAACGCCTGCCTTGTCCAGACGCTAAAAAACAGTGCAAAAGCGGCCTTACGTCATTTGTTTTGACCCGCCCACTCCCGGGCGTGAATTTTGCCCAGGAGTGTAAATACGGCGCACATGCCTCGGAGTCAATTTTTTAGACGGGAACGCCTACCTTGCATATCATTAATGCAAAGTAGGTGTCCACGCTAAAAAATGACGCAAACTCCATGGACTTTGGTGCTAGACGCGTCTAACGCCAAAGTATAAATATGGAGTTCGTTTTGCGTCGGAATTGCGCCAAAAAAACCGATGCAATTCCGGCGCAAACAGAGTATAAATATGCCCCTTAGGATCTACAGGGAGACTGATAAGGTTAGAGCCAGCATCAAGAATGAGGTTTCCAAAATGCTAGCCTTAGGGGTGATAGAGTTCTCCAGCAGTCCTTGGGACAGCCTAGTGGTTTTGGTCCCAAAGGCTGCTATCCCAGGTGCCACTCTTGAACTTAGGTTCTGCGTGGACTATCGTGGACTCAATGACATCTCTAAGACTGATGCACATCCCATCCCCAGAGCTGATAAGCTCATATATCAGCTAAGAGCTGCCAAGTTCCTCAGTACGTTTGACTTAATGCCTGAGTACTGGCAGACTGCCTTAACAAATAGGGCCAAAGAGAGGTCAGCATTTTCAACACCAAAGGGGCACTACCTGTTCTGGGTCATGCCCCTTGAGTTGAAGAATGCCACTGCCACCTTTCAGAGGTTGGTTAATTAGGTTTTGGCAGGGCTGGAGGATTTCAACGCCGCCTTCCTGGATGACATTGAAGTGTTCCACTCCAGCTGGGAGGATAACCTGCATCACCTCTGCAAAGTGTTGAATGCTCTGCAGAAGGCAGGTCTCACTATTAAGGCCAGACAAATAGGACAAGGATCTGTGGTTTACCTGGGACACCAAGTGGGAAGTGGCTAGGCTGCCACCGTATGACCCAAAATGTATGCCATTCTGGTTTTGGAACCCCCAAGACACAGACAGAGGTGAGAGCCTTCTTAGGTATCCCCAGTTACTACAGGAGATTTGTCAAGGGGTATGGCACCATTGTTGCCCCCTTGACAGAGCTGACTTCCAGGAAGCAGCCCAAGAAAGTGATATGGACTGAGCTTGTCAGACCACTTTTGATGCCCTGAAGGTAGCCATGTGCACGACAATCATGCTGAAGGCAACCGACTTCTCCAAGGAATTTGTTGTGCAAACTGATGCTTCAGAGGATGGTGTAGGGGGGGACAGTTCTAGCACAGCTAAACAAAGAGGGCCTAGACTAGCCCGTACCCTTTATTAGTAGGAGGTTACTCCCCAGGGAACAGGAGCAGAGCGCCATTGAGAGAGAACCTTTTGCTGTGGTCTGTGCACTAAAGAAGCTAAGACCCTACTTGTTTGGGAATTACTTCCGGGTTCAGACAGACCACGTGTTAGACTTGGCATCCTTAGCATGGTTTCCTCTGTCTTTTTGCTTTTGCTTCCTCTACTTTTGACTGTGTGCTGGAATTTTTTTTTCGCTGGTTTTTGGTATTATGTAACTTCACATTCTGCAAGGCAACTTCTGTATGTTTTTTTTGCATGGCACATAGCACCAAAGTTGACACCAATGTTCCCGTTTAGGCAGATATGGGAACAGAGGTGCAGTTAGATGATTTGCCCAATACTACCCAAAGCGGTAACAGGAGTGTTAGAACAGAAATGGCCTGGAGGCCGTTAATCGATACACAATGTTAGACTACCAACAAAGTCACTCAATGTCTATGCAGGTTCTTAAAATTTGCCCCCCTGAACATGATAATCACCCAAGTTCACTGATGGTCCCCCGTAAAAGGTTTCACACTCCAGAGTGTGGATCTGAGGTCGGGAGAGGTGCCCAAAAGTGAACCTATCCTTTAGGAAGTGACTGATGTCCTCTCAACGGGCTGAGAAACTGTGGTAACAGTTTTAATTATACAGTAATGTACTGGCACACTGCCTTCAACCTAGGGAAGTGTACTGGCTCCTACTGCTAAAAGGTCTACTAGCCTCATAAAGCAAGGTCCTTCACTCCATCTAAGTGGGATACGGGTGGAGAGTGCACCCTCACCATGCAAGTTGGAAGTACGGTGAGTGTTGAGTGTGTGTTGTGCTTTAATGTATGGGCACAGGAATCCATTTTGAGTTACCTCGTGTGAAAGGCAATACAAATAGGAGGCTTCTGTGAAGGTGTCAGGTCCCTTTGCGTGACCTGAGCAGGAGGCGTGGAAAGTTCCCCAGAGGTGTTTCCTGTAGTTCATCTCTGGTGGCCGTTGTGCGTGGGAAGGAAATCCTGTCTTTTCTTTTGCCTCAGTAGGGAGTGAGTACTGGAAAATTCCTGACCCTTTTCCCCAGAATGTCACTGTAGTCAGGGTAATGTATTTACGAAGAGGGGAACCTTTTCCTTCCCTTTGTAGTTTGGTCTCCTGTTCCATGTCAGGGTGCTTCCAGCTCCGCCCCTTCTTCCTGCTGCATTTGGGCAACAAAAGTTGTGGCAGTACCACTCTGAAGTCACTATACAAAACACAAGAACTGCTGGAACCCACTTTACGGAGATCTTGCATGGAAGACACCTGTAGCACACCCTGATCTTACCCTCATCTTGCTGGGGGCATGAACGATTTGATAACAGAAGTCTCCACAAAATTTTAAGAGAACTTGTCAGAGAACTGATTTGTCAAGAAGAGAATAAGCAGTGATCATGGTACCAGGATTTTCACTGGCCAGCACCAGTACCTGCTCAGCGGAGTGGGTGAGAAATATTTGAGTGCCAGTACAAAGATCCTTGACTACCAGCTACCTTTTAAAGACATTGAGAAGTCCATTGAAAGGACACATACGTGGAGCTGATGGCTGCCTGGAGAAGGAGGACTCCCTGCTGGATGCAGGGTATTGTTGGACTACAAAACCAGAAGACCACTGGCCTTGTAAAGCCATCAGCCCCACCGCCTGCCAGTAAGGAGCTGTGAATAAGCCTTGGGTCATAACCCTGCCGGAACTGCTGCATCTCGATTGAGGGAAGATGCCAACTCACTGTGCAGAGGTGTGCAGGACTCCAACTTAGCAAGATTAATCTATCTAAAGGAGGGAACCACGTCTGTGCAGGTAGGACAAGGAACCTTACATCATTGCAGGGGAGGGGGGTCCAGCTTACAGGATCCTTTGTTGCGAGCGCCTCTGCCCCTGACCCTCCCACCAAGCCCCCTCCCCATCCACCCACCCACCGCCAACCCCCGTTATCCCCCTTCGGGACCTTGAGTATGCTGTGTCCTTCCTCCTGACCTGGAGGTGGCATTCTAGAGGAGGCCAAGAAGAACTGATCTACAATCCATCCAGTGGTTGGGAGATATGTAGATTCACGCTTTCACCGTTAAGTGTTCAGGAAGATCAGCTGGGTGGCTATCATGAGTTGATCTGTGCATACGTAAGGACAAGCAGATCTCTAGGGTGTGTTAGGGAAACGTAGGTAATTTTGACCATGAAGAAGAATTGATCCATCCATGGCTATAATAGGACCTTCTTTCGGAAACTTCGATGCTCGGACACAATTCATGAGACCCCCTATCCTCATGTGTCAAACCCCCACCCCCTCGCATCAGATCTTCAAAACATGTAAGTTTCAAAGGAAGCCTATCCCCTGCCATTTCTTCACAAAACCACTGCCCTACGACCACCTACCATTGTTTCAAACTAAGGGGGTCATTCCAACCCTGGCGGTCGGTGTTAAAGCGGCGGGCAAACCGCCAACAGGCTGGCGGTAAAAAGAAATGCAATTCCGACCCTGGCGGAAACCGCCAACAGAGACCGCCACTTTAACACACCGCCCGCCACGGCGGGACAAACAAACAGCGTGGCGGTCACCGCCAACAGACAGGCGGGAGACAATGTACCGCCCACCCTATCACAACCCACCAATCCGCCACCTTTTCCTGGGCGGTAGCCCGGCCGATAAAAACACGGTGGAAACAGACATTTCAAAAGGAAAACGCTCACCTCCATACACCCCACGAGGAATCTGGACAGCATGGAACCCGAACTACACATCCTACCAGCCATTGTCTTCCTGCTCCTCTACCAGGAGCACGAACGCCGGCGCAGAAGACAACGGTGAGTACTGCACCTACGACACAGGGGAGGGGGGAGGCAAAAAATTACAGGGACACACATATGCGACACACCCACCCTCACCCTCACCCACTACAACACACACATCAATGCATAGCAACACATCACAGTTACACCCCCAAACCCCCTGGAAGAATGCAAAGGCAAAAGGAAATGATTATAAATATAGAATTATATTGTAAGACTGAGTATAAAATATATCACACATCTATAACTTAATATACATAAATTGTCCAGTCCGATATGTCCATCAGCCATTGTTCGTGGGCCACTGGGCCAAAAGACATGGGCAAAGCCCACACAGGATACCTGCCTCCAACGGAGAGAACACTGCAGGGGCATCAGATAGGAAAACTACAGGCACCTCAGGGGGAAGGGAAGGGGGGGCACCTCAGCCAGATGAGTCCACGACGCCAGATCCACGAGGGGCCTCCATGGCCACTGTGCCATTGTGGGGAGTGCAAAGCCACAGTCTCTCAAGTCTCTACAGTGGGTGGGGTGCCCACTGTGCCATCCTGGGGAGTGCAAAGCCACAGTCTCTCAGGTCTCTACAGTGGGTGGGGTGCCCACTGTGCCATCCTGGGGAGTGCAAAGCCACAGTCTCTCAAGTCTCTACGGTGGGTGGGGTGCCCACTGTGCCATCCTGGGGAGTGCAAAGCCACAGTCTCTCAAGTCTCTACAGTGGGTGGGTTGCCCACTGTGCCATCCTGGGGAGTGCAAAGCCACAGTCTCTCAAGTGGATAACAGTCTCCACTGGTACTGGAGGGGGACTAGTGCCCAGAGTGCTTCGTGCAACCCTGCCCGACACAGATGCGGGCCTGCCCCTTCCGCCAATGGGCCAGCAGTGCTTGAGATGAAGGGCCCAGTTCAGCGGTGCTTGAGATGAAGGGCCCAGTTCAGCGGTGCTTGAGACGCGGTGCCCAGCGGAGCGGTGCTTGAGATGAAGGGCCCAGTTCAGCTGTTCCTGAGACGGTGGTGCCCAGCGGAGCAGTGCTTGAGATGAAGGGCCCAGCGGAGAGGTGCTTGAGATGAAGGGCCCAGTTCAGCGGTGCTTGAGATGAAGGGCCCTGTTCAGCGGTGCTTGAGACGGCGGTGCCCAGCGGAGCGTTGCTTGAGATGAAGGGCCCAGTTCAGCGGTTCCTGAGACGGTGGTGCCCAGCAGAGCGGTGCTTGAGATGAAGGGCCCAGTTCAGCGGTGCTTGAGACGGCGGTGCCCAGCGGAGCGGTGCTTGAGATGAAGGGCCCAGTTCAGCGGTGCTTGAGACGGCAGTGCCCAGCGGAGCGGTGCTTGAGATGAAGGGCCCAGTTCAGCGGTGCTTGAGATGAAGGGCCCAGTTCAGCGGTGCTTGAGATGAAGGGCCCAGTTCAGCGGTGCTTGAGATGACGGGCCCAGTTCAGCGGTGCTTGAGATGAAGGGCCCAGTTCAGCGGTGCTTGAGATGAAGGGCCCAGTTCAGCGGGGCTTGAGACGGCGGTGCCCAGCGGAGCGGTGCTTGAGATGAAGGGCCCAGTTCAGCGGTTCCTGAGAAAAGGTGCCCAGTTCAGCGGTACTTGAGATGAAGGGCTCAGTTCAGCGGTGCTTGAGATGAAGGGCCCAGTTCAGCGGTGCTTGAGATGAAGGGCCCAGTTCAGCGGTTCCTGAGACGGCGGTGCCCAGTGGAGCGGTGCTTGAGATGAAGGGCCCAGTTCAGCGGTGCTTGAGACGGCGGTGCCCAGCGGAGCGGTGCTTGAGATGAAGGGCCCAGTTCAGCGGTGCTTGAGACGGCGGTGCCCAGCGGAGCGGTGCTTGAGATGAAGGGCCCTGTTCAGCGGTGCTTGAGATGAAGGGCCCAGTTCAGCGGTGCTTGAGATGAAGGGCCCAGTTCAGCGGTGCTTGAGATGAAGGGCCCAGTTCAGCGGGGCTTGAGACGGCGGTGCCCAGCGGAGCGGTGCTTGAGATGAAGGGCCCAGTTCAGCGGTTCCTGAGACGATGGTGCCCAGGGGAGCGGTGCTTGAGATGAAGGGCCCAGCGGAGCGGTGCTTGAGATGAAGGGCCCAGTTCAGCGGTGCTTGAGATGAAGGGCCCAGTTCAGCGGTGCTTGAGATGAAGGGCCCAGTTCAGCGGTGCTTGAGATGAAGGGCCCAGTTCAGCGGTTCCTGAGACGGCGGTGCCCAGTGGAGCGGTGCTTGAGATGAAGGGCCCAGCGTAGCGGTGCTTGAGATGAGTGTCCTGGTCAGCGGATCTGGCCCAGGCATGGATGTCATTCGCCACCTGACATGTGGCTGGCGGGGCCTTCCTGCCCATCTGTCTGGTGGCTTGCGGGGCCCTCCTGGGCTGCAGTACCGGGCCTGTGTGTGTCCTCCTGCACACCTGGGATGGGGCTGGTGGGGCCCTCCTGGCCAGCTGGCCTGCTGCCGGACTTGTCGGTTGTGCTGCCCTTCCCACCCTTCCCTGCACGCTTGTGGCCCTTTCCCACCTTTGGCGGTGTGGCAGGTGGCACCTGACTTCCTGCCGGAGCCAATGTACGGATTTTTGTCCCTGGGGTCTTTGGTCGCTCGCGCCGGGCACTGGCAATCTTAGCATGCTTTTCCGGTGGTGGGCTGGCCGTGCCTTGGCTCCTAGCTGAACTGGATGCCCTTGAGGGTGGGGGACTCCACAGTCCATGGACCACAGTCTTCACTGGTCCCGGTTTTGTGGTGGCTGAGGTGCTGATTGGAGTCTTATGAGATGGACGGGGTGGGGGAGTTGTAGGAAAGAGGTCAAGTTTGGAAAGGAAAAGCAATTTGGAAAGAGAGGGACGGGTAGGTGTAGTGGGTATGGGAGTGGAGGAAGAGGATGTGGTTGAAGGAGTGTGAAGTCTGGTGTCTTTGGGTACAGGTGCTTGGGCTGGAGGCTGTCGTGAGGTGGATGTCTGTTGGGTGGGTGACTGCCTGCGTTTGTGTGGTTTGGAGGAGGGGGTGACAGACACAGTTGAAGAGGACACAGGGGACGTGTAAATGGTAGTGGGAGTGGTGACTGCACGGGTGCGGAGTGTTCTGGTGGGTGTGCTGGTGATGGACGTAGTGGCTGAAGATGTTGTGCATGCAAGTGTGAGTGGAGACGTTACAGGGAGGGAGGAGGGAGACGAGGAGGAGGGGGACACAGTGGAGGCAGTGGCTGTTGGTATGTCTGCATGTGGATGTTGCTTGTGTGAATGCTTGTGTGATGTGTGGTGCTTATGTCTGGATGTGGGTGTTGAGGTGTGTGCATGCTGGTCTGTAGGTGTGTCTGGGATAGGCAGAGGTACAGGGGATTGGGTCTGGGTGGAGGAAGTTGGAGGGGGGAGGCAAGAGACAGGGACAATTGCTGCCGTCAGTGCTGAGGCCAGAGCGTTGAACGATCGCTGATGGGCAGCCTGACCCGAATGAATGCCCTCCAGGTATGCATTACTCTGGTGCACCTCTCTTTGTACACCCTGGATGGCATTCAAAAGGGTAGACTGCCCAACAATGATGGTCCTTAGGAGGTCCATGACCTCCTCACTGAGGGCAGTTGGGGCGACAGGGGCAGGGCCTGAGGTGCCTGGGGCGAAGGAGATGCCCACCTTCCTGGGTGAGCAGGCACAGGGCAAACGCTGAGGGGCTGCTGGGAGGGCGGTGCTGGTGCGCTGGGTGGCGGCTGTACCTGTTGTTGCGGGGGGCACGGATGTTGCCGCCACCACAAGGGAGCTCCCTTCAGAGGACGAGTCGCTGTCACTGACATCAGCACGAGTCCCCGATGTGGAGCTCCCCTCGCCCTCCGTCTCACTGGTGAAATCCGATTCTGTTGCATGGCCCGCCATGGCCATATGAGATGCAGCTCCCTCGTGCTCCGATGCCACTTCTCCTCCGCCTGATGATGCTAATGCACACATGAACAGGAAGACCACAAAAAAGGGGGGGAGGAGAAATAAAGACATGTTGAGTGCATGGATTACCGCTACCGTTGGCGGACAAGACAGACACAGAAGCCCCCTGCACTACGCCGTGCACTTGGGGTCCACTACGCAATCCGTGGGTAATGGCCTACAAGCCTATGGACGACAACTGCACACATAGATGACACAGGGCCATGGATACCTGTACTTGGCACCCTACAGAGGTGGGGGGCGGGGGCACAGGGCCATGCCTTACAGAGGGGCCTAGCCTACAGAAATCGCCCTGGCCTAGGGATACCCACAGCCCTCCTCCCCCACCCAGACACCTCCACTGCACGCAAAGTCAGCAGAATGTATTTGTACTCACCCCCTTGTGTCTGCTGTGATGTCCTCACGCGCCCATCCAAATCGGGGTAAGCCACCGCCACGATCCGGGACATCAGGGGGGTCAAATGACGACTGGCACCCCTCCTACGTTGGGAGGCCATCCCCAGCTGAGTCTCCGCCGTCTTCCTGCTCCAGCGTCGGATGTCCTCCCACCTCTTCCGGCAGTGGGTGCCCCGTCTGTTGTGGACCCCCAGGGTCCGGACGTCCTTGGCGATGGCACGCCAAATCGCGACTTTCTGGTGGGCGCTGACCTATGTGACATGTACAGGGAGAGAAAAATTGTCATCACCTTCTGCATGCACGATGTGAGTGGCCCCCCATCCCCACCCTTGCCATGTGGCACAAGCTCTCATCTGTCGTTTGATGCATGCCTCAGTCGCTCCCCTCCCCACCATCTTTCATCCACCCCACTCAACCCAGGCATTGCCCACTAAGCATGGTCCCAGTGTACTTACCTGTTGGTCTGGAGGACCGTAGAGTAGCGCATACTGGGGGAGGACCCCATCCACAAGTTTCTCCAACTCCTCCGCAGTGAAGGCAGGGGCCCTTTCCCCAGTCGCATGAGCCATTGTCTCTTCCAGACCGAGGTCACAGCAGCACTTGCAGTGTAGGTCCTCTCCTGTCAAAGATCAGGTATCGAGTGATTAAGCAGATAGAAAATGGCAGTCACGCCCGCGGCGGTGCGTAGCGCGGCGGTGCGTACCGCGACCACCGGCGCACATCGTCATTGGCTCCTGAAACCCATAGGGTTCAATGTTAACCAATGCGGCTTAGCGCCGCGGTCTCCGACCGCCTACTGCCGCGGTGTGCCACGCCAGCGCATTGACCTCACATCCCACTGTCGCATTTCACAGGTCAGGCGGCCGCCATTTCAAGGGCCCACATGGCCTAATTTCCAACTGCGTCACACATACCTAGGCCATGCACCAACACTCATACAAGCCTTTCAATGCATTGGGAATCGTGTTATGTGCAAGCTGTGGTTACGTACCTGTGGGTTGCTTGACTCTGTGCTCGCTGTTGTCCTTCATAGGCACCATCCGCTGGGACATGCGAGGAGATGGAGGAATCTTCCCGTGTACAGACCGCTGGTGGACCTGTCGACAATGGAGGAACGACATGTCATACTGACATACAGGCTTGACCGAGCCACTATACAGGAACTGTGTGCCCAGCTGGAGCCAGACCTGATGTCACCCATCCGCCAACCCACAGGGATCCCCCCTCTAGTGCAGGTGCTGTCAGTACTCCATTTCTTAGCAAGTGGGTCATTTCAAACAACAGTGGCCATATCATCAGGGATTTCCCAGCCTATGTTTTCCAAGGTGTTGTCCAGAGTGTTGTCTGCCCTGCTGAAACACATGCGGAGCTACATCGTTTTCCCTGAGGTGGGGGATTTGCCTACAGTGAAGGGTGATTTCTATGCCCTTGGACATATCCCCAACATCATAGGTGCCATTGATGGGACACATGTTGCTTTGGTCCCCCCCAGCAGGAGTGAACAGGTGTACAGGAACCGAAAGAGTTATCATTCCATGAATGTACAGATGGTGTGTTTGGCTGACCAGTACATCTCCCATGTTAATGCCAAGTTCCCTGGGTCAGTGCATGACGCCTACATCCTGCGGAATAGCAGCATCCCGTATGTGATGGGTCAACTCCAGAGGCACCGGGTGTGGCTATTAGGGGACTCTGGTTACCCCAACCTGTCCTGGCTACTGACCCCAATGAGGAATCCCAGGACAAGGGCAGAGGAACGGTACAATGAGGCCCATGGGCGGACTAGGAGGGTGATCGAGCGAACCTTTGGCCTCCTGAAGGCCAGGTTCCGGTGCCTCCATATGACAGGTGGATCCCTAATGTACTCACCAAAGAAGGTGTGCCAGATCATCGTGGCCTGCTGTATGCTTCACAACCTGGCTTTGCGCCGCCAGGTGCCTTTTCTGCAGGAGGATGGTCCAGATGGTGGTGTTGTAGCAGCTGTGGAGCCTGTGGAGAGTGAAGAGGAGGAAGCCGAAGAGGACGACATAGAGAACAGGAACACAGCAATACAGCAGTATTTTCAGTGACACACAGGTAAGAGTAGACACCGGCATATTACATTTACTTAATGACTCCTACCTATCTACTGTCTGACAATTTTCCCCCAGTGTATGGTAACTGTGTTGTGACTTTCCCTTCTGTTTTCAGAGATGTGGGCCCCACTGCGTGACATCTGCTTTGTTTCCCCATGGACTACAGCTGTGTGACAGCGGTTTGTTGGCATCACAATGTGAATGAACATTTTGGCACGGTCATGTCTAATACATTTGTTCTAAATCACAGCCAGACTCCAGATTGTTTTGTGCAATAAGTGTTTTTATTCAAGTGCTCTAAATTGGATGGGTGGTTGCAAATCGGTGAGGGGTGATGGTGGAGGATTGTCCATGGCAGAGTCCAGACTATCAGTTTCACAGGTGCATTGTCCAAATGCCTGTGGGAAGTGGAGCAGGGGCAGTTTAAGGATGGACAGGGTGATAATGTGGGACAGTGGGATGACAATCAGGGCGGTATCCTTTGCTGGCGGGGGTCTTGACATCTTACTCTGTCTTCTTCCTGGATCTCAGGGCCCGCTTGCGGGGTGGTACTCCTTCTGCAGGGGGTGGGGTTCTGGTGGCCTGTTGGTCTTGTGTCGGGCCTCCTGTCCACTAGCGCCGGCGGAGGTGGTAGGCAGTTCTTGGTGCATGCTAGTGTCAGGGGCCCTTTGAGGTGCCACAGTGTCCCGCAATGTCGTGACTACCTCATTCAGGGCCACTACGATGGTACCCATGGCGGAACTGATGTTTCTTAGTTCCTCCCTGAACCCCATATACTGTTGCTCCTGCAGAAGCTGGATCTCCTGAAACCTGGCCAGGACCGTCGCCATCGTCTCCTGGGAGCGGTGGTATGCTCCCATGATGGAGGAGAGGGCCTCGTGGAGAGTGGGTTCCCTGGGCCTGTCCCCCCCCTGTCGCACAGCAGCCCTCCCAGTTCCCCTGTTTCCCTGGGCCTCTGTCCCCTGGACCGTGTGCCCACTACCACTACCACTACCCCCAGGTCCCTGTTGTTGTTGGGGTGGTGGGTTAGCCTGGGTTCCCTGTAGTGGTGGACACACCGCTGATTGACGTGTCCTGGGGACAGAGGTATGGGCCCGCTGGGTGGGTGCTGTGCTGGTGTTCCCAGAGGGGGGAAGGTCTACTGTGGCCTGTGGCTGTGTGAGGGGAACCGACTGTCCCGAGGTCCCCGATGGACCGGGCTGGTCATCTAGATCCAGGGAGACAGAGCTGCTGTCCTCACTGTGGGCCTCTTCTGGGGGTGGAGTGGACATTTGAGGACCCTCCTGGGCGGTGACGTGGCGTTCGGGTCCTGCAGGGGTATAAAAGTATGGTTATTGCTTCTGTGTGTGTCATAGCGTGCAATGGATGGGTGCCTGTGTACCCCAGTGCTGGCATTCCTTTGTGGGGGCTGTTGTAACGGTGGTTGGGGGGGGGGTTGTATGTGTATGTGCAGTGGGCATGCTTAGGTGATGGGTGTCCATGCTTTGTGGACGCATGCAGGGCTAGGTGTTGGGATGGGTGGGTTGTGATGGTGAGACAGTTGCAAGGAGTAGGTGTGATGGGGGTGAGGGTAAGGGTGGGGATATGAGTTGGCATGCAGGTGGGGTGGGGGGAAGAAGTAGTTAAGATTTGCCTTACCAGAGTCCATTCCTCCGCCTACTCCTGCGAGGCCCTCAGGATGCAGGATGTTCAAGACTTGCTCCTCCCATGTTGTAAATTCTAGGGGAGGAGGTGGGGGTCCACCGCCAGTCTTCTGCACCGCGATGTTGTGCCTGGATACCATGGAACGCACCTTCCCCCGTAGGTCGTTCCACCTCTTCCTGATGTCGTCCAGATTTCTTGGGTGCTGTCCCACAGCGTTGACCCTGTCCACTATTCTGTTCATAGCTCCATCTTCCTGGCAATGGTGGTGTGCTGCACCTGTGCCCCGAACAGCTGTGGCGCGAATCGTACAATTTACCTCCACCATGACCCTGAGTTCATCATCAGAGAACCTGGGGTGTCTTTGCGGTGCCATGGGGTGGTGTGGGTGATGTGTAGGGTGGATTGTGTGGTGCTAAGTGTGGTGATGTGTATTGTTGTGTTGTGTGAAGTGCGTGCAAATATTGCTGGGTGACAGTGAATTGGGCGTCTGGGTGCTCGGATGTCTTTTCTCGGTGCGTGTTCACGAATCTCTAGGAGTGGAGGTTTGTGGGTGATGTGGGTGTGTATTTTATATTGAATTGGGTGTGTGGGAGTGGTGTGTGTATGTGTCTCAGGTGTGTGTATTTTGAATTGTCCAATGTGGTTGTATTTTGTAAGTGTGTGTGTATTTTGAGCGCGGCGGTGTGTACCGCCAATGGAATACCGCGGTTGAAAGACCGCCGCGTGGATTCGTGTGTCGTGATAGTGTGGGCGTATTTCTGTTGGTGTGACGGTGGAGGTTTGGTCATCGCCAGTTTCTCGCTGCCCTTTGGTGTGGCGGACTTTTGAGGATGTCTGTATTTTGGCGGTTTGCCTGTTGTGGGTCAGAATGACCGTGGCGGTTTAGCGCGGCCGCGGCGGTGTTATGGCGGTCTTCTGAACGGCGGTAAGCACCTTTTACCGCCGAGGTTGGAATGACCCCCTAAATCACCTTTTATTCTGATTCTGTAGATCGCGTTAATTATTGTGATATACAAAGACGATGTGACAACCAAAGTGACACATGACAGCACGCCCCTTCTCGCAACAGAAAATCAGAAGAGATGCCGGAATGAGAGGACTCGTGCCTCCAGACAGAGTAAGCGCTCGAGAATCTTGAAACTCATCAAAAAGTCATGAATACCGTGATGCTAAATTCATGTATTCCGGGAAGCCTCAGGGATGCACGCTTCTCGTGCTTTTAAGGTGCACTGGTGATGTCAGCCCTAAGTAAGTCAGTGCAATTCTCAGGTAAGCTGTGGGCGAGCCCAGCCCCGTCGGTCTGCACTCTTAGCTGACGAAAGATGCAGAAATTTCAGTTTTTCTGCCACTGGCGTCGTTCCAACAGAACGAACTGTTTTTATTTCGAACGCGTCTCGATGCTGACTAAAAAATGCACGTTTGCTTTCAGTAGTCTGAAAATAGAGAGTGGGTTTGCTAAATGGCGCACACGAGAGCGCTAAACCCATTTGCCGGAATTATAGCGAAACGAAATGTTCCAGTCCCGAGCTTGAGCACGCGGAGGTGCGACACTGCTCACGTGACGGGCACATAGCAAACACCGATGCTTCTGAAATGCCCCCTAGGAAGCTCAGCGGGTTAAGCGCGTGATGCTAAAATCGGCAGGTAGGGGGCCTGGGGTGGGCACGTGCTTCTTAACCTAGAAAAAGCGATGTTGTTTCTGTTTGCATTTCATGTTTTACTTACACTTGAATTCCTTACGGGTATTTGATTTTTCTAGAATGAGTTTCTCTGTTTATTATTCCTGTATAGTGCCTATTTTTGTGCGAGTTCAGGTTGTGGGTGGATGTTTACAACGGGCAACGATTGAGAGCGTTATTGTTCAGGCCAAAGCAGCACTAATTCCTCACCATGCCCGACAGTGGATTATAAAGGGGTTTAGAATAAATACTCATCCAAACCTTGGTCCCTCTGCAGAGCGCACAGAACAATGGTCAGGTGTTCAAACTCTAAATATGATTCTGTACCAAAGTGTGTGAAAGAGGTACACGGCTGTCAAAACAGTGACGGTGAAGGTTTAAGATAAGGCAGGGCTTACAGCCAAGTGGGTTCATTGTGTGTGGGGAGGTCCAGGGAAAGAGAAGCAAGGGATCCTGCGCAGGAGAGATGGGAAATAGGGTGCTGAAGAGGAAAGAGATGAGGTGTGAGATGTGCAGATGGAGGGGTACATAAAGATAGCACGAGAAAAAAAGGGTACCAGTCTAACTAAGAGACTGCAGAAGAAAGTAGTGTGAAGTTCCCAGAACCTTAATAATGTTTAATTCATAGTCTGCTTAAAATGTTAAATTTGGGGTCTGTCTGTTGCCTCTTGTGTGTCCTCTGAAGAATCATTTCTAGAAACTCCACAGGATGACGGAAATGTTTGTTACCGCTCTTCGAGGGATAGAGGTGGGCTAGTAATGCCCTCACAAGCTCAGGTATGGATACAGTGTGTCTACTACTCTTAAAGGTGTCATCTAATGAATTATGTCACAATAGGTTTTACAACCCAATCAGAGGACATCAAAGGGGCCTTCGGAAACTTGTATTCTTGGTGAATGTTGATGATGTGAGATTGGTTAAGAAGACAATCTTTAGACTTTTTAGTGGATGCTTCCTTCAAGAGCCTACCAAATTTCAGCGGATGAAGAAACTTAGTAGAAAGTTTTGTGTATAGCTGTGACCTGTAAGCCACTCCAAGATGGTGGTGAATTACTTACCCTCCTGGTATACACGTTAAGGGGGTCTGAAGGTTTAACTTCCCTCACAAATTTGGGATACTCTACCCTTTGCGAAAGCAAGCAAAGATTTCTTGACTTACCCTAATGCGATGTTTTGCTCCACCAGTAATGCTCGCTACGCTCAGAAGTCCTATCCTTGAAGGATGGGACACTGAGGTGCGGGGAACTGGATCCCATGTAGAAATGTTTTATTTTCTACCATTCTGTGCTGTCTTTAGTCCCCAGTGGCAATGGGGAAATCTGCGACTTGCAGTGGAAATGTATGGCGTGTGGCTGGAATCTGTGGTAATCTAGTGTGGACGCAGGAACATTTTCTAGGTGTAGCACTTCATGAAAAAGGCAAAATTTAAATGAAATTGCCAGGGTCAGACTGGCCTCTAGGGCAATCTGGCAGTGCTAGAAGGGCTGGTCTGACTGCTCAGTGTGTCAGACTTTTTGTGCCTTTTTTTGGGCTTCTTTCTTGAAGAGGTTGGCCTGCTTTTTACTTCTGATTTCCCAGACATTACTGTAAAAACAGAGCTCACACAAGAAACTTAATTCGATGGTAAGCTCATCAATAACGACACACTAGCAAAAGAAGCACGATACACCATTCATGTCACCACATCCATGCCTCTCTTCACAAACTGCCCACATCACCCCTACCGTTCTAGAGCCCCTCTGCACTCTTCATTGTGAGGTAGGTAGCTTGCGCAGCTGAGAGATACATCGCTTGTGCACACAGTGTTTCGACATGACCATATTACATTATCTGATGGCTAAGTATAGTGACAACAATTACCACAAACATTGCCTGTAGGAAGCACAAATACATACAGTGTCCCACATCTTGTAAAACATCTATACAGAGTGTTTTTACAAGTTCAAAACTGCTCTGATTTGCAAATGTGGGCCAATGTTTTAGCCATTTGATTCACTAATGGTGGTCTATTTTCTGTCCCAGTCTAACCCTGGAAATTGCACACGGCTGTGAAGAATCTTCCTTCGTAACTTTGCACATCTCTAACTATCTCCAACGTGGTTCTCGTCATGTCTGGGGGTTAGGATTGTGACTGGCTGGGGTTGTCTTGGCCTTTGCAGTTTATGTATGTACTTTGCCCCTGGACCCCTTGTCAGGAGTCTGGCTGTCAATTTCAAGGAGCTGGGACACTGGGACTTTAGGTTTGTGACTACTAGTGTGAAAGGCTAGCTCCTGGATTGTAGTGTGAACCATCAGAATCTTGCCTTTTTTTCAGATGGCAAAGACCACTATCCTGAGGATGTCCTGCCCTTAAGAGCCCAGGAGCACTCAGTTAAAGCATGTGTCTGTGAGATCATGGCAAATATTACATCTGTGAAGTAACATGTTGCTAGACCTGACAGTCTTAGGGTGGTCACCCCTAACTTTTTGCCTGTTTCCCTCCACTTGTTGACACTGTTTTTGCTGGTTTTAGGACTCTGCTAAAGTGCATATGCTCTCTCCCTTAAAACATGGTGACATTGGCTCATTCCCAATTGGCTTGTTTAATTTACTTATAAGTCCTTAGTAAAGTGCACTACATGCGCCCAGGGCCTGTAAATTAAATGCTACTAGTGGGCCTGCAGCACTGATTGTGCCACCCACATAAGTAGCCCCTTAACCATGTCTCAGGCCTGCCATTGTAAAGCCTGTGTGTGCAATTTCACTGCCATTTCGACTTGACATTTAAAAGTACTTTCCAAGCCTTAAACTCCCCTTTTTCTACATGTAAGTGACCCCTAAGGTAGGCCCTAGGCAACCCATAGGGAAGGGTGCTATGTAGAGAAAAGGCAGGACATGTACTTGTGTAGGTTGTATGTCCTGGTAGTATAAAACTCCTAAATTCGTTTTACACTGCTGTGAGGCCTGCTCCTTTCATAGGCTAGCATTAGGGCTACCCCCATATACTGGTTGAGTGGTAGATTATGATCTGAAAGGAGTAACAAGGTCATATTTAGTATGGCCAGAATGGTAATACAAACTCCTGCTGACTAGCGAAGTTGGATTTTAGAAATGCCACTTTTAGAAAGTGAGCATTTCTCTCTCCTTCTGTGCATTACAATCCACGTCTGGCTGGTTAGTTGACAGCTCCCTTGTGCATTTCACTCAGACAACCCCAAACACAGGATGCTCAGTCACACCTGCACACATCTGCATACTGAATGGGTCTTCCTGGGCTGGAAGGGTGGAGGGCCTGACACTAACAGGTCAAAGGACAGTGGCCTGCCATCACACAATGGACTGCCAAACTCCCTACTGGGACCATGACAGACAGGATGGAACTGAAAGGGTACCTTGTGCACTTCTAAGCCACTCTTTGAGGTCTCCCCCACTTCAAAGGCACATTTGGGTATTTAACCCAGGTCTCTGACCCTACGAACTCTGACATTTCTTGACAAGATACCTACTGGGAAAGGAACTCTGAACCAGAACCTGCAACCTGCTATGAGAAGCTGCCCGGCTGCCTAAAAGACTCACCTGACTGCTTTGCTGTAAAGGACTGCTGCTTTGTTGTTGCCCTGCTGTCTTGTTGCCCTCTGGCTCTGCTGAGAAGTGCTCTCCAAGGGCTTGGATTGAGCTTGCCTCCTGTTTCTTGACGTCTCAGGGCCAAAAAGACTTAATCTCCGCAAATAACTCCTTGTGCAGCAAAAATCGACGCACAACCTGCCAGAATCAATGCATAGCCTGCTCTGCGGTGATAAAATCACTGCATTGCCGAACCGGAATGATGCAGCCCGGCTCTCCGAGTGGAGATCGACACAGCGCCAGCGTTGCGACTGGAACTTCGACGCACGGCCCACCGGATCGACGCATCGCCGAGCTGGAATGACATAGCCCGACTTCCTGCGAGAAGAATCGATGCAGCGCCTGCCGTGCAGCAGAAAGTTCTCGGCATCGCCCACTGGATCGATGCAGCTCCTGTGACTTCATCCTGCATGACCAGGATTTCACAGCATCATCCCTGGGGCGCCCAAATACCCCGCAACCCAAAGAGGATCCAAGCCTGCACGCTGGGAATCGACGCAAAACCCTTGTTGCGTGGAAAAGCATCGACACATTGTCTGTATGCGCCTGGAGAAAATGATGCACATCTCCCCGTTTTCCACGCATCTCCTCCTCTGCGGTCCCGTGCGGATAATTTAGACGCAAACCAGGTACTTTATGATTGCAAAAAACACTTAGGGCCAGATGTATCAAGCCTTTTTGCATTCGCAAACGGTGCGAATGCCCGTTTGCAAATGCAAAAATGCCTTTCAGTATTTATGAAAGTCATTCGCAATGCAAATTTAAGGAATCGCTAAAATAGTGATTCCTTAAATTTGCGAGCCTGTTTAGAGAATCGCAAATTGCGATTCTCTAAATAAGAAATCGCAAATAAGGAATCCTTATTTGCGATTTCTAAACCACATGTAACAAGCAATTCCTTAATGCGAATTGGGCATTAAGGAATCACTATTACCACCAAGTTGAACTTGGTGGTAACCATGTGCAAATTTGAAAAAAGCATTAAAAATGCATTTTTAAAATTGACATGTAACACACACATGCCCCTTTAGCTTACATATCCTGAAATATATTTTTGTGGTGCAGCAGAGGGGGCCCTAGGCCCCCAGCACCCTGGGGTTTTGCATTTCCTAAATTGCGAATTCCATTTAGGAATTCGCAATTTGGGAAATTGAAAAAATTCACAAATATGCAGGCCCATTAGTGCGAATGGGGTCTGTATCGCAATTTGCGATTCAGTAATAGCATTTGCGATTTTTAAGAAATCACTATTACCGAATCGCAAATATGATACATTGCATTTTGCGAATCAGAAATAGCGATTTTTTAAAAATCGCTATTTCCGAATCGCAGATGCCTTTTTTGGTACATTTGGCCCTTATTGCTTTTTAAGAACTAAAGACTCAATCATTACAAAAGTGATATTTCAACTTGTATTTATCAAATCTTGAGCGTTGTGACCTTAATACACTCAGATTAATATTCTATATTTTTCTAAACCTGTTTAGTGTTTGCTCTGTGTTATTACATGATTTATTGCACAAATACTTTACACATTGCCTTCTAAGTTAAGCCGGACTGCTCAGTGCCAAACTACCAGAGGGTGGGCACAGGATAATTTGGATTGTGTGTGACTTACACTTACTAGAGTGATGGTCCTTGCTTGCATAGGGGTAACCTGACTGCCAACCAAAGACCCAATTTCTAACACATGCTATCTACTCCTAAGTGTGCTCTGATGATTCGGCAGTGTTATGTAGCGCTTTATAAATGTAACTACAATGCAATACAATAATGCAGTGCACAGCGAAAGTGTGTGCCTGATGCATTCCAAATAAGGAACTTGCATTGACTTTTCTCTCCTGCCAAATTAGACCTTTCATTCCAGATTAGAGCTCTTATTTCAGCCTTTGAGGTCCCCTTCTAAACTGGAACACTCACACACAACCAAAAATAAGAAGGTAGAAACAGAGTCATGTGAATGAAGAATTTAAGCCCACTGGTGTGCATGGGCGTCAATTCACCAAAGTTCCAGGGGTAGCAAAAGTGACATCATGCACCATTTCATCATTATTTTCACTTGCACACACATGCTTACACAACACACACATTCACTCATACACACACACTCTTTTACATGAGCACAGTCTCATCTGCAAGCATTCACACAACATACATTAAAAATGATTTTTTACTTACCTCAGCTACCAAGCATGGTCATGTTCCAGCCAACTGTACTCCATTTTTAAGTACACTAATAGGAATAATAGTGAGTAATTAAAAAACAAATTGAAAATAAGGAAGCGTAGCCCCAAGCAACGTCCATAAGGACCAGCTGCCTCTGTGTTCCTTGCACTGATTTTGCCACCTCTGAGGCCAGGGGTCACAGAGGCAGTGCCAGGGGTCACAAGGAGCAAATTGGGGGTCGCAGCTGCACCCCTGGCAACCCCTAAATGACTTCCATGTTGGTGTGTGTTTTGCAGGAAGCCCTGCAAGCACTATGGCATCACACAGTCAATGGGCCCTTATAGATGCACTACCACACCATGCTTTATTTTGTACCACATACTGCTGCACCAGACAACAAGGGCCAGGGATGGACTGGCTCTGTATCTAATGGATGGGATTTTAGTTCAGTTACTCAGTTGTTCACAGTTATTTAGTCATTCGTTTGTTTGGCTGTTGTTCATCGTCACGCATTACCATAAACACTGGAAGTAGGGATGCTGCAGCTACCCCAAAATAAATATCCTGGTATTCAGTGGGTAAGTGGGAAATAAAGATGCTTTTGAATTTTGCTTTTTGTCTAGTCACGTTTGCTATGAGTTCAAAAATAAAGGTCAAATGTCATTCTATGTCTTCTGACAAATTGCTGTTTATTCTTTTAACATGGAAAATAGCGTTTGCTTTTCTTTCTCTGACTACTAAGTTAGAGGATTTTGGAAAGCAAACTATCTGACAGTCTTGCTGGGATGCACGGACTGTGAAAGGAAACGCTATAGCTCATAACTCTTGTAACACAACATTTAACTACCTGTAAATACAAATATTTAAAAAACTATCAACAGTTAATAAAGCATAAGTATAATTCTGTAATTTTTGAAATTCTTAAGTGTGATGAAAACATAGATTTAATAGGATTAAATCAAACCAAGACACTTTGGGGGTCATTCTGACCCTGGCGGTAAAAGGCAGTTACCGCCAGTCAGAAGACCGCCATAACACCGCTGCGGCCGCGGTAACCCGCCACGGTCATTCTGACCCACAACTGCCAAACCGCCAAAAACCCGACCTCCACTGAAGGCCGCCACATCAGCGGTCAGCGATAAACTGGAGATGACCAAACCTCCACCGTCACGCCAACAGAAATACGCCCATGCCATTACGACCCACCAATCCACGCGGCGGTCTTTCAACCGCGGTATCCCATTGGCGGTACACACCGCCGCGGTCAAAATACACACACCTTTACAAAACACAGCCACATTGGATAATTCAAAATACACACACCTGATACACATACAAACACCACTCCCACACAATCAATACGATATAAAACACACACCCACATCACCCACAAACCCCCACAAATCGAAATTCAGAGACAAGGCGCAATACACAGAGAGAGAGCACAGGGAACGCAAACCACAACACACACAGGAACCCAACATCCTCCCCCACACTACATCTACGCACAAAACACCAACCACCACTACACTCATCACCACAAACACCACCCCACACCTCATCCACACCACCCCATGGCACCGCAAAGACACCCCAGGTTCTCGGACCAAGAACTCAGGGTCATGGTGGAGGAAATTATTAGGGTAGAGCCCCAGCTCTTCAGCACACAGGTGCAGCACACCACAATAGCCAGGAAGGCAGAGCTATGGCAAAGGATCGTCGACAGAGTCAACGCTGTGGGACAGCATCCCAGAAATCAGGAAGACATCCGAAAGCGCTGGAACGACCTACGGGGGAAGGTGCGGGCGATGGTGTCAAGACACAACATCGCTGTGCAGAAGACTGGCGGGGGACCCCCACCCACTCCACCGAATTCACAGCATGGGAGCAAGAGGTCTTGAACATCCTGCATCCTGAGGGCCTCGCTGGAGTAGGCGGAGGAATGGACTCTGGTAAGTCTAATCTCAACTACTTCACCCCCCCAACCACCAGCATGCCAACCCACACCCCCACCCTCACCCCCAACCCCCCAGCACATATCCTCCCTGCTAATGTCTCACCAGCACAACCCACCCAAACCAACACCAACCCCTGAATGCCAACACAAACCATGGACACCCATCACCTAAGCATGACCACTGCACATACCCATCCCCCCCCCAAACCACCCTCACAACTCCTCCCACAAGGGAATGCCAGCACTGGGGGACAAGGGCACCCACAAATCGCACGCCATGGCACACACAGAAGCAATAACCATACTCTTTTACCCCTGCAGGGCCCGAACGCCAAGACACCGGCCCGGAGGGTCCAGAAATGTCCATCCCACCCCCAGAACAGGCCCCCAGTGATGACAGCAGCTCTGTCGACCTAGAACCTGATGACCAGCCCGGACCATTGGGGACCTCTAGACAGTCGGTTCCCCTCAGGCAGCCACAGGCCCCAGCAGACCTACCCCCCTCTGGAAACCCCAGCACAGCACCCACCCAGCGGGCCTATGCCTCTGTCTCCAGGACAGGTCAAGCAGCGGTGTGTCTACCAGTACAGGGCACCCAGGGCAACCCACCACCCCAACAACAACAGGGACCTGGGGGCAGTGGTAGTGGGCACACCGTCCAGGGGACAGAGGCCCAGGAACAAAGGGGAACTGGGAGGGCTGCTGTGCGACAGAGGGAGGACAGGCCTAGGGAACCCACTGTCCAAGAGGCCCTCACCACCATCATGGGAGCGTACCACCACTCCCAAGAGACGATGGCGACGGTCCTGGCCAGGTTCCAGGAGATCCAGGCCATGCCGGAGGGCCAGTACATGGGGTTCCGGGAAGAACTGCGCAGCATCAGTTCCTCAATGGGTACAATCGTGGTGGCACTCAACCAGATTGTCACCACATTGCGGGACCATGTGGCCCCCCAAAGGGCCCCTGCCACTAGCATGGAGGAAGAACAGCCCACCACCTCCGCCGGCCCTAGTGGTCAGGAGGCCCCGACACAACAGCAACGGCCCACCCGGACCCCACCCCCTGCAGAACATGAACCACCCCGCAAGAAAGGCCTGAGATCGAGGAAGAAGACAGAGTAGGATGTCAAGACCCCCGCCATGCACGGATCCCCCCGGATGTCATCCCACTGTCCCACTTGTTCACCCTGTCCAACCTTGAACTGCCCCTGCTCCACCTTCCACAGGCATATGGACAATGCACCTGTGCGAACGTGAGTCTGGACTCTGCCATGGACATGCCTCCACCATCACCGATCACCCTTTTTGAACTATACACCAATTTTTGCACTTCAATAAACACAATCATTGCACAAAAACCATCTGGAGTCTGCTATTGATTTTTTTAAACCAAATGTATTCGATATAACCAACCAAAAATGTCCAAATACATTGTGATGACAACATACCAGTGTCACACAGCGGTAGTCCATGGGGAAATAAACCAGAGGGCACTCCGTGGGGACCACATCACTGAAATAGGAAGGCAAATTCACAACTAAGTTACCATGCATTGGGGTGAAAGGTCAGACAGTAGAGAGCCAGTACTGTTACAGATATAATAAAATGCAGGAGTAGATTCTTACCTGTGTGTTACTGGAAATACTGCAGTATCACTGTGTCCCTGTTGTCTGTGTCGTCCTCTTCGTCTTCCTCCTCTTCACTCTCCGCAGGCTCCACAGCGGCCACAACACCACCATCTGGACCATCCTCCTGCAGGAAAGGCACCTGGCGTCGCAAAGCCAGGTTGTGAAGCATGCAGCAGGCCACGATGATATGACACACCTTCTTTGGTGAGTACATTAGGGATCCACCTGTCATATGCAGGCACCTAAACCTGGCCTTCAGGAGGCCGAAGGTTCTTTCTATAATCCTCCTAGTTCGCCCATGGGCCTCATTGTACCGTTCCTCTGCCCTTGTCCTGGGATTCCTCACTGGGGTCAATAGCCAAGGCAGGTTGGGGTAACCAGAGTCACCAATTAGCCACACACGCTGTCTCTGTAGCTGTTCCATCACATAAGGGATGCTGCTATTTCGCATGACGTACCCGTCATGCACTGACCCTGGGAACTTGGCATTTACATGGGAGATGTACTGGTCAGCCAAACAGACCACCTGGACATTCATGGAATGATAACTTTTTCGGTTCCTGTACACCTGTTCATTGTCTTTTGGGGGGACCAAAGCCACATGGGTACCATCAATGGCACCAATGATATTGGGAATGTGTCCAAGGGCATAAAAATCACCCTTCACTGTAGGGAAGTCACCCACCTCAGGGAAAATGATGTAGCTCCGCATGTATTTCATCAGGGCAGACAACACTCTGGACAACACCCTTGAAAACATAGGCTGAGACATCCCAGATGAAATGGCCACTGTAGTTTGAAATGATCCACTAGCCAAAAAATGGAGTACTGACAGCACCTGCACTAGAGGCGGAATCCCTGTGGGTTGGCGGATGGGTGACATCAGGTCTGGCTCCAGCTGGGCACACAGTTCCTGTATAGTGGCACTGTTGAGTCTGTAGGTGAGTATGACATGTCGTTCTTCCATTGTCGACAGGTCCACCAGCGGTCTGTACACGGGAACATTCCTCCGTCTCCTCGCAAGTCCCAGCGGATGGTGCCTAGGAAGGACAACATGGAGCACAGAGTCAATCAACCCACAGGTAAGTTCCCACAGCCTGCACAGTACACGAATCTCTCTGGATTGAATAGCTTGTATGAGTGTCGATGCAAGGCCTAGCCATGTGTGAGCCATGTGTGACGCAGTAGGAATTAAGCCATGTGGGCCCTTGAAATGGCGGCTGCCTGACCTGTGAAGTGTGACAATGTGAAGTGAGGTCATTGCGCTGGCGTGGCACACCGTGGCGGTAGGCGGTCGAAGACCGCAGCGCAAAGCAGCATTGGTTAACATTGAACCCTATGGGTGTCAGGAGCCAATGACGATGTGCGCCGGCCATTTTCTCTCTGCTTAATCACACAAGACCTGACCATCCACAGGAGAGGACCTATACTGCAAGTGCTGCTGTGACCTCGGTCTGGAAGTGACAATGGCTGCTGCGACTGGGGAAAGGGCCCCCGCCTTCAGTTCCGAAGAGTTGGAGAAGCTCGTGGAGGGGGTCCTCCCCCAGTATGCGCTACTCTACGGTCCTCCAGACCAACAGGTGAGTACACGGGGGCCAATGCATAGTGGGCAATGCCTGTGATGAGTGGGGTGGATGTACGATGGAGGGGAGCGAATTACGAATGCATGGCACGACAGATGAGAGCATGTGCCACCTGGCAAGTTTGGGGAGGGGGGGCCACTCACATCGAGCATGCAGAAAAGTGATGATGTTTCTTTTCCCCCCCTGTACATGTCACATAGATCAGCGCCCATCAAAAGATCGATATTTGGCGTGCCATCGCCAAGGACGTCCGGGCCCTGGGGGTCCACAACAGACGGGGCACCCACTGCCGCAAGAGGTGGGAGGACATCCACCGCGGGAGCAGGAAGACCGCCGAGGCTCTGCTGGGGATGGCCTCCCAACCTAGGAGGGGTGCCAGTCGTACCTTGACCCCCCTGATGTCCCGGATCCTGGCGGTGGCCTACCCCGATTTAGATGGGCGCTTGAGGACATCACAGCAGACACAAGGGGGTGAGTACCAGCACATTCAGCTAAATTTGCGCGCAGTGGAGGTGCCTGGGTGGGGGAGGAGGGCTGTGGGTATCCCTAGGCCAGGGCGATTTCTGTAGGCTAGGCCCCTCCGTGAGGTATGGTCCTGTGCCCCCGCCCCCCACCTCTGTAGGGTGCCTAATAACGCTATTCATGGACCTGTGTATTCTGTGTGGGCAGTTGTCGCCCATAGGCTTGTAGGGCATGTCCCAGGGAATGAGTAGTGTACCCCAAGTGCGCAGCGTAGTGCAGGGGGCTTCTGTGTCTGTCCTCTCCGCCAACGGTGTCCCCAATGCATGCACTCAACTTGTCTTTATTTCTCCATCCCCCCCCCATTTTCTTTGTTTTTCGGTGAATGTGTGCATTAGCATCATCAGGCGGAGGAGAAGTGGCATCGGCGCAAGAGGGAGCTGCATCTCACATGGCCCCGGAGGGCCATGCAACGGACTCCGACATGACCAGTGAGACGGAGGGCGAGGGGGGCTCCACCACGGGGACCCGTGCAGACGCCAGTGACACCGACACGTCCTCGGATGGGAGCTCCCTTGCGGTGGCGGCAACATCCGTGCCCACCGATACTACAGGTACAGCCGCCACCCAGCGCACCAGCTCCGCCCTCCCAGCAGCCCCTCGGCCTTCGGCCCGTGCCCGCACAGCCAGGAAGGCGGCCATCTCCTTCGCCCCAGGCACCTCAGGCCCTGCCCCAGTCACCCCTGCTGCCCTCAGTGAGGAGGTCATTGACCTCCTGAGGACCATCATTGTTGGGCAGTCTACCCTTTTGAATGCCATCCAGGGTGTGGAGAGGGAGGTGCATCAAAGCAATGCATACCTAGAGGGCCTTCATTCGGGTCAGGCTGCCCATCAGCGATCGTTCAACGCTCTGGCCTCAGCACTGACGGCAGCGATTGTCCCTGTCTCCAGCCTCCCTCTTCTAACTCCCTCCACCCAGTCCCACTCCCCTGTTCCTCTGCCTATCCCATCCACACCTACAGACCAGCCTGCACACACCTCAACACCCAAGGGAAGCTCATCCAGACATAAGCACCACAGAACACACAAGCATTCACACAAGCAACATACAGATGCAGACATGCCAACAGCCACTACCTCCTCTGTGTCCCCCACCTCCTCGTCTCCCTCCTCCCTCCCTGTGACGTCTACACTCACACCTGCATGCACACCACCATCAGCCAGTACACCCATCACCAGCACACCCTCCACACCAGTCCGCACACGTGCAGTCACCACCCCCACTGCCTTGTACACGTCCCCTGTGTCCTCTCCCAGTGTGTCTGTCACCCCGCTTCCAAACCACACAAACGCAGGCAGGCACCCAACCAACAGCCATCCACCTCACGTCAGCCTCCAGCCCAAGCACCTGCACCCAAAGACACCAGACTTGACTCTCCTACAACCACATCCTCTTCCTCCACTCCCATACCCACTCCAGCTACCCTTCCCATGGCTCCTAAAAAACTAATCCTCTATAAACTGGACCTCTTTTCCTCACCTGACCCACCCCCTCCATCTCGTAAGAGTTCCAAAAACACCTCAGCCACCACCAGCCCAGCAACTCCCAAGAACGTCGTGGCTGATTTTTGGAGTCTGCCCTTTCTTTGTGCAGGGACATCGGCCAGCAGCAAAGGCACAGCCAGCCCCCCCGGGAAGAGGAGCAAAAAACTGAAGGGCAGGCGCGACAGGCCTGATACGCCTGCCCCCAAGGAGGGTAGCCTTGCACCGTCACCTGCCACATCGGGTAAGGGAGCCAAGGGCCACGGAGAGTCTGCCAAGGAGGGCAAGGGCAGCAAAGCGCAAAAGGCAGGGAGCAGCCGACCTGGCCATGAGGGCCCCACCAGCCCCATTCCGGGGGTATCGGAGGAGACCCAGGGCCCCAGGACTCCATCACAGGAGGGCCCTGCAACGGAAAGGTCCGATGCTGACTGAGCAGGAAGTATTGGCCAGGTGTGGTTCACTCGAAACACAAGACAGGCACCGCTGAACAGGGCCCCGCCTAGACAGGCACCGCTGAACAGGGCCCCGCCGTGAGGAGCACCGCTGAACAGGGCCCCGCCGTGAGGAGCACCGCTGAACAGGGCCCCGTCGTGAAGGGCACCGCTGAACAGGGCCCCGCCGTGAGAAGCACCTCTGAACAGGGCCCCACCGTGAGAAGCACCGCTGAACAGGGCCCCGCCGTGAGAAGCACCGCTGAACAGGGCCCCGCCGTGAAGGGCACCGCTGAACAGGGCCCCGCCGTGAGAAGCACCGCTGAACAGGGCCCCGCCGTGAGGAGCACCGCTGAACAGGGCCCCGCCGTGAAGGGCACCGCTGAACAGGGCCCGCCGTGAGAAGCACCGCTGAACAGGGCCCCGCCGTGAGGAGCACCGCTGAACAGGGCCCCGCCGTGAGAAGCACCGCTGAACAGGGCCCCATCGTGAGGAGCACCGCTGAACAGGGCCCCGCCGTGAGGAGCACCGCTGAACAGGGCCCCGCCGTGAAGGGCACCGCTGAACAGGGACCCGCCGTGAGAAGCACCGCTGAACAGGGCCCCGCCCTGAGGAGCACCGCTGAACAGGGCCCCGCCGTGAAGGGCACCGCTGAACAGGGCCCCGCCGTGAGAAGCACCGCTGAACAGGGCCCCGCCGTGAGAAGCACCGCTGAACAGGGCCCCGCCAAGACAGGCACCGCTGAACAGGGCCCCGCCGTGAGAAGCACCGCTGAACAGGGCCCCGCCAAGACAGGCACCGCTGAACAGGGCCCTCCTGTCAAGCACCGCTCCGCTGGGCCCTCCTGTCAAGCACCACTCCGCTGGGCCCTCCTGTCAAGCACCGCTCCGCTGGGCCCTCCTGTCAAGCACCGCTCCGCTGGGCCCTCATCTCAAGCACCGCTCCGCTGGGCCCTCCTGTCAAGCACCGCTCCGCTGGGCCCTCATCTCAAGCACCGCTCCGCTGGGCCCTCATCTCAAGCACCGTTCCGCTGGGCCCTCCTGTCAAGCACCGCTCCGCTGGGCCCTCCTGTCAAGCACCGCTCCGCTGGGCCCTCCTGTCAAGCACCGCTGGCCCATTGGCAGGCCCGGTTCTGTGTCGGGCAGGGCTTCACGAGGCACTCTGCCCACCATGCCTCCTCCATGACCAGTGGACTCTGTAATCCACCTGATAGACTGTAGCTTTGCACCCCCCAGGATGGCACAGTGGGCAATCCACCCACTGTAGAGACTTGAGAGACTGTGGCTTTGCACTCCCCAGGATGGCACAGTGGGCATGGAGGCCCTTCGTGGATCTGGCGTCGTGGACTCATGTGGCTGAGGTGCCCCTCCTTCCCTTCCCCCTGAGGTGCCAGTATTTTATTTTTGTGATGCCCCAGCAGTGTTCTCTCCAATGGACTCGATCTCGTGTGTGGGCTTTGCCCATGTGTTGCTGCACATTGGCCCACGGAAATTTGGACTTTGCAAAACTGCGCCGGACTTTTGCTACTTGTATATATAGTTCTAGATGTGTATTAATTCTTTATATATTGGTAAGTTCGCTATACTTAATTATTGATATAATATAGTTCTATTTTTACAATCATTGCCTTTTGTCTTTGCATTTTTGTTTTGGGGGTTCGGGGGTGTCACTCTGACTTTTCAATCTGCATTGGTGTGTAGGTATTTCGGTGGGGGTGAGGGTGGGGGTGGGTGTGTGGCGTATGTGTGTGCCCGTAACCTTTCCTCCTCCCCCCTCCCCTGTGTCGTAGGTGCAGTACTCACCGTTGTCGTCTGCGGCGACGTTCGTGATCCTGGAAGAAGAGCAGGAAGGCAATGGCTGGGAGGATGTGGAGTTCCGGTTCCATGCTGTCCCGATTCCGCTTGGAGTGTGTCGAGGTGAGCGTTTTCCATTGGAAATGTCTGTTTCCGCCGTGTTTTTATCGGCGGGGCTCCCGCCCCGGAAAAGGTGGCGGATTGGTGAGTTGTGATAGGGTGGGCGGTACATTGTCTGCCGCCTGGCTGTTGGCGGTGACCGCCGCGCTGTTTGTTTGTGCCGCCGTGGCGGTCGGAGTGTTAAAGCGGCGGCCTGTGTTGGCGGTTCCCGCCAGGGTCAGAATTCCATTTTTTGGACCGCCAGCCTGTTGGCGGGTTGGCCGCCGCTTTAACACTGACCGCCAGGGTCAGAATGACCCCCTTTATGTGGTGATGCGCAAAGGATAAATATTTTCTTAAACTCGATTTCCACGCATTATTGTTTGTGCACAATATAGTTTTATCAGTAAAAGTGCATGTCAGTGCAAATGTTTTGCCATTTCAATGGTAAAAGTGCTTTCTGCAAATGACAATGTACTACCACACCGTGGTTTGGTAATATATTTGCAACAATGTGCTCCAAAATGCACTACTGGCAACATCCCACTCTCCAGCTGAAATAGCGTGGCTCACTTGCTATACTCGTGCTTCGAATGAAGTTGGGATTTTTCACAATCGCTATGACTTTGGTGATGTAACATTGATGCCAGCACCCCCACTCTGAAAATTGTTCCTGCATCACTGAGCAACAATGTCTCCGTAGTGTTTTGTATGCAAATAGCTGAATGTTTTTGCTTAGGATTCTTGCTTAGAATTCTAAACTGGAGGACACAGTAGTTACTCCCAGGAAGTTAATGGAGCGGGAATTCGGAACCGTACAGAAGAACAGAATAACACTACTTCTACACTTTATTAGTCTTTGCTGTGATCAGTACAAATTTGATGGTGACGAGAAGACATGGCAGGCAACAGTAAAACTTGAAAGATTATTGAAGTGACTACAAGATTATACCTGTATTGTTAAGTGTGTACCCAGTTTGAAAAATGTAATTGCTATTATTTTATCCAGGCTGAATATTTTAATTTAAGAAAACGATGAAGGATCATGGAATTAATGCTGCATCGCTAATATATTTTATGGCATGGATTATGTAACAGGAATGAAAGAATGTAAGCAAAGGTATAAACGTGATGTAGGTATATTTTTTTGTTTATTTGAAAGGTTTAGGGCCATATTTTTGGGCCCCAAGCACCACCTTGCACCACATTAACGTCATTGTTTTTGACATTAATATGGTCCAACGAGGCTGAAATCCCGCACCTTATTTACAGGGTGGCTCAGTGCATTTACTGCGCCACCCTGTAACCCTTTGTGCTACATTATGCCTGCGCCCGGCATAATGTATGCAAAGGGGCTGTTCTCCTGTTAGAGGAGCCGGAAAAATGGCATAAGGAAATCTATGAGATTTCTTTGCGCTATTTTTTATGGCACTTTAAATGCCTGCTCAAGAGCAGGCGTTAAAAGGGGCCTTCCGTTCTTTAGAATTGGGCCCTATGTATTCTGCAGGAGTAGTGCCAATATTTTGGCACTACTCCTGCAGAGTACTTCAATAGCGTCATGGATTTTTTAATATGGCGCACACAAGGTGGCAGTAGGGGGGTGCTAAGGGGCGCAGGGAATGTGGCGCTGCTCTCAGTGCAGCGCCACTTTCCATAAATCTGCCCCTTAGTGCTTTTGAGTGATAATGGAGTTCAAACAAAATCAGGCAAGATTGAGGAATATCTGTGCAAATTTGAAAGTGAATATAGTTTGACATCATTATAGCATCCTAGCTGTAATGGGCTCATCAAAAGGTTTAATCGAGCACCCAATTTGACTATGGAGCAGTGAATGGCAAATTAAATTGGAATATAAAGGTGAAAAAATGCAGTGGTGATATTGGATGACAAGGCTGTTTTCAGTTCATTTGAGATCATTAAAGGAAGGTACCAGTATCAAAGGAAGCAACTGGTTAGATGTGTGCAGCAATCATAGTAAAGTGGTCTTCCTTTGATATGGAAAAAACACAGGAGGCATATTTATTAACATTTCATGCAATGCAGTGAGCAAAGTTGCTGTGCTGCTTTGTGTGAAAGGAAAACAGCAGAAATGCACCATATCTGCTAAGATATTGCATATTTCTGCTGTCTTCTAGTGCTGGCACATTGTGTGCTGCCTTTGTGCCAACACAGACACCCTTGAACCATTGTGCAATGGTGTCTGCATTACAGGCAGGATTGTTTTTGTACAGGAAGGGATAGCTTCCCGCACAAAACAACCTTTTGTAGCAATTAACTCCTTCTAATTGCGCTGCAGACAGTTCATATCCTTAGCAAGGTGGTCCTTACTGATGCATCTAAAACGAGAGAGATATTTATCTTTGGTGGATTCTGTACTTCTTACCATCACCCTCCTTCCACTTACTCGTGCATGCATTCAAAACCTTGCAAAAAGAAGCATTCTCCTTCTCCTTAATGTTAGAAGTCATTCTAGCTGCCTTAGTACACCTTCTAGAAAGTTCACTTTTCTTCACCATTGCTACTATGTCCTTGTTGACGCAGGTATGCTAATTAAAAATTATTAATTAATGTTTATGTATTTTGATTAACGAAAAGCTCGTAGAGAAATTAATCGTAGAGAAATTAATGTGCACGTTTGAAAATGTGCCCACAGAGAATGGCAGCCACTTATACAAAAATTGTACTAAAATTACTAAAAATGTGTGAAATAATGAAAATGTGTAAGAATAATGTAGTAATATGTCATATTGAGATGTATAACCTATGTTTTGCATTAATTTATAGAATTAACTTAGCTGAAATCGTGGCCTACTTGCCAGGCCTCATACAGAAGCAGAATTAATAACCGTGAATTGTAGAAGTTGCTGGAGTCTATAACCCAACGTGAACTGTGTTGCTAAACTAGAATTTTCTGCAATGTACCAACGGATAGGAGATGATGAAGTCAATTGGATAAAATTATGTGTAGCGTAGGCTAAATGTACTTTCCCAGGACTTGAACAATGAGAGCACTGACTGAAGAGGAACATGCTACATTTTCGATACCTGAACGGCCGGATGATGAAGACATCGTACAGTGGACCAATCTGTGAACTGAGAAAGAAGAAATATTAGAGCTCATAGATTGGTAAAATTAAAATTATAGGTTAGAGTCATATCTACTGATTGACTGACCAATTAGGAATTAGGGGGATGGACTGAAAAACTCTAATAAAGTCATGACAAGGGGCTAAAACTTCAGATGCGAGGGCAGATGCTGATGACGTCAAGAGACGCAGTTCGAGATTCTGTCGTTGGGCTCATGCTCTTGAGAGCCTGATGTGTTGCTGATCTATTGATGACCTGAAGACGAAGGCTGACTTTGTTGCTGATCCGTTCTGTCGATGGGTAGCTATGACAATGTGACTGATTAACTTTGTGCCTTTTCTCCTAGGTACCAACTGCACTGTTTTAAAGTTTTCCTTCTAGCTAGATGTTTTCCAAATTCATGTTTTCCAAATTGTTTTCTCATCAAGTCCCACATGCTGATACTAATCTGGGTTAGGTAGGTTTCTATGGGTGACGTTGACAGTGACAAATGATTGACGGACAGATTGCTGAACTCTGCTATTAATGTCGTTATATCCATTTTGTTGGCTTATGCTGAAGCTTTTGATCATATGTTTTCTCAAGTTCTGATTAGATTGTGTTATTGGTGGTCACTAATAAATTAATTCTGGGCTGATTAAATAAAGTTTGAATTAACCGGAAGCATTAGAATTGTACTCAATAGGGAAATAGAATGTGTTAAATGCTTTATTGAGTTGTGGTTATTCATGAATGTTGGTTATAAATGATTATTGACTAGTGATTCTCTTAGTGGTTACTGATTGATTACATTGATTATTGATGCCACTGGTACCTACGTGATTAGGATACTCCATGCGATCCAAAAGGTTCATCGGCCTACACGCGTCCCCTTGTAAGTTTACTTATTAAGGACCAGGCGCGTCAAGAGTTTTGGTAGCAGCTTGATGGTTAGTTTCCTTGGAGAGCTAGTTATTTGGTGACTGATGGTTCTGGTGGTAGTTTAAGTTATGGTTAGTTGTTCATTTTTATTAGGTTTTAATTTAGTTTTTCTGAAATGGCCATTGTAGCAAAGATGATGTTCCCTTAAGCCCAGAAATGATTTTCCCAGATCCTGCTAGTAAAGATGGGTATGTTCTCGGCATTCTTGTGATAGAATGAAAGTGGTAGGTTGCGCTTGCAAAGGCTTAAGCAAATCGCAGGTGAATTGTGACATATAAGAGGTAAAGTAGGGAGTTTGCATACTCCAGTTGAAGTTTAGTAGGTGTGTGCGTACTCCGCAGTATGAGAGTAGGAAAGTCATCGAACTTCATATGTGTGTGGCGCTTTGTGCTCAAAAATTGTCCATGTGATTGTTGATGATATACGGACCCTGCATGGTCTAAGACTATGGAGTATATTGACAAGTGTAAGAGACACTTGGTTATATGTCGTAATCTGTCTGGTTTAGTAGGTTGATCGGGCGTGGTCAACAAGTTGGTGTGTAAGTTAAGCAAGTAAAAGAAAACATTTTCGACTGAGATTTGGCAAGTCCTATGTGCACCAGGACAGACCCATTGATCAGTTGGGAGTAAAACTGGCGGGTCAAATTTTGCTTGTGAATGTGGGAGACTAAGAAAGAGGAATAGCTGTATGAGCGAAAGTGCCATCAGTGAAAATCCATAAGGCCTCTGAAGCGATTGTGTACCTTCCTATAGTAAACCAGCAGGTCTGTTTTGGTTATTGGTTTTTGAATTAGTGCTCACAATATTTTGCATTAGTTCCGTGTGAGTTGAAGTTTAGGAGGACAAGCCGCAAGACTTTGTCAGCCGCAGTGTGTGAGTGTGACGTCAGAGTGTGCCGCGCTGGGATAGGTTGGTTAGAGAAAAGAGTCACAAGTGGATTGGCAGCCGTCGGTAAGAGACAATTGGTTGAGCAAACAGGTGAAAGGAATCTTGGCAGTAAAAGTCATTTCCTTATTAAATCGAATACACAAAAGATAGCAAAGATGAGGTTTTTCAAAGCGTTCAGAAGTGCCATGAAGGGTGATTTTTACATTAAAGCGACAGTTGGGGAGCCTACCCCACCGGAAAATTCTCCGGCATATATTGTGATGGAGGAGCGAGGTGTTGCACCATGCCTTTGGTTAAAACAGTGGTGCAAACTGACAGAGAAACAGGGAGCTTTAGCGTTTCCAGAGCATGGAACATTTAATTTGAGAATTTTGGATCAGTTGCTAATGACATTATATGAGATGAAGCCACTCCCAAGACCAGCACAGTTTGAGGCTTTAGTGGTTTGGATGCTTGTAGCCAGACAGCAGCAAGAGATAAAATTCCAAAGAAGAATAAGAAAGGTAGAAAGGTCCTTGGCAGAGGCAAGATAGGTTTGGGAACAGAAAAAATAGAGAACGGAGATGTTGCAGGGTGTTAAGTTGTTTCCTGCTATCACAGAGGAAGATGCATCAGAAAAGGAAGATGCTGACAAGAGTGATAAGAGTTCAGGGAGTAAGAAGAAGAAGAAGACCTACACAGAAGAAGAAGATTCAGGTGTTGAGGATTTTATTACACAATTGTTGAGGGACTGACCTCCGCCATATGCGGCGCATGTAGGGGGTCCGAGTACTAGTCCTGCTCCAACTGTTTCAGCACAAGTGTCGGGGACAGTGGGGCCAGTGCAGACAGATAATGGACAGACACAAGGCGTGGTACAGAGTACTCCTAATGCAGTGACTACTTCGGTGGTCCAAGCGCAGATGACCCACGATTGATACAGAGAATTTATCCAGATGTACCAATTCTTGAGACAACTTCGAACTTAGTGATGCCAATGGAGCAAGTGGTTCCGAGGTCAATGCTAGTTCAGACTGAGCCAACTCCAATGTTGATGCCTCAGCCACAGACACAGGGTTTGCCGAAGTTCACGCCAATGACAGGGACACAGTCATATGTGACACCAGTGATGAATCAGACTATGGGAGTAGCTCTTCCACAAACTGTGAGTGTCAGAGCAGCACCAGATGCAATATCGCTACCGATTACTGTTGGTCCAGCGGTACCTTTGTTTGCGCAAAAGAAATCAATTGCAGGAGATCAGGGTGAAATGTCACAGAGCCTCCTGAGGAGGGGAGTGAGTGATCATGTGCAGGTGGATCTAGACCTTTAATGGATCTTAGTTCACTTGTTGCACTTCCAGATGTGGTAAATGGCCTGAGTGCAAGTCAGAGCTTGAAGCTTTTGACACTGTAGACTCCAAATGCAGTGGTACAACAGGTGCCAATGTTGAATGCAAGTAACATCTCGTTACAAGGATTGACAGCACAGAAACTGAGTGAATGGTTGGATTGTTTGAATACTCCTCGAAATACGTCTAAGAGTGAAGAGCAGATAAATTGTGTAAGATTAGCTACAGAAATAGCTAAGTTAGTTGAGGGAAGGATGGGTGTGAACAGATTGGAATCCTACACCGAAGAAGAGTTGAGGTACTTGTGTCCGAGGATTACAAGGGAAGTGAGCAAGATACATCAGAAATTAGCAGACCTGGCAGATAAACATGACATAGAAATCGAGAAAACAAAGCATTTGTAAAGAAGTTACAGGTTAGATTTTGAGGCAAAGGATTTTGAACACATGAGGTCAGCAGGGATGAAGGCGCACCTACAAGAGTTATTACAGAGTGCTCAGATTTGGGGAGCACTAGAGAAGTGGGAAGGCAGATAGGCAAAGAAGGATAAATGGAAATGAGATTCATAAGAAGGGTCTGAAGGTGTTCAGAAAGAAAAGGATCCAGTAAAGATTTTATCGATGAGGGAAATTCCAGGAGGGCAGTTTGTTCATGTTCCATGGCACATGAGTGATATACTGTCATTCACAAATGATTACCCGAAACTGAGAGAGAAACCGGTTGAGTAGTACCAGCAGACAGATAGATTTGTGAAGCTTTCTAAATGTCTATGGGAAGACTTGAATACTTTATTGGAAATAGTAGTTCCAGCCGATTTGTTGGTTGATTGCAAGACAGCAGTGGATTGGCAGACAAGTGAACCGGAAAGGGATAGAGTTACAGGTGCACCATCACCTGAAGTGATGAAACATTATTATAAGATGATTGAGTTCCTGAAGACGAGAATTTCTCCTAAAATTACTGACTGGCATAGAAGTGACAGAACAGTGCAAGAGGCGAAAGAGTAGACACATACCTATTATGAGAGATTGCTGAAAGAATTCAAAGGGTACAGTGGTAAAGAAGCAATTGAGCTGAAAGACATGTTGCACTTTGTGTTCAGGTTCATGGAAGGATTGAGACCTGAAATAGGGCAGATGATTAAGAGTCATTTGATTTGCTGGCAAGCAAAGCCGATTGATGAGGTATTGCAGTTTGCAAAATACTGTAGTGATGAAATTGAGTTGAAGCAGAAATGGTTGAAGGAGAAAGCAATGGTGATGCAGAATAAGGCAGCTCAGACAGGAGTTCAAGGAGCTTTAGTGCAAAAGATGCCGCAGCAGCAGGGAATTGTTATGTTCCAACCTCAGATGAGAGGTAGGGGTCCTGCAGTCCACATGACACGTGGTCCGGCTTTGAGTACTGCGGTGGTTCAGAATGATATGCAGGGGATTGAAATAGATGTTACCATATCATCTGTGTGGAAACGTGGAACACTGGAAGCGGGACTGTCCGATGATGATGCAGGAGGGTGTTGTTCAGCAAGGTGGTGATGTCAATACATTTCAAACTGTGAAAGACCCTAGAATGAGAGGACTTAATCTGAATGTTCAGAACCAAGTGCAGCATTTTCAACCCATGCAGCAGGTGCAAGTGCCACATGCATAAGTGACACATTTGCAACCAAGGCAGCAACCAAGGCAGCAGTAGGTTCCCATGGTACCTAGAAGGCAAATGCAGATACATCAAGACCCGATGGAACAGCAACAGATGATGCTTACTCAGCAGGTCAGAGGTCAGAGAGAAGACAGAAGTAATGACACAGTGCACCAATTCCCATTACGTAGTGAGAATGAAATAAACGATGAATGGATGAGTATTAGTTCAGAAGAAAAGCTATGTATACTTGCAGCATCCTTAGAAGTAGATCAGAGAGGACCTTTTGTGAAGGGAAGGGTGCTGGGTAACATAGTCTCATTCTCAGTGGACACAGGAGCTACACACTCTACAGTGAGAAGTGCAGTAGTTCCGAATTTACCTTTTTCAGGCAGAACAGTTCAGGTTGTGGGAGTCGCAAACAGACAATTGACAAAACCGATCACAGATCTAGTACAGGTTGAGACTGGCAACTTCCAGGGACTGCATAAGTTTGTAGTCTGTGACTCAAGTCCAGTATCCCTACTGGGGAGGGACTTATTGTGTAAGACCAAATTTTCAATTAGTTGTTCGACTGCTGGAACAGAGGTTCAGACTAATAGCGATGATGAGAAACAACAGACATCTGAACCAGCAAACGAAAATGTTAATGAAGAGTACCCATTGATTGAGTTTTTCCCGATGTTTACTGTGAAAGAATTGCATGCAGGTTTACATGGGAACAATGCAGGAAAATGTGTGAGACCTGACAGGTAAAGAAGTGGGTTTAATCAAGGGAGTGAAACCGATTAAGATCACTTTGAAGCGAATGTAGTGTTTCCGCAGCTTCCACACTATAACATGGCACAAGATGTCCTGATGAAAGTAGCACAAATAATTGGAGATTTCTTGAAACGGGGGGTCTTGAAAGAAGTGCTGAGCAGTCCATGGAATTCACCAATAATGGGCTTAAAGAAGCTGTGTGAGAAATTACGCATTGTGTAGGACTTGCGAAAAGTGAACGACATGGTGGTCAAGTGTTGTCCTGTAGTACCAAATCCAGCAGTGATACTGTTTCAGATTCCATGCGATGCAGAGTGGTTCACAGTGGTTGATTTGTCACAAGCTTTCTTTTCTGTGCCTCTTCATGAGGATAGTCAGTTCCTTTTTAGTTTCAAATTCCTAGACAGAGTCTACAGCTGGTGCAGACTTCCACAAGGGTATACGGAGTCGCTGTCTCTGTTCAATCAGATTCTGAAAAATAATTTGGAGTCATTGGAACTACCATACCAATCAACTCTAGTGCAGTACATTGATGATTTGCTGGTTGCATCCAGGACAAGGGACGTGTGTAAGTATGACTCGATTGCCCTGTTGAATCATTTGGGAAAGTTTGGACATAAGGTGCCACCTTTGAAATTGCAGTACTGTCAGAATTCAATGAAATACTTGGGACACCAGATTGAGAACGGGTCAAGGAGAATCCCCAGAGAAAGGATTGCAATGATCCTGCAGAGAAGTCCTCCGACTTCACAGAGAGATGTCAGAATGGTTGTGGGAATGGTAGGTTATTGTCGACAGTGGATTTCAAATTTTGCTGAGATTGCCAAACTATTGCAGCAACTGACACATAAGGAAGTTACTGACACCATTACACTAGATGAGGATCAGATGAAAGCATTCACTGAGTTGAGAGAGAGTTTGTGCAGAGCTCCAGCGTTGGGAATGCCTGATTACACAAAGCCATTCACATTGTTTTGTCATGAACGTGATGCTTGTTCTTTGTCTGTTTTGACACAGGTCCGTGGAGGTGCTTATCGGCCAGTAGCCTATTTTTCAGCTACCTTGGACCCAGTCGCAGCAGCTTTACCAGGTTGTCTGCGCGCAGTTTCTGCAGTTGGTCAAAGTCTTTCTCAATGTGAGGGAGTAGTGATGGGATACCCTTTGACGGTAATGGTACCACACTCTGTTGAGATTTTACTGACAAGTACGAAAACGCAGTATTTGACTGGTGCTGGACTGACAAGGTATGAGGCAAGCAAATTAGGTGCTCCAAACGTAACATTGAAAAGATGTACAGTGTTGAACCCAGCAACATTACTTCCGAGTGATACTGTTGAAATCGAAAAAGAGAAAGACATCGAGCATGATTGTCTTGAGGTAACTGAACTGTGTACAAACTCTAGGCCTGATATCAGAGATACCCGATTGGAAGAAAATGATCAAATTGTCTTTGTTGATGGCTCATGTCTTAGAGCTGGTACAGGGACATTGAGAGCAGGATATGCTGTATGCACAATCACAGATACATTGTAGACTTCCTGTCTTTGAGGTGTATATTCT
Organism: Pleurodeles waltl; assembly: GCF_031143425.1. NCBI lineage: Eukaryota > Metazoa > Chordata > Amphibia > Caudata > Salamandridae > Pleurodeles > Pleurodeles waltl. Next base: position 412,669,264 of record NC_090443.1, on the reverse strand, counting down.
GCACAAGTAGCAGAATTGGTAGCTCTTACTAGAGTATGCCATGTTTCTGCAAGATTGAGAGTCACAGTCTATACTGACAGCCAATATGGATTTGGAATTGTTCATGATTTTGGTCAATTGTGGTCGCAAAGAGGTTTTCTGACTTCTACTAGTACACCAATAAGAAATGGTGGCAAGATAAAGGAATTGTTGTATGCAATACAGTTACCTGAAGAAATTGCTGTGGTAAAATGTAGTGCACATCAAAAGGCCCAAGATTACATCTCAACGGGAAATGGATATGCGGATGAAGTCGCAAGGTTTTGCGCATTGAACTGTATATTGTTCAAAGGCAAGTGGGAATTAATGACAGAGAAGTCAATACATGTACACGTTTTGCATTAAAAGTGATCGATACTTTGGAAGAGTTGAAAACATTGCAGAGTAATGTTGACAAGAAAGAGATATACGTGTGTATAAAGACTTGATGAGATTTGGGTTTATGAGGTAGGTCAGATGGCCCTGCCCAATAGTTTATTGTCTCAAATGACCAGGTAATATCACGGACAGGCCCATATTGGGAAGGATGCCATGGTTAGATTGTTCAAGATTGACTGGTTTAACCCTAAATTCAGGCAGGCAGCAGAGGCAGTGTGTCATCGCTGTATAGTTTGTCAGCAACTAAACGTGGGAAAAGGGACAGTGGTGAATCTGAGCCATATTGGAAGAGCAGGAGGTCCATTCAGCAGAATGCAACGGGATTTCATTGAAATGCCTGTGTGTGGAGGCTTGAAGTACGTGTTGGTGATCGTGTGTGTCTTTAGTCACTGGATTGAAGCATACCCTACAAGAAGAAATGACAGTCTCACAGTAGCAAAGCTGTTGCTTAGGGAGTTGATACCACGTTTCGGGTTTCCCATCTCTTTAGAATCAGACAGGGGAACTCACTTCAATAACGAGGTTATTAAACTCTTATGTGCAGCGCTAAACATTGAGCAAAAGTTGCATTGTAGCTATCGCCCTGAAACATCAGGACTGGTGGAACAGATGAATGGTACTTTGAAATCAAGAATTGCAAAGATATGTGCCGCTACAAATCTGAAATGGCCAGATGCATTGCCTTTGGTGTTGATATCGATGAGAAACACACCTGCAGGAAGACATGGTTGTTGCCCAATGAGATTCTCATGGGCAGAGCAATGAGGTTACCAGCAGTTCCAGCCAATGCACTTGTAAACATTACAGATGATATGGGGGGTCATTCTAACCCTGGCGGTCCAAGACCACCAGGGCTAAAATGACGGGGGCTCCGCCAACAGGCTGGCGGTGCCCCGCTGGGCATTCTGACCATGGCGGTTCGGCCGCGGTCAGAAGTGGAAAACCGGCGGTCTCCCGCCGGTTTTCCGCTGCCCAAATGAATCCTCCATGGCGGCGCAGCAAGCTGCGCCGCCATGGAGGAGCCTGACACCCCATACCGCCATCCTGTTCCTGGCGGTTCTCCCGCCAGGAACAGGATGGCGGTATGGGGTGTCGCGGGGCCCCTGGGGGCCCCTGCAGTGCCCATGCCAATGGCATGGGCACTGCAGGGGCCCCCGTAAGAGGGCCCCAAAAAGAATTTCAGTGTCTGCTTTGCAGACACTGAAATTCGCGACGGGTGCAACTGCACCCGTCGCACCTTCCCACTCCGCCGGCTCAATTCTGAGCCGGCGTCCTCGTGGGAAGGGTGTTTTGCACTGGGCTGGCGGGTGGCCTTTTGGCGGTCGCCCGCCAGCCCAGTGCAAAACCCAAAATACCCTCAGCGGTCTTTCGACCGCGGAGCGGTATTTTGGAGGGGGAACTCTGGCGGGCGGCCTCCGCCGCCCGCCAGGGTGAGAATCACCCCCATGGTGTTGGACTACTGCAAGGATCTGGCTGATGTGGTTTGCTCTTTCTCTCAGCAGATGCAGGCAACCACCCTGCCACCCATCCACAATCCAGGTCACAATCTGAGAGCCAGATACTGGGTCGTTGTCAGAAAGCATGTTCGCAAGACTTGTTTGGAGCCGTGTTGGAGGGGTCCTTACCAGGTGGTGTTAATAACTAAGACAGCTGTGAAGTGTGCAGGACTCCCGAACTGGATACATGCGAGTCATACAAAGAGAGTGGAATGTCCACCAGATCATGAAGAACCATTGTTAAGAGCACCAACAACATGGAAACAGGTTGCTGCACCTCAGCCAGACAAAGAGCCAATAGAGCCTGAAGTTGAACCAGAGCTCGTGGAAGATGGTTCCATTACCCCTGCAAGAGATAAAATTGAAGAATTACAGGAGGGTGTGCAAGAACCAATCACAACGGATACAGCAGGGGAGCCTTGCTCAGTAGAGATTCTCCCAGAAGCAGACAGTGCTGAAAAACAGACAGACCAAGTGCCAGACCAAGAGAGGGAAAGAGTTGAGATGAATCAAAGTCAAAGGGATCTGACTCCTCTGAAACCCGTTGCAGGTCCATCAAGAGAAAACACCATAGAGAAAGAAAAGGAGACAAGTCCAATCCTGAGAAGAATATTGACAGAAGGAACAGGAAAAGGAGATAATTGGCCTGAATCGCAGACTGAGAAGAAAAAGGAACTGGTCATAAATGAAACAATAGAGGAAGAAGTTGATACTACAAGAAAGGAAGAATTGAGTGAAGGAGAACTAAGCGGTGATCGAAGGTTGAAAAGAAAGAGAATAGCAAGTCGACATTACGCAGGTTCTGAATGGGAATATGCACCTACCACTGAATGGCAACATGAGTTTATGTCCTTTTGTTTTGATAGAGAAGTTCCAAGTCAGTATTTTGATGCAACCTGAAGGTGATCAAGAAACTGAATTGTTGAGCTAATCTGAAAAACTTGAGAAAGAGACTGTTAGAAATAAAACTGAAAAAGACATTGATAACCTGATTTGACACTGAAAACCGGATGTGACAAGCTGCTAATTGATTATGGCAAGGGCAAAGGGGTTCCTGAATGTGAAATTGAACTGTGAAAAAATAATTTTTCCTTCATTTTTGATTGTTACTGCACTTTATATAAGAGTTACTTCTGCTTTCTGATTCTTTACAGATCATGGCTGAACTAAATAATCAAGATCAAAATATTAGGCACTGTAGTTACATGAGTATTGGGTTGGCAGTTATGCGTGGAATAATGTTTATAATAATGATTGTGGGAGTGTCTGTTCATGATATGAAAAAAGCTACTATTACTTCTGCAACTGAAACTACTACACTAACACCTTTAGAGAGGTTTAAGTTAGATGAGAAATATTTGCACGACTATACTAATGATCAAGGAGAGTTTTCTTCTAATGTTTTCTATTGCTTGTTGAGTGAGTACAGTATGTTGACACAATGGATGCGAGGAATTGCTTTGTGTATATGCAAATTCCTTCATCAGTAGAAGAAGGGGTTACGTACCATAGTCTTCCTTTAACATATGGAATAAGCTGTAGTTTGCTACTAACAAGGTTTTATAATCAAGAGTACATACAGTATTTTTATTCGAACTATGACGTAGTGTTTTCATTTGTTCCTATTATTAGATATCTAATTAAAATAGCTAAAGAGCATGATGTAGTACTAGTTAGAGGATTATTTGAGCATACACTAACACTTGGAACCGCATACGCGCAGAAGAATAATTTGACATGCTTGCTTACACTTTTGGAAAAGAGCTTTATAGGGCATACTGATGACAGGAGAAAGGCATTGAAAGAAAAATTAGAAAAGGGGTTAGATAAAAGAACCTAGAAGAATCATTATGCTTACACTGCTATTAAAATGCAAGGGAAATTAGCATTAGATGCATTACACATAGGGAAGCTTTATATATATATATAGGCCAAAATTGCGCACTGACACTTTACTTGCGGGCATGAGTGAATGTAGGCATGTGCTTTTGTTTCAGGGTAAATCGACTTTTATGCTGAATGGTCAGGACCCTGCGATTCCTGGAATCTATTATATTTGTGTACTTAATGCTTATTACCGTCTTCCAAGAGGATGGTATGGGACATGTTATTTGGGGATAGTTTTCCCTAAAATTTACCAGATAGATGACTTAAAAAAGTTTCCGAAATTGACTGAATTATATCATAAACGACAGAGGAGGGAAACCTCTTCTGCAATTGTAGGAGATATCTTCGGTGCAGCGATTCCTTCAGTGGGAGTCATTTTAGATTAGATTAAGATACAAAAGTTGTCTACTATTGTGGATAACATGCGGACGGATTTTACAGGGGCAATACTCCTGTTAGATACTGAATTAGCCACGGACAGAGCTATGACGCTTCAAAATAGGCTTGCTTTAGACATTCTTTTAGTGAAAGACTGCAGAGTCTGTAGAATGATTAATGCTAGGCATTGTTGTTCGTATATTCCGAACAATGATAAGGAGATAAGAGACTTACTCACTAATCTAACTAACTCAAGTAAGGATTTAAAAGAATTGTAAGAACCAGGGGCCAGATGTAGGAAAGTCCCAAATTGCGACTTGCAATTTGCGAGTCCCTGCGACTCGCAAATTGCAAGTCGCAATTTGGGATGCAGAAAGGTGTCTCAGACACCTTCTGCAAGTCGCTATGGGGTCGCAAAGACCCACCTCATTAATATTAATGAGGTGGGTTGCAATTTGCGACCCCATAGCGACTCAGGGCCCTCACGGGGATGGAGGCCTGCTGGGAACAGCAGACCTCCATGTCCGTGACTGCTTTTAAATAAAGCAGTTTTTTTTTTTCAAAGTGCAACCCGTTTTCCTTAAAGGAAAACGAGCTGCACTTTGAAAAATAAACCGAAACCTTTTGTTTCGGTATTTTTCAGGGCAGGTAGTGGTCCATTGGACCACTGCCTGCTCTGAAAAATTATTTTTAGGTCCAGTCACAAAGGGGAAGGGGTCCCATGGGGACCCCTTCCCGTTTGCGACTGGGTTACCATCCACTTCACGTGGATGGTAACTGCGAGTCCATTTGCGACCGCTTTCGCGGTCGCAAATGGAATTGCATACCATTGCGACTCGCAAATGGGAAGGGAACACCCCTTCCTATTTGCGACTCGGAAATGCATTTTGCGAGTCGGTGCCGACTCGCAAAATGCATTTCTACATAGCAAAGACGCATTTGCGACTCGCAAACGGCGATTTTCGCCGTTTGCGAGCCGCAAAGTCTTTGCTACATCTGGCCCCAGGTGTTTGGGAAAAGGTTGGAAAAGGATTTGCTTCAGTTGGAAATTGGCTTTGTCAAATTTGGAATGGGGTATTATTAAAAATCATACAAGGAATATTAATTGTGATTGCCTGCATATTAGGGTTATGGGGTTTATGTAAATTATGTCAAAAGATAAAATTGAAAAGATCTAAAAATAATCAGAGGAAGAAAGAACAAAACAGGGAAAGAATTTATGGGGAAGATTTAAGAAGGAGACACAATACAAGTGAAACGGAATTGTGAAATGATGGGGAAAGGAAGGTGTGATTACATATTTAGTCATAAGATAAGAGACTGTTGACACAGATATGCTAATTAAAAATTATTAATTAATGTTTATGTATTTTGATAAACGAAAAGCTCGTAGAGAAATTATTCGTAGAGAAATGAATGTACACATTTGAAAATGTGCCCACGGAGAATGGCAGCCACTAATACGAAAATTGTACTAAAATGACTATAAATGTGTCAAATAATGAAAATGTGTAAGAATAATGTAGTAATATGTCATATTGAGACGTATAACCTATGTTTTGCAATAATTTATAGAATTAACTTAGCTGAAATCGTGGCCTACTTTCCAGGCCTCATACAGAAGCAGAAATAATAACCGTAAATTGTAGAAGTTGCTGGAGTCTATAACCCGACCGTGAACTGTGTTGCTTAGCTAGAATTTTCTACAATGTACCAACGGACAGGAGATGATGAAGTCAATTGGATACATATTATGTGTAGAGTAGGCTAAATGTACTTTCCCAGGACTTGAACAATGAGAGCACTGACTGAAGAGGAACATGCTACATTTTCGATACCTGAAGAGCCGGATGATGAAGGCATCCTACAGTGGGCCAATCCGTGAACTGAGAAAGAAGAAATATTAGAACTCATAGATTTGTAAAATTAATATTATAGGTTAGAGTCATATCTACTGATTGACTGACCAATTAAGAATTAGGGGGATGGACTGAAAAACTCTAATAAAAAGTCATGACAAAGGGCTAAAACTTCAGATGCGAGGGGAGATGCTGATGACGTCAGGAAACGCGGTTCGAGATTCTGTCGTTGGGCTCATGCTCTTGAGAGCCTGATGCGTTGCTGATCTATTGATGACCTGAAGACGAAGACTGACTTTGTTGCTGATCCATTCCGTCGATGGGTAGCTATGACAATGTGACTGATTAACTTTGTGCCTTTTCTCCTAGGTACCAATTCACTGTTTTATAGTTTTCCTTCTAGCTAGACGTTTTCTAAATTCATGTTTTCCAAATTGTTTTCTCATGAAGTCCCACATGCTGATGCTAATCTGGGTTAGGTAGGTTTCTATGGGTGACTTTGATAGTGACAAATGATTGACGGACAGATTGCTGAACTCTGCTATTAATGTCATTATATCCATTTTGTTGGCTTATGCTGAAGCTTTTGATCATATGTTTTCTCAAGTTCTGATTAGATTGTGTTATTGGTGGTCACTAATAAACTAATTCTGGGCTGATTAAATAAAGTTTGAATTAACCGGAAGCAATAGAATTGTACTCAATAGGGAAATAAAATGCGTTAAACGCTTTATTCAGTTGTGGTTATTCATGAATGTTGGTTATAAATTATTTTTGGCTTATGAGTCTCTTAGTGGTTACTGATTGATTACATTGATTATTGATGCCACTGGTACCTACGTGATTAGGATACTCCATGCGATCCAAAAGGTTCATCGGCCTATACGTGTCCCCTTGTAAGTTTACTTATTAAAGACCAGGCGCATCAGCATCCTTAAGAGACAAATCACCACTTACCCACAAGCTATCTCATAAGCTTGAACCATTTGTGTGCATAATAATATGATCACAGATAAATTCATCATGTAGTGCCCCAAACTCACAAGAAATTGCTAGTTTTTAATTGCGGTCACATAGGCGGTCATTCTGACTTTGGCGGGCGGCGGAGGCCGCCCGCCAAAGTCCCGCCATCAGAAGGAAACCCCCTTCCATGAGGATGCCAGCTCAGAATGGAGCCGGCGGAGTGGAAGGGGTGCGACGGGTGCAGTTGCACCCGTCGCGATTTTCAGTGTCTGCTTGGCAGACACTGAAAATCTTGGTGGGGCCCTGTTAGGGGGCCCCTGCAGTGCCCATGCCAGTGGCATGGGCTCTGCAGGGGCCCCCAGGGGCCCCGCGACACCCGTTACCGCCAGCCAGGTTCTGGCGGTCAAAACCGCCAGAACCAGGCTGGCGGTAAGGGGGGTCGGAATCCCCATGGCGGCGCTGCCTGCAGCGCCGCCATGGAGGATTCCCATGGGCAGCGGGAAACCGGCGGGACACTGCCGGTTTCCCGTTTCTGACCGCGCCTGTACCGCCGCGGTCAGAATGCCCATGGGAGCACCGCCAGCCTGTTGGCGGTGCTCCCGCGGTCGTTGGCCCTGGCGGTCCATGACCGCCAGGGTCAGAATGACCCCCATAATCCCTCTGGACCAAGACTGTGAAACAGGATCTTTTTTTTCCTAGTGGCCGAGAATTAATCAGAACCCTCTTCTCCAATGGCCGAAATTTAATTAAGGACAAATTATTTCCATTTTGGCCACTCCATTTGAGGCTCATCTGGGCAAGTTAGAAACAGTAGGGGAGGAGTGAGTGAGACTTTTGAGCATACATGCTAATACTCCAATTATAACCTCCTCACAATTACAGTTGTAACTAAAATATTGAATTTCCCTCCTGGCAGAGAATGTTGTACATAAATTGTAATAATAGCATACATTGGAATTTAGCTGGCTTGGTGTATGACTGATTGAAGTTCTGACCATGAAGCAACTTGCAGGTTTATCTTTACACTCAAATGAGTAGATGTGTGTGTCACTGTTACTAAATCTTGGTGCACACACGTCATTACTACCAATTTTTTAGGAGGCTATATTAGTACTTACAAACAAATGCACAGGAAAATAAATGCAGTGAACAGGTGTGCATGTCACACTTAGAATTGATGGTTGAGAAGTTCCTTACCCTTAAAGTGCTGACATATTGTAATTACTTGATGTGCGGGTCACCGTGAACTTGAGGCCGGTAGGCACACTGTTAATCTATTGCACTGTTGATAAGTTATTTTTATTTGGGTGTGTGCATCACCATAAATATGAGGCTGGTAGACACTCTGCCACCCTGGTATGTGAGTTCCACTTTGTAAGAACGGTGTATGGGAGCCAAGGAGGCAGCACATAAAATGTCACAGCATATGTAGCATGCATTTAGTAGCAGCTGGCAAACGCTGCTATCGACTTGCAAAGATGGCATGGCACAAATCCGTTGCCTGCTCTCCCTAAAAACAAAAAACCCAACAAACAGTACCGTAACAGCCGGTGAATAAAGAAAGCTGATGAATCGCCACTTGGAGTGCCAGGTGGGCACTGGAGGGCACTCTGCTGCTACTGGCTCTCAGATCTCATGCTGAACAGCAGAGAGACTCCCCAATTTCACAGTCGAGCTGTTTTTGCCCAAGACTCTGAGAAATGTGGCAGGAATACGATGGTGGGTGGCTCCACGTCTCGTTGCCAATTTGTAGTTAAGTAATCCATGAAGTAGAGTTGGTTGACCTATAGGTTTATTGGGAGAGCAAACATGGGTGTCCTTTTCAGCCTGGCACGCAACAAACTGTCCAGGGTTCTAGAACACACAACCCTAGAATCCAACGTATCACTATGACAACAACTATGCCCAATACCACACAGACCATCTTGCTTTCTCTCATATTTTCAAAACCTGTCTCTTGCCTCCAATTTAGACACTTAATACTGCCTTACATTCAGACCTTGTTAGAATTAGACACCTGACGCTACCATGTTTCCAGCATGATGATTTACTTGTTGCAGCCTATTGACATTCAGAAATAGAAATTGCCCTACTAAATTCCTGCTGAAAGGCTCCATGTGCGCCCTCAAAGGAGATCCAAATTATTTAATACCTTGACCCTGGTCATTTCTAGCTGTAGTGTGCATATAAGGACCGTATAGGTTCCCTATGAGCACTCTACAGGTTCCCTCAAATGGGCTGTGTACCTTGTTGGAGCTGCCTTCTAGATACTGACTTCAAACACCTCATCATGATATTAAGTAAGAATCCCTGACTACGGTCTGTGGACCTTGATTAACAGCATGATCACTGGCTAGCACCCAATTGAAACTGATTTGATGCTCCCACTACTTGACTAGTCATCAGACAGGCACATGTCTTCATCCCTCAAGGTAATCAAAGATCATGGTGGACAGGAAAATAGGATGTTGGCTGTTTCACTGACCACTAACAGGCCAATATTCAATGGACCTATCAATATTGCTGCACAGGTACCTTGCCCCGTCACATGAAGGGAATGGGGATCAGGGCTTCTACAAGCCTTTTCCAATGCACAAGCTTTGTGAACACACAGATCTTCACATTTGTCTGCAGTAGATCGTCCTGAGGTGTAGTTGAACCTACTGCCTGCCTGCCATCTGGGTTGCACCAGCTGCGGAACAGTCATACATCTCTCACTCATCTTTAGAAGACACAAACAACTTCAAAAGATACCAAGCCTTGGTTCCTTCCTGTCATTATCCATTGTGTTGTCAATTAGCTAACATGAGGTATCCTGTCAGCTCTTGATCATAGAGACAATCTAAAGGCCTACACTGCATTTAGTCACTCAGACAACAGCAGATCCTACAGGGCCGGCTGAGCCTATGGACTCATAAACACCTTGTTCTGGGAATGGTTCTCCTACATTAAGGGAAGCTTGCACCTTGGGGGGACTTTATTCAGCTCAAAAAGGGGGACACCTTGGCTGGCATCTGCACCCAACAAACAAATGCCCCATCCAGAGTGCTAAGAAACAAACAATCCTCTACAGGAAACTGCACACTAACACTGACTAGGAATATTTACAAGCTCTGAAACCATTAACCAGCCAAACCACACCCAGAAGACACTTTAAAATATGGAACCTACAACCTAGTGTGCTGTGAAAGGTACATCTGGGTGGAATGCATGTAAGATATGTATGAATGTGGTCTTTCCACCTTACTCTCTTGTAAACACAAGTTTGCCTAAACACATCCACTCATCTTTAAGCACTCCTTAAAGCAGTGATACTCAACGTATGACCCTGGGCCACAGCGGCCCTCCTGACCCTTATATTTGCGCCCTGTTGAACAGAGAACTGCGGTTTACTTGACAGAACACAAACCTTCATAAAACTGTTAAACTGGAAATCATTTGTTTACACCTTAACTTAAGTAACTGTAAAGAAGGTGCCCTGCACAATTTATCTTCATTTTAAAGACATCTTGCACTAATGATGGAAAACGTTGAGACATTATTTAAAATTCAAAGTGTATTTCATTAACATGCAGAAGTGTTTCACCTTAGTACATCATATTTATTCACTGCATTGACACGCATTTATTAGAATTTATAATTATTCAAACATGAACTTAGAAACCATCATGCCTCCCTGTCATAACTACTGTGCCACTGGTGAACCAAGAGGCAATTCATTTATCAGGGACCCCTCTGTGTGGCCTAGGTTGTTATTTTAATTGTAAAAAATATATAGTTTATAAAAATCAAACACTGGAGAAGGTTTTGTACATTCCACTGCCTGCACTCATGTATTTTAAGGTGGCCTCCTATGTGGTAATGAACAGAAAGGAGGCAAAGTGAAATACAACAGTTGCCTTGGATCACACAATTTGGTCAAGTGGGGAAGCCAGGTTTGATCCCAGGTTTTCTGGTTTCACATTGTGTGATTCAGCCACTAGATGAGTATTGTTTTCCGTCTCACATTTTACGTTAATGGGTAATGTTTTGTCCTTATTTCTTCGTGCATGAGGTTACAGTGTGGATGGCAGGCAAAAGCCATGAGAAGGCTCGGTTTGTTGTACATGCCATGTACATGCTTCGCTTCCCGCTACACCCACCTTACACTACCCGACAATCACCCTTCTGGCGTCGTACGGCACTCGGACATACCACAGACCATACCTTTTGTGCCCTGAGGAAATTTTTACAAGTACCCATGCCATAGAGCCTCATCCATGGCACCACACTCGCTGTGTCTAGTTTGTTCAACCACACACATCCAACAATTTGTGCAGGCCCTGGCTGCAACCGACCAGGCGAGGTCAATCAGAGAAGAGTACTACAAGACCTCAGCATGGGCATAAGTGTAGTTTACAGATGACAAGTAACAACATATTTAGTGCTGTATGAATGGTCATTATTGATATACTTCCACACACACACACATACAGACATACACATGTATCTTGGAAATGGAGTTTGAGAACGTAAAGCATATTCACACCTCAATTTATCTTTTGGCCATATGCGAAGGGACAGTGCATAGTATATCTTTGTTTCCAATGATGGGCTGCTGAGTCTGGAGGTAAAATGTGACCGTGTCCAGCTGTGCTGCCTTTAACTTCTGATGCCTGCTCTCATCCAGGACGACAACTCAGACAAAAGAAAGTCTTGAAATGAGGAATTTAGAGTCGGGCACATCGTCTGGGAAAAAGACTGCAAATTTCCCTAGGAAGTGGAATGCTGCTGGTTAGCACGGCACAGCGAGCAATTAAAGTATGCAGGCCTCTTTGCCGATATGTGCCACAGTTTCGGCACAAGCCACTGGGACACAGCAGAGGCATTCGCCAGGGTAAGCTGTAACCTGGTTCAACCACAAAGGTGGCTTTCTGAACCCGAAAATGGCCGGTTTCATTTTATACCAGCACGGCTGCCTCTACGGAACAATTCTGCAAAAAACATCGAAGAGCCTTCATTGTCGCACAACGCTGCAGGGAAGAAAGCGGCCAGGAAAAGAGATGCCTCGTCGTGGCTGACTCACAAAGCAAAGCCAGAGGACGCTCGAGCTAATGAACGGTTCATCAGTGAAAACAGTAATTAACCAAAAATAAAAGGCCATTCACTCAACACCTCAGGTAGACTGTGCACTGCTAGCTCTGAATACGTCGTGCTGGAAGCCTTCCGTGTAAATGTATATTTATTTTAAAAACATGTTTGCCACCCCCCAATACAGACGAGGAAAGCAAAGAGGGTGCCCTTTGTTGTTCGAACAATTCATCTTATTTGTTGTTGTGTAATGCAATTTATTTATTGTGTTACACATATGCATTTCTTCATTAAAAAAACAATAAACCGAAATAGTGGGTGGAAATGGGCGGGGATATAATGCACAGCTTTGCTTGCTAAATTATTATGAAATAGCGCTACGTGCTGACTAACACAGGTAATTCCGATACTCTCATTTGGGCGCTTTTCCCCAAGTGATGCACTTTTCTCTTTTGGGCGTTGTCGGTTTTTATAGTCGAAGAAGCTTATTCTGTGCGAGACTGTATTTTTTCCCGACATTTAGAGAGGTTCTATTATGTCGATTGAGGGGGAAATTATTCTGTGGGGATGACAGAAGCTTCTATCAAACCCAGACTAACAATCGCCACAGAAATTCCAGTCAGTGCAAACTGTTTAAACGACATCAGGTGTTGGCAAGAGAGAGGTGTGGGGCAATGGACCATAAATCTGCTGAATTCTTTTTCAGAAGTTCTGTAGGTGCCCAGAAACCCGCATGGCAGTAGATATCACGTGCAACTGGAATTTTCACTAGGTTACAGAAATGCAACAATGCAGAAGCTTTTAAAACCATCAGGGTTTTCCTCCAGAGAATAATCAACGATATTAGCAAAAGTTACAGTTTATGTCCCAAGGGCGGCCGTGAAGCACGAAGGATTGGCAAGAGGAAGTGAACTGTTCTAAATAATTAATCAGCCATCTGGTTAGGGGACAGATGGACATAAATTAAATATCATTTTTGTCATCAATATCACAGATAATATTTCCGACTTTTTTTTTAGATGCAGTCACTTTGCTTCCTTGAAGAAGATAACTAATATTTACTAAAATGTTGCATAACCTATAAACACTTATTGGATGTACATATTGCAGGAAACTGGGATCTCTTTCTAAAATCTTGAGACCAGTTCACATAGCTGTAAGTGGTTCCCTCTCACTCCTAAATGACGGCTCAATTAGTCTTGTTCATAGGATTTTTTGGTATAACATCCACGCTTTGGTATTTCCATTCAAGGTATATAGAATTTCTGAAGCCCAAACCAGCGAAAAGGCAGCAGAGCACTGTAAATGATCTGGATACGATAGTGTAGACTATTTCCACAATCCAGATGTGAGAGTATGAAGGCTTGCACAACATTTCTGAAGTCCCTTTCAGGAAGAAATGGTTTGACTTCCTTTAGCAGAGAAAGCTGGTACCAGGTTGTCGTTGTTGTTTTGGCAGTATGTTTTTTGAGGTGAGGTTGGTGTCTAGGGTGATTTCAAGTGACATGGGTTTTGGTAAAAGCTGGGGTTCAAAGCCCTCAAGGTTCCTGTCATTGACTCAGGTTTGTATTGTATTCTGTTATTGTTCTCAGCAAATAACAGACATTCTTTCTTGGGTGGGTTGAGTGTCTGGTAGGAGCTGGACATCAAGGTCTGGATGATCTGCAAGCAGCATTTCAGGCATTGGCTGTCTGAAGCATAGAAGACTTTCAAGTAGTTGTGTACCATTAGCATTCTGGTGAATCTTGATGCCATTATCTGTGAGTAGAGCACCAAGCGCCTCCAAGTATTGAAGATGACATGAGACACTATGGAGCCCTTGGGAGACTCCACAGGAAATAGGGGTCTTTTGTGACCTGGACGCCCCCATGTGAAGAAACTCGTATTCATTGGAAAGGGAGGAGAACCAGTGAATGGCATTGCCAGTGAATGCCACCTGAGACCGCAGGGTTCATATGTGGGTGAAATGGCTGGCTGTATTAAAGGCAGATAATAGGTCCAGCAATATCAGGAGGCTGGGGTCATCTTTATTTGTGGTCAGGAGGGCATCATTTATGATGTGTAAGGTCATGCTGCAGCACAATCTGAACCCAGACTGGTAGTCATGCAGGAAATAGCATTGATGTGGTCCTGGAGTTGAACATAGACTGCTTTTTCAATTAACTTGCCAATGAATGTTGGATGAGTGATGGGCCTGTAGTTGGCAAGGTCATCAGCGGGAGTATGAGCAGTAGCAGCTGATGACATTTAAAAGTGTTGGGGCATAATTCTTGGCTAGGATTCCAGGAAGCAAGCCTGGCGTTTACTCTGAAGGTTCAAGGGTTCACTAACAATTGTTTACACTCATTCTTATTTTCTCACTCATTCTCCCTCAGTCTCTTTCACTTACCCTCATTCATACTGGCACTCACTTTTACTTACTCTGACTAACTGATTCTCACTGACTCACGCAATCTCGCTCTTTCTCACTCTGACCCACTCAGTCTCACTCCTTCCCACTTACTCTCCCTTACTTCTATTTATTTCAGTTCACTCGATCTCCTTCTAACTCTCCCAGTCTCAGCCAATCTCACTCCTTCTGACTTACTCATTCTTGCGTAGTGTCACTCAGCATCACTCAGTCTCACTGTGACTCACTTATTCCCGCTCAGTATCATTCAAACTCCTCTGACTCATTTTTTCTTCCTGATTCATTCAGCCCCGCTGGTTTTGATTCACTTAATCTCACTGACTCACTCACACTCACTCAGTCTCACTCATTGACATTCAGTCTCAGCCATTCTCTCAGTCTCTCTAACTCACTCATTCGCACTCAGTCTTGCTCAATCTCACTCAGACTCACCTAGTCTTACTCAGTCTCACTCATTGTCTTTTTGACTCACTGTCTCACTCATTCTCTGACTCACTAAAACTGTGACTCAATCACTCTCACACATAGTAACAATCAGTTACACTCACTGTCATTCTCCCTCACTCTAATTCATTCTCATTCGTACACACTCTTTCTATCACTCATTATCACTCACTCTGACTCACTCCTTCACGGACTTTCTCTCACTTTCAGACGCGCACACGCACGCACACACATACATGCTCACACAAACACTGGCTCTCTCACAAACATATACATTCATGCATACACACATAGCACTTAAAAATGATATTTACCTTGCTGCCTGCACATGTCCTGTTTGGACTCCTGATCCTTTCTGCTTCCAGCGCTGGAGCATGATTGAATTAAATTGGCATCTATACAATGTTTCCTACCCCTATCGAGGCATTGAAGTGTTTATGGCAGTAACACGCTACTCGGGAGCCCCAGAGTTAGTGGCGAGACCATTGGTTATTTGGGTTAGTTTTGCATGCTAAAAGAAACCTTCCCATACATTTACTCTAGTTCCCTTGTGGTAGATTAATGACCGAGGTGGGACCTTTAGTGGGTGCTATAATAGAAGCAACGCTTGCTGGAAATCATGGCTATTGTTAGTTTACAGGGATATGGCTTCAAAAAAGAGAAAAGGACAGATAGGCATGATATTCAGAGTAGTCTATACACAGAAGAGGCATGCATAAGTTAGAAGAGGAGGAGAGGTGCATTCAAAATAAATAGGAGGGAGAAAAAGTAAAACATTAATTCAAGGTCAGTTTTTCAGGCAGGATTTTTCAAGGCAATATGTCAGGTGTCGATTTTTTGCAGTAGTTAGTGGATGTAAACCTGTTGCAGGAAACAGTTTATTACATTCTGCTCTGCAGGAATGTGGCTTTTAACAGTCTTTCTAGAGTCACTTAAGATTAAAGAGCTGGCACATACTTGACTCACTGCAAAATACAAACCCATTTCTTGTTGAGATCGCTTTACGACACTATCATTGCCCCTCTATATGCAATGCAAACAATAATTTAAAACCAAGAAAGATCCCTGTGTAACTGCTACTACAGTATATTCAATATTATAAAGTATTGTTACAGTTTATGGAAATCATTTTATACCATACAGGAAGAACACATATAATATAAACATATTATGCAAACATGTGCCAACTTAAAATATAACAAGACAGCTGATAAACATATTGAAACTATCTTCATTAGTAAGTTGAGTGCATTTTCTGATCCACTCACTACACTACCGGTTCGGAAGGTCATGTCCCCTGCAAGCACCTGAGGGGCACTTTGTCCCACAGAACAGATAACAGGATGTATAGAACAGATGTGTATTGTGATCACCATGACTCTCCAGCATTCACCCTACCTTATAGGTGTCATTATGTAAACAGTCAAAGGCAAATTAGATATCTCACTACTGCACTATATCGCTGTCACATCCACCATTCGTCCACCTGTACACATAAACAAATCAGACTTTTTTACTAAATTATATTTTTGCGTGAATCCGGATTACTGGGGTTCTGAATGCACATTTTAATATGCTTTTTTGTAGTTTTTGAAAGCAGGAGAGGGCTTTGAATAGAAAAGGTAATGCAGGCGACTTCTCAGTATCCCAGTATATAAAGCAGTTTTCTATCTTGGTTTTGTGTGTGAGGGCGTTCCTAAAGTACCATTTTCAAGCTAGCAACTGCACAATAATGAGCAGGAACCTCACGTACAACTTTCAGAGAGAAGGGCCCAAAGTCTAATTCTTGCAAAATATACACAATATTGTCTACTCAATTAAAACAAGGTAGCTGAATGTGCTCCGCGTGTCACCCCTATACATTCCAGAACTGTCTTATGTATAAGCAAGAAAGGAAAGATGAGCCCAGGTCATGACACTCTGATAGGGATGTGTTAGTCCTGCCCTTAAGCAACTGACAAAGGCTTTATGCTCAACACAAAGTGGGTTATGAATATATAAAGGGCACATAAATAGGTGAATTAAACGGCAACAATCCAATTGAATCCTTTGGAAGAATGGTGACAGCTGTCTGGACACACTGCCATGCACATATTTTTTGCAGGACTGGGCTCCCAGGAGTTTTTGCACCAGGGAGTTTAGCAGAGTGTGGCTGAGATTAGGAACCGAGAAGCACAAGTAGTGCACATGATTTTCAGTCATATTGTATTGTATTGTATTGTAATAGTATTTATATAGTGCTTACTACCCTTGACGAGGCGTCGAAGCGCTTTTCAGCGAGTAACACGCTACTCCAGAACCCAAAAGGAATTAGTGGTGGATTAGTATAGGGAAATATGAGTACAGTTTTAATATTATCCTGCATCCTGATGACACAATCGCGCATTTATAACCAGTGACCCCGTCACTCACTGGATGATAATTTTGCCTGTGAAGGTCTTCAGAAGGTATGCAAGGCACCAGCTCCACCTCCTCCCAATGGGACGATGGTGAAACTGAAACTTTGAACCTGCACAGCCGCAGACTTGAAGTTTCAGTGGCTATTTCACCCCACCCATTCCCACCCTCTGTGACTAGGAAAGGGTGGGGTGACTGGCTGTCTGGCATGTAGCCATGGACATTGCAGGGCTTAAACCTTGAGTCTGTGGCTACCTTTATCTGTAACACTTTAAACATCACAGACGGGGGAAGCACTGTGGCATGCCAGTGTTACAACAAGCTGCTTCAGGCAGCTGTTGAACGTCATTTTTTTATTGTACCAAACTGAATAACGGGTTATTATTCACTCTTGGTATAATAAAAATGAAAATTGTCCAGAAAACAAGAAGGACATAGTTCTTGAGCTCTTAAAGGAGAACCACCCCTGAATAAGAGGAGGATTTGCTCTGTCCTGAGGGTTTCTGGGAAGATATTGAGTGAAGGACACATTGACAATAGTAAGTAGGGGTAAGAGAACATCTCCAGAGAGGGCTTTGATAAAGGACAATGGTAAGACATCCTCTTCATAGAAGTGGCTTTGAGGGAGCTGAATATGTCAGCAAGATTTGGAAGAGAAGGGCTTTGAAGGTTGACCATTGAGGAATTCTACAGGTAGGAATTGAAGCAGGCTTTTTTTTGCAGAATGCACCACACGTAGAACGGGGAAATAATGAGGAGAAGCAAATATGTTTCTCCTCCTTACACCTCACTGAGGAAGGTGTAGCAGTTTGACTCATACCCAGGTTTACTAGTTTTAGTAAATCTGGAAGTGTACCAAAATCCATGGGTGGGTGCATGAGAATGCCCAGGTTTCACCAATAGTATGCCTCTCACATTGAATTGTAACGTAGCACAGCACAAGCAGCTGTGTTGAGCCACAATTTCTTTACAAAGCCATGTACAGCGGCCCAAAATGGCCCTTGGGTGGCTTTGTAAATATTACTCAAGCTGTTCAATTGTCCTTGAGCCACCTTTCATGACACAAGAACAACGCAAAGACTTGATATATCTCGGCATTTACAGAAGTTTATATAACTTTAAAAAGTAGGCATAATATAAATCACCATCTCATTGGGCATCCGAAGTGCAGGCAATATAACTGACCAGTATTTAAAGGTAACATAAAATAAAATAAAATGAAAGAAGCACACTTTGAAACAGATTAGTCATTGAAGGGAAAGGAAATGCTATTAGTTATATGTAAAAATGTGCAGAGGCTTTGTGCAGTTACTCAAAGTGAACAACAAAGTAGGCTGTCCCATTGCTCCATTATAAATGCTGTTGTGGGCGGAAGCAAAATGTGACTGACAATTTCACACACCATTAGATGAAGCTTTCTAACTAAAAGCCCCCTCTTTATTTGTATAGTATAGATTTAAAAAAACAAAAAAACAATAGTCTGGCCAAACGAATAGAGTTGTATCAAAACCTGGACCTAAAAAATGTTGTGTGACTGGTGTCTAATATTATCCTAGACAATTGATTGCCCCCATTGATGTGTTTAAAGCTTTCTTCTTGTTACTTGCAGTGATATGCCGTTATCACTGAGTGGTGGTAAAACTCACATCTGTTAAGAGCTGAGGATACTGAAAAGGAATATAGAGCTTTTTGTGGAAATTAAAGAAATGTGTTGCCGCTTTCTATTAACAATTAAACTTCTGCTTGATTTACGAATAAAAACTCTTTCAGTTTTTCTTATTTTTAATTTTTTTGTAAGTTTTTGTAATCATTTTTCTTATTTAGGTTGTCCTTCATTTTGTAAACTGCATTCAGGCATTGAAATAGGACATGACTTGAGAGATGAAGGGAAGTGCTGCCTGTAGATTCATGACAGCAGCAAAGTCCACAGAAAAAAGTTACGCTTTCTTGATGGTGTTAAGTCTAAGTAACTGCAACCTGTTGGAAAGAATTTGAGGTTGACAGATCTGGCAGCTGTTAAAACTTGAACAGAAAGAAACAATATGCAGGTGTCTCAAGTTCCCAAGATCAATGTATGAGTAGCTTATTAAGTCCAAATTTGTATTTCTTTGCATTTTGAGACATTTTCTTCTGATTTTATAATGAGATAAACAGTTCTATAAATCACAGAAGAGAATAAACATGAGCAATCTGATCTCATGCAAGGCTGGAAAGAGGTGGACTCTGAATATATGTATATTTTGTTTTAAATAAGCATAAGGGTATAGTTTTTTTTTTTTTAAATAGTTGTATGTCTCTAACAACTCTTACCATGGTCGCCTTTGCTTAAGTCCATGCATATTCTAATTTGCAATACTATGTTTCCTAAGAAGGAGTATTGGCGACTGTGAGGTCACTGTAAATTTTTGAGCAAGCTGTGTTTTTGCCTGATATGGGTATTACCCAGTACTCCCATCGCAATGAGCACTGGTGAATAGTCACTCACACACTCTTAGACAAAGGAGCATTGGCAGACAGCTACCACTTTTGATTTGGAAGGTAATTTCGTGGGAAATTGTTCCCATGCACAGTGGGAAGCTCCTGGGTGCATCTTGTCTTTTGACCTACAGCAAGAAAAGGAAAGGCAGAAAAGGAACAAAGGAGGAGGAAGAGAAAAACAAGAAAACAGTGACAAAGAGAGAAAACGGAGATAAAAACAAGCTGAGAGTGGGATAAAGAGACAGGAAGTCTAGTGTGGTAGAAGAAAGAGGCATCAGGTGGAACCATGGCTAGTCAGTATTGGCATTCAGCAAACTCAGCATTCAGCAGCACTGGCGGTGGGAGTCTAATAAGTAGGCCCTTACAGAGACTTTACAAACTAAGCACTGGTTGAGTTGTAAAGATTTGCAATGGGCTCTCCGCCGTGACTGATGTACTCAGGGGACCCAGAGTACCAGCTAAAGTAATCACTTACTAAATCGCTTTGTGTGTCAGAGTAGTGTTTACCTAGAAGGCTAACCCTCAGACAGTGTTGTCTGCTTGCTTTGGAAAAAGTCACTGTGAGGGTTGTCTGGCCAGCTCACACTAACACACAGCGTAGCCAGTGAACATGTAGTATTGGGTTTGATAAACCTTCCCCCTGTTGCACACCTTGTGTCCCTCTTTTTTAATCTGGAACTGCACTGAGTTAGTGTTAATATTTCTGGCTCTAGACCTTGAAATGGCCTGACTTACTGAGCCTTGATCCCAAACTGAACTTGTTGATTAACCACTCTCCTGCATTCTTTTGTTCTATCGATTTTGTCTCTTTATTTATAGATGTATTTGTTTTTATGTCCCTGTATTTCAGCCTCAGCCCTATTCTTGTTGCATCTATGAAGTGATACATCTCTTTTTATACTCATTCATGGGCTACATGAACTGCCTTCGATGGTTGAATTGTGTAGTGAAGTAGTGGGCTTTGATCTCATGGCTTTTTCAATACAGGTATTAAGTGATAGACTGGATTTAGGTAGGAACTGAGGGGCATATTTATCGACAGGGGCTGCATTGTGTTATAGTTTCTTTACCAAGCCATGCAAGAAGATGCAAGTCGGCCCTTGTGTGGTTTAGCAAATACCAACTAACATTTTTCGTTGTGCTTGTGCCAAAAACGTGGCACAATCACAATGCGAAATGTTAGCAAATCTGGACCTTAGTCCCTAGTCCTTCCTCTCTGCCATCTAGTTCCCCTTTCTTTCTATACTCATTAGAACTTGGCCTATCTCCTCATCACCATCCAAGAAATATGGCTGCCATGATTCCGTAAATGAGGGAAGAAAGGGCTCAAGGTTGAGTACCATCTCCTAAGCTACTATGTGATAATGCCACTCCTCATTAAAGGCAGCAGCACAAGAAGCTGAGCAGGGGATTACCAAGTAGTTGAGATCCTTGGTAGTAGACCTGGCATCCGTAGGGTGGTCATACCCCAGACTTTTTGCCTTTCCCTCCTGCTTTGTTGCTGTATCTCTTTGTTGGCCTCAGGACTCTGAGCACTTTACCAATGCTAACCATTGCTAATGTGCATGTGCTTCTCCCCTAAAAACATGGTAACATTGGTGTATCCACAATTGGCATATTTAATTTACCTGCAAGTCCCTTGTAGATTGGTATATCACATGCCTAGGGCCTGTAAATTAAATACTACTACTGGGCCTGCAGCAATTATTGTGCCACCCACTAAGTAGCCTTGTAAACATGTCTCAGGCCTGCCACTGGAGAGCCTGGTAGCGCAGTTCCACTGCCACACCGACTTGGCATTTAAAACCTCTTGCCAAGCCCTACATTCCCCTTTTCTCACATATAAGTCACCCCTCAACCAAGCACTAGGGAGCCTATAAGGCAGTGTGCCATGTAAGTAAAAAGGCAGGACATATACTGCCAGTTTCCATGTCCTAATAATGAAATAACCCACAAGCACGTTTTCAATATTGTGAGGCCTACCCTTCTCATAGGCCTGCATTACGAATACCTTATAATAACTTTAAGTTGTAATTCCTGAGAAGAATGGCTGGGTCATGTTTAGTACCACTGGAATAGTAATCTTTACTGGTAAGGTCAGGTTTATTACTGCTTTTTTAGAAATGGCATTGTTAGAAAGTGTCCATTGCTCTGCACTCACTGCCTTGTGAGCCTAAAGCCTCCCTCCAATGCACATCTGGCTTGGGTGGGGTGACAGTGCCACTTGTGCATTCCCTTCAGACACCCTTAACACAGGATACTCAGCCATATCTGCATACTGATGGGTCTTCCTGGGGAACGGGTGGGGAGGATCTGACATTTACATCTCAAAGGGTAAGGGCTGGGGTTCACACAAGAAGGCTGTTTACCTCCCACTGGCTGTCTGGAGTCGAGAGTGACTTGAAAGGGGGACCCGCGCACTTCACAAGAATTCTTTGTGGGTCATCCCCCACATCAAAGGCACTTTTTGTATAAATAGTGGGCTTCCTGGCCCACTCAGTAGTACAACTCTGGACCCCACAAGATTGTGCTGGAGCAAAGACTGCTGTGTGCCAGGATTGCAACTCTGCCAGACCTCACTGTTCTCAGGAACTGCTGCTCTGACCTGCTGTGCTGCCCTGCTGATTTCTGCCTGCACTTTGTAACGATTTCCCAAGGCAACCCCAGAGTGACTCCAGGGCCTGCCCGACGTGCCCTGCCTGCTCAAAGACTAAAACTGGTGAACTACTGCCAGCCGCTAGCAGTCATCATCTGGGCTGCCTATCTTTGCCGCTCAGTCGGTGTTTGCTGGGCCATCTGACCTGAGAAACCAACCCCACAGCCATCGCTCTTGGTCGCCCTTCGTGGCGTTTGCTGGGCCATCTGACCTGTGAAACCGTCCCCAGAGGCGTTGCCCTTGGTGACCCTTCGTGACATTTGCTGGGCCATCTGACCTGTGAACCCGGCCCCAGACCAACACTTTTGGTGACCCTTTGTGTACTGAAGCCCCCCTTCCCAGGGACGAGGTTGCAGCTTGCCATCCAAAATCATCCCCCAGCCCGGAAGAACTCCGCTATATCTGGGGCCCACTGTAGCTGTGCCCCTGAACCTGCCAGCATCACACAAGACACCAGTGTCAGCCTGCATGGGATGTGCTGCCAGGATTTGCACTCCAATCCAGCCCTACAGGGCACCTGGGGCCACCTTCAGCAGGGAAGCTGCCCCCACCTTCGTTTGTAGCAGCGATCCCCTCCTCGCCTGCCACTCACTTGATTCGGCGAGTCTGAGGGCTGGACCTGATCACTGGAGCCCCAGGTCGATCTATGATTTCCCGCATTATTCATTACGCGACCCAGGGGACAGAAGAGAACTCCGTCCAGGACACCATTCCTGGCAGCTCAAGAGGAGACAGCATGGCCGGGAGGGACTACCGCAGTAACCTGAGGTTAAAGCACCTCTGCAATTACTTCTCAACCCCGTGAGGGTGCCTGACACTCTGCTCTTTATAACAGTCTTGAGTTACTCATTCGTTAGCCTTATTAAGTGAATTATTGTTGTTTTTTAATTTACCTAAACATATAAAGATTCTATATTTGTTAATACAGTGTGGAGTCTTTTTGTGGTGCTTGCATTGGGTTACTGTGTGGGAGGATTGCGCAAATATTTTACACATTGCCTGCTAAGTTAAGCCTGCCTGCTCTCTGCCAAGCTACCAGAGGGTGACCGCGGATCAATTTAGTTTTTGTATCTGATTTGCCCTGACTAGAATGGCTAAATTCTATTTGGCTGAGGTGCATACCCTAGCCAACCAGAAACCCCATTTCTTCGTGTCTGTAGAAAGAGTAGTTTGGCATGTGGAGAAACAGTGGTCACAAAATGGCTGGTTTAACACAAGCCTGTGCTAAATGATAACATACATGTTTGCTGTGCATTCATGTACACATCTGGCATACATTCACCCAATGCATTCACCATAGATAAAGGAGCAACGGAAATCATGGTATTTGGAGGAAAAAAGTCATGGTATTCGAATAAAGCACCAAAAAGTGACTATGCAAGCAAGAGGTGATCCTGCATGTGAATGCCATATATTTGTGAAGTTACAAACAGTTGTCCAAACCCCAGATGACTTTCTGTTCTCATTCAGTGCTCTGAGAATATTATGCCTAACATACTGTCTGTTTTGCAAGATATGATAACCATATTATAGAGGACAGCGCCTGTCCTTGGATCTGCCTACCTGACAAAGCAATCCATTTCTGCAGTTACCTGGCATGACCGGGAGCTATTCTAAGAGGAGCAGCCTGGAATTATTAGAGCAGCTCCCTCGTGTGTGAAAGGAGAAAAAAGTTGTTAAGCATATCTTCTAATTGCTACCCAGGGAGCGATGTGTCAAATTGGCCTGCAGATCAAGCGGAACACTGCTGCTGAAGTTGCTTCTGAGTTTGCATTTTGTGCAAGAAAGCAGTACGCTAAAAGGAAAACTGTAGTGCGGGGCTCGTCGCCAATGGTTGCAGGCAGTTTGCTGCTACCAAAGAGGGTTGTTGAAGTAACCCACCTCAGAATGTCACCTGCATGATATATAGGTGTGTACCATTGCCCTGAGTGCCCAACTCCATGCACCTATTATCCTGGTGTTTGGCCAAAGCCTCACACTAGGCCTAGACCTGTCCCTGAACATGGGTGAGATCCTGGATCTGTCCTGAGATCTGAAGAGGTGCAACAATTGTACAATGGTCTACTGCACCTTGCCATGTCCTTAGTACATAGATCGGTGGTGGCTGTGTTTCGTGTTTAGAAATCAATAGTTGTGGCTAGATCTTTTTACCTGTGTCACTAGAGTGGAGGCCTATTCCTTCAGTCATGTAAAATTCAATTTCTGTACACTAACCCAGATCCTAGAGCTAACATCCCAAGTGTATGTTGTACATGTTTGTGTATGTGGCCTGTGTGGTACATGCATGTTGTGTATGAGTGAACTAGAGTAATGGAGGACTGTGGGGTTCACTTTGGTTACCCCTGACCTGGTCTTGTACACAGGTTGGAGGCACAGTTGTTTTTCCAGACAGTGGAAGTGTATTGCTGACATTCCTGAAGGAGAAGGCTTAGTGAAGTGGGAAAAGAGTAGACAACGCTCCTTTAAAATCTTAATTAGGCCCTTTGGTGAGAGAAGCTGATGAATAGTCTTCATGAATCACTGCCATTTGGAAGATGAGCCACGGAACCTGTGAAGTTGACCTGAGCCACTGTGCCTCAAGTGCGAAACCGCAGTGTGGCCCGAAACTGCTGTACCTTCACCTAGTTGCAGAGTGACCCATAGCTGCTGCCGACCTGAGACCTCAGCATTCCTGAAGCTGTGGGCTTCCAATCAACCAACAAGGCCTGTGTTAGGCTTCACCCCATTTCTCAAGCCTGGATGTGAGTAGCCAAACCAATTTAGACCTGAACAGACCAAGCGAGGCTGCACAGAGCACCCACTGGGCCAGTGGTGAGAAGCTCCAGTACTCCCTTAAGCAACTGTCCCTGACCCCAGCTGCTAAAACAGATGAAACTACTGAGAAGCTGAGAAGAATTATACTCTTGCATGATGCCCAGAAGAGGGTGAGTACGTGAGTGAGTATCCAGGCAGGAGGGGAGCCCCTTTGAGAAGAACCAACCCATTCAAAGACTGAAATAGACATATTGGGGGAGAACCAGTGAAATGAAATAAAAAAAACTAAGTGCTACCACAAAAATAAACACGTACTTTGTACCTAAGGGTAATCACTCTTGAACTAGAACTGGGAAGGGAACATCATTGACAGTTATAACAGCACTAGGATCAATAGCGAAAAGAGGCACAGAGTCAAGAACCCCCACACTGCCGTGTCGAGAACCCTCACACTACCTAACTAAGAAGCCTGTGATTGCCGTCTTTGCTATCACTGAGAGTCAAGTGCCAAAGAGATTGTACTTGATCCAATTTGCAGCGCCATAGAAAGACAGACCCCAGGACATGAGAGCAAATTACCTCAACCTCCACAGTTGAGGCCCAGTAGTGCCGCTTACAGCAAACAGTGAACATCAGGTGGCCGGTTGAGGTTGGGTCATCACAGGCACAGTGTCTGATTTATTGACAGGATCTAGGTCTTTCCAAGGGTCAAAGTTCACAGTATTGGGCAACTCTTGCCAAGAGTTTTAGGGGGAAATTTGCAAAGGCATTCACAATTACTGCTTCACACACACATACATGCAATTCCCATGAGTATGGGTGTAGACCAACAGCTATCCTGTCTCTCATGTAGGGAGTTCTCTGATGAGAGTACTTAGAACTACTCACATGTAGTCCTACCTTTTAGGTGTAAAAATGGGAGTGGCAACAGTAAGTGGCAGGGGCCAGTAGTGACAGCTAACTACAAAAACACACCTAATAAAGGGTAAGTAAGTTACAATTAATAAAGGTTCCACACATATCTACTCAGACAGTACTCCAACCCAAATAGGATTACATCACCAGCAAAGCTGTGGAGTAATTCACATATGATACATGGCCACTGACATGTACTACACACACTATCATCGAAGAATAGGGCCAGTCATAGCAGATATCACCACTTTTTGGACCGATGTGATGATGGGAATTGCAAGGCCCTCACTCACAGGATTGTGGCATGCTTCATCAATGGACCTTCCCACGCCTGAAGGCATACGAGTACAAGTACTATTCATAAGGTGGATGGAAGAATAGGCCTTTAGGCCCTCTTTTCCCTCATATGTGATTTAGCACTCACAGGTGCTGCAAGAGAATCATTGGAGGCAGGGGACTAACACTACCAGCATATTCTAATCCTAAAAATACAAATAAGGGAAAAAATGTAAAATAAATGTACACATTGCAGACACTCAAAAAACACATTGTAAATAATGTTAAGACATAAAATTGTTCTAAAATAATGGTTAAATAGCTCTACATTGCATGTACTCATATAAAGCACATTGTTAAAATTAAAAAAATGTTAATAAATAAAACTGCTCCAAAATAAGGGGTGAATAACTTAACACATTAAAGAATAAAAAAACAAAGGTTTCAATGATGTTATAGATAGGTTCTAAATTTACCTGCAAAAAAATAAAACAGAGAAATTCAGCAGTTGTAGTTAGAGTTATTTCGAGTAACTATAACTCCTGGCCTAGGATAACTAGCCAGGGACAGTTTTTATTTCAATAATTTATCTTCTAATGTTTCATTGATATTTTTATTGATGTTATAAAAGTTGCCATGATGCTGTAATATCTGGGTTAATTAGCAGTGCATGGCGAGAGTTATAGTTACTCTACGCCACAAGTTATAGTTACTTGAAATACCTCTAACTATAACTGCTGAATTTCTCTGGTTTTGTGCAAGTAAATTCAGAACCTAACTTTAACAGTCCTGTAACCTTCATTTTTTAAAGTGAATATCTAATGTTTTTTTAACTCTATTTCCTAACTATTACGTCCCTGTAACTTTAGGTTTATTCAAAGAATTTCTATGGGTTTTTTAATGTAAAGTGATTTTAATTACTATACGTTAATCCGACCTCTGCCCCGCACAGCTGAAGGCCGTAGGCAGTGGGGGTTGGCCACAGGGCCTTGCCTGCAGCCAGTCCCTGTGGCCAACCCCACTAACCACCCAACCCCACTCTGCGCACGGCCTTTGGCCATGCGCAGTGGGAGTTAACTGCAGGGCCTGTCTCTCTGGGTGTAAGAATAGGTGTGAGGGTATGTGTCTGGGTGTAAGAGGGGCTGTGAGAGTGTCTGTCTGGGTGTGAGGGTCGGTGTGAGAGGCTCTTTGTGGGTGTGAGAGTGCGTGTGAGAGTGTCTGATTTTACTCCAATAGATACAAGATGCATTCACCCCCACAAAGGATTTCAGATCATTTTTCAACATGTAATCGCAGAGTAAACACTCTTGCTTTGCCTTCACCAAACCAAGGAGTTAGGATAATGTGTCCTTTTCAGAAGTGGAAGTTCAACTGGGACACCTGCTACATTTATATTTGTAAGTGCTTCCTGCTGTGGTTTAATTTCTGCTAAATGAGCATCATGGCCAGAACTGAAGCTCACCTGCTTGTTTAGCCAACAAGATCCCACAGGTTGCACAAAATGTCTATCCACCTGGAGCACTTTCTACTGGTTAGGTAGTAAGTGCTACCTCATTGGGTAAATGTTCAGTGTGGGGGAGGGGGGCAGCGCGGCCCACTACAATTCCATGGGGGGGGGCACGCAGCCCACATCACCAGGGCAATCTCAGCCCTGGGGAGCCCATCTGCCGGGGTCCAGCCATCTTTCCTGGGTGCCCCTCAGGGCACCCAGTGTGCAGTGAGACCGCAGGGGAGCCTGAAGGCCCCCGCAGTCCCACCCAGCATTGCTGTCACAGACAGGGCGCTGCTAAACATGCAACTCCCTGTCTGTAAGAGCAATTGTTTCCTCTGTTCCCTGCCTGCATCCCGGCGGGCAGGGAAACAGAGGAAACGTCCGCTGTTTAACAGCTGTCACTTGCTGGAACCGGAGTGTTTGCTCTGACTTGGCCAGAGCTGTCAAAGCTCCCACCAAATCAGCGCAAACAGCTACGTCCTGGGGGTGAGCACCCTGGCAGGAGCCGGCCCTGGGAGGTGGCGAGCCCTAGAGCCATTATTGGCTCCTCGAGAGGGGACGCGCGGCCCCCCTCCAACATTTGAAATTTTCCCCAGGGAATTGGTGGTCACCGGGGCCCACAACGGACCCTTTTCCTTATCTTTTTTCAGCCCCCCTAAATGTGAAATCAATTGCACCGTGGAGGTGGTGGTCCCCAGGGCTGTGGGAGGGCTCAAGCTAGTCTATGTGGATCAAAGAACATCGAGGGGAAGAGGACAGGGCCAAACACGAGGTCGAGGAAGAAAACCTATCTGGGATCGCAGAAGCATCGGAAAACAGGAAGGGGGTCTGAAAAGAACAAAAGACTATCCATTGAGAAGCAAACAAGTGAACAAAACCAAGTAATTGAAAGTAATCCAAGTGAGAATTTGGTTGTAAATCTTTCAAATCATGAATTGACGCAACAAGAAATGGCCCTTCTTAATAAAGGCCTGTCCTTCTGCCCGGAAAAGCATTATGATCATGTTGAAACAAGGATTGATTTATACAAATTTGTGCGTAAGTTAAAATTGGCTAAAATTGTTTTCGAAACAAGTACCAGGAGTACAAACATTAGAAGCACAAAAAATGTCGTCAATCAATCTAACTATTGAACGAAAATCAGATGTGAAAATAGTATATGATCTGATGCACGGTCATGAGGATCACAAATTATCGGAAACAAAAGTACGGGAAGAACTAGACATCAATATGGATGGACGCTGTCATACAAACTTCAAACCTAAATCAAAATTCTGTCCAACATTATCACCGGGTAATAGGATGGATATTTTCTACGATCTTGTGGTTGAAGATCTGGACAGATTAAATAAAATCAATTATATGACAAAGGAAAACATTACCAAACAGGAACGTGAGGCCCTTAAAGCATTGATAGAAAATCAAGATTTGGAAATCAAACCGGCTGACAAAGGGGGAAATATAGTGATTATGGAAAAACAAGATTATATGAAAGAAGCATATAGGCAGTTGAACATTAAGGGGCATATTTATACTCTGTTTGCGCCGGATTTGCGTCATTTTTTTTTACGCAAAACTAACTCCATATTTATACTTTGGCGTTAGACCCGTCTAGCGCCAAAGATCTTGGAGTTTGCGTCATTTTTTAGCGTGGACACCTTCCTTGCGTTAATGATATGCAAGGTAGGCGTTCCCTTCTAAAAAATGACTCCGAGGCATGTGCGCCGTATTTACACTCCCGGGCAAAAATGACGCCCGGGAGTGGGCGGGTCAAAAAAAATGACGTCCAGCCGCTTTAGCGTCATTTTTTAACGCCTGGTCAGGGCAGGCGTTAAGGGACCTGTGGGCTCGGAAGGAGCCCAGAGGTGCCCTCCCATGCCCCCAGGGACACCCCCTGCCACCCTTGCCCACCCCAGGAGGATGCCCAAGGATGGAGGGACCCATCCCAGGGAACTTAAGGTAAGTTCAGGTAATTTTTTTTTTTTTTTTTGGGTGGCATAGGGGGGCCTGATTTGTGCCCCCCTACATGCCACTATGCCCAATGACCATGCCCAGGGGACATAAGTCCCCTGGGCATGGCCATTGGGCAAGGGGGCATAACTCCTGTCTTTGCTAAGACAGGAGTCATTTCAATGGGGGTTGGGAGTAAAAAAAAATGGCGCAAATCGGGTTGAGGCGAAAATTTTGCCTCAGCCTGACTTGCCCCATTTTTTGACGCCCAAGCTCCATTTTCCCCAACGCCGGCGCTGCCTGGTGTAAGTCATTTTTTTTTTCGCACACCAGGCAGCTCCGCCGGCTAACGTCATTCCATAAATAAGGCGCCCGCATGGCGCTTTGGAATGGCGTTAGCCGGCGTTAAATTTTTTGACGCACAACTGCGTTGGCGCAGTTGTGCGCCAAAAAGTATAAATACGGCCCTAAAAATCATTATCTTAAACTCAAGACAAATCCCATCAACAAATTAACCATACAATTAAATCAATTGTTGGATACATGATATAATGATGGTTTACTAAATAAGAATGAGAGATTATTCTTGGGGAATGATAATCCAATTATGCCTACAATCTATTTTCTCCCAAAAATCCACAAAAGGTTTGAAAAACCACCAGGCCCCCCAATAATTTTCAGTTGTGGTTCCTTATATGAGAACTTATCAACATATGTGGACTCCTTCTTAGCCCCGATAGTAACAAGTCTTAGCTCTTACATCAAAGATACAGGAGACTTTTTAAGAGCACTCTCAGGAATCGATTGGGAACCAGAATATAAACGTGTCACTATAGATGTTGTATCTTTATACACATCAATTAAGCACGAATTGGGTCTCATGGCAGTACATTATTTTTTACAACAGCGGGATATGAAGTATTTGAAACATTCAAAAATGCTAATGAAGATGATAGATTTGTGTTTGAGGAATAATATCTTTCTTTTCAATCATCAGTTATATGCCCAAATATGTGGGACAGCGATGGGGGTTTCCTTTTCGCCCAGTTATGCGAACCTGATGATGGGATGGTGGGAGAAACATGTAGCATGGAGTGATAACAATGAGACATTTGCAACAAAAGCTATTATGTGGCTGAGATACATTGATGATTTATTCATCATTTGGAATGGAACTGAAAAGGAATTTGTACAGTATTTTGAACGCTTGAATGAGAATGAAGTGGGTTTAAAATTTACCTATAACATCAGTTCCCAGTCCGTTCAATTTCTGGATGTTCTAGTATACATTGAGAACAATAAGATTGAAACAACATTGTATCGTAAAGCTACTTCCACAAATAGTATATTACATGGAGATAGTTTTCACCCGACATCCCTGAAGAAAAGTATACCATATGGAGAGTTTATTAGGATCAAACGCAACTGTTCTACAGAACATGAAATGGAATTGAAATTCTGAGAAACTCGACAAAGATTTGTACAGAGGAAATACAAATTAAAAGATATAAATTTGGGAGAATGTAAAGCTAGATCTAAAACGAGAGATGAAATTTTGAACAAATCTAAATTCGAGAGGGATAATAAGGATTCCATTATTAGGATGATCATGACATACAGTAAAGAAAATCATCTGATCCGAAAAATACTCAACAAATATTGGGATATTATAAGGAAGGATCCTGATATTGGAAAACTTATTGGGGAAAGACCTATGGTAACATACAGGAAGGTATCATCTATACAAGATCTTCTGGTGAATAGTCATTTTCAGTTAACTAAACCTTTGAATTGGTTACAGACTCAGGCAATAGGGTTTACATGTTGTGGTAAGTGCAAGGCCTGTCGGATAGGTGTAAATACAAGAGAATACCCAGACTCAAAAGGAAGATCAATAAGAATTACAAAGAGAATTACGTGTGAAACTACTCATGTGGTATACATAATTGAATGTGAATGTGGTCTTCGTTATGTGGGAAGTACAATCTGTCCTTTAAAAAAACTTATACTTGAACATATCAGGGCTGTGCAAAACAAGGATGCAAACTATGCTCTGGCTAAACATCTAGTCACACATGAAGGAAAATCTTGGACGAATATGAAGTTCTTTGGGATCGCGACCATTGAGCCTAATGAAAGAGGAGGGAATCGTGAGCTCAGGCTTAGACGTTTGGAGTCCAGACTGATAGTACAACTCAAAAAAAAGACTCAGAGGGGACTAAATGGCGATGAAGAACTTCATTACCACCTATGATGGTTTGTGGCTATAAAAGTAATCAGTGTAATTAGAGGCCATTTAATGAAGTGATATGATGAAGGGCTAATAAGCCTTAATGGCTGTGAGGCAATAGACATTGGGTCAACCATATGGGGGAACGAGGCTGAAGGTATAGAGATTGAAGGTATTCACATGTATTAGGATGAGTATTATGTCTATATGAGTTCTTAGAGGATGATAGATATATATGAAGTAATGAATATGTGGCTCCAAATACTATACTAGATGTATAGTTGATTGATAGATACAAGGAAGATCAATGACCCGGGAACCTGGTGAACACCATAACTCTCACAATGTAAATATTGCTAGCAATATATTATGTATAAGATACAATTATTAGCCCAACATCCCATGTATATGGTAAGCATGACAACATCTATCCCACAGACATTATTCATTTCTCTGTATATATGTAAACTATTATTAATCTGTCTTGCCCTTATAGATATTTCCGTACTTAATCATTCAACTTCGTTTTAGATTTTTAATAATAACAGAAAAGGTTAGTGGATTTTGATTATGTTTTAATTGTCACAAGTTTGTGTAGGGGACTACGTGTCCCAGAATGCACTTGAGTGGTGGTAGGAAAATAAACTATAAATAGAGATTCATGGGAAGGTTTTATTTGTAAACTGTGATCAAGACCGAGAGGTTGAAACGCGTTGATGGTGTCTTTTTACATTTTCTTTGGATAAGAAGCAATAAAACTCTCCTGGAGTGCAAACAAATCAATTGCTTGGCAATTGTTGGTGTCGGAGAATGTGGAGGAATGGTCCTTTCCTCATGTTTGTACCCGTGAAATCTGCGCGCCACAAGGTGGACCTCTGGATGGTGTAATATATATATATACATATATATATATATATGTATATATATATATATATGTATGTGTGCGTGTGTGTGTAGAAATATATATATCCCCTTCTGTGCCCAGGACGTAATGGTTACGTCCTGAGGCAGTGCTCCTGTGCCCAGGACGTAACCATTACGTCCTGGGCACAGAGCGCTCCCTCTGTGGGGTTCCCCCCCACCCCCCCAAGGCAGGGATGGAAGGGAAAGACCTTCCCCTTCCACCCCTGACCTCCCCACCCCCCCTGTGACGTCAGAGCACTATCGTGCGCTGATTGTCACAAGGCCTCCTCCTTCGCACTGGAAGCTCAGCTTCCAGCGCGATGGTCGGAAGAGAAATGCAAAGCATTTCTCTTCCAATCACGTGAAGGAGGCAAGAGAGGCTTCAAAGGGAAGGAAAGGAATTTCCTTAACTTTGAAGTCTCTCTCAGCGTTTCAAAAGCCGGATTGTAAAGCAATCCAGCTTTAGAAACGCCCACTAGACACCAGGGATTTATTTTTCTAAATGAAACTGGCAGGAGGGAGCGACCCTTTGGGCAAGGGTCGCTCCCAGGGGGGGCATTTTTTTTTAAGGTATCGGCCTATTATTAGGCTGATCTGCCCCCGGGGGGCCAAAAACCTCTAGGCACCAGGGATATATATATATATATATATTTTTTATTTTATTTTAGAGGTGGGGAGCGACCCCTTAGGCGGAGAAGTGTGGCTCAATGGTTAGAGCGGCAGACCCTGAAGTAGAGATCTGGCTCAAGACCAGGGTTCAAGTCCTGCTTCGGCAGGTCTTGGGCTCAATTCCCCTTGACCAGATAATTCTCGCCTCGGTGCCTAATCTAATTCATGGGTCCCACTCTGCAACTCTGGGCAATAGCTTGCTTAATCTCCACAACGGCCCCAACAGCGCTTGGATGCCTGGCTTCACCCTGGGGGAGCTCAGGAGTGGGTGCCTCACAGGGAAAAGCCAGGAGGGGTTCCATAGCGGTATGAGTACAGTGCCTTGAGACCCTAACGGGTGAGTAGTGTGCTATACAAGTGCTAATTTACATTACATTTACTTAGGCAAGGGTCGCTCCCATAGGGGGCAAATTATACTTAGGCCATTTCTGCTCTCCTTGCGGGCAGATTGGCCTATTTTTATGAGGCAAATCTGCCCCAAAGAGGGACAGAAACAACTAGACACCAGGGAGTTTTTTTTTTTCTCGTGAATTTCACACAAGGTGAGCGACCCCTTAGGCAAGGGTCATTCCCCTGGGGGGCAAATTTATTTTAGGCCATTTCTGCCCCCTTGGGGGGCAGATCAGCCTATTTTAAATAGGCCGATCTGCCCCCAAGGGGGGCAAAAACCACTAGGCACAGGGGATTTTGTTGTTGTTGTTTTACAGATGGGGTGCGACCCCTTAGGCAAGGGTCGCTCCCCTGGAGGGGTAAATTGTATTTAGGCCATTTCTGCCCACTAGGCACCAGGGATCTTTTTTTTTGCGCCGTCACGCAAGGGGAGCGATCCCGTAGGCAAGGGTCGCTCCCCGGGTGGGTGGGGGGGCAAATTTACTTTAGGCCATTTCTGCCCCCCCTGCGGGCAG
This sequence comes from Pleurodeles waltl, assembly GCF_031143425.1. NCBI lineage: Eukaryota > Metazoa > Chordata > Amphibia > Caudata > Salamandridae > Pleurodeles > Pleurodeles waltl. Next base: position 412,634,715 of record NC_090443.1, on the reverse strand, counting down.
ATCGGCCTATTGTTATTAGGCCGATCAGCCCCTAAGGGGGGCAGAAACCTCTCGGCGCCAGTGCAAAAAAAAAATTTTTTTTTTTTTTTTTAGAGATGGGGTCGACCCATTAGGCAAGGGTCATTCCCCTGGGGGGCAAATTGTATTTAGACCATTTCTGCCCCCCTTGGGGGCAGAGCGGCGGATTTTAGGTCAATCTGCAGAAACAACTAGGCACCGCGGATTGTTTTTTTGCGCCAATGTCACACAAGGGTAGTGACCCCGTAGGCAAGGGTCGCTCCCCAGGGGGTTTGGGGGGGGCAAATTTATTTTAGGCCATTTCTGCCCCCCCTGGGGGCAAATCGGCGACTTTAGGTCAATCTGCCCCCAAGGAGGGCAGAAACAATTAGGCACCAGCGATATTTTTTTTTTGCGCCAATGTCACGCAGGGGGAGCGACCCCGTAGGTAAGGGTTGCTCCCCGGAGGGGTTGGGGGGGCAAATTTATTTTAGACCATTTCTGCCCCCCCCGGGGCCGGCTGATCTAGAGGCCAAAATCCACAGGTAGGCACTTTGCAAAAAACACCTCGGTTTTCTGTTAAAATGTTTTGATGTGTCCACGTTGTGTTTTGGGCCATTTCTTTTCGTGGGCGCTAGGCCTACCCACACAAGTGAGGTACCATTTTTATCGGGAGACTTAGGGGAACGCTGGGTGGAAGGAAATTTGTGGCTCCTCTCAGATTCCAGAACTTTCTGTCACCGAAATGAGAGGAAAAAGTGTTTTTTTGGCCACATTTTGAGGTTTGCAAAGGATTCTGGGTAACAGAACCTGGTCAGAGCCCCACAAGTCACCCCATCTTGGATTCCCATAGGTTTCTAGTTTTCAAAAATGTGCTGGTTTGCTAGGTTTCCACAGGTGCCGGCTGAGCTAGAGGCCAAAATCCACAGGTAGGCACTGTTTTCTGTGAAAAAATGTGATGTGCCCACGTTGTGTTTTGGGCCATTTCCTTTCATGGGCGCTTGGCCTACCCACACAAGTGAGCTATCATTTTTATCGGGAGACTTGGGGGAACGCTGGGTGGAAGGAAATTTGTGGCTCCTCTCATATTCCAGAACTTTCTGTCACCGAAATGAGAGGAAAAAGTGTTTTTTTGGTCAAATTTTGAGGTTTGCAAAGGATTCTGGGTAACAAAAGCTGGTCAGATCACCACAAGTCACCCCATCTTGGATTCCCCTGGGTGTCTAGTTTTCAAAAATGCACTGGTTTGCTATGTTTCCCCAGGTGGCGGCTGAGCTAGAGGCCAAAATCCACAGGTAGGCACTTTGTAAAAAACACCTCTGTTTTCTGTGAAAAGTTGATGTGTCCACGTTGTGTTTTGGGCCATTTCCTTTTGTATGCGCTAGGCCTACCCACATAAGTGAGGTACCATTTTTATCGGGAGACTTGGGAGAACGCTGGTTGGAAGGAAATTTGTGGCTCCTCTCAGATTCCAGAACTTTCTGTCACCGAAATGAGAGGAAAAAGTGTTTTTTTGGTCACATTTTGAGGTTTGCAAAGGATTCTGGGTAACAGAACCTGGTCAGAGCCCCACAAGTAACCCCATCTTGGATTCCCCTAGGTGTCTAGTTTTCAAAAATGCGCTGGTTTGCTACTTTTCCCCAGGTGCCGGCTGAGCTAAAGGCCAAAATCCACAGGTAGGCACTTTGTAAAAAACACCTCTGTTTTCTGTGAAAAAATGTGATGTGTCCACGCTGTGTTTTGGGCCATTTCCTTTCGTGAGCGCTAGGCCTACCCACACAAGTGAGGTACCATTTTTATCGGGAGACTTGGGGGAACGCTGGGTGGAAGGAAATTTGTGGCTCCTCTCAGATTCCAGAACTTTCTGTCACCGAAATGAGAGGAAAAAGTGTTTTTGTTGGTCAAATTTTGAGGTTTGCAAAGGATTCTGGGTAACAGAATCTGGTCAGAGCCACACAAGTCACCCCATCTTGGATTCGCCTAGGTGTCTAGTTTTCAAAAATGCGCTGGTTTGCTAGGTTTCCCCAGGTGGCGGCTGAGCTAGAGGCCAAAATCCACAGGTAGGCACTTTGTAAAAAACACCTCTGTTTTCTGTGAAAAATGTGATGTGTCCACGTTGTGTTTTGAGCCATTTCCTTTCGTGGGCGCTAGGCCTACCCACACAAGTGAGGTACCATTTTTATCGGGAGACTTGGGAGAACGGTGGGTGGAAGGAAATTTGTGTCTCCTCTCAGATTCCAGAACTTTCTGTCACCGAAATGAGAGGAAAAAGTGTTTTTTTGGTCAAATTTCGAGGTTTGCAAAGGATTCTGGGTAACAGAACCTGGTCAGAGCCCCACGAGTAACCCCATCTTGGATTCCCCTAGGTGTCTAGTTTTCAAAAATGCACTGGTTTGCTAGTTTTCCCCAGCTGCCGGCTGAGTTAACGGCCAAAATCCACAGGTAAGCACTTTGTAAAAAACACCTCTGTTTTCTGTGAAAAAATGTGATGTGTCCACGCTGTGTTTTGGGCCATTTCCTTTCGTGAGCGCTAGGCCTACCCACACAAGTGAGGTACCATTTTTATCGGGAGACTTGGGGGAACACTGGGTGGAAGGAAATTTGTGGCTCCTCTCAGATTCCAGAACTTTCTGTCACCGAAATGAGAGTAAAAAGTGTTTTTTTGGTCAAATATTGAGGTTTGCAAAGGATTCTGGGTAACAGAACCTGGTCAGAGCCACACAAGTCACCCCATCTTGGATTCCCCTAGGTGTCTAGTTTTCAAAAATGCGCTGGTTTGCTAGGTTTCCCCAGGTGGCGGCTGAGCTAGAGGCCAAAATCCACAGGTAGGCACTTTGTAAAAAACACCTCTGTTTTCTGTGAAAAAATGTGATGTGTCCACGTTGTGTTTTGAGCCATTTCCTTTCGTGGGCGCTAGGCCTACCCACACAAGTGAGGTACCATTTTTATCGGGAGACTTGGGAGAACGTTGGGTGGAAGGAAATTTGTGGCTCCTCTCAGATTCCAGAACTTTCTGTCACCAAAATGAGAGGAAAAAGTGTTTTTTTGGTCAAATTTCGAGGTTTGCAAAGGATTCTGGGTAACAGAACCATGTCAGAGCCCCACAAGTAACCCCATCTTGGATTCCCCTAGGTGTCTAGTTTTCAGAAATGCGCTGGTTTGCTAGGTTTCCCCAGGTGCCGGCTGAGCTAGAGGCCAAAATCCACAGGTAGGCACTTTGTAAAAAACACCTCTGTTTTCTGTGAAAAAATGTGATGTGTCCACGCTGTGTTTGGGCCATTTCCTTTCATGAGCGCTAGGCCTACCCACACAAGTGAGGTACCATTTTTATCGGGGGACTTGGGGGAACGCTGGGTGGAGGGAAATTTGTGGCTCCTCTCAGATTCCAGAACTTTCTGTCACCGAAATGAGAGGAAAAAGTGTTTTTGTTGGTCAAATTTTGAGGTTTGCAAAGGATTCTGGGTAACAGAACCTGGTCAGAGCCACACAAGTCACCCCATCTTGGATTCCCCTAGGTGTCTAGTTTTTCAAAAATGCGCTGGTTTGCTATGTTTCCCCAGGCTGAGCTAGAGGCCAAAATCCACAGGTAGGCCCTTTGTAAAAAACACCTCTGTTTTCTGTGAAAAAATGTGATGTGTCCACGTTGTGTCTTGAGCCATTTCCTTTCGTGGGCGCTAGGCCTACCCACACAAGTGAGGTACCATTTTTATCGGGAGACTTGGGGGAACACAGAATAGCAAAACAAGTGTTATTGCCCCTTGTCTTTCTCTACATTTTTTCCTTCCACATGTAAGGCAGTGTGTAAAAAAGACGTCTATTTGAGAAATGGCCTGTAATTCACATGCTAGTATGGGCACCCCGGAATTCAGAGATGTGCAAATAACCACTGCTTCTCAACACCTTATCTTGTGACCATTTTGGAAATACAAAGGTTTTCTTGATACCTATTTTTCACTTTTTATATTTCAGAAAATGAATTGCTGTATACCCGGTATAGAATAAAAACCCATTGCAAGGTGCAGCTCATTTATTGGCTCTGGGTACCTAGAGTTCTTGATGAACCTACAAGCCCTATATATCCCCGCAACCAGAAGAGTCCAGCTGACGTAACGGTATATTGCTTTAAAAAATCTGACATTGCAGGAAAAAGTTAGAGTAAAACGTGAAGAAAAATCGCTGTTTTTCTCACCTCAATGTCAATATTTTTTTATTTTAACTGTTATTTTCTGTAGGAAACACTTGTAGGATCTACACAAATGACCCCTTGCTGAATCCAGAATTATGTCTACTTTTCAGAAATGGTTAGCTTTCTGGGATCCAGCATTGGTTTCTCACCCATTTTCGTCACTAACTGGAAGGAGGCTGAAAGCACAAAAAATAGTAAAAATGGGGTATGTCCCAGTAAAATGTCAAATTTGTATTGAAAAATTGGGTTTTCCAATTCAAGTCTGCCTGTTCCTGAAAGCTGGGAAGATGGTGCTCTTGCCACCACAAACCCTTTGTTGGTGCCATTTTCAGGGGAAAAAACACGAGCTGCCTTCTGCAGCCCTTTTTTCCAATTTGTTTGAAAAAAACAAAATCTTCACTGTATTTTGGCTAATTTCTTGGTCTCCTTCAGGGGAACCCACAAAGTCTGGGTACCTCTAGAATACCTAGGATTTTGGAAAAAAAGGACGTAAATTTGGCGTGGGTAGCTTATGTGAACAAAAAGTTACGAGTGCCTAAGTGCGAACTGCCCCAAATAGCCCAAAAAAAGGCTTGGCACAGTAGGGGGAAAAGGCCTGGCAGCGAAGGGGATATATACACACACATATATATCTATATATAGACACGTATATATGTATACATGTATATATGTGTGTGTGTATATATATATATATATATATATCTCAAAACAAATCCATTTCAAGGTTAGAGTGACGCATAAATTATGCAAAAAGGAAGAGAGAACTCTGGGTAGTTCCTAAGTTTAGGTGGAGAGCAACACCAGCGACACTCTAAATTTGCTCACCTCAAATGTCTGTTTATCTAGCAAAGTTTTTAATCATAGGATGAGCCCAGTGCTATCCACGTCTAGCTAGATAGTGAAACTTGTGAACTACCCAGAGTTCTCTCTTCCTTTTTGTATATATATATATATATATATATATATATATATATATATATATATATATATAACCAACATAGTGCCGGTATGCACCAAGGCTGAAAACGGCACCTACTGCCCTTCCAATAACACACACAGCTTCCTACACACAGAAAGGATGCCAAAACACACCTGAAGCTGCAAACTGTGGCCACAATAAACTGGTATTTTCACCTTCAGGAGTCTTCTTTGGGCATTCTTTCCGTGAGTGGGAAGCTGTGTGTGTTTTATATAGATATATATATACATACCTACACTAAGTAAAACTATATTTGGCAAATGTATAACTAAAATATGTTGTCCGGTTACTTGTAACAATTTAAAAGTCAGATTTTGAGCAGTGAGTTACCCTCCCCTGATGAGGAGGATAATAATACGTGCTCCTACTGCAAGGTGTATGTCTCTGCCCAGAAATGCAGAATTGTATCTTCATGGAGATATTTACCTATGGAGTTCCCATTGTGAATTGGGTCCTGACTACGGTTGGATTATAGTTGTGGTCTTCTTACTGTGTTGAGTTAAGCAGACATTTTGTACGCTTCACCCACGGCTCCTTTTATGTGCGATCTCTTCTTCTGCAAGACCTTTACCTATGATCTATTAGTATACAGGTCGATTCACAAAATGCCAATGTATTTGGTAAAAGTCAGTGTGCAAATTACTTTCACTTTGACTGAATGCATTATACGTGCATCTGGTCATCTGTCTTGGACCTCTGGCTGCAGCTCGAGAAAGTGACATGGCCAGCGGGAAATTAGCCTTATTTAAAGTCTCATTCCTGTTGGGTGGTACATCTGGCTGCACAGTAGGAAATATTGAAGTGAAGAAAATGAAACTACGCCTGTCTAAGGCAAATTTGGAGAACTACACTCTTTTTTACGAACTGTGAAATCCACTGTATTCGACCAGCTACGCAGGAGTAATTCATTCTTTGCAAAGCCTTGTATTGCAAGGAACCCTAGCTCAGTTCTCTTCTGAGAGAGAAGAAAAGGGATTGACATTTCAAGAAAAGCAGAAGCAGCTAGAAATAGCATCCCAAATCTGCCATCGGGAGTCAGTAGGTGCTGCTGGGCAGGAGTGTAGTGAGGGGCGAGCAGGCAAGGAGTCCAGTGGAAACTGCTGTGTAAGACGAGATGGAGAAACGGAGAACAGTCAGTTTTATTTTTAGGTCCGGTGTAAGCCAAGACCTTTTGATTTTGCTAAAAATATATGCATAATATACTTACTTATAGTCTGTTCTTGTGTCATTCACATTTTATTTCTGCCCGCTAAAGTATAAAAAATCTGGACAATAGATCAGCACACTTCAGCAATTTTCTGACTCCATTCTGAGTGAGAGCAATTCTGATATTTCACAAGGGCCACATCCATACACACAATAAAATTACTTTAAAATACCCCACGCTTCAATCCGTCTTGCCAATGTCATTGGGTGAGATAAGTGAATGGGTCCTACCCACCCTAGAAGAAATCACTTCATCCCTCCTTCGCCCATCTATATCTCCATTGAGCCTTTCATCCATCCATCCATTTATCAATCTAGCCATCTTTTCATGTTTGAATAAATCTTTTCATCATTCCTTCCTTTACCATTCTATCCATCCATCCCTTTATCATTATAGTATTCCATCCATCCTTCTAAGCCTTCATCCATTCCTTTTACCCATTCATCAATCCATCCATTATTTTTTATCCATCCATCATTTCACCCTCCTTTATCAATGCATCCATCCTATCACCATTCTGTCTAGAAAAAATGTATCAAACATTGCCCCCAGTCAATGTTCTGACCAGGATATCTAAAAGGGCTGCCTCATAGTATGGTTTATACATGAGGGGGAGCCACCCTGTGCAATCTCGAGCTGGAGTACTGAATACTTCACGCTGGATGTTTTATGGTTCCATGCGAATTGTCTAAACATAGTGTCAAGGTCGCTAAAAAATCTCTTGCTTATTTGATGGGAATATTCGAGAATAGAAACAGTAGCAGCGGGAGAATAGACATTTTAATATGAGCCACTCTGCCTATCACAGTCAAAGGAAGAAGTGTCCACTTATCCAAAATACACTTAATTTTATAAAACAATGGTAGAAGATTTAGTTGAAACAACTCAGAAAAGTTGTTAGTCACATATATCCCAAGATAATGAATTGGGGCGTGGGATAACGCTTGTTGCTGCAAAGAGGGAGGAAGACTACTAGCAGGGGCATCGAAAAGAACCAGTTTGGAATTGTTCTGATTAATTTTATAGTCTGCAATATCTTGAAACTGTGAGAATTCCTCCAACGCTCTTTGTACATTCTCTCTGTCAGGTTTCAAGTAAAGAATGACATCATCAGCGAACATTTTCAATTTGGACATACCTTGTATAGGGGCTTCACTAGCCAAATTAGCCCTAATACTAACTGCAAGGGGCTCTAAAAAAAGTAAATAAAATAAGGGAATGAGGGCATCCTTGCCAAGTCCCCCGATTGATGTTAACTACTCCCGCCAGCGGAGAACTTACCATGACTTGGCTTGAGCACCTTGATACACCTTGCCAAGCACGTCAATAAATTGGAAAGAAAAGCAACAATTTTCAAGAGAGAAAAGAAGAGCGTGCCAATTGACTAAATCGATTGTTCTCAGTGTCGACCATTATTACTGTCACACTGGTATTATGAGCTGAGAAATAATCTAATGCTTGTACTAGGAAGCCAGTGTTGGGGTCCATCAGTCGCCCACCTATGAAGCCCATCTGATCCCTATGGATTAGTGTTTGCGCAAGAGAGTTAAAGGAGTAATACGGGCAGCCCATATCTTCATAAATAGCTTATAATCAGTGTTGAGCAAGCTTATGGGACAGTATGAATTTATATCTCGATGATTTTTTCCTTTCTTTAAAAAGCTAGCTATTGTAGATTCCTTGAATGTATGGGATATCTCCCCCTTCTAACATTGAATTAAACAGGTCAGTCAAAAAAGGTAAAAGATCTTCGGAAAAAGTTTTATAAAATTTGACAGAAAAGCCATCATTCCCAACCGCCTTGCAATTTGAAATGGCAGAAAGAGCTTCCTGTACTTCACTAAGGGAAATGGGAGTATTGAGCTTTTTGACCTGAGAGCTGGTCATTCGAAGAAGGCTTATTGAGTAAAAATTGTCCAGCAACTTCTGATGCATAGTCTGATAGCTAGGCTCATAAAGTGCCTTATAATGCTGCATAAATAATTCAGCGACCTGAGCCTTGCCTGTAACTATCTCGTCCATGGTTGAGTTGACTAGTTCCCTAATCACTAACGCTTCTTGCCTTACCCTAGTAGACCAAGCCAGAAATCTACCTATTTGCTGACTCTCTTCATACAATATTTGCTGGTATGCCCTTGGGCTCTCGGTTTTCTCTAAAAAGTCCCACAGCTTTTCCTTGGGCCTTAGCTAGATTCTGAACTGAAGTGGGGGGCTTACTGACTCCAAAGTTAACCCATGAGGCTGAGTTGACAGCCGCTTGGAGCAGAGCAATTTGTTTTTTACGGTTCCTACTTTGCTACTTTGCCAAGCCTGATGGGCAATAATATGGCCCCAAGCCACCACTTTAAATGCCTCCTGTTCAGAAAACATTGAGGCAGTACCACGATTTAACATAAAGAAATCCACAATAAACTGCAGCAGATCGGCAAGACATGCCTCAGTTAACAGGGACCGATCCAACTGCACCTAGGCCACCTAGGCCTCTTCTTCCTTGGCACCCCAACCTTAATCGTGATTGAAACCAGAGTGGTCAGAGAAAGAATTGGCCCAGATGTCAGAGTTGAGCCTCTCAATACAACAGGAGACTAAAAAAAGTCAATGCGGAAAACAGTGTGGTGTCGTGAAAAACAGGTAAATTGCATAGTAGTGGGATGGTCGCACCTCCATGACTCCACTAAAGCAAAATCATGCTTGATTTCTTCTAAGACCTTTTTCGTTTTTGGCTTAAGTTGTTTTTTGACTTGTTTGAAGTATCCAACACTAAGTCCTGAATTTAAAACATTAAGAAGGTAAAATCGCCTCACAAAACCTGTCGGTTGCCAGCACCCATAGCAACCTTATAAATCGCAACAAACCTTCTGGATCATCTGATACAGGAGCATAAATCAGGGCTCGAAAAATCTACTTGACCACTCAAGGTTGAGTTATTTTTAGATTCCACTTGAAGGGAGTGGACAAAGAAGAGGTGTTCTGTTCCGTCAGAAACTGAATTAGCAATTAAGATGCCTTTAAATATTATTCTTGTCACATTTGCTCTGTTTTCAGAGACAGAGGTCAAAAGTCAGTTTGTCTTCTTGCAATGCAAATACTTTTTCCTGTGACTTCAGAGTTCCTGGATTTTGTAAGTTGAACTGTCTGACCGATGTGAAATGAAAGGCTTTTGGTATCAGGTTTTTCCCAACACACATTTATATTACTAAGTCAACTTTGCAAAGTTTCAAAATATATTTCAGTAGCTGTGAAAGACCATTTTTTCTACTTCTGTGATGAAAAAAAATATTTTAATAGAATGAAAAAAAAGTCAGAACACTTTATTTGGTGATGTGTAAACGATAAATGTTTTCTGAAACCTGATTTTTACAGATTATTGTTAATACACTATATAGTTTTATCAGTAAAGCTGCAAGTTAGTGGGAAGGTTTCTGGATATTTCTTGGAAATTTACTGTCTGTAAATGACAGTATGCTACCACATCATGCTTTAGTAATATATTTATTAAAAGTGAGTGTTTAAACATAAACTGAGAAACACTCCTGCCGTGATGGCAAAGCTATTAGTAAACTAAGAGGCAAGTCATGCATGGATCATGTGTACCCTATATGTGGGCTAGATGTATTATACATGGAGCAAATGTTTAGTGTATTTAATCAAACAAAAGAGGATTTTTTTACAGCAGAAATGCTGAACTTGCATATTTGATGGTGCACTCATATGTGAGAATGAAGAAAAAGGCGACTGTAAAATACAATATTTGCCAAGGATCACACAATTTGAAACCCGTTTTCATTTCCGGGTCAAGTACATTACAATTAGATTGAGTAGATTATTCAACCTACTCAAACTGCAGGTCTAGTAACATTTTTATGATTTTTCAAGGCCTGATAATAATTAACCAGGGTTAGTGGAGCACCATTAACTTGAACCTTCAACCATAGTTACCTGCCCTGGGTGTCTCGAATTACATCACAAACCTGCCACTCCCACCCCTTGCCCAGAAGATTTGCCAATCCCTTTACTGCTAAACCTGCAGAAGCAAAATAAGTTTGCCCATAACTTTTCAGAATATGGATTTTAGGGCTGTTAGTCTTCAGATGAGTTTCCTGCGAAAATATGATATATGGATGGAAGGCCCCTAGCCAGCCTAACAGTTGCCACAGATTTCCATCTATTTGACATACCATTTATATTACAAGAAACACATCTAATTTCACATCCCATTTTAGATAACAAATAACAGCCTTCTTTTTAAAAGGTGACCTTGCGTTCATTTATATTCATTAGCAGTACCTCAGCCTTACCCATATCTGAACTGTTTTATAGTTCACCCCATTACGGAAACCCCACCCATCAGGACATTTTCAGAAGTGACTGTTTATACTCAATAATATGTACTTAGACTCAAATCTACTCTCAAATCTGCTCTTTTTACCACAATCACCACCCTCTGCACACCACCACCCTCTTTGCCCCTGAGTGCCCAGTGACCAGAGCCCATCTTCCTAGGGACTCTAGGAGCACTCCCCTCCCTCACACACCTATCCCCATCACCATTGCCCTCCCCATCCTCTCTTAGTTGAGTGCTTTGGTATGGCACTTTGGAGGCTGCATGCGGGGTGGCTTAGGGTGTCCCAGCCTCTGTCATTCCTTCCCGGGAATTGTGCACATACACCTGCAGCCAAAACTGCCACCATTTCTCAGGGTAGAATGCAAAAGTCGCTCTCCTAACTATGTTCTATGGATTTTGTCTAGGAAATCCTTAGCTTGTTCCACAGTCTGAAAAATCCCTGAATTCCCCTTATAGAGAACCTTCAGTTTTGTCTGCTGCACTATTCCAGCTGGTGCTCCATAACTGTTAAAGACATCAATTAGCATCTTCATCTCTTTACAGCGGCGTGCAGTAGAGAGTGACATATTGAAAAAGACTCTAAAAGAGAATTGATCAGAGGTATGATAAACCTTGTCCCTGATGGCATTGATTAGGATCCACTCCTTTTTTTCAAAAGTGCCTGAAATTAACCAGGACAGTTTGTGGATATTTGGAGTTGGAAGGTTGATTGAAAGGTACTTGATGTGCTCATGTGTTGGGGAATCCAAGGGATTTGGAGCCATTTCTGGACATACATACTTATTTTTAAGTTCTGTTACCAGCTCAGCTACTGTACGTCTGTTCTCCCGATTTTCCGGAATCCAAACAAACCTCAGATTAGACCGGTGAGATCTATTTTCCTAAGTTTCAGCTGTAATTCCTCAAGCTCCAACTGAATTTTATGGATTTCTGGGTCCTGTTTTAGTTTGAAATCCTCTAAATCAGAGATCTTCTGCTCCGTTAGGGTAACCCGTGCTGAAAGAGACTGCAGGTTAATATTAAGCTGGCCTAGTTGCTCACTATTTTTTCTAGGTGCCTCCTCTTGGGAAATCTACATTTCTTTGATCTCACATAATATTTGGTGGAGCATGAGTTCTACCGAGGGTGATAAAGTCATATGAGCTGCTGTGATTATTTCTTGTGCTTCCTGGGGGACCTGAGAGGCATTGATGGCTTCCACTACCTGCCCATCTCCAGCTTGTGAATGCTTGAATGACCTGGAAACGACTCTGTATTGCAGGGGTCCAGCTGCCACATCTGAATGGGAAGGATCCGCACCTTCCACCATGATTAGTATAGTAGACTTGTCACTCAGCTACTTATTAGTCCAGACACCTACCTTTACGAGCCCTTTGTCCTGAAAACAGGATATGCTGGAGGATTTCACGACCTCTTCTTCCAGCTACAAAAAAGCACCTTATTAATTTGTTGTGGAGCCTGGAGGTCATCAGCTTGACCAGACTCTTTTCGGGCAGGTGGTGCGAGGGAGATCTCGGACACTGGAGAGTTGGTAAGGCTTCTTGTAGTTATGTTAACAAGCTCTCCACTCGCACGCACAATTGTACCTTGTAGCTCCTCCACAGGTTCTCTACTATCAATCTTCTGAAGCTTCTGAGGCTGTACCACAAGAGACGTCATTTCACCTGATGTCCCTCCTGAAGTCCTCGAACCCTGTGTTGTGGTAGGAGTACTATGGACCCGATGCTTGGTAGTCTTAAAGTCCTTACCAGGGGCACGAGCTCTAGAAGACCAGTCTTGTGAATACCGCTTCATAAGTAATAATGCAGTACAAATGCAGCACGTGATGTAAGGCATAATGTGAGGGGAGGGTGGCAGAGCTACAGGGCCAGGACAAAAAGGCCCTGCACACTGGAGGTCACAAGCCGCATCCAAAGCTGCGTGGATCCCCGTAGGCCCCTTTAACCGTGAAGGCTCCTAGTAAAAGTATTCAGGTTGTCTTCCCAAAGAACTCTTTCCAATACCTTATGCGCAGCAGTCCTTTAAGTGAGGCGAGGTGCTGGCATCAAATTTTACTGTAGTAAGACACAGGCTCTTATACCACCATCAATCCCATAGAATTCAATTAAAGTTGAGAAAATTGCAAAACAGAGTTGCTGCCACATTTAAACAAGTCTATGTTTCCTAAACACTGGTGAGCATTCTCAACAGTTCTCAGCAATACAGTTTGCTTGCTCCAAATACCCCAGCAAAAAAAGAAGAGAACAGTGGATGCTTATGGTGTTTTAAAACCCCTGGTCCAGGCAGGAGGGCATGAGATTCAAGGGCTCAAGGAGAACCCATGGCACTGTGTGCGCACAGTGTATGTAGCAGTCTTTATCGATATTGATATCGGCGCTCTCCCCTAAGACCCCTTTGCGAGAGAGAAAAACAGCTCCATCACTCCTCTTTTGTGTGTAAAAGGCCGCTTTATTGGAAACAGGTGCACTCACAAAATTTTGCCCTTGGCCTTGCGCCTCACAAAACTAAAGCCTCACTATACATAATCTCTCCTATCAACACGCCCCCCTCCCCTCCCCCTCCCTTCCCCCTTTGCACTTGCCGCTCATTAGTCCAGTCCTCCTTACTTCCCGCTCCTGTTTAATCTGTCTAGCACCTTAATAGTCAGTTACTAGTGTCTTGAGTGTGCAAGTCTCCGGCCCCTACAGCTCGATATTATCTACGTAGCCCTGCTACTGTCCACCCTCATCCAATCTGCATTTGTCTTGTCTTCTTTTCTTCCCATCCGTTCTCGTCTGTCATGTGCCCGTTCTCTGTCTCCGCCACCAGAAAAGAAGAGGATCCGGCCCGCAGGGCCATCCTCTCCTTTTCTGCCCCCCCCAAAGCACCCTTGCTCGCTGCCATCCATTGGCACCTAAGGCTCCCTAAACGTCATTCGTAACACCTCCTTTATTTGGAGCAGGTACAATTCCATGCCCACAAAGGACAGGTGTACTCCATTGCCCCGAAAAAACTCCTTGTCCTCAAACCTGATGTCTGTATGTTCCATATATGTAAATCCCTGCTCTGCACAAAATGCCTTCATTTCCTTATTAATCTTCCTCCTTGCTTTCTCAATTGCTTCTGGTTTCCGAGCTCCCCTCCAAAACTGCCGGGGAACGAACGCCGTCCAGATCAAATGACACCCGTGCCACTGCTGCCGCACTACTGTCAAACCTCTCTTCATAGCTCTCAAAACGTCCAAGCCCGTCCTTTTAACCATGTCATTCTCACCCAAATGTACTAACAGCACATCTGAGCAATGTCCCCGCCCTTTTAACCTCTGTAAAGTCCCCAACAGTTCGTGCCAGCACATACCCCCTCTACCCTCCCACCGTACTCGGTAACATGCCCCATCGAAACCCAAGTTGGACCCCAAATTTGTCGACTGAGCTTGTCTTGCCGCCCATTTTACAAAGGAGTGTCCCACGTCCCATATGTATAAGTTCTGCACCGTTGGCCCAGGAACCGAACCTGCATCGAAAAGAAATACAAGTTATCGTTCTTGTTGTCACCAGCGCTCATCGCATATACTTCTTATACGCATTAGATTTCCAACGCCCCAGCTCTAAGACCGCAGCCCTCTGCCAACCCCGTCGACCTGCCTCTGTCGCCATACCAATTCTAAAAGAGTGTGTTCCATATTGTGAAGCCTCAACGCCTATGTGTCGCAGGCAGGACCTCAGAACTGCCAGGAGCTGATACGCAGACACCGCGTCACCTCGCAAATGACAAAAAACCAAACCCCCATCTCTTCGCCAAATCCCCTGCATTCGCCGCGCTAAGCACATTGGGCACATGTCCCGCACTTGATAGGCCCGCATAAAAACCTGTCTCCCCTTACCCTGCTAATCCGTCTTGGAACGCTTGAAGGATATTCCTACCCCTCGCTCCGAGATGCACACATCGTCCCATCGAACTCCATCCCATGACCTAGAACCTAATAACTCCAACACCCAGAAGGCCCCAAAGAACATCCAGGACATCAAGGTCCTAAATAGCGCAGTCTCCGCCTCACTCGTACAAATCACCTCAGTTGCTGCCATCAGTTGCCTCAACAGTCCCAAACAAATCGGCTGGCGTTCCCGCGCTCGAAGTCCCCGTTCCCTAGCCAACCTTCTAAAATGCGCTGCCCCAATTCCACCGCAGACGGAGCATAACCCCACAACAGCTTACCCATAAACGCGATACCTGCCAACTTCCCTGCCATGGACACCTTGGACAACCCATTGTCTATCATATCCATAATGAAATTGTCTACATCCTCAACCCGCTCCTGCTCCTGCCGGCGGGCCCCCAACTCCAAAAAATCCTGCCAGGCCCGTACATACGTGCGTTGCGTAGAAGGAGCCAACGAATTCATGACCAATCGCAGAATCCTCTGTCGCCTACGTTCCAAAGCGCCGCCGGCATCGCCGTCCTGCTCAATTTGTCGTCCGCAACCAACCCACGGAACCTCTCACACTGCGAACGAGATAATGCATCCGCAATGTCATTATTCACCCCAGGCACGTGCCTCGCCCTAAAATAAATGTTGCGCCTCAAGCATTCCAACACAAAAACTCGAAGAAGCTGCAGCACCTGCGGGTCTCTCGCTGACTGCCGATTTATCACCTGCACCACCGCCAAGTTGTCCACTCGGAATAAAACTCGCTTGTGTTGCAACCACTGTCCCCAGACGCACACTGCCACCACCAACGGAAACAACTCCAAAAATGCAATACTCCAACCTCCCTCGCGCCACGCCTCCGGCCACTGTTCCGCACAAAACTTGCCCTGCCAGTAGATCCCGAACCCCGACGCCCCAGCCGCATCCGAAAAAATTTGCACGTCCCATTCCCATAAGGGCCATGCCTGAATCAGGATGCCATTGAATGACTCCAAAAATACGCACCACATTCTCAAGTCCTCTTTGACCCCGGCACTAAGCCGTACATGATGATGTGGCAGAGTGCCACCCGAGAGTGCCATACCGAGCCTCCTGCAAAAAGTCCGGCCTGCGCGCACCACCCTGAGGCAAAATTCAAATGACCCAGCAGTACTTGAATTTCCTTCACTGTCACTTTCCGTTTTTGGACCATGTACCGCACTGTCTCCAACATGTTCCGCTGTTTGTCATTTGGCAAACGCGCCACCATGGCCCTTGTATCAAGCTCAATGCCCAAAAAGGACAAGGCCGTACAGGGCCCCACCGTCTAGTCAGGGGCCAGGGGCACACTCAAGTCCCCCATAAGTGACTGGAAACTCTGCAGAGCTACTTCACAGGACTCCGACTCTTTCGGCCCTGAGATGAAAAAATCGTCGAAATAGTGCGTAACCGACGCATGCCCTGTGACCGTCACGAAAATCCACTGCAAAAAGGTGCTGAAGCATTCAAATAAAGAGCAAGAAATGGAACACCCCATGGGCAGCGCCTTGTCGACATACCAGCTGCCTTGAAATTGAATGCCCAACAGGTCAAAGTCCCGCGGGTGCACCGGAAGGAGTCTGAAAGCAGATTTTATGTCCGTCTTTGCCATAAGGGTGCCTGGACCCAATGCCTCCACCAATGCCATTGCCACGTCCACCGAGGCATATGACACTTTAGTGAGTTCCTCAGGTATGAAATCATTAACCGACGCCCCTTCAGGCCATGACAAATGGTGTATTAGCCGATTTTGCCCTGGCTCCTTTTTGGGCACCACTCCAATAGGGGAGACAATCAAATTCTCCAAAGGCCAGTCCGCAAAAGGGCCTTCCATTCTCAAGTTTGAGGCGCACAAGTTTCTCCTTTCCCCGAACGGAACGCAAATTCTCCGCCCACCGACGCTGTCACGGTCCATTGTATCCCAGTTCGAAACCCTCAGAAAACCCCCTCAACAACAGTTGCCCTTGACTCATTACACCATACCGGCTCACCCAGTAACTAAGCCTGTCCAGCTTAATTGGCGTAATAGCTTTTTCCCATAGTGCTCTGCCCTCTCGACTTGGGCTGTCCAGCAGTCCCTGCAGTATTACCTCCTACTGCCGCCGACTGTTGCCCGACGCTGGCCCCCACAAAACAATTGGTGAGAGCGTGTTTTCCCCCCCACTTGGAGCATCCGTGCCTGAATTTACAATACTCCCTAGTGCACAACCCTTTGTTAAAATCCCAACAGGCTCCAGATTTTTTCCCGCCCGTACCTGCCACTCCAGATCCCCCCTTCTCGCCCGTGCTAGCCTCGAAAGGGCCGATAAATGATTGGCAACCCGCTGGCCGTAAAAACAGTCTTACCAAACTTCGCTGGCCCCATCGTATGCTGCCATAAGTCTGCATCAATCTCGCCCCATTGCGACTCCTCGTCAGCCGCCATGCGCGCGCGAAACTCCTCATCGTATTGCGCCCATGCATAGCCCACGTAATTCAAATATGCCTTCCTAATAACGTCCATATACCTAAATAACGCCACTGCCCGCTCTGGAAAACGCTCGCAATAGACACTGGCGAAAATCAAAAAAGCTGCCGTCCAATTCTCAATGGTCACTGGGACCCTAGGCCACTTCACCAGTTCATACTCTTCTTCCTTGAACCCTTCTTTAGCTCGCACCTCCCTGTGCAGCAATTTAAGCATCTCCACGTACTCCCCTTTCCATATCTTTTCTTTTGTTGCCTGCATGAGATGCGCGCCCAAAGGTTTCGCCGTCCCCATATATGGTAGCCGCTTGTGTTTCCCACTGACCTTGCCAACACCGAATTCTTCACCGCCCTTACCAGATTCCCCTTCCTTCGTATTACCTACCTGCTCCTTCACCTCATCTGTGACCACCCCCACGTCCGCCACATACACCCCTTTGTATAGCCTCTTCCCCGTGCCCCCGCTGCCGTCCTCCGTCCCGACCGCCACCCCCACTTGCTTTAAAGTTTTCGGCGTGTTACCTTTTTGCAACAACGGGGGCCGCTCTGAAACCGTCCGTCTTGCCTCCCTCCTCACTCCCGTAGACGTAGTCGGCACCTGCAATGACTGATGGACAGCATTAGAATCCCCCCGCTGCCCACCATGCCTCCTCTTCTCGAATCTCCCCTTCCTCTACACTGTCCTCCTCATAATCCAACCTCTCCTGATCACCCATGTCATCACTGTCCGTGTCCCCCAACCCTTCCCCAAAGCGAGCATTTTTTATGAGGTCCTCCACCCGCGCCGCCGGTGTGCGCGGTCGCCGTGGAGCCGCCTGAGGCTCCTTCCATTGTGATGCGTGGCCAGGCCGCTTCACCCTACTCACCATCCCACTGGTGGGTGCAACACCCAGTCCAGTGTGGCGCCGCCGTGCAAATGCCTTGGCCCGCACCGTCCCACCACCTCGTCGAGGTTCAATCCAACCAGCCGCACTGGGCCCCGCCTTCTCTTCTTCCCAGGGTGCCAAGCCCGTTAAGAGCTCGCCTGGGTCCCCATCCTCACTCCTGCTCCGCTCCCCCTGCAAAAATCCCAAAGCATCGTTGATCACCAAATCTTCTTCGGGCCCTCCCCCCCTTATACTATCCCCTGGTTCCCCCTGTCCTCCTACCTCATCGCTATCTGAACTACCCAAACTAAAACCCCCCAGGCGACCCCCTACCTTTGTCAACCCCCCATAAGTACGGGTGGGCGGGCGCACCTTGAGAGTAATACCATCCTCTTCCACATCTTGCTCTGCTTCGTCACTCCATTCCAGGATGTGACTTAGGTCTTTGCCCTGAAGCGACGACATTCCAGCACCCTCCGCAGTATAGCCCCACTCCACACCCTTGAACTGCACCCCTTGCCCCCCTTCAGCCCCCCACCCGCCCTCATCATGTGTCTGGCAACCTTTACTATCCTCTAATCCCGCCTTAAAATCCTTCTGTGTCTTGTCCCTCCCACCCTCTCCCCCCGTCAGGCTCTCCTCACTGCTGCCGACTGTGAAAGGCAGCTTCTTCCCTGCCTTCGTACGGGAAACCCCTCCCTCCACGCGAAAACCTGCCGTCTCTAGAGCCGTGGGGCCGGCCTCCCCCGACACACCTCCATTCGACGGCCGCGACCCCAAGGGGGCCGGCCGCCACCCCTTTGCTCTTCCTGGAATTGGAGCCGAGGGGGCCCCCAGCCCGCCCCCGGCTCCTTTCTTAATTGTGCCTGGAGGCCGCCTCGCCCCTAAGGGGCGCGGCTGCCTCAAACTGCCACCACTTATCCACCCCGTAGGCGCGGCGGAGCTCACGCCCCCGCCCCTCCCTCCGCCCGCCCTCCTCACCTGCGGCGCCAGCCGCTGACAACTCCCGTGGGGTGGTGAGCATGCCGCCACCCCGCTCGCCGCACTGGACGATCCCGGCGGGCGACGGGTGCCACCAACAAGTCGAGGCGCCCGCCTCACGCAGCAACTCCATGGCTTGGATCACCCTCTGGTCCATGCTTCTTCCTTCGAACGATCCCGGCGGCACAAAACGGACCCAAGGTAACTGCTTCCGCTAATGCTATACCTTCGAACCTTCACCACTACTATGGAGTGCTATTTATCTATTTTTATATGCTCCCACACCTGCGCTAAGACAAACGCTGGACTGGTGAAAATCTACCAACGCGAAAACCTGCCCACAGAAAAAGCCTGCCCACTGGCAAAACTTCGCCCATAAAATGGTGGCGATCTAAACTGTCGCCCCATACTTATACTGTAGCCCTAGGCTACCAAAAAACTGCACCCATGTAGCCCAAACAGCACCCAAAAAAGGGCGCGAATGGGCTGTGCCACCTCTCGCAAAAATCCCGGGGGGGAGACTGCCGATATCAGCGCTCCCCCCCAAGACCCCTTTCTCCCGAAACCACTCCCTGGCCTCCAGGACCCAGGGCAGGAATGTGCGGCGTGCATCTGCGTGAAGTGCGTCTCCAGAGTTTAGCCCGTTTCCTCCTCTGCTGCGACCTTTACACCCGGGTCGGTTAGTGATTCAGCAACATAGCAGCGCCCGCTACCTCCTAGCTGCTGCCTCAATCACGGAGCATGACGGGATCTCCCGCAATCCTCCAGGAAGAAGACACATGGCTGCAGTCTCCCCTCAGAGACTGCTGTGTTGCCTAGGCATGAGGGCCAGTAGGGAAAGTGTAGATCTGCACTGGAAGGTTGCTGTGTTCTCTGGGTATGGCGACACATCTTGAGAAGAGAGCCTCTTGTTACCTTGCTGGGATATTTTTTAGGGCCACTGGAATCTTGTGGCAGGAGAAGACCAAATTATGCACCAGGGTTGACTAAATTATGCTGCTAAAAAAGGCAAATTATGTGGCGTGATGCAGCACATTTTGCTATAGTATTACTTCGTTATTTTGTCATTTTCTACACATGGTAACTCTGACTGGGCAAATATTTCACTTTATTAGTTCCAGTTTAAAACCCAATTACAGTAATGAGCAATTGAAAGATGACCTGCCAGCCTTTGTGAAGGGCTTTCCTTTACACAGAGACACACCAACACAATTTTAATAACTTTTGATCCGTTTGGACAAATTGTTTTTGTTAAAATCTGCAGATTATGCAGCAGATGATGGACTATGTGGCAAGTGCAGAAAATCAATAATTATGCGAACAATGTCGCAGACTCCAAATCTCATAATTCCAGTGACCCTGGTTCTGTCTCATAATTCCAGTGACCCTGGTTCTGCCGCAAGAAAACCATATTGCGAACGCTGTAAGTAATGAGTTTCGTCACTTAGTTGGGAAGTATTGCTAGAAGGAAGGTTTCATGAAGGTTTTGGCCTATTCTAAGTTCTATGACTATATAACCAGTACCCTTTTCTGAATAGTGTTCATTTTATATATGGTGGTGACAATGTCTCTTGGGTTGTTGCCCTGTGTTGTCATGTGGTTGCTCTTCTGTGATATGGTGCTTGGTGTCCTTTCTCTGGTGAGGTATGAGTATTGTCAGTAGACAATCTCTTAGGGCCATATGTATCAAAGGGTTTTACCCATTTTGTGTCTATGGGAAAATGTGTTGATACATATGGCCCCTAGTGATGTGTGACTGTTTCAAGATGCTGTGAGCTAATTTTTTGGGCAAATTGTCAGTTGCTCCTTGGGATGATTTGAATCACCATGGATGCTCCTGGTGGGGCTCTTACAGTGAAGAAGCGAGGGAGCACCCGGTGTGATCTTGCTTGCTTTATGATTGTGTGAGCCTGGTTCATTTAGAATCCTCAGACCGTCTGGTTCATCAGGGTAGCAGTTACCGAGCAGCCTGTTCTCATCTCTGCAGAAAGTGGCAGCAAATACAAGGCAACGCAAGTATTACCAAGGTTAATAAACATTGAAGACCAGACGGAATGATTTAAAGGGGGGTTTGTTGTGTTGGCCTAGTCTCACGTAAGTCACGAATTTTAGGTTTTGTGAAATGTGCACATTTTTCGTCATCTTCCACAATGCAAAATTTGACTTGTTTGCCCCTGGGAGACTTTCCTAAGCAGAAAGAGTCTCACTGAGAAACATTTTCTCCTCAGACAAGTTTCCGGTCAGGATCTCAAGCTGCTTTTTTTGTGCAAAATATACTACAGAAAAGTCAGTCACAATGCCAATTAAAGGTATTTTTCTGATAAATGTAATTTTAGAAAAACTAGGTATATTTCTTGATAAAAAAATTACATTTTGCGCACCGGAAAGTGTCATGTACATATCTCCCAACCTTAAAGACCTCAAAAGCATAGTATTTGAATGGAAACAAAGCACATTTCCTCATGAATCCCACTATACTGCTGGTGCTGCTGAATATCGACCGTAGAATATCGTGGAAAATAGAGGATAAATTAGCGAGGAACAAAAAAATCAAACGGTGCGTACATAAAGGACAGTATGGATTTACTACTCTAATTCCACATCTTCGTACCATGAAGATATATGTACCACGTTGGTACATATTTGTGGAGTTAGGTATTCAAAATTGCAACTCTTATTTTAGGCACTGGGAGAGTTGAACTGGAAACCAAAATTAGCAATGGCAAACATGTTCAAATCAACTCCGTGCGGCAAGAGACCACAAGTAAACCGGGTCCATTGGTGATCCATGATAGCCCATTATGTTTGAAAGCAGATTCCTACCTGGGAAATGCCAGAGTGGAAGAATGGCCAGCCCGGTCTTGTGCACCAGATCGTTTTGATTTTAGCAGTGGAAGCTTTTAATATGAGCCAAATCTGTGTTTTCTTACAACTTGTCCTATGGTTTAGTGAACACTTCTTTTATTTGAAGCTGCATGTATAAGAGGAACATTGGAGGAAAGGATTATTTCACTCTATTAGAGACCCAGTCCCCAGAGTGTCAATAGCATAAACCAATAAATTGATAATCTGCCTACCTTACAGATCTCCTTATCTCATCCTCTACAGTCGTGGTCAAAATGTCACAAGAAAGAGACCGTCTTACCGATGCCTTTCAGATCAGGGCTTCACACCATTCGAAATATACACAGGACTTCATTTACAAAAACATTCTCACTGACACTACTGGGCAAATGTAATGGTGATTCCCCCTCCCCAAAAAAGAGCACTGATAATGCCAGTACAGATGGTGTATAACTCATAGTGCCTTTTCAGTCTCTGGTAAGTCTAGGCACTTAATAAGTCACCATATAAGCACTCTATCCCTAGATTCACGCACAAAGGGGCATATTTATACTCTGTTTGCGCCGGATTTGCGTCGTTCTTTTTTACGCAAATCCGACGCAAAACTAACTCCATATTTATACTTTGGCGTTAGACCCGTCTAGCGCCAAAGATCTTGGAGTTTGCGTCATTTTTTAGCGTGGACACCTTCCTTGCGTTAATGATATGCAAGGTAGGCGTTCCATTCTAAAAAATGACTCCGAGGCATGTGCGCCGTATTTACACTCCCGGGCAAAAATGACGCCCGGGAGTGGGCGGGTCAAAAAAAATGACGTCCAGCCGCTTTAGCGTCATTTTTTAACGCCTGGTCAGGGCAGGCGTTAAGTAGCCTGTGGGCTCGGAAGGAGCCCAGAGGTGCCCTCCCATGCCCCCAGGGACACCCCCTGCCACCCTTGCCCACCCCAGGAGGACGCCCAAGGATGGAGGGACCCATCCCAGGGAACTTAAGGTAAGTTCAGGTAAGTATTTTTTTTTTTTTTGGGTGGCATAGGGGGGCCTGATTTGTGCCCCCCTACATGCCACTATGCCTAATAACCATGCCCAGGGGACATAAGTCCCCTGGGCATGGCCATTGGGCAAGGGGGCATGACTCCTGTCTTTGCTAAGACAGGAGTCATTTAAATGGGGGTTGGGAGTAAAACAAAATGGCGCAAATCGGGTTGAGGCGAAAATTTTGCCTCAGCCTGACTTGCCCCATTTTTTGACGGCCAAGCTCCATTTTCCCCTATGCCGGCGCTGCCTGGTGTAAGTCATTTTTTTGACGCACATCAGGCAGCTCCGCCGGCTAACGTCATTCCATAAATAAGGCTTCCGCATGGCGCTTTGGAATGGCGTTAGCCGGCGTTAAATTTTTTGACGCACAACTGCGTTGGCGTAGTTGTGCGCCAAAAAGTATAAATACGGCCCAAAGTGATTCATTCTTCCATTCACCCACTTAACCATCCATAGCAAAACACACACAAACTCAACAAGCGTATGCAAGATAAATTAAAAGAGTAAAAGTAAAAAAGGAGGGCATGGGGCCACCTAAACATTGCAGGCGTATGCTTGCAACAAAAAATAAATAAATCAACATACCAGTGGGAGTACATCCTGCAAAGGAGTTGTAAATGATATTTTGTTTTAAGGTCCCAACATAGCTGCCATTTAGAAATAATGTGTCTCATTACAACTTTAGCGGGTGGCAACCGCCGCCCGCCAAGTTGTAACCGCTGTGCAGCCGCCAATGCGGCCGCACTCCTGAGGTGCCCATTATGACATCCCCGCTGGGCCGGAGGGCGGAAACAGAGTTTCCGCCCGTCGGCCCAGCGGGGATGTGGGCCGCAACATGGGGACTGGCTCCAAATGGAGCCGGCGGTGTTGCGGGCGTGCGACGAGTGCAGTTGCACCCGTCGTGCTTTTCATTGTCTGCTGTGCAGACAGTGAAAAGCTGTGTGGGGCTGTGCCAGGGGGCCCCGAAACTCCCCTTTCAGCCAGCCGGAACCGCCATGGAAAGGCTGGCGGGAAGGGGACTCGTAATCCCCTGGGCAGCGCTGCCCTGGAGGATTAAAACCGCCAGGACCACCGTGGAGGAAAACCGCTGGTCCCGGCGGTGCGACCGCAGCTCTTCCGCCGCGGTCGTAATATGCCAGTTTGTACCGCCAGCCCGTTGGCGGTACAACCTCCAAAACAGCCCTGGCGGTCTTTGACCGCCATGGTTGTAATGAGGGCCAATGTGTTGGCCATCTAGGAACAGTAAAACAATGGTAACATATGAATATTATTCCAACTTGGCGCCTGATTAACAAGCAGTGTCTGCACTATTGATGAAGCGAGATGAGGCACATTGCAGATGAAACAAGCAACAAGAGGGCGTCCCGCTTGCACAACCCTGAGAACTGCAGTATGTGGTAAAAAATAAACATTATAAATAAAGAAGAAGGAAAGAAATTAAAGGTGACATATAAAAGAAGAAACTATAAAACTAAATGACTGCCCCACAAGTCCTGGTATTTAAACACGGTCATTTTGAGATGGATGTGTACATGTGACCAGGCATCATGCCATCACTTACAGGACACTACGGCAAATGTCAAAAGTGGCCTGACCTGTTGTCCTATGCTGTGTGCTGTCATGGATGGAAGCAGAGTGTTAATGACGCTCAAACACCCCAGTGGCAGAAGAGGGTGACCCAAAGCTCTTCTGTGCATGTATATGTATGTACATATATATGTTTTCTACTATTTTTTTAACATAAGTTCCTGGTAGACAATTAAAGCTGTTGAACCTTCCTAGGAGTGTCTAGTGGTGATTATCACAGTGCACATCTACCCTCCGGGATGTCAAATAGGGGATCAACACCAAACCCCTTGAGTACTAAGTTATTCTTTGATATTCCAAGAAACAAAATACCTGTCTGCAGGCTTTAAGGTGATGTAATTAGAACCCTCACCGAAAGGCATATTGCATGCAAAATTTGTTTAATACCATAAATGCAACAGGGCTGCTGGATCAGGGACAACTGGCATAATTGTTAGCAATGAACCAATTACACCTAGTGCCTTTATCACAGGCTTGTCAAAATACCCAACTTAGGCCTACTGTATTGAGTTGATATGATATTCAAAATTATACTTGGAAAAACAATATACAACTCTGATGACAGGGACTGACAAGGATTATCACAGTACAAATCTTCTACTCCAAGGGTCTTTAACAGGTGTAACCAAAAGCCTTACCTACTATGGTAAGATTTTACATAACAAAATATCTGCTTTCAGCCACTAGGACAGTTCTATAACAATCAATACCTAAAAGTCTATTGACATCTGACATAACGTTTTCAAATGAGCTGATGAGGCCTATAGCTTTTATCTTTGACATGCCACTACAACTGAATCTGCTCTTCTGTATTGACCATAAGCTTTCCCACAAGGTAGAACTACAAATATATACACAATTATAGATGGAAGGGTAATATACAACCCCTCATTAAAAGGGATAACAAGGGTTATCTGAGTGAAGTTTGTCATATGAGGTCACCAACACTAAAACCTTTGCCTTCTACGGTAATCTGTGAGAATCTATATAATAAAACACCTCTCTGCAGTTTTTAATCAATAATTTTGTATGGTGGCTCAGGGTTAGGTCGAACAGGATGGCAGGCTGGCTCTACAGGGCTTACGGGTGCTCACATTCACATCTGCTGTGTGAGCTGCAGAGCGTGATGGTTGCCTGGTAATGCCTCCTGCCTCTCCCCGGCATTAGTGGCATGCAGACATGCCGGCAAGGATACTGGAGTTGCGAGTGAGGAGAGGAGAGGTGATACCAAGACTGCTGAACGTAGACCTCGGCAGCGCCATGGATGCAGACATTGCAGCTACTCCGGGGAGAGACCATCACGGCGGTAGGTGGTTTTGCTGCAGCTGTCAGTGCACAGTTTTGGTATGATTAATGCTGTTCCCCACTGCCTTGTTTTGGTCTTGTTTTTGGCCCCGGCACTTACCTGAAACACAGCTGATTGGGTCCCATGTCTGCCTGCACATGCTTGCTCGATTCTGGAGGGGAGTCCATACAGATGTCAGTGCACAGATTTGTTATGATTCATGCTGTTTCCCACTGTGTGTTTCAGTCCTATTTTGGCTCTGGTGCGTACTTGAAAACACACTTATTTGGACACACAGCTGATTGGGTCCCATGCTCTCCTGCCCATGCCTGTTCAATTCTGGCGGGGAGTCCTCGTTCATCGGGCCAGTGATTCCAGACTCTGGTTTAGCTGCGGGCAATCTTTTGGGGGAGGGAAGAAGGTGATCCTACTCTGCTGCTGCAGCTGCTATTCTGCTGCTTCAGTTGCTCTGTGTGAGGCTGGTGACTGTTTGCTCAGACATAGATCTTGGCTCCTGGTGGATACACTGTTGCAATTGGGAGCACTGATATTTTTACTCTTTACTACTTTCACTGCTATCTGGGTCATTTTCAAATTTGTGTAGGGAGAGGAGACTGTTGAGGTCCTCGATCCTCATACTGAATACGAGACGGAAGGTGTGTCCAATTCTCTTTTTATTTCAAGTACGATGGTACAGGAAACAGGGCACCACACTCCTCAGACACCGATTCTCCAACTGTCATTAGTAGATATGTCATAAAGAACGTGGAACCTGTGTATGTCATAACCCTAGCATAAGTAAACACACAACACATGCTCCCCTTTTAATAACAATAAAAAAAAAGTTCAATATTCCCTTACGCACAAAAACAACCCAAGGCAGCTAAGACAATTCAAAACAAAAACTAAAACCCATCACCCTAAATAAACAGTAGCAAACTAAATAGCTCACTGTTGGACCTGGCTTTTTGACAGGGACATCCCCAAACTTTTTGCCTCCTTCCTCCTATTTTTCCTGACCTGTTGTTGTTGATTTTGACCTCTGGGCACTTTACCACTGCTAACCAGCGATAAAGTGACTATGCTCTCTGTGTAAATTGTACTACTGATTGGTTTATCCATGATTGACTATTTAATTTACTTGTAAGTCCCTGGTAGAGTGCACTACATGTGCCTAGGGCAGGTAGATCAAATGCTACTAGTGGGCCTGCAGCACTGGTTGTGCCACCCACCTCAGTAGCCCCTTAACCTTGTCTCAGGCCTGCCATTGCAAGGCCTGTGTGTGCAGTTTCACTGCCACTTCGACTTGGCATTTAAAGGTATTTGCCAAGCCTAGAACTCCCCTTTTTCTATACATAAGTCACCCCTAATGTGTGCCCTAGGTAACCCCTAGAGCAGGGTGCTGTGTGGGTAAAAGGCTGGACATGTACTTGTGTGGTTATATGTCCTGGTAGTGTAAAACTCCTAAATTCGTTTTCACACTACTGTGAGGCCTGCTCCCTTCATAGGCTAACATTGGGGCTGCTCTCATACATTGTTGAAGTGGCAGCTGCTGATCTGAAAGGAGCAGGAAGGTCATATTTAGTATGGCCAGAATGGTAATATAAAATCCTGCTGAATGGTGAAGTCGGATTTAATATTACTATTCTAGAAATGCCACTTTTAGAAAGTGAGCATTTCTTTGCACTAAAATCTTGTTGTGCCCTTCAATCCACGTCTGGCTAGGTTTAGTTGACAGCTCCTTGTGCATTCACTCAGACACACCCCAAACACAGGGTACTCAGCCTCACTTGCATACATCTGCATTTTGAATGGGTCTTCCTGGGCTGGGAGGGTGGAGGGCCTGCCCTCACACAAAGGACTGCCGCACCCCCTACTGGGACTCTGGCAGACAGGATTGAGCTGAAAGGGGGCTTGGTGCATTTCTTGGAGACTCTTTGAAGTCACCCCCACTTCAAAGGCACAACTTAGTATAAAACAGGGCCTCTGCCCTACCTCATCAGACACTTGCTGGAGAAGAAACCTGAACCAGAAACTACATCCTGCCAAGAAGAACTGCCTGGCTGCTCAAGGGACTCACCTGTCTGCTTTCTACAAAGGACTGCTGCCTTGCTGTTGCCCTGCTGCCTTGCTGAACTCTTGTCTGGCTGTGAAAGTGCTCTCCAAGGGCTTGAATAGAGCTTGCCTCCTGTTCCTTGAAGTCTCAGGACCAAAAAGACTTCTCTCTTCCTCTTGGACGCTCCGTGCGCCTAACTTTTCGACGCACAGCTTGTTCCGCGGCAAGAAAAACGCCGCACACCGACGCTGATCAACGCGACGTCTTCGGGACGACCGAAACTTTGACGCATGGCCTCGCAAGGACAACGCCACCTGACTCCGCAGGAGAAATCGACGCGACGCCTGCCGTGAGATCGAAACTTTGACGCATGGCCTCGCAAGGACAACGCCACCCGACTTTCCAGGAGAAATCGACGCGACGCCTGCCGTGAGATCAAAACTTTGACGCACGGCCTCGCAAGGACAACGCTGCCCGACTCCGCCGGAGAAATCGACGCGACGCCTGCCGTGAGATCGAAACTTCGACGCGCAGCCCCGCAGAACGACACGCAGCCGGAAAACAAGCAGGAAAATCCACGCACAGACCCGGGACATCTGGTACTCCCCGCAAACCACAGTAAGAGACTGTCCGCGCGCCGGAAAACGACGCCCGACTCACCGCGTGGAAAATAACGACGCAAGTCCGTGTGTGCTGAGGAGAAATCGACGCACACAACAGTTTTCCACGCACCTCTTCTCCTGTGGCCCTCTGAGGAGATTTTCCACCAGAAACCAGGTACTTTGTGTTTGAAAGAGACTTTGTTTACTTTCTAAAGACTTAAGACACTTTCTATCACTTTTCAGTGATATCTTTACAAATTCATATTGCAACTTTGATCGTTTTGACCTGAAGATACCCAGATAAATATTATATATTTTTCTAAATACTGTGTGGTGTATTTTTGTGGTGGTAGGCTATGGTGTTGTATGATTTTTTGCACAAATGCTTTACACATTGCCTTCTAAGTTAAGCCTGACTGCTCGTGCCAAGCTACCGGAGGGTGAGCACAGGCTGATTTTGGATTGTGTGTGACTTACCCTGACTAGAGTGAGGGTTCTTGCTTGGACAGAGGGCAACCTGACTGTCAACCAAAAACCCCATTTCTAACACTCACTATATGAATAACAATGAATATAAACATGATTTTTTTTTTAAATAATAAAATATATTAATATATAATAAATCATACAACAGCACAGCAGCCATAAGTTACTATACTGGACCTTGAATTTCTGAGGTGTATCCCACAATAAAATCTTTTAACCAACTAGGAGATGTTACTTTCCTCTTCCCACCATTCAATTCCACATTATCAGGTTCTTGTCCACTTTCCCTTGAATTATCATCACACTCACTAAAACTACCCTCACGACTAGTACCAGTTGTACCATCGCTTTCATTCCTTCTATCGGTTCTCCATCATCTCAGTTCCCATTCCTTCTATCCACCAGTAACCCATCATCCTCCAACCAATCTGAGCTCTTCCTTCCATCATCTCTCTCACATTTACTCCACTGCCATCCTTCTCCTGTCCAATTGAATGCAAAGCAACATGTTTAAAATTCCATACTTTGCCATTCCCCAGTCTAACAGCATTATGCAAGACTTCTATTACTGGTTCAGGTTCAAAATACTGACTTTCCCCTTTTACAACTCTGTAAGGTTTTTTTACCCAAACCTAATCAACCACTTCAATACTGATAGGTTTAACACCATGTGCTTTATCATAAAAAGTCTTTGTTTTTTCTTGTGTTTTTTCTAAACACTTCCTAACTAAGTCAGGAGACCAATGTTCAAACATTCAATAACCATGCAGGACTAAATTTACATTTTGGTTTACGTCCTCTCATTATCACAAAAGAGCACAAGCCTGTGGTATCACTCTCTGTAATCCTGTATGCCCAGACCGCCTTCTGTACAGCAGTGTGCCACTCACACCTTTGCTTCATGGCACTCTGAACAACTCCCTTGATTACTCTGTTGAATCTTTCTACAGTGTCATTTCCACTAGGATTATATAAGGAAGTAGTTTTGTGTTCTATCCCTACTCTCTCAAAATATGTCTTAGCAGTATTAGAAACAACTTGAACTCCATTGTCACTCAACAGGAAAGCAGGAATTCCTTCCAACCAGAAATTCCAAAACTGTAGCAGTGTCTGCCCTCTCCACTATGTCCACCATGGGCCACTTAGAGAACAAATCCATTAAAACAATTACATATTCTTGCGACTCCCCTACAGGACCTAACAAATCCACTGCCACACATTCTCAAGGTTGCTTAGGTAAGAGCTTTTGATCCATGGGCGGTCTTAGAATGTGCAGACTCTTATCAGCTGTAGAATACACTTCACAGCATCTAAGAAACTTCTCTGTTGCCTTGTCAATCCCTGGCTACCAAAATAACTCCTTGACAACAGATTTGGTCCTGACAATACCAAAATGCCCTTCATGACAGAGTTCCAAAATTGCTTCCCGCAACCCACAAGGAGGAATAATCTTTTTACCTTTGACAATGATATTCCTATCCACTGACAGTTCTGACCTAACCTCCCAAAAATGTCTACTCAACTCAGATAATTGATTCCTCTTAGGCTACCCTTCCAGTACATACTTCAAAATTAAATGCAACACTGCATCTTTTCCCATCTCTCTCTCCCAATACTCTTTCTGGGTGGCAGGTTTACCAGAATCATGTATCAAGGCAATTTTAAAATCATTACATTGGTCCTCCTCACATTTTTCTAACAGGCCAGGCATCCTAGACAAACAGTCAGCGACACAATTACGTTTACCAGGTACATACACCATGCGGTACATATAATCCTTCATTCACATGGACAACCTTGCAATTCTCACAGAAGCGGACACACTTCCTTGACTATTAAGTAATTTGATCAGAGGTTTATGATCGCTTTGGATAGTGACAGTCTTCCCCCACACAAACACACGAAAATGCTCTAAAGCCCATGCACAAGCCAACACCTCCTTTTGTATGATGGGATACTTCTTCTTTGATGGTGATAAAGACCTTGAAGCAAACAAAATAATAGTTTCTTTGCCTTTATTATCTTTTTGTGTCAGAACCGCAGCCAGACCCTTGTTACTAGCATCCGTTGTCAAAAAAACTATCTAATTTAGGATCAAAACTTCCTAGATGAGCTACACTACTTAGTTCTTTTCTAATTCTGACAAATTCCTCCTCACTTTGCGAATCCCATACAAACTTCACATTCTTCTTGAGTAAAAGTCGTATGTTGTAAACTTTTTTTGCAAAATTCAAAATGAATTTTGCGCAATATGCTGCCACCCCCAGGAATGACCTAACATCATCTTTGCTCATAGGCGCTGGTGCATTCACAATAGCGTCAATCAAAGGTGATTTAGGTTCCACACCTTCATCACTGATTTCATGACCTAGATAATTCACACTCCTTTCAGTAAATTTACATTTACTTAATTCCACTGTTAGACCCTTGTCTTCCAACACTCCTAACACATTCTGCAGTCTCTCATCATGCACTTCTCTGCTCTCCCCGAACACCAATATATCATCCTGGAAAAACCTCACGCCTTTCACCTTCCTAAGCAACGTATGCATTAAACGCTGAAACACATCTGTGGCTAATGCCAGTCCAAACAGCATCCTTTTAAATTGAAAACACCCAAAAAGTGTAATGAAAGCTGTGAGTTTCCTTGACGTAGAAGAAAGCGAAATTTGATGATAGGCTGCAGATAAGTCAATTGTTGATAACCATTTCGCCCCCTTAAGACTTGAAACCATTTCTGTAATCTTTGGCAATGGAAAACAATCAATAACAATGTTATTGTTCGAATGACATAAGTCTATACACAGACACATTTTCCCATTGCTGTGTCGTGCTACTATCACTGGTGAAATTCATTTGGAGCTCTCAATGGGTTCAATAACATCCATTTGCATCACTTTTTCAAGTTCTCTTGATACATCATCCCTTATCATAATAGGTACAGTCCTCAATTTGTGTATTTTTGGAAAGACATTACCTTTTAGCACAATATCATGCTCAACTTCATTCAAATTTCCCAACTGTTTGCTGAACACCTTTGGGAACTTCTTCTCCATTTCCTTGTTCAATAAACTTCCTTCATTCATCACCAAAACTTCCTCTTCACTATTTGGATCCAAGACAGTATTTAAATTCCCTTGCTCCTTCCATCAAAGAACCGATGGTCTGCTTTTAGCCACATATAGTTTCCCCTAGTATTCCTATTCTTAAATGAAAATAGCAACCATCTGAACCCCAGCAATTCGATTTTCTTGCCGGTATAGCTTTCAGGATTTATATCCGGTTGCAACAATTGTGTACCAATTTCCTCTACAAAATTCTTTCTCCACACTTCCTCATTGATTATGGTAAACAGTGATCCTGAATCCGCGTATATCATAATAGGAACAGATTTGCTCTTTGCACTATTGTCATTTATATTTAGTACAAACTTCCCTAGTAGAATTCCAGAGTATGTGTTCTTTTCCTCATCATCACTTCCTCCTTCACTGCCATCACATATGCATTTGACAGTTTTACTCTTCCTTTTATACACTCTTGCGAAATGCCCACTGATGCCACAATTACGACACCTTTGTTTTAACGCAGGTCACGTTTTAGCATATGCCAAACGTTTTTTGCTGTCACATCTATAACATCTTCTCTCACTATTACCATACTTTTCTTTTCCTTTTCTCTGTTCCTTCACTTGTTTCCAGTTTGACACCTTATAAATACAGTCAGTTTCTTTAGCAGACTGCTTAAGTTCCAAAGCACACCTTCCAGATATCTCTGCCTTGCGTACAATTGCCAAGACGTCCCCCAATGGTGAATCTCCATTAATACATAACCTTTCTTGTATGGTTTGGTTATTAGTATGCATAAGAAGTTGGTCTCTTAATAATTCATCATGGATTACACTGAATTTACAGTCAATTGCTAGTTTTTTGTATTCCGCAACATAATCATCCACAAACTCTCCTTTACTTTGTTTCAGTTGAAAAAATGTATATCTGATAATACCCATGGACACTTTAGGTGTAAAGTATTTGTCAAGGTCTTGTAAAGCAGCATTGAAAACACTCAAATCACCACAAGCAGCTATTTTCGGCATTTTACTTTACGTCTTTAATCCAAGAGGACCCAACGAGTGGAGAAGAATTATTTTCTTTTGTTCTGATGACATTTTGTTCTCTTCATCTATAGCCAATATATAATTTAAGAAATAGTCTTTCCATTCCAGCCACTTTAGGACTGGTTAATTCCCTGTGGACCAAAATGCTTGTGGTGGATTGATAGTGAAATGTTTCTGGGCCATAACGAATAATGCAGAAAATGAAATACTACTGTATATTTCCCTGTAGAAACACTTAAATGCACCCTTTTGTATCATTTTTGTATTCTCCTGTTACTATGTGGTTAAACACCTGTTTCCTGTACTTCCTATCAATACTTAGATGTCCAGCAACGTGTTTACAATTTAACAAATGTCTTTTCACATGTTTAATATTGCAATGCTTGTTTTAACGCGTTGTCCTGGTAACACGTCTTGCGAAGCGCCTCCGTTGTCCTAGAAACAATTCAATAAACAATCAAAGATGGCCACCACGTCCACTACATAGTGTAGGCAGCGTTAAGACTTCGACTACATCAATGTCGTCACAACACATAGACAGTGTCTGTACATGAGGTACTCATGTGCAGTACAACTGCAGGAACATGTGAAAATACAAAATGTATTGTAACAGTATTCCTTCCCCTTCACCTGATTCAGCAAGTTCCCACAGCTGCAGGATGACGATCCAACAAGAACTGCTGCAAACAGCAATTTGACATCCCCACTGAAAACATTTGTTGGCTCGCTAACCAGCTCTTTGCCATATTGTTGAGG
The DNA here is from genome assembly GCF_031143425.1 of Pleurodeles waltl. Classification (NCBI taxonomy): domain Eukaryota; kingdom Metazoa; phylum Chordata; class Amphibia; order Caudata; family Salamandridae; genus Pleurodeles; species Pleurodeles waltl. The sequence goes on along the minus strand of NC_090443.1, from coordinate 412,601,001 downwards.
TCCTCGATCCTCACAATGAATATGAGACGGAAAGTGAGTGCAATTCGCTTTTAATTTCAAGTACGACGGTACAGGAAAAAAGGCACTACACTCCTGTCACCAGTAGAGCCTCCCTATGTCATAAAGAACGTGGAACCTGTGTATGTCATAACCTAGCATAAGTAAACATACAACAGCAACCCTGATCTCTAAACTTTTTTTACTTTTGTTTGGAGTTGGCTTTATAGCGAATTGGTCTTGGAATAAGATGTCTACTAGTGGGGGGCCAAGAAATTAGGGTGGCTGGACACTATCAGATTCCACATGGCTTCAAGGGCACAGAAGAAGAGTCTGCTGTCCAGCAGACAGAGCAAGAGTACCTACAGCAACCACAGCACGCCTTTGGCGGAGGGACAAGTTGGCTATTCAGTCTCTAGCCATTGTTGCTGGCACCCAAGAGAAAGAGAAGGAGGCGAACACTGATCTGGTGCCTGAAGAGAAGGGAGAAATGGGAGAGAATTCGTCTGAGGATAATACAAAAGCCGTAGCTAGCAGTTTAAGGAAGGACAGGGACCCCCTCGATCACAGCAGACATTGGATTCTTTTGTAGCTCCCCTCTCGTCTTCTGGGGCTGCCATCCTGATCAGGGATGTTGGCTTAGGGGGCAAAGAGACAGCTGCCCAAGCTCAAGGCCAAGAGACAATGCAATTCTCTTCTCTCCCCTCCCTGGTGGCTCCCTCTAGTGGCAGCAAGAAATGTATTGCCCTTAAAGGTAATCTCCCTGCTTTACAGGTTGTTTCATGCATCTGAACTGGCTGCTTCTCAGGCTGCTCCTCAGGCTCCAGTGACCAACCAACAGGAATCATCAGTGCCAAACGCGCCCCTCTCCCATCATCTCTCTTGCCCTGTCAGCCTGTGGACTCTGAAAGACTGGCACCTGTCCTGGGCCTGGTGACACACAGGAGGCATTCTTTTCATTTTCGGATCTGTTAGACAGTGACTGGAATGAGGAGGTGGACCAAGCAGCGCAAACGGTTCTGGTGGCAAACGCTGCTGTGCTCCTTGAGAAATCCTCTTTGATTATGGGTCCCTCTCCTAGTACATCATCATTTAAGAAAGTGACTCGGTCTGAGGGTGGCCCCATTGACAAGCCAGAGGGCCTTGTGTCAGCAGCCTTCAATCAGTGTCTAATAGATCCTAACCCTGCCTTGGAGGATGAGGCAGAAGAGTTATTGTGGGACCCCGATAGTACAGAGCTGATCCCTACTAATCATTCGTCATTGGTGCTGATATGTCCTGTCGCACTACCAACTGTGAATTACCTCTATCTAGGCCCCCTTCCCCATTGGGTTATTAGGAGCCAGGGTCAACGCAGGCGGAGCCAACTCTGGCTTTGATTTATCATCTTCTTTTGCAACACCGTAAAAAGTATTGGAGTGACTCGCTGGCATTTAAGGCTGCGCAGCTGAAAACCCAGGTGGTCCTTCGTAAGCTTTAAAAACATATGGAAATCATACAATTCTGAGTGGTTGCAGTGGAATCTTCTCAATTGACCCTCCAAAAGGTGGTGGAAGTAAATAGCTCGAAGATCACTCAGCAGGACTCACAATTGTCTGCTCTTTCTCACAGGGTGGAAGACCTGGAAAAACGGTCACGCTGGAACAATCTCTTGGTCCTAGGAATGCATGATTCAAAGTGCTCATTGCTTTCCATTTAAGCCACCCAGGAAGCCCTCTTGTTATGCATGGCCAATCCTGATATATATATATATACAAATATGTATTTATAATAATTTCCTCCTGCATCAAGAGGTACATCGAGCTTCCCGGTCAAAGCTTGTGTGGTGGAATGTTTTGCCTGTTCCAATTTTTGCCACCAGATGGTTGTGAGACCATGGAAACTTCGGGAAGATATCGCAGCACTTCAAATGATTGGCGTGGTGGTCTTGATAATGGAACCGGCAACCCTGCAGATTCCTATGGGGGTCAGACTGTTTTCTGCTATGAGAGTCCCAGAGTCCAGGAATTGGTATTGAAATGACAACCCGGTGGATGAGAGGCGCTCTCTTGTGCTTGAATGCTCTGATTTGGTTTAAAGGATCAGGGCTGTTTATCACTTTTGCCTGGTGTATGTGGCCAGGGGAGGTTTAACAGGCTGGATTCTGTCAACAGGAATTTGATGTTGGGCGAATCCTGCTCTCATGTTCCCTCCAATTGTAACCCTATTCCTTCTATGTCAGTCTCTTACCTAGGTATTGGCTCCACCCTCTATTCTTCTATCTTCTTTGCTATTGAACGGGCTTGAATGGGGCAGTACTATTGTATTCGCTTGTTAAATATGCATTTTGTTTATGACACCACTTAAATGACTGCACATATTATTACTGTTTGGTGTCTGCTATTGATGGGCTAGCCCTCCTGTGTCACCACTAGTCGTGAGCAGTGATGATTAACAACTATAAAGGATGGGGGTCAGGGCCCCTTTCTTACGGACGACATAGTTCATTGTGGAAGGGTTGGTTTCCTCTATGGAAATTTGGGGCTGGGGATGGGGTGGTGTTGGGGTAGGGGGAGGGTCTGGGTTCACTTTTTTTCTTCATTTGGATTTTGTTTGTGGTGGATTTGGGGGAAATGCCTTGAAGAAAAACAAAAATGAGGTATTATGTTATCACTGGTGGTTGGAAATGCTGCAGTCAAGAATGTTCTTCCATCATCTAATAGGATGTGCCTGATGTCCATCAGCAAATGTCGATGTGTAGCCAGGGGGATGGTCCTGACCAGTGGATTCATATTCTTTCTTGGAATGTTAAGGGTTTGAAGGCATCTCATAGGCAAAAATGAATAAAAGAGGAGCTACACTATCTTCATCCGCATTTAGTTGGTCTTCAGGAAACTCATCTCCTAAATACACAGGCCTCTCTCTTGGATGACCTGTGGGTACCAGGTCTTGGTCTCAACCTGCTTTACTTCTTCCCAGGGAAGGATTGCCCTGTCAGCTCGGGATAAGAGTTGGGTAGTCATAGACTACTATGGGCAGATGACAGCTTGTTGCAGTGGTCAAGAGGGGCCAACTTCACTTCACATTATATGTACTCTATGGGGTCAACACTGATGTCCTTAGGGTCTTTAATAGTCTGTTGCCTGAGCTACACCAATGTACAGAACATTCTCAACCAATGTGTTGATTCCCCCTATTGCGGTCGGGGGGTTAACTGCTCTGTGGCCACTATCTATTGCTCAAAGAAACTGGCCAAGGCCTTGTTGCAAGTAATAGAATCCAATGCTCTGGTTGATGTTTGGTGACACTCTCAGATGAAAGAACATGGGTTTACATACTTTTCTGCTTCTCACAAGTCCTTTTCCCGGTTATATATGTTCCTTGTTAGCCATTCTCTTGTGTCCCATCTTAGTATCTCTTTGAACCCTAGAGTTGTATCAGACCATAATTCATTGTCTCTTTTTATTCAGGTGGAGGGTTAATTACTATATTCAAAATCATGTCCTTGGACGTTTGGCCGGAAACTCCTTTTAGAGAAAGTGTTTATTTATGCTGTGGTCCAGGAAGCCAGGTTTTTCTTGGAGTATAATCTGGGTTTGACATCCACTCTTATGGTTTGGGATGCTTTCCATGCCTGTTGCAGGGGCCTTACTATTAAGTATGCTACCTTCCGCTGGGAGCAGGTTGCTCAGGTTGAGGCTAATACGTGGCTTACTCTTACCCATATGGATTCTCTTAGGGGTAGCCTTGCAATAACTCAGGATTGGGGATCTTTTGCATCCTTGAAGGATCAGTTTGTAATAGTTCAATCTTCCCTTTGGGAACGTATGCTTGATAACGCTAGGAAGAAGGCTCAGGCCAAGCAATTAACTTTCTTAAAAAACAGCCAGGAAATGGGCAGAGTACTTTCCTTTCAGGTTTGGGATAGTCAATTCATTTGTTATCTCTGGGATTAAGAATTCTCAAGGTGATATAGTGGTCGATCCTGACCTTATTAGGGAGAGGTTTCGTAGCTATCATCAGATGCTCTATGACGAGGAAGTGGTCCCCTATAGGAAGTTACCTGCTCAGTTTCTTCGGGCTCACCAACATTGGAAACATTCTGTTGCACAGCAGCAAAGGCTAGAAGGTCCAATATTAGGTTCTGAAGTAGAAGCTGCCATTGGCCAGCTAGCACGAAGTAAGGCCTGCGGCCCGATCAACTTCCATTGGAGTTTTATTTCAGATTATTGCGTACTGTAGTCTGGGTCCTCTTTTGAGTCACTCAGGCAGGTTTCTGGCTCATGGATGGAGACCAGCATAATCATCTTTCCTAAGAAAGGCAAAGATCACCTACTCTGTGGCTCATTTTGGCCTATATCTTTAATCAATGCTGACTCTAAGATCTTCACTCAGATCTGGGCCAATAGGCTTGCAACGGTTACTTAAGATCTTGATGATGAGAATCAAACATGGTTTTGTTTCAGAGTGGGATACTTTGGCACATGTTAATACTGTCATCACTGCCTCAAAGACAATCAATCAATAAGTTTTTGTAGAGCGCGGCTACTCACCTGTGAGGGTCTCAAGGCACTGGAGAGGGAGGGTGGAGCCTCATCCAAAAAGCCACGTCTTGAGGTTCTTCCTGAAGTTGTTGAGCGATGGGCTTTGTCTGAGGTATAGGTGTAGGTTGTTCCAGCTCTTTGTTGCAATGTAGGTAAAGGACAGGCTGTGCTCTGGGAAACCCGGTCGGCGCGATAATGTTAGATGCCGAAAGGGCCTTCAACCTGGTCTCATGGCCTTTTCCCTGGGCCACTATGGCCATGTGAGGGTTTGGATCATTCTTCAGTGCTCAGGTTCAACAGCTTTAACTGAATCTCACGGCTCAAGTCTCCTGCTTAGGGTCTCCTAGTGAATCAATTCAAATAAACCATGGCACCCGTCAGAGACGTCCACTCTCTCCTTTACATTGATCTTCACACTCAAGTCTTGAAGAGTTCAAGGGACATCGCTTCACTGCGGATTCATCAACTCGAGCTTAAAGTGCTCGCCTACGTGACAATCTCACTATTGTGACTGCTGCTCTAGAGGATTCTCTAGTGGCCATTGAAAAGCTGGCTAGTGAATATGGGGCTATTCCTGGGTACCAACTAAACCTTGACAAGACACTGGTTTTAGCTAAAATAAGTCCCTCTAGGGGTGACAGACGATGGGTCGAATTGACAATGTACTTGGGAGTTGAAGTGTCTCTGAAAATGGAGGATGTAATTGAGCTCAACTTCAGTGCTCTCTCCAGAAGAACGCTTGAAAAAGTTAGTAAGTGGCATCATTTACACATCGGCTTATTCGGGTGCTGCAATCAAAATAAAATGATCATCCTCCCTCACTACTTATATCTCTTTTGGTGTATACCCCTGTATCTACCTAAAGTCTTTTTTACACAGGTTGAGGCTGTTTGGGAAAAGGTCATCTGGGGGGATAAAAAGCCTAGGGCTAATATACGGATGCTGCAGAGGCCACAATAGGAGGGTGGACTCTTGTTGCCTGATCTACGAGTATATTTTCTCGCAACATTCATATCCTGATTAGTCCAGGTGTTGTGGTGTGAACCATGGGGGCCAGGACATCTGTTTTCAGAGTATCTCCCTTGGGGAGCAGATATTACCCCACATACAGGCATTATTGACTGTCTATTTCTGACTCAATTCAAGACACTGAGGGTCTCTGACTCTATCTGGGCCTCTTTGAAAAAGTGGATCTCGGGGATCACATAATGCAATGTATATTCTTATTTACGTTATAATCCCAATTTCCCTCGTCAAGTCCCTTCCTCGTTTGGGTTTTTTCTGCTACCTGCAGATTCGATATTTTGTTATGGGCCTGAAGGGGGAAGATGTTGATTGTTCCACTAAGGTTTTTCTTGATTATCTGCTGAGGGGCCCACTTAAGAAGGGCATTAGTTGGGATTCTAAACTAATTCTGGCAGCAGTTCAAATTTAGCAATGATTTCTATTATACTCCTTATTGTCTGTTTTCCATGTATCTGTGGCAGGAATTAAAAGGGCCTCATTTACGAGGAAATGGAGCAGTGCTGTGCCGAGCTGCGACATTTCTAAAAACACAGGAATGTGCCGTATTTACCAGAATATGGCACATCCCTGTGTTTCTCCTGCACCGGTTCTAAATCAGTTGCCACGCCAAGGCAGCCACCCTTGTGCCATGGTGCAAGGATGCCTGCTTTGCGGGTGTGATTGTTTATGTGCAGGAACAGACACCTTCCTGCACAAAAACAATCATAATGGCAATTAGCTCCTTCTATGTGTGCTGCAGAATGCAACACACATAGAAAGAGCAAAAAAGAAGCAGAAATAAAAGTATTTCTCCTCATTGCACCACTTTAACCCCACCTCTGGGGAGGATTTTGTTTTAGGTGCTGCCTCAGGTTTATGTTTCCTTGTAAGTCTGGGGCACACAGCAACGCCCATTGCATGCCCCTTTGCCACAGAAAACTGTGTTGGGGCAGCCCATATTTACAAAGCCGCATTAAGCCACAAAAAGTTTGTTAATGACACCTTGTAAACATGGAGCAGGGCACAACGCCAACAGAGCATCGCAAAACGTGATGCTCCGGTGGCGCAAGGGGCTTGTAAATGAGCCCCTAAGTGTTTTAGATGTTCTGGTGATCGGGCAGACTCAGTCCATATCTTTGCTACCTGTCCTGCTATTTCTTATTAATGGCATGCAGTTTTTGGTAAGCTGAATTTGCTCTGTCTGATTACCTTTAGGTGGGACCCCAAATTAATCATACTCAGCCATACACCTTTTCTACCTAGCCACTTAAGTGGTATTTATTTCTGTGCTATTGCTTTAGCTCAATTGATTCTGGCATGCCATTGGTTATTGGCCCAGGCTCCTAAACTTCTGCTCTGGTGGCATGAGTTTATCAACTTTGGCCTCCTTGAGTGTCTGATCATCGATAATGATGAGCAGTGTGCCCTGCTTCGAAAGATCTGGGAGCCATTTATGGGATCTCTTGTGCATCTACAGTCTAGTCACGACCTCCCATTTCCCTAGGTTTCATTTTTCTTGTTTTTCTTTTTATGTTCTTTGATTGTATTTTCCGGTTGCATCCAGTCACATCTTTATGATGGCGATGGTTATGTTTTCTAACTTTCCTATTGCCAACTGATGGAAGGGTATTGTACTTTTATATTACTGTGCCTCATTTATGACATGATTTTTTTTTTTTTTAAATGTCAGAACATTCCAAAGTTACAATCAGTATTTCAGTAAACATTAATTATTTCCACACTTGTGCAACCAGTGCTACTTAAAAAGTTTCGCCCACAAATACGATAGCTTGTAAACAATTGTATTTATACTTAAGTTCATGCAGAGTTTTTGAATCAAAGAAAAGTGAACAATATAAACCACTGACAGAATGCTGATAATACAGTGTCTCAGGGAGAAAACAAAGATTTTTAGGTCATGTCTGCTTATCTCTTGTGAGGCTATTAGCCAGCAGAATATTTAAAATAAGTAGGGACTGCAGCAGAATCTATCCCGGGGCAATGGTGTTTTAGCTGGGTAGGAAGAATGTGCCTTAATCGTTTGTTGGTATGAAGGAGGACAAGATGCTGTAAAATGTGGTAACTTGGGGGACGAATCATACTTTGGCAGAGAGGCAACTCGTTTTCAACGGCTGTGGAGTGCCCTCCCGGCCAACATAATGTCTGCCTGCTTGATTTAAATGTGGGCTGACCATAGTTTGATGAAGGCAGAGACTACTCTGTCTCTGCCGTGGTCAAACGTCAATTGAGTAAGGGCAGTCAGAGGTTTGGCTATTTGTCTGCCCACCTAATTTAGATGGATGGACATATAGGGCCATATTTATACTTTTCGACGCACAACTGCGCCAACGCAGTTGTGCGTCAAAAAATCTAACGCCATTCTGAAGCGCCATGCGGGTGCCGTATTTATTCAATGACGTTAGCCGGCGTTAGCCGGCGTTAGCCGGCGGAGCTGCCTGGTGTGCGTTAAAAAAAATGACTTACACGAGGCAGCGCCGGCGTAGGGGAATATGGAGCTTGGGCGTAAAAAAATGGGGCAAGTCAGGCTGAGGCAAAATTTTCACCTCAACCCGATTTGCGCCATTTTATTTGACTCCCAACCCCCATTGAAATGACTACTGTCTTAGCAAAGACAGGAGTCATGCCCCCTTGCCCAATGGCCATGCCCAGGGGACTTATGTCCCCTGGGCATGGTCATTGGGCATAGTGGCATGTAGGGGGGCACAAATCAGGCCCCCCTATGCCACAAAAAAAATAATATATATACTTACCTGAACTTACCTTAAGTTCCCTGGGATGGGTCCCTCCATCCTTGGGCGTCCTCCTGGGGTGGCCAAGGGTGGCAGGGGGTGTCCCTGGGGGCATGGGAGGGCACCTCTGGGCTCCTTCCGAGCCCACAGGTCCCTTAACGCCTGCCCTGACCAGGTGCTAAAAAACGACGCAAAAGCGGCTGGACGTCATTTTTTTTTACCCGCCCACTCCCGGGTGTCATTTTTGCCCGGGAGTGTAAATACGGCGCACATGCCTCGGAGTCATTTTTTAGAAGGGAACGCCTACCTTGCATATCATTAACGCAAAGTAGGTGTCCACGCTAAAAAATGACGCAAACTCCATGAACTTTGGCGCTAGACGCGTCTAACGCCAGAGTATAAATATGGAGTTCGTTTTGCATCGAATTTGCCCCCAAAAAAACGAGGCAAATCCGGCGCAAACGGAGTATAAATATGGCCCATAGCTTTTTTTTCAATGTCTGTCTGCACCAAGAAAATTGAAAGGTAATCCATGCCCCCCAAGTCTTGAGATGAAATTCATTTGACGAAAGGGTTATTGTTTTTTTTATTTTCAAAAAAGAAATCCTGCTTTGGGATTTTCTTTTTCAAAAGAAAACAGAAACTTGCCATGTTTGTCGCAGGGCTCCGTCATGTTGGCAGAGCTGTACAGCAAAATTACAGTACATTGACAGGAACCGATGTGACAACAGTTCAAGTAGGTTTGTGAATTTACTTTTTTTTAGCTGGGTGGAGGGAAGGGATGTGGTTGAAGGCATTCTACAACATTTTTGGGTTATGAAATCAAATTCCAATTACTAATTGTGATTTTTTTTGTGTTTCGCTCTTTTTTTTTATTTGTCTACCTTTCCATGCCACCGTTCCATCAGTGGAAGGCTGAGTAATAGTCTGCGCATTTCCCATGGGGACTTGTTTCTTTTTAACCCTGACATACATGTTCCTCTGGGCACATTCTTCCTCTTCTATATGTTGGACACTGATCTACTACATTGTTGGTAACTGTTGTGCCTGCTTCTCACCCCTTTGGTTTGCTTTTCAATCAGTTAATCAATCAATGATTAAAAAGTGCGGCAAATCACCCATGAGTGTCTCAAGGCACTGGAGAAAGCTAACTGCTTTGTGGTGACCAGCTCATTCAAACAGCCAGGTCTTGAGTACTTTCCTGAAATGCTGGAGATATGAGGTGGACTTGAGGTGCAGGGCAGGGCGTTCCAAGCTTTGACCGCTAGGTGTGAAAAGGAACGTCCTTTGCTGTTGCTTCGGCGGATCCAGGGAGTGTCTGCAAGGTACAGGGTGGTGGATCGTAGGTGTCTGGTCGGTTGGTGGAAGGCTAAGCCTATGTTGATGTATTCTGGTCCTCCATTGTGCAGGGCTTTGTATGTGTGCGTCAGCATCTTGAATTGGCATCTCTTTTAGATAGGGAGCCAGTGTAGCTTCTTGACGTGGTGTGTGGTGTGGGTTCTTATGGAGAGGTTAAGTGATGAGTCTAGCTGTTGATTTCTGTATTATCTGTAGTCTCTTCAGGAGGCATGGGTGATTCCTACGTAGACTGTGTTCCTGTAGTCCAGCCTGCTGGTGACGAGGGCCTGCGTGACGGTCCTTCTGGTGTTGAACGGGAGCCACCTGAAGATCTTGTGAAGCATGTGTAGTGTGTGGAAGCAGGCAGAAGAGACTCTTTTTACCTGTTTCTTGATAGACAGGTTAGGGAGTCTCCCGGTCCTATATTGGATCTGGGCCTTCTCGTTTAGTGTTACTGTTTCATCCTTCTCACTGTGGTTGGGTATGGTAACATTCTCTCCCATTGCCTCTTATTTTTGCTTGAGATGGTGAGTGCCTGCTTTGCTGGAAGGTCTTTATGCTGGTGTCTTAAAGCCACTCTTGGTTCTTTTCCTGCAACACTGGCTGTGTGTTAGTGCTGCTGATTATGGCTTTGTTGGGTTTGAAAGTGACTCCTAATTTTGGGCCCATGATCCTTTCGGTGCACTGGGCGGGCTCTCTGACTTATAGGCGTCTAATGCTTGCTTGGCTTATTTGAGCACTAGCACTTGGGGCTTTCTTGGCATCCTTTGTGTCTGCCTGTTCTGGCAGCCTCGGTGGACGATTGATGCCAGGCCTGATCCCTTTGGAGTATCTTCACGATGTAAGGACCGGAGTGAGCAAGTAGTGAAGAGTTAATAATTTGACTACTCAGCAGTAACCCCATTACTCTGATTCTATGCCCTGGACCCAGCCCTCATAACCCTCCCATACTCCCTGCTGGGTGCTCGACTTCGACCAAAGTCTGCTGGACTGTGTTGTTAGTCAACTCAGGCGTTTTCTGGGCAAAAGTGGTTCTTTAGAGCCACACCTGAAAGTGGAGGAGTTTACATATTTTTCTTTTAGGAAGGCAGCGGGGAGCTGTCTCCAGGGTGCAGACACATCCCTTGATGAAGGGACTGGCACCATGAAGTAAAAGTAGGGTAATGTTATTACCAGAAAATTGCTGAAGCATTAGCACGTATAGCCTTTTTTTATATAAAATCTCCTGCAGATTTTAAAATAGATTGTTTTATGCTATCACCCACAAACTCTCAAGACACTGTCCTCACGTTTGCCGTAAATCCCATATTTTCATGGAACATCTCAAAGGGCCGGAGCACTCTTAAAAAATGACGTCTACATATTAAATTCACGCTAATTGCCCGCCTCTGCACAAGCTGATCATTCTGAATTCCGAAAGCACTTTAAAATTCATCTATTTTGAAAGGCTTTTTGCTTAAGCAGCCACTCTCCCTCTCTGTCACTTGAACAGCTGCTGGCGGCCATTAGCAGGGTTTTTGCATTTCTGACCCCAAGACCCCTTTGCTTCTGTAAGCTACAGGGTACTGAAATGTGCATCGCTCTTGTGGTTGTGGTGGCGGCGGTGGGGCGGGGGGGCTTGGGGGGGTGGGGCAAAAGATTCACTTCGAATAATAGACCATCACTGAGACCTCCAGGGAGCAGCCACTGCGGCGTAATCGTGTTTGGTATGCGCTAATACGGCACAACGCATATGTATGATGGAACTATGGCAGGGTGCAGATATGCGTGACATTAATACTCTACAACAGCCTAAGCAGGGATAGGAGGAGATCAAGATTTAAGTTGGTGGTACTGCATATTTTGGCTCCTGGCTACTCCTGTACTCAGTGCAGTAGGACCAGTGGCATAACGAACCTTCAGGGGGACCGATGTAAAGAACATGGAGGGCCCCCCTCCGGACTCACTCAGGAGCTCTCAGGCCAGGGTGCTGTGCTGAGGGCCCCCCCCTGAAGCTGTGGGCACCCCCCGCACAATGGAGGCCTTTGTTAAGCCACTGAGTAGGTCTGAGTTGGTAATGGTGGAAAGCCACTGATCATGGCAATGGGCCTGATCTGTTTATTCTGAAATGTTACGATAAAAGTGTGTAGAAAGCACACCTTAACATCAATCCATTTCAGTTATTAGTTTGTATGAATGCCTGCCGAGAAAGATTCACAGATTACTGTAGTCGAAAAGGGTTTTGGTGTTCATAGACGTAATTTGGGGCTGCAACCCATGGATTGCCCTTGGAAACCCTTGGGAATGGCTTTGGGACCCATGTCCTCAGATGTGGCCAAGATAGTGCCAGAGCAGAATGTAAACAAGATTCTGAGGAGCAATGTTTACTTTCTGCAGCAACTGATGGGAACTGGGATGGACAATCAGAGGTGAGCCACTATTGGTGCAGCAGGTGCAGTGGCACTGGGGCACGGAGTAGTGAGAGTCCCATTTAACTCTGACAATTACTATATTTTACTACCCCATCAGCAGTAAAAAAATACATTTTCCTTAACTGCACCCAGGCCCATGGCATCCTTGCTACGCTACCGCAGACTATACTCTTTCTTTTCTGTGAAATATAGGAATGAAGCACTGCAAAGCACACTCTCATAATTAATAAGAAATGAAACATGTAAAACAATTTTTAAAGAAGTTATTGCCATGATTCAGTATTGTGAATACATGAAAAATTATATGTGTGAACACAATCTTTCCCTATGTACTTCTCGGGTGTGATAGTGGGTAACACACCATCATAAATCAAAATGTACTTAACAATAAGAAATAATTTAAACCAATAGAATAGGTAAGATTCAATTTGAGGGGACTGAGTCTCAAAAATAGTAGTAGTACCCTCTGATTTTTAAACTACACTCTTTATTTTTAAATTTACGTCTGAGTGTAGTTTTGTTAGTTTTGGGGAATTCCAGAATGCTGATTGGGATAAGCAGGAAAGCTGAACTTGGCACAGGCTTAACTACAGATTCCATGAAAAATCGCATGATTTCAAAGCTTGAAATCCATTAACTGTGTCCAAATGTCACAGTGGCAGAAAACACCACACATGGGGGATCGATCCTCCTTTGCAAATGCACTTTTTTGGTTCCTTCCAACCCTGGAAAGGTATTTATGTCAGCACTTCACTGGAGTAAAATATAAAACTTTCCAGACAGGAGTGCTAACGGTTGTTCGTGAATGCCTATAAACGTTCTAGTTTATGGGCGTTCACAAAGCTTCGAAGCAAACCACCCCTCGAAACACCCAGAACCGCCCTCTGTCCCAGCTCTTGAGTGGGATTTATGGCTGAAAATCTCAGCAATCTTAGCAGAAATCTCTGCACCCATAAAAGGACTTACGTTTGCGAGGAGTCCCTTTGTGAATTTCTGACAGGCATCAGTGAGGTAAATTCACTTGTAAACTTATGTTCTTATGTTTACAAACAAATTTACCTTTGTAAATAGGCCAAAATTATTTTCAATTAATTCAGGTGAACATAATTACTGTTTTTTTAGTGTTGCCTCTCCCTGAGATTGATCACTTTATCACTTCATTTCTCATTGAAGGAAACACTAGTGTAGTGGTTCCCAACCTGTGGTCCAGGGACTCCTGGGGGTCCGCAAAGCCTTCTCAGGGGGTCCGGGACTGCTTAGAAAATTATATAATATTACCAGATTAGGTACCCAGCTTTCAGTAATGACTCATTGTGGCTGATTCATTGGGGGGTCCCCAGGTTCCAGTAAGGATAGAGTGGGGGGTCCACAGAAGGTTAAAGGTTGGGAAACACTGCACTAAGTGAATCATTGTGCCATGACATTTTGGGATATAAATAATTTAGGTTCCCAGTGTTGTTTTGTGTATCGTGACACTGTATCCTTCTCTTGAAACAAACACATAATTTTCCATGTAAGACTAAAATAAATGAGTAATGCTAATTTGGCATAGTATGTCATCACTATAGGTGGTATCTAAGATATACACTTATTTGTGTTACATTAATCATGCAGTTGTAACCAAACTTTAGCAAGTTGGTTACAGTGATATCAGTAGGCCAGAGTTTGTTATAGTGGTAAGCCAACGATAATAGCTACAGGCCTGATTGGTTCACTAGGAAAAGGTATTTCAGATTAAATAGGTCTGATCTGTTTATAATGAAAAAAATGACAAAAGCAGTAGGCTTGATTTATTTATCACTTAATACATATGGTAAAGCCAATGGGCCTTTTAGGGATGATTGCTTTTGTACCTAGTTAAAGCCTACAGTCAAATATTTTGTTACATGAAACCACACAGATTACCTTTGTAGGAAGGATTCTGCTGTTGATTACCTCCTTTGACAAACCCTATGAGTACAAATTTCCATTGTAGTAATTCTTGCTATAATCTATTTGGAAAGGTTGACAGGCTTAACTGTCTACCAGGATCTAGTTGTAAAAACATAAAATATTACATACATCTATATATAGATATACATTCATAGAAAAACATATAAGGCCCTTGGGTCAGCCCTCTTCTGTCACTGGTCTGTCTCAGTGTCACTTACGTTCTGTTTCCATCCATGACAGTGTACTGCATGGAGTAATAGTTCAGTCCACATCAGTCATTGGCACTCTTGCCGGAGTTGTCCTTGCCCTGATTACATATGCACATTCACCAGAAAACGAGTGTACTTTAATGCCCGATTACTCACCGGTAATTTTCATTACTCAGAGTCCGTATCGTCCTTGTCACAGCCCTCATGTATGAGTTTATCTCTTTACTTGCAGAACCTAATTACCAAACTTGACTATTCCTCCCCAGTCCAAGATAGCTCCCAATAAAAGGTAATACAAATACCTCACTTTCTGTACCTTATCTGCCAAGGAATGGAAGTCCTTAAGGAAGGACTGAATAGTGTACATGGAGTAGGCATTAGCCCGGCGACAAAGTTCGAAGCCATATAAGCTCGCTTCACTGACCCTTCCACCTTCTTGTCAACAGCATCAGAAGGAAGGGCATCCTCTGATTCCACAGCTACTCGGGTGGACAACCAGCCATGATGTTACTGATCTTCACCGAAGCTGGGAGTTCCTTCCCAAACTGCTCCAGGGGGTAGTGTTTCAACAAGTGAGTAAATGACTGTTTCTCAACATAATTTCATTCATTTGTGAGGGCATGGTGAATGGAAGAGTGCAAGGCCAAAGATTCAGGCTCAGCCCGCTGATACTGAGAGAAAAAGTCATATTGAGCCAGTGCCTGACCAGACCCAGAAGAGCCCAAATTGTCCCAAAGATGCTTTAGAATCTCAGCCAAATCTGTACCCTGCACAAAACGGCCCTTCAGATCATCCTCATCCCCTAAACAGAAGGATCCAATCTAGGCACTTTTGCAGGAGTAGGAGCCCCCAGAGCCTGAAATGCAGCTTAACTGCAGCTGCAATAATGGCCTGGAGACTGGGGGTTAAATAGACCCCTGTAAAAGGCACAGCCACCTCTGGGACATCCTCTGAGTCATTCATGGCTGCCAAAGACCAACCAGGCAGGCAGAGACAAGCGAAGGCACCAAGGACCACCAACAAACACCATCAAACGCTGTCAAGAGGAAGCGGGAACCAGACCGGCACAAGAACAAACTTCCTGATAAAGCTGGTCTGGAAACAATGACAATACTGCAGCACGCCACGTGCACCCCCGCCCAAAAAGAACAGGCAGAATCACTCAGTTGAGCTGCATCCGCAAGGTGGAGGTGCTATTTTGAGATCAGGCAGGCACCACGCGCCTGGCAATCTCGTGAAAAAACAGCCCAGGCATTGAAAGAAGTGTTGCGCACCGAGCACGGAAGCACTCAAATGCCGAGAGGACAACCAGGGGAATCAATAAAAAGACATAAAGAAAACACACCAAAAAGCATTCCAGCGGCTGTCACACAGCAGGCCACAGACGCACCCTGTGGTCTTGCATACCCTGCATATGAGCATGACCACCAAAAACCAAACACACAAACCACTACAGCAGGTCTGAATAAAAACAAAACAAAAAAAATAGAGTACCACCACCTGGAGCCAAGATGGCAATCGGCTGCCGAAAAAAAAACAGGAACTCCCCCCAGGAATTGAGGTATTTGTATTACCTTTTAATGGGGGTCATCTTGGATTAGGGGGGAATTGTCAAGTTTGGTAATTAGGTTCTGCAGGTATGAGATAAACTCATTTGTGAGGACTGTGAGAGGGAGACGGACAAGGAGGTAATGTCAGGGTTGGTTGGTCATGGCTTAACGTTTTTAAAGTTTTCCTTTTATAGTGCCCTATTCCTTCCTTTCCTTCTCCTCTTTGGATTTGATTTTTTTCTTAAGAGAATATAACAGCCCCCCAGGCAGTGCCAATGCGTCACTTGCTTGCAACATTTCATCTTCAGTGTGCAACATGGCCACTTCCTAGAAGCAAGGCAACCAATATGGACTGCTGTTGTCCATAGAGTGTCATTGTTTTACCATTCCAAGATGGGCAATACGTTAGTTCTAAACGTGGCTGCCATGCTGGAACTCTAAAACAATGATAGACTTGGTACAATACCACTGAAAGATTGAAACCGCTGCTATGTTTAAGTTTGCTGTTGCAAGCAAAAGCCCACTGTGTTAAGATGATGGCATTTTTTTTTTTATTCTAGGTATATTCTTTTAATTTATTTGACATGTTGTTGAGTTTGCATATGTTTTATTGTGGTTGTCTCAGAGGTTGTCGTTAGATGGGTCAATAGATGCATGAGTACAAAGATGAGTGAAAGACTGCCTTTTATGATTACTTAGTGAATGCTTACACCCTTCAAAGGGATAAAAAGGTACTTTCATTTATATGAAAGACTTCTTGACATTGCAAATGCTTGTTTAAAAATGCTACAATGCTGCTGCAATGTTATACCAGAAAGGCGCCACTGCGGTCGTAACTCTCAAAATGTGGTAACCGCTGCAATGCTGCTAAGCGGGTGCTGAGAAACCAGAACAGACTTGCTGAGAAGGGCTAAAAGGGCTAAAAGGGCACAAGAGATCTTCTGAGAAGTGACGGCAAACACAAGGAGACCTGAGAAGTTCTGGTAAAGGCCACACGACACCCAGAGACAACAGCAACAAAAAAAAAAAACTCTTGAGAGGTGCTGGTGGGGCACAAGAAGCCTGCTGAGAAGTTCTGGTGAAGACCAAGAGAACAGGGAATTGAGGGTTCAGGGCTGCCATCCTGATGAGTGCTGCTAAAGTTCTGTTGTCCAACTTTGGGGTGTTTGTCTCATACCTCAGGTGGCGTTAACGGGAGCTGACTGAGTATGATCGTTTGAAGGGAAATTGCAGGGGTAAAAGGGTAGGAGAATCATACAGATTACATGGAAATGTAATACCAGGGGACTTCTACTAGGGGTAGTTAGGCCATGGCGCAGAATAAGATCAGTCTCTCTCACTTCTCTGGTCTCGCATCTTATCAGTTAGACGGGGGTAGGTTCATACACCTATGGAGAGAGGGGGAGTAAAGCAGCCTACACATAGAGAGGCAGTGTGTGCGCCAGCATACAACTTTGGAGATGGTGTGAGCAGCAGCATGGACCTATGGTGGACGCGTGTGTGTCAGCATCCACTTCTAGGTGAGGGTGTGCACCAA
Organism: Pleurodeles waltl; assembly: GCF_031143425.1. Taxonomy (NCBI): domain Eukaryota; kingdom Metazoa; phylum Chordata; class Amphibia; order Caudata; family Salamandridae; genus Pleurodeles; species Pleurodeles waltl. The sequence continues at coordinate 412,583,749 of NC_090443.1, read as the reverse complement.
CATGCACCGTTGGCAGAGGTTGTGAGCCCACATACACCTAAAGAGGGCCACCAGCATACACATCTCGGATATGGCGTACACGATCATATATCTGTGGGAAATGAATACAGCAACATTCATCCCTGGGGTAGGACGTGCACTGGATTCAGCCTCTGGAAAAGGAAGTGCACCAACATAACCCCTTGGTGGAAAGGAGTGCGCCCGCACCTGTGTGACAGCGAGTGCCACAACATATGCCTTTGTGGTTCTGTACCTACACACACCTATGGGGGAGTGTTCATGAGTATGCACCTTTGGGAAAGAGTGAGCATCAGCTTACACCTATGAGGGGGCGGGTGAATGCACCAAAACACACATATAGGGGGGGGGGCGGCGCCAGCTTAACCCTATGGCGAAGTGTTTGGGTACTCGTTTACCCCTTAGGGGATGGGGATGGGCACCATCATTCACATATGGGGGAGCACCAGCGCACATCTCTGAGAGAGTGTGTGTGTGTACCAGCTTACCACTAAGGGGAAAGGATGTGTTCACCGACTTACACCTAATGGAGGGATAACAGACCAACAATGACCTATATGAGGGAGGAAAGATGTGCACCAGCCTGAATCTTTAGGTAGAAAGTTGTGCCGTGTACCACCAGGCACCAATATGGGGGAAAGTGTGAGCCATCATAAAGCAATGGGTGGGGAACGTCGAACACCAAAGCAAACCTGTGGGCGAAAAGTGCTCACACCACGATACACCAATCGCGAAATGCACCCATGCTTGCTTTATTCCAACAGACCGGGCTCGTGAACGGCTGTGAGCCGTGTGCATTTGAAACTGCTCTGCCTTTAGTGAACAAAGACGGTCTGGTGCTGCGTCAAAGGGAGTCGTCGTTTATTTTGTCTTTGAAAGTTAACACACTTCCCTGCTGCCAAGGCTCAGACTCCCATCGCAGGCCTTGGTTCTTCAATGGTCGCCCGCCTGTGAGAAGACACACAGCTGACAGCGAGATGCACGCCGCCTTCCTAATTACACGTCAGAGCATCGCGCGCCCGTTGTGTGTGCACTGACAGGTCTGAGGGGCCCAGAGAGACGAGACTGCGGCTTCTTAGATACTTCAAGGAGGCCGCTTAGGTGATTGTTTATGCACCGCCGCCTAAGAACACCGCAGCTTATGGCAGTGTCCACCACAGCCCTGTTGGGTACACCCTTGCCTTAGACATCTTTATATAGCGGGCTGGTTACGGGTTTGAATCTCCTGCACGGCTAACGCTGCTTTTCATTCTTAGTAGACGGCTACTTCCCTGAGCAGGGCGAGAAGGATTAGCAAATGATCCCATGTCCTCAGCATGTTTCACTTCTGGTCTTTCTTTAAGCAGGGCAATGTATTCTGGGAGTTCCATTCCTGGTTGAGAGCAGGGGAACCCGTTGGAAGCAGCTGGATTAAAATTCTAGACGTCAGTGGGTTATAGTTAGAATATCTTGGCCAGGATAAGGTGTGTCTGATGAAAACATAATCTAATCTGTTTTGGGGGGCGCTAGTGGTGCAACAAAGTCTAGGGGGGGGGGGCATCAGCCTGACGGAGGTCATGCACAAGTGACTGATTTCCTGCCACACATCACACAACGTCAGCATGATTTTCATGATATACATCTCTCTTTAAAAAGAATACCAGTAACCCTAAGTGATCAACATGCACTTTAGTCAGAGTGACAATAGAGCACATTGAAAACCGGTTTCAGTGCTCTTCATTTACAAAATGGGGGTTGATGTGCTTACAGAGTGTATCCCATTATCTCAGAAACCTAAATCAACAGAGCTCTTAAGATACAGGTATTTTGCAGGCTACTTTGTAAGGCAGGTGGAAATGCAAATTAAATGGATTTGCTAAGAATTGAAATGGTCATGTTGTGTGATGCCATAAAATGCCAGATTCCTTCCAACATAGACGTTGTTTGAATATTTCAGGCTGCTATATTTTTAGGGTTGAGCCTGCAAGTGCATGCGCTAGTGCATGCGTCTCACTTGTGAGACTATGTTGTGTTCAGTAAACGGCTTGGAGCCCATCTGACGCTTACCATTTGTTGGTTTGCGTGGCACTCTTCTTTACAGCCTCGTAACTCGTCAAGTCACGCCTGGCATCATTTCCCTTTCTCTGTGTGGAGCAGGGATCAAGCACTAATTGATTCAATGTAATTAGTGCCCGTCTGTTGCTCCCGACTTGATCGAGGTACTATTTGTTCTTTTTAACTTCTACAGCCCTGCAAAAAGAAGGCACGTGACTTTCAAAAACGTACCCAGCAGGACAAATAGAATTGCAGTTTTATTTTTTAAAGCTAACTTTTTTTATTTTGCCAGGTCGTGTTTTCTCCGTTTCCACTCATGTTTTCTTTTGTAGTTGTTCGTGGGTGCTGTCTTCAAAAGATGACAATTAACTTGTTTTAAATATGCAACAGCTATTGCATTGCAAATGCTTGTTCTAGGGTGCTGCTGATAAGAGAATTCTCAAATGGGCCAAACAGCCCACATGGATCAAAGGTGTGCTGATCAATCAAGAAAGGATTCAATGTGTCAGTGGTTTTGCTGGGTTATTGTTCTTCTGAATGCTCAAGCTGCCAAGGCTAATGACTGCGATAGATTACCCTTATTCTATGTGCGTGGATCCACAACCCCTGAGTGCTAGACCAAGAGACATCTAGAGCCCACTCCGCAGTCATCTTCCGCTGGCAGCTTTAAAGGCAGACTTAAACTCTGAAGTGCTATCTGTGGTGAAATATTGAGGGCCAACGATGCTGAACATAGGGCTACAAACACCTCAAATATGACACAGCAGCCATATTACCTTCAGGCTATTGCAAACTACATTGCCAAAGCAGAAATAGACTTTCAAGCAGGCATAATGGCTCCTCTACATCATTTTGTGCTTCTAACTCTTAGGCAGTGTCGCTTACCTTTACCCCTACTCCTTATTTCACCACCCCCAATTCTTCCCCTAGGACGCTACAACAAACTTCATTCTTTCAAAAACTCAGTCTCATTCCATTTCTTGCCTCCATTGCTGCCCTCTTATCTCATGCCTTTTCTATCTTCCTCTTGTCTCCATCTTGTCCTGAGTCCTCATCTCGCTCCTTCCCAGTTTTCCCGCCATAACCCGTTGCAATCTCCTCCATCTCCCCAAGTTTCCCTACTAACTCCACCTCTGCGTCCTATTGCATTCACATACATACTTCTTTAAAGTTACCATTCACCTTCACATGTACCTATAATTCATATATCTTTAACTCATGTTTTGTGTTTTGCTTCTGACCACCAGCTCTGCCGTTCTCACTCTCTCAACTATATCTCAGCGTACTCTTTACTCACCAACGTATTTTCTAGTTTCCCTCCAACCTCCACATTTGTCATTCTCACCTATTTCCCTCTTAACCACACATCTTGAATTCTCTCATGCCTATACCATGTAGTACCTTTCACCTTCATCTGTATTTTTCACCTGTATCGATACCTCGTTAGTTTTCCTTTGACTTTATCTCACATTCTCTCACCCCCCACTCTGTGTCATCCTCGCCTCAATATCTACCTCTGTAATATTATGACTTTCACCTTTCTTTATTATCCATCTACCTCCACATCTTTCATTCTCTTACCTCACCTCTTTCAGTTTCCTCTCACTTCTACTTTTCTCATTTTATCATAATGATCTCTCAGTCTCCATTGTCATTGTGCCACCTTAACAGCCCCTTTTTGTTCTTCCTGTCTTTGCCAGTGCTTCTTGCAGCTTGCTCAAACTCCTTCACAACCCTGCCTATTCATTTGCATCCTTCACACTGTGACCCATTACTGTCCCCTCCCATCTGTCCACTCTTCCTGTTATGCCTCTGTCCATCCTCTCTTACCTCCTTGTTAACCTGGCTTCCTTCACTGTCCCTCCCTGCTCTCTGTTAGCTTCTCTCCCAGGCCTTCTCCCACACTCCTCCATCTTTATCTAATTTGCCCTTCTGATCCCTTTCCCTTCTTTCAGTTTCCTTTGTTCCTTCTCTTTGCTTTTTCTTATTAATATACTTCTGACATTTTGTCTGCCTTACCTCCTCTCTTCTATATGTGTACTCTCTTCCCATCTCATTTGGTTCCCTCTTTACCGTCTCCCTCTCATTTCTTTTGTGCACCTTCAATTTTTATTCGGGGGCGTAGCTATGGGAGTGGGGGTGTTTGGGGTGTTACACCCCCCCTAATAAACACTGCCTCTAATAAATAGTTGGGTATTTGTGTTTTCATTTGGGTACGGTAAGGAGTCTGTCGGATTTCATCTACGATGTTTACATGCGCTCTCTCTCTCTCTCTCTCTCTCTCTCTCTCTCTCTCTCTCACTCTCTCTCTTTTGAAGGTCTTAGAAAATGTTGGTTATTTCAATCATTTTAACGTTGGTCATTTGGGGGGTCATTACAACATTGGCGGGCGGCAACCGCCGCCCGCCAAGTTGTAACCGCCGTGCGGCCGCCAATGCGGCCGCACTCCTGCGGTGCCCATAATGACATCCCCGCTGGGCCGGCGGGCGTAAACAGAGTTTCCGCCTGCCGGCCCAGCGGGGATGTGGGCCGCAACATGGGAGCCGGCTCCAAATGGAGCCGGCGGTGTTGCGGCCGTGCGACCGGTGCAGTTGCACCCATCGCGCTTTTCACTGTCTGCTATGCAGACAGTGAAAAGCTGCACGGGGCCCTGTCAGGGGGGCCCGCGACTCCCCGTACCGCCAGCCTTTTCCTGGCAGTTCAAACCGCCAGGAAAAGGCTGGCGGTAGGGGGACTCGTAATCGCAGCGCTGCCCTGGCGGATTATCACCGCCGGGGCAAATGTGGCGGGAAACCGCCGGCCCCGGCGGTAGCGCCGCGGTCGTAAACCCTCTGAAGCACCGCCAGCCTGTTGGCAGTGCTTCAGCCACAACAGCCCTGGTGGTCTTGGACTGCCAGGGTTGTAATGAGGGCCTTGGTGTAGTTCAGTAACAAGTCCCGGGAATCAAGTTTTACTGAGTTAAGCTGTGAGAGGGCGGCCGAGTGGAAAAAGACAGAGCTAGAACAGGTGGAGAGGTATAGAAAGGAGGCGAGGCTGCAACAGACCGGACTGCGGAGAGGGTCTGCTCCTAGTAAGAACTCCCTGGATCCCACAGTGCTTCATTTGTAAATAAAGAGGTGCCGGTGCTCAAAGCCCTTCTCTTAAACACGAGGCTGCTGTAATTAAATCTGCCAGCACTGAATACTGAGGCAGCGTAATCCTGAAGCCATCTTGGTCCTCTTCAATCCATTTACGGCCACTCTCTGCCCTTTTAGCTCATCCCGCAACTTTCTACTTTCTCCCTTTATGACGATTTTTCGTTTTTCCTTCTTCCGTCTTTCCCATATGTGTCTTTTGCTTGCAGCAAAATGCTTGAGGCATAAAAATAAGCCCCGGCCCTCACAAATAAGTGCCGGTGCTCAGCACCGGAAACAACAAGCACAAATGAAGCACTGGCTTCACCATTACCTACATTTTCTCTTTCCTTTTCACTGTTTTACTTCATAATCATGTTGAATCATTTGCTCCCGTCCACTCAGCCTCTTCCTCATGTTAGGATCCTCACTCTGAGATCAGATTTGTACGGGGGGGCATAGAGATCACTGCAACACTGGCAACAAGGTGCAGGAGCAAAGGCAACACCTGAGCAAGCCTACCTCTCAGGAATCAGGCAAAGTTTAGGTAGTAGCAGTCCAAGCTTAACTCATACACAAAACACCAGGTACAGCAAAGGTAGAAGCATTGCAAGCTTCATGGATACAAGCCCCTAATGCCACTGGAACGTCAGTTTTTGTGATGGTGTTGTACACTGTGCCGTATTTACGAGGCAGCATTAAGCCACTTTGTGTGGCTTAACACCACGTTGTAAATACAGACCCTTAACACGCAGCACTTTGCATTTAAGGGGCGTGCAATGGGTGTTGCTGTGGGCGTGCCACAGCAACACCCATTGCATTTTGAGGCTGTCCCAGATTTATACGATTTTGAAAACTTGAGGCAGCGCCAAAATCTAATGCCTCCTCAGGAGTGGCAATAACAAGGCACAACGAGGAAGAATGCTTTAATTTCTCCTTGTTATTTGCTCTTTCTATGTGCATTCTGCAGCACACATAGAAGGAGCAAATCACCATTAAAGATTGTTTTTGTGCAGGAAGGTGTCCCTCCCTGCACAAAAACAATCGCCCCCCACAACGTAGCCGTCCATGCACCATGGTACAAGGGTGGCCGCGTTGGCGCTCTGCTGCTAATCTAGCTCCGGCGCAGAGAGAAACACAGGGATTCAACATATTCTTTTATATATGGCACGTCCTTGTGTTTTAGAAGTGACGCAGCGTGGCATTGCCAATTTTGGCGCACCACCAGCGCTGCGCCACTTCTAGCAAATTTGCCCCTGAATCGGTTAGGCACAAACAGGAGTACAAGATTCTGCATTGCACCGAACACAGTACAGGTCAAGCAAAGACAGCAGCAGTCAAAAAGATACCTTCTATTGCACAGGTGCAGCAGCAATGGAAGCTTCTTCACACAGAATATGCACAGCCGATGGAATAGCAGTGCAATTTTCCCTGATACAAAAGACTTATAGAACGAGAAATAGCACTGCACGCCTCTCTTAACAAAACAGATGCATCTCTTGAAGTAGCAATGCAATACACCCTCAAAAACAGGCACAGCAAAATGAGCCTGTGTACGTCTACGTTGCACAAAACATGAAAAGCATGGAAAGCAGCTGTGCAATTCTTCCTCACACTTTGCAAACAAACAAAACAGCATACCTTACAAAACAGATAAACAATGGTCACCAGCTAAACGGAACCTCAGAGAAGGCATTCGTGTGCAAACCTTCGAAACGGCCACATTCAACACCTTCAGCCAGTCCTTGTTTTTTTCCGATAGCACTTTGCAAACTTGAAAAGTTAAGTCCCAGTTTATAACTGTTAAAGTAAAACTACCAGTCCCAGAATTCAAGGTAATGTTGGCTGAAAAATCTAGGACTGGCTTATGCATTTACCAACTCTGTTAAACTGACTCTTTTTAGGCAGCCATCCTTAAGGGTTATAATTAAACAGTGACACCACAAATATATGCTCTCAGCCTGGTAAAATATGTTGTGCAGTTCCATTGTAATCTTGAAAATGTATGTTTAATCACCCAGCAACAAAGCTTGCATGTTACAATTCTGAGGTCTTTAACCTTCAAGGTTCTCTGCGATGTGCATGATTTCATTGGGCATGTTAAATAACCTCTATATTTTATTTTAGTATACTTTAATGATACATTATAATAGGATATGGCATTATAAACCTGTACAATTGCCCATTCTGGTTTGCAGGTCAATTCGCTGAAGTAAAACAACTTAGATATTAGCAAGTTAAAAAGAGGTCAACCAGGGACCTCCGAGACACAAAGTTTGAAGACCTGTGAACACAGGTGATTGCCCAAGTCCAAGAACATGGCAGGCTGCACTCAAAGAACACACAGAGACTCTCTGGTGGCCTCTGTCCCTACTCTTATTAACTTTCCAGAGGTCCTTGTGTGGGCGGCATCAATTGACAGCTACATTTTAGAAAACAAAACTGACTTTCCTTGCTGTCTGTTGCACAGCTCTGAACACCACTTTCATTGCAGACAGGTCCTAACGTAGATGAATCCCAATACTTTTCCAAACCAGTCCCACCCAGGAATAAAGACGCCCATTGATCTCTGGTGCGTTTTGCAGACTCAGATGAACAGCCGAGTTCTGCTTAACATTAAAGGGTCTTTTCCTCATTCACTAAGTGGGCCTTGCATGCACAGTGGACCCTCTTTCAAAAACTATGTTAATGGGGGAAAAAAGAGGGGCAAGGAGGAACGGAGCACTACTAGCTAACCCCATTGGTGCGGACTGGCCTGTAGGGCAATCAGGTAGTGCCCGATGGACTGGTCTCACACATCAGTATGTGGGCTGTGTTTTTTAACAGTTTGTGGCAGTGCTAAATTTGCTAAAAAAAAAAAAAGTCCCTGTGCTTATAATTTTCTGAGGAGGCCACCGCTACTTCCTCCAGTTGTCCACCCAGCTGCATTCCTGGTGCCACCCAAATGCACCACAGTAATGCCCACTGCCTACAAGGACAATCCAAAAGCATCCAAAATCAAAAATATACTACCGCTTGAGAATCATGACATCGATTCTAGCAATCCACTTATTTGACAGCAGCAACACACATTAAAACACACAGGGGGTCATTCTGACCCCGGCCGGCGGCGGAAGCCGCCGGCCTGGCTGGAACCGCCAGAATACCGCTGCGCGGTCAAAAGACCGCCGCGGGTATTCTGGGTTTCCCGCTGGGCTGGCGGCCGACCGCCAGAAGGCCGCCCGCCAGCCCAGCGGGAAACACCCTTCCATGAAGATGCCGGCTCCGAATGGAGCCGGCGGAGTGGAAGGGGTGCGACGGGTGCAGTTGCACCCGTCGCGATTTTCAGTGTCTGCATGGCAGACACTGAAAATCTTTGTGGGGCCCTGTTACACCCCATACCGCCATCCTGTTCCTGGCGGCCAAAACCGCCAGGAACAGGATGGCGGTATGGGGGTCGGAATCCCCATGGCGGCGCAGCAAGCTGCGCCGCCATGGAGGATTCCCCAGGGCAGCGGGAAACCGGCGGTACACCGCCGGTTTTCCGTTTCTGACCGCGGCTGTACCGCCGCGGTCAGAATGCCCATGAGAGCACCGCCAGCCTGTTGGCGGTGCTCCCGCGGTCGTTGGCCCTGGCGGATTTTACCGCCAGGGTCAGAATGATCCCCACAGTGTTTGAATGAGGGAGATATATCATATCTGCCAAAAATGACAACGCCTGAGCAGAAACAAGTCTAATGCTCTGTGGACTTCACTATGGAGTTCCACAAAAGTGAATCAATTCCAGAGACCCAATAGTCACGTGGAAACATTCCATGCACATAAAAAAAAATAAGATGCTTAAAACGAACACAGGCAAACTGTCAAAGCCATGTACACAATCTGAAAGGCTCAATCGGCCAAGCATGTCAAATGAAATTGGGAGTAAAACATTGTACACTGATGACTCGTAACCTGCATCTTAATTTTGCAAAGCTTAAAATGTACCTGGGGCAGAACAATAAAGGACGTAACGGAGTGCTTATCCTGGCCCTGACCTTAGTGTTACTAGTCATTAAATCATCTTTGGCTAGTGATGGTGGAGTGAGACTCCTGCTTTGGTAGGAACTGCGAGCTTACCCGCAGAACACTAGTACGGCTATGACTACAAAACGACAGAGCACTTCTTTACAGGAACTGCTGGTTGTCAGTGAGGAATGGACTAACCATTACCCTGATCAGGTTAAGTGAGAACTGGGTACTGCATTACAACGTTTTGGATAAGCATCTCTCCCTTCTCAGGGCCGCTTCACTATAGATCTTTAAATTCTTCGTGAATACTAACTCAGAAATAAAAAATACTTTTGAAGCGTTATTTTTGCATCTGCAGTGGCTCCTCTCGGCAGGTCTGCAAAGCTCGCGTTCGGAATGTGCTCCTGGGAGGCGCACCGCCACGTTCATGAAGTCTCGTCTTGTCACTGCTGCTTAGTTAAACCGCTGCTGGGAAACTGGCATAAGCCTCCGAGGGCCTGTGCGGGGGCTGGGAAATGACATCTGTAGACAGCGCGCGACTGCGGACCAGTGACTGGGAACTGAGTAGGGATGCAGGGTGAAGGCTCTGAGACTATGGGGCTCTGCCAGAGACTGACTCGGAAACAGGGGCGCCCACCGGCCTGACGTATCTATGCCTACCTGCACCAAAAAGTTACTGGTTACATCTAACAAATGCCAACATGTACAGCAAACAACGGCATCTTAGCGCGTGTATCACAACAAACGTATAATGCTGTTTTCATAATAGCAACAAACAGGCCTACAAATACCGGCAGGAGCATGTAAAGCCGGAACTTAATGTATCACTCACGCATGAACATGGGATTCTTGAGAGCTCTATATCTCTGGAAGCTAAGTGGACAACCTCCATGTCATCTGACACCATCAGCCACTCCTGGTTTTTTGTCAACCACTGGAAAATCATCTACTAACTAGCTCTGGCCCTATGGATTGGCTGTAATGTCTGGATGTCATATACGCGGTTTTTTCACACACTTCACTGCCGCTGATATAGTTCTGGGGAATCACTTGAGGGTTAGAGGTTCAGATTTGTCAAGCACACTGGAGACTAAGGCCCATATTTATACTTTTTTAGCGCCGCATTAGCGGCATTTTTTTACGCAAAAGCGGCGCTATGTTACAAATTACAATTGTATTTTGTAAGTTTGCATCACTTTTGCGTCAAAAAATGACAAAAATGCGGCGCTAAAAAAGTATAAATATGGGCCTTAGTGCCAACAATGATTCCCATCTGCATGCAGAATATCGGAGTTATGGTGGGTCAAACCGGGCACCTCGGGCGCAGGTGATGTAATTAATCAGTCCATGCCTAGCAGCCGGATGTCCACTGTTCACCCATGGGCGTCCGCAGAAATATTTTTTTTTGGGGGGAGGGGGGTGTCATGGACTGGTTTTGGCAGGGGCTGCGGACGTACTAGTACAGGCAGTATAATACTATGGCGGCCGTAATGTTACGCGGCACTGTGAGCCTGCACACCAGGCTGTACCTAAATCGAGGGGAGCAAGCACCCCCCTGCCCTGCCTGCGGACGCCCATGTGTTCACCTTCCCTTCCCTGCTGTGCAATAGTTGCCCTTGCATGCAGCTCAGCAGTTGGTGTGCGGGTGGCATCAGGCACAGTCCAAGTCACCCTGTTAATCCGAAGAGTGGGGGTGCCAGTGGGCCATACGCACGAGAGTACTGGGCTAGTCAGCAAGGCACGCTCAAAGGTTGTGATGTTATTTATTCATCACATGCTGTCCCTGCATAGATTGCCTGTGCTTTTAAAATCCTACCTCGCCTGAGTTCACTATGAGCCAGGCCCTAGCTGAAATTATCCAATAGGAGACTCAGACAGGCTGCATCAAGCAAGCGCAGTGATGACTGTATGAGGGAGAACTGTTTATTCAGCGATTGACAAGTGCCATGGCAAGAAGGGGTGATGACCTCAATAACGTGATGAACAATACACATTTATCATGGCTGAACCAGGGTGGATTAGCCTGTGAAGATGTACCAGGCAGTCATCCTGGGAGGTATATTTATTTTGAAAAGTTATCAGGATTTCCGACTGCAGGAGAAGAAATTTAGATCCCGGCTCTCTGAAATAAGTGTCAGCGCGAGCACCGGAAACCACCGGCACAGATTAGGCACTGGATTGTGGGCGGCCTGTTTTGTGCCCAGGTGGGCCGGTTTTTACTGTTGATTTCCCTGATACTAGTATAAACATTGCCTGAAGCAAAAGCAAATCTCTCATACCTTGCAAAATACTCATACGGCATGTCTTTTCAAGTTCAACTGTCCTTTTTTTTAAAGGAGGGACACTTTATTTTTTAGCAAACTGGTTCTCTAACTGGTTCCAGTTTTAGTTTGGTTCCGGACCAATTTTTTGTCCCAGTTCGACCCAGCCCAGGTCTGGGGGATGGTACAACCCATACCCTCTCCGGTGGCACCACTCAGCACACTTTGTCTTGGGCTGCTCCAACAGAGCAAGACATTTGCTTAACTGCCAGGAAGTAAATAGTAAATACACAGGCTTTTCTTAAAAAAAAAGTGAAAGAGAAAGCTGGGAGGCTTGCTTGCACATATCTCCGTCTGTGTCCTCCGCCGGAGACAGTGGACCTCTTCCAGCAACAGGTTCCCCTTGTCTGAACTATTCCAGGCTTTCTGAGACTGTCTAGTTCACCCTGCGGTTGATTGGGCTTCACCCATCACTGTAGAGGCCGCGCCCACAATTGGAGGTCATGCCTTGAAAAAGAAACCTGAGCAGTGAGTCCTCACCGACTCAGCCAGCCGCTCTGCAAATGCAGCAACTGTTAGGCTGCATTTTTAAATGTTATTTTGGGTCCAGCCAGCGATGCAAGGTCCTCAGATGTAATGTTAAGTATGGCCTGCACCGCGGGGGCTTTTGTTACGCCCTGGTGGGCACCCTGTTAATATCCAAAAACATTATTACAGCCAGTAAGAGTGAATGGGGAAATATATGGGCAGCTCAAAGAATCTGTTGTGATCTTTAGAACACAGCCCTGTAGCCACAACGCCAAAGAACATAGGGCTAGATTTACAAGAAAGTGTTGCATCAGCTGTGATGCACCACTTTTCTTGCGCCTAACGACACCATGTGTGCGCCGTATTTACAACACACGTTAGGACAATAGCGTCAGAATTTATGACACTATTGTGGCACTTTGCAGGATTAGTGTCATAAATTGTGGCACTAATCCTGCAAAATAAAGGGAGGCCCATTGAAAGTAATGGGCATGCAATTTTAATAACTACTCTAAGAAGGCTTTAAAAACAACACTAAAAGTGGCGCAGTGAAATGTTGTAAATTTCACTGCACCATTTTTACGGGCCTCCATGGGGGGGAAATCCTCCTTGCACACATTATGCCTGGCACAGGCATAATGTGCGCAAAGGGTTACAAAGTGGCACAATGCATGCATTGCGCCACTTTGTAAATATGGCGAAGCAGAATGGCCTCCTTTACACCACGTTAGTGTAAAAAAATGACACTAGTGTGGTGCTAAGAAGCGCTAGTGCCTTGTAAATCTGGCCCATAGTTCCAGCGCTCTAGGGCCCAAATTTAGCAAGGTTTGTGTTTGGCACTAGCGTGACGCAGAGTGGCGCAGAGTGGTAGAAACTGCAGCGAAGAACAATTTTCACACACAAAAGCTATTTTGTACCTCTAGTTGACACTTGCGCAGCACCAAAATCACATCGAGCCATTACCCTAAATCACACATCTTTTATGTGCAACCCTGTACTCTTGGGTTCATGTAGAAATTTGTACTGTAATATGTACCCTGGGTACAGGTCCTGCCTCTGCCCCACAGTATGAGCCTTGGGCCTACAAATACTGAAGGTTTGTGCTAGCACTCGTGCGACACAAAGTAATGCAACATAGCTCAAACAGCTGCAGCGGTCAACTTTTGGTTGCAAAAGCTATGACGTGTGAAAATGTGTCTTCTGGCAGTGCCAAAACCACCCTGAGCTATCATCTTGTTATGGAAAGGGGGCACGTCTGTTGCAGGACTCTACATAAACATGGGTTTTGAAGCAACATTATATCTACTAAAGAAAAGTGATCTGGTTTTGCATTGAATCTTAACTCCAAATGAAAGCAAGTGCAAACAAGAGGGCAGGCAGTAGTTTGTCTGATCAACCTATGTGTAACGTGTACCTTAGCTAAAGCACCCATCTTACATCTCTGACTACTGTGCTGTGGTTTACACATAGGAATTAGAACTGGAGTGTATACTTCAAGCACAAATCCTATCTGAGACACTGATGGTTGGTGTTTGAACCATAGTGCAAATCCTCACATCACGCAGAACAATAATTTTTAGCATAAGAATCCCCAAAGATAACAGCATGTGGAAACTCTTCCTAAATCTCTTGCTGTACTATTTTGTTGATCTTCGTACAATGTAGCACTGCAGTTTTTCACACAGAGCTCCCGTGCATGAAGCATAGTAAATCTGAATCTAGCTGTGGGAGCAAGGGAGAAGCCAGAAAATTGATACCCCCACTTTGAACTAAGCTCTAAGAGCACGAAGCAAGCAAAGGAAGTGAGCCCAATGCTCCCCAGAAGAGTTTCCTTATCTCTTCCATCCAAGCTTCTATCCATTCATCCTTTAACCCTTCCATTAACTCACTGTTACCCACCATTTCACCTTTATAATATGTAATCTATTTATTCTTCATCCATTGTTTAGTCTTTCACCACCAATCTATCCATTCATCTATTTTTTCACCCATCCATATTTTCACCCCATCCATCCTTTCACTCATTCATCCTCGTATCCTTTCACCCACCCACATGTGCTTTAACCCAACCACCATTTCACTCACCCATGCATCATTTCACAGATACGTACACCCACCCACACATCCCTTTACCCATTCAACCATCCAACCATCCACCCATCACCTGTTCACCTACCCTTTCAACCAACACACCCTTCCACCCATCCACTCTTTCACACATCCTTACATCCACCCATGCACTTTTGCCACCAACGCATCCTGTCACCCATCCACCCTTTCAACTATCTTTTCTCCCACACATCCCTACACCCATCCACCCTTGCACCCATCCTTCCTTCCCTTTTCCATCAACCCATCTTTTCTTAGTGTTAAATATAAGCTATTATCTGAAATGCAAACAGAAAAGGCCAATTAAGAGCTCCACCAGTGGTGGCTCCTCCGCTTAGGCAGAAGAGCGTCGCCCCACTGCTTTGTGCAGTGAAGAATAAGGAAAAATAAAATGATAATAACACAATGTTATTATCATTTTATTTTTCCTTGGGAGCCAGGTTAGGGTGAGGCGAACTGGGCTGGAGGAGGGCTGGAGGATGAGTGGAGTGCACCATAAGTGCGCATGACCGTTTTGCTGGCTGCCAAACAGTCATGCGCACTTAGCATTTCTCCACCTGGCTGTATTGTACAGCCGCATGGAGAAAGTGTACAGGCTCCACTCCCTGTCTGAGCGCCGAACCAGGCCACTCAGACCAATTATGATGCTGCTGTCATGCTGTTGACAGCAGCATTGTGATTGCCTTCGGGGAGTCTGGGAGCCTATGTGATTCTGGGAGTTGGGGAAAAGGCGAGGAATTAAGAGAGATGGAATTGTCTCCCCCCACAGAAAAGATAAGTGTTTTTTTCATTTTATTTATTTTTTGTATACCCCCGCCCCACCACCCCCTTTGAGTGGTAGCCACCACTGAGCTCCACACACACTGTAGCTGATAAAGCAGATGGAGTTCACAACAACAGTGTGTGGGAGAAATGGCTCTGAGGAATAACACAGTTTCATGTAATGCATCCACAAGGAGCCCTATTCTTTTTAGCTCAGTGTTGTAAGTTACTTTCCATTACTTTACATTAAGTGCTTGATATATCTTACACTTTCCATTGTTATGTTCACAGTACTATAGGCTATGTCTGCTTTGCTCTTACTTGTTGTCTCATGATCCTTCTAGTGGTCTTGCGTCTCTATTTTCTCTACTTCTCTAGGAGTTCTAGATTCAAAGGGTCAGTTTGGAAGTTTGAGACCGCATCTTATGGGATTGGCAGCTGAACCCGGAGCCCTTCTCTCCCTGGTATTCAGCTACATTGATCTAAGTTTTACTATTCTATTATTGTTAGAATTGGGTTTACTGGTTGGGTAGGGCATGCACCTCAGCCAGGCAGAAGCACCACTCTAGTCAGGGTGTGTAAGTTACACACCAAAAATAACCTGTGCTCACCACCGGTAGCTTGGGACAGAGCAGTCAGGCTTATCCTTAGAGGTTATGTGTAAAGTGTTTGCATAACACACTCACACCAGTGACACAATAAATACACCACAAAAGAGACTCCAAACGGTATTATATAAAAATAGGTTTCTGTATTGCATATAAACATGGACCAACACACCATGAAGCAATAATTATTTTGCCAATGAGGCAATTGTCAGACATCACGATGAGTGCAATAAGAGATAGACCTATATACTGCAACCATCATGAACCAACATTACGGTGCATGACAGGCAGCTGTATTATATAGTACTCGTTATCCTGAAACAAGGTAAGGCAGAACAACATATTCCACTATGTTATACATCCATCACAAGACCAAAACGAAGTGGATCATGTTTGCTGTGCTTAGTATGCAAATCCTAATATAAATGATGCCCTTATATCACCAGAAAAGGCGTAAATGATCAATTATTACCACAACAGCATAGGGGGCTGTGCACTTTGCCCTCCTATTACGTCGTATAGTAGAACAGGATTCCTTGTGGTGCACTGGAGTACTTGCGCCTGTGTCAGGAAATTTATGGTGATTTCTTAAAGTATCGTAGGCCACAGGGACACCCCCTGGCCTACTACTGGTAATGCGGTAAAAACCTTTCCCAGTGACCTGGTCCCGAGCGGGGGCCTCCGTTGAGGACTCGACCCACAACACACAAGTGAGACCAAATCTTCCCTCTAAGTGAAGGTGAGAGATGGACCTCCGGTTAAGTGTGGGGTTGGGGTACACAAAAGATTGGGAATGGCGGAAGACCCTCCTCGGGTCTCCCGCCTGCAGACTTTCAAGGACGCCCCTGCACTCCTATTACAGGCAGATGGGTAAACTCTGCAAGTTCCCTTGGCAGGGGAAGCCTCTGTCCAGGGCTTCCCCTGTAATGTCGCCTGTGCCCCTGAGGTAGGCACCCACACAGGGAGGGGACACATAAGTCAGGCAGTGGCAGGGAGGCCTCCTGGGATCTCCCCATGTTGAGAACTGGTGCAGTGGCCACCCGCACAGGCAGTGCAGGCTGGCCTTATAACTCCCCCAGGAATCCTACTCATCATCACGCTCGATCTGGGCATCTGCATCTGCTCACTCGCTGAGCCAGCAGCACCTGGGAGGACGCAGTATGTAACAGGCGGGCTGCCTAGGTCATGATCTCCTCCGCTGGGGCCCAGCGTTTTGTCCTGGTGTGGTGCCGATCTGGGGTTGCTGGCAGTCCTCTCCTCAGACGTTGTCACCACCCAGCACCCATGCAATGTGTGGAAGTGCTTCACCACACACTATCTGCAGGACCCAGAGTGAGTTAGCATGCACTCGATGGGAAAATTAAAGCGCTTCACCACACACTGGTGAAAGGGGAAGTGCTCAATTTGTGCTTTACTGCTGGACATGGAGCAAATTAGGCCGCACTTGCAGGGAAAAGTAAGTCGCTTTGCCACACGCTAACTCTGGTGAAAGTGTAACATGCTTTGCTGCAGGCCCAAGAACACGCTTGACTTGGGGGTGAGAATTAAAGTGCTCAGCAAGCACTGAGAACATGGGTGGGGAAAAAAAGGAGCAGGCAGGCCAGCACACAGAAGCAAGGGATCGAAGTGGTGGTTCCTCCTGGCAGTCCTTGGTGTGCTTAGTGCAGACAGTCAGTGGGCAACTGGCAGCAGGGCAAAATACAGAAAAGCAATCCAGCAATCAAGATGAGTCCTTTGTGCCCTCAACAGATACCAGGCAGCAGGGCAACAAACAGAAGAGCAGTCCAGATGAGTCCTTTTGCAGCTCAGCAGTCCTTCTGACAGAGGTCCAGTACCCGTTCCAAAACTGCTCTAAAATCAGGGGCTACAGCTCAGAAATCCCTTTGTTCAAGGGGTAACTTCAAAGGAACTCTTTGAAGTGAAGCACAATACCCTTTCAACCCAGCCCTGTCTCCATATATCAGCAGAGTGTAATCAGTCCATTGTCTGCGGGCAGGACACAGCCTATACACATGTAAGGTGTGAACGACCCTCCATCTCCCCAGCCCAGGAAGACTATCAGTATGCAGATGCCTCTTCTGTCACACCCAGCCCTTCCTGTGTGATGGCTATCTGGAAAGTATGCACCAAGTGGAGCTGTCACTCTGCCCCAGACGCGGATTGGAGTCAGGCTGCCAAACATTAGAGATATAAGCACAGAGAAATACCCACTTTCTAAAAGTGGCATTTCTACAATGGTAATAAAAAGTCCACCCATACCACTAAGCAGGAATTCTCACTACCATTCCAAACATACTAAGCATGCCCACTCTATTCCTCATAGATCAGAAGATACCACATAGACATATGTCATGGCATTTCCAATATAATCCTATGAGAGAAGCAGCACTCACATTAGTGAGAAACTAAATAGGCTGTTTGTCACTACTAAGACATGTAGTACATAAAGACATATGTCCTACCTTTTACATACGCAGCACCCTGTCCATAGGGCTATATAGAGCCTACCTTAGGGGTGACTTAGGTATAGCACCAAGGGAGTTTAGGCCTTGCAAAGTAGTTTGACTTGCCAAGTTGGTGTGGCAGTAAACTGTGCACGAAGGCTCTGCAGGGGCAGGCCTGAGAGAAGTTTGAAAGGCTACTTCTGTGTCTGGTGCAATCTGCACTGCAGGCCCACTAGTAGCATTTAATTTACAGGCCCTGGGTATATGGTATACCACTTTATAAGGGACTTACAGGAAATTAAATAAGCCAAACAGGTGTAAGCCAATTATACCAAGTTGTAGTGGAAAGAACACATGCTCTTTAGCACTGATTAGCAGTGGTAAAGTGCCCAGAGTCCTAAAGCCAACAAAAGAGGGCCAGAAAAATAGGAGGAGAAAGGCAAAAAGTTTGGGGATAAGCCTGCAGAAAGGGCAATTTCAAACAATTATCCATGGCATGAAAAATGACATAGAAAGGTCATGTGATTTAATGATATATTTGTCTTCTGGCACAAACCTCACCTCCAATTAAGCCATCTAAATGTCTCCTTGAGCAACTTTGACTGACGGGGAAAACTCACACTTTAATCAGTGTCTAAATTATAACACTTAGAAAGGGAAGAGTCTAAAGTTTTTTTTGGAGTCCGCTGCTGGTGCTGCAGAATGCTGGGGTGCCAAATACTAGAGCCTCCTACGCGGACCATGTGCAGGAGGGTGGGCAACCCCGATCTGCATGGGGACCTTGGGCAGAGGCATGTGGCAACACAGAGAGCATATGATGATAGCGGGCACTGGGCCACAACGTCATCCTACTACTGCACGCTTGTAAAGGGATTATTTAGATCCTTTCAGCCCTGCAATTAGCCTGTCACCCAGTCTCACACAACATTTTGAGACTGTGTTTGGAAGCAGGTAGAGTGGGGGCAATTACATTTGTAATATGTATGCTGTCACTGTAAGGAAACAAAACAAAAGAGCTCAGGGTATAGCCTGAGGAAAGGTAGGAAGGTTAGGGGAATAGAAGTATAGGAAAGGACCTGATCAAGGATGGTAAAACAGGCAGCCTCAAACTAATGTGGGCAGGCTGGAAGCAAAGCCAGTGTGGGCTCAAAAATAAAGAATAGGCGGTGGGAGTTTTATTAAGGTAAAACGTTAGTTTTGGACTTTGAAGCGGTGTTAGGGATTTACAGCCATAAAGAGAGGCTAAGGCTTAGCAGGGGGTGGCGTTAAAGTTCACAGTTAGAACATAATTGAGGCACATTTGGGGCCAAATTTATCAAGAGCTTCCATTGCCCATGTGTCACGCAAAGCAACACGCTCCTTACATCAGATTCACTATGCCAGGCAGAGCCACCTTGCAGGGCTCTGCGTGGCATAGTAAATCTGGACTAACACAAGTCGCTTCATCCACCCATGGTTTTTGGCACATTCCCAGATTTACTAAGCCTAGTAAACCTGGTAATGCATCGAAATGCTACACCTTCCCAGGTGAGATGTAACAAGGAGAAATATGTTTATGTCTCCTTGTTAATTCCTCTTTCTACGTGTGCTGCATTCTGTAGCACACATTGAAAGAGGAAAATGCCTCTGAGGAGTGTTTTTGTGCAAGAAGGTGTGCTTTCCCGCACAAAAACAACGCTGCCGGCACCCTGGCAATATGGAGCAAGGGTGCCTGCGTTGGGGCTTGGCAGCCCCCAAGTGCACCAGTGCATTGAGAGAGAAGAAATGCATCATATGTTAGTAATTATGGGGCATTCCTGCTCTCTCTATTTGAGCAGGCTGCATAGCACCAAATGTTGATAAATCTGGCTTGTAGTTTGTGCTGATGAGCCGAAGGCCCCATTTTCCACAAAACAACAGTCAGGATGGTTACGCTACATTATAATGTAATTGTAGACCACTCAGTGCGTTTGGTGCTTTAGGAAGACACAACCCTAAACCCTAACAGTGAACAAGCAAAAAAAGAAAAAAAGCCAGAAGATACTTAATAATTAAAAAGCCAGGTTTTCAGCTGACGTGTAAACAAAGTTTCTCCCAAGTCTTGATTCTATCTCATGCCTCTTTCTTCCACCGGCCTACACTTACTCTCTCTTTAGCTTAGTCTTGCATCTTCTTTTTCATCCCCCCTTTCTTTCTTTGTCACAGTTTTCCTGTTTTTCACCCTTGGCGATCCAACAAATTATCAGAGAGAGGCGAGCCATGGACCTGGTTCGACTCTTAGAGCCTGTATAGGAGCCGAGTCCTCTCCTGCAAGCCCAGGGCCCTGTTTGGGAGCAGCTCGCCCCTCCACGACTCACTGAAAAACATATGCTCTTGAACCAAAAAACTGTCAAGGTGTTCCTCACCTTGAAGAAACCCCTGCAACTGGTAGGCTAGTGCCTTGAAATTACACAAACACTTCGCCTCAAATGTGCCCTCACAAGACCGTGCCTCTCAACAGAGCCACGTGCACGTACAAGATTCCTGTACACAAGCTTCAGTGCAGTAAATCACACGAACTGGCCCATGTGCCAGACCTAGCACTTAAAAGTACCACAAATACATAAACATGTCTTTCTTCCTTCACCAAAGCCTCAATACAGTAAGGCATATATCTGCACTAAACAGTGCAGCTACCCAACGATAATAAACTCGCGGATAAATTACAAATGGATTCTCTACAAAGCACGTAGGCGGGCCCATGCACTCGACAAAACATGAAATGTGAATGTCCTAGTCCCAGTGCCAGGCCAGTAACTAACCTCTATATACATCCCTGTGTTACTGTGTACTTAACGAGGAAACCACCCGGCCCGCTTCCTAAGCACTAGCATGATTATCAGTGAGGTATGAGGTAAACAGGAGGGATTTTTCACTTTCCTACCAAAGTGGGAATCAGCAACCCGAATCATACCGCACATCTGCAGTGTGCTGTGACTGAATAACAACTTCTCTCCATAAATGTGCCAACTTACACTGGTCAACCTCAACAGTGCATCCACTTCACACACACATTTGGATTAGGAGCAGACAAAATTATTTCACTCACATGAATTCATGCATTAATCATTCAATTATCACCCACATTCACACTCCGCTCATGCCAAATTGGGATTTTAACAATTGTCTTCGCTTGTTTCACTTTGCCGTTTACAGACTGGGTTAAGCTGTCCTCTCAGCACTGAGGTGGGCCTTAAGTGTGCTAAATAAATCAATATATACAGCACCGATCATGTCGTGTTATATTTTGCCATTACTCCGAGGACTCTGTGCTTGCATTTCCCATCAGGACACCAAGGGGAGGCGCCAAACACAGTGGGGGTCATTCTGACCCCGGCGGTCTAAGACCGCCGGGGCCAGGGTCGGCGGGAGCACCGCCGACAGGCCGGCGGTGCCCCGCAGGGCATTCTGACCGCGGCGGTTCGGCCGCGGTCAGAAGCGGCAAACCGGCGGTCTCCCGCCGGTTTACCGCTGCCCTTAGAATCCCCCATGTCGGCGCAGCTTGCTGCGCCGCCATGGGGGATTCTGACACCCCCTACCGCCATCCTGTTCCTGGCGGTTCGCCCGCCAGGAACAGGATGGCGGTAGGGGGTGCCGCGGGGCCCCTGGGGGCCCCTGCAGTGCCCATGCCAATGGCATGGGCACAGCAGGGGCCCCCATAAGAGGGCCCCGAAAAGTATTTCAGTGTCTGCTAAGCAGACACTGAAATACGCGACGGGTGCAACTGCACCCGTCGCACCCCTGCAACTACGCCGGCTCAATTCTGAGCCGGCGTCCTCGTTGCAGGGGCATTTCCTCTGGGCCGGCGGGCGCTCTTTTGGAGAGCGCCCGCCGGCCCAGAGGAAATGTCTGAATGGCCGCCGCGGTCTTTTGACCGCGGTGCGGTCATTCAGCGGCGGTACCCTGGCGGACGGCCTCCGCCGTCCGCCAGGGTCAGAATGAGGCCCAGTGTCTGCAGCATCTGCCTACATAACAAAGGTGAAAGGCATTACATGCTTCCACTGCGCCAACTAATTTCTGGGAAGAGGCAATGAGATTGTAGGAAATTGGGTTATTGGTTGAGGGGAATTAAACCCTACTCAAGCAGCAACCGCAGTTTCTGTTACAGTAAAGTAACAAGCAACCCCGTATTAACCAGTGCCTAACCGTCTGGTAGCTTGACACAAAGCAGGTATAACTTAGAGGCAATGTGTAAGGTAATTATACAGCTCTTCAAACAGTAATAAAGTGAAAACACAACACAAGAAAAATTCCACACCAATTTAGAAAAGAGTGAAATTCAATAAATTATTTGAGACCAAAGTGACAAACTTTCGATCAGTAGAAACAGAGATAATGATATTTTGAAGGCTTAGGTGAAAACAGTACCTAAAAGCACAAAGGGCCATATGTACTAACGCATTTTCCCATGGACACATAGGGGGTGATTCTAACCCTGGCGGTCGGTGATAAAGCGGCGGCCAACCTGCCAACAGGCCGGCGGTCCAAAAAATGGAATTCTGACCCTGGCGGGAACCGCCAACACAGCCCGCCACATTAACACTCCGACCGCTACGGCAGGACAAACAAACAGCGCGGCGGTCACCGCCAACAGACAGGCGGCAGACAATGTACCGCCCACACTATTATGACCGGCCAATCCGCCACCTTTTCCGGGGCAGGAGCACCGCCGATAAAAACACGGCGGAAACAGACTACGAACGGGAAAACGCTCACCTCTACGCACTCCACGAGGAAGGAGGACAGCATGGAACCCGAATTAAACATCCTACCTGCTCTCGTCTACCTGCTCATCTACCACGAGTACGAACGCCGGCGCAGACGACAACGGTGAGTACTGCACCTACGACACACGGGAGGGGGGAGGAGGAAAGCTTACGGCACACACATATGCGACCCCCACCTCCCCAAACTATGTACACACCAATGCAGAGCAACAAGTCACAGTGACACCACCCAAACCCCCCAGAAAAATGCAAAGACATAATTAAATTGTGAATAAAAATTTATGTACAAAATGGGCTCTGAAAAGTAATGGTCAACTAGCCAAATAATCAATATCAAAATAATTCCATATACAGTGCAATGGATAACCGAGGCAATTAGTCCTGCACATCAAAAGCAAATCGAAGTGTCCGTGGGCCAAAGTGTAACAACACAATGGCAAAGCCCACACAGGAGAACTGAGTCCTCTGGAGAGAACACTGCAGGGGCATCTGATGAAAAAACTACAGGCACCTCAGGGGGAAGGGAAGGGGGGGGCACCACAGCCACATGAGTCCAAGACGCCAGATCCACGAAGGGGCCACCATGCCTACTGTGCCATCCTGGGGAGTGCAAAGCCACAGTCTCTCAAGTCTCTACAGTTGGTGGGTTGCCCACTGTTCCATCCTGGGGAGTGCAAAGCCACAGTCCATCAGGTGGATTACAGTCTCCACTGGTCAAGGAGGAGGCATGGTGGGCACAGTGAACCGTCAACAGTGCATGCAGGAAGGGCCCAGCGGAGCGGTGCTTGAGACGGCGGGGCCCAGCGGAGCGGTGCTTGACAGGAAGGGCCCAGCGGAGCGGTGCTTGAGACGGCGGGGCCCAGCCGAGCGGTGCTTGAGATGAAGGGCCCAGCGGAGCGGTGCTTGACAGGAAGGGCCCAGCGGAGCGGTGCTTGAGACGGCGGGGCCCAGCGGAGCGGTGCTTGACAGGAAGGGCCCAGCGGAGCGGTGCTTGAGGTGGCGGGGCCCAGCGGAGCGGTGCTTGACAGGAAGGGCCCAGCGGAGCGGTGCTTGAGACGGCGGGGCCCAGCGGAGCGGTGCTTAACAGGAAGGGCCCAGCGGAGCGGTGCTTGAGACGGCGGGGCCCAGCGGAGCGGTGCTTGAGACGGCGGGGCCCAGCGGAGCGGTGCTTGACAGGAAGGGCCAAGCGGAGCGGTGCTTGAGACGGCGGGGCCCAGCGGAGCGGTGCTTGACAGGAAGGGCCCAGCGGAGCGGTGCTTGAGACAGCGGGGCCCAGCGGAGCGGTGCTCCTCTGCACGGCGGGGCCCTCTTCAGCGGTGCTGTTCTGCACGGCGGGGCCCTGTTCAGCGGTGCTCTTCTGCACGGCGGGGCCCTGTTCAGCGGTGCTCTTCTGCACGGCGGGGCCCTCTTCAGCGGTGCTCTTCTGCACAGCGGGGCCCTCTTCAGCTGTGCTCTTCTGCACGGCGGGGCCCTGTTCAGCGGTGCTCTTCTGCACGGCGGGGCCCTGTTCAGCGGTGCTCTTCTGCACGGCGGGGCCCTCTTCAGCGGTGCTCTTCTGCACGGCGGGGCCCTCTTCAGCGGTGCTCTTCTGCACGGCGGGGCCCTATTCAGCGGTGCTCTTCTGCACGGCGGGGCCCTCTTCAGCGGTGCTCTTCTCCACGGCGGGGGCCTGTTCAGCGGTGCTCTTCTGCACGGCGGGGCCCTCTTCAGCGGTGCTCTTCTGCACGGCGGGGCCCTCTTCAGCGGTGCTCGTCCAGTAAGTCAAGGGAGCCAGACCTGGCCTGGACTCCCTGCTCAGTCGCCCTCCGACTGTGCTGTTGCTGGACCCTTCGGTGACGGAGTCCTGGGCCCTTTGGTGTTCTCCCTAACACCCGGGATGGGGCTTGTGGGCCCCTCCTGCTCCGCGCTCCTGCTGGCTGACTTCTCCGCCCTGCTGCCCTTTCGCTCCTTAGATGGGGCTCTCGGGCCCTTGCCTCCCCTAGATGTTGTGGCTGGTGAAGTGGGCGAACTTTGCTCCTTGGGGGCAGCCGTGTCAGTCCTCTCACGGCGGCCCTTTAGCTTCCTAGTCCTCTTGCCTGGTGGGGGGCTGGCTGTCCCCTTGCTGCTGATTGAAGTGTCACTGCTGGCAAAGGGTGGACTCCAGAACCCATGCACCACAGTGACACTCGAAGCTGGGCTGGTGGTGGCTGAGGTGCTCTTGGGACTCTTTGCAGATGGAGGGGGTGGGTCAGTGGAGGGAAAGAGGTCAAGATTAGCGAGGAAAACTTTCTTAGGACCAAGGTAAAAGGTAGGAGAAGTGGTGATGGGAGTGGAGGAAGAGGATGTGGTTGTAGGAGAGTCAGGTGTGCTGTCTTTGGGTGCAGGTGCTTGTGCTGGAGGCTGTTGTGAGGTGGATGGCTGTTGGGTGGGTGTCTGCCTGCGTTTGTGTGTCTTGGAAGAGGGGGTGACAGACACAGTGGGAGAGGACACAGGGGACGTGTAAATGGTAGTGGGGGTGGTGACTGCACGTGTGCGGACTGGACTGGAGGGTGTGCTGATGATGGAAGCACTGGCTGATGGTGGTGTGCATGCAGGTGTGAGTGTAGACGTCACAGGGAGGGAGGAGGGAGACGAGGAGGAGGGGGACACAGAGGTGGTAGTGACTGTTGGAATGTCTGCATCTGTGTGTTGCTTGCGTGAATGCTTGTGGGTTCTGTGGTGCTTGTGTCTGGATGAGCTGCCCTTGGGTGTTGAGGTGTGTGCAGGCTGGTCTGATGGTGTGGATGGGATAGGCTGAGAAACAGGAGACAGAGACAGGGTGGAGGCAGTCAGAAGAGGGAGGCTGGAAACAGGGACAATGGCTGCCGTCACTGCTGAGGCCAAAGCATTGAACGATCGTTGATGGGCAGCCTGACCCGAATGAATGCCCTCCAGGTAGGCATTGCTCCGATGCACCTCCCTTTCTACCCCCTGGATGGCATTCAAAAGGGTAGTCTGCCCAACAATGATGGTCTGAAGGAGGGCAGCAGGGGTAACAGGGGCAGGGGCTGAGGTGCCTGGGGCGAAGGAGACGCCCGCCTTCCTGGGCGAGCGGGCACGGAGCGTAGGCTGAGGGGCTGCTGGGAGGGCGGGGCTGGTGCGCTGGGTGGCGGCTGTACCTGTAGAGGCGGGGGGCCCGGATGTTGCCGCCACCGCTAGGGAGCTCCCATCCCAGGACGTGTCGCTGTCGCTGGTGTCACCACCGGTCCCCGTTGTGGTGCTCCCCTCGCCCTCCGGATCACTGGTGCCCTCGGTGTCTGTTCCTGGTCCCACCGGGGCCTTGTGACTTGCAGCTCCCTCGTGCTCAGATGCCAATTCTCCTCCGCCTGATGATGGTAATGCACACATGCACAAGAAGATGAAGAAGAAGGGTGGGGGGAGAAAAACGAAGACCAGGTTGAGTGCATGCAATGTCAACACCGTTGGCGGAGAGGACAGACACAGGAGCCTCATGCACTAAGCCGCGCATTCGGGGTACACTACTCAGTACTTCTGACTAGGATAACAGGTCTAGAGACGACAAACGCGCACATGTGTGATGCTGGACCATCGATAGCTGTACTTGTCACCCTACAGAGGTGGGGGCCGGGAGTACATGGCCATGCCTAAAGGAGAGGACTACACTACAGGAAGCGCCCTGGCCTAATGTCACCCACAACCCTCCTCCCCCACCCAGACGCCTCCACTGCGCAGAGAGATAGCAGAATGTGCTGATACTCACCCCCTTGTGTCTGCTGTGATGTCCTCAAGCGCCCATCCAAATCAGGGTAGGCCACCGCCAGGATCCGGGACATCAGGGGGGTCAGGGTACGACTGGCACCCCTCCTAGGTTGGGAGGCCATCCCCAGCAGTGACTCGGCGGTCTTCCTGGTCCCGCGGCGGATGTCCTCCCACCTCTTGCGGCAGTGGGTGCCCCGTCTTGTGTGGACCCCCAGGGCCCGGACTTCCTTGGCGATGGCACGCCAAATGTCCACTTTCTGATGGGCGCTGACCTATTTGACATGTACAGGGTGGGAAGGAAAAAATCATAAATTTTCTGCATGTTAGATGCGATTGGCCCCCCCTCCCCAACCTTGCCATATGGCACATGCTCTCATCTGTCGTGCGTTGCACTCCTCATTCGCCCCCCACCCCACCAACTTACATCCACCCCACTCCACACAGGCATAGCCCATTCAATGTGCACCCAGTGTACTTACCTGTTGGTCTGGAGGACCGTAGAGTAACGCATACTGGGGGAGGACCCCATCCACAAGTTTCTCCAACTCCTCAGACGTGAAGGCAGGGGCCCTTTCCCCAGTCGCAGCAGCCATTGTCACTTCCAGACCGAGGTCACAGCAGCACTTGCAGTATAGGTCCTCTCCTGTGGATGATCAGGTCTCGAGTGATTAAGCAGATAGAAAATGGCGGTCACGCCCGCAGCGGTGCGTACCGCGGCGGTGCGTACCGCGACCGCCGGCGCACCTCGTCATTGGCTCCTGAAACCCATAGGCTTCAATGTTAGCCAATGCGGCTTCGTATAGCGGTCTTCGACCGCCTACCGCCACGGTGTGCCACGCCAGCGCATTGACCTCACATCCCATTGTCCCACTTCACAGGTCAGGCAGCCGCCATTTCAAGGGCCCACATAGCATAATTTGTACTGCGTCACACAGGCCTAGGCCTTGCATTGCCACACATACACGCCTTTCAATACATAGATAATCGTGTGCTATGCATGCTGTGGTGAACGTACCTGTGATTTGCTTGACTCTGTGCTCCATGTTGTCCTTCCTAGGCACCGTCCGCTGGGACTTGCGAGGAGACGGATGAATCCTCGCGTGTACCGACCGCTGGTGGACCTGTCGACAATGGAAGAACGCCATATCATACTACGAAACCGACTTGACCGAGCCACTATACATGAACTGTGTGCCCAGCTGGAGCCAGCCCTGATGTCCCCCATCCGCCAACCCACAGGAATTCCCCCTCTAGTGCAGGTTCTGTCAGTCCTCCATTTTTTGGCAAGTGGCTCATTCCAGACAACAGTGGCCATGTCATCTGGAATGTCTCAGCCTATGTTTTCAAAAATCTTGTCTAGAGTGTTATCTGCCCTGACGAAACACATGCGGAGCTACATTGTATTCCCTGAGGAGGTTGATTTGGCACCTGTGAAGGGTGATTTTTATGCCCTTGGACATATCCCCAACATAATTGGTGCCATTGATGGGACCCATGTGGCTTTAGTACCCCCAAAAGACGATGAGCAGGTGTACAGAAACAGGAAAAGTTACCATTCTATGAACGTCCAGGTGGTCTGTTTGGCTGACCAGTACATCTCCCATGTGAATGCCAAGTTCCCTGGGTCAGGGCATGACGCGTATGTGATGCGAAATAGCAGCATCCCTTATGTGATGGAACAGCTACAGAGACACCGTGTGTGGCTAATTGGTGACTCTGGTTACCCCAACCTGCCTTGGCTATTGACCCCAGTGAGGAATCCCCGGACCAGGGCAGAGGAACGGTACAATGAGGCCCATGGACGAACTAGGAGGATCATAGAAAGAACCTTTGGCCTCCTGAAGGCCAGGTTTAGGTGCCTGCATATGACAGGGGGATCCCTGATGTACTCACCAAAGAAGGTGTGCCAGATCATCGTGGCCTGCTGTATGCTTCACAATCTGGCATTGCGACGTCAGGTGCCTTTCCTGCAGGAGGATGGTCCAGATGGTGTTGTTGAAGCAGCTGTAGAGCCTGCGGAGAGTGAAGAGGAGGAAGACGAAGAAGACGACCCAGACAACAGGGACAGAGTTATCCAACAGTATTTTCAGTAGCACACAGGTAAGAATCACCCACGCCATTTAACATTTACTGAAAGCCCCCTGCATCTTTACTTTGTGTATTTCCCCCCAGTTCCTTTAAACTGATGTTTGATTTTCCCTTCCCTTTTCAGTGCTGTATGACCCACTGCGTGACTTCTGCTTGGTTAGCCCATGGACTAATGCTTATTGACACTGGTATGTTGTCATCACAAACATAACAGAACATTATTGATCAGTAATGTGTTATACATTTGTAAATAATACAGGCTGACTCCTGAATGATTTCAGTGCAATGAGTGATTTATTTTTAGTGCTAGATATTGGTACATGATATTAAAACGGTGATGGGTGAGGGTGGAGTTATGTCCATGGCAGAGTCCAGTTCTCGGTCGCACAGGTGCATTGTCCATATGCCTGTGGAAGGATGGAGCAGGGGCAGTTCAAGGTTGGACAGGGTGACACTGTGGGACAGTGGAATGACATCCGGGGGGATATTAGGCTGGCGGGGGTCTTGGCATCCTACTCTGTCTTCCTTTGAGATCTCAGGTTCCTCTTGCGGGGTGGTTGTTCTTCAGCAGGAGGTGGGGTTCTGGTGGCCCGTCGTTCTGTGGGGGCCTCCTGACCACTAGCGCCGGCGGAGGTGGTAGGCTGTTCCTGGCTAGTGACAGGGGCCCTTTGCGGTGCCACATGGTCCCGCAATGTGGTTTCTATCCGGTTGAGGGCCTGGACTATGGTCCCCATAGCGGTAGCGATGTTCCTGAGTTCATTGCTGAACCCCATGTACCGTTCCTCCTGCTGTGCCTGGATCTCGGTGAACCTGGCCAGTACCGTCGCCATCGTCTCCTGGGAGTGATGGTATGCTCCCATGATGGTGGTGAGGGCCTCTTGGAGAGTCGGTTCCCTGGGCCTGTCCTCCCCCCCCTGTCGCACAGCAGCCCTCCCAGTTGCCCTGTTTCCCCGGGCCTCTGTCCCCTGGACGGTGTGCCCACTACCACTGCCCCCAGGTCCCTGTTGTTGTTGGGGTGTTGGGTCAGCCTGGGTGCCCTGTAGTGGCGGACACACCGCTGATTGACGCGTCCGCGAGACAGAGGCATGGGCCCGCTGGGTGGGAGCTGTGCTGGTGTTCCCAGAGGGGTTTGGGTCTGCTGTGGCCTGTGTCTGTGTGTGGGGAACCGACTGTCCAGAGGTCCCCGATGGTCCGGGCTGGTCATCAGGTTCTAGGTCGACAGAGCTGCTGTCCTCGCTGGGGGCCTGTTCTGGGGGTGGGATGGACAAATCTGGACCCTCCGTGGCGGTGTGTTGGCGTTCGGGCCCTGCAGGGGTAAAGGAGTATGGTTATTGTTTCTGTGTGTGCCATGGCATGCATTTTGAGTGCCCTTGTCCCCCAGTGCTGGCATTCCCTTGTGGGAGGTGTTGTGAGGGTGGTGGTGGGGGGGGGGGGTGTATGGGTATGTGCATTGGTCATGCTTTGGTGGTGGCTGTCTATGGTTTGTGTTGGCATTCAGGGGTTGGTGTTGTTTAGGGTGGGTTGTGCTGGTGAGACATTGGCAGGGAGGTTGTGTGCTGGGGGGTTGAGATTGGGGGTGGGGGGGGGGGTTGGCATGCTGGTGGTTGGGGGGGGTGAAGTAGTTGAGATTCGACTTACCAGAGTCCATTCCTCCGTGTACTCCAGCGAGGCCATCAGGATGCAGGATGTTTACCACCTCTTGCTCCCATGCTGTGAATTGGGGTGGAGTGGGTGGGGGTCCGCCGCCAGTCTTCTGCACAGCGATGTTGTGCCTGGAGATCATCGAGCGCACCTTCCCCCGTAGGTCGTTCCATCGCTTTCTGATATCTTCCCGATTTCTGGGATGCTGTCCCACAGCGTTGACCCTGTCTACGATCCTTTGCCATAGCTCAGGCTTCCTTGCTATGGTGGTGTGCTGCACCTGTGTGCCGAAGAGCTGGGGCTCAACCCTCATAATTTCCTCCACCATGACCCGGAGTTCTTGGTCCGAAAACCTTGGGTGTCTTTGGGGTGCCATGGGGTGGTGTGGATGAGGTGTGGGGTGGTGTTTGTGGTGATGTGCGTGGTGATATGTGGTGATGTGTGCGTAGATGTGGTGTGGGTGATGAAGTTGGGTTCCTGTGTGTGTTGGGGTTTTCTATTGCTGTGCTCGCTCTCTCTATCTCTATCTCTGTCGCCTTCGCTCCGATTTCCAACTAGTGGGGGTTTGTGGGTGATGTGGGTGTGTGTTTTATAGTTGATTGGATGTGTGGGAGTGTTGTTTGTATGTGTCTCAGGTGTGCGTATTTCAAATTGTCCAATGTGGCTGTGTTTTGGAGCTGTGTGTGTATTTTGAGCGCGGCGGTGTGTACCGCCAATGGAATACCACGGTTGAAAGACCGCCGCGTGGATTCGTGGGTCAGAATGGCATGGGCGTGTTTGTGTTGGCGTGACGGTGGAGGTTTGGTCATCTCCAGTTTTCCGCGGCCCGCTGGTGAGGCGGGCTTCCTTGGATGTCGGATTGTTGGCGGTTTCACAGTTGGTGGTCAGAATGACCGTGGCGGTTTACCGCGGCCGCGGCGGTAGAATGGCGGACTTCTGACCGGCGGTAAGGGCCTTTTACCGCCGAGGTCAGAATGACCCCCATAATGGGTAAAACCCTTTGATACATCTGGGCCAAAGTGCCAACTGTGGATACCTCGTTGCGCCAGACTGGGACAAACTCACAAGCTCAGGCTGATTGCGATTGAGTGTGTGTCAGATAAAGGGACCAAGTAAGTCCGCTGAACAAAGTGACTTAAATCCAGGTGGTGGAGCATTGCAAGGTCTCATGTGATGTATGAGTTGTGCAGCCATCTGTAATATGAAGTCTTGTGTCGAGGATCTGATCAAGAAGTCAGCCAATTAGCCCTTGAAGTCAATTTGATGGGTTTGAATTCAAAATGCACGTCCAGTCCTTTTCACTCAATCAACAGGACAGCAGAGTAGCAGTCCTTTTTGTTGAGAGCAGTACAGCAGTCCTCCTGAATCTTTCACAGGTCCAGAGATGTACAGAAGAGTTGGGTATAAGGGTCCACTATTTATACCTGGTGCCAACTTTGAAGTAGGAGAAGGCTCTGATGAATTTCACTCACAGAGGTGTCTGGAATGTCCTGCCTCCCTGCCCTGGCCCCAGTATGTCTAGAGGCGCAAAGACTAGTGTCAAACTCTTTATGAGTGTGCTAAGGCAGAGCCTTTGTGATGTGCAAGTGTGGTAGTTGACAGCTCCAATTCCTTATCAAGTCAGAGGTGACTCACCTTGCCAACACCTATATCCCCTGTGTCTCACTGTCTGGGAGCAATACACAAAGGCCAATTGCCTGCTACACCTAGTTATGTGACCCAGGGTATAGGCTGCAGGTACCAAATGGTTGAGGCAAAAAAATACCAACATTCTAAAAGTGACATTTTCAAAATGTAACTTAAAATCCAACATTACCAATAAATTACAATTCTTTAGACGCCAAACCTAATAATCCTCCTTGCTCCCGATTGAACGTTGTCACTTAATAAATGTAATAAGGTAACACAATGGTATCCTATGGGAGAAGTAGGCCTTGCCCCAGTGAAAAATGAATTCACAAGTTTTTCACTACGAGGGCATACAAGTTAAAAGTACATGTCTAACTTTTTAAATGCACTTCACCCTGCCCTATGGGCTGTTTAGGGTCTATCCGAGGAGGGATTTCTATGTATAAAAAATGAAGGTTTAGGCCTGGCAAAATATTTCTTTACACAAGGTGTAATGGCTGGCCTGAGAAACGTTTAAAAGGCTACATAAATGGGTGGCACAATGAGTGCTGAAGGCCACTAGTAGCATTTAACTTACAGGCCCTGGGGATATGTATTACCACTTTACTAGAGACCTAGATGTGTATTAAATGTGCCATTTGGGTGTTATCCACTTTTACCATGTTTAAAGGTGAGAGCATAAGCAATTTAGCACTGGTCAGCAGTGGTAACATGCACAGAGTTAAAAAAAGCTAACAAAACAATTTCAGAACACAGGAGGGTGAAGGTAAAAAGGTTTGGGGGTGGTGCTGTGCAAAGGGCCATGCCCAACAGAGGTGCTAACAGCCTATGTGCCAGGAATTACCACCTGTTAATTACTCTGCTCATTAAGAAAACTCACCTGTGGCTCGGGTGCATAACTGTGGGAGAAGGTAATTAAAAGTTGTTATAACCTGCAGATAATGTTTCATTAAGATTCATACAGTGTGGTTCCCAGCAAATCTCTATTCAAAACAGCTCTGTTCTCACAACATGCACCATGGCACAGAGATCGCAGAGGACATGCTGGACCACTAATTCATTCAGTAGGGAGTAATTGGGGCAACACACAACAAGTCCCCTCAATGGGCAGCCAACTAAGTATGAGTGTGGGTTATTGTGAATGGATCTTAGTATTCTTCAAGGGGAACAGGACCTTTTTCCAAATACTTTGGCCTACATCCATTCCTGTCAGGAATATCAGACAGGCCCTGGTGTTTTAGGTAGATCCAGGAGAGGCATAAGTGGAATTAGCCTACCAGCAACCAAGCTGGTATCTCACCACCCATTGGGTATTATCCCCGGAGTAGCTGATGGATGCTTCTAAAATTACACTCACTGGAAGTAATAAGGTGTCCTTGTCCTTGATGAACAAGACCTAACAGGCATGTGTGTGAGCCACCAGGACCACCACATAGTGTGGGATGGTGCAAATGTTTATGTGCATTTCGTATGAACGAGTGTGTACCAGGCGTTACTGGGAGAGGGAAGGATGATTAGTCACAGTTCTATGTGCTCTGATGAAAAAGACTCATGTAGATAAAAGTCTAAGAATATGGCACTCAGTTTATTTTGAATTGGTGGTTCTTATTGAGTAAGATTTATAGAGGGTTTCCTAGACCTACATTCAGGATCGAGATACTAGGAATGTTTCTGTCCCTTTGTACACATTATGGTGGTCATTCCGACCGTGACGGTCGGCGTTGAAGCGGCGGTAAGACCGCCAACAGGCTGGCGGTCTTTTTTCATGTATTCTGACCATGGCGGTTACCGCCATGGCCAGCCGCCGCTTCACCGTTCCGACCGCCACGGCGGTAACGACCGCCGGGCTGGAGACCTGGGTCTCCAGCCCGGCGGTCATCACATACCACCGGCGGTATTCCAACCCGCCTAACACGGGCTTACCGCCATGGATTTCATGCGGTTTGGGACCGCCATGAAATCCATGGCGGTAAGCACTATCAGTGCCAGGGAATCCCTTCCCTGGCACTGATAGGGGTCTCCCCCACCCTGACTCCCTCCCCTACCCCCCACCACCCCTGCCACCCCCAAAAGGTTGCAGGACCCCCCTCCCCAACCCGATCCCCAACATATACACACACATACACACATACACGCACGCACTCATGCACATACACACACCCCCCGCATTCATGCACGCACTCACACGCCCCCTCAACATACACACACGCACACCCCCATGCACGCACACAACTCACAACACCACCCCACCCCCCTTCCCTAACGGACGATCACCTTACCTGTTCTGGTGATCCTCCGGGAGGGAACGGGACCCATGGGGGCAGCTCCGCCGACACCGCCACGCCAACAGAACACTGCCACAGCGAATCACAGGTCGTGATTCGCTGGGCGGTGTTCTGTTGGCGTGGCGATGGAGCTACCTCCACTTCCCCGCCTGCCCCCCAGTATGGCTGTTGGCGGCTCTTCGTCTGGAAACGGGTGGAGCGCTGCCAACGGTCATAATGGCCCGTGCGGAAGACCGCCAGCACTGGCGGTCTTCCGTACGGCGGTCCCTCGGCGGTCTATTGAAGAGACCGCCGAGGTCGGAATGACCACCTATATGCCGGCCACAAAGTGTCTCCTCTCCTGAGCAGCAGGGCATATCTACAGAGCTGAATAAGAACCCAAGGTGAAGTAAGATTTTATCTCAAGTAGTACAAGGAAACTGCAGCTTAGAGAAGAAAGCAGGCTCACCCAGGACACTGTGATTATCTAATGGTTTCCATTAGCCATCTGTCTGTAAATCACAAGTGATGGCTGAGAACGGTGTACCCAAATAGATGCCTTTGACATCAAGGTTACTTAGACACCGCAGGATCAGTATGAATTAGCCTACCATCAGTGCCAACCTCAAGGAAAGAGGAAACATATTGTAAAATGCACTTTAAAAAAAAAAAGATAAGCATTAATAGTTGATAGCAGGTAGCACCATTTGAGTAGTATTGTGATCATCAAAGCTGGGCTAAGTAAATCCAAGCCGGTAAAGGGACTGTCATGAGGCCTTCTTGCTAAAACCTGAATATCCACCAAAATTATCTTTGTCACACTGGGATTTCATATGGAATCACCCCAGGTATGATTCAATGTTCTGCTGCTGCCCTATTAGCAGAGCTTTTGAGCTGCAGCATGCTGGGTAACCAGGAATCGGATACTGCCATAGTGACACTGGGCCACAATGAAATACCAAGGCACTATCTACTGTCCCCCTGATCCCTTTGCTGGATCTTGGTTCTCAGTGCTTTACTAAAAGACATTTGCTCCAGTTGTCCTTTTATCCCATGACCAGGACTCTAGAAGCTAACTGTGGCCCCAGCACCTTACAAATTAAAATCTTCAATTCAAATTTGTGAAATGTAATAACAACAACCATACTACTGCTCTTACCACCCAAGCTGGACCTGCAGATCCCTCAGATATCACAGCCCTCTATAGATCATGTTTGACCTCAAGGGAACATTGCCCTGTTGACCTCACAGCTTGATCCAGTTCAGTGAGCCACAATGTGCATCTGAAACAAGATGAACCCCTACTCCACAGTATTGATACAACTGCTGCTATCATGAACATCCGACATCCCACTTTATCCTCACCTATGTTTCATCCTCTTGCCCAGTTTACCCGCTGATAGTTCACATACCCAAAACAGTTTTTTTCAAAAATTGCCACCCCTGTAACTTTTGACATAACTGAGGAAGAGTCCTCGCCTTTCAGTTAATTTAGGAAGGTATCTGACAACATCTTTCCTGTCATCCTCATAAACTTTATCAATCTAAGATCTACACCTTGCTTCACGTTTCAGCAGCTCAGTCTATCTCTGCCACTGTGTAATCTTTGTGGATTCTGCTAGAGATCATTTCAATGGCTGTAGAACCTTCAGGCACCCACGGTTCACATCTCCGGCATCATCCAAGCCTTGACCCTATCTGTCTATGGTGTCACCTCAAAGAACTTCACCAATGGTGAACGAGAAGTGAGTCAGCTTCCTTGGTTTCTAAAACCAGAATATGCTTGAATTCATATTTAAATACTCAATTTTAAACACTTCAACACACATTCTTTGAGAATGCAATGCATTTATCTGTCTCTTGTCATTTGTGTGATGACATTTGACACTGGGTGACAGCCCAAAAAAGAATCCTTGTGTGGGTTGGTTCCTTCTTCACATCGGTAGTGCCACCATCAGTGGGAAAATCCCAAAAGTGCAAAGCTCTGTACCTCCCGTCCTAATTCTCAGGCCCTTTCTTAGCAATCAACATCCTTTTTCAAAATATAACAAAGACCATTGGTAGTGTAGCAATAAAAACCATTGCCCATGTGCTCTAAGCTGGTCTGTGGCAGCCACAAAGACATGCTACAGAAATCTGTTAAAAATCTACTCCACACCACAAAGTTATTCTGCTCTCTTCTCCTAATCTTCAGCCTTTGAGGGGGATTTGATGTCCTACTCATGGAAAAGACCATTCATCAATTCTCGTAAATTAGTATATTTGGAATACTTCTTTGCATGCAAAGTATGGGCTTTTGTTAGGTGTTTACCCCAGTTCAAATTTTTGACCGCTTTGGCTTCCCCATCTGTCTACCCAAAGTTGTTTACTCCCTCACTGGAAGTCTGAACTCCATTTTCATGGATCTAACTCAGTGCACAGAAGCATAATAATGATAATCAGCTCCTCAGTTCTATCTAGCACCAACGGTGTCCTAAAATCTTTATTCAACTTAATGATCCATAGCACCAGTAGCTTTCTTTTTCCTGGTACTTTGATCCCACCACAACCAGAAATTCCTCCAAGGGGCAGGCCACTTGCCCAGACCCAGCACTTTCAATAAAGCAACCTCTAGTAACATTTAGAAAAGTATTCACAATTGAGCATGATATTAAGTAGAGATTGGCACGGGTTTATCCACAAAAGTCTGTTCTTGCAACTGCATCTCAAACATTAAAAAGTCCTGAGGGTGCCTTTTGCAACAAGCTGAAAGTTGACTTGATGTACTCCTGCCCACAAATGTATACCAGCCCAGTGGCACAGAGAATGTTGGAATAAACCACGCTGCAATGGTACTGGTCTATGAAATCATTCGCAAAGCTTCCTTCCAGTCAAGACGAGTGTTGGATTAACCCCCAGCTCTTCTTCCGCTTCCTTGGTATTGTGCCTAGAGCAGAAATAATGTTCCTTGGTTGACTGTCCACAAAGCCCCCTCTGCCGTTAGTTTGGCAGGAGGAATTCACTGAAGGCAAAGGTCCAAATCTGTTTCTTCTGAAGCTATAGAACAACCCCCCCGCCAAGCAGGACCTAAATCCTCCATCTTACCTGACCCACATCCCACCCTCAAAATACGGTGTGTGTCATTCTAGTGACATGTAGATACATGAAAGGTGCCACACCGCCCCCTGGGAATTTATTACAATAAACACTGGAATAATTAATATATGCAAATCTAATTAATTTCCATGAAAACATTGCACTTATAAGATTGTTCTCTTTCTTCCTCCCTCGACCCCATGTTCTTTGCGCCTCTGTGTATCACTTTAAAGACCTCCACAGACCCTCTCTCCCATGCCTTATCCTTGGTTGTCACCATTAACTGTGGTCAAGAAGTTTCGTTACTCCCATATATGAGACTGAAGGAGAAATGGTGGAAACTGAGGTAAGCTGAAGGCCGTCTAGTTATAGTGAATTTGGGGGACTCATTTTGGTTCAGGGACAATGGTTCTGGGAGAGAGTGTACCAGTACCAGGCAGTCTCATGCAGAGATAAGAAGGCACAGATAGATGGGGGAGTAGAATAGTCAAAGAGATTGAGGTGCAGCAGGAACAGAAAGGAAGACCCTTTGTGAGAACGAAACGCACTACAGCCAGCAACAGGGATAACAATTTTTGCAGGCAAGCATGAGGCTCTTGGGCGATGTGACAGTGGGTGCAGAGAAGGGGCAGGGGCTGATAGGCTGTAGATAGGGTCTGGCGCCTGTGTGTTCTGAGGTGTTTGACTTGCACGCACAGGAGCTGGGGAAGGGATGCAGTCAAATGCGTAACTGCCAAGTGTGACATTTTCATAATTTCAGTGTAATTATGAGTGACACTTTCCTGCAAGCAAAATCAAGAGATGAAGACTAGGGAACCATATAAATATCATAATATATTGAGAATCCTATACCTCCCGTTGTACACCAGCACCATCTTGCGGCCTTTGATAAACACTACTTGGAGAGTAAAAAGTGAGAAACTGGAACAAGAAAGGTTTTACCGCACTTCAGGATGTGCATGACAATCTCAGGCATTGCAGTAGTGCGGGAAAATGACCGGAAATGCGTTATTCTAATGCAAGATGCATGACACTTGGGAGGGCTTCAGGTGTGAGTAGGAAGGAGCACCATTACCATTATGGCATGACAGCACGGTGCGCAGTGGAGAGCCACACTGAACCGGGGGGTGGAGGGTGGAGGGAACACGTCACTGGGCATACCCTGGAAAAAGATCAAGGAGGTTACGCCCACAACAAAAATATTTCCATTCATTCACATAAAAACTCTGGAATCACACTTATTGATGACAATCAAGAGCGAACTATGGGTGGGAAAATGGGAGATGCTGATCTAAGAGTTCACTATTGGGGAAAAAGGTCCTGATGTGAGCTAGGAGCCTGGAGGCCGCATCTGAGGGGTACTTGTGTCGCGTAGGCTCTCATTATTCTAATGAGACTACTGGATTTGAGCGGCAGAATTGCCTGCAGTGTGGGAGACTGAGTCTAACCTACTACAGCTGACACCTGCCACCCCAATCCGAGTTTTTTGCTCCGGCTAACTAGCAGTGTCTCATCTCCACCGAAGGATGATTGGGCAGCTGAGCGCATGACACGATTGATACCGCAGGGAAATCGTAGTCACTCAGATCTCATCCATTTCTTTCAGTTACATTAGCCTCACATATACAAGGACAAGAAGAGGCAGTATAGGTTTCAATAAGGTTTTAATGAAGCAACTGCATCTTAGATAATAAAGCATGTATTGCAATAACCAGGACGATAAAGCATGACAGGATTAGAATTGTGATGAGGAGAGTGAGGCATAGAAATAACTCTACCATATTGTCACTAGAGTCAAATAGACTAATTCCTACCTAGGCTATATTAGATCACAGTATGTTGATCTCTAGTTCTGCCCTTCAGGTTCCCCTGGGAAGACATCATCCCCCATACCTGAGCAAAACCTGAAGTCTGCATAAGCAGCTGTAGCGAATCCTTCAGCAATCAGCATGCAGTCGTGGTCACTTTGCTGGAATCTCCCTCTAATGTGTATGGGACAGAGAAGTGTTTTTATAATAAAACAGCTGATGTTTTGATAAAATGTCCCTTCGTAAGGATGTGTATGTTTCTATAAATACCAGAGACAAAGCATTACCACGTTTACTGGCAACCTATCTTACTCCAGCCTTGAAAGAAGCACAGAGTGAAAGAAATGTCTTGTTTAAGAACGCAGTGCTGCCCTAGGCAAACAACAGCTAGATAGAGAGAAATAAAACAAGACCGCAAATGTGGCTATTGTTAAAATAATAAAAGAAGCTGAATAAAATGTATCTTGGTTAAATTGCACAGCGGTAAGCCTAGTGTGCTAAAATAACGTGCATGGCGCTATAATTAAAATGGCTACACAACACCCTCCCCTTGCCAGTTTAAAGGTGGTTCAAAGCTTAATTATATATAAAAGCTGTAGGAGGCTGGACTGGCTTGTAGTGAGGTACTTTATTTTTATGACAATATGCCAAAGTATCTTAGAGTGTACCCTCAGTGAGAGGATAGGAAATATACACAAGATATATATACACAATAGCAAAAATATGCAGTATAGTCTTAGAAAACAGTGCAAACAATGTATAGTTACAATAGGATGCAATGGGGAAACATAGGGATAGGGGCAACACAAACCATATACTCCAAAAGTGGAATGCGAACCACGAATGGACCCCAAACCTATGTGACCTTGTAGAGGGTCGCTTGGACTATTAGAAAATAGTGAGAGTTAGAAAAATAACCCTCCCCAAGACCATGAAAAGTGAGTGCAAAGTGCACTAAGGTTCCCCTAAGGACAAAATAGTCGTGTTAGAGGAATAATGCAGGAAAGACACAAACCAGCAATGCAACAACTGTGGATTTCCAATCTAGGGTACCTGTGGAACAAGGGGACCAAGTCCAAAAGTCACAAGCAAGTCGGAGATGGGCAGATGCCCAGGAAATGCCAGCTGCGGGTGCAAAGAAGCTTCGACTGGACAGAAGAAGCTGAGGTTTCTGCAGGAACAAAAAGGGCTAGAGACTTCCCCTTTGGTGGACGGATCTCTCTCGCCTTGGAGAGTCGTGCAGAAGTATTTTCCCGCCGAAAGAACGCCAACAAGCCTTGCTAGCTGCAAATCGTGCGTTTGGCGTTTTTGGACGCTGCTGGGGCCCAAGAGGGACCAGGAGGTCGCAAATTGGACCTGAAAAGAGAGGGGACGTCGAGCAAGACAAAGAGCCCTCACTGAAGCAGGTAGCACCCAGAGAAGTGCCAGAAACAGGCACTACAAGGATGCGTGAAACGGTGCTCGCCGAAGTTGCACAAAGGAGTCCCACATCGACGGAGACCAACTTAGAAAGTCGTGCAATGCAGGTTAGAGTGCCGTGGACCCAGGCTTGGCTGTGCACAAAGGATTTCCACCGGAAGTGCACAGGGGCCGGAGTAGCTGCAAAGTCGCGGTTCCCAGCAATGCAGCCCAGCGAGGTGAGGCAAGGACTTACCTCCACCAAACTTGGGCTGAAGAGTCACTGGACTGTGGGGGTCACTTGGACAGAGTCGCTGGATTCGAGGGACCTCGCTCGTCATGCTGAGAGGAGACCCAAGGGACCGGTGATGCAGCTTTTTGGTGCCTGCGGTTGCAGGGGGAAGATTCCGTCGACCCACGGGAGATTTCTTCGGAGCTTCTGGTGCAGAGAGGAGGCAGACTACCCCCACAGCATGCACAAGCAGGAAAACAGTCGAGAAGGCGGCAGGATCAGCGTTACAGAGTTGCAGTAGTCGTCTTTGCTACTATGTTGCAGGTTTGCAGGCTTCCAGCGCGGTCAGCGGTCGATTCCTTATCAGAAGGTGAAGAGAGAGATGCAGAGGAACTCGGCTGAGCTCATGCATTCGTTATCTAAAGTTTCCCCAGAGACAGAGACCCTAAATAGCCAGAAAAGAGGGTTTGGCTACCTAGGAGAGAGGATAGGCTACTAACACCTGAAGGAGCCTATCAGCAGGAGTCTCTGACATCACCTGGTGGCACTGGCCACTCAGAGCAGTCCAGTGTGCCAGCAGCACCTCTGTTTCCAAGATGGCAGAGGTCTGGAGCACACTGGAGGAGCTCTGGACACCTCCCAGGGGAGGTGCAGGTCAGGGGAGTGGTCACTCCCCTTTCCTTTGTCCAGTTTCGCGCCAGAGCAGGGCTAAGGGGTCCCCTGAACCGGTGTAAACTGGCTTATGCAGAATTGGGCACATCTGTGCCCAACAAAGCATTTCCAGAGGCTGGGGGAGGCTACTCCTCCCCTGCCTTCACACCATTTTCCAAAGGGAGAGGGTGTCACACCCTCTCTCAGAGGAAGTTCTTTGTACTGCCATCCTGGGCCAGGCCTGGCTGGACCCCAGGAGGGCAGATGCCTGTCTGAGGGGTTGGCAGCAGCAGCAGCTGCAGTGAAACCCCAGGAAGGGCAGTTTGGCAGTACCAGGGTCTGTGCTACAGACCACTGGGATCATGGGATTGTGCCAACTATGCCAGGATGGCATAGAGGGGGCAATTCCATGATCATAGACATGTTACATGGCCATATTCGGAGTTACCATGGTGAAGCTACATATAGGTAGTGACCTATATGTAGTGCACGCGTGTAATGGTGTCCCCGCACTCACAAAGTTCAGGGAATTGGCTCTGAACAATGTGGGGGCACCTTGGCTAGTGCCAGGGTGCCCTCACACTAAGTAACTTTGCACCCAACCTTTACCAGGTAAAGGTTAGACATATAGGTGACTTATAAGTTACTTAAGTGCAGTGTAAAATGGCTGTGAAATAACGTGGACGTTATTTCACTCAGGCTGCAGTGGCAGGCCTGTGTAAGAATTGTCAGAGCTCCCTATGGGTGGCAAAAGAAATGCTGCAGCCCATAGGGATCTCCTGGAACCCCAATACCCTGGGTACCTCAGTACCATATACTAGGGAATTATAAGGGTGTTCCAGTAAGCCAATGTAAATTGGTAAAAATGGTCACTAGCCTGTCAGTGACAATTTGGAAAGAAATGAGAGAGCATAACCACTGAGGTTCTGATTAGCAGAGCCTCAGTGAGACAGTTAGTCACTACACAGGTAACACATTCAGGCACACTTATGAGCACTGGGGCCCTGGGTTACCAGGGTCCCAGTGACACATACAACTAAAACAACATATATACAGTGAAAAAATGGGGGTAACATGCCAGGCAAGATGGTACTTTC
Source organism: Pleurodeles waltl (assembly GCF_031143425.1). NCBI lineage: Eukaryota > Metazoa > Chordata > Amphibia > Caudata > Salamandridae > Pleurodeles > Pleurodeles waltl. The sequence continues at coordinate 412,541,516 of NC_090443.1, read as the reverse complement.
CTACACAACCCCCCCCCCCCAAACGAAGGACAATAAGACTAGCCATGACCTGATGAGTCTTCATTGTCTAAGTGGAAATATCTGGAGAGTCCATCTGCATTGGAGTGGCTACTCCCAGGTTTATGTTCCACTGTATAGTCCATTCCCTGTAGGGATATGGACCACCTCAACAATTTAGGATTTTCACCTTTCATTTGTTTTAGCCAAAGTAGAGGTTTGTGGTCTGTCTGAACAATGAAGTGAGTGCCAAACAGGTATGGCCTCAACTTCTTCAGAGCCCAGACCACAGCAAAGGCCTCCCTCTCAATGGCAGACCAACGCTTTTCTCTAGGGGTCAACCTTCTACTAATAAAAGCAACAGGTTGATCCTGGCCCTCAGAATTAAGTTGTGATAGGACTGCCCCTACTCCTAATTCAGATGCATCAGTTTGGACATAGAATTTTTTAGAGTAACAAGGGCTTTTCAGGACAGGTGCAGAGCACATGGCCTGCTTCAGCTCCTCAAAAGCTTTCTGACAGTTTGCTGTCCATAATACCTTTTTAGGCATTTTCTTGGATGTGAGGTCATTAAGAGGGGCTGCAATGGAGCCATAGTTCTCAATGAACCTCCTGTAATACCCAGTGAGGCCTAGGAAGGCTCTCACCTGAGTCTGAGTGGTAGGGGGAACCCAATCAATAATAGTTTGGATTTTCCCCTGAAGTGGTGCAATCTGTTCCCCACCAACAAGGTGTCCTAGATAAACCACCTTACCCTGCCCTATCTGGCACTTTGAAGCCTTGATAGTGAGGCCTGCCTTTTGCAGAGCCTCCAAAACTTTCCATAGGTGGACCAGGTGATCATCCCAGCTGGAGCTAAAGACAGCTATATCGTCCAAATATGCTGCACTGAAAGCTTCCAGCCCTTGCAGGACTGTGTTCACCAACCTTTGAAAAGTGGCAGGTGCATTTTTCAAACCAAAAGGCATTACAGTAAACTGGTAATGCCCTCCAATGGTAGAAAATGCAGTCTTAGGTTTAGCATCTTCTGATAATTTGATCTGCCAATACCCTGCAGTCAAATCAAAAGTGCTTAGATACTTGGCAGATGCCAGTGTATCTATAAGCTCATCTGCCCTGGGTATAGGGTGAGCATCAGTTTTGGTTACCAAGTTGAGACCTCTATAGTCTACACAAAACCTCATTTCCTTCTTTCCATCTTTAGAATTGGGTTTTGGTACCAGTACCACAGGAGAAGCCCATGGACTGTCAGAGTGCTCAACCACTCCTAGTTCCAACATTTTCTGAACTTCTTGCTTTATGCAGTCCCTGACATGGTCAGGCTGCCTATAGATCTTGCTTTTGACAGGTAAACTGTCTCCAGTATCTATAGTGTGCTCACACCAAGAAGTGGTGCCTGGCACAGTAGAGAAGAGTTCTGAAAATTGTCCTAGGAGATTTATGCAATTATCTTTCTGCTCAGCAGTAAGACAATCAGCCAAAACTACACCTTCCACAAGAGCATCTTGTTCTGTGGAAGAGAAGAGATCAGGTAGAGGATCACTGTCTTCTTCCTGTCCCTCATCAGTTGCCATGAGCAGGGTGAGATCAGCCCTGTCATAGTAGGGTTTCAGGCGGTTGACATGGAGCACCCTAAGGGGACTCCTGGCAGTGCCTAAGTCAACCAAGTAGGTGACTTCACCCTTCTTTTCAACAATTGTGTGGGGTCCACTCCATTTATCTTGGAGTGCTCTTGGGGCCACAGGCTCCAAGACCCACACTTTCTGCCCTGGTTGGTACTGAACCAAAACAGCCTTCTGATCATGCCATTGCTTCTGGAGCTCTTGGCTGGCCTGAAGGTTTTTACTGGCCTTTTTCATGTACTCAGCCATCCTTGATCTGAGGCCAAGTACATAGTCCACAATATCCTGCTTAGGAGCTTTTAAAGGTTGTTCCCAACCCTCCTTTACAAGTGTGAGTGGACCCCTAACAGGGTGTCCAAAAAGAAGTTCAAAGGGGCTGAAGCCCACTCCTTTCTGGGGTACCTCCCTGTAGGCAAAAAGGAGGCATGGTAGAAGGATATCCCATCTCCTGCGGAGTTTTTCAGGGAGACCCATAATCATGCCTTTGAGAGTTTTATTAAATCTCTCCACCAGTCCATTAGTTTGTGGATGATAGGGTGTTGTGAACTTGTACGTTACACCACACTCCTTCTACATGGCCTTTAAGTATGCAGTCATGAAATTGCTTCCCCTGTCTGATACCACTTCCTTTGGGAAGCCCACCCTGGAAAATATTCCCAGGAGGGCCTTTGCCACTGCAGGTGCTGTAGTGGTCCTTAAAGGAATAGCTTCAGGATATCTTGTGGCATGGTCCACTACCACTAAGATAAACCTATTGCCTGAAGCAGTAGGAGGGTCAAGGGGGCCAACTATGTCAACCCCTACCCTTTCAAAGGGAACCCCAACCACAGGCAGTGGGATAAGGGGTGCCTTTGGGGTGCCACCTGTTTTGCCACTGGCTTGACAGGTTTCACAGGACTTGCAAAATTCTTTTGTGTCCTCAGACATCCTAGGCCAATGAAACAGGGGAACAAGCCTGTCCCAAGTTTTCATTTGTCCTAGATGCCCAGCTAAGGGAATGTCATGTGCCAGTGTTAGGAGGAACTTTCTGTACTCCTGAGGAATCACTAATCTCCTGGCAGCTCCAGGTTTAGGATCCCTATGCTCAGTGTACAAGAGGTTGTCCTCCCAGTAAACTCTGTGAGAGTCACTGACATCCCCATTAGCCTGTTTGACAGCTTGCTGTCTGAGACCCTCTAATGTGGGACAGGTTTGCTGTGCCACACTCAGCTCCTCTCTGGCAGGCCCCCCTTCACCCAAAAGCTCAGCAGTGTCTGCTTCCAGCTCCTCTGGTGTAGGTTCTGCACAGGGAGGGAATTCTTCTTCCTCAGAAGTAGAATCCACTGTAGAGGGAGGGATAGTAGGAAGTGGTTTGCTTCTACTAGCCCTAGCTTTAGGGAGCACTTGGTCCATTGTTCCCGGATCCAAGCTTCCCTGTCCTTTTTGCTTTTTGGCCTGAGCCCTTGTCAAAGCAAAAATATGCCCTGGGATGCCCAGCATTGCTGCATGGGCCTCCAACTCCACATCTGACCAAGCTGATGTCTCCAAATCATTCCCTAATAGACAGTCTACAGGTAAATCTGAAGCTACCACAACTTTCTTTGGACCAGTTACCCCCCCCCCAGTTGAGATTTACAACAGCCATGGGGTGGCTTTGTGTTATGTTGTGAGCATCGGTTACTTGGTACTGGTGTCCAAGTATGTGTTGTTCAGGGTGCACCAGTTTCTCAATCACCATTGTGACACTGGCACCTGTGTCCCTGTAGGCCTGGACCTCAACACCATTTATTAGGGTTAGTTGCTTGTACTTCTCCAAGTTATGGGGGCAAGCAACCAAAGTGGCTAAATCAATAGCCCCTTCAGAGACTAAAGTAGCCTCTGTGGTCTCCCTAATTAGACTAACCCCAACTAAATTACCAAAAGTGATCCCAGCTACTCCCTTGGATTGGCTATTAGTAGGTTTGCTCCCACCACCACTGCTATTAGTAGGGACACTAGGTGTAGCAGTAGGGGTTGTAGTGGTAGGAGCTGTGGTGCCTTTCTTTGGACAACTGGGATCTGTTGTCCAATGGCCTTTTATTTTACATAAATAGCACCATGGTTTCTTTTCCTTGTTCTGATTAAAGGAGGATTTTGACCCACCACCCCCACCAGAGTGTTTTTGTGGGCCTGATGAAGACTCATTTTTAGATTTGTCCCCACCCTTGTCAGAAGACTTACCATCCTTCTTTTTGTTGCCATCTTTGTCACCCCCTGTATGAACTTTTCTGTTCACTCTTGTTCTGACCCATTTGTCTGCCTTCTTTCCCAATTCTTAGGGAGAGGTCAGATCAGAGTCCACCAAGTACTGGTGCAACAAATCAGACACACAATTATTAAGAATATGCTCTCTCAGGATTAAGTTATACAGGCTGTCATAATCAGTAACTTTACTGCCATGTAACCACCCCTCCAAGGCCTTCACTGCCTGGTCAATGAAATCAACCCAGTCTTGTGAAGACTCCTTTTTGGTCTCTCTGAACTTTATCCTGTACTGTTCAGTGGTTAAGCCATAACCATCCAGGAGTGCATTCTTAAGAACTTGGAAATTATTAGCATCATTTTCTTTCACAGTAAGGAGCCTATCCCTACCTTTTCCACTAAATGATAGCCATAGGATAGCAGCCCACTGCCTTTGAGGGACATCCTGGACAACACAGGCCCTCTCAAGTGCAGCAAACCACTTGTTAATGTCATCCCCCTCCTTATAAGGGGGAACTATCTTGTGCAGATTCCTGGAATCATGCTCTTTTGCAGGATGACTATGGGGAATACTGCTGCTGCCACCATGGGTATCTAAACCCAACTTCTGTCTTTCCTTCTCTAATTCAAAAGACTGTCTATCCAAATCCAGCTGTTGCTTTTTAAGCTTCAGTCTGGTTTGTTCCACCCTCAACTTATTGAGTTCCCTCTCTAACATTCTGTCATCAGGGTTGGTGGGAGGGACATTTCTAGAAACAGAGCTATGATGGGAATGAACAGAAGGAGACCTGTCCCTTACAGGGGCCAACTTAACAGCTTGGTTTACAGAAACATTACTACCAGTATGGTGAGAATATATGCTTTTGCTATGATGTGAGACAACACTATTTATTTGGTGTGGCTCATCATCATTACCATCTATGCTAGATTGTCTAGTAATGGGCAGGCTAGGAAGTTTCTTTCCTGAATCTTTTCCTGGGGGAGTCCCTGAATCAGATTGGGAACTATTAGGTACATTTTCAACAGATGGGGCACCTATGGCCTTATCCTGTTCTCTAAGCATGTTAAGTAACAGTTCCAAGGAAGGATTCTTCCCTACACTCAAACCTCTCTCTATACAGAGACTCCTTGCTCTTTTCCAGCTAAGGTTGTCATATGCAAGTTTGGACAGATCAACACTTTGGCCTGTGCCAGACATTTTTTAGAGAGAGTTAAAGTGATAGAGAAAGAGAAAAAAGTTTTCAGAACTTTTTGGAAAGACAGAAAAAAACGTTTAAAACTTTTAAGAACTTTTTGAAAGTTTAGGAGTACTTTTCAGCACTTAGAAAAGAGTGAAAAGAGGAAATGCAAAACTTTTTGGCTATGTGTATATACACTGACCTTGTTTTGTATATTTTTCTCTTATGAAAAGTACAATGACAAGAGTGGTAAGTAGTCTCAAGCACTTATCCCACCACTGCACAACCAATGTAGGAGGCTGGACTGGCTTGTAGTGAGTACCAAGGGGTACTTGCACCTTGCACCAGGCCCAGTTATCCCTTATTAGTGTATAGGGTGTCTAGCAGCTTAGGCTGATAGATAATGGTAGCTTAGCAGAGCAGCTTAGGCTGAACTAGGAGACGTGTGAAGCTACTACAGTACCACTTAGTGTCATATGCACAATATCATAAGAAAACACAATACACAGTTATACTAAAAATAAAGGTACTTTATTTTTATGACAATATGCCAAAGTATCTTAGAGTGTACCCTCAGTGAGAGGATAGGAAATATACACAAGATATATATACACAATAGCAAAAATATGCAGTATAGTCTTAGAAAACAGTGCAAACAATGTATAGTTACAATAGGATGCAATGGGGAAACATAGGGATAGGGGCAACACAAACCATATACTCCAAAAGTGGAATGCGAACCACGAATGGACCCCAAACCTATGTGACCTTGTAGAGGGTCGCTGGGACTATTAGAAAATAGTGAGAGTTAGAAAAATAACCCTCCCCAAGACCCTGAAAAGTGAGTGCAAAGTGCACTAAAGTTCCCCTAAGGACAAAATAGTCGTGTTAGAGGAATAATGCAGGAAAGGCACAAACCAGCAATGCAACAACTGTGGATTTCCAATCTAGGGTACCTGTGGAACAAGGGGACCAAGTCCAAAAGTCACAAGCAAGTCGGAGATGGGCAGATGCCCAGGAAATGCCAGCTGCGGGTGCAAAGAAGCTTCGACTGGACAGAAGAAGCTGAGGTTTCTGCAGGAACAAAAAGGGCTAGAGACTTCCCCTTTGGTGGACGGATCTCTCTTGCCTTGGAGAGTCGTGCAAAAGTGTTTTCCCGCCGAAAGGACGCCAACAAGTCTTGCTAGCGGCAAATCGTGCGTTTGGCGTTTTTGGACGCTGCTGGGGCCCAGGAGGGACCAGGAGGTCGCAAATTGGACCTGAAGAGAGAGGGGACGTCGAGCAAGACAAAGAGCCCTCACTGAAGCAGGTAGCACCCGGAGAAGTGCCAGAAACAGGCACTACGAGGATGCGTGAAATGGTGCTCGCCGAAGTTGCACAAAGGAGTCCCACGTCGCCGGAGACCAACTTAGAAAGTCATGCAATGCAGGTTAGAGTGCCGTGGACCCAGGCTTGGCTGTGCACAAAGGATTTCCGCCGGAAGTGCACAGGGGCCGGAGTAGCTGCAAAGTCGCGGTTCCCAGCAATGCAGCCCAGCGAGGTGAGGCAAGGACTTACCTCCACCAAACTTGGGCTGAAGAGTCACTGGACTGTGGGGGTCACTTGGACAGAGTCGCTGGATTCGAGGGACCTCGCTCGTCGTGCTGAGAGGAGACCCAAGGGACCGGTGATGCAGCTTTTTGGTGCCTGCGGTTGCAGGGGGAAGATTCCGTCGACCCACGGGAGATTTCTTCGGAGCTTCTGGTGCAGAGAGGAGGCAGACTACCCCCACAGCATGCACAAGCAGGAAAACAGTCGAGAAGGCGGCAGGATCAGCGTTACAGAGTTGCAGTAGTCGTCTTTGCTACTATGTTGCAGGTTTGCAGGCTTCCAGCGCGGTCAGCGGTCGATTCCTTATCAGAAGGTGAAGAGAGAGATGCAGAGGAACTCGGCTGAGCTCATGCATTCGTTATCTAAAGTTTCCCCAGAGACAGAGACCCTAAATAGCCAGAAAAGAGGGTTTGGCTACCTAGGAGAGAGGATAGGCTACTAACACCTGAAGGAGCCTATCAGCAGGAGTCTCTGACGTCACCTGGTGGCACTGGCCACTCAGAGCAGTCCAGTGTGCCAGCAGCACCTCTGTTTCCAAGATGGCAGAGGTCTGGAGCACACTGGAGGAGCTCTGGACACCTCCCAGGGGAGGTGCAGGTCAGGGGAGTGGTCACTCCCCTTTCCTTTGTCCAGTTTCGCGCCAGAGCAGGGCTAAGGGGTCCCCTGAACCGGTGTAGACTGGCTTATGCAGAATTGGGCACATCTGTGCCCAACAAAGCATTTCCAGAGGCTGGGGGAGGCTACTCCTCCCCTGCCTTCACACCATTTTCCAAAGGGAGAGGGTGTCACACCCTCTCTCAGAGGAAGTTCTTTGTTCTGCCATCCTGGGCCAGGCCTGGCTGGACCCCAGGAGGGCAGATGCCTGTCTGAGGGGTTGGCAGCAGCAGCAGCTGCAGTGAAACCCCAGGAAGGGCAGTTTGGCAGTACCAGGGTCTGTGCTACAGACCACTGGGATCATGGGATTGTGCCAACTATGCCAGGATGGCATAGAGGGGGCAATTCCATGATCATAGACATGTTACATGGCCATATTCGGAGTTACCATGGTGAAGCTACATATAGGTAGTGACCTATATGTAGTGCACACGTGTAATGGTGTCCCCGCACTCACAAAGTTCAGGGAATTGGCTCTGAACAATGTGGGGGCACCTTGGCTAGTGCCAGGGTGCCCTCACACTAAGTAACTTTGCACCCAACCTTTACCAGGTAAAGGTTAGACATATAGGTGACTTATAAGTTACTTAAGTGCAGTGTAAAATGGCTGTGAAATAACGTGGACGTTATTTCACTCAGGCTGCAGTGGCAGGCCTGTGTAAGAATTGTCAGAGCTCCCTATGGGTGGCAAAAGAAATGCTGCAGCCCATAGGGATCTCCTGGAACCCCAATACCCTGGGTACCTCAGTACCATATACTAGGGAATTATAAGGGTGTTCCAGTAAGCCAATGTAAATTGGTAAAAATGGTCACTAGCCTGTCAGTGACAATTTGGAAAGAAATGAGAGAGCATAACCACTGAGGTTCTGATTAGCAGAGCCTCAGTGAGACAGTTAGTCACTACACAGGTAACACATTCAGGCACACTTATGAGCACTGGGGCCCTGGGTTACCAGGGTCCCAGTGACACATACAACTAAAACAACATATATACAGTGAAAAAATGGGGGTAACATGCCAGGGAAGATGGTACTTTCCTACAAAAGCTACTAAAATTCAACCTAAGATATATATATTTATGATGTCAATAGTGACAAGATAAAAGACAATTGAGCATATATAAAAGGACAATTTAAGAAATGTTAACTTGTGGCTTAAGAAGGCCAAATTTCAAGAGTCAGAGTCATTTTGGAAGTTGCCAATAGAATCCGGGACAATTGAAGACAGGAAATCTTCCACTTTGGCAGGTGGTAAAGTAGGAAACTCATCACCAAGAAGAACCAAGGAGCATTTGTGTTCCAAAGCCTGCGCGTCAGCCAAGGCAGCAGCATTCCGTGGTGTGCCCAGTAATGAATTCAGAGCTGCATCCTCCATGAAAGGCAACTCATAAGCAGCTTCCCGTAGCAAACGTACCCTCAACGTGTATGTCTGGTAATGAGCCCTCAGCGAGAACATCAACAGATCAGTGTCCAATGAAAGCAAGCACTGCATAGAAAGACAAACTTTCAGTGCATGTTCGAACAAGCACCAAAGGCACTGAAACACAGGCTGCACACAATGTAAAACCGGTATGAATGACAGAGACCAGTCACACTCCAATTGCTCCAGGAGTGTTGCTCCGAAGCACTGCATCATGCGTTCACGACATAGTTACGTTGATGGGAGTGCTTTCATTCCTCCCTGTTGCGGTAGGACAGCCATTGCGCCGAAAAATAGCAATAGCAAGATGCCACCTATTATATCCAAAGTTATTGGAAATCCCCCCAAAATACTGGAGAATATTGAGTGGATGGCTGATGGTATTAAACCGAATATAAAGGAGAAGGTGTGAAAGAAACCAGAACCAACAGCTTTAAAGAAATTTGCGATGCCAGTAGTACTGGATGCATTAAATATTCGTCCCACGAGCACACCAACGTGTCTCGGAAAGCTAGTATTTAAAAGGGACTGTATCTCTGCTGATGACCTTGCCACCTGAAGTGCATAGGTCTCACGTGCAGATGTGAGCGCCACATGTTTTTGGAACAATAAAGCCTTAAGTCTGCTCAACTTGTCAAAGTTCACATTAGAAGTAGCAATATGGGGCCAAATCTCAGCTACTTCTCTTTGTCTTGTGGGAGGAAAACGTACGTTCCCGCAGCATGTAACAATCTAAGGGACCGAAACAACATAAAGTATTCAGGCTCGCATCCTACAACAGTTTTCACTATTGAGGAGGACATAGCTGCCATTTGAAAGCATCTGGAACGCAGGTCTAATCAAGGGGCCTGGAACTCCTGTCAGATAACAAGCCAAGTTCGCTGCTGAAGCGTTACACACCCCGTGCAAGGACAGCTGTTTACAAACAATTGAATGGCTGACAGAAGTCTTGCTTTCACTACTGCTAAGAAAGACCTCTTTCATGCCACTGAGACATTTGTACGAGAAGGGCAGCTCCCACACCTCATGGATATAACTATCTCCCAGCCTTTCATATCTGTCTGCTGGGATGTGTTTTAAATAGGATGTGCTTGTAAGTCAGTGTTATTAGACAGAAGACTGAGGTGTTCTCTAACAGCATCTAGTGAGGAACTTTTCAACCATTACTGGCATAGTTTCCCTATACTGTATGTTGTTACTATACCCGCATGTTCGGATGTCAAATAGCGACGGTCCGGCCTACTAGTTCTAAAACCCCTGTGGAGTTTATAAAACGTTTATGACACCCATTAGTATCTATTGGCCACAATAACCAGCTGGCAGGGCATGACAGTGAAGCATTAAACGTGCCATTCTGGAACCATTCATCGAGCTGATCTTCAGTTGCATTTATATACTTTTGCCATTTGTAAATTTTTGCAGGGGCAGGAATACTGGGTGCATTCAAGGGCATATTTATACTCTGTTTGCGCCGGAATTGCGTTGTTTTTTTTAACGCAATTCCGACGCAAAACTAACTCCATATTTATACTTTGGCGTTAGACCCGTCTAGCGCCAAAGATCTTGGAGTTTACGTCATTTTTTAGCGTGGACACCTACCTTGCGTTAATGATATGCAAGGTAGGCGTTCCCGTCTAAAAAATGACTCAGAGGCATGTGCGCCGTATTTACACTCCCGGGCAAAAATGACGCCCGGGAGTGGGCGGGTCAAAAAAAATGACGTCCAGCCGTTTTAGCGTCATTTTTTAACGCCTGGTCAGGGCAGGCGTTAAGTGACCTGTGGGCTCGGAAGGAGCCCGGAGGTGTCCTCCCATGCCCCCAGGGACATCCCCTGCCACCCTTGCCCACCCCAGGAGGACACCCGAGGATGGAGGGACCCATCCCAGGGAACTTAAGTTAAGTTCAGGTAAGTATTTTTTTTAAAAAAAAATTGTGGCATAGGGGGGCCTGATTTGTGCCCCCCTACATGCCACTATGCCCAATGACCATGCCCAGGGGACAGAAGTCCTCTGGGCATGGCCATTGGGAAAGGGGGGAAGACTCCTGTCTTTGCTAAGACAGGAGTCATTTCAATGGGGGTTGGGAGTCAAAATAAATGGCGCAAATCGGGTTGAGGCGAAAATTTTGCCTCAGCCTGACTTGCCCCATTTTTTGGCGCCCAAGCTCCATTTTCCCCTACCTGCCTGGTGTAAGTCATTTTTTTTTACGCACACCAGGCAGCTCCGCCGGCTAACGTCATTCCATAAATACGGCGCCCGCATGGTGCTTTGGAATGGCGTTAGCCGGCGTTAAATTTTTTGACGCACAACTGCGTTGGCGCATTTGTGTGCCAAAAAGTATATATACGGCCCTCAATTCCTTAATCTTTGCTAAGCTTAAACAACTTGTTTGTTGTACAGTTTCATTTAAAAATATCATTTGAACAGGTATCAGGCATGCCCTAAATAAAGCTTCCTTCCCCGTTATTTGCCAATTTCTAGTTCCCCATATACTCTTTAAATCAATTGACTTCAGCCAATATTCTTAGCCTTCTATAGCCAACCAGGAAACAAAGGAATCCGAATAAATGAATTTCGTGTCTGTCAATAATATATGTCCATTTTCCATTGATGACAATTTGAAATAATATGACTCAGCATTTTTTACATTGTGGCTAGAAAAATATGCAATCTTTTCAGAATATGTTTTAGAACTCCCCTGTGGTGGAGTCGGACAATGTTCCCATTTGGTGTAACTAAAGATAGTCTTTGGGGTACTTGCTTTGTGAATTAAATCGTGCCCATAATAATTATAGCAAAACATATCACCATAATTCTCTTTAGATTGATAAACATCTTCACTTTCAAATACAGTATAATACTGCAATTGAGTCATCATAGAGTCAACTGTTTTCACATCACAGTCATCAGAAACACCTCCGGGTATTATTACATCGTTCATTGAAAGTTTAAACACATATGGTATTTGGATGACCTCTGTGGGGCCATATATATCAAATGTGACTTTATCCCAAACAATCCCATCAGGAATTGATATAGCAGAAATGTTCACAAAAGACAAGTCTGCGGACCCTGTGAGAAGAAAAATTGAGCTTTAGGACCTCATCCACGAGTTCAAATGTTGATCTTTCAGGAAGAAAATGACCATGTATTAATAGAAAGAATGTTATGACAAAACTAATCCAAAGGAGGAAAGCTAATACAGTCAAAGATAGCCACAGATGGTTCCATGGGAAAATAAAGTAATTTGTTTTAAGCCAGTTCAACAGCTTACGTGTTTTTGGCACTTCAGATGTAGAAGAGGCAAATGAGTCCAAAAAAGTGTTGTTGATGTCGGCAAAGTATCTAGAAGCAGTTTGTGCAAAAGCTGGAGCCACATTTGTAGGAGGAGAACTGGTAGGGGTTCTCCCACGGTGGTTCAGAATAAATGACGCCATCCGTCTGTGTTGAAGTAGTGTCAAATCGATCAGTTATATCTGTGTTGTTTGTTGAAACAGATGTTAGTGGAACTAATGCAAGATCATTTTCCACCCTCCCCAAGCTCGGAGAGGTGTCAGCATTGTTGCTCACAACTTGTAGAGGGACTTCTTGACCAGTAGTGAGAGGAACTCGGGAACTACTGGCTGTTCCTCTTGGTCTGCTGTGCAGGATCGGCCACATGATGTAACTTGACATTGCTGATAGATACAAAGCGGTTTTCTTTAGCACCAGCCAACGGTGGTAGAAAGACAATTCTGGTACAGTGTATTCCCAAAACTGGAACCGGTGCACGATAAGAAAGACCAAACTCCTTTTTCACAGCAATCTTTTAATGTACTAGATCCCCAACCTTAGGAATCCAGCCGATGGGTGTTATTGGTACATCCTTAATTCCTGTGGAGACATCACTGGCAGAGGCGTTGTCGTCCCGGAACTGTTGTAATTCCTGAAAGACAGTGACGCGCTCATTTATGTCAAAAGGTGTTTCTGCCGCCTCCACGCCAGGACCATCAAGATCTGGAACAGGCACTCAGTATGAAGTATGATCCCCCATGGACCTTCTAGGCAGATTGTTAAATGCTCTCTGGACTCCATAGAGGTGGTTAAGCCATCTACGACCCGTACCTAAGACTCTGGCTCCTAAGGACTGCTTTAAATCATGGTTTCGTCCGTCTATGACACTATTTCCCTTGGGATGAAATGGAGACGAGTAATGGAGTGGGACCCCTAATGAAGCCATGGCGTCCCTGAATGCCCTTGAGGCTAAAGCAGAGCCCTCGTCCGAGTGGAAAGCCTCAACTGCAAATGTACCGATTAAGACTCACAAATCTTTAATAACAATCTGAGCGTCAGCCCAGCGTTGTGGCCACACCCATAAAAATCTGGAGCAAGAGTCAACAGCGACTAAAATTTATTTGTTTGCACTATCCGGTGTTAGGGGACAACAATGGGCCAAGTACACACATTGTAATGGTTTGTTAGAAATTAGAAAGGGTGTCTGCGGTGGGCATTTGACGGTGGAACCCTTAATTTGTTGGCCGATGTCACAGCAAAGGACATACTGCTTGGCCTGTTTGTATAGACATGGCCACCAATAACGTGCTTGCAACAATGATATTGTAGCCCCCACACCAGCATGGACAGATGCTACCCCCTCATGCGCTGCTGTAATCAATTCCGATCTTATGTCTTTCTTGGGAATTACTCGAACCCCCACGTCTGGTACTTTTACTTCGGCGTCTAGGCAGCCCCCCATTCGGTAGGAATATTTAGCAGGAAATGCTTTTGGATAGGGCGTACCTTCAGCCGTAGCTTTCACCGCAGCCCATATGTTATCGTCCAGTTTCGCTCCTGAGCGGGTTACTGCAGCAACAGCAGCCGTAGCTACTGCTGATTTTGCAGCTTCATCAGCCAGTGTATTTCCAGCAACGTGTAGTCCAACGCGCTGGTGTCCAAGTGTATGTACAAAATGGACATTTGGTAGCGTTTCCTTCACATCCGCCACTTTCCCCCACAGAAGTCTGTGTATAATGGTATTGCCTTTAGAATCTCTGAACCCATTCTGGTGCCCGTAAATCAGGTATTCATTGAATGCCTGGACACAGTAATACAAATTACAAACAATCAGTGTTAACTGTGCAGGATCCGTATGTTCCAATGCCATTACCAGAGCCTTTAGCTCTGCTAATTGTGCTATGCAATTCCCTAGGGTTTGCGTGTATGTATATTGGGGATAAAATGTATTATCCTCCATATAGCCACTTACGACTGTGCAAGCAGCAGAGTATTGATGTTGTGTGCCGAATGCAGGTTGCGCTGAGCCATCGTATACATGACTCTGATATTGATCAATAGGCAGTGTGTTTGCTGGAACCAGGTATTCTAGTTCATATTGCAAACATTTTTGAGTTTGTAATTTTGGGTAAAAAATGTAGTCAACATCTGGCTGTCAAAGACAACATGGATGTAATGCTTTAGCGTTTGGAACGCTGGCTTTGGTAACAGCCTCAAGAGCTGGGATTGGAGAAATAACAATAATGCGTTTGCCTTGGGCTAGAGGTCTTTCTTTAATGACAGCCATCTGAACACCAGTGAGAATTTTCTCAGTAGAGCAAAACGTTGTTCTGCTACGGAATACAAATTTGATTTGTATGCAATCGGGTCTGTCTCACCCTCATTGAAGGTTACATAGGTGAAACCAATGGCACCAGCAATTACTCTGATGACCAGATGTGTTTTCTTGTCACTTGTGTGTAGGTGTTGTGCTGCAAGCTTGTCTGTTTGCAAAGTTCTGAGAATGCGTGTGTGTTTGACTTCCAAAATTAATTGGAAAGTCAGGACGTATTAAGTCATATAGAGGTTTTATGCGTGATGCATAATCAGGAATGTAAGTTCTGCCAAAATTTAGGAAACCCTATAGGGATTGCAGTTTTTTAATTGTATTCGGAGGTTGTAACTGTGAGCATTTTTCTAAGAATTGTGGGGCTAGTCTCTTTCCTTCACTTGATAGCTCATATCCCAGAAACAGGACGCTAAGGAAGGCTATTTTTGATTTTTTAAATTGCATTTGTAGCTGAACTCAGCAAATCCCACAACAATGCGGGCTACCCGTCTTAAATGTTGCAGCAATTCATCATCCGTGAGGTAAATATCATCTACATAGTACAATGCTTTGGGGTCAATGTCGTGCAATATTGGAGTCACACGAGCCGCGAACAGTCCTGGACTGTTCTTGTACCCCTGGGGTAAACAACAGATTTTTTTCTGGGAGGCTTGTGCGCTGAAACTTGTTAAGTCTCTACTCTCAGGTGCTATATTTTGGCAGAAGAAACCATTGGAAATATCCGTTGTTGTTTTATATTTTTTATGCACTATGTTGTTCATGTGTGCTGTGTGAGTTTTGTATAGCATATGTGCGTTCATGACTATTTAAGTGTCTATAGTCTAAGACTATTCTGTACGAATGGTCCGGTTTACTTACTGGGAATAATGTATTAGTCATTGGTGAGACACAGGGTTTGATTATGCCCTGGTACTCAAGATGTGTAAGCATTTCACTCACGGGTGCTTTAGCATCATGTTTTATTGGATATTGGGGTTGAGGTTGAGGTTGATTTTTAATTGGAATTACATGATGGGGGAGTCTTTATCCCACCCTACGTGGTTACGATATAACGCTTGTGCCTGCGCCAATGCCCAATCAATGGCGTAGGATTCTGCAAGCTCCTCAGGAACAAGAGGTGAGAAAGAAGGTTTGATAACATCTTCCCCATATGGGCAGGTACAGACAAATTCAGATGGCCAATCCCTTTCGGCCAGTAGAATATCATAAATGTTTACGATGCGGTCCCAAAAGATTGTGTTGATTGTGCGCTCAATGTCTCCTTCTAACTGTAGCGTTACTTTGTACACACTATCAGGCGTGGAGACACGCATGTCTGCAGTTTCTACGTGTAGGAAGTCATCAGTTGCTTTCACCTCCAGATGCTCTAGAAGATTCCGTCGAACTATTGTGAGCTCTGCCGTGCTGTCTAAGAGCACTAATGCCCACTTCTTGTTCTTCAATTGAGTCCTCTTCTTGAGTGGCATGTCGAACTGTAACTGCTGCCACTTTTTTCTTTTTGAATTGGAGTTGGGGAAGTTTCTCTTCTTTTTTAACAGAAACTTCTGTTGAGCGTTGTGATTCCTGTCTCGGTTTCACATACTCAGTTCTTCGTTCTGACCGCCCACCTCTCTCACTGCGTTTTCCTGGTGAGTCCTGAAAGGAACAAGATTGGCGTGTATCAGTATACTGATATCTGTCAGGCGTTTTTATATTATCTCTATTTCTGAGATTATATCTATTCTGTGGGGGTCTCCGTACGTGGAGATTCTCACCTTTCTTTTTTAGGTGTTTGTTGTTTTTTCATCCCATGACACAATTGACTACTCAGGGAAATCGTGGTCACTCAGATCTCACCCGTTTCTCTCAGTTACATTAGCCTCACATATACAAGGACAAGCAGAGGCAGTATATTTTTCAATAAGGTTTTAATGAAGCAACTGCATCTTAGATAATAAAGGATGTATTACAATAACTAGAACGATAAAGCGTGACAGGATTAGAATTGTGACGAGGAGAGTGAAGCATAGAAATAATGCTACCATATTGTCACTAGAGTTAAATAGACTTGGGGCCAGATGCATCAAATGAAATTGCATTCGCAAACGGTGCGAATCGCTAAAATTGTCCGTTTGCGAATGCAAAAACGTGGTCTGCGATGCATGAAAGGCATTCGCATAAACCAAAACTAAGAAATCGCAAAAAAGTGTTTTTTTGCATTGTGACCTGGTTTTGCGTGTCGCATTTTGCGTCTCGCAATTTGCGACATGAAATACCGAATCGCAATTAGCGATTCGGTATTTCAAGTCAGAAATTGCGAGACACAAAATGCGGCATGCAAAACCAAGTCGCAATTCGATGCACCCAAAAATCGCAAATTGCGATTTTTCACAGAATGGCCTTTTGCACATGCAAAATACCACTAAGTGAAATCAGGTGGTAACCAGGTGCAACCTATATAAAGAGGCCCAGAATGCCTCAGACTCTTTTCCACAATGGCTGCACTCTACGTCATGGCGAGGAGAATGAGGATCTTGGCAGGTTTGAGGAGAGGGAGGAGGAGACAGGAGCGCATTTTCAGAGTGTGCATTACCCTTTTTGACCAGACAGAGGAGGACATTTTTGAGAAGTACAGGTTAAGCTCAGCCATGATACTTGACCTGATAGCTGAGCTACAACCCATACTGCAGCGCACAACACACAGGACCAATAGCATACCCACCCATGTGCAGGTATTATGCTCCCTGCACCTACTTGCCTCAAGGAGCTATCAAGGGGTCATAGTGGCAGCTGGAGAGGTATCACAGAGTGCCCTCTCTAGATTTTTCAATGCATTTATCAACGCCATGCTGAGTAGGATACACCAGTACATCAGACTCCCCCACACCCCACAGGAAATACAGCAGACAAAAATTGATTTCTACCAGATAGCACAGTTCCCCCACGTCCTAGGTGCCATAGATGGGACACATGTTGCAATCTGTCCACCATCGGCCACAGAGTATGTGTACCGCAACTGTAAATACCAACATTCCATGAATATACAGGTGATATGCAATGCCTCCTATATCATAACTGATCTCGTGGCCAGGTACCCAGGGAGCACACATGATTTGTACATCTTTCGCCACAGCGGGATTCACACAAGACTGCTAGCTGGGGAGTTTGGTGAAGGATATCTACTAGGTATGGACCCTGTGTACACTGGCGCATTGATGGTGTTGTGATGTCAGAAGGCTCACTTACTCATCATACCCTCTGTTCCTTCCAGGAGACAGTGCCTATGCAGTGCGCACCTACATGATGATGCCCTACTTCAATCCTACAACACCTGCTGAACGGAGATACAATGCAGCACACAGGGCAACCCGCAATGTGGTGGAGCGCACCTTTGGGCTGCTGAAGAGTTGCTTCCGGTGCCTCCACAAAAGTGGAGGGGCATTATAGTACAGCCCGGAGACGACATGTAGAATAGTGGCTACTTGTGCGATCTTGCACAATATAGCTACCACCAGGGGCATACCTGTGGAAATATCTGATTCAGACTCTGATGAGGATGATGATCCCATACCACCCCTACAGCCAGCAGACCGGACCAGTGCAGCAGAGGGCAGGTAAAGGCGTGCTGACATCACGCACAACCATTTCAGATGTAAGTCATAACACAACTCCACTGACGTGTAGTTGTAGTTAGAAAATGTATTACCTTAAAGTCAAGTAACATAAGTTTCACTAGCAGCACAAATAAGATTATGTAACGTAAAATAAAAGCAGATAACAGTATCTCACTATTCAATCATAGTTTACTGTATGACACAATGATAAACAGTCCCCTGTGGCCATTACTGTCACTTTCTACGGCCACTCAAGCCACTCGAGTGCGCAGTGGCCTCACTGGCACCTCTGTTTTCGGCCTCAGTGGCAGTGCTGTGCCTGGCACTGCGATGCCTAGCATCAGTGGTGGGCACTGCTACGCTGCTGAGGCTAGATGTGTCCTCAGTGTCCCCCAGTCCCCAGTTCACTGGGTGTGGCGGAGCGGTAACCCAGCATGTTGTCAAGCACATTTGTGATCTGCGCCAGTCCCTGTGCCACATCCCTACTGCTATGCGCTGCCTCCACCTGTGCGGCCACAGCACGCCGCGATATGAGGGCTGTTGAATTTGCAAGGCGATTGAATGAGCGACAGAAACCACCATACATCCCCATAAAACGCCTTTCCTGCCTGCGGTGGCTGACACTGTCGTGCCGCAGCTCTATACACAGTTCCCTCACTGCACTTGTCAGCTTCCTGGTGTTCTCAGAAGCTTGGATCTGTCCCTCATGCAGTTTAGTGAGGTTGGAATTGAGGCACTCCAACTGCCGATGGAGCCCCCCCATGTTGGAATTGTGTGCCTGCATCTGCCTTTGTAAAGCTGAGATTTTCCTGTTTTGCAGGCGCTGCTGCTTCAACATAGCAGATTCCAGGCCACCGAAGACTGATGGTCCCTCTCCTGCTTCAATATGCTGTGCGCCTGCATACGTAGGCCTCCTGTGGGGTGTTGTGCTACGCTGGGGCTGGGACTCCTGCATAACAGTGCATCTGCCATCTGGGGAAGGTGTGTGACCGCCATCTCGCATGTCGTCAGAGTCCTGGCTCAATTCGGGTAGCGGTACAGCTCTAGCCCTGCGTCTGATGGGCGCTATATTCTGTGACTCACTGGTGTTTGAGTCAGATGCAGGGTGGGTTTCAGTATCCCACGCAACGGCACTTGCAGATGCTGCTGGGCCTGGGCCACCTGCAACGACAATGTGCAGCATGTCAGTTATGTATGTATCACCAAAGGTAACACAATGGTAATAAATGTACAGTTACATCATATCACTATGTTGTAGGTGTTGTGGTCTTCTGGGTGTCGCTCTGCCTAATTACATTCTAAGTGCTACTTTCAGCTCTGGGTTGTGTACTACCACTCCCATAAGGCATTGTTGTGCCGCTTCTAAGATGTGAAATGGACTACTTCTCACAATGCTTTGCACTACTTGCTAATTCCTAAGGGGCATTTGTACATATACATATGGGGTTACATTTCAATATTGCAATTACCTTTACTGGTGCTTGGTGTGCCGGATGTGTCGATGTCAGTGGCCCCACTGACAGCTTCTGGGAGGAGTGTCGACTCCACCAGGTCTTCCATCGGGGTGGAGGGTGTCTCGGTGGGTGGTCCCCCTCCTGTGCTCCCTGCCTCCTACAGTCGTCTTGGCACGGGAAAGCAGGTCGTACCACCTCTTCTTTATCTCCTCCACAGAGCGCTGAGCAACTCCCACAGTGCAGATTTTTGTCTGAATGTCTGCCCAGAGTCTGCGCTTTTCACTCTCAGGGACCTGGAGTGAGCTTTTTCCAAACAAACGGTCATGGCTCCTCACCACCTGCTCAGTGAGCACCTCCAGTTCCTGCTCACTAAACTTGAGTTTCCTTTTCCTTTCTCCCTTCTCCTTTCCCTGTGCAGAGGTGTCCATGGTGGTTGTGCAGTCCTGCCTTGTTCACAGACTTGCTCACTGTGGCTGGGCTGTGTCTCTCTCAGTGCTCCTTTGGGTGTGGCACCTGCAAACTGCCTGGGATGACTCACTTCCTGCTTGTGATGTCATCAGGCTCTACCAGGTGTTCTTTCTCGCAATTTGCGATTTTCAATTACCGAATCGCAAATTGCGTTCTGCAAATTGCGATTCGGTATTTGGGCCTCACAAACGCACATTTTTAAGAAATCGCTAATTCCGAATCGCAAATATGTTACATCGCATATTGCGACTCGGAAATAGCGATTTCTTAAAAATCGCTATTTGCGATTCGCAAAGGCCTTTCTTGATACATCTGGCCCTAATTCCTACCTAGGCTATGATGGAGCACAGCATGTTAAGCTCTAGTTCTGCCCTTCAGGTTCCCCTGGGAAGACATCATCCCCCATACCTGAGCAAAGCCTGAAGTCTGCATAAGCAGTTGTAGCGAAGCGTTCAGCAACCAGCATGTTGTCGTGGTCATCTGGCTGGAATCTCCATCTAATGTGTATGGGACAGGCAAGTGTTTTTATAATAAAACAGCTGATATTCTGAGAAAATGTCCCTACGTAAGGATGTGTATGTTTCTATGAATACCACAGACAAAGCGTTACCACGTTTACCGGCAAGCTATCTTACTGCAGCCTTGAAAGAAGCAAAGAGTGAAAGAATTGTCTTGTTTAAGAACGCAGTGCTGGCCTAGGCAAACAACAGCTAGATAGAGAGAAATAAAACAAGACCGCAAATGTGGCTATTGATAAAATAATAAACAAAGCTGAAAAAAATATATCTAGGTTAAAGTGCACAGCGGGAGGCCTAGTGTGCTAAAATAACGTGCGTGGAGCTATAACTAAAATGACTACACAACACCTGTGTATCTCCTATTGCAATCTCCAAGTGACAGAGCTACACAGCAAAGCCTGGAAGAGATATGGGCTGGGTGGCGATAATCGTGTGGACGGGGTAGCCAGAGCTAACAGCTGCTACCGCTAGCTTGCTTTTATGTACTCCTGACATTCACGCAGCTGACGCGGAAACGGAAATAAGAAGGTTCAAAGAGAGATGTTTACAATCTGTAGACTTTAGTCCCCGGGACCCAGACCCTCATCCCTCAGCACAAATGAGAAGGACGTTGAGAGATGAAGGGTAGACAAGTTTAGTGAACCAACCATGTGACGTAAATAGAGGTCAAAGAGTGTGTGGTGCGACTTCTCCTTCCTCTGGTATTTTGGTAAATGAACGTCCATAGCAATCTCTTTTTGGCACTCATCAATGCAGCACTTGAAAGCATGTGGTATTTTACAAGACACCATTAACACATCAAATTACTAAATCGGGTATGGGATCGACAGAGTGTTTTCTTCATGTTGTTTGGGAAACTGAAAACCTTTTCAAGAGTAATGCCATACTGCCTGTCGGCTAAGCGGTGGGTGAACTTGGGCTGGAACAGTATGTCCTTTAGAGATGCAGTTCCCCTTCATCATTGTACGTCCACTACATGTACATACAGCCACTTCAAGGTTAAGATTACCAGATTAATCCATGTCGCAAAAGACTCCTGGAAGTTTAGTTTAACATTCTATTGCATTTTGGGTATTGTAGTCCTGATGCACTTTCGTTAATTCAATAAAATAAACACACCTATAGGCAAACAGTTATAAAAGAAAAGCCCAGGATTGATGCATTGCGTCTTTGGTGACATGGGGTAATCTGGTAACCTTATTAAAGGTGGCACTCAGTTAACACTCGAACTATGACCTCATTATGTCACTGGCGGGATGGGTGGTCTACACGTTATCACATATCCCAGCTGATTTTTATAGATGGACAGCACTGTATTGTAGTAACTTTTGCATTTAGTTCCCAAAACTACACATTCAAACGGGCTTTTAGGTACCAAGGGCCAGATGTAGCAAGGTTCCAAATTGCGAGTTGCAATTTGCGAGTCCCAGCGACTCGCAAATTGCAACTCGCAATTTGGAATGCAGAAAGATGTCTCAGACACCTTCTGCGAGTCGCTATGGGGTCGCAAAGACCCACCTCATTAATATTAATGAGATGGGCTGCAATTTGCGACCCCATAGCGATTCAGGGCACTCACGGGGATGGTGGCCTGCTGGGAACAGCAGACCACCATGTCCATGACTGCTTTTAAATAAAGCAGTCTTTTTTTTTCAAAGTGCAACCCGTTTTCCTTAAAGGAAAACGAGCTGCACTTTGAAAAAAAAAAACCTTTAGTTTCGGTATTTTTCAGGGCAGGTAGTGGTCCATTGGACCACTGCTTGCCCTGAAAAATTATTTTTTTTGCCAGACATGGGGACCCCTTCCCGTTTGCGCCTGGGTTACCATCCACTTCAAGTGGATGGTAACTGCGCTTTCATTTGCGACCGCAATCGCGGTCGCAAATGAAAATGCATACCATTGCGAGTCACAAATAGGAAGGGAACACCCCTTCCTATTTGCAAGTCGGAAATGCATTTTGCGAGTCGGTTCCGACTCGCAAAATACATTTCTACATAGCAAAGTGGCTTTAGCGACTCGCAAACGGCGATTTTCGCCGTTTGCGACTCGCTAAAGCTTTGCTACATCTGGCCCCTAGTCCTCTGTGCCGGATCATCAGCATGAGGGGAATGCAAAATTTCAGCCAGGCACTTCTCAGGGGGTCAAAACACAAAACATATTTTATTTTTCCTTTCTTCACTAAATCATGACGCTTAATAACATACTTCCAAAAGGCATCTTTTCAGTGCATTAATATAGTCGTTCCCACAAACTCAAATGATTATGAACTAACTTTCAAATGCTCAGTAGTTACATAATTGAGTTAATAATCTCTTAATTGATTTTCCGTCACCTCTTGAAAAGCAATTATGATATGATTTTTGACGCAGTGAAATGAGCACCCCTCATTACTTTGCAATCATGTTATTAAAACTATGGGGAATTTGGGGGGAGGGGGTTTGGAGAGGATTTAGGCAATTCTGAGGTTGCAGTAATTATCCCATAGTTATGAATGTATGCATTTGTCACATCATTTGCAAAAGTTGCAGATATCACAAAAATATTCTTTCTATCTCACAGCTGAAGGTCGTGCACAGTGGGGGATGTACACCTACGGCCGGTGGGGTGCCCAACCTCTGCTCGGACCATGCACAGTGGGGTTTGGAAGTTAAGTACATCGTAAAACAAGCATTTACAATGCAACGGGTCTCGCATTTCTCTGAGTTAGAGCTATTAGCACTTGTAAACTCCCAACCAGACTTTTCTTGCTTCATTAAATGGAAAAAAGAGTGCAATCGCGCTGCTACAGTTCACTCATAGTGAAACCTATTGGCAAAAGTGCAATTATCTACATAACCAGCAAAAGTGCAATTAACTATGTAACAGGATCGATTTCATGCAAAGCACTCGACTTATGCCAAGCGAGAACGCGCTGCGAAAACAGTGAAAAAGTAGTCCACAAACTGGATGGAAAACACGTGAGGAGGGCTAACCTCCGGAAAAGGCATGACGTATGCATGCCTTCCACTAATGAAGCAAGTAGGTTTTAAAAGGCAAGCCCACCAACCAATAAAAGACACTGATGTGAAATGAACAGGGCTCCGAGCCCTTTTCTAACTACTACAGCATCTCGCAAGCGATACGCATGCACAAGAGCATCCTAGCGCAGGCTCGACCCTAAAAACAAATGAAATTCACTGAAAATAAACACAGCAAAACACAGATTTACAGCATGTCTTGTGTTGGTAATCAACTGGTGAATTTCAGTGTTTTTATGTGTCTGAGCTAGAACCATGTGATCAATGCCAGGAGGCCGAAACACGTCATGGATGTTTTGCCAAGAATACACTTTTGATTTAGTGCAAGCATCCTCTACATTGTGTGAACGGCTGTCTATTTTGGGTTTGGTTAGTGAAATTGTTTATCAGTGTTGCTCCTTCGTAGGTGTTCCTCCTCCCTTGGTTATCTTCAAAGCCTTTGGACTATGCGCCTATATATATATATGTATATAGAACTCATACACACACACATATACATATGTATACATACATATATATATATATATATATATATATACACACACACACACACACACACACAAAGGCGAACACACACACACACACATATATATATATATATATATATATATATATATATATATATATATATATATATATACATTTATATATATCTTATAAAATTATGAAATCTGCTCATCGGACCAGCTGCACCATATCGTCGCCTGCCATCGGTCACCATCCAAAAAAAGAAAGAAGATATTTTCTTTCCAAAAATATTGTCTGCTTTATAGTGAGCATAAATTACAGGAAACGCTAACACCCATGGAAACTGTCAATGGGTTTCGGCAAACGCCTTCGACCGGACATGTTTCCCCCTACATTAACCACCATTTTAAGGATTCAGCTCGTGAGCCATCAACTATTTCCATGATACCTACATATTCACAAAGGTGGCAGCCATCTTTAAATAGATATATCGATAATTTTTCAACCATACAGCTCTAACAAATGCTCTATATGTCCGCTGGCTCATTCAGTTAGTGTACATTAGTAATCCTGTCAATCCAATAATGATCATATATAGAACCCCTAAACTACTATTAAACATGTATCTTATACATAATTCACATGTAGAGACTCAATATAAACAAACATCTTTTCAAACATTTGTATATCACTTTACACAAATGATTTAAAACATATTTTCATTTAAGCCACAATAATATCACATACATATCTCTATATCTCTCACATGTAAAAAAAACCTGTAAAAAGTTAATAACAAAACATCATTCTATATTAACAATCTGTGTAAATGTATAGAATGACCTAAAATCTTATCCTGATATATCCCATTATATGTTTTGTCATGTGAATCTTACATTCGTGACCCCATTATATCGATCACTCTACATGCGGGGTATCAAAATTAAATTTGTAGGATCAACTGAAAATCAATGTACCACATCATAATTGTACATCAAACTGTAATCATATATCGCAACACTGACTAAAATTTCTTATAGATACTGTATGGCAGAAAAAACACCACTCATTTGTAAATAGACTCACTGGTGATATCCAAAGTACACCATGCAAAAAGTGCAACTATGTATAGTACTAATTGTAAATATAAATATAAAGACACAAATATAGAAAAATACAACTATCAAGACAGTATATCTATATATGTAAAGGTATATGTGATACAATCATAGCATCTGTATAAATGTAAGGGAACATCTGTAGATCATTTAATACACCTGTCAATACAATGGGAGATGATAAAAATCTAATTAGAACCTTGAAATTATAATATATCACAGATGTACATAGAGTTCAGCATCAAGATTATGATCCCAAAAATTCTCAGAACCCAATAAAAGGATCATCCTAGATTCTGTTTGTCTCAATTCTGCTAATCTATTACCAGCTCTAGGATTTAATCTAATGGATTTAATACCATAGAAACCCAATGACCTGCAATCACCTCCATGTACTTCCCAAAAGTGTTTGGCTAACGGATAGGTTCTATCATGATTCTTGATGGCCCGAAGATGTTGTAGAAATCTTACTTTAAGTTTATGAATAGTACTGCCCACGTATTTCTTATTGCAGCCACATTCAATCACTTATATGGCATATTGTGTGTCACACGTGATTCTTTCATTAATCTCACATTTTCTCCCATCAAATGTGAGATATTAATGTGTGTTCCATGCAAAATTGCATGCCTTACAGTGGCCACATTTGAAGAATCCTAAGCTCTTTTTGGACAACCAGGACCTATTATCCTTTGGACTAAACAAACTTCTTGTCAAATAATCTCCCAAGGAGTTGGTCTTACGAAAGGTGATTTGAGGATGTTGACCAATCCTCCCCTTAATTTCTGGGTCTTGTTGTAAAATAAGTAAATTACGTTGTAAGATCTTACTTAAAGTGGCATGTTGTTGATTAAAATTCCAAAAATAGTCTGGGAGGAGACAGATCTGAATCTTACCTTGTTTAACTGTATTCCTGAAGAGGAATTCATCTCTGTTTTACTTTTAACCCTGTTGTAGGCATCAATCAAAATTTTATGTGGATAACCCCTCTTCAAAAACCTCTGAAACATATCCTCTACAGCCACCCTGAAGCCTTCATCGTCTGAACATATTCTGTGAGCCCGCAGAAATTGACTGCAGGGTATACTCCACTTAAGAGCTTTTGGATGGCCACTGTTCCCATGCAGTATAGAATTGCATGATGTCGGTTTACAGTAAACAGTAGTTACCAATGTATTGTTTTTAATGAACAGTTGGACATCCAAAAACTCAATGGATTCTCTGCTGCAAACTGTTTGAAGAGAAATATTAAGCTTGTTGTTGTTAAGCATACCAACATATTCAAATAACTCTTCTTCTTCACCATCCCAAATCAAATACAGGTCATCGATATATCGTACCCATAGTACTATCTTGTCCATGAACCTTTCATAAATGTCTGACCATGCTATCTCCTTCTCCCACCATCCCATATAAAGATTGGCATAAGTGGGAGCAAAAGAAGCCCCCATAGCTGTACCCTGTTTTTGGAGATAGAATTCGTAGTTAAATAAAAAAACATTATGTGTCAAACAGAATGATAACATGGACAACAACATCTCACTGTGTTGCAGAAATTCTAAGGGACATGTTTTAAGAAAATATCTGCATGCTTCCGACCCAAACTCATGTTTGATCGAGGTGTAAAGCGAGACTACATCCATGGTAACTAACAAATAACTTTTCTGCCAAGGAATGTTATAAATCTTTGCTAAAAAATTATTTGTGTCACACAGATAAGATGGCAATTCAGTTACAAATGAACATAGAAAAAGGTCCAGATATCTCGAGGTATTTTCCAAAAGAGACAAGTTCATGCTTACTAGAGGTCGCTCAGGGGGATATTGTACATTTTTGTGAATTTTGGGCAGGAAGTAAATGCAGGGTATTTTGGAAACTCAGTTTTTAAATATGAATATTCATTTTGATCAATCAAAGCCACTGTTGTAGCAAATCATGATATATCTTCTGGTATTGTCCAATCGGATGAACGCATAGCTTCTCATAATGACTCTCATTTGTTAACTGTCTCTGTGCCTCTGTTATATAATCATCCATTTCCATAATGACAATATTGCCACCTTTGTCGGAGGGTTTAATGATGATGGAGTTATTGGCATTGAGGGAATTTAAATTCTTCCAATCTCTTGAGGTGAAATTACTGGAAACATCTCTGTGCAATTCAGTTTTTTTAATCTTGCAGTTAATTCGGAATTTATCTATATCCCCCACTGTTAGTTCATGAAATACATCAATAAGATTGCCACTGGGTAATAGGGGATTAAATCTACTAGATCAGGGATGCTCAAAGTACGGGCCGGGGGCCGCATGCGGCCCTCTTGACCTCTAATTGTGGCCCCTTGGTTAATGGCAGCACTGAGCTGCTGTACACATGACAGAGAAGGAACATTCAGAAAACCGTGAGATGCACATCATATATTTACAGGTTAACTAAAGTAATAAGAAAGAAGCAAAGATGGTGTCCTAGCCAACTTATCTTTGGGAACACCTTTAGTTTTAAAGACATCTTGCACTAAACATGTAGAGACATGATAAATGTCTCTGCAAACTTAAAAACATGTGCTTTATTAACATGCATGAGTGTTTTTCCTTAGCACATCTGGTTATGACACTGCATTGAGAGACATTTATTAGCAGTGATATTTTTCAAACATGATCTTGGAAACAATCATGCTGCCCATATTCAGAAATCAATAGCATTATTAAAAGAAGTGTCATTTGTCAGGTGCACCTGGTGCATAGTCCTGGCTGTTATATAACTGGAACAACATTATAGTTTATTAAATAAACCACAAGAAAAGGTATTGTACAACGCACATCTGGAACTTGTGTATTACAAGGACTCTCGTGATAATGTAGAAAAATGAGGCAAAGTGAAATTAATCAATTGCCTAGGATCACACAATTTGGTCAAGTGGGAAGCCAGGACAGATACCAGGTTTTCTGGTTTCACATTTTGCAATTCAGCCATCAGATGAGTCTCTCTTTTCCTCTTGTGTTTCACATGAGAAGTTTATGCTTTGACTTTAATTCTTGGTGCATGAGAATAGAGCATTGGCAAAGGCTTGGTTTGTTGTCTGCATCTGCTTCACATCCCCCTACTCCCACCTTTCATCACCTGAACCCTTCCCTGCTGGTTTAGGTGCGGCCCTCTGGCAAGCCACAGAGAGTTCTTTGTGGCCCTCGAGGAAATCTTTGTGAGTACCCATGTACTAGATGGTCTCAACATAAAGCCCACATTTTTCAAAATATCTTCATCCCACCTTCAGTGTTACAAGTTCTCAGACCTTCTGTTGTTTCCTCAGCTAGGTCATTAATCCAAACTAGCGCTGATGTATCTTCAATAGTGAATCCAGAAAATTCCAGATTTGCAGTCTTCAAGTTAGTACCAGGATCAATAGATTTACTGGAGAAATGTTTCATAAGTCGTAATTTCCAAACAAATTTATATAGTTCAATGTGTGTTTTTGCATAATCCCACTTTACTGTAGGACAAAAACGTAATCTTAAATTCAAAATCCGTTGTTGATTGGGTGTGAGATTAGTTTTTGAAATATTCACAATGATATTAGATTGCTCAGACAAATTGTCCAATACAACTCACTGATTCAATCTTGATGTTTGTTGCTTTTTCCTCTTCCCCCGCCTCGTCTGGTACCTCCCTGTCCTTGTCCTCGACTTTTGCTTAAATGTGACGTGGCCATTTGCATCAATCGCATCTCCCCCTGAAAATCCAACTGGTTTGGTGGAGCCTCATCAGCTGAGGAACTTAGATCTGAGCTCAAATCAGTGAGCTGAACATTCACATTCTCTTTGGTGTCCATCTTATCTTTTATTCTCAAAGTGTCATATTTGCGTGCAAAAGTATAAATTCTGCCATGTTCATAATCCATCTTGTCTCTGTGAAATTTGTGAGCTTTACTTGTCTTTATTTCATCTTCCTTCTTTTTAATACGTTCTTCCATTTTCTCCAATAATGCTGAGACTTCTTGCTGGTTAGAGATACCTTCTAGTTCTTTAAGCAAAATTTCTATACTGTTCATTTGTGCCTCCATCCGGCGTTTGACTTGGGTAATCAATGTACCCATTAGTTTACGGGAGCATGCGGCAGTGTGAGTCCTCCATTCTTCCAATAAATCTGGGTCCATGTCACCTAATGTATGTAATATCAGAATGCACAATCCTCTTGGTATTCTATCATTTTCCATATACTTGGCGAGTGATGTCATTTCCCACCATTTTTTTAGTTCAGAGATACGTGCTATATATATATATATATATATATATATATATATATATATATACAAAAATTCACTTTGTTGCCTGAATTCAACAAGTTCCTGCGATAGCGGTTCGTGTTGGGTCAGGTTCCCCTAATACAAATGTACACAGACGCTCTTCATAGTTTAGAAGAATTATATGACCTCTGCTGCATCCAGCACCATATAGTTTATTCAGTCTCCACAATCGCTAGCACCATGAAAAGCACCATAAAAACACCCAACGAGTTTCGACGTCCAGCGCCTTGTTCACAGGTAACTCATTCACATGATTACTTGGAAATTTCAAACATACACCCAGTAACTAAAATAAACAAAGGACCACCAACAACAACTCAAATGAATCTAAACATGGAAGCCATCTTGAAGCATGCCCTCTATCCCCGCACATGCGCCTTTTTATATGCTTTTTAAATACTTGTTTACGTTTGTGAACTGTTGCACTTCTTATTTCATACAATTCCATCAATTATTTCCCCATTCTTCTTATTTCATTGTTAGCTTTTCAATGTTATTTGACATAATCTTAACATAATTTCATATTCCACCCAGTGGGCACATATAGTATTGTTAACAAGATTTTACTTGATTTTGCTAACATGATTTTACCTGCTATTGTGTCACCTCATTATTATTATATGCATGTAAATTTCGATTTAACTATAAATATATTTATATTCACCCCAAGTGGGCTTTCAATACCATACTGCTGTATCCCACAGTTATTGTCCTCTATACACTGTGATGAAATCCACATTTCAAATTTAGTCGAGCAGCAGCCTGTGTATTCTTCCATTACATCTGCATAAACACATATATATATATATATATATATATATATATATATATATATATATATACATATATATATGTAACACAACAGCCACAAAGGGGAGTTATAAATTATAAAACAAAACTTATATAATAAACACATCATAAATACAGACCACATGCAGGAAAGAGGGAAGAAAAACAAGATGGTAATAATCACTGCAAATCTAAGAAGGCCTATCATGAATTTACTCACAACAACAAACAGTGATCATATCCCCAAATTTCTAAAAACTCAAATTTTAAGAAAAACTACTCAAGCCCCACAGAGACTTGCCCAGACACAGAAAAGGCAATTTCCCTTGTGTTTAAAATATTTTTTAGTTATATTTTTTTTAATAGTTTTCATATTTTTTAACAGCTTATCACCCCTAGATTACTCTAACAATTCAGCACACAAATATCTACAGTAAAAACAATAAAAACAAATATCTACAGTAAAGGCAAGGAGGATCTTCTTGTGTGACCTTAATCTACAAAGATCACCAATTTTCCTAGTATAGAAAGTCACCAATTCTTATGTTTCATTCTCCAAGATGTAACTATAATTCCTCATCCCTATTCAATCCATTCAGTGTTTTTGTATTTAAAGATATTATGTACTGGGACTCTCATCTCCTCAATAGCAATTCCCTATTAGCTCCTCTCTTCAGGGGAGGTATCCTGTAAATTATGAAAAAACTCAATTTAGACACATCTTTCTTGTGATTTTGGTCAAAATGGCTTGCAACAGGCTAACAAGTATACAAGTATACACCTTAGTTCTTGCTCTCACATGTTCCAATATGCGTTTTCTAGTGGCATGTTAGTTACTACCTACATACCACAATGCACAAGGGAACTCCAAGATGTACACCGTAAATTCACTGGAACAAGTCAGATGACTTGTAATATCCATTGTCTTACCCGTGAGAGATGATTGATATTGTGTCCTCCCACTACAATGTCTACACACTTTACATCTTCCACAAGGGAAAAAGCCTTGTTTAAACTCAGTCCTCTTATCTTGATTTATGTCACTCATGCTCAATAATCATGCCTTTACACCCCTACAGGACCCCTACCCAATGTCACCGGACAGGAGGTTCCAGACATGTCCACTCCACCCACAGAAGAGGCCCACAGTGATGACAGCAGCTCTGTCCAACTGGATCTAGATGACCAGCCCAGCCCATCTGGGACCTCAGGACAGTCGGTTCCCCTCACACTGGCACAAGCCACAACAGAGCCTCCCCCGTCTGGAAACACCAGCACAGCACCCACCCAGCGGGCCCATACCGCTGAAGGAACTCGTCAACCCCAGGAGGGACACTGTGGCACAACAAGGGGCCCCTGACACTAGCCTGGACGATGAACTGCCCACCACCTCCGCCGGCGCTAGTGGACAGGAGGCACTGCCACAGGACCACAACACCAGCACCCCACCCCCTGCAGATGGAGAACCACCCCGCAAGCGGTCCCTGAGATCCAGGACAAAGACAGAGAACAATGCCAAGACCCCCGCCAAAAAATAAGACAACCCTGATTGTCATCCTTCTGTCCCACTTTGTCACCCTGTCCATCCTTAAACTGCCCCAGCTCCACTTCCTATGCCCCTTTGGACAATGCACCTGTGAGGCTAATAGACTGGACTCTGCCATGGACATTCCTCCACCATCACCCCTGACCATTTTATAACCCCCACCACTATATTGCACTTAAATAAACACCCTTAAATCACAAAACTATCTGGAGTCAGTCTGTGCTTTCGAAAATGTGTATTTGCAATAATTGTGGAAAACTGCTATATCCATTGTATTGTCAACATACCTATGTCACACAGCTCTAGTCCATGAGGAAACAAAGCAGATGTAACACAGTGGGACTCACATCTGTGAAATTGAAAGGGAAAGTGACAACTCAGAGTCCATACACTGGGTGAAAGTGACAGACAGATGAGAGGTAGAACAATGGTATCAGATGTAGCAGGAAATCTGTTAGACACACACTAACTCTCAGGGATATCCCCAGACCCAGACACCTAGTCACACTGTATAGGGTCCATGTTCTCACCTAATAGCCACACACGGTGGACCTGGAGTTGCCCCATCACATAAGGGATGCTGCTATTCCTCAGAATGTAAGCGTCATGCACGGAGCCAGGAAACTTGGCATTCACACGGGAGATGTACTGGTTGGCCAAACACACCATCTGCACATTCATCGAATGGTAACTCTTCCGGTTTCTGTACACCTGTTCACTCCTGCGGGGGGACCAAGGCCACATGTGTCCCATCAATGGCACCAATGATGTTGGGGATATGTCCCAGGGCATAGAAGTCACCTTTCACTGTAGGCAAATCCACCACCTGAGGGAAAACGATGTAGCTGCGCATGTGTTTCAGCAGGGTAGACAACACTCTGGACAACACGTTGGTGAACATTGGCTGGGACATCCCTGATGCTATGGCCACTGTCGTCTGAAAAGACCCACTTGCCAGGAAATGGAGTACTGACAGGACCTGCACTAGAGGGGGGATTCCTGTGGGATGGCGGATAGCTGACATCAGGTCTAGCTTCAACTGGGCACAAAGTTCCTGGATTGTGGCACGGTCCAGTCTGTAGGTGACAATTACATGTCGCTCTTCCATTGTTGACAGGTCCACCAGCGGTCTGTACACCGGAGGATGCCGCCATCTCCTCACCTGCCCCAGCGGACGTGCTCTATGGAGGAGAACAGCGAGCAGAGAGTCAGCTAACACTGAGGTACGAAAACACAACCTTATTCCACAAATTTTTAAATCCGCTATGTGCCTGTCTTAGTGAGTATGCAAGGCCTAGATATGTGTGACGCATTTAAAAATAAATGCCATGTGGCCCACTGAAATGGCGGCTGCCTGACCTGTAATGTGGGACAAGGGGATATGAGGTAACTGTGCTGGCGTTGTACACTGTCGCAGTAGGCGGTCGCAGACCGCGGCGCAATCCTGCATTGGTTAACATTGGACCCTATGGGTCCTAGGAGCCAATGACGATGTACGCCGGCGGTGACGGTACGCACCGCCGCGGACGTGACTGCCATTTTCTCTCTGTTCACTCACTTGATACCTGATCTTCGACAGGAGAGGACCTACACTGCAAGTGCTGCTGCGACCTCAGTCAGGAAGAGACAATGGCTCATGTGTCTGGGGAAAGGCCCCTGCTTTCAGCACGGAGGAGTTAGAGAAACCAGTGGATGGGGTCCTACCCCAGTACACGCTACTCTACGGTCCTCCAGACAAACAGGTAAGTACACTGTGAGCATGCTGTATGGGCAATGCCTGTGTGGAATGGTGTGGAGGGAAGATGGGGAGGGAGAATGAGGCGTGCATGAAACGACGGTGAGTGGATGTGCGTCATGGCAAGGGTAGGGATGCGGGCCAATGACTGTGACGGTGCGGACAGTTATATCTTCTCCTTTTCCCCTGTACTATTCCTGTAGGTCACCGCCCACCAGAAGAAGGATATTTGGCATGCCATCGCCAAGGTAGTCTGGACCCTGGGGGTCCACCACAGACGGAGCACCCACTGCTGTAAAAGATGGGAGGACATTCGCCGCTGGAGCAAGAACACAGCGGAGGCCCAGCTGGGGATGGCCTCCCAACGTGGGAGGGGTGCCCGTTGCACCATGACCCCCCTGATGTTCCGGATCCTGGTGGTGGCGTATCCGGAGTTGGATGGGCACTTGAGGGCATCACAGTAGCCACAAGGGGGTGAGTACACTCTCATTCAGCTGTTTCAACACACATTGGAGGTGTCTGGGTGGGGGAGGTGGGCTGTGGGTTCCCCTAGGCCAGAGCGTGTTTAGTAGGCAAGGTCCCTTCGTAAGGCAGGCCACGTGCCCCCCCCCTCCTGGGTTCAGAGGCATCTACACCTAGTCAGGCTCCTGTGACTTTCATGTGTGCAGCAATCGGGCATAGGCCTTGTAACCCATGTCCCTGTGATTAATTAGGGTACTCAAAGTGCACGGCGTAGTGCAGGGAGCTTCTGTGTCTATAGTGTAACATGTATTTCTTCTTTCTTCCCCCCTTTTTGTGGTCTCCCTGATCTTGTGTGCATTAGCATCATCAGGCGGAGGAGCTGTGCCACCGGAGCAGGAGGGAGCTGCATCCCACATGGCCCTGGAGGGCGACACAACAGAGTCTGAAGCCACCAGTGGGACGGAGGGCGAGGGGAGCTCCACGGCGGGGACGGAAGCTGAGACCAGCGACACGGACTCCTCCTCTGATGGGAGCTCCTTTGCGGTGGCAGGACCCTCTGTGCCCCGCACCTACAGGTACTTCCGCCACCCTCCCTACCAGCACCGCCCTCCCAGCAGCCCCTCAGCGTGTGCCCCGTGGCCGCTCACCCAGGAGGGTCGGCATCTCCTTCGCCCCAGGCACCTCAGCCCCTGCCCCTGTCTGCCCTGCTGCACTCAGTGAGGAGGCCATTGACCTCCTCAGATCCCTCACTGTTGGGCAGTCTACCATTTTGAATGCCATCCAGGGTGTAGAGAGGCAGTTGCAACAGACCAATGCATACCTGGAGGGCATTCATTCTGGTCAGGCAGCCCAACAGCAAGCTTTTCAGACTCTGGCCTCAGCACTGATAGCAGCCATTGTCCCTGTGTCCAGCCTCCCCCCTCCAACTTCCTCCACCCAGCCCCAATCCCCTGTACCTCAGCCTCTCCCAAGCACACCATCAGACCAGCATGCACACACCTCAACACACAAGGGAAGCTCTGGCAAACATAAGCACCACACATCCCACAGGCACTCACACAAGCATCATACCCATGCACACATACCAACATCCACTGCCTCCACTGTGTCCCCCTCGTCGTCGTCTCCCTCCTCCCTCCCTGTCTTGTCTCCACTCACACCTGCAGGCACTACATCTTCAGCCACTACGTCCATCACCAGCACACCCATCACCACACCCCGCTCACGTGCACTCACCTCCCCCACTTCCATTCACACATCCTCTGTGTCCTCTCCCAGTGTGTCTGTGAGCCCACCTCCCAAGGTACACAAATGCAGTCACACACCCACCCAAACAGCCATCCACCTCACGACAGCCTCCAGCCCATGCACCTTCACCCAAAGTCAGCAAACGTACACCTCCTACAACCACTACCTCTTCCTCCACTCCCAAACCCCCTTCATCTACCCGTCCCAGTGTGTCCAAAAAACTTTTCCCGTCCAACCTTCACCTCTTCCCCTCACCTCCCCCACCCCTTCAGTCCCCTAGGGCCTGCCTTTCCAGGTCATAACCCAGCACCTCAGCCACCACATCACCGGGAACAGTGGTGCCAGGAGTAACCGGCTTCTGGAGTGCGCCAAGCAGCAGGGCAGCCAGTGTCCCAAGGAGCCAGACCACAGACAGTCCCCCACCTCAGAAGCATAAAAACTTGGCCACTGCCCGGCGGGAAAAAGGCAACACATCTGGCACCAAAGGGTCTCCCAGGAGTACAGTTGGGAGTGGGAAGAGAGCTGTGCCACCATCCAAGGTGGGGAAGGGGCACAGAAAGAAAGGCAAGTCGCTGCAAACCTGCACAGCGGACAAGACCGCCACCAGCACCGCTGCCAAGGACACCGCCACCACCAGCACCGCTTCACAGGACACCGCCACCACCAGCACCGCTGCCAAAAGGACACCGCAGCCACCAGCACCGCTTCACAGGACACCGCCACCACCAGCACCGCTGCCAAGGACACCACTGCCAAGGACACCGCCGCAAAGGACACCGCCTCCACCAGCCCCGCTTCACAGGACACCACCACCACCAGCACCGCTTCACAGGACACCGCCGCCACCAGCACCGCTTCACAGGACACCGCCGCCACCAGCACCGCTGCCAAGGACACCACCGCCACCAGCACCGCTTCACAGGACACCGCCACCAGCACCGCTGCCAAGGACACCACCACCACCAGCACTGCTTCACAGGACACCACCGCCACCAGCACCGCTTCACAGGACACCGCCGCCACCAGCACCGCTGCCAAGGACACCACTGCCACCAGCACCGCTTCACAGGACACCGCCACCACCAGCACCGCTTCACAGGACACCGCCGCCACCAGCACCGCTGCCAAAGACACCACCGCCACCAGCACCGCTTCACAGGACACCGCCACCAGCACCGCTGCCAAGGACACCACCACCACCAGCACCGCTTCACAGGACACCGCCGCCACCAGCACCGCTTCACAGGACACCGCCGCCACCAGCACCGCTGCCAAGGACACCACCGCCACCAGCACCGCTTCACAGGACACCGCCACCAGCACCGCTGCCAAGGACACCGCCGCCACCAGCACCGCAGGCCAATGAGTGCAGAAAGCTCTGACGCTACTGAGTCCGCCACAAGCAGGTTGTAGCACTCTGGGCACAAAGCCCCCTCCAGAACCAGTGGAGAAAGACATCCACTACCTCTGTCCTTGGCAGGAAGAAGCACTCTGGGCACCAAGCTACCTCCAGAACCAGTGGAGAAAGACATCCACTACCTCTGTCCTTGGCAGGATGAAGCACTCTGGGCACAAAACCCCCTCCAGAACCAGTGGAGAAAGACATCCACTACCTATGTCCTTGGCAGGATGAAGCACTCTGGGCACCAAGCCCGCTCCAGAACCAGTGGAGAAAGACATCCACTACCTCTGTCCTTGGCAGGATGAAGCACTCTGGGCACCAAGCCCCCCCCCCCCAGAACCAGTGGAGGAAGACATCCACTACCTCTAGCCTTGGCAGGATGAAGCACTCTGGGCACAAAGCCCCCTCCAGAACCAGTGGAGAAAGACATCCACTACCTCTGTCCTTGGCAGGATGAAACACTCTGGGCACAAAGCCCCCTCCAGAACCAGTGGAGACTGTTATCCACTTGAGAGAGCAACCCACTTGAGAGACTTGTGAGACTGTGGCTTTGCACTCCCCAGGATAAAGCAGTGGGCAACCCACCCACTGAAAAGACTTGTGAGACTGTGGCTTTGCACTCCCCAGGATAAAGCAGTGGGCAAGCCACCCACTGGAAAGACTTGCAAGACTGTGGCTTTGCACTCCCCAGGATAAAGCAGTGGGCAACCCACCCACTTGAGAGACTTGTGAGACTGTGGCTCTGCACTCCCCAAGATACAGTAGTGGGAATGGAGCCCCCTCGTGGATCTGGCGTCGTGCACTCATCCGGCTGAGGTGCCCCCCTTCCCTTTCCCCTGAGGTGCCTGTTGTATTTCTATCTGATGCCCCTGCAGTGTTCTCTCTGTTTTGATCGGGTATTGAGTGTAGGCCTCGCCCATGCATTTTGGGCCCAGTGGTTCACGGACTTTAATGGTGCAATACCTGGACTTGTATTCTTGGTGTATATATTTGTTTGTAGTGTATATATATTTTTGAGTACTGGATTTTAATAGATTACAAATGTTCAAATCATTTCCTTTTGTCTTTGCATTCTTCCGGGGGGTTTAGGGGGTGTAACTGTAATGTATCAATATATATTAGTGTGTGTGTTGTAGTGGGTGGGGGTGTTGCGTGTGTGTGTCACTCTCTTTTCCCTCCCCCCTCCCCTGTGTCGTAAGTTCAGTGCTCACCGTGGTCGTCACTGCCGGCGTTCGTGCTCCTGGTAGAGGAGCAGGAAGACAAAGGCAGGGAGAATCTGGAGTTCGGGTTCCATGGCGTCCTGGTTCCTCGTGGGGTGTGCAGAGGTGAGCGTTTTCCCTTCCAAGTTGTGTTTCCGCCGTGTTTTTGTTCACGGTGAATCCGCCCCAGAAAAGGTGGCGGATTGGCCTGTTGTAATACTGTGGGCGGTACATTGTCCTCCACCTGTCTGTTGGCGGTTACGCCGCGGTGTTTGTTTGTACCGCCGTGGCGGTCGGAGTGTTAAAGTGGCTGTCTATGTTGGCGGTTTCCGCCACGGTTGTGATTCCATTTTTTTTCCGCCAGCCTGTTGGCGGTTTTACCGCCGCTTTAACACCGACCGCCAGGGTTCTAATGACCACCTATATGTACCCACTGGGGTGAATATGAACTTATGTTAAAATTATATCAAATAATATTGAAAAGTTAACAATGAAATAAGAAGAATGGGGGAACAATTGATGAAATTGTATAAATAAGAAGTGCAACAGTTCACAAATGTAAAAAAGTATATAAAAAGCATATAAAAAAGTGCATGTGCGGGTATAGAGGGCATGCTTCAAGATGGCTCCCATGTTTAGATTCATTTGAGTTGTTGGTGGTGGTCCTTTGTGTATTTTAGTTACTGGATGTAGGTTTGAAATTTCCAAGTAATCATGTGAATGAGTTACCCGTGAACAAGGCGTTGGATGCCGAAACGCGTTGGGTGTTTTCAGGGTGCTTTTCATGGAGCTAGTGATTATGGAGATTGAATAAATAATATGGTGCTGGACGCAGCAGAGTTTGATTACTTCTTCTAAACTATGAAGAGCGTCTGTGGATATTTATATTTATACAGCTTTGTGCATTCCTTCACCAAAGGTACCCACGTGGTTTGATGGCAGATAATAATGTTGCACAAAAGATGGGAGCAGAAGGTGACTGCTGTTCAACCTTCCCCTACTCAGAAATATCCTTGCATTGTGCCCATGAAGGTGCCATCCCACAAGTTGACCTTCCTTAGATGCTTGGTTGAACCTGTAATCTCACCTACCACCTGAGAGTCTAGGTCAATGCACTCTTCTCTTTTCTCTCCATATCGTATGTTATGATATAGGATTAACATTTTCTCAAAGAATATACATGTTGAAGATAGATGACGAGAGCTAATGTGCATCCAGTAAGTCCTTCTCTATTCTGACACAGAGTGAGGAAAATTAAACAGGAGGTCAACTTGGACCTAAAACCTGGACCAAACGCTTATTTATCCAATCTGCTATGACTGCTCCTTTGGTTGGGACTCGAAACCCATCAAACACTGAACCCAAAAGAAATCAAACTGTAAATTTCATACTGGTCAATAGGTGTGAGCAGTCTAGTGGTTCATGTGACTCGAGCTTTGGTTGCAGAAGTTGCATAGGATTCTGATTGCAGAGAAAGGTTCATGGCTCTGAAGGACTATTCAATGACTCCTCCCACCATACAATCAACTGGATCTTCTGAACACGTGGAAGATGATCCAGATAGATGATCCAGATAGAAGGTACAAGGGAAATTCACCTTCATTTATTCCACAGGGTATCTTTTGAGCGTACAGGGCACTCTGTGAGCAGGAATCTAGTAGTCCCTGCCCTCCCACTTCTTTACATTTGTCCAAGAGGATACAAACATCTGGCCTCCACATCGAGTTCTGTGTTAGGTACTGTAAAACTGAGCTGGTCTGCAATGTTTCCAACTGTGGGCTCCAAAACTCTTTCCCAACAGGGTCAGGGTCAGGATCCAATTGTTTTTTGTCTTCGTTTCCCCAGGCATGTCTGTTTCTTTTTGCAGGCATGTGGCCAAAATTTAAAAACTACAGCTGCTTCATCTATCATGACTGAGGAAGTGTCAACAACTGTTCCTATGCAAGGTCAAAGACCCGCTCCTCCATATAGGGCTTTCTTACCAGAGGACTTCTTGTTGTCCACATCTGCAGGAGGCTCATTTGGCCGATTCGAAGTCTATGGACAAATGGCCTTTTACAGAAGCAACACTAGGACAGCTTTTCCTGACAACCCTACATAGCACTGACATGCTCTGGCAAGATCTGACATGTTAGGTAGTACCATCGCAGCAGGTGTGCAAGGGCCCTGATAGGCCCAATCACGCACCCTTGCTGGCCTGACCAGCCTTAGGCAAATGATAGGAACTTCCTGGGAAGGATGGCATAGAGCAGGACTTGAGATGGGTGTAGGTAGTCCATGCCAGGCATGTGGCTCCCTGAAGGTCACCCTATCTGCCAGGACTATGAGATGCTTTTATCAATCAATCAGGTTCTTGTAGAGTGCGGCTAATCACATGTAAGAGTCTCAAGTTTGGGGGGAAGTAGGCGTTTAGTCAAAAAAACTGGTTTTGAGGTCCTTCCTGAATTTGGGTAGTGAGGGTGATTGCCTGAGGTGTAGCGAAGAGCATTCCAGGTCTTCCGCTACACCTCAGACAATCACCCTCACTACCTGAGTTTAAAAAAAACTGAATGGAACCCCTTTTAATGTTCTCCTCAAAGGTTTCTTTTAAGGAAAAGTAGTGGGACTTTGTAAATATTCAATTAAACTATTAGCTGGTCTAGCAGTGGTAAAAATGGATAGGATTTAAAGACAACGTTACAAAGACGCCATGAGTGTGTTTTTCTGTAAAGCTGGGCTTGTTGAAGTCCAAGCTGTCAACGGCTCTTTCGTAGGTGGGGTTTTGTGGTTCTCCGAAGGCATTGCTTTAAAAAATGAGTTTACCCTTTAATGAATATTGAGGAAAATGTGTTCCATATTCTGATTTTTTTTTGGTATCAAGGAAAAAGAACGGGTTTTAAAATAAAAAAAAATTAAATTCAAAATCCATAGTCAAAGAATATTTGTTATAAAGCACATGATAATTGTCTGACTGGGTCCAAAGCTCAGGGTACATACTAACCTCTTTACTAAAAATATTTAACTTCAGTGAGGTAGCATGTCAAATGCAATGGTATATAAACATTCCAAGCAACTCTTGTTTAAGCCATATTTCTGCGAGAATTGTTTTATATATGTTCCAACTTGCCCGTGTCATTATGCACGTGCCTTCTAGTGACACATTTCTCTCTCTGAAAACACCTAGGTCCATGTGAAAGCAGGTCACCGTGTTGAGATAATTCATTAACAAGCATTTCCGGAGCAAGATGGTCGCCGTGTAGCTGCGAGGCCCGTCGGCCCCACCCACCCCGGATCTCGGATGCCGGCATCCGCGCCGCGTAGGACGCGGAAACGGTTGGAGAGAAGCCGCTCCCCTTCCATGGAGTGTCAGCTTTGTTTCGCCGCAAACTGAGGTGGCAACGACGGCGGCAACGGCCTCGGCAACGCCAGCGGCCCCAGCAGCCCAACGCGCAGAAGAGCTGCTTCGGAGGGGTGTGCTGAGCACCGGCTACTGACACGATCTCCACGAGGCTGGGCTCATGCTGGCCTTCAACTCCGGAGCTTGGACTTAGAGGGGGGAGTGCTACAAGGAGGATGGTCTTCCCGCCTTGCTTCTTCCCCCTGCACCCATCAAAACCAAGAGGAGGGGGAAAAGGGAGTGAAGTTGCTGGATTGTGCTGAGCCTTGGACAGAAAATTATTCGCTAGGTGCCCTAGTGAACGTGATCTAAGGGCAGGTTTTGGCTGCACTCACCCCAACTGAACTGCTCCATATTAAATATATAAAGCACATAAAGCAGAACTAAGGGGCATATTTATACTCCGTTTGCGCCGGAATTGCGTCTTTTTTTTGACGCAATTTTGACGCAAAACTAACTCCATATTTATACTTTGGCGTTAGACGCGTCTAGCGCCAAAGTCCATGGAGTTAGCGTCATTTTTTAGCGTGGACACCTACTTTGTGTTAATTATATGCAAGGTAGGCGTTCCCGTCTAAAAAATCGACTCTGAGGCATGTGCGTCGGATTTATACTCCCGGGCAAAATTCACGCCCGGGAGTGGGCGGGTCAAAAAAAATGACGTACGGCCGCTTTTGCGCCGTTTTTCAGCGCCTGCAAAAGGCAGGCGTTAAGGGACCTGTGGGCTCTGAAGGAGCCCAGAGTTGCCCCCCCATGCCCCCAGGGACACCCCCTGCCACCCATGCCCACCCCAGGAGGACACCCAAGGCTGGAGGGACCCATCCCAGGGACATTAAGGTAAGTTCAGGTAAGTGTTTATTTTTTATTTTTTTGTGGCATAGGGGGGCCTGATTTGTGCCCCCCTACATGCCACTATGCCCAATGACCATGCCCAGGGGACAGAAGTCCCCTGGGCATGGCCATTGGGCAAGGGGGCATGACTCCTGTCTTTGCTAAGACAGGAGTCATTTCTATGGGGGTTGGGAGTGGAAAAAAATGGCGCAAATCGGGTTGAGGCGAAAAAATTGCCTCAACCTGACTTGCCCCATTTCTTGACGCCCAAGCCCCATATCCCCCTACGCCGGCGCTGCCTGGTGTACGTCGTTTTTTTTAACGCACACCAGACGGCGCCGGCGGCTAATGCCGGCTAACATCATTCAATACATACGGCGCCCGCATGGTGCTTCAGAATGGCGTTAGCCGGCGGTAATTTTTTTGACGCAAAACTGCGTTAGCGCAGTTTTGCGTCAAAAAGTATAAATATGGGCCTAAGTACATTAACTTAGTACATTAAGGGCCAGATGTAGCAAACGTTTGCGACTCGCAAACGGGCCGAATCGCAATTTGCGACAGTGCAAAATCGGAAATGGGATGCAAAAAAACCATTTCCGACTCGCAAAAAGCGATGGGACCCGTTTGCGAGTCGCATCCGTTGCGACCCCCTTTTGCGACCCGCAATTTGCGAGTCGCAATTTGCGAGTCGCAACCCATATGCAATTGCAACTCGCAAATTGCGACTAGTCGCAAAAAACCCAGTTTGCAAGTCGCATTTACCACTAACTCAGAGCAGGTGGTAACCATTACCAAAGTATAAAAGGAGACCCAGAAGGCATCTGGGTTACTCAAGATGGCGGACATATACCTGATAGCAGTGAGGAGGAGAGTCTACGCAGCCCAGCAGAGGAGGAGGAGGGGCCACAGACAGGAGAAGATATATAGAACAAGGCAGACCCTTTTCCAGCAAACTGAAGAGATCTATGATAAATACCGCCTTAGCAGCGCTGCCATTCTAGAATTGATAGAATTTCTAAAACCACATCTAGAACACAAGACTCTGCGTGGCTGCGCCATCCCTACGCATGTGCAAGTACTATGCGCACTGCACCTCTTGGCCTCAGGGAGCTATCAGGGGGTCATTGCCGTGGCAGGTGGGGTATCCCAAAGTGCAGTGTCAAGGTTCCTCAGGGCATTCCTAGATGCCTTAGTAGCGCACAGGTCTCAGTTCATATACTTACCAAGGAATGAGGCAGAAATTAACAGCACCAAGCTGGACTTTTACCGCATTGCCCACTTTCCTCATGTCATAGGGTGTGTAGATGGGACACACATTCAAATATGTCCCCCTGCTAATCTGGAACACATTTTCCGCAACAGGAAGTGTACCCACTCACTCAACATACAGGTTGTTTGTGATGCCATTATGTCATCACGGACATCGTAGCTAAGTTTCCTGGCAGTACCCATGACTCATACATTTTTAGGCATAGTGGGATACATCAACGCCTGGAACGTGGGGAATTTGGAGACGGTTACCTCCTAGGTAGAGCCACAGACACTTGCAGACATACACACAGGTCACTGTGCACGACTATCTGGACTTCCTAACAGTGTACTTTTGTGCCCAACAGGTGACAGTGCATATGCTCTCAGGCCTTGGCTCATGACTCTGTTTTTAACACCCAGAACTGAATCAGAGAGGCAATACAACAGTGCGCATAAGAGGACCAGGAACCTGATCGAGCGCACCTTCGGACTGCTGAAGGCAAGATTCAGATGCCTCCACCGCAGTGGAGGCGCCCTCCAATACACCCCCATTACCGCTTTCAAAATTGTAGTCGCATGCGCCATCCTCCACAACATAGCCACCCGACGTGGGCTACCTCTCACCCCTGCAGACCCAGATCCTGATGATGAAGAGCAAGAACAACCACATCGCCATCATGGGGATAGGAGTCTAGCTAATCAAGGCAGACTGAGACGGGACCACATTGCAACGCAATATTTTGGACGGTACGTGTCAACTCCCACCATACTCACCTATTAACCATTTGTTAAGTGGAACAAAAATAACTGTTTTATTAATGTCATGAAGAAACTATATACAAGTTGAAATTGTCCATGGGCAGGAAAATGCCAACCAGTCATGTGGCACATTAACGCCATGTGCCACATTAATCTGTCCTGGCTGTTATCTATGATCTCCTGCCCCTCCTGCCAGCCTGGCTGGTCCCTGCTGCGTCCATGGTGCTGTGCCTACCACTCCTCAGC
This sequence comes from Pleurodeles waltl, assembly GCF_031143425.1. Taxonomy (NCBI): domain Eukaryota; kingdom Metazoa; phylum Chordata; class Amphibia; order Caudata; family Salamandridae; genus Pleurodeles; species Pleurodeles waltl. The sequence continues at coordinate 412,497,457 of NC_090443.1, read as the reverse complement.
ACCCTACTGTGAGTGGCAGAGACACTGCTCACTGTTGAGCCCTCCTCCCAGGTGTATTTGTTAACTTCCTGGCTGTGATGCCATCATCATGTGCCAGGAAGTGTTTCCAGAGTGTTCTGGTATGCTTTCTGGAGTGTTCTGCTGCATCTGCAAGCAATTTTGAAGGTATTCACAATTTGCGACACCCACTCGCTAATTGCGAGTTCGTTTTTGCACACTCGCAAACAGCGACCTCGCAAACTGCGGACTCGCACACAGCGTTGCGAGTCCGGCTGCGAGTCGCAAAATCGGATCGCTTTTTTTTCTGGCATTCCAATTTGCGACTCGCATTTTGCGACTCGCATCAACTCGCAAAATGCGAGTCGCAATTTTTATTTTTGCTACATCTGGCCCTAAGTGCACTATAAGCACACTATAGACGCTAACGCTAAGAAACTGAAACGGTTTTAAAAATACCAAAATATTAAGACATGTATCAAGGGAATCACCATTGATTACTACCCGAAGCTGCTTCTTACTTCTATTGTAGGGGCCATCATACCTGTGGGGGTACCTTAACGAATCGCCAGATTTCAGCTGGAATATGCTCTTCTTAAGGCCAATGGTCACAATGGTGACACTGGTTGTAACCTAAATGAGTGTTGGGCGGCTCCAATGTTATTTAACACACAGGTCAGCACAGTTAGCTACCCGCGCACTCCCTTTCAGCCTGTAAGGGCTGTTATTAAAAGGGTGATACACAACGTGATAGCGGCAGTAGTAGGACTAGCTGGATTTGTGAGAGTGCTACCTCACATCTTGAAAATAAGCATGGCACCAAAAACGGCTCGGAACTCTGGAGATAAGATGGATGGGCCCAAAATAACACGTATAGGAAAAGATAAAGGGGACCCAGCTGGAGCAAACAGGCGTCCTATATCGACAATGACCAAACCAACTGGGAAAAATACGTCTGGCCTAGGGAAAGATGCCAAGACCGATGACAACACCACCCCCCTCTTGGAGGCTATGGGGAAAGGCAAAAAGTAAATCTACTATTATGTCTTTTCCTGCAGGGGGAGCACAAGAAAGCAGTACTGCACACACAGTCCCCCCCTCCGGAAATAGTCTGTTTGTAACAGAAACTATCCCCTTGGGTACCTGCAGCTAGAAGACTCTTATTGAAATTAAAGAACCCCTTATAAAAGTTGCACAAGGCAGGGATGGTCTGTCAGGGGCCTTGGACAACAGCGCAGTGACAAGAAGGAAGGAGAGGGGCTCCCCCGCCAGAAAAGAGTGGCCTCAAGCGCAGCGATCTGAGAAACTAACCGGGGAAGAAGCCACAAGTGATACCATTCCCACATTGGGTAACGAAGATTTGCAAAATATGCCATTAAAACCGAAGGGATGGGACAAGGAAATCGAAAAAGAGCTGAAATCCTCGGATTGGGCTAAAGACTGTGGCGATAAATTTTATTCTCTGACAGAGGAATCCGATCTCAGCAGCGGTGAGCATAGCTTCAGCGAATCTGGTAGTAGTGTATCCTCCGAGACTGGAAATGTATCATCAAGCAACGAACCCACAGTACGGCAGCTGCGGCGGCAGCGGAAGTGCACAAAAATATGGTCTGGCCCCCAGGAGGGCACTGAATTCTCTACATCAATTGGTAGCAAGACTTTAAAGTGGGACTACTCTGGCATTAGACTAACAGATACACCTACCACGAGTGGTCAGCAGCTGGTTAACAACAACATGGAAGGAAGTACAGGAGGTCCGACAAGTAGCGCATGTATGGTTGGCGCTGATTCCGGGATGCTACAATCGATATACAACTCGATTAAAGAACTTCAAACAGAGACTAGGATTGAAAATCGTCGTGCAAGGGTTGCTACAAAGCACTTGCAAGGAACAGTCCGCAAAGTTGCAAAGTCATGTACCGAAATTGAAGCTAAGCTGTGCTCGATGGACGAAAGGATAGCAGCAGTCGAAGAGGACGTTGATGCCCTAAAACAACAGAGTGTTACGCAGGATGGCCAATTGACTGATGTAATGTGGAAGCTGGAAGATTTTGAGAATCGACAGAGAAGAAATAATTTGCGTTTTCTGGGCATAGACGAAGGGCTGGAAGGGAGTGACAGTCGGGCCTACATGATTAAGCTCTTACGGGGGGCCTTTCATGAATTGGGTAATTGGGATTGGGACAACGAGGTTCAGCGTATCCATAGGTTCCCGGTAACCCAGCAGGAGGGAGGGCATTCAGTAGAACCTAAATACCCTAGAGCTATTCTGGTCTTTTTTGGCAACTATTTGCTACGGCAGGCTATTTCTGACAAAGCTCATCCTAATGCCCCACGTAGTGTGGAAGGAGTTACTTTTTTCACCCAGCCGGATTTTTGCCACATAACTGTTGAATGGAGATGGCGGCTCTGACAGCTGATTAAACCATTTTTGGACAAGGAGGGGGGAAGCCTATTTGATGGCCCCTGCTCGCCTCAAAACGGTAGTGAATGGGAAAGTAAGAGTGTTCACATCAGAGATCCAAGCAAAAGAATACCTGATGGGGCTCAATTGATAGGGGTCAAAGATACTAAGATACTAAGGGGGTCATTCTGACCCTGGCGGTAAAATCCGCCAGGGCCAACGACCGCGGGAGCACCGCCAACAGGCTGGCGGTGCTCCCATGGGCATTCTGACCGCGGCGGTACAGCCGCGGTCAGAAACGGAAAACAGGCGGTGTACCGCCGGTTTCCCGCTGCCCTGGGGAATCCTCCATGGCGGCGCAGCTTGCTGCGCCGCCATGGGGATTCCGACCCCCATACCGCCATCCTGTTCCTGGCGGTTTTGGCATGGGCACTGCAGGGGCCCCCTAACAGGGCCCCACAAAGATTTTCAGTGTCTGCATAGCAGACACTGAAAATCGCGACGGGTGCAACTGCACCCGTCGCACCCTTTCCACTCCGCCGGCTCCATTCGGAGCCGGCATCCTTGTGGAAGGGGGTTTCCCGCTGGGCGGGTGGGCGGCCTTCTGGCGGTCACCCGCCAGCCCAGCGGGAAACTCAGAATGACCGCCGCGGTCTTTCGACCGCGGTACGGTCTTCTGGCGGTTCCCGCCAGGCCGGCGGCATCCGCCGCCGGCGGGGGTCAGAATGACCCCCATAGTACCTTAGAGTGCAGTGGCATAGAGTGCAGTGGCGTGGAGTGGAGTAGTGTGGAGTAGAGTGGTGTAGAGTTCAGTGGCGGAGAGTGTATTGTTGCAGAGTAAAGTGTCAGAGTGTCAGATTGCAGTGGTGTACAGTGGAGTAGAGTGAAATAGAGTGCGGTGGTGCAGAGTACAGTAATGCAGATTGAAGTGCAGGGGTGTAGAGTGCAGTGACATAGAGTGAAGTGGTTCAGAGTGGAGTACAGTGGCATGGAGTGCAGTGCCATAGAATGGATTGCTTCAGAGTAGAGTTAAGTGGTGCAGAGTGGAGTGGTGCAGTTGCGTAGAGTAGCATAGAGTGTAATGGCATTGAGTAAAGTGGTATAGAGTGCAGTGGCATAGAGTGCAGTGGTGCAGAGTAGATTAGAGTGGTGTAAAGTGCAGGGGAATCGAGTTGAGTGTTACAGACTAAAGTGCATTGCCATAGAGTGTATTTGCATAGTGCACAGTGGTGAAGAGTGCAGTATTGCAGAGTGGCATGGAGTGGAGTTGTGCAAAGTAGATTGCTGTGGCCTAGACTGGAGTGGTGTAGAGTGCAGTGGCGAAGAGTGCAGTGGTGTAGAGTGGTGAAGAGTGCTTTAGCACAGAGTAGAGTGGTATAGGGTAGCGAGGCGTGGCGTGAAACGGCATAGAGTGCAGTGGCGTAGAGTGGAGTGGTGCAGAGTAGAGTGCAGTGGTACAGAGTAATGCAGAGTAGAGTGGAGTGGTGTAGAATTAACAGCGTTGAAACGTTTAACATCCGACCCCTCCATCATAATCAAACCAGCAGACAAGGGTGGGACCACGGTAATCTTGCCACTAAAAATGTATAGAGATGAATGCCAGCGTCTACTAGAGAACACACAACACTACAAACGCCTGTCCCGAGATCGAACACCAGACATCCAGGAGGAAATTTTCTTCCTAGTGACCAGAGTCGTCGAGAACAGTTGGCTCACTAAACATGAAGCAGCCTTCCTGACACAACCTAATCCTAAAATACACACATCCTTCCTAAAGTACAGAAAGGGAAACCCCCCCCTCCTGGAAGGTCCATAGTGTCTGGAACTTTCCCAGTTCTGTGCCTTCTTCCTACAACCGCTAGTAAAGCAAATCCCAACCTATTTAAAAGACACTACCGATGTCCTGGTTCTCTTAGACTCCGTGTCCTTTGATAAAACCAAGGAACTCCTGATCACACTGGACGTTGAATCGCTCTACACGAATATCCCCCAGGAAGCAACCCTGGGGGTTATATGCGATCTCCTTGAAGCAAATAGATGTGTTTCACGGACACCCCGAGAATTTGTACTCAATCTCACACACCTTGCATTAACAAGGAACTAATCTGAATTTGAAAATACCTTCTATCCACAAATTCAGGGGACATCCATGGGCAGCACCTTTTCTCCTAGTCTAGCCTGTCTGTATGTAGACAGTTTCGAAAAACAGGTGGTTCTCCATGACGATAATCCATTCCTCGGGCAGATCAAACTTTGGAAACGGTATATAGATGACATTCTACTCATCTGGACAGGCACCAGAGACAAGGCCCTTGCCTTCTTGAACTGGCTCAACACGGCAAACCCTTTCTTGAATTTCACCATACCTATTGACTATAACCAACTGCCTTTCCTGGATCTTCTAATCTATTAAAGAAATGGATCTCTGGCCACAGAGGTCTACTACAAACCTACAGATTGCAACAATCTACTGCAATTTCAGAGCTTTCACCCGAGATCCCTGAGGGAGAACCTCCCTGTGGGACAATTCTTACGTTTGCGACGGAACTGCTTGAACCTATCAGACTATAAAAAACATGCTAATAAGCTGTCTACTACATTGCAAGAAAAAGATTACCCTGCACATCTTGTCAGGAGAGCAAATACATGAGCACAGAACAACAATAGAGACCAGTTGTTACAACCCTGCGAAAACAAACCCAAGACGGAACAGATAGTGTGTGTGACTATGTTCAACCCACTATCTAAAAATGATCCAGAAAATTATCAGAAATGACTGGAAAATCCTGACATCCGGTGGCCTCCCCTTTCAACAACGGCTGCATGCCTTCAAAAGAGCCACCAATATACGCAATATGGTGATCCACACAAGGCCTACCATGAAACTTCCAAACAAACAGGCAACACTTTGGCATCTACCACCCCCAAAAGGCCACCACCCGTGTGGCAAATGTAGCGTGTGCAGGTTTACACAGAAATCTACCACGGTAGACCTTGACCTAAAAACTCTGTGGGTACTGAAATCACTCACAAATTGTAACAGTAAGACTATAATCTATATGATCAAGTGCCCCTGCGAGCTTAAATAAATCGGAATGACAACGAGGAAGTTTGGCACCCGCATTTGTGAGCACAGGAGCACTATCCGGTGTAAACGTGATGCACACAAAACTCACGAGCCACTTTATTACGAATAAACACTCCCCAAACAAATTGAAATGGACTGTTCTAGAGCAACTGCCTTCCACAACAAACATGTTGCAGAAGTTACTATGAACAACGATGGGTCTGGAGACTACACATGGATACCAATGGACTAAATTATGACATCCCGTGGTCCTCACTTAACAAGTGACTTCACCTCTATGACACACACCAATAACGAGTTTGGGGTCTTTACGTTCGGATCTATATAACGTAGTCCCATGGACAACTCCCAGCTGGGTACGTCCCCCTCACTTCTCTGGTTCTTTTCTTTCTTTCTTTTTTTCTCTTTCTCCCCGCCATCCCCGCAAAAACCAACCCCCCTGCCCCCCTCGTCCCTTTCTTTTTTCTCCCCCTTTCCTGTATTATATGTCCATGTTCACCCCTCCCTTCCCCTGTCCCTTCTCCTTTTTCCCCTTTTATCCCTCCCCTTCCCCCTTTTTCCTTCCCCCCTCCCCCTTCTCACTTCCCTTCCATTCACCCTCCCATTTCACCCAACCAAACCCCTCCTTTTCCTTTTCCCTTCCTCCTTGTTCGTAACCCTCCCTCCTCCCTCTCCCCCGCCTTGTTCCTCTTCCCTTTTTTTCTCCTCTGTTTCCCCTTTTTCCCCCTCCCTCCTTCCCCTTTTTCTTGTTCCCATCTTGCCACTTGTGAGATGGGTAACCTCCGGTTTCCCCCAGGGGCTGGGAACTACATTTCCCAGCAACCTTTACGTGTCGCGGCGTCGCGTGATCCAAGCAAGCTGACGTCGCGCCGCCTGCCACGCCTCGGGTCCCAGAATCCAGTCCGGGCCGGCGGCAGTGAACGCGCAACCTGCGCGCCGTCCTCATTTTTATTTCCTGGTCTTTAAATACCGCCACTACACTGAACCATTTACCTCAAGCGGTCCAGTGAGGGGATGGATTAGGCGCACAGCGAGCGCCTCCTTTGGAGTTGTGAGTGAGGAATCTTCCATCCATACTCGGCGGCCAACCACTTCGGCGCCAATAAGATCTTTTTAATTTCTGTTTCCTAAGCCGGCTGCTTGCCCTCCATCGCGGGGTCATTTTATTTATTTAATTTACTTTACTCTAACTGGCTGCTCAAGCCGTGTAAATTTGTGATTTATGTGTGATTTCTGAGTATGTTGCCCACAGGTTTGGTTGAGACCGCTCTCTTTTTCTTGGGACCATAAGCAATGCTACCTGGCATAGTTTATTGCTGGCTCACTCCCCAGTGAGCGCTGTTCTTGGCCAGACATTTGCCTCATTATTACATTGTGAAAAGTAATTTCTATACTTACTGCCTTCCTATTTTATATTTTCCCTTAACCTTAGTGTGTGACTATAAGGGGACACTCCCCCTCCTGGAGTCCTGGGGCTAGTAGCCCTTAGGTATAGGATAAGACGTTCTTCCTTCCCTTTTAGATATGTGTTACACACATATACATTGCATGACTTTTGCTTTCTGTGTCACCCTTGCGTGGGTTTTGCTGTGCAGTGTTGTGCTTCACCAACCTTAACTTTGCTTTTGTTTCACTCAGGCCTCCACAAGGTAGTTCCTTGTTTCAGGTAGGCCCCATATCACTTTTTACACCATTCCACCCACACTCCCATTGAATGGAGCAGGTTTTCCTTGCATTGCATGACTTTGAGGGATCCCAGGCCCTGAAGAATGCCCCTAGACCTTCCTTGGCTCGTTGTAGAGGGCAGAAACATGTTGGCCATTTACTTTTAGATAGGTGACCCAGTGAGTCCTTACTCTCACAGAGGTGTCCCATCCCTGTTCTTAATCACACCAGCAGACACCACCATTAAAACTGTACTTTCACACAGGTGACTGTCTAGGTGGTTTTATATTTACCCTAGTTTATCTGGATCCCACATTTTCCAGACAGTGAAAATGTACGCACTCCCTCCTGTTCTTGTAACAGTGAAGTTGAGTCCGCCCAGTTGGCACTGCCCTACCTGGGTGGGGCTAGGTAGTCAAATGATGAAGCATATAAACCACAAAAAGTGTGGGGCGATAGGTTAGGGGGAACTGGGTTAAAGAACCCTGTTCACGAGGTCACCTAGTCTGTAAAGGAAACACCCCCCACCATCACTACATGACCCTCCACAGCACTTAACACAATCAACTCATTAAGTGAGTTTAAGGAGCACCAGGGAACCTTCCCCCCTGTGTGCAGCTCCTTATTATAAGTGAACCCCATACTCTTTTGTGTTTCTTGTGGTGTAGAGTGGAACATTCATGGTGTGGTAGCACACTGCCAATACAGACAACACATTTTCAATTGAAATGACCATCACATTTGCACAGGCATACATTTTCATTAATAAAAATATACAGTGCACAGAAGAAAATGTGTGGAAATTGCATCACCTGGTTTAAAAATTTGTTTTGATCATATTAAAGTATTTGTAAATGCACTTCAGAAATAACAAAAAATTTGCTTCATCATGCATTCATAATTATGATATATTCTGAAATATTTACAAAGTTCATTTAAATGTTGATGTTTGATAGAATAAAAACATTCTTTCCTACCCCCAGTTCCCAGTAAGATTGTCACATAAATCCTCTCACTATGAAGTCAAAAATAGAAAAGTGAACAAGCGCACTTGGAAGACATCACCTGACATTTGACTCCAGACTTTGAATGCAAAGCAAATGTGACACGATAAGTACAAGATTTAAAGGCCTGTTAACAGAAAGGGAGTTCGGGGAAGAATAATTTAAACACAGTTTAGACAACAGTAGGGACGAACTGAACCTGGACAGCCTAAAGCAAGTATAAACAGCAAATGGAAAGCCAGAAAGTATGAGTTACTGACCACAAAGCCAATGGCAATCAACAAGCAGAATGCACTCCTGGGTCATCTTTCTGAAACTCCTCAAGATGTCTTTAGCAAACCAGACAGCTGCGCTAAAAAAGAATAGAACGACTTGGAGCTAAATCACTGGGGCAAAGGTACAGGGAGACTGCTGTCTGCAGGACATTAATGCAGAGAGCTCCATGACCCTCTCTGGAGATTGTAGCCCTGAGCCCAGCTCACCCATGCCAAAAGCCAGCCCTGACTGTAGTGCTGCAGACTGGTGCATATATACAAGCCTCTAACCCCATGCATACTACTGGTTATTGAACCAGAAGGTTCCTAACACATAGAAACAAGCATTGGCAAAGAAGATAGGTCTTGCCTATGAGAGCTATTGGATTTGACAATGTTGGTAGCCATATAGTGCAGCTGCTGTGCACTATGGCTTAAACTAATTTTAAAAAAGCACTGCAAAGTAGCCAGTGCTGATTATAGCAATTTTGTTTGCAGCCGTATACTCCCTTAAGGCAAAACAGAGGGAGAGAAGGACACGACTGGGGCAGAGGACAGATGAAAGGTGATAAGGAACAAATGCACAAGGTATTTTGGGGACAAGCAGACAGACAACAGAGGGTAGGAGGAAGATACTTGGGGCAAACAGGTGGATATTGGTGGGTGGTCAGAGGGTTTGAGGCAAGCAAACAGACAGCATGGAATGAGTGGGAGTGGATGGGACAAGCAGATGGCCTACGGAGGGTGGATAGGAGAGGGAGGGGCTACGGCAAGCACATGGACAATGGAGGATGGTCAGGAGGGATGGTGGCAAGCACTCGGACAGTGGAAGGTGGTTAGAAGTGGCTGGGAGCAAGCAGATGAAGAATGGAGGGTGGGAAGTAGGTACTCTGGGTAAGAATACATACAGTGGATATGGGGGAGGGGTTGGAAGCAAATGCACAGACAACAAATAGTGGGTGTGAGGAGCTGGGGGCAAACAGACAATGGAGGGTCAGTGGGAGGGCCTGAGGCAAGCACATATACAATGGAGGGCCGCTGGGAAGGGCTAAGGGAATGGAGCGGGGGTGAAGTACACAAGGGAGACAGCAGAAAACACACACACTCTTGTAGAGAGCTAAAACAAAAAGAAAAATGTAGCACCTGAAAAAAATTGCAGTGGAAGGACACAAGTAATGCATCCATGCTTAAGGAAAGGGACAAACACATAAAGAGGAAGAAAGCCTATGGAAGTTGACAAATAAAAAGCAAACAAATGAGATTGACCACAAAGCCAACCAGTGGGAAGAAATGGGCAGCCTATAAGCCTCCTGTAAGGTAGCAAAAGGTCTCACAAGGCCATTTCTGAGACCTAAAAATACATCAGACGAACAGAAAGGCAAGTACACAATGAAATGAAATAGCAGAATCTGCAGCAGGGCACACAAAATACACACAATAACAGCAGCACTCAGGAAAATAGGGTAACCATCTCCCTCCAGGTCAAGACAGACACTTTCTAACCCTGGACTTTTGTGTGGTAGCCTAAGACATTCTGGGCGTTGTAGTAATGGTTTACTTACATTTATCTAATTAGACTAACACACCTTAAACAATTATTTGTAAGTGAAAAGTTCAGGATTGATGATAGTGTCCCTAACAACATGGAGTGAGGTCGCTACCCTAGGCAAACGTTCCCATAAGCAGAACTGGGACAACCCAGGAGCGCTAGTGCAGGATTCCTTCACATGCAGAGAGGTATAGCACTAGCAAAAGGAGAGCTAATCTACATCAAAAACAGAAAACCATAGATAAAGATTAGCAGCATTATTAGCCAAACAACCACACATAAGACAGGTTCAGCATAGGCTGCAGAAATAATGATTCCCTCACACATGCAAACCAGGTGCAGCACAGGCAAGAGCTATAACATGTCTCCTCATACAGAAAAGATAATGCATCATCAGCAGCGCTACCACACTCTCTAGTGTATAGAGCGAATGTAGCATGGGTGGCAGCAGAGCACGCATCACTGACACATCCACACAGCACAGGTACAGCAGTCATCAGCAGTGTAATCTTGCCTAACACCAGGGCTACTGGAATTGTGCGGCTGAGGCATTTTTCGCCTATTTATAGATTTGCTGCATTTGCCACATTATCCATCATCTGCTGGATTTCTGCAGATTTTACAAAAAAATAGTTCTAGCTCTAACTATTCAAGAGTTACTAAAAATGCAGCGACCAATTTCTGCTGGGAGCCGGGCTGAATACGCATAGGTTCAGGGGCACGGCGTTCTCTTCACAGAAGTGTAACTATAGAAGACAACCTCCCCCTCACAGACCATGAGGCTAGTTGCCTCAGGGAACAGGACACTTTACCTGGCCATTGAGGTAGGATTTGCCTGTTTTCTTAATTTATAGTTTGGTGATTTGGCTTATTTCTTAGGGACCCTCTGGACCTGACAAATGCCCAAGACCAGTTAGGCTATAGAAGAGCAGAAACATGTTGGCCTAAATAGATGGTGTGGGTCATCAATCTCACAGACCGTCCCATAAGGTTTTTAATCATACCAATGGTCCTACTCTAATAAAGGTGATAACCTGGGTACCATAATATATTTTTATTCTGGATCCCGGCATTATCCAGCACAATTTATTTAAGAACGCCCTCCCATTTGCCATTCCATGGGAGGTTGAGTCTGCCCTAGTGGCACTTCCCGACCAGGGAGGGGAGAGGTTGCTGAGGTTGAAACATAACATGATTAGTGTGTGAGGCTTCCTCTGTCAGGAGAAGGACTCTCCTTCATGTGACCAGACAGACCACCATCTTGCCCAAATAGAGTCTTTGAATACGCCTTGGAATTTAGGGTACAATATAAGCTCTTTGAGAGCCAACGCACCAGGTTGTGAGTTGACTAAAAACACAGTGACATGTGTCAACTGGTCACCTTTCTGTTGCTTATTGCTATATTTGGGTATAGACTAGTACTAATGACATGCAACCAATGCCCACACAGTGTTCACAAGTAACAAAAAAGGCAAAATAATGAAGTCATACTATCACAAAGTGTGCTGCATTATGCTGCATAATTTGCCTTTTCTTGCTGCATAATTTACTCAACCCTGCTGCAGAAGTTGGCCCTCCTATGCCCTGCCTAAAACACACTGACCACATATGGCACATGTTTCAGCAAGAGGTGCTGAAAATGTAGCGGCGAAAGCTTCCATTTGCATACAAAGATTTAGTTTAGAATAGACAGCAATATTGAAGCTTCCCTCATACAGAAAAGGTACATCAGGTATGTTAGAAGTGCTGGCTTTACACACTTACAGAAAAGGGGCAGCACCCAGCATTGCCTCATGCCTACCTAACACACAAAACAGACACAGTAGATGTAATTAAAGAGCAAGCTTCCTTTACACACGCAAAATAGCTATGGCTAGAAAAGATAAAGGCCTTCATTACAACATTGGCGGTAAAAGCCGCTTACCGCCATGCAGAAGACCGCCAACACACCGCTGCGGCTGCGGATTTCCCCCACAGCTATTATGACCCACATTTCGGAATCCGCCAAAATTCAGACACCCATTCAAGTCCGCCACACCAAAGGTCAGTGATAAACTGGCGAAAACAAAACCAATACCGTCACGCCAACAGAAATACGCCCACACTATCACGACACACGAATCCGCGCGGCGGTCTTTCAACCACGGTATTCCATTGGCGGTACACACTGCCGCGCTCAAAATACACACACACATACAAAACAATACCACATATGACAATTTGAAATACACACACCTGATACACATACACACACTACTCCCACACACCCATTACGATATAAAACACACACCCACATCACCCACAAACCCCCACAACCAAAAATTCCGAAAGAAGGCCTGAGAGAGACAGCACCAGCAAGAACAACAGCATCCACAGGCACACAACACCATCACCCACAGAACGTCCATGCACCTTACACAACACACCACTACATATCAGCACACTTATCACCACACAATCCACCCCACACATCACCTACACCACCCCATGGCACGGCAAAGACACCCCAGGTTCTCGGAGGAGGAGCTCAGGGTCATGGTGATGGAAATCGTCCGGGTAGAGCCACAGCTATTCGGAGCACAGGTGCAGCACACCTCAATTGTAAGGAAGATGGAGCTATGGCGAAGAATAGTGGACAGGGTCAACGCAGTGGGACAGCACCTAAGAAATCGGGTGGACATCAGGAAGAGGTGGAACGACCTATTACCTTGTGCTCACCTAATAGCCACACACAGGGCCTCTGGAGTTGACCCATCACATAAGGGATGCTGCTATTCCGCAGGATGTAGGCGTCATGCACTGAGCCCGGTGAACTTGGCATTCACATGGGAGATGTACTGGTCTGCCAAACATACCATCTGTACATTCATGGAATGATAACTCTTCCGGTTCCTGTACACCTGTTCACTCCTGTGGGGGGGGACCAGAGCTACATGGGTCCCATCAATGGCACCTATGTTGTTAGGGATATGTCCGAGGGCATAGAAGTCACCTTTAACAGTAGCCAAATCCTCCACCTGAGGGAAAACGATGTAGCTCCTCATGTGTTTCAGCAGGGCAGACAACACTCTGGACAACACGTTGGAAAACATAGGCTGGGACATCTCTGATGCCATGGGCACTGTTGTTTGAAATGACCCACTTGCTAGGAAATGGAGCACTGATAGCACCTGCACTTGAGGGGGGATTCCTGTGGGATGGCGGATTGGTGACATAAGGTCTGGCTCCAACTGGGTACACAGTTCCTGGATTGTGGCACGGTCAAACCTGTAGGTGATGATTAAATGTCGCTCCTCCTTTGTCAACAGGTCCACCAGCGGTCGGTACACCGGAGGATTCCGCCATCTCCTCACATGTCCCAGCTGACGGTGCCTAGGAAGGACAACAGCGACCACAGAGTCAAGCAACTCAGAGGTATGTACCCACAGCTACACAGAACACGAAACAAAATCCAAAAAGTTGTCTGTATGTGTGTTGAGTCCAGACCTAGGTATATGTGACGCAGGTGAAAATGAAGCCATGGGGGCCCCTGAAATGGCGGATGCCTGACCTCTAAAGTGGGACAATGGGATGTGAGGTAACTGCGCTGGCATTGTACACCGTCGCAGTAGGCGGTCGAAGACCGCGCCGCAATGTTGCATTGGTTAACATTGGACCCTATGGGTCCTAGGAGCCAATGACGAAGTGCGCCGGCGGTGATGATACGCACCGCCGCGGACGTCACCGCCGCAGACGTGACCGCCATTTTCTATCTGTTCATTCACTCGATACCTGATCTTCGACAGGAGAGGACCTATACTGCAAGTGCTGCTGTGACCTCGGTCTGGAAAAGACAATGGCACGTGCGTCTGGGGAAAGGGCCCCTGCCTTCACTGCACAGGAGTTGGAGAAGCTCGTGGACGGGGTCCTCCCCCAGTACACGCTACTCTACGGTCCTCCAGACCAACAGGTGAGTACATAGGATGCAAGTTGTATGGGCTATGCCTGGGTGGCGAGGGCTGGATGTAAGAAGGAAGGGGGCAGAGTTCTGCGAGCATGAAGAACTGTGAATTCATGTGCCACATGGCAAGGGTAGGGATGTGGGCCAGTCACTTCGACGGTGCAGTTGGTAATGACTTCTCTTCTTCCCCTGTACATGTCATGTAGGTCAGCGTCCACCAGAAGAAGGATATTTGGCGTGCCATCGCCAAGGACGTCCGGACCCTGGGGGTCCACCAGAGACGGAGCACCCACTTCCGTAAAAGATGGGAGGACATTCGCCGCTGGAGCAAGAAGACGGCGGAGGCTCAGCTGGGGATGGCCTCCCAACGTGGGAGGGGTGCCCGTCGCACCATGACCCCCTTGATGTTCTGGATCCTGGCGGTGGCCTACCCTGAGTTGGATGGGCGCATGAGGGCATCACAGCAGACACAAGGGGGTGAGTACACTCTCATTCTGCTGACTTTGCACGCAGTGGAGGGGTCTGGGTGGGGGAGGAGGGCTGTGGGTTTCCCTAGGGCAGGGCGAGTTCCGTAGACTAGGCCCCTCCGTAATGCAGGCCATGTGCCACTCCACCCCACCTCTGTAGAGTGCCAAGTACAGGTATACATGCCCCTGTGTCATCTATGTGTGCAGATGTCCAGCATAGCCATGTAGGCCATATCCCAGGAACTGCATCTGTAGAGCCCAACAGTGCGGCGTAGTGCAGGGGGCTGCTGTGTCTGTATTGTCCGCCAACGGTAGCGGTAAGCCATGCACTCAACCGGTCTTTCTTCTGTCGTCCCTTCCCCCCCCCTTTTTGTGCTCTCCCTGTTCTTTTGTGCATCAGCATCATCAGGCGGAGGTACATTGGCACCGGAGCACGAGGGGGCTGCATCCCACATGGCCATGGAGGGCCACACCACTGACTCAGAATACACCAGTGGGATGGAGGGCAAGGGGAGCTTCACGGCGGTCACCGGATCAGCAACCAGCGACACGGACTCGTCCTCCGACGGGAGCTCCCTTTTGGTGGCGGCAACATCTGTGCCCCCCACTTCTACAGGTACAGCCGCCACCCCCCCTACCAGCACCGCCCTCCCAGCAGCCCCTCAGCCTTCGCCCCGTGCCCGCTCACCCAGGAGGGTGGGCATCACCTTCGCCCAAGGCACCTCAGCCCCTGCCCCTGTCACCTCTGCTGCCCTCAGTGAGGAGGCCGTTGACCTCCTCAGGTCACTCACTGTTGGGCAGTCTACCATTGTGAATGCCATCCAGGGTGTAGAAAGGGAGTTGCAACACACTAATGCATTCCTGGAGGGCATTCATTCTGGTCAGGCTGCCCATCATCGAACCCTGCAATCTCTGGCCTCAGCACTGATGGCAGCCATTGTCCCTGTGTCTAGCCTCCCCCCTCCAACTTCCTCCACCCAGACCCAATCCCCTGTACCTCTGCCTATCCCAAGCACACCATCAGACCAGCCTGCACACATCTCAACACACAAGGGCAGCTCAGGCAAACATAGGCACCACACATCCCACAGGCACTCACACAAGCATCACCCACATACAGACACAGCAACATCCACTGCCTCCACTGTGTCCCCCTCCTCGTCATCTCCCTCCTCCCTCCCAGTGTTGTCTACACTCTCACCTGCATGCACTACCACTACAGCCACTAGGACTCGCACCAGAACACCCACCACCACACCCCGCTCACCTGCACTCACCCCCCCACTACCATTTACACGTACCCTGTGTCCTCTCACAGTGTGTTTGTGACGCTCCCTTCCAAAGTACACAAACGCGTGCACACACACACCCAAAAGCCATCCACCTCATGACAGCCTCCAAAACATGCACCTGCACCCAAATCATCAAAAGTTACACCTCCTACAACCACCTCCTCTTCCTCCACTCCCAGACCCCCTCCAGCTACCCGTCCCAGTGTTCGTCAGAAACTTTTCCTGAGCAACGTTGACCTCTTTCCCACCACCTCCCCCTCCAATTCATAGGTCCCGTACTAGCACCTCAGTCAAAAAATCTCCGGTACCAGTGGTGCCTGTTAGAGGTATGTGGAGTGCACCGGCCACCAGGGCAGCCAGTGTGACACGGAGCCAAAGCACAGCCAGTCCCCCCCGTGAAGCACCAGAAGTTGGACAGTGCCCGACGGGAGAGGGGGAAGACTCCTGGCGGCAAAGCCGCTCACAAGGGTCCCGGGGGGAGTGTCGAGTCAGCTGTGACTCCTCCCAAGGTGGGGAAGGGGCAGAGGAAAGTGCCAAAGTCTGGGAAGAGCAGCACGGCGGAGAAGGCCGCCATCATCCCCGCTGCCCAGGACGCCACCGCCAGCCCCATCGTCACAGGTCAGGAGACCACCTCCAGAGTCAGTGCCCTGGAGGGCAGCACAGTCGTCACTGGTCAGGAGACCACCGCCAGAGTCAGTGCCCAGGAGGGCAGACCAATCGTCACAGGTCAGGAGACCACCGCCAGAGTCAGTGTCCAAGAGGGCAGCCCAATCGTCACTGGTCAGGAGACCACCGCCAGAGTCAGTGCCCAGGAGGGCAGTCCAATCGTCATTGGTCAGGAGACCACCGCCAGAGTCAGTGCCCAGGAGGGCCCCGGCAGCCACAGCCCCACTGGGCAATGAGGGACCGCCATGGCAAACACCGCTGCACAGGTCAGAGACAGCAAAGTCAAGCACCGCTGAACAGGGCAAGCACAGCTGAACAGGTCAGAAACTGCTAAGTCAAGCACCGCTGAACAGGGCAAGCACCGCTGAACAGGGCAAAGACCACCATGGCAAGCACCGCTGAACAGGGCAAGCACTGTTGAACAGGGCAAAGACCGCCATGGCAAGCACCGCTGAACAGGTCAGAAACTGCTAAGTCAAGCACCGCTGAACAGGTCAGAAACTGCTAAGTCAAGCACCGCTGAACAGGGCAAGCACCGCTGAACAGGGCAAAGACCGCCATAGCAAGCACCGCTGAACAGGGCAAAGATCGCCATGGCAAGCACCGCTGAACAGGTCAGAAACTGCTAAGTCAAGAACGCTGAACAGGGCAAAGACCGCCATGGCAAGCACCGCAAAATCAAGCACCAGTAGCCCATGTGCGGCAGGGGCAGTGATGGAACTGGGACCGTCACGGGGAGAGTGATGGGATGAAGCACTCTGGGCACCAGTCCCCCTCCAGAACCAGTGGAGAACAGCATCCACTACCTCAGTCCTTAACAGGATAAAGCACTCTGAGCACCAGTCCCCCTCCAGAACCAGTGGAGACTGTTATCCACTTGAGAGACTGTGGCTTTGCACTCCCCAGGATGGTACAGTGGGCAAACCACCCACTGAAAAGACTTGTGAGACTGTGGCTTTGCACTTTCCAGGATGGTACAGTGGGCAAACCACCCACTGAAAAGACTTGTGAGACTGTTGCTTTGCACTCTCCAGGATGGTACAGTGGGCAAACCACCCACTGAAAAGACTTGTGAGACTGTGGCTTAGCACTCCCCAGGATACATCAATGGGCATTGAGCCCCATCGTGGATCTGGCGTGGTGCTGTCATCTGGCTGAGGTGCACCCCCTTCCCTTCCCCCTGAGGTGCCTGTTGTATTTCTATCTGATGCCCCAGCAGTGTTCTCTCCGTTTCTGGACAGGTATCGTGTGTGGGCCTCGCCCATGCTTTTTGGGCCCAGTGGTCCACAGACATTGAATGGTGCATACCTGCACTACTAATCGTGATGTATAATTTTTTGAATGTGTATATATCTGTATATATTAGCTTACTGTATTTTGATACATTACAATGGTTGAACTCATTTCCTTTTGTCTTTGCATTTTTCCGGGGGGGTTGGGGGTTGTTACTGTGATGTTTGGAAATGCATTGGTGTGTGTGTTGTAGTGTGCGAGGGTCGGGTGGGGGTGGAGGTGTTGCGTGTGTGTGTCCCTGACTTTTGCCTCCCCTATGTCGTAGGTGCAGTACTCGCCGTTGTCTTCGGCGCCGGCGTTGCTGATGATCGTAGAGGAGCAGGAAGACTATCGCAGGGAGTATTTGGAGTTCCGGCTCCATGGTGCCCTCCTTCCTCGTGGAGTGTGTTAAGGTGAGCGTTTTCCCATTGAAATGGCTGTTTCCGCCGTGTTTTTATCCACAGTGAATCCGCCCCGGAAAAGGTGGCGGATTGGTAGGTTGTGATACTGTGGGCGGTACTTTGTCTTCCGCCTGTCTGTTGGCGGTGACCGCCGCGCTGCTTGTCTGTACCGCTGTGGCGGTCGGAGTATTAAAGTGGCTATCTTTGTTGGCGGTTTCCGCCACGGTCATAATTCCCTTTTTTTTCCGCCGGCATGTTTGCGGTATTACCGCTGCTTTAACACCGTCCGCCAGGGTTGTAATGACCCCCATAGTCTTGAATCCACATCATGCCTCTTTAAAGCACTGCCAGACACTCCCTGCCTCTTTATCTCACTCTTGCATGTTCTTGCTTTCTACATTTGTGACATTTTTTCTATCTTTTTAATCCTACTCCTTTCCCCTTTGTGCGTTTTTCTCTGGCTTTCTCTCTGTCAATGTCTGATGAGGTGAAATAATTGCTGTTGCCCAAAAATGTGTGTCTGTAGAGGGTTGGTCCTCAAAAATATGTTAGTGGCTCAGCACCTAAAAATGCCTCCCCATCTCCCTCCCTATACTTCCAGTCTTGTCTTGTAGCTCTTAACCACCCTAAACACCCCGCCCTCCACTGCCACACCTTGTTTCCTACCCTGACCTTTCCTCACCTCCAGCTCCAATAACCCTGCTGTCCAGCCTACCCTCCACATTCTAGCTCCTCCTATGTTCAGGGCTCTGTTGCTTTATAGTTAGACTCTTGGGGGCATATTTCAAAGCAACTTGCCCCACCGCTGCATCATTTGTTTTACGCAGGGGTGGCGCATTCAGTGCTCCATATTTACAAAGTGATGCATTCAGTGAAATGCATCACTTTTCTCTGTCCTGCGTCATTTTTTACCTGTACTACAACCGGCTGCGTCAGGTAAAGTTAATCATTTGCAAAGTAGACTTTTGCCCTTAAAATCCAACACAGAGCTGATGCATCCATATTTACAAGCATTTAAGAGAGTAATGCATCGTTGGCAAATGACGCACAGAGTTTAAAATGTTTCAAAATTCCTGCACATTGGCAACTAAGGCGTAAAAATTATCCATTGACATTGGTGCATAAGCAGAACATTCCCAAAGCACTCTGGCAAGCTCAACTACACCATGCAGCTACTCATACTGCAGCTCGGAGTAGGAAGAAGTTGACCACCACCACCACTTCCACCATTACCATGGAGGCAGCGCAGGAGAAGGGAGTGGAAATACTGGCAGAGGGCTAACTTCATTGACCTCAGGAAGGAGGAGATCATCACCTATTACAGGCTCAGAGGAGAGTCCATTGTCCAGCTTCTGCACCAGATTGCACCAAGGCTGCAGACAACATCACAGAGGTGCACCAATATCCCTCTTCAGGTCAAGCAGATGGCAGTACTACACATGCTGTCATCTGGCACATTCCAAACCACTACAGCCAGAGTGACTAGAATATGTCAGCCATCCTTCTCCGCATTCCCCCCTTCCATCCTTAGTGCCATCATAAGCCTCACACCTCTGTACCTCATGTTCGTGAACGCACAGCAGAAACAACTGGAAAACCAGCAGGGCTTCCACACCATTGCTGGGTTTCCACAAGTGTTTGGGGCAATGGACTGCACTCATGTGCAACTGGTGCCTCCTGCTGCTACATCCCACCTGTACTGCAATCGGAAGCACCCATATTCAATCTACTTGCAGGCACTAGTGGACCATCTGGCGATGTTCATCAATGTGCTGCCAAAGTACTTGGGCAGTGCTCATGATGCATACATCTGTAGACATTCCATCATAAATGAGTGCTTCCAAAATGGGTATGGTGTAATGATTGGTAAGTACATCTCAAGCACATTACCAAACTCATGATAGGAAAATATATTGAAAGAAAAGCCTTATTTGTGTTGGGTGAATGAGACAGTGCATAAGTAGCAAGTGTTGGCCCCATACTTGCACCATACCACATGGCACATGGGCAATACAACCCTGCACGTCAAACTCATTGAAACCTGCTAAGCCACTGTGGGCCTCTTGTACAAGAGGCCTGTGCTGCTGGAGTATCTATTTCCATGAAGCACTGGTAGAGCTGGACTCTCAATCATGCCTATGAGGAAATGCAGTCGCCCTGCGTGCCCTTGCATGGTCCATAAATATGGAGTAAAGCAAGCTGTGCAAAGTGCCACATTGCCTTACTCTGCATCAAGGATGTGTTCCATGGACCTTGTGTTGAGATTTCCCACACAACACCACTGGGGTTTGACACATTCCCAGATTTACAAGGATTGGAAAAGCTGGCAATGTGTAAAAAAAAAATATGCGCCTCCCCAGGGGAGGCGTAACAAGGAGAAATCATTTTATTTCTCCTTGTTATTTACTCCTTCCATGTTTGCTGCTTCCTGCAGCACACATACAAAGAAGATAAAGCCTCCATTGTTTGTTTTTGTACAGGAAGGTGTCCCTTACTTCATAAAAACAATTGTGCCCACAACACAGACACACCTGCACCATGCTGCCAGGGTGACTGTGTTGGCACGAGTCAACAATCTGTGATCTTGCTCATGCACCATATTTCATTGATATATCACAATCCTGCTCTTTTCTTTTCATGCAGGGCAGCACAACTAAGTGACTCCTTGTGCACCTCTGTGGCAGCAACCCGTAAATGACACCCTGCATGTGTTCGGAAATGGTGGAAAGATCCTCAGCAGTGCAACACTATGGGGGTCATTCCTACATTGGCGGGCGGTGGGCGCCGCCCACCAAGCGGGAACCGCCAATTGGCCGCTCCGCGGTCAAAAGACCGCGGAGGCCATTCAGACTTTCCCGCTGGGCCGGCAGGTGCCCGCCAAGGGAGCGCCCGCCGGCCCAGCGGGAAAGGCCCTGCAACATTGAAGCCGGCTCCGAATGGAGCCGGCGGTGTTGCAGGGGTGCGACGGGTGCAGTTGCACCCTTCGCGATTTTCACTGTCTGCTATGCAGACAGTGAAAATCATGCTGGGGCCCTGTTAGGGGGCCCCACGACACCCGTTCCTGCCATCCTGTTTCTGGCGGTGAAAACCGCCAGAAACAGGCTGGCGGCAGCGCCGCCATGGAGGATTCTCCCAGCCGGGGGTAATCCGGCGGGAAACCGCCGGACCCGGCTGGGCGACCGCGGGTTTACAGCCGCGGTCGGAATGCCAGATGAAGCACCGCCAGCCTGTTGGCGGTGCTTCCAGCGACCTCCCCCCGCCAGGGTTGGAATGAGGGCCTATGGAACATGCTGTGTCACAATATACTTGTGTGTGTAGTACAGTGTCAGTCATACCAAAAATGAAAGTGTGTGTATGCAAAACAATGTCAGTGCACTTGCCATATTGGTTGAAAAGTGTGTGAGTCATTCAGGACACATTACAGAATGTACATGAATGTGGTAACATCAACCATTATGACCATTGATTGATTGTTCCCCTCCTGTTTTTCAGCTAACCAAGAATATGGGTTGCAGCAATGGGTCATGACCCCATAAGCACATACACAGTTGGAGGCCCAGTGGAACTACAACCATGCACTTGCAAGGACCCATTCCATAGTGGAGCAGACTTTTGGAGTCTTTAAGCCCCGCTTTTGCTGTCTTGACATGACTGGGGAAGATTGTTCTACTCACCCCCTATGGTATGTACAATCATACTTGTGTGCTGCATTTTGCACAACATATGTGTGCGCACCAATGTCCCAGGGAACAAGGGAAATCAGGACCATGAAGGCTCGGTGTGAATGAGGAGGAAGAGGAGGATCAACACCAAAATGTAGCTTCAATTGCTGGGACATGGTGGAGAGACCAAATTGTGCACAATTGTTTTGCAGATGCCTGAGCCAAATCAAGGGATCACAAATGTATGGACTACATGAGAAAAGTGTAATAAAATGACAAAATGTTTTCAACACAACCAATGTTTAAGCAATCTTACTTCAGAGTTACAGTAAACATCAAAACACTCACATCACACATGCTAGTAATTGGCACACAACAAAGGTATGTATGTAATCTGTAACAAACAGTGTTGGACAACATGTTGTAATTAAAAAATGTGTGCATGCCAACAACCGGTGCCAAATGCAGGCCCATTGGGAAGACAGACACCAAACAAAGATTGCAATGTGGCACAGTTTGGACAGGCTAAGATAATGTGTTCTGCTGCAGTGTAGTGCAGCGTAATGACCGCCAGGCATCCAAACACAATCCAAATGGTGTGCTAAAGTAAACATTGTTCAATGACTGTGTGTGTGTGTTATACAGCTAGAAATGTGTACATCCTCATACTTGTGGAGGATAGTAGTGTTAACTCATAGTTTTATGACTGTGAGCTGAGGCACGTAGTATGTGCATGGGAACACAGTCTAACCCATACAGACTAGATATGCTACATCAATGTCTGCAGGCACATATTAAATCCATTGTGACACCTCACAACCCACATACAAATGCAAAATACTCAACTCTGACAGTGCAAGATTGGCTACCCAGTACCAATGCTGCCATGCTTGCCCCAGTAGGCTAATATGCAACTAAACCAAGCAGGGATGTATCCTACCATGTTGGTGTGTTGCACTCAGATACAAACAATGGGTACACTCCTACCACAATATTTTATGTGTGATTGTAAAAACATAACACAAAGAGTCAGAATGCAAACATTTCTCCATAAACAATGACTAAATGAAAAGGAAATCCAGCCAAGGTACCATGCACTGATGCATTCCAGGTCATAGTGGCAAAATGTGACAATAAATAACCTCCCTGAGAGGGTAATGCATCCACAAGACATCATAGTATAGCAACATATACGGATATAGGCCTATGTACCAGAGGCTTGTGCTGCTGGTATCCCAGTACTCTTGGACCTCAGGTCGCACAAGCCTCTTTCCCATATCCATGAGACCATGCTAAGTCACCCTCTGTGGCTCATCCTGGACTCAACGCTATGCTGCCTTGATCACATCTGTGCCATGGATGCGTTGCAGGGGCCTTGCGGTGAGGGGTTTGCCTGTTATTCAGGATGACTCATGTACATTTATGGAAGTAAACCTGTTGTTGTAGAAAAGGCTTATGTCTTCACCCAAACTGACATCAAGTTCCATTATGGTCCTCTCTGCACCTTCCTGCACATAAACCATCCATGGCTTGTTTGACATGTTCTGTATGTGCAGCAAAATGCATCACATGAAGCACATATGGAAACTGAAAAGGTAATGATAATTTCAAACATTTCTCCTTGGTATGCCTTTTCTGGGGGCGTGTAAATTCTTTGGGCAGCACCAGGTTTACCTGAGTCTGATAACCTGGATCAGTGTCAAACTCCATAGGTGTTGCATTTGAACATCCACTGCACGGCACATGCAACATCTCCTTGCTGCAGAGACAAGCAATGCAGCGCTTTACACTGCCTTGTCTTACGCAATGAGGGTGAGGTCACACATAGGCATGCCTGCTGGCTTTGCATTGCACCAAAAGTATGAGTGAGAGTCCTGCGCCCCCCAACTTTGAAAAAAGTGAGTCTCCTGTGGGGCATAACCCTTGTATATGAGCCCCCTAATGCCAACCACTCAAGAACACTCATGACTAGATTTCATACCATTTTGTGTCATCTTTGCACCACTTTTGTTGCACATCCATGACACGAAACGCCAGTACCAAATTCAAAAGCCAGTCAAGGGGCAATCTGCCACGCCTTGTGTGAGCTTTAAAAAAAGTTACTGCAAGTCAGTGTCTTGTGTTGCATAGCGTAACATTATATTCTGGAAGGCGTTCTATTGGGGTAACAGGTGTTCCCATGCCTCAATCCATGGGTTTCATGCAATCCCAGATTAGACAGGGTTTCTACCCGAGAGAATGTATGATTTCCCCACGCATCATGGAGGATGGCATAACCATGAGAGGGGGGATGTCTGTGATCTTGTCATTTCCACTAGCTTTGTGTGCTGCATTCTGCTGCACACATAGGAAGAGGGACATGCCTTGAGAGCTTGCTATTGTGCAGGAATATATCCTTTCCTGCCCAAAAACTCTTCTCTATGCCAGGTCGACACCCAAATACCATGATGCAAGGGTGCTTCTGTTGGTACAAGGCCACCTGCAGTGCATCAACACAAGGAGATAGAAGAAATTCTAAATATCTTCAGATATATATGAGCAGGTCTGCCCTCTCCCTTTCACACAAAGCAGCACATCAACTTGGCTTGCTGCCCTGCATTGCATCAATGATTTGTCAATAGGCCCCTTCACATGCCAGAAAATTGGAAAATGCTACTTTATGTGCCCCAGTATTCACACGAGTAGCTGTATCAGAGAAGAGCTGGGGGACACAACAAGCATTTGCACCTGATTTGTTCAGCAAAGATTTCCCTTGCAGGTGGGTGCAGTCCCTCACTGCACTCACCTGCAAGGGGATCTGTGATCCCCTTTAAATCGCAGACAGGTTGCCGCATGCACTGTGCAACACGGAGCAGCTTTACCAAAGCTGTTCTGTTTTACACTTGAATGCACTTCCACCAGGGCAATGCAAGTTTCTGCCAGCCCTGGGGAAGCACATTCAATTTAACAGTGTGCATTTTCTCAGTTTGTGCAGGGTGCACCTCTTATAAGGTGTGCTGTTATGCAAACAAAGGAAGTGCACCCTATAAGTAATAGGGCACCAGTAATGCGCAAAGTCACACATATGTGCACTGTCAACATACACATACAACACACTCAAAGACATCAAGCATGTCCCCTCAAGTATTCTTAAGCAATACACTGATCCCTGTCATTGTTTACATTCATTGCATCACACACTACACTGTAAAACACACATTTGTCCCATTGTGTAAAAAAAGATGCATTGGTGTAATGTGTTATGTTTTTGCGCCCATTGTGTCAGCCAGATGTCACACATCCCAGCTGATGTACCAGAAATACAGCAATGTACCTTGTCATGCCTTGTGTGAAAATCACGCTTTGCCCATTTTTAGATTGAAGAGTAAAAAAAACTGATGCATTTGGTGAAAACGTGCCTCATCCGACCAGGAAATTATGCAATGGACCTGCCATGCTGCAAACCAGAAAGTGTGAAGTTACTTTCACTTTCCCTTACAGCCTTTCTGTCTGTGCTTGATGGAGGTTGTGTCTTGTGGTTGCTGGAGAGTGTGTAGCTGTATTTTGGTTTTGTTGGAGTCTGTGTTGTCCCTGCTGTGTCCCTAAAGGTTTATTTGCATATGTTTTTGTATTGTTTTCTCCAGTGTATTGTCGGGTGTCTGCCTTTTGGGAGTTTTGTATAGTTACTGTTGGTTTGGGGCACTTAGGAAAGTTTAGGATTATTTGGGGTTATTTTTATTTGTGGAGGAACATGTCTGGGAGGGGCAGGGCACCAACATGTCAGAGCAGAAGTTCAGGGGAATCTATTGCTCATTACACACTACCTCCCAAACACGATTGCCAGTGGTGGCCAGGTCAACATGGGCTACCCAACTCAGGAGAGGAAGACATGATAGGAGAAGGTGTGGCAACACGTGCATTGGATCTTCAAGGTCGAGCAGACGATGCACCAACTAAAACATCGCTGGGCAGATGTGGTCAGCCGGGAGGCTGACCTCCTTGATCACCTGAGTGTTGAAGTGGGGGGAGATATTGGTAAGTAAACATATGCTGTGAGTTCTTCGCTGAGTCTCCTTTGCTATGTCTGATTTGTATCCAATCACTCTGCGGGTCCCATATGTTTTAGGTTCAAAAGCCCATGCCTCTGCCAAACTATGTTGAAAAGGAGAAGCATGCCACAGAGGCCTTTAAACACTAGGCTGGCATTAGCCCACACTGACCAGGGTACGGCATGCCAGTTCCAGACATGCTCTTGCCCCACCAGCGCTGGGCAGGTAGTGTTGTCACCGGGCATTCCAGGTCATTACTGACACACAAATGTGTGTGACAAACTCTGTGGGCCTCATTTCCTGATTTATGGTGCAGGGCAGTTCCACAACTCTTCCTGCTGCACTGCCCTGTTTCAAACAGAAAGGGCAGGACTGACCGTTAATAATTACATATGGGGCATCATTGTTCTTTCTGCATGCGCATGTGCTAAAATTGGAGCCTTTTGCAAACTCGGGCACCCTTGCACGTGTCTGCATTGTTGGCAGGATTGGTTTTGTGCAGGAAGGGACACCTTCCTGAACAAACACAATTAATAGAGGTGTTCCTCTTTTTATGTGCACTGCAGAATGCAGCACACATACAATTATGAAAAACACAAAGGTAAATAAAGATGTTCAACCTCATTATGCCTCCCCTGGAGAGACACTCAGTAATGACATCTTCTAAGGATTTACACATTTTTGTGAATCTGGGAAGGTGTCAAAACCCATGGGTGTTGCTTTGGAAAAGTGACCAGAACACACATGGAATGCCCCCTTGATGCAGAGTATGGCTATGCCGTGCTTTGGGATGCCTGGCCTCACTCCATATCTGTGAAGCCATGCGAAGCTACTCAGGGTGGCTTTGCATAGCCTGATAGATATGTTTCAGAGGGCTGAGCCACTGGACCTATTAACAAAATGATGCTTCAGTGGTGCAGGCCTCTTGTAAATGATGCCAAATGTATGTTACAGGTGAACCCACCTATATGTATTTATCTCCAAATGTCTGACAGGCTGTTTGGGCCACATCTGAACACTTCTCATACATGTTGATGTTCAGATGTTCACAATCCCCATTACGTCTGTACAGGGCATGGATGGACAATGTGTATTTATTGTGCAGCATTGATAGATACTGAGTTCAGAGAAGGCAAGGAACAAGCATGGCTACTGTCTGGTGTGTATAGCATTGTAATGGACATGTAAAGATATGAGAATGTAATACTTTGCAGAGTGTGGTACGTCAAATCATTAGGTTCATAGACCTATGAAAGGCAGACACCCTTGTGCCATTTTGTAAGTAATGATGTATCTGTACTTGTTCCGCAATCTGGGCAATCAATGCATGATTAGGCATATTATTTCTGTGTACACTTCACCTTGCCTTACCTATGTCTATCATTAAGCCATGTCAACTGTGCATATGCTTCATGAGCAACATGCAGACTTACATAGCCAATTGCTAATTCAATGTACTGTGCTTATCATGTCCACAGTGTATGTGTTCTACATTCACAGTGCAATGTACCATGTTATGCCTTGTAGGTGGACCAGTACCATACACAACGGATGAGGTGGAGAGCTTCAGGGATCCGGATTCTACCAGTGAGTGTCAACTGAATGCTTAATGTGCAAGGATTGTGTGTGAGGTTGGATAATGTCTGCAATGCCATATTCAATGGAAATCTCAATTCTAATGGAATAAAATGTTCCAAACATGGTACAACATAAATAAAATAGGTCAAAGCGGCATGTGCATTAGCTTCTGACTGATGTCAAGGTGAATATATTGCTAATCTCTGCAGGCCCACGTGATAGATGGGCTGAGAGAGGAGCCCGACCAACATGCTATAGTCTGTGAAAATATGTGGTAGTGGAGTCATAGGTGAACATGGCTAGGGATGGTTAACCTTCCAAATGCATGTCAGATGCACATTGCGACAGTATTCGTCCACATTGCATTCCATGTCCATTTTGTATAGCTAGTCCACACAGGATGTGAGGATTCACATATGAGTGAAGATAGAATGAATAAGTGCAGCAGACCCAGATGTCATCATTCCACACGTGGTAATGCAGTTGAAGGCCTCAGCCATGTTGTCTAATGCCCCATTTTTCATTATTGGATACATAGACATACCTTTGAGCTGTCTTCTTAACAGAAATGCCAAAGTGTGTTTAACCAGAGGCATGTCTGCAGAGCATAGTCATCCGACCACCCATTACACAATCCGCCTGGTGGTGGTGTTACCAATGACAGCTTGCCCAAAAATTCTCCCCAGGCTTACACTTTGGCTAACACTTGCTACTTACATCACAAGATACCTGTGCAGATGAGATGTACAGCCTGCTTGCACACACCCATCACATGGGTATGCTGAGTGATGATGTGCAGCAAGGTGACATTAATAGCTGACATGTAGGAAAAGACACTAGACTATATAGAGGGACACATGCTATTACTTTGCCTGCATCTGATGGGATATGGCGTGGTCCACCATGGATTTACATTAGTCATTATAGGAGATGTATCCAACATTTCTGTTGGATGTTAGTTAGCTAGCCAACCTCCACTCATATTTCTAAAACTAGGGACATGATAAGTCTATGTGGCCGTGTGCCCGGAGATGTCTTCTTGCCATATCAGGTACACAATGTTGAGACACAATACATGTACTTGGCAGACATTGCTCATCTTACCTTGGTTAATGGCTATGAAATCAAGCCCATTGCAGGCTGCAGAAGGGCCACCTATGACCAGTGATAGGGATATGTGTACCATACCATGTGTACACAACAGTATTGTTCCTAAGCATACTCTGTACTGACATGGTTATACCTAGATTTGGCCAGACAATGCAATTGCAATAGCTAACATTGTTACATTTGGAGAAGAAAATGTATTTGTAGATGGATTGTCACTTTATCCTTAGATATGGATTTTGGGTTTTAGCGATGCCACATGTGATGTTTGATACTAAATGAATCATTATGATGTTTGACTCAGTTCCTAGTTACGCTTTGCTTAACAGATTTTCATTCCGTTACAACAGTCAACATGGCCACAGAGCAGACTAAGGCCCACCTCATCTGTGCCAAACGTTATCACCACATCCGCCTCATAGCAAAGGCATATCGGAGAATGTCCAAACAGTATTTGGAGGAGAGAGGAACTGGAACCGGGCGCATCACATCCCAGGGCCCAGCCAAACTTGCTCGGCCAGGCAAAACTTGTGATGTTGCAGCCGACCAGGGAGGTGCATCCGAACCCATGCCAAGCACATCCACCAGCCAGCCCACAGGACCAGCAGTGCCCCAGTCACAGACCCCAAGACCTGGTTCACCCCTTTCAACAAATGATAATGAAGGACATGTCTGACCTAAAGTTCCGGGTGGCAGACCTTGAACATAAGATGGACACTTTGATTCGCTTGTTACAAACTCTGCAGTAGGATGTGGACCCGATTGCAGAACAAATGTAGGCAACTTGGACCCTTTCTGCCCTTCCCCATGTTTTAGTGTTTGATTTTCATATACTGTTTGTATAGCATAGTTTAGGGATAGGTAGTTTAGACATAGTTTGGGTAGAGTAGTTTTAACATTTTAGGTGGGGTGGGTTATTTATTTGAGTTTGGGGGTGTGTAGGTTACTTAGTGGGTGAGGGGGTTGATGTGTAGGTTATGTGTTCTATAAACAAAAAAATACAAAAATACAAAAAACTTCTGTTTAAGTTTATATGTTTAGGTAGTTTGTTTATAGATGTACTTTATGTTGTTCTGTTGTTTTTGTATGAAGATGTGTATTGAGGAGGGGTGAGCGGTTGATACTTAACATATTGAGTAATATGTGTAGAGTAAGCTAAGTTAAGGTAGTTTTAGACGTTTTTAGAATAAGGTAGTATAGTTTAGGTAGCATAGCTCAGTTTAGGTGTAGGGTAGGTAGTTTTATGTAGGATAAGTTTTATAATTATATTAAATATAATTTTTTTCTACATAAACATATACCTCAAGATTGACTATGTAGGAGTTAGCATATCTGTCTAGGTAATGTTAAGTACATGCAATTGGCTTTGCTAGCAGTGTTTGTAGACATGTGTGACTAGGTGAAAGACCTAAGGAGATGAATCTGTCAGGTTGGACATGGAATGATATAATGGATTGACAAACATAGCTGTGCACTGTAAGTGGCACTCTTGACGTGAATAAATAGACAGGCCAAAACCGGTATTCACATTATGTTGCTCTGTGTGTGTAATCCATGCAACAGACATTGGCGGGATGGTGATGTCAAACCCTTGTAGCTAATCAAGGAGTTTCATGGTCACACACTGATGCCAGCCCCTTACATACTCATCCTTGCATAATTTGCTTGTCAAAGCATTATTGTTTGCTGGCTAGTATCCATGGATAGACTTCCCACCAGTGCTGTGTCTTCATTTGCCATCAACATTAACTTCATGCTTGCTACCTTGAGTAACTACTTGCTAGTCTACACACAGATAGGGTTCCCCAAATATTTTTCCCATGACCTCTGTACCTTTCTCCATGGCTCTATTACACACATGTCCCTTTGGGAAGTAATTGGTATCTTTGCCTCACACAATCCACCATGTTCTACTTAATCTAAACTCCAGTAGACATATAACACAGAGGTTGAACTAAGTGTATTTATTTACATGTGCAACAATTAGTAGGATCACAGGCACAGTTATTAGGGAAACAATCCCACAAGTTTGTTTGAGCCATTGAATGTCCAGACAGAGTCCATGGGGGCTACATTGCATTGGACATGTTGAGGAGAGGAGTGATTTAGTGAGAAAGAAAAAGGACACAAATTGCTAATAGTGAAGATAGGCCAAATTGACAGTCCACAAATCTGTGAGATTAACAGGTGGGGCAGTAAATTGAGAAAAGCACCAGTTGGGAAGGACACTGGCATGGTCATCAGCACTGGGCAAAGGGGGAAGTGGCAATTTGCACAGAAAAATGCTACTGGGCTGTTTTACATTGGAAAGAGGTGAAGTCCACATCTTCCTCCTCTGGTGTGTGTGGTGCTTCTCATGAGGGGGGTGTTGTAAGTGCCAGAGACGACAAAGGCGCAAACACATCAGGGGCTGAAGATGTGGAGCCCCAGTCCACAGCAGCATTTCTCTATACCAACAAGTGAGGCAGCACTCCACTGAGAAGGGCCTGCTGGATTGCCAGCACAGCACCAACCCATTGTGGTGATGTATGTGTCCTGCTTCTGCTCCATGGACTACAGGATCTTGCAGATTGCCCCCAGCTGTGTGGCAACCTCGCTGGTGTCACTTTGGCAGGGCAGTTGTTCATGCCTCTGCCTCATGACAATAGTGGTGTTAGCCAGGGATTGTTTGAGTACACAGAGAGAAGGGTAGGTGCTTTGTATAGCGGCTGAGGTGTCGTTATTTGGACTGAGGCACTTATGGACTTCATCTAGGGTGCCCGCCATGGTCTCCATCCTCACTTGCACCACATCTACCATCACCCACTGTACTCCTGCAACATGACATTGGAATTCTACTTGGGAGTCTTCGGAGTCCAGGGCTGAAGATGGGGTGTCAGGTGGTGTTTGTTGGGTGCTGGGTTGGTCCCCTGGAGATCCTGCAATGCCATTGGCCCTTCCCGCACCCAGAGATGGTGTGTCGAAGGGGGCCAGGATTTCCAAGAGGTGTCTTTCTTGATCAAGAGTCGGCAGCTGCTTAGGAAGTGTAGGTACATCCTCTGAAATGTGAGAGAGCAATGTTAATGGTATTCTACATTAGATGTTGACATGAGTAATCTGATTGACAATCTGACTTGCTACTGTTAGACTTTCAATACAACATTGATGTGTAGGATATCTGTTACACAGAGGTATTGAGTCCTAGTTGCACTGTAGTTGCCTCTCAGATGCAGTATCTTTGCATTCTTAATCCAACCACTGTGTGACAAGGCAGACTTTTGTGTCATGGCACATATATACCACACAGTTACACAGGTTACTGGACCTACCATTCCTGGACGTATGAGAAGAGGTCAGGTCCACATCTGCCAAGGTGATTTGCATTGTTTTTCATGATGTCCACACTGACTGGGTTTTAACATGTTGACAGCACTGATTCTAAGATTGCACCTAATCCCCAGGGTGCCTGCATTCCCTGTGGCCAGTATTCAGCCCACTGCTCATGTACAGGTGATGTGGGTTTGATCATAATTTTGTGCATTCATGTAGGCAAAGGTTGATTTTGTAACACTTATCCTGCACACTCTACAAACCAAAACACTTTGCTAGACTTCAGGAGTGTGTGAGGGTGTGTACTCCTGATTTAGCGCCAGGAACACGACTTACTGCCACATAGTGATGTAATCCAGATCATACATTAACTCTCTTTTGCCTACAAAACCAACAATATGTGTGACCATGTCTGATGGAGTGACATGTCTGGCTGTTATTTAGGGCTATGGTCAAGCTGTACCCTACAAGGAAGATGTACTGGAATTGGTGGAATGTATCTACCCACATTTGCTACATGACTGGGCACATCCACCTCATTCTCCAACCATCGCTGACTCTTGCCCTTTGATGTGATAGACTAGTTTTTTCATGTCCCTTGACAGATCCCTATTTCACTTCCTCCAAATGAGACATATGTGACACAGTGAGACAATGTTCCTTCAGACTCCCTCTTGCCACATGCTACGTCTTCACCCATGACTCACACACATGTAGGATGGCTACCTTGCAGTACATATCCATTTTTACCTCTTCCTAGGCAATATGTTCCCATTCACACACAGTGGCAGTTCAACCTACTTAGTCAGCACTTACAATGCACTGCACATCCATGGGTCCACCAGGGTGACACATCAGCTTTGGTTTTCAACATGCATGATTCTCTGCTGTGCATTACTTGCATTAACTTTGATCCAGTCAGATTCAACACATGGCATGAGTTCTGGTGATCCCTACCCTGGCAAATGACACCTGTGTGTCCTCACCATGCACAAAAGGGTATCTGTGCACTATGTATTGTCTAGCCAGTTAATGTACCAGTGGCTCTTGGCATGTTCCTATGTGTTGATACTTCACATACCCCACACCTGGACACCATTTCAGGTGAGGTGTTTCTCCTTTGATAAGCACATTCCCTTGGCTTCTGTTACTGTGCATATTTATGTTTATGGGCCCATGTAGGAGACAGTGGCCCCCTGGGGCAAGGTGGCCTGCATTGGTACTGTGAGGTTGTATAGAGTTCAGATGTCTGTGCATGATGTGTTGTTCCAGTCAATGCGGCCTATTTTCATGCAGCTTCCTCTGCAGATAAGTCACTTTTTGTGACACACCGGCAGAGCAGGCTGTAGACCCATTTCCACTCACCACAAAAGGCCACTTTGCATGGCTTTTCTTGACAATGTAAATAAAGAGTGAGGCAAGGCAGCACAAGTTGCTGCGTTGCCCTGCTCTATTTCAGGGGTGGGTATCCGTGGGCGTTGCAGTGGATTTTCAAATGCAACACCCATGGGTTTTGTTGCATTCCCTGATTTAGAAGGATCTGTGAACCGAGCCATAACAAGTAGTGATATCTTTTATTCTCCTTATTTTTTTCTTTTTCTATATGTGCTGCATTCTGCATCACACATAGAAAGAGGACAAAGCCTGACATGATTGTTTTTGTGCAGGAAGGTGCCCCTTCCTGCACAGGGACAATCCTGTCTGCGACAAAGGCATTCTTGCAACATGGTGCAAGAGTGCTTGCGTTGACAAGAGACAGCCCAGTGTGCATCAGCGCAGGGGGAGAGGACAGGAGTGCATGTTATCTTGCTGGTGCAGCCATTTTCTTCCCATTCCGTGTGGCACTGGGCAGCGCAGCAAGGTGACTTGCATCACTGCCCTGTACCACTTAGCTTGTGATTGGGCCTCCATGTTTTTTACTTTGTATTGTGAGACTTGTAGTTTTGGTGACTCATGTTGTGCATTGTACTACATGTGCCAGTATACACAGGTTGACCTGGACTGGTGCTGCACTTCACACGTGATGGACAAACGTGACAGAGCCTGACTGAGCTATGCAACATATTACTGGACAGTGTGTGTGACATTTCTGTGGCATTTCATGGAACATGATCAAGATTCCTGCCTTTTGCCCTGCACACAGCACAGTGGGGCGCAGGGACATAGCTAGCTGCACTGCACATCATGACCTTTTTGCTCTCATTGCTCCTTGTTGATGTTTACCATGTGTCTGTGGTCGTTCTTGTGTGCTGCACTGTTGTGACTGGGGACTCAAACTCGTCTGGGTTGACAGCTGCCACCTGCTCTTCCAAGGCATCCAGCTCCTCCTCGGGTGATGGGCTCCCTCCTCCAGTATGCATTGCTGACTTCAGTTTCCTGGCCAGTTTCCTTTTTGTACTGCGCTTATAATCGTGCCAGCGCTTCTTGCAGTCCATGACAGTTCTCTTCGCTTGTCCCACACATTTGACTTTCTCCACTATGGACTGCCAAATGGCCTCTTTCATCCCTAGTGGCAATTTAGAGGTTACAGAAAGCTGACATTGGTACTGGGTCACCTCAGTGAACAAGATGTCATTCTCCTCTTCACTGAAGTTGCACTTCCTCTTTCCCTGGAAGTCTGTCTGGACATCCAGTCTGCTGCTGGGGTTGTTGCCCTTGCCACTGCTGCCTGCCACATGGCTGCGTTCTGTGATGTGTGCCCTTTTTTTTTTTTAACGAAGCGTCATTTTTTTGGTACTTTTTTTGACACATTCCTCAGTCAAAATTGACACAGGGCTGAGTTGCATCACTTTACCTGCCGCAAGTCAGTCCTGCGTTGCTTTTGCAGCAGGAGCGTCAGATTTCTCTATGACATGGCACACACAGATGTGTCATTTTTTTATGCAGCCAGGATCCTTATGTCATGGGGCACTGTAATGTGAATATGATGCATCCATGGTGTAGGATTCTGACTTAGGAAGCGCAAGTTATTTTGACGCATCACTGATGCAATGCAGCGATGTGTCATTTCTACGGGTGGGCAGGGAGCTCCGCTCCGCTGGTGGAGTTAACAACGTTTTTGGCCAAAAACTCTGCTAGCCCAGCAGCGGAGCAGAGCTCACCAGCGTGCACACTGTAGCCCACTTATGGGCCACACAGGGGAAGCTCAGACAGTGTGCACTTACACTGTGTGGCCCAAAACTGGGCTGAACTTTAACAATTGCCCGCTACAACCAGCTTTGCTTTCTGCCGGTTGGCGTGGAGCTGCTGCAAGCCGTTGCTGCTGAGGGGCTGCACCGGAGCCCCCTCTGGATCCAGACTTCCCTCCTTTGACTGTCCTCGGCAGAGAGCCAGGCTCCTGGCAACGGGGACACTCCTGGACCCAGGTCAGACCTTGATTTCATTTTCTCTTCTGTGTGCCTACAGGGGCCAGCACTAGGCATGGACAGTATTTGCATATGAGGGGGTTCTGTGCTTGGAAAAATAAAAGTGCAGTCACAGCTCCACTTGAAGAGAAACTGTCTCCCCAGAGTCCCTGTGAAAGGAAGTGGTGTTATGGGTGCGGTGCTGAGTTCAGCAGGGAGAGCTGGAGACCGGGAGATCATCAGCAGCTGAATGGTAGACCGTCAGCCCCCGCCACATAGAGATGTGTGTGACCTGAGTGAGTGCCTTAGAGCCCAGTGGCAAGCCAGGCGAGGCACTTTCTGAAAGCTGGCTGTTGGTGGTGATCTGGATTGCTGCTGCTAGTGCTGGGCCAT
The DNA here is from genome assembly GCF_031143425.1 of Pleurodeles waltl. Classification (NCBI taxonomy): domain Eukaryota; kingdom Metazoa; phylum Chordata; class Amphibia; order Caudata; family Salamandridae; genus Pleurodeles; species Pleurodeles waltl. The sequence goes on along the minus strand of NC_090443.1, from coordinate 412,462,037 downwards.
AAAGAAAGGGTGGTCTGAGGCTGTGTGTAAGTGCAGAGGAAGCGACTGTAAGGCTAGTGCAAGACAGGGGGTGTGCTTGGCCCTCCGTAGCAAGTTTGTGAAGGAGGGCAGTTGGTGAAGGGAAGTGTGCAGGTGTGGAAAGCAGCAGGCTCCAGGCCTGTGGGCTGTGTCAGCCCAAGAAGCCTGAAACAACAGCTTTTGCTGCCTAAACATATCACCCTGGCTAGAATGGACCTGATCTCAGAAGCGTTAAGTAAGGTCAGGCTGCCTGACCCTGCTTAACGCATCCGAGATCGGGTTCATTCAGGCCAGGGTGGTAGGGCAGGCGGCGTTCTGCCGCATGCTGAATTCCATGGAATTCCACTGAGTTTTTAGCCAACTCTGCAGAATTCCGAGGAGTAGAACTCTGTGAGCTCCACCCACTCCTAGTCAGTTCTTGTAAATATGGCCCTTGTTGAATAGATCACACATAAATTCAGTCTTCACTTCTTAGTTATGCCCAAAATTCAATCGACTCTCAGTCCCTTATTCTACAGGCCATTCTGTTTTGCAGTTTTATATAGTAAGAACTCGACCTGAAGGTATTAGAGCTTTTTACATGAGCACCAGTCACATTACACAAGGACACATTCATTTTTGGTAAGCACAGAGAGGTTAATTGATTTGCCCAGAAACTCAGGATATTGAGCAGACGCCAAGGCTTGAGTCTGGTTCCTCATCTCCAAGGTCGGCAGCTCTGGCTGTAACCCCACATCCTCTCCTCTACCATGGTATTGTGATATGGATGCAAGCAAGAGTGCAGACCCATAGCTACGAGGCCACATAATGCCACTTTGCGTGGCTTATCATGGCCTTGTATATATGGTATAAGGCAATACAGCACAAGTCACTGCATTGCCTTACGCTATGTCAGGAGGGTCTTCTCACGCAAGACACATAGATTTTGATGCAGTCCCAGATTTACAAGGCAATGTAACCCCGGGAATACGTCAAAATCTTACGCTTCCCCAGGGCAGGCGCAACAAGGAGAAATATCTTTATTTCTCCTCATTTTTTCCTCTTTCTATGTGTGCTGCATTCTTCAGCACACATAGAAAGAGGAAAACGCCTCCATGGCTTGTTTTTGTACAGGAAGGCGCCCCTTCTAGCACAAAAACAATCCTGCATGAAATGCAGGCACCCTTGCACCATGGTGTAAGGGTGCCTGCATTGGCACTACACAGCAAATTGTGCACCAGAGCACGGAGAAAGGACAAAAATGCACTGTATGTGTAAATCAGGTGCATTTATGCCCTTTCCTTGTGGCGCAGGGCAGCACAGCAAGGACGCTTGTTGTGCTGCCCTGTGCCACCTTTTCAGTAAATGTGCCCCTGCGTGCCCAAAGATTTCACTTTTTCCCTATGTATGAATTTTATTAGGTTATACTTGGTGGAATTTGTGTAGGAACCGCTGACAGATTTACAATGTAGTTGCTCAGAACAGGGGTAATACCGCACCATGAGGAATCGGTACCTAAGTGTAGAGTATTACCACCCCCTCTCCAAAAAACAAAACACACACACACAGGCAGCATTAATAGATCTCTGTCTAAAAAACACTGTAAGTCGCCAAGAAACCATGGGCCAGATTTACCATTTTTGGTGCAAGGCAGCGCCGCAAACCTTCGTGCTGCGCTGCCCTGCATCAAAGCAAAAGGGTGGAATGTGCTGTATCTATGAGACACGGCACATTCCCGTCATTTTCCCCTTTGCTGGTGCACAAATTGCTGCCATGCGCCAGTGCAGGCACTGTTGCACCATGGTGCAAGGGGGCCTGCGTGGCAGGGATGATTGAAAACAATCCAAAGAGGAGTTTTCCTCTTTCTATGTGTGCTGCAAAATGCAGTACAGGTAGAAAGAGGAAAAAACGGGGAGAAATAAAGATATTTCTCCCCGGTGTATCACTTCTATGCCACCCCTGGAGTAGCATAGGGTTTTAATGCATTTCCAGGTTTACAAAACCTGGTAAATCTGGCAATGCGTCAAATAAAACCATAGGTGTTGCGTTGAAACACCCATACAAAACCCATGGGAACGCCTCCCCGACGCAAACTGCGTTGCCTTACTCCATATCTACAAGGCCATGTAAAGCCACGCAAAGTGGCTTTGCGTGGCCTTGTTGAAACGGGTCAGCAGGCTGCGCTGCCAATGCATCAAAAAAGTGACGCATGCAAATCTGGGCCCATGTATTGATTTTATCACCCCACCTGCCTCTTTCTGGATCCTCAGATACACACTACAATAGCCAGGGCGTGCAGGTGTGTGAGGCTCTCGGCGTGCGGTTCTTGTGCCCGACAGGAATGTTCCATTCGTGCCGTTGACTTTCCTTTCTCTTAGTGACGCGTTTCGATCGCTGATTTATAAGGTTCTAGTGCCCTCTGGTGCTGCTTTTTTTAACTGCAGCGCTTGGCAAATTGTGTGTAGCTTTGCTACAGCCAAGGGACTGAGGGGCATATTTATACTCCGTTTGCGCCGAATTAGCGTCGTTTTTTTCGACGCAAATTCGGCACAAAACTAACGCCATATTTATACTTTGGCGTTAGACGCGTCTAGCGCCAAATTATGAGGAAAGAGCGTCATTTTTTTGCGTGAACGCCTTCCTTGCGTTAATGAGATGCAAGGTAGGCGTTCCCGTCTAAAAAAAATGACTGCGCCGCAAATGCGTCGTATTTATACTCCCGGGCAAAAATGACGCCCGGGAGTGGGCGGGGCAAAAAACCCCGCATTTGCGCCGGATTTTAGCGCCTGGGTCAGGGCAGGCGTTAAGGGACCTGTGGGCTCAAAATGAGCCCACAGCTGCCCTCCCATGCCCCCAGGGACCCCCCCTGCCACCCTTGCCCACCCCAGGAGGACACCCAAGGATGGAGGGACCCACCCCAGGGACATTCAGGTAAGTTCAGGTAAGTATATATATTTTTTTTTTTATATATATTTTTTGGCATAGGGGGGCCTGATTTGTGCCCCCCTACATGCCTCAATGCCCAATGACCATGCCCAGGGGACATAAGTCCCCTGGGCATGGCCATTGGGCAAGGGGGCATGACTCCTGTCTTTACTAAGACAGGAGTCATGTAAATGGCGTCTGGGCGTCGTTAAAAATGGCGCAAATCTGGTGGAGGCAATTTTTTGCGTCAACCTGACTTGCACCATTTTTAAGACGCCCTAGCGCCATTTTTCCCAACGCCGGCGCTGCCTGGTGTACGTGGTTTTTTTCCACGCACACCAGGCAGCGCCGGTCTGCTTGCGCCGGCTAACGCCATTCAATAAATACGGCGCCCGCATGGTGCTTCAGAATGGCGTTAGCCGGCGCAAAACTTTTTGACGCTAAACTGCGTTAGCGCAGTTTAGCGTCAAAAAGTATAAATACGGGCCTGAGTTATTTAAGCTATCGTTATCTCCCTAACGCAGTGGTGCAAAGATGAGCCGTTATTACACATCTGTATGCGCAGGGTATCAGTGAGCAACCGTGTACTGTAATGCAGTGTCTTAAAGATTTTTGGGGGCTTGGGCAAGTCATATTTGGGGGCTCCTATTCGTAACAACTTTACATTTTATTACCCTTTATCTGCTAATTGGAGTCGCATGACACCAATTAGACGTTTGGAAATGAGAGTTAGAAAAACAACTAAAATATATTTTTCTGGGGGCCCAAAAAATCGTTAACATTTCGCTGGGCAAACAGAGGCAGAGTCAAAGGTAGAGGTAAGCATAGAGAAGAAGAGAGGCCGAGTTATAGAATTAGACAGAGGGTGGCAAGAGTGAAAGACAGTTTACTTCCACAGGGTGCCTCTTGGACGATGGGGCCCCGGGCAATTGCTCACTTTGCCTATGCCTTTAAACGTCTGTGCTGTAATGAACCGTAAAGTCTGAGGCCCTGAAAGAAAAGTGGTGCTGCACCCAGTGAGGTGCCACCTTCCTTGCACCCCTTAGCTCCCCCTAACGCCACCATGTGCGTGCTGTATCTAATATTCGGCCCACCAAGGCGATAGTTAGGGGAACTAGCATCAACATTTTTTAAACTAGTTCGGAGCTTTGCAGGATTAGCGTAAACATTTTTGACACTAATCCTGCAAAGCCCATTGAGGCCCATTGAAAACAATGGCATGCCTCCTTTTAATGCCTGCTTTGAGCAGGCATTAAAAGTGCTGAAATAAATGGCGCAATTCAATCTTTTAGATTTCTTTGCACAATTTTTTCAGCCTCCCTAATGGGGGAATGCTCACTTTGCATACTTTGTGCCTGGCACAGGCCTAATGTAGCGCAAAGGGTTACAAAGTGGCTCAATGCATGCATTGTGCCACTTTGTAAATTTGGCATGGTGATTTTGTCCTTGGGCCACATTAGGGTAAACAAATGAAGCTAATGTGGCACAAGGACTCTAGGGGCTTCTAAATCAGCCACTAAATGCCCTATACAGCACCAGAACATCTCCTAGCCTATCTGCCAGTATTAAATGCCTTATATCAGTGCCAGCACATCGTTGGGTAATCGCGTGCTTTAAAAACACTAATAAATAATTAAATAAAAATAAATGTACGGAGGTCATCATTGCCCTGCTGGATAACACAACACAATAACGCATTATTGTCATGATAAAACACAAAAGTACAGGTGGGTGAACTCCTGAAAGCTCGAGTCTGAAGCCTAGCTCTGGCTCAGCTTGAAACTATGACGAGCCAAGCTTTCATGTGGCTTCTGCCTGCCTCCCTCCCTCTACCCAGGATGTGGCCTTATAGCAAGAGATGCTGATCTTCAAACTGGGGAACCAGAGTCTTGGCGTCTGTTCAACATCCTGTGATTCTGGGGAAAGAACTAAGGGGCATATTTATAATGCCCTAGCCTAGGGCCACCTTGCGCCACATTAACATAATTATTTTTGATGTTAATGTGGCCACACAAAGCCAAAATCCCTGTGCCGCATCTACAGAGTGGCACAATGCATGCATTGTGCCACTCTGTAAACCTTTCCGCTAGACATAATGTATGCAAAGGGGGCGTCCCCCCGTCAGGGAGCTGGAAAAATGGTGCAAATAAATCTAGGAGCAGGTGTTAAAAGGGGGCATCCATTCTTTAGAATGGGCCCCTATGTACTCTGCAGGAGTAGCACCAACATTTTGGCACTACTCCTGCAGAGTACATCAATAGCGTCATGAAAAATGACGCTATTGTCCCCTACCCTGTGCCATGGTGCACTGTATTTTAAATACGGCGCACACATGGTGGCGGTAGGGGGGTGTTAAGGGGCGCAGGGAAAGTGGCACTGCACTTGGTGAAGTGCCACTTTCCAGCCTAAGGGGCTGATTTAGATCTTGGCGGACAAGTTACTCAGTCACAAAGGTCATGGATATCCCGTCCGTCAAGATATAAATCCAATATATAATGGGATTTATATTTCGGCGTACGGGATATCTGCCACCGTTGTGACGGAGTAACTTGTTTGCCAAGATCTAAATCAGGCCCTTAATCTTCCCATGCCTATAAACAATGAATGTGACCTTGTGTAATGTAACTGGTGCTCATGAAAAGGGCCTATACAAGCGTTATTGGCCTGGCAATGTGTTTTTGCCATTTTGTGCACCAGTATGGCTGTTGTTCAGCATGGCTAAAAGTTAGTGGCATGGAGTGTCATAGAGTGGAGTGTGGGAGTAGTGTTGTAAAGTGGATTTGTTGGAGTAGAGTGTCAGATTGAGTAGGGGGAGTAGAGTGTCATAGAGTTGAGTAGAGGGGAGTAGAGTTCAGTGGTTCCGTGGCAGAGAGTGTCATAGAGTGGAGTGTCATAGAGTGGAGTGTGGTTGGAGTGGGCTGGAGTGAACTGAGGTAGTCTGGTGGACTAGATTGGAGTAGTGTGGAGTGGAGTGGGTGGGTGGATGGGGTGTATTGAGTGGGGTGGATTGAAATGAGGTGAGGTGGATTAGACTGAGGTGGATTGGAGGGGGTGGTTTGGATTAGAGTGGGGTAGATGAGATTGGGTTGCGGTGGGTAGATTGAATTGGAGTGATAGGACTTGGCTGTGGTGGACAACATTGGGGAAGGGTGGATTGGATTGGAACAGGGTTGTTTGGAGTGAGGTGAATACGAGTGGGGTGGATTACATTGGACTGGATCGGGGTGGTTTCGATTGAACTGGAGTCGGGTGGATTGGATTGAACTGGAGTGGAGTGGGGTACATTGGATTCATTGGATTGGAGTGGGGTGGATATAAGTAGATTTTTTTGGGTTGAATTAGGGTGCGTTGGATTGGACTAGAGTGGGGTTGATTAGAGTGGGGTGGATTGGAGTGGATTGGATTGGAGTGGAGTGGAGTGGGCTGGATGAATTAGATTGGACTGGGTTCAACCGAACTGGGGTGGGTTGGATTGGAGTAGACTGGATTGGAGTGGACTGTGATGGATAGAAGAGGAGTGAAGTGGACTGGAGTGCGGTGGAATGAAGTGGGGTGAACTGGATGGGGTGGATTGAAATGAGGTGGGGTAGACTGGAGTGGGATGAGCTGGGGTGGGATGGACTGAAGTGTACTGGGTTGGAGTTGGGTAGATTGGAGTGTGATTGGGTGAATTGGACTGAATATTGTGGATTAGATGAGGTGGAGTGGTCTGGAGTGAGGTGGACTGGGGAGGGGAAAGGAGTACAGTGGATTGAACTGAAGTGCAGTGGGGTGGATTGATGTGGGGTGGTTTGGATTGCAGTGCGGTGGATTGGATTGCAGTGGGTGGATTGGGTTGGAGTGAGGGTGACTGGACTGAGTGGGTGGATTGGACTGGGTGGATTGGACTGGGTGGGGTGGGGTGGATTGGACTGGGTTGGGGTGGATGGGTTGGGTTGGGTTGGACTGGAGTGGGATGAATTGGATTGGGGTGGACTGGATTTGAGTGGATTTGGGTGGAGTGATGTGGATTGTGGGGGACTGGACTGGAGTGGAGTGGGATGGATTGGATTGGAATGGGGTGAGTTGGATTGCTGTGGGTTGGATTAGATTGGTGTGGTGTGGTGTGGGTTGGACTGGAGTGGGGTAGATTTTTTGGAGTGGGTGGATTGGCATGGGGTGATTTGGATTGGTCTGGGGTGGATTGGAGTGGGACGGACTGGGCTGAGTGAGGTGGATTAAGGTGAATTGAATTGGATGGGGTGGATTGGCTTGCAGTGGACTGGATTGAGGTGGGGTGGATTGGATTGGAACGGAATGGGGTTGAATGGACTGAAATGTTAGGTGTGTTGGATTGGACTGGATTGGGGTGGGTTGGATTGGTGTGGGGTAGGGTGGACTGGATTGAGTTGGGGTGGATTGGATTGGAATGGGGTTGAATGGACTGAAATGTTAGGTGTGTTGGATTGGGGTGGGTTGGATTGGTGTGGGATACGGTGGACTGGATTGGAGCGGGTTGGATTGGGGTGGGATTGGTGTGGGTGGACTGGACTGGAGTGTGATGGAGTGAATTAGACTTGAATGAAGTGAATTGGATTGGAGTGGGGTGGGGTGGGGTGGATGGGATTGGTGTGAGGTGGACTGTATTCTATTGGGGTAGATTTTATTGGCCTGTATTGGATTGGAGTGAGGTAGATAGGCGTGGATTGGGGTGGGATGAAATGGGATGGAGTGGGGTGGATTGGACTGGGGTGAAGTGAATTGGAATGAAGTGGGGAACATAGGAGTGAGGCAGATTGTTTTGGATTGGAGTGCGGACAGATTGGAGTGGGGCAGATTGTTTTGGAGTGGGGCAGACTGGAGTGGGGCAGATTGTTTTAGATTGGAGTGTGGCAGATTGGAGTGGACAGATTGTTTAAGATTACAGCGGGGCAGATTGGAGTGGGGCAGACTGCTTTAAATTGGAGTGGGGTAAATTGTTTTGGATTGTGTGGGACAGTTCTTTAAGACCGTAGTAGGGCAGATAACTTGGGATTGGATTGGGGCAGATTGGAGTTGGGCACATTGTTTTCAATTGGAATGGACAGATTGGAGTGGGACAGACAAGAGTGGGGCAGATTGTTTTGCATTGAAGTGGAGCATATTGGAGTTGAGCAGATTGTTTTTGATGGGATTGGGGCAGATTGAAGAGGGATATTTTTTTAGATCAGAGTGGGACAGATTGTTTCAGATTGGAGTGGTGTGAGACAGGTTGGGGTGGGCAGATTGTTTGGGATTGGAGTGGGGAAGAGTGGAATAGGGCACATTGTTTTGGATTGGAGTGGGGCAGATTGAAGTGGGGTAGATTGTTTTGTATTGGAGTGGGCAGATTATTTTGGATTGGATTTGGGCAGTTTGGAGTGGGGCAGATTTATGTGGATTGGAGTGGGGCACATTGTTTTGGATTGGAGTGGGGCAAATTGTTTTAGATTGGAGTGGGTCAGATTGTTTTGGATTGGCGAGGGGCAGATTGGTTTGTATTGGAATGGGGCAGATTATTTTGGATTGGTGTGGAGCTGTTTGGAGTGGAACCGATTTCTGTGGATTGGAGTGGGGCACATTGTTTTGGATTGGAATGGGGCCGATTTTTTAGGCTGGAATGGGGCAGATTGTTTTAGATTGGAGTGGGGCACATTGTTTTGGATTACCATGGGGCCGATCAGAGTGGGGCAGGTTATTTGGGATTGGAGTGGGGCAGATTGGGAGTGGAGTGGGACAGATTGTTTTAGATTGGAGAGGGGTAAATTGTTTTAGATTGGAGTGGGGCAGATTGCAGTGGGGCAGACTGCTTTAGACTGGAGTGGGGCAGATTGTTTTGGACTGGCATGTGGCAGATTAGAGTGGGGCAGATTGTTTGGGATTAGAGTGGGGCAGATTGTTTTTGATTGAGTGGGGCTGATTGGAGTGGGGCAGATTGTTTTGGACTGGAGTGGAACAGATTGGAGTGGGGTGGATTGGAGTAAGGCACATTGTTTTGAATTGGAGTGGGGAAGATTGGAGTGAGGAAGAGTGGATTGGGGCAGATTTATTTGGATTAGAGTGGGGCAGATTGTTTTGGATTGGAGTGGGGCAGATTGCTGTGGGGCAGATAGGAGTGGGGTAGATTATTTTAGATTGGAGTAGGGCAGACTGTCTTGAGTGGCGTGGGGCAGATTGTTTGGGAATGAAGTGACGCAGATTGTTTTGGATTAGAGTGGAGCAGGTTGTTTTTAATTGCAATGGGGCATATTGGAGCGGGGAAATGGGGCAGATTGGAGTGGGGTGGATTGGATTGGTCAGGGGTCAGTTGAATTGAGTGGGGTGGATTGGATTGAGTGGGGTGGATTGGTGTGGGGTGGATTGGAGTCGGGCGGATTAGATTGGAGTGGGGTGTACTGCACAAATATGTGTTAAGGCATTTTTGGGGAAATTACACATAAGAAAGAAACAATGTCGCTTTGCAATATTTAGGACAAGATAATTGTCATCTTATGAGAACAGCTCCTACGAGCAAAGCCCATGAGCAAAAACCAAAACAAAACATGAGTGCAAAGTGAGAAAAGACTTAGCAAAATTAAAGAGAAGAGTTCACTACAGAAAATAAAACTTTGCAATTTTATTTGTCCTGCTGGGCAAGTTTTGCCAGTCACATGCCTTCTGTTTGCAGGGCCCTAGAAGTTGAAAAGAAGTACTTCAATCATATCAGGAGCAGCAGACGGGCACTGATTAAGTTGAATCAATCAGTGCTTGGTCCCTTCTCCACAGACAAGAACAAAAATGATGCTTGGCCTGCAGTGGCAAACTACGAGGTTTTTTAAAGAAGAGTGCTGTGCAAACCCACAAGTGGTAAGCAATGGGTTGGCTCCAAGACCTTTTTTAGTTAACAGTAGAGTCTTGCAAGCAAGACGCATGCACTAGCTCATATTCTCGCAGGCTCGACCCTAAAACCTGCAGATAAATGCACAGAGGTAAAAGCAAAGCCTTACCAAAAAAAAGACAAATAGATACCCATTTAGAGGCTGACTTGAACAAAGTGAAACCAGAAAATATGGATAAATCATGGTTTACCGGTTTAAATTGTGACACTAGGCAAATATTTTAATTCATCAAAACTTATTTTTCTTCATTATTGCATATTACAGCACTTTCAAATATGTGAGTTCAGAATACCAGTTGTACAAAAACCTAATATGTTTGATTTAATAGAAGTATAACGTTGCTCTATAATAATATAGGCCAGTTGCAGGGTTTACATAACAATTGTCTTGTCTCTTTGTTCACTAATGCGTCATGTACAGAAACTATCACTTTTAATAAGCACTTCTCAATGCAGTGCTATAATGTGACGTTTTAATAGAAACGCTTCCACATGTTAAAAAAAAACAACAGTTTGTTTTTAATTTTGGAGAGACTTTATCATATTTCACAAGATGTGTGTCGCATGCTCTACATAGCACATATTTTCATGGCTCAGCTCAGGCACAAGCTCTAAGATCCGAGCCAGACCCGTGACTCTGCTTTGGCTCACAATCTGTTAATTTGTTGGTTTGTCCATCTCTACGTAAAAGTAATTGTAGTGCTTAGTTTAAAAAAAAAAAAAAAAGTTTAGAGGCCAACATTTTCTCCGGAGCCCAACTCCAGGGGTACTGAATGCCAGGAGTACTGAATATCAAGGCTTTCTCTCTTGAGTCTACAACATGCCTCTTTCTTCCACCATCTCTGTTCCTTTCAGGGATGTAGGTGTAATTGGTGCTGAAAGTGCGGCACCACCAGGGCTCATAGTTACCCACAGAACCTTGATTTTTGCTGTAGTTCACCATTTAAACAGCACCCCGGGGACAGAGGAAGGTGGGGGGCCTGGGATTTCCTTCCTTTCACTAGGGTTTGTGACACACTGGTTATGCCGTTGGTTTCTTTAACTTACACTTGCGGGTTATTTTCTATCCCTACTTTTCTTCTGTCTCACTGTTTTCTTATTTTTATCTTCAGCCTTCCCTTCTCCCTTTTCTGCCTTTACTTCTTGTTCTGTAGTACGAAGTTTGATGATAAATAACAAATCCGGACCCTCACAAATGAGTACTGATGCTCAACACCTGAGTAGCATAAATTAAACGCTGACCTATTGAAAAATGTGGTAGTTTTCTATTTGTTTAGTATATTCTTGAAATCCAAAGAACATGTTATAACGCTGCTCAAGTTGCAAATTAATAATAAGACCCCGAGTCCAAGGTATTTCACAAAACTCTACTGCAGCTGGCACCACCCACAGCTCCTGCCACTGCTGCTGAATGCCAGAGCCAGCATTAACTACTAACCATCACACTCAATCAAGTGTGACATTTTGGACTATTTCATGTCATCCTCACCTGCAAGGATCTGCTCTGATTTAAAAAAAAACTAGTCACACAGCGCCACCAGGTGGTAAGTTCTAGTAAGAAAGTACTGGTGTTGAGCAATAAGGCACAAACACGTTTTTAGAAATAAGGCACACACAAGCACACATTAACCTCTATATATTACATGCAAAAGAAGGATATAATTGTTTTGCTCTCTGGCAGAGTCTGACATGTTTCTGAGTAATATGGAGGTCTTTCAGCCACCTCATACTTTTTATCCAGCAATATTCACAACTTTCGTCACTTGTGGGAGAGAGTACTCTTTCATTATCAAACCTACCCGTTTTCCATTTCTATCCTTCTACTCCCATACAACCCTCTCGAACATTCTTCTGGACTGTGCTGTGTTATCATCCTGGTTGGCACAGCTTTCCATCTCATGGATGACATCCTAGATGTGCATCCGCCGGTGCCCCCCAGTCAGGGAGGGCCCCCGCACCGCGGGAGCTGCGGGGGCTGATGCTACCCCACTGTGCTGCAATGCTGTGCTGCGTGTGTCTGGCTGCCTCGTTACTCATTGATATTCACCCTGCACGGCTCTCAATTCCTTCTACAAAACGCATTAATCCCGGCCGTGCAAGCTGCAGCCAGGGGAGGGGCAGTGTGGAGCACACCCAGTGGCGTAGCGTGGGTTGTCAGCACCCGGGGCAAGGCAAGTAATTTGCGCCCCCTAACCCCGGGCAAGGCAAGTAATTTGCGGCCCCTAACCCGTGGATTTAGGCCCATATTTATACTTTTTGATGCAAAACTGCGCCAACGCAGTTTTGCGTCAAAAAAATTAGCGCCGGCTAACGCCATTCTGAAGCGCCATGCGGGCGCCGTATTTATTGACTGACGTTAGCCGGCGTTAGCCGCCGGCGCTGTCTGGTGTGCATTAAAAAAAACAACGTACACCAGGCAGCGCCGGCGTAGGGGGAAAATGGCGTATGGGCGTCCACAAATGGTGCAAGTCAGGTTGAGGCAAAAAAATCGCCACAACCCGATTTGCGCCATTTTTTTACGACGCCCATCCCCCATTGAAATGACTCCTGTCTTAGCAAAGACAGGAGTCATGCCCCCTTGCCCAATGGCCATGCCCAGGGGACTTCTGTCCCCTGGGCATGGTCATTGGGCATAGTGGCATGTAGGGGGGCACAAATCAGGCCCCCCTATGCCACAAAAAAAAAAAAAATAATACTTACCTGGACTTACCTTAATGTCCCTGGGGTGGGTCCCTCCATCCTTGGGTGTCCTCCTGGGGTGGGCAAGGGTGGCAGGGGGTGTCCCTGGGGGCAGGGGAGGGCACCTCTGGGCTCATTCTGAGCCCACAGGTCCCTTAACGCCTGCCCTGACCCAGGCGCTAAATTCCGGCGCTAATGCGGGTTTTTTAGACCCGCCCACTCCCGGGCGTCATTTTTGCCCGGGAGTATAAATCCGACGCATATGCATCGGAGTCATTTTTTAAGACGGGAACGCCTACCTTGCATATCATTAACGCAAGGAAGGTGTTCACGCAAAAAAATGACGCTAACTCCATGAACTTTGGCGCTAGACGCGTCTAACGCCAAAGTATGAATATGGAGTTAGTTTTGCGTCGAATTTGCGTCGAAAAAAACGACGCAAATTCGGCGCAAACGGAGTATAAATATGCCCCTTAGTCTCTTCCAAGATGTTGCGCCCGGTGCTGCCGCCCCCCCCCTGCACCCCCCACGCTACGCCACTGAGCACACCGCATGTTTTACTGAAGCCTGTGAGGTTTGTGGTATCCTATTGTTCAAGCCCCGAGTCCGCCAACTTGAAATCGCTAACCCATACGCAGGGCCACTCGAATTATGCGGTAGAGAAGACTAAATTATGGGCGGGGTTGACAATCAGGGCCGGTTTTGGGACTTGTAGCGCTCTGTGCGACAGTTTATTGTGGCGCCCCAACCCCATGACCTCCTCCTCGGTTTCACTCACTATCACCCGGCAAATGTGCCCCTCATCTCTCCATCGCTCCTCTTTCACATACATTAATGTGTTTTAAAGCACTTGTAAATGCTGGCTTTACTAATATAATCAGCTAGCCACATAAAATATAGGGGCATATTTAAGAGCCCCTAGCGCCATTCTAATGCCACATCAGCATCATTTTTTTAAGCTAATGTGGTGTTAGAAAGCCAAAAACGCTGTGCCACATTTACAAAGTGGCACAATGCATGCATTGTGCCAGTTTGTATCCCTTTGCGCTACATTATGCCTGCGCCAGGCATAATGTATGCAAAGGTGGCATTCCCCCTTGGGGGGGGGGCAAAAAAATGACACAAAGAAATTGGACAGATTTCTTTGTGTCATTTATTTCAGGCACTTTTATCGCCTGCTCAGAGGAGGTGTTAAAAGGAGACTTCTGTTGGTTACAATGGGCCCCTGGGTGCTTTGCAGGATTAGCATCAACATATTTTACGCTAATCCTGCAAAGCGCCGGACTAGCGTCAAAAATTCTGACACTAGTCCCCTAACTACCACCATGTTGCGCCATATTTTAAATACAGCACACACATGGTGGCGTTAGGGGAGCACTAAGGGGCGCATGAAATGTGGTGCAGCACTGTGTGCAGCGCCACTTTTTCATATATGCTCCATAGGGGCATATTTAAGGGCCCCTAGTGCCATTCTAACATCACATTAGTGTAATTTATTTTAAGCTACTGTGGCATTAGAAGGCCAAAAACGCTGCACCATATTTACAAAGTGGCACAATGCATGCATTGTGCCACTTTGTAACCCTTTGCGTTACATTATGCCTGCGCCAGGCATAATGTATGCAGAGGGGCCATCCCTCCATTAGGGGTGGGGCAAAAAAATGGAGCAAAGAAATCTGACAGATTGCTTTGTGTCATTTTTTCCCCAGCACTTTTAACGCCTGCTCAGAGCAGGCATTAAAAGGAGGCTTCCATTTGTTACAATGGGCCTCTGGGTACTTTGCAGAATTAACATCAACATTTTTTATGCTAATCCTGCAAAGCGCCGGACTAGCATAAAAAATTCTAATGCTAGTCCCCCAACTGCCGCCATGGTGCGCCATATTTTAAATATGACGCACACATGGTGGCGTTAGGGGGGGTGCTAAGGGGCCCAAGAAAAGTGACACAGCCCTGTGTGCAGCGCCACTTTTTTCAAATATGCCCCAGGGGGCAGTGCTTAATTTGTAAATAAAAGGGTGCTGGTACCCAAAGCCCTCCTCTTAAACACGCGGCTGCTGCAATTAAATGTTTTGAACACGAAATACACAGACAGCATAGTCTAGAAGCCATTTCGGGCCTCTTCAATCTATTTATAGGCGCTCCCTGCCCCTTCAGCTCACTCTTGCGGATTTCAGCTTTTTCCCGTTCAGAAGCTTTTTCATTTTTTTTCTTCCTCCATCTTTCTCATATGTGTCTTTTTCTCTCAGTAAATGCTTGAGGCAGAAAACTAAGCGCCGGCCCTCAAAAATAAGTGCCAGTGCTCAGCACCGGAAACAAGAAGCACAAATTAAGCACTGCCATAGGGGCATATTTAAGAGCCTTTTGTGCCATTCTAACGCCACATTGGTGTCATTTTTTTACACTAATGTGGTGTTAGAAGGCCAAAAACGATGCACCATATTTACAAAGAGGCACAATGCATGCATTGCACCACTTTGTAGCCCTTTGCGCTACATTATGACTGCGCCAGGCATAATGTAGGCAAAGGGAGCATCCCCCCTGTTAGGGAGGCCAAAAAAATTACACAAAGAAATCTCTCAGATTTCTTTGAGTCATTTTTTTCCTGCACTTTTAACACCTGCTCAGAGCAGGCACTAAAAGGAGGCTTCCATTGGTTACAGTGGGCCTCTGGGTGCTTTGCAAGATTAGCGTCAACGTTTTTCATGCTAAGTCTGCAATGAGCCGGTCTAGCATAAAAATTTCTGACGCTAGTCACCTAACTACCGCCATGGTGCACCGTATTTTAAATATGACACCCACATGGTGGCGTTAGGGGGGTGCTAAGTGGCGCAAGAAAAATGGTGCAGCACTGTGTGCACCGCCACTTTTTTCAAATATGCCCGATGGGGCAGTGCTTAATTTGTAAATAAAAAGGTGCCGGTGCCCAAAGCCCTCCTCTTAAACACATGGCTGCTGCAATTAAATGTGTGAACACAGAATACAGAGGCAGCGTACTCCTGAAGCCATCTCAGGCCTCTTCAATCCATTTACAAGTACACCCTGACCCTTCAGCTCACTCTTGATGATTTCTGCTTTTTCCCATTTTGACGCTTTTTTGTTTTTCTCTTGCTCCGTCTTTTCTATATGTCTCTTTTTCTCGCAGTAAATGCTTGAAGCAGAAAAATATGCGCCTGCCCTCAAAAATAAGTGCCAGTGTTCCACACCAGAAACATCAAGAACAAATTAAGCACTGCCATAGGGGCATATTTAAGAGCCCCTGGTGCCATTTTAATGCCACATTAGTGTCATTTGTTTTCCATTAACGTGACATTAGAAGGCCAAAAACCCTGTGCCATATTTACAAAGATGCGTATGCAAAGGGGGCATCCCCCCCATTAGGGAGGCCAAAAAAATTATGCAAAGAAATCTGCCAGATTTCTTTGAGTCATTTTTTTCCCAGCACTTTTAAAACCTGCTCAGAGCAGGCATTAAAAGGAGGCTTCCATTGGTTACAATGGGCCCCTGGGTGCTTTGCAAGATTAGCATCAACATTTATGACGCTAATCCTGCAAAGTGTCGGACTAGGGTAAAAAATTCTGCCACTAGTCCCTTAACTACCGCCATGGTGCACCGTATTTTAAATATGATGCACACATGGTGGTGTTTGGGGGGCGCTAAGGGGTGTATGAAAAGTGGCGCTGTACTGTGTGCAGCGCCACTTTTTTAAAATATGCCCCATAGTCCTGTTTTTTTGCAGCAGGCATATTAACCCTCTATGCTACTTTATGTTGAGTCAAAGCTGCCACCAAGCAAACCTCCGATCTCTCTCTCCAGCAGGAACATTGATCACAAGATGCATCTTGACATTTTAATTGTTTCTTGAAGGCTAAACGCACAAGGAACTTTTCAGCAGATGCTTTTAAATCGCCAGTTTCTGAAGTTATTGCCAAACACAGTGCCCCCCAGAGGGCAGCGCCCGGTGCGGTCGCACCGCTCAAACCGCCCAAAAGCCGACCCTGTTGACAATATTATAAGGCAAGAAAAGGCAAATTACGTAGCTTAATGCGGCACATTTTCTGGTAGACTTACCTCATTATTTTGTAATTTTTGCAAATGTTAACACTAAAAAGGTAAAGCTTCCCCTCTTTGGTACCGATTTGACACCTAAATACTGCAATAGGTAACATAAAGGTGACCAGTAAACCTTAGTGAAGGGCTTTCCACTGCGCAGCACCATCTGACACTTTTTTTTAGTAACCTTTGATATAGAAACAGATTTGTTGTTAAAATCTGCATATTATTGAGTAGATGATGAATTATGTGGAAAATGCATCAAGTTGGATGGACTGAAAACAGCGCAATACCCCTAAGGTGAGAAAGTCAATACCCAAAGAGATTCCTGCACATCCACTTTAAAGCCTGATTTAGGGTTTGGTAGAGGGGTTACTCCGTCACAACAATGACGGATATCCTGTCCGCCGAAATATAAATCCCATAGGATATAATGGGCTTTATGTTATGGCAGATGGGATATCATCACCGTTGTGACGGAGTAACCCCTCCACAATACTCTAAATCAGGTCTTTAGTCTTTAAATGGGTAAAACTCTTGCAAAGCAGACCAGAGCACATGCAAACTCCTGGAAATCACTAGTTTCTTAACAAACAACCAGTAACAGCCTACAGTAAATACCAGAGATACTGATTTGATTGAACTGAAAATATAATTTATTAAAATCACATGACAGAATTCGATTTTTAGCCTCCTAGTCTTTATTCAGGAGTGGGTATGTCATAGAGTCCACGGGATATGCCCCACTAAGATTGATGACATTGTATTCTTCCAGGGTTGCATGCCAGAATGTCGAGAACAAAAATACTAACTTACTACTATATCATGGCAAAAACACTGACCACTAGATTATCATCAACATGGTATATGTATGTAAGCATAGATCTACTACTCTTAACTGTACATCTATTTAACTTGATGATATGTATAGTAGCAAGTTACACAAATATAAGGAATTAACTATACTTGTATAAGAATACATACTAGAATTAATCCAGTAGAGATTTTGTTTGTTTATAGAGTTTGATTTCTTCAATAAAAACATAATTTTTAATGAATAATATTTTGGTAATTGTTTTATATCAATTTTTAATGCTGCATTTCTTTAAATATATTTTATAGCCATTAATATATATATTTTTAATCCTTCCCTTCTGTTGTTTAAGTTGGAGATAAAATAGTGTATCTGACCCCCGCCAAAAGTTTCCCTACATTTCGAGGTGGGAGTGGAACTACTAAGGGCCAGATTTGTCAAAGAGTTGTGTTGCCCTTGCGTCACGCAAGATAACACAAGGGCAAAACAACACTAAATTCATCTTTACCAAGCCACGCAAAGCCACCTTGATTGGCCCTACTGTGCTTGGTAAATCTGGAGTATGGCAACGCAGTGCAATTCGCTGTCTGGCGTTACTCTGCCCCAGAAAGGAGTTCCATGGGTGGAGCATGGGTGTTCCCATGCATCATTAATGGATTTTGGTGCATTCCCAGATTTACTGTGCATGGTAGACCTGGGAATACGTCAAAATGCAACACCTTCCCAGAGGAGGTGTAACAAGGAGAAATGTCTTTATTTCTCCTCACTTTTTCCTCTTTCTGCATAAGCTGCATTCTGCATCACAAAGAGAAATAGGAAAAAGCCTCAAAGGCTTGTTTTTGCGCAGACAGGTGTCCCTCCCCGCACAAAAACAACCATGAATGCTGCACCAGCGCAAGGAGAGAGCAGGAATGTGCCATATAATGTTAATTATGGGTCATTTCTGCCCTTTCAGGCAGCGCAGCACAGCAAGGTGTCTTGCTGCATTGCGTTGCTTGAACTTTGATAAATCAGACCCACAACCTCACTCCTCCAAAGGCAGCACTTTCCCTACTGTTGCTTAGGTTGGAGTGGTAACAGTAAGTTCACCCCTCCAAATCCAGCGCTTTCCCTAATGTGACAGAGTTTGGAGTGGGAATAGTAAAACTGAGCCGCCCAGAGCAGAATCTTTCCCTACTGCTGCTTAGGTTGGAGTAGAAATACTAAGGGGCATATTTATACTCCGTTTGCGCCGGAATTGCGTAGTTTTTTTTTACGCAATTTCGACGCAAAACTAACTCCATATTTATACTTTGGCGTTAGACGCGTCTAGCGCCAAAGTCCATGGAGTTAGCGTCATTTTTTAGCGTGGACACCTACTTTGCGTTATTTATATGCAAGGTAGGCGTTCCCGTCTAAAAAATAGACTCCGAGGCATGTGTGTCGGATTTATACTCCCGGGCAAAATTCACGCCCGGGAGTGGGCGGGTCAAAAAAAATGACGTACGGCCACTTTTGCGCCGTTTTTTAGCACCTGCAAAAGGCAGGCGTTAAGGGACCTGTGGGCTCTGAAGGAGCCCAGAGGTGCCCTCCCATGCCCCCAGGGACACCCCCTGTCACCCTTGCCCACCCCAGGCGGACACCCAAGGTTGGAGGGACCCATCCCAGGGACATTAAGGTAAGTTCAGGTAAGTGTTTTAAAAAAAAAAAATTGTGGCATGGGGGGCCTGATTTGTGCCCCCCTACATGCCACTATGACCAATGACCATGCCCAGGGGACAGAAGTCCCCTGGGCATGTCCATTGGGCAAGGGGGCATGACTCCTGTCTTTGCTAAGACAGGAGTCATTTCTATGGGGGTTGGGAGTGAAAACAAATGGGGCAAATCGGGTTGAGGCGAAAAAATTGCCTCAACCTGACTTGCCCCATTTCTTGACGCCCAAGCCCCATATCCTTCTACGCCGGCGCTGCCTGGTGTACGTTGTTTTTTTTAACGCACACCAGACGGCGCCGGCGGCTAACGCCGGCTAACGTCATTCAATAAATACGGCACCCGTATGGCGCTTCAGAATGGCGTTAGCCGGCGCTAATTTTTTTGACGCAAAGCTGCGTTAGCGCAGTTTTGCGTCAAAAAGTATAAATATGGGCCTAAGGGGCCTGATTTAGAGTTTGGCGACGAGGGTCACTGCATCACAAAGATGATGGAGATCCCATCCACCGTATTACAAACTCATTATAGCCTATGGAAATTTTAATATGGTGGACAGTATATCTGTCACATTTGTGACAGAATAACCTCTCTGCCAAATTCTAAATCAGGCCCTAAACTGACCCCTCAAGTCTCCTACACTTTCCCTGTGACTGCTCGGGTTTGAGTGGGGAATAGTACATTTGACCCTTCCAGAACCCAATGTTTTCTTTATTGTTGCTTAGGGTTGGAGTGGGAATAGTAAATCTCACCCCTCCGAGTCCAACTCTTCGCCTACTTTTGCCTAGGTTTGAGTGGAAACAATAAATCTTACCCCTCAAAAGTGAAATGTTTTCCGTTCCGTTGCTTAGATTGGAGTGGGAAAGAGTAAATTTCTCCTCCACACCTCTATGCCCAATACTGTCCCTACTGTTGCTTAGGTTGGAGTGGGAATAGCAACTCTGACCCCTCCAAACTTCAACACTTTCCGTTCTGGTGGAAATAGTAATGTTTATCCTCCTAAAGTGCAATAGTTTCCCTACTGTTTTTTAGACTCAATTGGGAGTGGTCATTTTTTTAATATAACAATTTTAAAAACATTTTTATGTGAATTTTGAATTTTGATTTTATTTTATTTATGTTTTTGTTTCATGTTTAGTTTAATTGAGTTTAATGTTTTATGTGTATTACTTTAGATGTAGCATTCAAAATAGTTTTCCCTTTTTGCTGAAATTAGATCATTTTTCATTCATTCATTTTATTGTTTAGCAGTATTTTTCAATTTTGCTTAGGTTTTTATGTTATTTGTTTTGTTTTGTTATTTTGGTTTTATTTACTGTATTATTTGTGATGGAATTTTGAAGTGTATTTTTACTGTAATTCAATTATTTTATTTTATCTGGTAACATATTTATTAATATTATTTTCAATAATGTGCTTTTACGATGTAATTCTAATTATTTAGTAATTAAAATGTATAATGTTATTTTTTCATTTTTATTATAAACCTATTTTATATATACTTTGTGTTTTTAGAATTGTTTAGTTTTGCCAACTACATTTAATTCAGTGTGTAACTGCTTAAAGTGGAGTGTTGTGGCCACTTCCAGTTTCTGCATCATCGTAAGTATGTTGTAGGTAGGTCTCACATATCTACCCCAGGTGATTCTAATACAGCCTCCTGGGAACGTGCCCTCGACAAGTGTCTCTACCGTGCTTAAGATCCATTCATGTGTAGGTCCTCTTCCTGTACCACAATATTCTGCTAATTTTCTCCTTTGTACAACAACAAATGTTGTGCCACCGCTTCAGAGCTCATCAAAGGTGTAATGGCTGATGCCAACCCAGAGACATGGTAAGGCATGGGCAAAATGGGCAATTGCTCAGCGCCCCTATCCTCCAAGAAGATCGCAGGGAAAGTGAATCTCGTCTCTACCTACACCTGGGAAATCCTATTTTAAGCAGAGGAAATCAACTTCAAAAATGTTTTGATGGGAACCTTGGCCCAGTGGCAAAGGTGGTTAAAATTAAAACAACTTAAAAAATTCACAAAGCGCTGAAGTTAAAACCTTAACCTAACTTTCTCAGTCTAATTCTAACTCTTCACCTCCCTAACTTTATCCATATTGTTCCAGAAAGTAAGTTTTTTCCAATAAAAATTGTTTGGGTGGAAAGTCTGAAAAGTTTAAAGAATTAATTCACCTCTGTTTAGAACCCATGAAATGTGAAGACGAAGGAACAAGTGAGCTTCACGCAATTCCTTGCATGCAGCACTTGGCTAACTTTCCTTCTCCAAGGGAGCCACAGGACCAGGCATAAGTCAGAAGATATGCTCGCCTGCAAAGTGGGGCCAGGACACAGTTGAGAGTGGCACCTTCCATCTTGAAAAGAAGACTACGAGCATTGATCTGCATATGTACATAATGTTGGTTAGGGAATGAACACGGAGCTGGAGCCCTATCAATAGTCTGTTTTCTACTGAGGTCTTTCTGACATATTTGAATATACTTGGAGGCTGCCTAGGACAACAGCCAATAAGCCCCATATCATGTGTGACACCTCTAACAAATCCTGGCTTTTTAGCCTGCAATTGGTTACATTCTGGAGCATGAAGTTTAGTTTCCGCTTTGAAAATCCCAGCATTCATAGCTCTGCAGGCAAAAAAGTCGAGGCCGACAGAAGGTGTCATACACAGCACATGGTAAGTTGTCACCCATGTAATGTATTTTGCGAAGGAGAGACCAATAGGTCCATGTGTTATATGACATAAGATACCCCCTTGCCCTACATTATAAAGGCTGTAGGTCATGGAACTCCTCAGTGACTTGCAAAAGTCGTATAATGTACAGGGAATGGTATGACATCCCAGACATTATTGCTTTCTGCGGCTGTCTCGATCTATTTGAAACCTGTTTCTGATTTTGCTCCCAAAAGTCCAGCTTCAAAGAGGTTCTATGAACAGTTCTATGTGTTAGAGAAGAATGCAAATATGATTAAAGAAAATTATGACAATGTCTTGATGAAAAGCAATTTGATAAAAAAATTTCACGTTACACTTACAATTATGAAGTAACTATTTTAAAAAACTGAATGAAGAACATTTTTGACAACAGTAAAAGTGGAAAATGGTATATTTTTTCATAAAATGTGTAATTCTCTTGAAAATTATATATATTACCCAAGTTACGCTTGGGTGATAGTCTGTGTTAAAACTGGACATGTGGTTTTCCCTCACACACACAAGTCATGTAAAGTAACTGCTCAAGGTATTCTCCTTACTGTTTGAGTAAAACAGTGAACTTTGCGAGTTCAGCTCGTGCAGCAGAGAGTCACGTACTTTCTTTTAGAAATGTTCTACCCTACAAATTAAATTTGAGAGAAATGTGTAAGAAAAAATTATATAAACCGCCAATATTCAGAGTTTTTGCTAGATTAAAAAAAGAAAAATCACCTGGCCTAGACAACAGCTCTATTCCAAAACACAGACCTAACTTTACAATAACAATTTGCCCTAAACAGCACTTTCAACCTTAACATAATACTAGTCCTAACCACAGCCTCAACTTTCCACATTACCTTAAATTTAACTCAAATCAAGCTCCCAAGAATTAACATTAACACTTCAGAAAAACTCACCCCATTCACAATCTTAATGCCGACTCTGAAATCTTTAACGAAGAAGCACGTGACAATGATTGGTGGTTTTTTGCATTATTGCTTAACATGAAAATTCAGAATTTTCAATATCCTTCCTTCTATTTTTATCCTAATGGGTCTCTCAATTTTCACATAATGCCTCCATGCATCATACTGTCCCAGACAAGGAGAGGCTGTCGCCTTAATTCGTGCCAGTGTTTGCAGCTGGTGGACACCAGCATACATTTTTGGGCATCAGAACTTACTTTCAGTTGTCTCAAGCGCCATCGTCTCTCTACCGTAGCATGACAAAAGTCAGGGCGGGAGAAGAATGTACAGCCCTCACAACTAATCCTTGCATCAGGGCGGGCTTTCTCAAAAACTATTTGGCGCAACAAATAGTTGCCAAAATAAACTATAAAGGCCCTAGGCTGTTGTTGGGCTGTTCCACTTGCTCCTGCTAATTGTTGACTCCTCAGATGTAATGGAAACCGATGGGCTCTCTGTATCTCTTTCTCCCATTCCCATCCAGTCTGGTCCGGGAATGCTGCTTTAAGCAATCTAATTATAAAGGCTCTTGAATCCTGCCCTTCTACACCTTCTTGTATCCCAATTAAGCGCAAGTTGTTACGATGTTGCCGGTTTTCAAAGTCCTCTACTTTCCACTGAATATCAGAGAGCTGAGTCTCATGCATAGCGGCTTGTTTTGTCACTGCACCCAGATCTGACTCCAGTACGTCCGCCCGGCACTCAATAGCAGCAATCCGCTCACCAATTTCAGAGCATGTCTTCGCAACCTTACTGATTGCCACTTGTAGCTGCTTCGTGGCCACCCTGGCTTTCTTGCTGTCCCTCTGCGTTTGCTTATGTTGTGACGTGATGGTCTGATAAATAAGATGCAGAGAAGGGGAAGGGGGCGCAGTCTCTGCATTCAAAACATTAACCTCTGTCTGAGCTGGAGCCACTGAAAAATCACCCATACTATGCAGTAGTTGTTGTGTTTCTGTGTAGTCCCAGGACATAGCTCTCGTCCTAGACGCCTTCTTTTTTTTTTTTCCCCTCTTCTCACTAGACTCACCAGCTTTGTCTAGTCTAGATACCTCAGTCTGTTTTGATTGGCATTTAACTGCAATGCCCCTCAGCACAGAAATAGGGGTTAGAGGCGCTGTAGAGCTATCACATGTCTCTGAGTCTATGGAAGGGCTGATGCTGTCCTCGTCTGAATCTTGAGATTGATCCGACAGGGAAAAAAAATTCTCCCCAACTTCACCCTGAACTAATGAGTCCTCTCTACCCTGCCGGTAGTCAAGGATCACCTCCAGAGTATAAGCCAGAGTTGGCGGATCGGTGCTTGGCAATAAGTATGTTGCTGCTGCTGCTTGCTCGCAATACCCTGCCCCTGTCACCACTTCTTGCGCCAGCCCTACATTGCTTTGAGACCCAGGGGCATATAGCGGCTGGTCAATTTCCCCTTCAAATGCTGCAGCAAGCCCATTACCCCCTACACAAGAAACAAAAGCCTGTGGGGGTCCCCCAGCGATACAACTTACAGTTTGGTGTGTATCCAGGAAGCGGCTACCAACATCGGTTTTCACCTGAAGCAACCCTCCACTATCTGAGGAAGCCAGACGTCCTGGACCAGTGCTGTCACCATCCCCAGTCAATTCCACTACCTCTCGTATAGGCCCAGTATCGGAGTCCTTTATAGTAGTGCTGCCCCCAAAAGGGCTGAATTATGAAGAATTTTAAACATCCGGGGTATAGTCACCACTTCCTCCTTCTCTTCAATCTGTTTTGCGCCATTCTTCGCCCTGTGCGTCTGCCCCAAAGCCGTGGAGCTCCCTGGAGCTGGCTGTCTGCCCTCAGGCACATTCTCACCGCTGCCGGCGTTTCCAAAGCCGCTATTCCTGGAAATCCCCCCCGAACGAGGGGCTGGGGGTCCAGAGGTCGTCGTTCCTGTGGCCCTGGTTTTAGCCGGCTGCCGCGTGCAGCTTTCGGGGCCATCCGCCGCTGTTTGCCGTGAGGGGCTAAGACAATAACAAATGTCCAAACGAGGAAGCCGCGGCCGTTATGGCCAGGATTGCCGAGGTCACCCAAGGAGCTCCTATTGACTCCGCCGATTCCGCGCGTAATACCGCTTAGCGGGTAATTACCACAAATATAAGCGGGAGTGCCCCCATCTGAAGCCGCCCGCATAATCCTCCCCGCGGGGGAAACAAAAACGCCGCACCGGAGCCAGGGAGGAGGAGAGCTTTCCGACCGCTAGCAACTCGCTTAGCCCCTACCAGGAGAAGGGAGCGGAAGCCTATCTACTGTCCCCGGCTCGACTTAAGACTATATATAAAGGGACGATACGGGTGTTCGCATCCGAGATCAAAGCCAAGGAGTACCTGCAGTCTTTGACTTAACTGTTTATATATGGCTAAAACAAAAAAAAAGGAGTAGGGCTTATTAAAAAAAAAAGAGAAGGAAAAATGAAAAGGGGCGGGTGATAGAGGCGGGTAGCCTGGGGAGAGAAGAAAAGGAGGAGGGATGCTCTTATTGAAATGGTTGGTTTATGGGGGTTTAGTCTTTAGGGGAAACAACTGTTTTCTTTTGTTAGTAAATTTCCGTAACTTAGGAGTCGCCGCAGGAGCCCTTCAAAGGGGGGGGGGTTGCTTGTCCATCTTACAGACTACAGTCTGGAAGCCTCATTTGGGTGGGAGGTGGGTGGGTGGGAGGTAGGGTTTTCTTTTGTGGGTGGGGTGGTGATTGGTGGGGTGGGCTGGGGTTGGGCAGGGTTCGCATGGGAGATGCACAGAAATATGTATTTGAATGGAAAAGGAGATTATTAGGTGTATGATGAAACAAGTTGTAAGTTTGGGTGTATTTGTTAGAGCTTTCAATGGGGGACCGTAATGTTTTACGGGTGGCCACCTTAAATATATGTGGGCTAAACGATTCCAAGAAAAGACGTCTTGCCACTCATGAGCTCAAAACCTTAAGGGCAGATATAATTTGTTTGCAAGAGACACATGTTACCCCGGTTAAAAAGTATTTGTTGGATTTTCCTGGTTTCCAATTAGTCGCGTACACCACTCAAGAAACTAACACTAGAGGGGTTGCAGTACATACACGGCGAAATCTTCTTAAGGTGGTCAAGAAGAGGGTTGATAACATGGGCCGATGGGTTATAATAGAGTGTGTTATGGGACAGTTGAATTTTACTCTGTGTTCTATTTATGGCTCTAATTTTGATGATCCAGCTGGTATTAACATGTTAAATACTGAACTTGTGCTCTGGGCCTTACCGCTTATTATATGTGGGGACTTTAATATACATACTGAGACTAATATCCCCTTACAGAATCAGGGTTCATACTTGGGACGAAAACCGAAGGTGTTTCGCGCCTTACAAATGTTGGTGCAGACTCATGGTCTTGTGGATGCATGGCAGCATTGTATGCCTATGGATCCTGGTTACACTTTCTTTTCATATCCCCACCGAAAGTCTGTCCGGTTAGACTATTTTTTTTTGTCTCCATCATTATGCGAAGGACTTTTGGTGGAAAAATTCCCTAGGGTCATATCTGACCATAATCCTTTGGTAGTACAATTTTCGGACTTGCTGAAGGAGCGACATTTGAAACCCTGGTCTTTTGACCGGGGCTTGCTGCTTGACTCAGCTTATGTGTCAAAGTGAAAGTATGGCTAACTGAGTTTTGGGGTTTTAATAGGGGTACGGTTCCACCGGGGGTGTTATGGGATGCTTTAAAGGCTGCTATTCGCGGGGAAACTCTGAGCTACGCCCTTAGGCGGGAGAAACAACGGCACCTAGCTATATCTGCAGCCCAGACTGAATTGGCTTCTCTGGAGAGTCAGATAGTGGGGCTTGCAAGGAATAATGCTCCAATACAAGACACTTTGGATAAGATGGCGGTCATGAAGGCCAAGATCATTCAACTGTATCTAGACCAAGACATTATTAAAGCCCAGATTCGCACGCAGGAATGTTATGAGTTTAGTGAGAGGGTGGGCAAGGTGCTTGCATATAAGACTAGACAAAAGGCGGCTCGGAGTGCCATCTTGGCAATTAAAGATAGGTTGGGGCAGATTGTGTATGGAGATACGTCAGTACTACAGGTGTTTAAAGAATATTATTCCGTATTGTACCAGCAGGAAAGCCTCTTCTTGGATGATAGAGACGAAAGGATTGCTCAGTATTTGAGTGAAATGTCGTGCCCAAAGTTATCGCAAGATGAGGGCTGTCAGTTGACTGCCCCCATTGAGTTGGATGAGATTATCTCGGCTCTAACTGCTACATCTAATGGGAAAGCTACTGGCCCTGATATGATCTCAATAGAATTCTTTAAAACTTTTTTTGAGGAATTGAAGGATGATATTATGGCACTCTTTACGTCAGTACAGGCTGGAGAGCGGGCGCCGGGCTCATGGCTGGAGGCTAATATTGTTATATTTTTAAAAAAAGAGAAGAACCCACTTTTACCAGGTTCCTACCGACCTATCTCATTGATAAACGCAGATGCTAAATGGTATGCCAAAATTCTTGCGGTTAGGCTTAGTCGAGTTATTGGTGGGCTTGTCTCCCCTTGGCAACATGGGTTCATTCCTGGGCGGGGGACCGCCGATCATGTCAGGCGTGTTATCACCATGTTAGATGCATCTCAGGTTATGGCGGCCCCTATGGCATTAATATTATTAGATGCCGAAAAGGCTTTTGATCGGGTGAACTGGAAATATTTATGGACAGTGCTCAGTAAAGTTAATATAGGGGCTGGTTTTATCAAGGCCATACAAGGTTTATATCAGAAGCCCCTTGCTCGAATTCAACTAGCCGGGGCAATTTCAGAACCCTTCTATATTACAAGAGGAACTAGGCAGGGCTGTCCCTGCTCCCCTTTATTGTTTGCACTCTATATAGACCCCTTGATCAGAAAGTTATTGCAAAGTACATTGATCTCGCCTATGGTAATGGCGGAGGGTAGGTTTAAAATTTTGGCATATGCTGATGACATAGCCGTTACTACCCCTGAACCAGGAAAGGCGATCGAACAAATAGAGAAACTAGCTGCGGAGTTTGGCGAGATCTCAGGCTATGCATTAAATAGGAGTAAATGCCAAATATTGGGCAATGAGTGGGCCACTATTGAAGACAACAGGAGGGCAAATCAAGTGACTTATCTAGGTGTCAGATTGTCGGCCAATTTGGACCAGATAGTGGAGAGTAATCTTGCCCCTGTCTTAGCTAAAAGCAGGAAAGAGTTGCATCATATGAACAATTTGCATTTAACTATTATTGGTAGATGCAATCTTATTAAAATGATTTTTTTACCTAGGGTCTTATATTTTTTCCATACTATCCCGCTGGAAATTAACAAAGAATGGTTTAAGCATATGGAGAGTTTAGCAAGTAGTTTCATTTGGTCTTTTAAAAAAGTATGGCGGGCATATAAGTATTTAGTGCTACCCAGAGAGAGGGGGGGTGGGCGGCCCCTCAATTTTTTTTTTATTACTGGTTATCTGCACTGCAATATATCCAACCATTAATTAATCGACAGGCTGATAATAGAGATTTTGGTGAAATATGTACTCCTATATATAATATGATTTGGGGAAGTTATGCCAATGCAGCTTTTTTGAGAACAGTGGAGCCTAGTTATTTAAAAAAAGTTAAGTTCAAGACTGTCTGGGCTGCATTTAAGGTGTGGACCAATGTTAAAAAAAAAATTGGAATCGCCCGGATTAATTTTTACACCCCAATTTTGAACTCGTCGGTGCTTCCTGATATTTTTAAGGATGAATACTGTGCCAGGTGGGCACAGCTTGGTGTTCGGTGTATTGGTGATTTCTATGGGCATACCCACCTTAAATCTTTTGAAGAACTGACAAGTGAATTTTCATTGAACACTAAGGATTTTTTTAAATATTTGCAAATCAGACATTTTTGGGGGTAAACTATAGATCAGCATCTGGGCAGGTGGGGGATAGAATCCCAGCTATGGAGGTTCTTCATAATTCCACTAGATGGCGGGTCTGCTCGCTTTATCCGCTCTTTTTGAACTTAATGCCAGATGACTTGAGTAAACAGGCGGAGAGGTGGGAGCGGAATATCGGAGCTTCTGAAGTGTCAGTACGTACCTCTTTAGATATGGAACAGCGTTTTATATTATCCGCTGGGCCACAAACCCAACATTATAAGACTATTTTTCATCTATACTATACCCCCGCTAAGCTATTTAACTGGGGCAGCTCAAGGGGGGTGGTGTGTCCCAGATGCAAGAGTGTATCGGCCGACCTGGTACATATGTTCTTTAATTGCAGCAGGCTACATGAATTTTTTACTGATGTGGCGAACTTTTTAACTAGGCTAATCCATCAGGAGGTGGAAATTACGTCGCAACTAGAATTACTGGGAATTGATGGAGTGGTGTACCTAGAATATTCACAGAGGTTCCTGTTTCTAGCCATGTCTGTGGCCCGCTGCTGTATTGCATCTGACTGGCTGGAGTCAACTCCACCAACTTTTAACCACTGGCTGGCTCGGATGTGCTCAATGTTTTATTTAGAGATGGGTTCATATGCGTGCAAGGGCCGCAGGCGTAGACGGATGGGTGAAGCTATCTGGGCCCCGTTTGCACAGTGGCTAGGTAATAATTGAATCATGCTCGTAGGGGATCTATTTATTTAATCATGTTCAATTTTTGCACTTTATTTGTATTCTAAGGTTTTCAATAGGGTATTTCATATGCCCCCTTTCAGTGGTTTTGATGCCTGCTGTAGATCGATGAAATGAATTTATGTAATGATGTGTATTTATCTAATGTATTTATTGTATCTATTCAACCTTCTTTTTGCTTTGGTATTTGTACACTGTGCATCTTCAATAAAAAAATTTAAAAAAAGAACTTACTTTCATCATCAGACTTCGATCCATGAGAGAAAGGCATAAAGGAGTCATAGATGAAGGAAGCAAAAGATATGAAAACAGTGAAAAAAGCAAAAGACCTACGCAGGGATGAAAAACAGCCTGTAAGAGTGAAGCAGAGGGAGGAGAACTGTGGGGTGGTGGAAGGCATGAGCAAGAGATGGAATCAAACCTAAACAGCCTTGGTATTCAGCACCCCAGGTATTCTGGAGCAACAGTGGGGGGCTCCAAAGAAAAATCCGGGCCACTGCACATCTTTTTGCACTTTAAGCCCTGCGGTCTCACTTCCTCTTCAACATAGGAAGAACACCAGCAGCCAGCTAACATCGAGAAATGTCTCCCGCGCCCTAGTTTTAAGAAGCAGTGTTCACACCCCACTTACAGCACCCTTCCTGGCACAAGTGTTAATTTGCCGCGTGCTCCAACGCGCAGGCCGCCTAACGGAATTTGTCCGAAAATGTTAGCTACGCAGACACCGTCCAAAAAAATTAGGTAGAAAGGTGCTAATTAATTACTTGCTAGATAGAGCAGCTTATGTGTGCCAAGGCGTGTAACAAGGGCATCTCCACCTCTGTAAATGTTATTTTTCCATGTAATCCTTTTTTAATGTATTACTTGTTATTCCTATTATTTGAAAACACCAGGGCACAACGAAATAGCATGGGAAAAAAAGTCAGAGAAAATTAGCATACTGCCTGTTTTTCACAGCGCGTAAAATGGAGGAAGGGCCATAACCATGGACGTCAATTCACCGAAATGGTAGGGGTAGCGGAAGTGATATCACAACCCTTTGACCTCCACTTTCACTCACACACACATACTTACACTCTCTCACATAAACACATTCTCACCCGCAAGCCTGCCAACAACATACATTTAAAAGCTTGTTGTACTTACCTCAGCCGCCATGGAATGGCTTATCCCAGCTAACTGTACCCCATTTTTATTACACTAGTAGTGAATGATGTATTCATGAATATTCATTATTAGTGTAAAAAAGTGACAGAAAACAAAGAGTGGAGCTCTAGCTGACGTCGATAAGGACCAAGGCCGGCTTCAGGGCACTGCGAGGTCTTTAGGGCAGTGCGAGCAGTGCGGCCGCACCAGATGCTGGCCTGGACTGGGGGGCTGTGACCTCAGGGGGGCGCTGTGTTTAGCAATAACTTAGAAACTTGCGATTTAAAAGCACCTCCTGAAAAGTTTCTTGTGCATCCACCCTTCAGCAAACAAGTAAAATGCCAAGATACCTCTTGTGATTAATGTTCCTGCTAGGGAGAGAAATGGGAGTTTTGTCTAGCAGCAGCTTTAACTTGCCAAAGAGTAGCCTAGAGGGTTAATATGCCTGCTGCAAAGAACAGAACTATATTTTATGTGGATAACTGAGTGGTTTAGTAAAGTCAGCCTTTACAAGCGTTTTTAAAACAAATGACTGTATGTGAAAGGGAGACTGTGGATAAATGAGGGGCACATTTGCCGGTTGGTAGAGAGGGAATCTGAGGAGGTGGTCATGGGGTTTGGGGCACCAAAAAAAGACTGTTGCACAGGGCACCACGAATGCTAAAGCCAGCCCTGATAAGGAGGAGCTGCCACTGTGTTCCTGGCACTGAATGTGCCACCTCTGAGGCCAGGGGTGGCAAAGGCAGTGCCAGGGGTAGCAAAAGACAAGCCAAGGGTCGCAGTTGCGACCCCTGGAGAACCCTAAATGATGTTCATGGTCACAACTGGTGAATACGGAGCGAAAGGGAGTTTAGGGCTTTGGGTCCGGGGACTGCCAATCTCCTAGACCCCCATCCCAATAGCAGTGTCTGGATCCCAGGGTGGTGGTTGAGGGTGTCGGAAAGTAACAGCTGGAAACTCTAAAAGAGCAGTACTAGTTCGGTCTCTCAGCTACATAATGCAAACCCATCACATGTAGACATTAAAGTTCAAGTGTCAGAATCTTGAAGAAGACTCAGCACTTTTAATGGGAGCCAATCTGGTAACTCCCCACTTCAATCCTATGCGCACTCCTGCTGTTCCCTATATTCACAAAACAAGCATTGGCAAAGCTAATCGGTCCTGGTGATGCGACAGCTATTGATTTTGTCAATGTTAATGTCTTTTAGCCAAGAGCACACAATTTAAGTGTGTAAGTTAGTTTTCAGTATGCCTTATGCTCCCTCTCTTCGTGCATTTTCCCCAAATCAGTGAATTTTAATGTGTAACTCGCTTTATCTTTCTTGTTCTATCTTCGTTAGGGCTTACATTCGCTTCAAGTGAGTGTTAAGATTGCAGGGGCATCAGGTGTGTACCAAAAGCAGGCCCTTCTCGTCACCTTTTCATACCAATGACGTAAATTGTAAAATTTTCATGACAAATCCCTCACTTCTTTCATAGACATGTTCACTGTGTTGTCTACACCACACCATTTCCTAGAAATGCCAGTTGGTCTTTTTCTGTCACAGAGATAGCAATGCACGAGCCCCGGAAAACAGCTTAATGAACAGAGACTCATTGATGATTATTGATGCGTTATTTACAGGCTCTAAGAGTTAGGCAGTGGGCTCTGAGTCACTCAGTTCCAAGTCAATCAGCCATTGCAGACTTAAGTATATTAGGGCCACATGTAATAAGCTATTCAGGGGTCACAAACGGCATAATGTGCCTTTTGTGCCCGCTAAATGGCCTTGCACCATGTACCAACCAACCCTATTTTGCAAGTTGGTAACCTATTACCGACTCGCAAAATAGGGTTTGTGACTCGCTATTAGGAAGGGGTGTGCCGAGGGCGTCCTTTCCTAATAGGGAGAGACAGGGGGATGTATGGTTGTTTTGCAACCAGGAATGCAGTTGCAAAACAATTGCAGTTACCATAAATTTTAAACTGGTGGTAACCCATTCGCAAATGGGATGGGCCACCATGGGACTCCTTCCCCTTTGTGAATGGGGGTGCCAGCATTTTTTCAGAGCTGGAATGTGGTCCCATGGACACTGCCTGCTCTGAAAAATTGAAAAGGAAAATTTTCATTTTTATTTTTGTAATGCATCCCGTTTTCCTTTAAAGAAAACGGACTGCATTTGAAAAAATAAAACAGCTTTTTTTTAAAAAGCATTCACAGACATGGTGGTCTGCTGACCCCAGCAGGCCACCATCCCTCTGGGTGCTGGCCATTCCCAAATGGGTTGCAAATTGTGTCCTGCCTCATGAATATTAATGAGGCCGGTCCCTTGCGACCCATTTGCGAATCGCAAACAGTGTCTGAAACACTGTTGTACATTAGCTATTGCGACTCGCAAATTGTGAGTTGCTAAAAATTGCAATTTGCGAGTCGCAAAAGCTGGCCGTCATACACTTGGCCCTTTGTGCTTAATCATTTATTAGAACATTGAGATGTTGGGGGCTCCATTGGAGACAATGGAGTGCTCTGGGCTTTTACTGGCTGGTAAAAGCCCGGACCATCAACATTCCAACGTTCTTTTCCCACAGCAACCGCTGTGAACAAAGGCCTCACAAAGGGGTTCCGTGAGGACATTGTTTTATTTATTAGAACATTCTCTTCTAGCTGCAGAATGTTCCAATAGCCTTATAGCACTTTGTAGCTGGGCTATACTGGCAATTAAATTCCCGTTCCCTTGTTTAGCGCCTGAGCGGGTCTTTAACCTCTTAGCTGCTGGGCCTTTCCCCCCCAGTTCTGAGCCCTTTTTTGGCTATTTGGGGTAGTGCGCGCTTAGGCCTTCATAACTCCACATAAGCTATCCATGCCAAATTTGCGTCCTTTTTTCCAACATCCTAGGGATTCTAAAAGTACCCAGAGTTTGTGGGTTCCCCTGGAGGAGACCAAGAAATTAGCCAAAATATAGCTAAAATGTCATTTAAAAAAAAAAATGGGAAAAAAGGGCTGCCGAAGAAGGCTTGTGTTTTTTTCCCTGAAATGGCACCAACAAAGGATTTGCTGTGCTAAAATCACCATCTTCCCAGCTTTCAGGAACAGGCAGACTTGAATCAGAAAACCACATTTTTCAACACAATTTTGGCATTTTACTGGGACAAACCCCATTTTTACTATTTTTGGTGCTTTCAGCCTCCTTCCAGTTAGTGACAGGAATGGGTGTGAAACCAATACTGGATCCCGGAAGGCTAAGCATTTCTGAAATGTAGGCAAAATTCTGAATTCAGCAAGGGGTAATTTGTATAGCTCCTACAGAAAATAACAGCTAAAATAAAAAAAATATTGAAATTGATCTGAAAAAAACAGCCATTTTTCTCCATGTTTTACTCTGTAACTTTTTCCTGTGATGTCAGATTTTTTAAAGCTATATACCGTTATGTGTGCTGGACTCTTTTGGTTGAAGGGATATAGAGGGCTTGTAGGTTCATCAAGATCCCTAGGTACCCAGAGCCAATAAATGAGCTGCACCTTGCAATGGGTTTTCATTCTATACCGGGTATACAGCAATTCATTTGGTGAAATATAAAGAGTGGAAAATAGGTATCAAGAAAACCTTTGTATTTCCAAAATGGGCATAAGATAAGGTGTTGAGAAGCAGTGGTTATTAGCACATCTCTGAATTCTGGGGTGCCCATACTAGCATGTGAATTACAGGCCATTTCTCAAATAGATGTCTTTTTTACACACTGTCTTACATTTGGAAGGAAAAAATGTAGAGAAAGACAAGGGGCAATAACACTTGTTGTGCTATTCTGTGTTCCCCCAAGTCTCCCGATAAAAATGGTACCTCACTTACGTGGGTAGGCCTAATGCTTGAGACAGGAAAGGCAACATGGACACATCACATTTTTACATTGAAATCTGACGTGTTTTTTGCAAAGAGCCTAGCTGTAGATTTTGGCCTCTAGCTCAGCCGGCACCTAGGGAAACCTACCAAACCTGCACATTTTTTAACACTAGACACCTAGGGGAATCCAGGATGGGCTGACTTGTGGGGCTTTCACCAGGTTCTGGTACCCAGAATCCTATGCAAACCTCAAAATTTGACCAAAAAAACACTTTTTTTTCCCTCACCCAGCATTCCCCCAAGTCTTCCGATAAAAATGGCACCTCACTTGTGTGGGTAGGCCTAGCGCCTGCGACAGGAAATGCCCCAAAACACAACGTGGACACATCACATTTTTCTGAAAACAAAACAGAGCTGTTTTTTGCAAAGTGCCTAGCTGTGGATTTTGGCCTCTAGCTCAGCCGGCACCTAGGGAAACCTACCAAACCTGTGCATTTTTTAAAACTAGACACCTCGGGGAATCCAAGATGGGTGGGGTGACTTGTGGGGCTCTCACCGGGTTCTGTTACCCAGAATCCTTTGCAAACCTCAATATTTGGAGAAAAAAAAACACTTTTCCCTCACATTTCGGTGATAGAAAGTTCTGGAATCTGAGAGGAGCCACAAATTTACTTCCACCCAACATTCCCCCAAGTCTCCTGATAAAAATGGTACCTCACTTGTGTGGGTAGGCCTAGTGCCCGCAACAGGAATAGATCACTCAACGGTCAATGTTGGTCCTTACAAGAGGAAACTGTTGACCCTGGGGTGATCCATTCCTGATGCAGGCACTAGGTACAGGCACTCAAGTGGGGTAGTGTTTTTTAATCAGGACAGGTGAGGAATCACTGGATGGTAGGAATGTTGTGGATCCCAGCATATTCCTGTAGTTTGTGTGACAGAAATGCAAGAAAAATAGAGTTTTTATTCAAAATTTCAGCTTTGCAGGGTATTCTGGGTAAGAAAACTTTGGGAATCCACACAAGTCACACCCCTGTGGACTCCCCCGGATGTCTAGTTTCTAGAAATGTTTGGGTTTAGTGTATTTCCCTATATAACCGCCGAACCCAGGACCAAAAACACAGGTGCCTGCCTTACAAAACCAGTTTGTTTTGTGACAGATAATTTTGATGTCTCCACAATACGATTTGGGCGGTGGAATTTGGGGCTGAACTAAATTGGGGAGCTCCCAAGAGAGTACTCTCTCTCTGTCCTTGCCGCCACATTCACCTGCTCTCTGGGTTGGGCTAACCCACTATTGCCCTGTTGTACAGACCGTGCTTGTGAAGGGACAGCAGGACTGTCCTCATCACCTCCGTCATAATTACTGGAAGAGGAGTTATCGAATGGGACTCATCCGACTGAAAAAATCAATCCCAGAGTCTGTGCCATTGTCCTATCCCTCAGATGCTGTCTCAGTATTTGCTGTCTCAGTCTCTGATCCTATGTCAGAGCTGTCCTCAATAACCCGAGTGACGGCGTCAGCAGCAGTCATCCATCAAGATGTCATCTCTGCTACTGGCTAAACTGTTGCTCTAAATTACTAGCCTACGTAGTCACAAAATTGCTGGTGTGTGTGTGATACGTGCAACAGTAGAGGTCACATTACCTGCGCTTCTTCCCTCAATCAGCACGTTCTTTCAAGACACTCAAAAAACACCTTGTCACATATCATTTGTCACAGTCTGTAGCGCCTCCTGCGCCCAGTCCAACAATCATTATTGGTGCTCCCACTCCCATGTCCTCCTCCTCGGATTCCCTCATTACCACCCAGCAGAAGTGTTCTTCATCTCTCCATAGCCACCCCCCACATCCACACATACATTTCATTTGTATTATAGCGGAGGTAATGGTTGACTTTGCTAATGTACTCAGCTATTTACATAAAATACAGATTTGCTCTTTGCAGTAGGCATATAAACCTTCTGTGCTTCTTTCTGGCACTAAAACTGCCGCTAGACAAAAGTCTGATCCTTTTGTAGCAGAAACATAATCACAAGACTTACTTGACTTTTTTATTGCTGCCTAAAAGCTACAGTTGAAATGCGTCAGTTGAAGTATGTGCATTGCTTTGAAGATGCAAGCTGCAACTGCAAGACAACTGGTGGCAAATATATATATATATATATATATATATATATATATATATATATATATAGAGAGAGAGAGAGAGAGAGAGAGAGAGAGATCACTTTTATATGTGGGTCTGGTTTTCCTGGGGGCCGATCACAGCCCCCAGGGAAACCACACATGCATAGACAAAAGTAATATATATATATATATATATATATATATATATATATATATATATATATATATATATATATATATATATATGTGTATATATATATAGATCTATCTCTATATAGATATATCTATCTACATAGATAGATCTATAGATAGAACTATATATATATATATATATTTATAGATCTATCTATAGATATATCTATGTAGATAGATATATCTATCTAGATAGATAAATATATCTATGCATATATACAGATCTATATATATATATATAGATCTATATATTTGTTTGTAGTTGTATGGTTTCCTTGGGGGGCAAAATGGCCCCCAGGGAAACCCTACAACTACTAAAAAAAAGTATTGCCCCCACAGGGGGTCGCCCTGCCCACGGGCGACCCCCTGTCAATTTCTTTATTTTCTTTTATTTAAAAAAAAAAAATGCCCTGGGGGGGCGCGATCGAGCGCAATCGCGCCCCCCCCCCCCAGTGGACACCTACCCTTATATTAAAAAATATGCCCCCCGGAGGGGGCGGCCGGTTTTCTGAGGGGGACGACCCCCCCAAGGTGAAATCCCTGGTGTCTAGTGGTGTTTCCTGGCCCTCGATCACAGTTGTGCTGTGATCGAGGGCCAGGAAACACAATCAGGAAGGCCTCGTGTGAAAGGGGAGAGTCTCCCCTTTCACACGAGGCCTTCCTGAATGTCGGGAAGGCCATTTGGGGCAGTTTTCCCATTGAGAGCCAATTCCTGCTCCGAAGGGGAAAACAACACTGTGATGTCAGCACACCTCGCGGTGCACTGACGTCATAAAGGGGTGGGGGGGGGTCGGTGGGAGACACAGAAGATCTTCCGTGTCTCCAGGAGTTTTTTTTTTTTTTAAGAAATCCTCCCTGGTGTCGGCCACTGGTCGTGACCCGCACCAGGGAGGTAGTGTGGGCGTTGGCCACTGGCCTTCTGTCACAATTTCTGGATGTTTTGTCAGATCACTTTACACTTTTAAAATGAAGTATTATGTAAATCTAAGGGGGATTCAACGTGTGGTAATCAGTGTTCAGCATAACCTTCTACGTCTCACTTTGGAATCAGAGAATGAAAGTAAACAGGCCCCTCAGAAAACAGCGTTTGTCAATTGCCTCGTATTTGAATGCACAGTAAATGTGACCAGATAAGAACAAGATTTACAGAGGAGCTTGGAGCAGTGGGTTAAAACACAAGCACTCTTTAACAAAGAAAAAAGTAGTTCCTCAAACAGATCCTAAAATGGAAGCAGTGGAGGGATAGTGTTTGGTCCATGCACTCTGAGACACCTAAACATTGGAAGAGGCATGACGCATGCATGCTATGGACAAATGGGGGGAAACAATATGAGAGCAACGATGGAGCCAGCAAATGGGAAGCCTATGGGTGAACTGAAGCCCACAAAGTATATACAACATGTCTCCTTAAGACAGCGCAAGCGTTGTCTAGCAGAGACCTAAAGAGAGCACGCTTTATAGGTTCATGCTTTGAAGTATCATGTCCAGATCTGAAAGCCACAGATTCACCAGCTCTGAAAACCACAACTGGAGAGTTGTGTTCAATTCTGGAAGACACATCTGGAGCATTTTGAATCTTAAAAGCCATGTATAGAGTAATATGCCCAGTTCCTGAAGCCACAGGTGGAATATGGTGCCAATGCTTGAAGACAATGTATGAAGTGCCTATTTGTGGAAGCAATATGTGGAGCAATGGGTTCAGCTTCCTGTGGAGTAGTGTGTCCAGTTTTGCAAGATACAGTGGAGTGCAGTCTCCATTTCTGAGACACTGTGCAGTGCTGTGCCAATGTCTGAAGACAATTAATGAAGTGTTGTGCTTATTTGTGGAAGCAACCTGTGGAGTAGTGTGCCCAGTTCTGACAATGTTGAGTAACTGTGTTTATGTCTGAGGAATGTATGAAGAATTGTGCCTAATTTTGGCTGCAACCTGTGGAGTAGTGTGTCCAGCTCTGAAAGACACTGCCGAAGACTGTGTTCATGTCTGAAGACAATGGATAGTATTGTGTCTAATTTTGTATGAAACCAAGGAAGTAGTGTGTCCAGTTCTGAAAGGCACAGTGGAGCACTGTGTCCAATAATATAAGACACTGTGGAGTGTTCATGTGTGAAGACAATATTTGAAGTATTAAGCCCAACTGTGGAAGCAACTTATGTAGTAGCGTGTCTAGTTCTAGGAGGCACTGTGGACTACGATGTTCATGTCTGAAGGCAAAGTAAGAAGTATTCTGCCTATTTATGGAAGCAACCGTTGGAGTAGTGACTCCGGTTCTGAAAGACACCCAAAGACACTTTTGAAGTACTGAGTCAATTTCTGCAGAGAGTTTATGGAGTATCATTTTTAGCTGTGGAAGCAACCTATCAGTCAATGTCCAATTCTGAAAGACACAGGGGAAATACCACAGCTGGACTAGTATGTCTATGTCTGAAGGCAACATATGGAGTATTCTGTTCAATTGTGGAATCCACTTATAGAATATTGGATCCTGTTGGGTTAAGGACCTCTGGAGTACTGTGTTCAATCCTGGACCTCACCTGTGGAATATTAATGTCTGGTATAAAGGCAATATATGAAGTATCATGTGCAGTTCTGTAGGCAAGATATTTAACATTGTGTCCATTTTTGAAGGTTGCTTGTAGATTATTGTGTTGAATTCTGAAAAACACAAATGGAATCTAGTTATGTAAGTCACATATTGTTAGAAATTGGGGGTTGGTTGAGCCACAGTCCCTTGCAGGGTGAACCACAAAAAGTCACTAAATTAACCTGTGAATAACCCTGGTTAGATTGCCACAAAAGCAGTCAGGCTTAACTCAGAGGCAATATGTAAAGTATTTATGCAGTGCACAAACAGTAATAAAGTGAAAACACAACACAATACCAGATCAAACACAACTCCAAACCAATTTAGCAAAATAGAATACATTTTAATAAATTATTTGACACCAAAACAACAAACGTCCAATTAGTAGAACCAGAGTTATGAATTTCTAAAGTCAAAATTGGTGCCTAAATATCAAAGTACCAACCATAGACGTCTAGTCGGACAAGAACTGACCAAAGTTGAAAAATAGGGCCGAACGCAATGGAGCGTGGTTTGGATACACAAAGTGGATTAGGCCTGGTCAGCGCTTACCTTGAGACCAAGAAATAAATCTGAAAAAAGTGGCTGAGAATGTAAAGTTCAGCGGGGCAAGGCTGCATGTAGTGTCCAAGGAGAGAATGTTACTGCCAGATAACCTTGGTTCGAAGCTATGTAGAGGAGTTCTACATTCGGACTTAGCCTCTGAAATGGAAGATTAAAATCTCCAGGGAGACAAGGCAGAGGGCTATAGCCGAAGACAGTTTCATGAGGCCCAATGAGGACCCTTTGGGGGACGACTGCTGAAAAAAGAATTGCTGCTGGGGAGAAGATAGCAGGAGAAGCTGCTATCTGACAGGTGATGCACATCCGCTGATAGGTGAGCAGGTTGGTCCTGGGTTCTCAGAGCACTTTTGAGACAAAAATGGTCTTAGGGCCCACTTTTTTTATTTGAGCTGTCGGGGCACCTTTAACACCACTCACAAGGGTCCAGGACTAGAGGATCACAACTTGGAGGGTCAGGACTCACTAAGGCTAAGTTCAGGCGCCTAGTTCAAGATGGAGAAAGACTTTTGTGTCCCTAGGGCTCCGAACAGGAGACCAGCAAACTAGCCAATGTGAGCCACTCTGGCGGTCCTGGGACAAAATATGATCCAGTCCCTGTACCCAGGCAGAAGGTAGCAGAGCAGCAGGGCAGCAATTCAGCTGTCCTTAAGAGCAGCAGTCCAGGATAGTGGTAGTGCTTCCAGCAGGCCAGCAGTCCTTCCTCGCAGAGTATCCACAGGTCTAGAAGTGTACTGAAGAGTTGGTGTCTAAGGTCTTATTTTTATACATTGGTGCCTTGGTTCTGGAAGGTGGTAGAAGCTTCTAGACAGTGGCTTTAAAATGCATGGAATTCCCTGCCTTCCTGCCCTGGCTGCAGTAACATCCTGCCAGCAGATTGCCCATT
The DNA here is from genome assembly GCF_031143425.1 of Pleurodeles waltl. NCBI lineage: Eukaryota > Metazoa > Chordata > Amphibia > Caudata > Salamandridae > Pleurodeles > Pleurodeles waltl. The sequence continues at coordinate 412,421,402 of NC_090443.1, read as the reverse complement.
CAAGCACACCTAATCCCTCTACTGTGTGACTGTTTTGTAGGAATTCACAAAGTCTACCTGTCAGTTACATCCAGTCACGTGTACCCAGGCCAGGCTGGAGGCACAAAAGGGCAGAAAAGTGCCAACTTTCTAAAAGTGGCATTTTAAAAAATGTAATCAAAAACCCAACTTTTCTAATAAATAGGGGTTATTGTTACAATTTCAAAGACAGCAAATATTACATAGCTGCCAGCTCACAATTGGAAATTGCAGCTTATTAAATGTAATAACGAATCCCCAATGTTATCCTATGGGAGGGGTAGGCCTCACAGTAGTGAAAAACAAATATAGGAATTTTTCACTACAAGGACATGTAAAATGTGAAAGTACAAGTCGTACCTTCTAATCTCACAGCACCCTGACTTAAGGGCTCCCTAGGGCCTACCTAAGAGGTGACTGTAGGAAAGTACCATCTTTCTTGGCATGTTACCCCCAATTTTACATGTATGTCAGTATGTGTTTTTGCCTGTCTCACTGGGATCCTGCTAGCCAGGACCCCAGTGCTCATAGTTTGTGGCCTAAATGTGTATGCCTGTGTAGTGCCTAACTGTGTCACTGAAGCTCTGCTAATCAGAACCTCAGTGCTCATGCTCTCTCTGCCTTTAAATTTGTCACTATAGGCTAGTGACTACATTTACCAATTTAAATTGGCATACGGCCACCCCTTATAAGCCCCTAGTATGTGGTACCTAGGTTCTCAGGGCATTGGGGTTCCAGGAAATCCATATGGGCTGCAGCATTTATTTTGTCACCCATAGGGAGCTCAGACAAACCATTACACAGGACTGCCATTGCAGATTGAGTGAAATAATGCACACGTTATTTCACAACCATTTTCACTGCACTTAAGTAACTTATAAGCCACCTATATGTCTAATATTCACTTGCTGAAGGTTAGGTGCAAAGTTACTAAGTATGAGGACACCCTTGCACTAGCAAAGGTGCCCCCGCATAGTTCAGGGCCATTTTCCCTGACTTTGTGAGTGCGGGGACACAATTACACACGTGCACTACATATAGGTCAATACCTACATGTAGCTTCACAATGGTAACTCCGAATATGGCCATGTAACATGTCTAAGATCATGAAATTGTCCCCCCATTCCAAATCTGGTATTGGGGAGCCAATTCCATGCATCCTGGGGGCTCCACTATGGACCCCCAGTACTGCCAAACCAGCTCTCTGTGGTTTTCTCTGCAGCTACAGATGCTGCCACCCCACAGACAGGGTTCTACCCTCCTGGGGTCTGGGCAGCCCAGTCCCAGGAAGGAAGAACAAAGTATTTCCTCTGAGAGCAGGGTGTTACACCCTCACTCTTTGGAAATAGGTGTTAAAGGCTGGGGAGGGGTAGCCTCTCCCAGCCTCTGGAAATGCTTTGAAGGGCACAGATGGTGCCCTCCTTGCATAAGCCAGTCTACACCGGTTTAGGGAACCCCCAGTCCCTGCTCTGGCGTGAAACTGGACAAAGGAAAGGGTAGTGACCACTTCCCTGTCCATCACCACCCCAGGGGTGGTGCCCAGAGCTCCTCCAGTGTGTCTCAGACCTCTGCCATCTTGTTTTCAGAGGTGTGGGGGCACTCTGGAGGCCTCTGAGTGGCCAGTGCCAGCAGGTGACGTCAGAGACCCCTCCTGATAGGTGCATACCTGACTAGGTGGCCAATCCTCCTCTGAGGGCTATTTAGGGTCTCTCCAGTGGGCTTTTCCTGAGATTACGACTTGCAAGAATTCATCAGGGTTCCTCTGCACTTCTCTCTTCGACTTCTCCAAGGATAGACCCCTGACTGCTCCAGGACGCCTGCAAAACTGCAACAAAGTAGCCAGAAGACTACCAGCGACATTGTGGCACCGAATCCTGCCGGCTTTCTCGACTGTTTCCTGGTGGTGCATGCTCTGGGGGCTTCACCCTGCCCTGGAAGCCACAAAGAAATCACCTGTGGGTTGACGGAATCTTCCCCCTGCTCCAGCAGGCACCAAACTTCAGCTTCACCGGTACTCTGGGTTCCCTCTCATTCTGATGAGCGTAGCCCCTGGAACACAGGTGGTGGACCCAAGTGACCCAGATTGTCCAGTGGTCCAACTGTTTAAATTTGGAGGAGGTAAGTCCTTGCCTCCCCTCCCCAGACAGTAATCCTGTGCACCGTGTGATCTGCAGCTACAAGGGCTTCTGTGCACATTTCCAAGAAATCCTGCATGCACAGCCGAGCCTAGGTCACCAGCACTCGGTCCTACGATGCTCAGCTCCCGGAGTTGATCTTTGGTGTCGTGGGGCCTCTCTTTGCAGTATTGAGAAGACCACCATGTTTAGACTTCTTGAACCCGTGTTAAAGGACTTGTGCGGGTGCTTCCTTTCTGTCCATGTGCTCTCTATATTGCAGAGGGCCCCCTCTGTCTCTTCTCCCAAGTGGCGACATCCTGGTCCTTCCTGGGCCCGGGCAGCACCCTTTTTCTCCAACCGTGACTCTTGCAGGTAGCAAGGCTTGTTTGCGGTATTTTGCCAAGAAAACAACTCTGCATCCTCCAACACACCGTGGGACATGTTCTGCATGAAGAACAACTTCCTACCTCCTTTCGTTGTTGCAAAACCTGCAGCTTCTTCCAACCGGAGGCAACCATTTTACTCCTTCATCCGGGGTTTAGTGGGCTCCTGCCCCCCTGGACACTTTAACGACTCTTGGACTTGGTCCCCTTCCTTTGCAGGTCTTCAGGTCCAGGAATCCATCTTCAGTGCTTTGCAGTCTGTTGTGGTCCTTGCAAAATCTTTTATCACGACTTTAGTGTGTTTTTGGGGGAAATAGTAGTACTTTACTCCTACTTTCCAGGGTCATGGGGTGGGGTTTCCTTTACACCCTTAGTGTTTTCTCACACTCACAGCGACCCTCTACACCCTACACTTGCCTAGGGGTGCATTTGTGGTTCGCATTCCACTTTCTTAGTATATGGTTTGTGTTGCCCCAGGCCTATTGCATCCTATTATATTTTACAGTGTTTGCACTACTTTCTGACTGTTTTACTTACCTGATTTGGTTAGTTGTGTATATTTTGTATATGTTACTTACCTCCTAAGGGAGTATATCCTCTGAGATATTTTTGGCACATTGTCACTAAAATAAAGTACCTTTATTTTTAGTAACTATGAGTATTGTCTTTCTTATGATATAGTACCTATATGATACAAGTGGTATTGCATGAGCTTTGCATGTCTCCTAGTTCAGCCCTGGCTGCTCTGCTATAACTACCTCTATCAGCCTAAGCTGCTAGAACACTACTACACTCTACTAATAAGGGATAACTGGACCTGGCATAAGGTGTAAGTACCATTGGTACCCACTACAAGCCAGGCCAGCCTCCTACAGAGACTTATATGTAATGAAAGGGGAATTTAACATGTGGCAGGGGGTTTTATGCCAAGTCAACCTGGAAGTTTAAAACAGCATTCAGGCTGCAGTTGCAGACTTGGGACGTCTTAAAGTTATGCTTAAGTGGGTTGCACAATAAGTGCGGCAGGCTCACTGGCAGCATTTAATTTACAGGCTCTGGGTAAATGGTATCCCACTCTACAAGGGACTTACAAGTAAATTATATATGCCAATTAGGTATAAGAAAATGTTACTATTTTGTAGGTGGGGAAAGCACAATCACTTCAGCAGTGGTTAGGAGTGGTAACGTGCATAGTGTCCAAAGGTCAACAAAAATAAGTGCAGCAAAAATGGAGGAGGTAAAGCAAAATGTTTGAGGGAAGACCACCATCAGGCTGACAAATGTAACACATAAAGAGTAGTGTCTCTTAGTAGATATGGGGTATTGTGTCCAGTGAAGGGCTGTGGGGGTCGCATTCAGCAATTTGTGTTGTCCTGAAATCGAAAGCCATAAATAGCGTATGCTCCCCATTTCTTGAAACAACATCTTCAGAAGGATTGAGGCAGACTGGGGACCACTCAAAGACAGGTAATCAAAATGTTGAATGGCTTAATACTCCAAGAACCACACTTTGCGCTGGTTTTGTGACACTAAAGCAATGCAAAACAGAGCAAACCATGTTTTGTTTGATTTGCTTTGCAGCGCTAAACATTTTTTGTGCTTGAAAATTGTCTAGAAGTGATGCAAAACAGCCCAAGAAGATACTCTGTGTTACTCTGTGTCAGATAGGCGTTACATGAGCTTTCCCATGCTATCACCCATGCTTTGTGACTCAAGCCCCTATCTACAAACAATAGTAGACAGGGTTTTGTGCCAAAAAATAACACCATTTTGAAGCAAGTGTTAAATGGAGAAATACTTTTATTTCTTCTTACTCTTCTGGGTTTGCATGTGTGCTGCACTGTACAGCACACATACAAAGTGGGAAAAGTTCTACAGTTTGTCTAGACATTGGCCCTCATTCTGACCTTGGCGGGCGGCGGAGGCCGCCCGCCAAAGTCCCGCCGTCAGGTTACCGTTCCGCGGTCGAAAGACCGCGGCGGTAATTCTGACTTTCCCGCTGGGCTGGCGGGCGGTCGCCTTCAGACCGCCCGCCAGCCCAGCGGGAAAGAGGCTTCCACGATGAAGCCGGCTCGGAATCGAGCCGGCGGAGTGGATGCTGTGCGACGGGTGCAGTTGCACCCGTCGCGTATTTCACTGTCTGCGCAGCAGACAGTGAAATACATGTAGGGGCCCTCTTACGGGGGCCCCTGCAATGCCCATGCCAGTGGCATGGGCACTGCAGGGGCCCCCAGGGGCCCCGCGACCCCCCCTACCGCCATCCGGATCCCGGCGGTCGGACCGCCGGGATCTGGATGGCGGTAGGGGGGGTCGGAATCCCCGCGGCGGTGCAGCAAGCTGCGCCGCCGTGGAGGATTCAATGGGGCGGCGGTACACTGGCGGGAGCCCGCCAGTGGTGCCGGTCCGACCGCGGCTTTACCGCCGCGGTCGGAATCCCCATTGGAGCACCGCCGGCCTGTCGGCGGTGCTCCCGCGGTCCTCCGCCCTGGCGGTCTTTGACCGCCAGGGTCAGAATGAGGGCCATAGTATTTTGTACTGGAAGGGTACCCTTTACAAACCCTATGCTAGACTCATGCAGTCACCCTTGTACTATGGTGCAAAGCTGTGCACGAGGAGCTCAGAACCTGATTTGCACTAGTGCTAGGGAGAGGACAGCGCCATATCTCTGTATGTATGGTGCTTTCCTGTTCTCCCTGCTCCACATCGCAGCAACTTTGGGTGCTGTGCTACGTTGTGTGACAGGGGCGTAAATGTGGCCCCCAAGTATGAGTAGAGGCAGAAGATTTGAAACACGAGCTACAGATGAAAAGAGCAAACAGATAAAAAAGCCTAGAGACAGAATTGGGAGAACAATTGTGTTAGTGATGAAGCGAGGGCAATGCTGGAGACCCTGTAATGCTATGGGCCAAGAGCAGGAAAAAAACACCCAGCTGCAGTGAAAGAATTTTCAAAATCCGAGGTCAAATACTATTTTACCATTTAAGCAACAAAGCACTTTTTAGGTGCTTTGTTGCAATCTAGTGCCTTCGTTTGGCTTTTTGTGGTAGTGGCGTAAAAACATTGTCTACATTGGCCTTAAAGTAGCATCTGGCCTTGCTCGTCCGCTTTCAGATTGTTGCCCAATAGGGACTTAATTCCAATCATAAAGAATTGGTTTACGCGAGCAATATGGAGGTTAGTTCAATTGCACTTGATACCCCTAAATAAAACCCTTTATACAACAAACATTGGCAAAGGGAACATGTCTGGCTTGCACTGTGGGAAGAGCTCTGTAGAGAGTTATCCAGGGAAAACTATCTTCAGCAGGAAGGTGGCTTTGCAAGTGCCGCTAGTTGTGCTGCGAGCCTCCAGTTTCAAGACCCAGCCAGAACTGGAGAAGCTGTTTCTGCTGTCGACAGATCAGCACTGGCTCCACATTCAGTAAGGAACGACTTCTACAGATCACCAAAGCCATAATATAAAGTCAGTGGAATAGGGTAACCATTTGCCAAATGCCCTGGCCCTATATTGATCACACAAGTTCTTGCAACTGACACTGAAAAAGTAGGTTAGACTTAGGAACATGACAGGAACCAAGAGGGATTGGTACGTACGCATAGAGTATGCTTCATATGGGCTCCGTTAAGGTTTGGATAATGGTTTTGTGCTACCTTCTAAAAATGTGAAAACACAACATGATTCTTAACATATAAATGAGTGTGTTGTTGGAGTAATGGAATTTCCATTAAAAAAATATATATATATTTTATTGAGTTTCAGTTACAACTTACACCAGCACAAAAACAGTACAACCTATAATATGTCATGTACCCGGATGGTTTTTAAACTCAACTTCAATTTAAGCTTTCATAATGGTACATACTTCAAGTCTGCATTTTGTACACAGTACAAATAATCAGTACATTTTCTGTTCTTTTCCTTTTGTTCAAGGAGGTCTGTTTTTTGGGGGAGGGGTCTGTGAACTTTGCTCACATCTCAGCCCGGTTTCGTAGGTCTCCCATTAATTTGTCACTCTCCTTGAGGTCTTTAAATGTGGGTTATCTGCTACACCACATCAATCAGTCTTTCCTTCATAGCTCCTATTTTGAGGCAGAGGGGTTCACCTGGTGTATGCTATGCTCTGCTTCGCTATGACCATGCCAGAGGACACTAATCTGACTCTCATTTTGTAATTTTACCTTACTGTAATTTTGTAATTTTTTCTTTGCGGGGAATATCCTTAGTAGGCATTGCTTGAAAGATTTCAGGGTAGTTTTCCTATTGCTGCACGAAGGCTTTGTGCCACTTGGTCCAAGGATTCAGCCACCAATGGGCAATCCCAGACCACAGAAGAAAATTGACCTTCCATCATTCTACATCTCCCACATGCTGATTTTCTACCGAGATAAATTCTCACAATTTGCTGACGATATGTAGGTTTGGAATAGGCAATAGAATTGAATTAGTTTGAAAAGTGTATTCGGAGAGATCTGTTTGACCTATTCCCAGGCTTTCCTCAAGGCAGTTTCAGCCAATGGCTCTGGACACTCTGATGTTCATCCCTCCTAGCTTGTAGCAACAGTCCCTGTAAATTGGTAATTCGTTTTCTACTACCGTCCATATTTAACATTATCATCATTATGCTCGTTTCTGGAGCTGCTTCAGGGAATGTGGCACACACTTCTCTGGTAATGGACACCAACCGCGTGTATTGGAAAATTGACCTGGGCCCATCCCAAGCGTTTCTTGCGTTTGGTCAAATGTCAAACCAACAGAAATGTTACTTACATGCTTATTACAGACATGCCCTTAGTAAACTCAGCTATAGCTTTCACTGGTAACCTGTATGTTTTTATCCATCATGCATGACAGTCAGGTGCATATGCTGAAGCCAAGGCTGTGTGAAAGGTTCTGAGACTCAGAGTGTGGTCCTGTGGTCTGGAGGGGCGCACAACATGTACCTTCCTAGGACATACTGTTGATGGCCCACTGGTCATGGACCGACGGTGGCAGCATGCCATTTTTCCGATCTGTAGTACAGAACAAGCCATTTTTTCCTGATCTTGAGCATTGACATGCCAACCTATTACTTACGCATCTCTTAAATTGTTAGACATGCCTTGCCTAATGGCTTAAAATAATTGGAGTGTGTTTTTTGCGCAAAACTGCTTGGGCACCGTCATAACCACCCTAATGCATTATCCGAGCTTTATTGAGTCAATGTCAGGGATTTTGTCTCATTTGCTCCGTTCGATGTTTATATGTGGCATAGAGCATTTGCAGTTGCTGTTGGGGCATGTTGACAGCCAGTTGTATTGCTTTGCTGGGTGTGTAGTTAGGATTTCTGCCTATTATTCTGTTTAAAGTGTGTGCAATATCGCGGGGGGTCTGCTGTATGTCATGCCGGTGATAGAACAGGTGTATTAATGGTGTTCTGCCTAAAGTGTTCTGTGGGTGTTATTTTGTATTGGCTTTACTAGGAACAAGAGGTAAGTCACGTGTCATTTTTTAAAACAAGACTTTTGCTGTTGCTCTTCAACTGTCGACTACTTTGGTTGATGCATCTACGTGTAGATTATTTATTATATTGTCGATTTTGAGGGGTGAACTATTACATTCTAACATATAAGTGAGAGAGCGAGATAGAGGGGCATATTTACAAGCCCCTTGCGCCACCTTAGTGCCGCCATAGTGTCATTCTTTTGACGCTGAGGCGGTGCTAACGTGGCTTTTCTGACGTGCCATATTTACAAAGTGGTGCAATGCTTGCATTGCGCCACTCTGTGAACCCTTGTACCACATTATGCCTGCCCCAGGCATAATGTATGCAAGAGGGGCGTTCCAGCACAGGGAAGCCCGAAAAAATGGCGCAGTGAAATTTACAACATTTCACTGCACCATTTTTTCTGTCATTTATAATGCCTGCCCAGAGCAGGCGTTAAAATAACGCACCCTTTTAAATCAGTGGGCATCCTCGCACTTTGCTCGACTAGCGTCAAACTTTAGGACGCTAGTGTAGCAAAGCGCCACAATAGTGTAAAAAATGTTTGATGCTATTGTTCTAACTACTGCTATGGTGCACCGAATGTTAAATACGGCGCAACCATGGTGTCGTTAGGTGCCGGCAGGAGGAGCAGATAAAGTGGCACGTCAGAGCTCACATTTCATAAATCTAGGCCATTATATTCAATGGGCCTCCTTGTGCTTTGCTGCACTAGCGTCAACATTTCTGATGCTAGGGGTAGATTTGAGTCCCTTGTACCACTTTAGCATATTTACAAAGTGGCGCAATGCTTGCATTGTGCCACTTTGCAACCCTTTGCACCACAGTATGCATGCGCCATGGATAATGTATGCAAAGGGGACGTTCTGGCGCAAGGAGGCCCACAAAAATGGTGCAATAAAATCTACAAGTTTTCACTGTACCATTTTTGGCATCACCTCCATCAAAGGAGGTGTTAATTGGACACACGCATTGTAATCAACGGGCCTCCTTGCAAATGCTGATGCTGTTGTCTCACGTATGTAAATACGGTGCAACCATGGTGTCATTAAGTGCCGATAGGAGGGGGGGGGGTTGAAGAAAAGTGGCGCATCTCTGGTAAATATGCCCCAGAGCATTGCTGCTCCCTGGGCCCATTCCCATGGCACTTAGGTTCAGCTGCACGCCCTCCTCATTCCACTGAAGCAGTAATTGGGAAGCTGCAGCACATCTCCCTGTCAGACCTGGCGCTGTGTGCTAACAGAGAACAAAACTGCTTATATGGGATTCTGCTCCACTGGACTCCATTACCCAACAAGTCTCTGCTCAGAAAAACAGTGATGGATGCGGCCTTGTGCGGAGAGCTTTGCTTCGGTTTACAACCTACAGACTGGACATTCGAAAAAGCATCTGTCCTCCTTTTTAATTGAATTTTGGCCTCCGTTGAAGAGAAAATTTCAGAGAAATGGGCTGCCAATGCATTCTTTTCTTCATCCATCACGCAGCTGTCTAGTTATGGTGCCAGGAGGGGCTACTGACAGATGGTGTGCTCAGGCAAGCTCACTCCCTTATCTTATCATTTTCTTGTACTAAAAAGTTGCTTATGCAAGGGGTTGATACAGTCTAATAGCGTGCTTGATTAACAGTGATATAAAAAAAGTGGGTAGTACGGGAGGAGGACGGCCATGGCGCTTTTGTGATAGTTGTATGTATACCTTTTCATTACAGCAAGGGACGTTTCTGGAAAAAAACGCTGTACATGAATACAGTGCACCTCCGCCAGAGCAAACTAACTACTAACTACTTTAGCAAAATTACATCACATTTATCTTGGTTTATAAAAATGTCATATTTCCTACCCTCGCATAAAAAGTGTTAAAATCTTGAAACACACATTAATGCATACAAATTAGTAGCAATGATACAATAAACACTCCCCCTAATGACCTTTACATATAACAGCCCATCTGAAGGCATACATGCCTGTCTGAATGCACCGGCGCTACCATAAAGGAAGTAAGGTAAGGCCTACTGTAGGGGTCAGCAGGGTATACCGATTTTAGAAAAGTGGAAATACAGCATTTTTATGGTGGGCGGAGTCAGATCGTAAAATGTGATTCTAACTTAGATACAAAAAATCCTTGCAGGGCACGTAAGTAAAACACGTTATCTCGGTAGACGTCTTGTTTGTGCTTTTTTCGTTTTTGTTTTTCCGATTGCGTTTAGTTAAATAATAGCATTTTCCACTGCCTGCACTGTATTCTTGTATTCTTTGCCCCATTGTGTATTTTAGCATTGTGTCTCTGTCCCTGTGCACCCTCTGCATTCCGCTTGTTGTTTCCTGTGTCCGCCCGTTTCTGACGGCTCTCACCGGTCCCATTTCTCCTGCCGCTGCGTCCCCTGCGGCCCCGACCCCCTCGCACACCCATTGGCCCTCACTCCCGCCTCTCAGCTGCTCCACACTCCCACCTCCCCCTCTTAATGGCGCGCCAGAGGCAAGCCCGTCTGTGCCCGTCCGCGCCTGGACCGCGCCGAGCGCCAGTCCCCCTGGCCCTCGCTGCCCGACCCCCATAGGCAACATTACTCCTCCACTAAACTCCACGCCCTCAACCCAGGTCAACACCTTGCCTGCGCCCAAGCCAACCCCAAGCACACACACGGACCCTTCACATGCCATTTCTCCTGCACCACCACAAACACCAACCACACCAAAACGCTCCACACCGACTCTAACACGCCCGCAACAACACTAACACGTCCCACAACAACACTAACACACTCCACAACAACACTAACGCACCCCACAACAACACTAACACACTCCACAACAACACTAACACGCCCCACAACAACACTAACACACCCCACAACACACTAACACGCTCCACAGCAACACTAACACATCCCACAACAACACTAACACACTCCACAACAACACCAACGCACCCCACAACAACACTAACACACGCCACAACAACACTAACACGCGCCACAACAACACCAACTCACTCCACAACAACACCAGCCTCCGCAACCACCTTAACTGCATACTCTCAAACACCCGCTCCGTACATAAGCACGCCATTGAGCTCTGGGACCTGATCACAACACACTCCCCTGACATCGCCTTCCTTACGGAAACTTGGATGAACCCATCATCTGAACCCGACATAGCCATAGCCATCCCAGAAGGCTACAAAATCTCGCGTAGAGACCGTCTAAACAAACCGGGAGGAGGTATTGCCATCATACATAAAAGCACCATCAAGATCACCACCAACACCCACGACACCCTAGATAGCGCAGATCACCTACACTTCCTAGTTCACATAAACGCCAACACCACCCTCAGAGGAACCCTCATTTACAGACCACCAGGACCTCGCCCCCCGTTCTGTGACGCCATCACTGACACCATCAGCCACCACGCCCTCACCTCCACAGACTACATCCTCCTTGGGGACATCAATTTCCACCTGGAAACCCCCCACGACCACAACTTTACTACCCTGCTAGACAACCTCATGAACCTAGGACTCAAACAACTGGTCACCACACCCACACACTCAGCAGGGCACACACTAGATGCAATCGTCACCTCCAGCAACCACATAACATTCACACACACCACCGAACTCTACTGGACCGACCACCACTGCGTCCACTTCTCCTTCACGCAACCCCCCACCCACTACTGACAGCACACCACACCATACTGTAAGTGGGACAAGATCCCCACAGAACACCTGCTCGCCAAGCTCTCACAAACTCCCCCTCCCTCGACAACGACCCCAACGTCGCCACCCACAACCTCACACAATGGATCACAACCTGTGCAGACTCTCTCGCCCCTCTGAAAAGTAACAACACCACCCGCAACATCAAGACCGCCCCCTGGTTCACCACTGAAATTCAAGCCTCCAAGCGTGAATGCCACAAGACCGAGAAAGCTTGGCGACAAGAACCCTCCATATCCAACTTCTCCACACTCAAAACCACCATACGCAAACATCACCAACTCATCAGAAACACCAAAAGAGCTTACTACAAAGAACGCATAGATAGTAACTCACATAACAGCAAGGAACTCTTTACAATCATCAAAGAGCTCACCAAACCCAAATCCTTCAACACCGACCCCACTCACACACAAAATCTATGCAACTCCCTCTCCAACCACTACCACCTCAAAATTCTAGACATACACAACAGCTTCACACCACCTGCACCCACCATCACCACCGCCGACACGCCCGATGACACAACACCCCCCCACTCCAACCAACTGCACACCTGGGCCCCAACCAACGATGAAGAAACCGAAACAACCATGAACTCCATCCACTCGGGCTCCTCCACGGACCCCTGCCCACATCACATCTTCAACAGGTCCAGCCCAATCATCGCCCCCCAGCTCCGCACCGTAATCAACAGCTCCTTCGACACTGCCACCTTCCCGGACTCTTGGAAACACGCTGAAGTAACCGCACTCCTCAAAAAACCCAAAGCAGACCTGGATGACCTCACGAACTACCGCCCCATTTCTCTTTTCCCCTTCCCCACCAAGGTTGCTGAGAAGCTAGTGAATGCCCGTCTGTCTCACTTCCTTGAGGAAAACAACGCACTCGACGCCTCCCAGTCTGGATTCCGCAAGAACCACAGCACTGAGACCGCCCTCAGCGCCTGCACTGACGACATCAGAACCAGAGTTGACAAGGGCGAGACCGTCGCACTCATCATCTTGGACCTCTCCGCAGCCTTCGACACTGTCTGCCATCAAATCCTCCGAACATGCCTCTTCAACACAGGAATCTGACACAAGGCCCTGGACTGGCTCACCTCCTTCCTCGCTGAAAGAACCCAGAAAGTTTGCCTCCCCCTTCCAGTCCCCAGCAACCAAGATCATCTGCGGGGTCCCCCCAGGGTCCTCCCTCAGCCTTACCCTCTTCAACATTTACATGGCCCCGCTTGCCAACATCCTCCGCCCCCAGGGAATCACCATCATATCCTACGCAGACGACACCCAGCTAGTCATCTCCCTCACCAGGAACCCCACCACCACCAAGACAAACCTCCACGCCGGACTCCTCCCCACCGCCAAATGGATGACAGCAAGCCACCTCAAACTCAACTCCAACAAAAACAAAATCATCATCTTCAGCCCCAACAGGACAGTATGGAACAACTCTTGGTGGCCCGCCACCCTAGGACCACCCCAACACCCTCCACCCATGCACGCACGCAATCTCAGCATCATCTTAGACTCCTCTCTCTCCATGCCCCAGCAAATCAACTCTATAACTTCCTCATGTTTCAACACCCTCCGCATGCTGCGTAAGACCTTCAAATGGATCCCCATAGAAACCAGTAAAACTGTCACCCATGCACTCATCAGCAGCAGACTAGACTATGGGAATGCCCTCTACGCTGGTACCACAGTAAAGCTTCAACAGAAACTCCAGCAGATCCAGAACGCAGCCGCACGGCTCATCTGAACCTCCCATGCCACGAACACATCTCCCCCCACCTCAGACTCCTTCACTGGCTACCCATCAGCAAAAGGATCTCTTTCAAAATCCTCATCCACGCCCACAAATCCCTCCACAACACTGGACCAGTCTACCTCAACGAAAGAGTGAACTTCCCCACACCCACTCGTCTCCTCCGATTGGCTGACCTCGCCCTTGCCACAGTCCCCCGCATCCTTCGCACCACCTCCGGAGGTAGATCCTTCTCCTACCTTGCCTCCAAGATCTGGAACTCCCTCCCCACCAACCTATGCAAAACCCAGGACCTCCTGACCTTTAGAAAACACCTCAAAACATGGCTTTTTGAACAGCAACTCGGCACCCCCCACTTTCTTCTCCTCTCCCCCCCACACAGCACCTTGAGTCCCTACCGGGTGAGTAGTGCGCTTAACAAATCTGTTGATTGATTGATTGATTGTGTATACATCATGGCATAAGCTTATGTAACATCAGCACCTATGCCCATGCATATGTTGTGACGAAGGAGCGCCGGTCCAGCAAAAAAAAAAAAAGCTTTTGCAATGCCATAGGTCTTGCATTTACTTGAGTTGGAGCTATTGGCATTGTAAATGCATAACTGGATGTTTTTGCCACATTAATTGGTGAACCCTGCTGTATATTTTGTTGCTTTCTGCCACATAATTCCAGTGGCCCTGCACATAACTAAAGGGCTAGTAGGCCTTCTGGATTTTTTTTTAACCAGGCCTTTAAAACAAATTGGACAGAGAAAGTAGTTTTAACATAGTTTTATCAAGTGGAAGCTTGGACTAATAGGGTAGTGCAGAGGATTAATGTACCTGTTGCAAAGAACATGTACTAGGCCGATCACAGAGTGCATATAATGTAAAAATGTCCAAATAACTCTGGTGATTAATGTTCTTTCTGGAGAGAGAATGTACTTTCGTCTGGTGGAAGCTTGGACTCATGATAAGGTAGAGCAGAGGTTTAATATGCCTGCTGCAAAGAATGTGTACTAGGCAGATCAAAGTGCATATAATGTAAAAATGTCAAAATAACTCTGGTGATTAATGTTTTTTCTGGAGAGAGAACTTACTTTTTTCTAGCAAGCCCACTGACCAGTGAAAATGCTGGGCTTGAGGTGGGTGTGGTTAAAAGCCCAAAATACTTACAACAGGTCAAAGCGCTTGCATGCTTAACCTAAAAATGTAATCCAAGGGTAAAAATCGCTCTAAACAAGATGATTTGGGTTTATACGATGGTATGATGATTTAAATTGTGCTGACACATTGAGAAATAAAGATACGCTGACTACAGACTACATATTAGGTGCTGTGTTAATAAAAAGCAAAAAAGAGCAAACATAAAGAGCTTTCCAGTTTCAGTAGGGATGGTTGCCATTGCGGTTTGTGGTCAATGTGAAGAACAGGACACGTCTGACAACCATCGCTAAAACAATTAGACCTGGCCAGAAATCTGTTTTAGGACAAGCAAAAACAACGTTTCTCGAGCCAATGAAATATACGGTCCTCTTATTGGCTTGTGTAGGTGGTAGGTGAAAGAATGATGTCATGTTACAAACATGAATACGGCACCGAAAGATACCAATTTCTGCATGTAATGATAGAAACAAAACCCTCGAAAATCAGACTTTTTCAAATATATTAAATGTATCTTGGCCTTACGATTGGGCCAGGCTAGAGAGAGAGCAACAGAAACAGGTTAAAATAGTTGATATACAAAGAAATTCAGGAATGCGTCTTGTTGAGGTTCCGTAGAAACAAACAAACAAACAAAAAACACAAACGCGGTTTCCAAGGCCCGAACAGCTGTCATGACTGGTGGCCCTATTCATTAGGAATCATTTAATTCTGGGGTGAAAGCCCTCGATGAAGGACCTGGTGCAGCCTGGGCTACGTTATAAGCATTTCCAACACCCCAGCCTCCAACTAATGCGTTTTATTAACTATGTCACAGACATGAGTGTAATCTTTGATCCAGTATTGGTTCTGCTTAAAGGAGGCTGAGCGAGGCGGCGAGATGAGCATCAGTCTCCCTTAACTCTGGGGCATCCACATCTAAAATGTTGCTTCTAAGACTAAGCGATATTAAATGTAATTTTAGAAAAAAAGGTGGGGGTGTGAGCTGGGCAGTACCAGAGACTATTTATTAGGTAAGGGTGTAATGTAGGCT
This sequence comes from Pleurodeles waltl, assembly GCF_031143425.1. Lineage (NCBI taxonomy): Eukaryota > Metazoa > Chordata > Amphibia > Caudata > Salamandridae > Pleurodeles > Pleurodeles waltl. The sequence goes on along the minus strand of NC_090443.1, from coordinate 412,405,744 downwards.
CAGATAATACATGCTGTTTACAGCAAACAAGCCGATTCAAAGTGCCACGGCTGCCATGAGCAGGAATGAGAGACATAAAAGAAAAATTAGTTCGATCACAGTCAAACATATCAGCAATCGTGAAATTATCCACATAGCAAGGTCGGTCCCCAAGGTGGTAACAAAACCACCCCAGGGAGGGACAAACGTAAAGCAATTGCCAGTGACATCAAGGGATTTTTGAAAGGCAAGCCCACGACCGAGTGAAAGTGATGAGCGTGAGGTGGGGTGGTTAAAAGCCCACAATACTTACAAAAGGTCAAAGCGCTTGTGCGCCCGATCTAAAAAACTATTGGCAAAGCCAATAGGTCTGCGTTCATCCTTTAAAGAGGAGGCCTTTTTGTTCTGCCAATACTTGTTTTAATATGTACCTCAAATCTGTAGTGGCATTCTTCAACAGTTTATACTGACGATGCTGACTTCAAGGTTTCCTCTCCATGTGGCATCTCACTGGTAACAGAGACCATTGACAACTTTTATGCTTATATAACACAACATATGCTACTTGATTCTGCTGTAAAGTATGGTTCCACAAAGCCTGACCATGAGATTTGCACATTAATGTAATTTTGCACCTCATTAGTGCCTGTTTTCTTCGATTGTTTTCTGTTTGTCCTCGAGTTAGCCTTTCTTGAGTGAAGTGTATATAAAAATGTTTTGAATCCAAATGTGAAATTCTCTTGGTGGGTGGAAGGGAAGTCCGATTACAACATAGAATGAGAAAGGCAAATTTTGTGGAGCAAGTAAGTGAGTTGGCGTATTGCGCCACTAAATTTGCTTTAGGACGAAATGAGAGATATCTAGAGATTGTATGTAACTAGGGATGTGAGAAATGTTTCTAATTTGTGGCAGCGTAATTGCGTGAAATTTCCAAATAAATGCACGTAATTATACAGAATACACCATGTGCATAAAAAAGTATGTAAATGCACTGTGTTAAATAAAAACAGTGTGAATTAGCATGATGCGTATTGAATGTGTACAGCTATTTTGATTAGCGTGATCCTGTATGCCTTGTGTTCCAATCTTTCTCCATCCTTTCCATTCCTATCTCCCCCATTTTGTCAATTTAATTTTCTTTACACGTTTTGTCTCAATTTCCCTGAAATTTTAATCACCCACCATTTGTTTTGCGTGTTTTGTGTTCTCTCTGACCCCCAGTTATGTCAGAGGCAGGCAGCAAACCTCAAGACACTCACTTGTGTATTTGGTGCTGCCCCACTACATCCACATGTTGGTGGCAGGAGGCAGGCCTGGTAAGGGCTACACCTTTGCAGAAAGGAAAGCACCCTGGGGCAAGTGCAGCATAGAATGCACCGCCTCACCGGTGTTGCATGGATCCATCGGCAGGTGGTTCACCGCTGGACGGATGTCACTGACTGCAACCTTCTGGACTTGCTTGGGATTGAGATGGCAGCTCTGACAGATAAGTGATGTTTAGGTTTCGAAATACTAACACTTAAAAACAAATAACCCTGAAATTTTCCAGGTAACCATAACTTGCATCCGTGTCATGCACTGCTTATGATCTCACATATTACATCACTCATCAAGCTAAATTACATCATTAATGAGTTCACTGATTACATCTTAATTTACATCATTGATGACATCACTGATAACATAATCCAGTAAATGTGGTAGTTTGCTATACACTTTTCATATTGGAAGGTATTAGCAAGCTACACCTAGATCAAATTTTCTGCCACCTGTGTAGAACTAATGGGTGTAACCTTCTGCAACATGAAGGGTATAAAGTACCCCTGTGAAAGCATCCACATTTAGTAGAGATTATGCTCTTTTTCAAATGGTATTCAGGCGCATAAGAAACAAAATGTAGATACAGACATTAAAGCCATCTGCAATTTATTAAACCTTAAATACTATTCAAAAGAGTGTTTCGTTATTATTCGCCTTAATGAGACATACCTGTTAAATACGTAATCTGACATAGAATTTTATGTCAACATATTCATATATATGCTTTAGCCACTGATAACACTTTTATAAAAATACCTCATACATATTCTTGAAAGAAGCAGAATGGCGTACACCATTACAACCATTACAACAACACTTATAATCATTCTGCAACTTGAAACATTTGAGTAGCCCATAGATAATACATCCTTCAACAATGTATACAATCCCAGAATTTTCATTGAACTTCTGGAAATAAGTATTTGTACCATATAAATTTCCAGTTGACATAAAACTTGTCAATAGCACTACATGACCTGTTTTTAATGTCGGCATATAAATCCTCAGGTGAATAATATATATTGTAAACATAAGCTGTAGTTTCTCTCATATTTCGGCAACAGGACTATTATTTAAGTCACAACCAATTTTATTTGTAACAGACATCTGCAATTCACACTAGTAGTGCTCAGTCTCTACCTTGTTTAAATGAAGTACTGTTTTCACTTAAAGTTTTGCTAGTAGTTAAACTGTGCACGGTATCAATTTTACCATACTGAATCAGACTTATCTCCTAAACTACACTATTTATATTTCACATACATAAAGGCATTGTATGCTCTATGTGTTTGTGGGCCCTTTACTGCTTACTTACTTTTCTAAAATAATCAAGCAGTTTGAGAGTAATTTAAAGAGCAGTAACTTGGATGATGTCATCAGTGATTTAAGCAATGATGTCCTTTGAGATATCACCAGTGATGTCATCATGGATGTAATTTAACATGTCATAAATGATGTACTATATGAGAACATAAGCAGTTCATAGCAGGGGCGCAAATTAGTTAGCTCAATGAACTACAACTGCATAATTTACATTTTTTGTGTTCTTTTACCATTTTAACTAATTTCAAAACCTAACTATAGTTTTACTTCATCTTTGGTTTCTTCAGTGAATTTTTAGGATTTTTTAACCCACGCTAACCTCTTATTACCATGCCTAACTATAAGGTCACTTTAACTATTGTTTTTTTCAATTAATTCCTGGGACATTTTAATGTTAGAGAAGATCACATACACTTGACTGTAATATCTATTTAACATTTGTGTTTTTCATGATTTTCTAGTTTTTTTTTTAAACACCTTTAGCCAACACCTCGACTGCGCACAGACTTCGGCCCCCCAAACAGATCCGTGGCCCCTTGATATACCTCTGTAAAAAATTGTAGTCCAGAGATTTTCATTTTTCATTTGTGTTTTTGGATCATTACAGAAGTAATTTAACTTGGGTAGACATTACTAATCAGCGTAAATTTTTTTCTGGAAATTTTACAGTAATGATGTAATATTTCAGGAACCATAAGATCTATATACTTCATTTTGGTGTCAAAACATAGGTTTTGGGGGTCAAGTAGTCTTATAGAGACAGAAAATAACTCCTCAGAGCAACCCTTCCACCATTTTGCAAAACGGCGGCTCCATAATGTTGTGTTTTTAGCCATCATATTAGTAATTTAATTTAATATTGTTTTTGTTTAAGGTTTTCCGTTGATTCAAATTTGTAAATATGTGCGAAGCAGATGGTAGCAGAGGATCTGTACCTCATGACAGAGTGTTGCTAACTAAACAATCTGAGGACTCCTTCAACAAAGAAAAATGTGTCACATGCCAAACTAATACGAAAGAAAAGCTAACATCAACTGTGGCTGGACAGAAGAGAGCTCAAGATGCTGCAGAAATATGGCAAGATGAAGTTCACAAAAGAGTGAAACTGATGGGTGAAGATGATCAAATATTTTATCATTGTAACAACAAGTGCTACAAGTCATGCACAATGGAAAAAGCCTTAAAAAAATTTGTCAAGAAATCGTAGATACCAGTGGATCTCAACAAGAATCAGAGTCTTCTGAGAAAACAACAACAAACAAACCCAATGCACATCCACTTAGAAGATTGATGGCTACCCCTCGTCCATATCCAACAACTGATCATAAAGCAGGGGATCTTCAATGTGTTATCTGTGGTTTAGCCAGAACAAGGGCCAAAGGGACTGAGGAAAGAACACAGTATAGAGTATATGAGTCTTAAAGGGTAAATATGTTTTTATCTGCACCTAGTTTCTTCCAAGATTAGGTTTTCAGCCGAGTAGCTGATTTAAACAGTGAGGTGAATGTTATTGCAGCGGATTTGTATCCCCATCCAAACTGGATGTGTTCATACATTCGAAAATATGAATGCACAATAAGCTCTTAGCAGCAACGTAACCGCCAGCTTTCAGGTAAGTATACACTCTTCGAAAAAGCAAATTAAGTTTTGAAGTCCCTCTTGAGTGCTGGCTACAGGTTCACACTCAGAGAGATCAGAAAAATAATGGTCAACACTGATGAAACAGTATGAATCCATAGTAATGAAATTAAGATTTTTCTGGTGAGAATGTACAATGACAGATTTTGTTTTTGTCAGTTTAACAAAAAGAATGAGTCACTAATGGTTTTCACAGCTGATTTGACTCCTGAAGTTCTTGCTGCCAAAATAAGATCACAGGATGCAGTAAAATCAGAAGGAATCATTGTAAGAAATGTCCTGACAGATTTAGATTATGGACTTAATTACAACTTTTGTGATGCTCCAGAGCTCTGCAAATCATGGGAATCAGCAAGAATGCCTGATGTTGTCTTAACACGTTTTAAATCATTGTTTTAATATCAGCAATGCAAAACTGTTACAAACTAAAGTTCTTGAATTCAGAACAGAAGGCGACAATTTTGATGATGGCTTTGAAGATATAAGTGAAGAAGTGGAAGACAAACCCGTGAACCGACAGGCTTATGCTGTGCAAATGTTCCAAATCATATTTTATGAATGACATCAGAGCAAAAAGAAAACTCTGCTACACAAGATGACTGCCCACTCAATCTATGACAAGTACAAAGGTAGAGAGCTAATCACTTCAATGAATACGCTTGGTGGATCAGCAAGTTATAATGACATAATACAGAACAGAAACTTGTTTGCAGCTCATGCTGTAAAATCTTGTGAATTCAACAGCACACCACTTCCAGGTCATTTTTACCAGGAAATGATTTACAATTGCTGCTCTTGATAATTTTGATTTTGAAGACAGCTTTTCTTTGTCTGTAACTTCCAGCACACATGCTACTGCCATGGTGCTTTTACAAGACTGTACCAATGAAGTAGCTGCTGGTAAACAAGCTGTGTCAGGTGTAGTCATAAACAAAGAAAGCTGCAACCCTATAACCCAACTGCCTTGTCAATGTGTGCAAAATACTACAAGCCATCAACACGTCCCAGTCTACCAGAAAGTTTCAAAGTGGCTGAGAACATCAATCTTCTTCTACCTGATGCTACGGTCCACAAAACATATCGCTTATTCCATGCCGACTCAAGGATGAAGAAGAGCCAGTACCTTCATGGGCTGGAATATATGCTCTGATCATTTAGAATATCATCCCACAGAAAAAGGTTGGGTTTTTAAAATCTCCAGTCACAAACTATGCAACAGTATACACAGATCTAAAGATTTCCCAAAATGTGCGTGCTCAGCTTGAAGACCAACCTATCCTGCCAATTTTCTGCAATGAAGGCATTTTCTGTATTATAACTGACATTGTTATGAGCAATCCAGTGGAATTTGATGATCTTTATCCAATGATGGGCGTTTTCCACATGACAGATTTGTGTTGCAGTATGCAGGAAGTTATCTCAGTGGATGTGGCTTAGACAATGCACTTATTGAGGCTGAAATCTTTGGAAGCAACACTGTCCAGTCAGTATTGAGAGGAACTCATTCTGTTTGTTTGTAACAAGGTAGTCTCATCATATCTGAGCCTATAAAAACATTCGTTGGAATGCTTTCTGGAACAAGAATGACAAATTAGGTTTTTCATATCTTATCTCAGAAGTTAACAAGGTACAGGGTGCACGTCATTCAAAAGACATAATGCAAAACCAGGCAATGTTCAATACACTCAGTTCAAAATCTGGAAACCTGAAAACCAAGTTCGTAGAGATTGTCAAAAAATGTGACAAAAAATCAGAACTTTGAAAGTACTGGGAAAATGTTTTACACATGATAGCTCTAGTGGAAAAACTTGGTACATGCTGATCAGGAAGGTGATTGGGAGCTGCATGTGAAGACTGTGGAGTCAGGGATTACTGTGTTTCGCAAATTTGATTTCATCAACTACTTGAGATATGGGTCCTGGTACTTGGGAAGTGTGAAGGAGGTGGAAAAAACATACCTCTACAGAAAATTAATCCAAAGACATTTTGTGGTGAAAAACAGAGAGGTAAGCTTCAATGCTGTGGCTCCAGATATGAAACTGGAACACACGATCCAGAGAGCACAGAAAAGCTCTAAGGGACTGTTGATCAGATACGTAAAGGTGAATATGTTGCTGAATGGCAGCTAGTTTACCGTTAAGTCCTTTCTATTTGCAATGTTTTCAGAGAGATGACAAATTCGAAATTAATGGATCATTGTGAAACTGTTCCTCACCACTAACTTGTGGGAAAGAGAGGGAAACGTTTTAATAAAACATGTTGAAAGCCTTCATCATTTCATGCAGCAGCAAGGAAACTCCTTTGAAATGACAGCCTTCGTGACCAAACTATGGGGGTCCTTACGACCTCGGCGGTCTTTTCGCAAGACCGCCGAGGTACCGCCGTGCTGAAGACCGCCAGTGGTGGCGGTTTTCCGCGCCACGTATTATGACCACTGGCAGCCCGCCGTCCTTTTTCGTACGGAAAGCCGCCACCAGCCATACTGGTGGACGGTGGGAAAGTGGAGGTTGCTCAACCTCCACCGCCACGTTAACAGAACACCGCCCACTGAATCACGTCCCATGATTCGGTGTGGCGGTGTTCTGGTGACGGAGCTGCCCCCATGGATCCCGTCCCCTCCCGGAGGATCAACGGACAAGGTAAGTTGATCGTCCGTTATGGAAGGGGGTGGGGGGGTGTTGTGTGCGTGCATGGGGGTGTGCGTGTGGGAGTGTAGAGGGGGTGAGGGAGTGTATGCGTGCAGGGGGATGTTGTGTGTATGGGAAATGTGTGCGGGTCAGACGGTGTGCATGTGTGCGGATATGTGTTGTCGGGGTGTATGTGTGCGTGTAGGGGTGTGTATATGTGCATGTTGGGTGTGTGTGCGTGTAGGGGTGTGTATATGTGCATGTTCGGGGTTGGGGTGGGGAGGGGGGTTGTGCCACCTTTGGGGGGTGGCAGCAGGGGGTGGGGGGTGTGGGGGGAGGATTCGTGGGGGTAGCGGGGGTGGGGGAGACCCCTATCAGTGCCAGGGAAGGAATTCCCTGGCACTGATAGTGCCTACCGGCATGGATCTCATGGCGGTTCCCAACCACCCGAGATCCATGGCGGTATGCAGGGTCCTGATACCGTCGGCGGTCTAGTGACGACCACCGGGCTGGAGACCGCAATCTCCAGCCCAGTGGTCTTCACTGCCATGGCGGTCGGAATTGTGAAGTGGCGGATGACCGCGGCAGTTCAATTTTTTTTCTGCCGGCCTGTTTGCGGTCTTACCGCCGCTTTACCACGACCGCCAGGGTCGTAATGAGGGCCTATATGTGGTAATGATATAAATTCACGTTTACTACATGTCCTTGAACATGGATCGAAACTATACACAGAACTGAAGCAAGAGAGATTTGTATTGGAAGAGAAAAGGTTGTTTGACAAAATCACTAAAGCTAAACTTCTGCACTTTAATTGCCATAGTAAGAGTTTCGTCCAACCAGCCACTACAAAACAGGTTACAAAAAAACAACTTTCACAAGCACATAGAGAGATGAATGTAGCAAAAGAAAGGTATTGATTTATCAAGGACATTCTGTCACATGATCTTCTTCCAACAAACACATTACTTGATGGAGATGCTGCGACCAAATCAGTAAAGCACAAATTCGTACCAGCACTCGAAAAAAAACATTTCATCTGAAGAATTTCAGTTTGAAAAGGTGTCCTCATTGAAAACTGCTGTTGTTGTGGACTACAGGTCACTATGTGATTGGTCAAGATTTCATCCATGAAAAACGTCGGAGAGGTTGTTCAGACGGTTTTACAGATATCATAGTCAGTGTGCACCTTGCAAGAACTGCACACTGTCTTTGAAAGTTATCTTGAACTACCTGTCAAAGAATGTGAGAGAATCAGATGAATGTCTATAAGTAGAACAATTGACCTTGCCTGCATCAAAAATTCGATAGCTATACCTGTGCAACTTGATAAATTCGAATCATCAACATTGAACAAGGTGAACTTGGAGATGTTTACTCGCCAAAGCATTGCTGATGCTTCAGTGAACACTGAATTTGCAATTATTGCAAGTGGAATGAGTATCAATGAGGAGTTGGTGCCTGCAGAGATATATTCAAAAGGTACGGGCCATATTGTTCAAGAACTTAACAGCAAATTGGAGGAAGCTGACCTTCACGTTGTGCCACATGTTGAGTGGGCTGTTTGAAATGATTCCAATCAAGTCATTGTACTGACAAATGACACAGATGCTATTATTGTGCTACTTAGATTTATTGCAATGTTCATAAGTCAAGGATTGTCAGAGTTATGGAACAGGCGAGAAAAGACCCTTAATCCTGCTTCATATTTTTACAAGAAATTTGACCCAGAGATGCCCAGTGTTCTTATCAAGGCACATATTCTACCGGGTGATGACACTTTGAGCAAAATTGAAACACAGCTTGGAGCTTTAACTGCTGAACCTGTGAAGTTTCTAAAAGGATTTGCTGAGACAGAAGAATAATGTTACTTTAAAGATGTAGAAAAATATCTTGTGTGTGTGTGTGTGTGTGTGTGTGTGTGTGTGTGTGTGTGTGTGGAAAACGAGTTCTGATTGTCACACATTTGATGATCTTTGGCACAGTGAGTTCAAGAGGTCTGTCCAGCTAAGTGACCTTCCACCGATGTCATATTCTGTGCCTGGACACATTAAAAGAGAGTTCTACCCAATCAGAAGATGTTTATATGTTTTGGATCATGCATATGTAGAGAAAGATATGTGGCTGAAGGGTTGCTCTGGGGAGTTATTTTCTGTCTCTGTAAGACTACTTGATCCCCAAAACCTATGTTTTGACACCAACATGAAGTATATAGGTCTCATGGTTCCTGAAATATTACATCATCACTGCAACACATCCGCCATTTTGAATAATGTTGCTCAGAAAAATTTGGCCCGGATCAGCAATGTCTACCCAAGCTAAATTACTTCTCTAATGATCCAAAAACACAAATCAAAAATGAAAATCTCTGGACAACAACTTTTTTACAGAGGTATTTCAGGGGGCCAGGATTATATCCCCAGCTGGTGGCCAACCCACTGCAGCTTGCTCTCCATGGTCAGCTTGCTGCCCCTGCTCCCCTCCTGATTGACCACTGTTCTCCATCTGCTTAGCCCTACCCCCAAGTCTTGTCCTTCATGGCCATTTTCCTGCCTCCTGCTCACCACGCCTTACCCTCACTTCTTCATGTGCATGCTTCTTCACATCCCTCCTGCCCTCCATGGTCCATTATGCTGAACCTGCCCATACCGGCTTGATCACCATGGTCAGATTGCTGCCCTTGCCCCCTTCTGCCTCGCTTCCATTCACCATCTGTGTGCCCCTTCCCACTAGCCCTTTGTGGACAGTTCCTCTTGTTCTCCATGGTTCCTTATAGTGCTACTGCCCTTCTGCCTGCCCTGTGTGGTCTATTGTGCTGCTATTATCCCTGCCGGCTGCCCTGTGTGGTCATCTTACTACCCCAGGCACCTACCTCCTGTTCTCCAAAGCTGAGTCTGTGCCCTTACCCTATCCTTCCTGCCCTCCATGGTCTGCGGTACAGCCACTGCCCTAGCTCCTGCCTCCATAGTTTGTTGTGCTGCAACATTCTCTCTCGTCTTTCTTGCATGGTTGGTTTGATGCCTCGGCCCTCCATGATCCATTGTTCTGGCACCCTGAAACTTTCCAAGAAGGAGCTGAGGTGCATGAACTCTTTTTTTCTAAAGTTTTATGGAGATTTATCAAACGGCACCAAAGCTATTAGCAAAACAAAAAACACTCTTTCATGAGAACTCTGACCTAACTATTAAACGCTTTTAACTATTTCAACAGAAAACTTGTTTCATCTATTGCCAATATGAACAGCACTCTAAACAATGACAGTTGTCAATAGAGATACTTTAGTTTAAAATTACATTCAGGATGGACAACACATTTCGGTTAGGAAGCCAGTCTTTGTTACGTTGGTAGCCATTATCTCACACATACATTTGAAGAATGCATTTGCTTCACTGGTTACACAACTTCATATCACATGGTAAAGTAAGGTCATTATGTCCGCCATCTTGTAGTGGTAAAGGTTGTCACTTTTATCATGTACCATGGTATTTTGCTCAACTCATTTTGTTCATGAAAAGATACATTTTTGTTCCTCTTTTTTTTAATAATTATTGTAATTTTGTCAGTCTGAATCTGTTTAAATACTATTGTTTGTCATTATTGTTAAATGTATCATCATTTCATAACCTAGTCACATAAGTCATGACCTAGTGGGCTAACATCTTGCCATGAAGGGCTGGATCTCATTGTGTACAAACACTCAAGTAGTTATTATATTATTGTATACACATGCCATCAAGTCTGATTACATTGTCATGCCCTGGTGGGTCATAATATATACATAATTGCAAACAATACTGTGAATAAAACAGGAAAGCATTAAGGGCCAGATGTATCAAACTATTTTGCATTCACAAACGGTACGAGTTGCAAAATTCCACCATTAGCCAATGCAAAATAGCCTTTTACAATGTATGAAAGGCATTTGCAGTGCATTTTTAAGGAATCGCTAAAATATTAAATGGTGTTGGTACTCCTGTGTTTTGGGTATCCTGGGGTGGGGGCACTCTCCATCCTTCCTCTTGCCTTCTAGTTTCCTCGGGGTCTACTAGGAAGGGTCCTGAATTCCACAAACTCCAACCACTACTCTATGTATTAGTCTATGGGACAACTGGGTGGGAAACTACCTTACTCCTGGTTGCCGGGGTCACTTAATGCACTTACCTCTTGTGTTCATGACTGTCCTCAGCCCCTAGCTAACTACCTTACTTACCTTGGCTGGAGTCAATATTTCACATTCCACTTTTTTACTATATGGTTTGGCCCTCCCCTAGGGCCCTCTGTATTTTTGCGCTATTTCTGATGGTTATTTTCTGTATATATTGTGTGTAGATATCTCCAAAGGGAGACATACCAGTGTAGGCTTAGTGGTGGTGGTGCTGTAATAAAGTATCTTTTATTTTTGCAACACTTGTGTGATCTTGCTTGTGAGTAAGTTTCTGTCTGACTACTGTGGTACTGCAAGTGCTTTACAGTCCTCCTGGATAAGCTGCTCACCTCAGTTACCCCTAATGAGTTTCTGCTATCTAGCCACCTATTCACCCTCACTAAGGGCTGCCTAGACTCAGTATAGGGTGCCACACCATAGGTGTATGCCATAAACTAAGCCAGCCTCCTACAGTACTTCTATGTTTTACCTGTCCTAGTAGGGTCAAACAGCATATTTCATTTTTCACTGCTATGAGGGCTGCTCCTCTCATAGGTTAGCATTGGGAACACCCTTATATAATTTTAAGTGTTAATTTCTAGTCTGAAAGGAGTAGCATGGGCATGTTTGGTTTGTTTGGAATGGTAGTGACAAATTCTGCTTACTGGTGTAGCTGGGTTTTACATTACTATTTAGAAGTGCCACTTTTAGAAAGTGGACATTTCTTTGCAGCCTGACTCCAATCCACATTGGTACAGGGGCTATGGATTTTAGAACACTGTTGTAACTGGGATTGAACCACTGTCAGAAGGATTGCTGCGCTGCACAAAGGACTCATCTGCCCTGCTCTTCTGCTGTTGCTATGTTACCTTCTATTTGTTGGGTGGCCCAAAGGACTCACTAGATTGCTTTTCTGCTTGTTTACTCTGCTACAAGCTGCTTCCTGACAGCTCCTTGTCGGAGGACTGCTGTGTTACTAGGAGGAACCTCCATTTGAACTGCTGGCTCTTATGCGCTGGCCTGCCTGCCTGCCGCCCTCTGCTTGGTGCCCCTAGTGCTCTCCAAAGGGTATTTTGACTAGCTCCTTTATGCTTGAGGAATCCCCTGGGCCTCCAAAGGAAATCTCGTCTGGCAGCCTAAAGCGTCTGAGTCCGGCTTCCCTTTGAATTCCCAAGCCGCAGTGCGTGGTGAGGAATTCACCTCCAATTCAGCATGTATTGAGTGCTTTAGTTTCTCTTAGTGTGTGTGGAGCACTCCTGAGTAACTGCAGGGCAGTATTGGAGGTGGGAGTGCTGTGTCGATGACGAGGCCGCTGCAGCATCACCCAGCACAGCTCAGACGAAGCTGCATTCTGTAACAACCAGTGGTGGTCCAGGAACCTGGGACGCACCAGCCCAGCTCCACCCAGGGCAGCGCCATGGGAATCCAGCCTGGAATAGCTAAAATCAAGAGACACGTGCCTTGTTACTGAGATCCGCCACCATTCCTGCAAGAGCACCCCCCGGATCAGAGTGGATGCAGCACCAGAGGGAGCTTCTACCAACGTCAGCACTGCCTTGACCTGCCGACAGGAAATTTCAGAGCTGACAACGTGGGCGCTGACATCCCAGAAGAAGAGTGAGGCCATCTCATGCTTCTTCAGACAATCCTGCCTTCTTCTGTGGCATTGGCGGTGACCCCTGAGGTCCCGAAAGGGCTCCATGCTCACCAGAAGGTGGGGCGGCATACTTTCTCCGTATTACGGGGTAGACCTCTGTAGAGGACACGAAGGAAGAGCGAGACCCCCTCCCGAGTGCAGAAACCCTGACAGTGACTGCCTGTTGGACAGTCATAATACTTTCCAAGCATGCCATACTTACACGAGCTACTGAGACATTACCATGTAGTGGTTCATATTGAGTTACTAGTGTGAATGTGTTGTGAAAACACTTTACACATTGCCTCTGGGGATAAGCCTTCCTGCTCTGTGTGAAGCTACCAATGGGTTGAGCATAGGTTATCTCTGGTGTGCAACTTACTTGCCCTGACTAAAGTGGTGGGTTCTGCAAGGCTTAGGTGCATACCCTAGCCAACCAGAAACCCCATTTCTAACAGTAACAATAATGTTACACAGAAAAAAAAACAGGTTTACTAAAAGGCACAAGATTTTGCTGTACTGCACAATTTTAACCCACTGAATCCTGGTTTTGGTAAAAAATATTTTGATAAAACAAATACACATTAAAAACTGCCATTGGCATAAACCATATATTCAGATGTATGTAGCCTGATATACTCTTTATTGCCCTTGCACAGGGACGAAGGGGCATCATGACTCACTCGAGGCTTCGCCTCTTTTCGGTCATGGTCCCTCCCTCAATGGTAATCTAAAAACAGTATATTGCACACTAATCAACTGTTTATATACTTTTTATTTTATATATCTACATATACCGAAAGAAAGATATAGCTATAAAGATAGCTATCTCCTAGGAAACTTTGCTTTTGCTCTGGAGAAAAAAACATCTATATGAAGTTACAATAAACTTGGCATGAAACTAGACCGTTACGCAAGGAAGTGCCTTTGCTTGGTTTGGTGTGAATCCATTCAGTAGTTTCATAGACGTTAGTGTGAGAAAAGTGTCTAAAGGGGCTTGAAATTCATTTGAGCTGTCAATCAAGTTAGAGATATCTGGATCCACAGTCCCTGAATGATCCGCAAAACTGAGTTTGCAGATCATTCATGAATTCAATTTAAACAAAGACTCGATTCTGATCGGATATTGGAGCTTTTTCTCCCACCATCTACTTTACGTCTGTGGGCCAAAAGCACTCTGGCTAGCCGCAACGTGAGCAAAAATGTTGCAGGCACTTTAACAGCAGGAGACATGGATCCTGTACCCACATCCTGGAGAAAAAAAAAGAAAAAAATAAATATATATATATATATATATATATGTATTCACATACATATATATACAAATATATGACTTATATATATATATATGTATATACACACACAAACATATTTATATATTCACTCAAAAAAACAAAGGTTACAGGGGCGTTGTAGATAGGTTCTGAATTTACTCTCACAAAACCATAGAAATTCAGCAGTTGTAGTTTTGGTTATCTCAAGTAACTATAGCTCGCGCCCTAAGGTAACTATAACTTGCGCCCTTGCCATGCACAGTAGTCTCATCAATAATTTTAATGCTAATATCACATTGATGTTGTTATTGATGTTAGAAAAGATGCCATGAGTGCTTTAATATCTGGGGTAAGTAGTGGTTCCATACCTGGTGTACTTTCTACCAGTTAATTAGTAAGTGCTACCTTGTTGTGAAAATTATTAGTGCATCTCCTACACTACAGCTGCTAAAGGACGCTGAGGTACCGACTCCAGTGACCTTTTGTGTCTGTAATTTTGCCAATGTGATTGTTCCTCTAGTGTTTACATCAGATAACCTTTTGAGGTGCAATGACAGAGAAAACACCAAAGTGTGTTTTCTCTGCAATTACACCTCAAAAAGTTATGTTTTTATTCTTGTCGGGGACTGCTGGGGAACCTCTCGGCCACCACCTCCTGCCGGCTCCTTGCCCTCTGTGGGAGCCGGCATAGCTCCCGGATGCAGGGAGCTACTGGAAATGTGGCTCCCTGCATGCGGGAGCAATACTTTAATCTCTTTCCCTGCCTGCATGTCTGTGGACAGGGAAAGAGAGGAAAACTCCACTTCCAGCAAGCGGGAGCATTTTGACATTCTGGCGGTCTCAGCTCCCGCCAAGCAAAAGCAAACAACTATATCCTGAGGGTGGGTATCTCAGGAGATAGCAGGAGCCGGCCCTGGGGGACTGTGATCCCCAAGGCCATTCATGGCTCCAGGAGGAGGTCCGCCTGGCTCCCCTACTTTGTTCTGCATGGGTCAGCCCTGGGAAGGTGGTGGTCCCTGGGCCATATAGGGCCCGAAAGGGGGGCCACACAACCCTCTCCATGTTTAAAATTATGTAATTGGCCCCGGGGGAGGTGGTGGTCCCTGGGGATTGGGGGAGCATCCGTGCACCCTCTGTAGACTTATTAATGTAGCCCTGGGAGGCTGGTGGTTCCTGGGGCTTTTTAACAGCCCTAGGAGGGGGGTCAGTGCACTCCTCTCCCTATTTATTAAACTTCATATGCCCCCACAACCTAGCCCATGCAGGAGCCAAACTAAAAACAGGCATGGGAAACCACGCTTTAAAAAAAAAAAAAATGTCGGCATAATCTGTTGCTCCACTGCAGATTTTGCTTATTTTTTTGTTTTTTAATAATCTTTTTGGCCTTGGCAGGATCCCATGAGGAACCCAAGACCAAGGCAGGGGGGTTAGGTTCTGCATACCCTGCACCCTTTTCTTTTTTGTGCATTTTTTGGGGGACTTGGCTGAAGCCAAGTCCCAAAATAGCTGCCAGCACTTTCTAGTTGAAGTGTTGGAAACAAAACAGATGAGATCATGGGACTGTTGAATCCACGGAGGATCTAAGTCCCTAGATAGCAATTTTTTTTCTTTGATATCTCTATAACCACTGAACGGGTTACACCAAATCACAAAAAGCATGATCTGCGCACCAAGATCTTGGTTCCTGCCAAATTTGGTGTAATTCCGTCTAGCAGTTTGGGCTTTAGGCGTATCTGAAGGCTTTATGCGAAAATGCTTGGGGAAAACACATTTACTCTGCTTCCACTCGACTGATCACCCCGAAACTTTCAAGACAGCAGCTGAACTGACTGTAGTATTAGTTTTAAAAATTTGCAAAGATTCATCAAACAACGCCAAAGTTATTGGCAAAATAAAAAACACTTTTCCCATGGAATCTAGGTCCTAACTATAACTACCTAGTGGCGGTCTCCAGTAGGCAATATATATCAAGTGTTGTCAGCCATCTTCGGAGTCCCAGAAAAAAATATTAAAAAATACAAAAGGAGACAGGGTAAGAACACCCTGACCCCTTAGCTCTGGTGCTAGGGTCCCAAAGAGACCCCACCAGGGCTAAAAAGCATGTTTTTTATTTTACGATTGGAGACGAAGCAGATCAATGGATATGCATATATATATTCACTGAAGAAACCAAAGATTAGAGGGACGTTATAGTTAGGCTCACATTTTTAGCATACTAAACCGTAGAAATTTAGCACTTATAGTTATAGTTACCTCAAGTACCTATCACTCGTGCTCTAAGGTAGCTATAACTCGCGCTCTTACCCAACAAATTACGGCACCCTTGACATCTTTGATAACATGCTTGATAATATCCATGTGATATTTGCAGTACAATTTTTGATAAAAAAGGTGAATTTCCATGGTTTTGTATGTTTAAAATGTACATCCCTATAGCCTTTAGTTTTTTAAGTATGTATATATATATATATATATATATATATATTGCTTTACTCATTCCAGGTTGGCTTGGATGGTATTTGACTGGTCCAAAGCTGTAATACTGTGCCTGGAGTGGTAAACAGCTTTTGTCATTTTACAGCTCAGCAAGGATGACACTGTGTCAATACTATGCTTAAAGATTTTGCTGTACAAATGGCAAAAGACTTTGTCACCATCTAGCTCGGCGTGGATAGCACTGTGCTGATCCTATGCTTAAAAACTTTGCTAGATAAGCAGACATTTGAGGTGAGCAAATCTAGAGTGTCGCTGGTGTTGCAGGATGCTCCTAACTAGAGCTGCTCTCCACCTAAATTTGGGAACTTCCCAAAGTTCTCCTTTGTTTTTTGCATAATGTATGCGTCACTAACCCTGAAAGGGCCTTGTTTTAACTTATACTGGGTGATCCCTTGTGTCTAGACAGAGCTAAACCCCTTTGAAGAACTCTAATGAGAGTGAAACACGTGTCAGGGATTGCTTTACTCATTCCAGGTTTGATTGGACGGTTTTTGACCAGTCCAAAGCTGTAATACTGTGCCTGGAGTGGTAAATGGCTTTTGTCATTTTACAGCTCGGTTAGGATGACACTGTGTCAATCCTATGCTTAAAGATTTTGCTGTACAAATGGCAAAATACTTTGTCACTATCTAGCTGGCCTGGATAGCGCTGTGCTGATCCTATGCTTAAAAACTTTGCTAGATAAGCAGACATTTGAGGTGAGCAAATCTAGAGTGTCGCTGGTGTTGCAGGGTGCTCCTTACTAGAGCTGCTCTCCACCTAAATTTGGTAACTTCCAGAGTTCTCCTTTGTTTTTTGCATCATATATATATATATATATATATATATATATATATATATATATATATATATAGTCACTGAAAAAAACAAAGATTAGAGGGACGTTATACTTAGGCTCACATTTGAAGCGTACAAAACCCTAGAAATTCAGCAGAAATTCATGCCCTAAGGTAACTAAAAAAGTTTTTAAAAAAATAAAAGGGGCAAGGGTAGAGAGACCCTGACCACTTAGCACTGGTGAGACTCCCCCCCCCCCCCCCCAAGAGCAAAAAAACATTTTAAAATGATTATTTTGCTGCAAAATCACAATATTCGCGATTTCACAGCAGAAAATAGAAAAAAAAAACAAGTGCAGGCTCCACACTTGTTTTTTTATAGGTCCTGGGTGGGCCAGGTCTTCGGGGTATTAAAAATTTTGTGTTGGGGGGCCTCCCTCCCACAGCCCCGGGGACCACCTCCTTCCTGGAGCTTTCATTTTATATATGTGGGGCAGCCCGCAGCCCCCCGCTGCCCTAGGAACCGCCACCTCCACAGGTCTTTCAGTTTTATTTATTGGGAACACCACTCCCCCAGGGTTTCTATCAAACTATATGTGGGGGGCCCGCGGCCCCCACGCCTCAGGGACCACCCCCCCCCAGAGCTTTGTTTAAACTATATGGGGGGCTCGGCAGCACCCGCGCCCCAGGGTCCACTACCCTCGGGGCTTTGTTTAAAATATATGATGGGGTCCTGTGGCCCCCCCTGCACCTCCAGGACCACCACCCCCCCGGGGCAAAGAGAAAAAAGAGTGAAGGGAGATCCCCATTAGGCCTGGGGACCACCACCCCCGGGGTGATGTCCACTTTGGAGAGGGGCCATGCATACCCTTTTGTGGAGCCACTGATGGCCCTGGGATGGCTCCTGCTATGTCTCCGGGTGACCACCCCAGGACATAGTTATTTGCTGTGGCTTAGCTGCAGCGCAGCAGCTGCAGCCAAGCCACAGCCAAACACTTCAGGTTTTAACAGCGGGAGCTTTAAAGCAGGTCCCTCTGTCAAAATCCAAAGTTTCAGCTCTGACCCCTGCACGTGTGCAGAATACAGAGATGAAATGCTTCAGAAAGCACGGAGCTGCTGTCAAAGCAGCTCCGTGCTTGATGAAGCAATGGCACCGTGAGGTAAGCCTTAAGGCTTCCCCCTCAGTGTCAAGTACCCCATAAAGGGCATTTTGTTAAAAATAGATCTGTTGGGACCGTGGGGGAGCCCTTGAGGGCTCCCTCGCAGTGCCTGATAGCCCGTAAAGGGGTTAAAGAAAATAAATACAAAAAAAAGACAATAGATCAGTGTGAAGGTCGCAGACCTTCACATTGACTATTAAGGGGTTGAGCCCAGCTGGACTCGTTTCCCTCTGTTTTTTTTTTACTAAAAATCTTTAAGGCTCATACTGAAAGGTAATCTTACACTTTTTTTAAATAACAAATACATTGTTCTTTTTAATTTGTCCTGAAATATCTCATTCTAAGTATGTCATATATCAAAGCCTAAACAACTATCTCTCTCCCTCTCACTCTCTTTCTCTCTCTCGCTCTCTCTCTCTCTCTTTCAATCTTTTACTTACCCACTCAGACACTTATGCACCCACTCACAGACCCACTCAGACACTCACGCACCAACTCACAGACTCACTCAGATTCTCATGCACTTACTCACAACCCAGTCAGACCCTTACGCACCCACTCACAGACCCACTCAGTCAGTTTGACACTCATACTGTCACACACCCACTCACAGACCCACTCACACCCTCATCAACCCTCTCACAGACCCACACACATAGTGACGTACCCACTAAAACAATGATATACGAACTCTCACACCAAGACACACACTTTGACAGCCACTCTCACCCCCAGATACACCTTCTCGCACCTATTCTCACACCTAGAGAGGCAACGGCAAACTTCTGCTGTGCATGGCAAAAGGGGTGTGCACAGCATGGGGTTGGGTGGCTAGGGGGTTGCCGCAGGGGCTGGCTGCAGGCCAGCCCTTGCAGGCAACACCTATGGCGTACGGGCAGAGGCCATGCACGGTGCAAGGGTGGGTGCGTATAGGGGGTTGGCCTCGGCCAGGCCCTGTGGCCAACCTCCGCGCAGCAGTGGTTGGATTAACATATAGTAATAAAAAATACTATACATTAAAAAGACATAGAAATTCGCTGAAAAAGCAAAGGTTACAGAGACTTAATAGTTAGGTTTGGAATTTACTTGTAAAAAACCATAGAAATTCAGTAGGTATAGTTAGAGTTCTTTTACGTAACTATAACCTTTGCCCTAAGGTAACTACAACTCGCTCCTTCACCATGCACAGCTATTACTTCACATATTATATCATTGATTGAATGGCATCTTCAACATTATCCCGCAACATTTGCAGTTAAATAATTGATTTAAAAAACTGTGCATGGCAATTGCTAGCTATAAATATATATATATACATATATATATATAAATATATATATATACATATATATATATATATATATATATATATATATATATATATATATATATATACATATATACACACACACAATCATTTAAATTACCTATTGGCGGTCGCCAGTAGGTAGTTATAGTTAGAACCATATTTCCAGAGAAAAAGCATTTTTTGACTTGCCTATATCTTTGGCATAGTTTGACGAATCTTTATGAAATTGTCCAAAAAAGGTGTTGCCGTGATTCTTGTTGTGCACGGGAAGTTTTGGGGTGATCCGTGAAGCAGGGGCAGAGAACAACTCTAAACAAGCATGGGAGACCAGGCTTGGTTTAAAAAAAAAAAATCTTGAAATCTTCTGATCCTTTGCAGCTTTGTGAGAATTTTTTTTTAAATAAAATGCTTTTGGCCCTGATGGGGTCCTTGAGGGGACCTCATCACAAGGGCTAGGGGGTCAGGGTATTCCTACCCTGCCCTCTTTTCTTTATTTTTGGGACTTGGCTGAGTCTGAGTCCCAAAATGGCTGCTATTACTTCCTGGTTGAAGTGTTGGCTGCCAATCAGATATCAGCACGGGATTATTGGATCTCTGGAGGTTCCTATATATCTATTTTGTTACCAAAAGACCATTAAAGAACAAAAAGGGCGATTTCTGGACCAAAATCTCGCTTTCTGCCAAATTTGGTGTAATTCCATCAAGAGGTGCTGGCTATAGTCGTGTCTAAAAATCCCTTAGGAAATTGCATGGGGAAAAAGCATTTTGGGACTGCCCCTTTTTCTCGGTCTCTACAGTCGCCAGTGGGTAGTTATAGTTAAAACCTAGTTTCCATAGAAAAAGCATTTGTATTTTGCTCATAACTTTGACATCGTTTTAAAATCCTCACAATATTTTTAAAACTAGTTTGCTTGTCAGTTCAACTGCGGTCTGTAAAGTTTCAGGGTGGTTCGTCAAGCAGGGTCCGAGAAAAAGAGGTAGTCCCAAAAACACGTTTTCCCTATAATATTTCCAATATTGATTTTAGACACGACTACAGCCAAAACTCCTGAACAGAATTACACAAAATTTGGGAGAAAGCTAGATCTTGGTCCAGAAAGTGTGCTTTTTGCAATTTTGTGTAAAAATGTTCAGTAGTTTTGAAGTTATTAAAGCAAAAAGATTTAGGTTATGTAGAGATGAGGATCCATTGCGTATCCTCTGTGAATCGGGCAGATTCACGCACCAACATCAATGCTGTGATTGGCCAGCCGCAACCTGAGAGAAAAGTTGCAGTCGCCATTTTGTTTCTAGGTGGGGAAAATCCAATTTAAAAGCCATAGAAGGTGTCCTGTTAAAGATACCCAGACCGCATGGGACTGATCAAGGGGTCTGTGAGGGACCCGCTTGTTTTAGAATTCGAGGTTCCATGGATTCACCCAGATCCTCCTGGATCCTCACGGATTTAGGTGGATCCATAGACCATCACAGATCTGGGTGGATCTGCATATCCAGGCCCCAAACTAAACAAAAGACACATACACCCACTCACACACACACTTGCACACCCATTTGCACAACCACTCACACACCCACAAAACCACTCACAGACCCACAAAGCCACTTACACACCCACTTACAGACTCACACACCCAGTCACACATACTCTCACATACCCACACACACTCACACACCCACATAGACACCTATTCAGCCACTTTTACGCCCACACACACTCACACGTGCACTTCCACACACTCACACATTCACACACCCATATGCACACTCATACAGCCACTCACACACCCACTCACAGAGCCACACAGCCACACACACACTCTCACGCATCCATCACACACACACTGACACACCCACTTACACACACACACACATTCACACACCCATATACACACTCATACAGCCACTCACACACTCACTCACAGACCCACACAACAACTCACACACCCACTCATAGACCGACACAGCTAATCACACACCCACTCCCACACATACACAACCATACAGCCACTCATTCACACACCCACACAGTCACTCACACACCCACTCACACACCCAGGTTATAGGGACGTTATAGTTAGGAAGTAGCATAAAAAACTGTAGAAATTTACTGAAAAAAACAAATGTTACAGGGACATTTTGGTCATTAAATAAAATGTGTTTTTTGTTTTAATTCTCAAAAAAAATCAAAGGTTACATGGACGTTATATTTAGGTTCAGACGTTATACGTATAAACCCATAGAAATTCAACACTCATAGTTATACTTATTGCAAAAAAATATAATTTGTGCTTTAAGGTAACTATAACTCGAACCCTCGCCATGCACTTTTAATTATCCCACATATAACATCAGTCATAACATTTCTGACATCATTTGTAATATCACCTCATCATTTCCAGTAAAATTATTGATGAGAAAAGTGTGCATGTGGGGTGCCAATGTCTCCTTCATTTGGATTTCCAGTCCAACTCGTGGTAATTATAACTTATTTCATAGTTTTAAAAATTTTAAAAGTTCACTGAAAAAAGAAAATGATAAAGTAATTTTAAAGTTAGAAGATATATTTGAGTCATAACCATTTGATTTATGAAAAAATACTGAAATTCGTCATAGTTCACCTACCCTAACTATAACTTGTGCCCCTACCATGCAATGCTTATGACCTCATATGTTAAATCTCTCATGACATGGTCAATGGCATGTTCTTCTCCCTTGGTAATAAACTCCTACTAGTAAAGGCCGCTGGGGCCTCTCTATCTTTTTCATCCAGTTGAGCTCACTGGTCCAACTCCTTGGTCAGAGAAATCAGCCTGTACAATGAAAGACTGACTGTAGTCAGGTATGTTCAGTACAGATGCATTGCATAGTGCCTTCCTCAGTTCTACGAACACTCTTTGACACTTCTCAGTGCAGATCACTTTCCTGGGGTGCGAATTTAATGGCAATGCAATCAGTGGGACAGCTATGCTTCAATAATTTGCCACAAAGTTCCTGTAATACCCGGTGATTCCTAAAAAGGCCCTCATACCAGTCTGAGTAGTAGGCAACACCCACTCCATCACAGATTGGATCTTGGCATCCAATGGGCAAACCTTGCTGATGCTAAAGATAGATTATAGAGGACTGCCCCACCTTACGCTCAGTTGCCTTAATGGTCATCTTCGTCTCAGGTCGTCCTGACATGAATTGCTGAACAACAAAATGTCAGCCAGGTAGGACACACAAAACTCCTCCAGCCATGTGAGAACAAGATTCACCAGGCATTGAAAAGTGGAAGGAGCATTCTTCACCCCAAAGGGCATTACTTTAAACTGAAATAACTGCTTTGGCATACAAAATGCAGTCTTCTCCTTCGGATTTAATGCTAAGGCGATTTGGCTGTACCCACGGGCCAAATCAAAGTTAATCAAGTACCTTGTAGCATCTCATTGATCCACAAGTTTGCCAGCCCTCCTGTTGGGATGGGCATCAATCTCTGACACTCCATTGTGTGCTTGGTAGCCCACATAAAACCAGAAGTCAGCAAAACCTTGCTTGGCTACTAATACCACAGGACTAACCCAAGGACTATGAGATCACTCTATGACCCCAGGTACAGAATCTTGACAACCTCTGCCTTCAAGTATTCCTGAGCTTGGTCCCACATCTGGTACATTCTGCTCTTCACTAGCAAAGTGTCAGTTGTGTCCATGTTGTGGATATAACAAGCCATTAACTGTGGAGCTAGTGAGAAGAGTTTGAGAAACCATCACAGCACCTATTGATTGAGAAGAGGTTGGGAATCTGTCACACCACCTGTCAAGTGAGTAGAGGCTGGGAAACCATCACAGAGCCTCACAACTTCTCTACACTCTCTTCTGCTCAGGAGTTAACTCAAGGGCTAACTGAACCCCTCCCACAGTGCTATCCTATAGATTACTAAGCAGCAGGTCAGGAAGAGCCTCACTGTCCTCCTCGACCTGCTCTGCATAAGCCATGACATTCACTGTATAATCCACTGGAGCTATATCTTCATGCTATTCACATTGAACACCCTCTTGGATCAGTTTGTGGCACTTGTGTCCACCAAGTAGTTGATGTCAGAAACCTTTCAAACTATCTTGTATGGCCCCACCATTTGTCCTCTAAAGCCTGGGGTAAAAATAGGCTTCAGGACCAACAACTTCTGCCCATCCTTATAGCCAGATACTCTAGCTTTCTGGTCATACCAGTTCCTCATGAGTGCTAAGTTCACCTGAAGGTTTTCCTTTGTCTGACTTATGTATAGCACCATCAATCGTTTGAGGCCAATCGAGTATATCCTTCTCTAGAATCTGGGGTTCCTTTCCACCCCTTTCTGACCAGAGTAACTGGACTCCACAAACAGTGTCCCTACAGAAGCTCAAAGGGAGTGAACTCTACTCCCTTCTGCGTAATCTCACTTTAAGCAAACAAGAGACATGGCAAAAGATCCCACTTCTTCCTTCAATTCTCTGATAGAGTTCCCAACATGCTCTTTAGTGCCTTATTGAATCGCTCCACCAAACCATGTGTTCATGGGTGGTACACCACAAAGAAGTGGTATGCCATCCCATCTTGCTACCACAGCTCGCTCATATGAGGGGATAAAGTTGTCTCCCTGGTCAGAAATCACCATCCTTGGAAATCCAACCCTAAAAAAGATCCCTAGGAGAGCTCTCACTACCACCTGGTTTGTCATTCTTATGAATGGCACGGCTTCATGGTACTCGGTGGCATCATCACAACTAGTATACACTTGCCTGTGTAATGTGGTCAAATTGAGCTGCTATGTCTAGTCTCTCTCATATGGAACACCTACAACTGATGGAGGCACTAACAGTGCCTTGCTCCTCCCTCCTGACTTACTACTCACTCGGCCAGCAGGATAGATTCTATAGAATCTCTCTGTATCTCTACACACCCGTGGCTGGGAAAACAGAGGGTCCAACATAACCTAGGTTTTTCTAATGCCCTATTGTCCTACCAAGGGTACCTCATGGGTCAGTGAGAACAGGAAGCTCCTATGCACTAACAGAACCACTAGCCTCTTGCTAGTACCTGGCTCAGGATTCATTGATTCTCTGTAAAGTAAGTCATACTTCCAGGTTACATAGTGTTTACTGACCACACCTTTGATGACCTGTTCCTGAGCTTCCCTTCAAAGACCCACAAGTATAGGGCACTCCTCTTGTGCCTTGCAGACGTTATCCTGGGTAGTCCCTCCTGCAACTAGCAAACCCTGGCAGTTACCCATACTCCAGCATCTGATACATTTAGTAAATGTCATCCTACTCTTTCTCAAGAGCAAAAGTGATGATCTCCATGGTCCTTTTCTACAAACTACCTTGTCCTGGTTTGTGAATCAGCAGTGGTCCCGGTGTGCAGCCTGTGCTCTCACTATCTAAGCCAATTGCTCTCACTATCTAAGCCAATTATGTTTCTGGTACAGGCAGTACCCCAGGTGCATTCAAATCACTGCCCAAGAGACAACCAGTACCTTGCTTCTCTCTCAAAGCAACATTTATCATAGCTGCCTTGCCATTGATTTCTACCTTAACTCAGGCAGTCAGGCACTTCAAGTCTTCACCACTGGCTACCAAACCTGAAGAAGTTCCTCATGTTTGGCATACTGTGGCCCATATTTATACTTTTTAGCACCGCATTTTTTATGCAAAATCTGCGCAAACTTACAAAATACAATTGTATTTTGGAGTTTGCACTGCTTTTGCATAAAAAAATGACGCAAATGCAGTGCTAAAAAGTATAAATGTGGGCCTGTGTCTCAGTCATAGTACTGAAATCCCCATTATTCCATAGGGCAGGTACCTTCCTGTCACTGATAGAGACTTCCTGCACAAACCCCATTGTTTTATGAAGAAAATACTTCAGAGTATCTGAATCTCTGTCCCAGACATCCATAGCCACTGAGATGAGCATTAACGGCACCCTTGGGCCCCTTTACCCATGTGAAGCATGCTCGCTCTCACTATGGTGCTAGTATAGGTTCTGTCATTTAACATTGTCTTCTGTGCATCACCACTAGGTGGCACATGTAACAAGTCACCCCCCTAGACCTGGAATCAACTTTCTTCCTTTCCTTCCCATGGCACTTCTGACCAGACACACCATGACCCTTCCCATTTCTGCTGGGCCCTCTCTGAGTCCCATGTGATATACCCTGGCCCTTACCCTCAGGTTTGGAATCAGTTAGTGCAACGTTCCTCTGCTATTTTGGCTTAGGACCATGCTGTTCTGGACCATTGTGAACTCTGCTAACCAACCTCTTGTCAGCCAATAGTGCAAGTATCACTAGATACCGCTTTGTCAGATTGGACAAGTATTGCCTAACTGAGGTAGGCACTCCTCCGTGAGTCAGTCTGCACCATCAACTGGTTAAGGGAAAAAAATCCTCGGCCTCCATCAGTAATGCTATCTGTATTTAACCACCGACTCCATCTTGACCACTGACTCCATTTTGTGCTTAGCTTAGCTTCAGGTGCTTGCGGTCATATCAGTGGTGCAGGATTTTTTCCACACCAAGCTTGTTTTCCACATAGAACATGTTTGCAATCCTTCCCAGCAGCACCGGGTTGCACTGTGCAGGAACATAACATGGGGGATGTGGACAGTAGACGTGATAAGACTGTCTCAGCTTGGGAATGTTTTCAATGTTTTCACCACACAAAAGTACTGCTCCTCTGTCTCTGGAATGCACATCGAAGCAGGGCCCGTTCCTTTGCATGTTTTTGACACAGACCGAGTACATCCAGCCCTTCAATTTCAAAATTTACTCAAAGGGAGGCGGGGAAGGTTCCAGAACTTTCCTCTTGGGTTTGTTTAAGGTATATAAGGTGGGGAAGCTTGGTACTGAGGCATAAGAAACTCATTTTGCAGGGTGGATGCACTTCCCAAAACAAAATCCCATTGGGGAAGTTTCTCCTGTCTCAGCTTTCCAGGGTTCCTCAGCTTGACATTGGCAAGGATGATGTTGGATTCTTCCCCAAGGTGATGCATTTTTATTCTTAATTATCTAGATTTGTTGTGCACATATATGTATATATATATATATATATATATATATTCACTGCACATATTCATTGTTGACGTATTGCACCTTTTTATACCTGTCATTGTTAACTTCTGTGAGTATTTTGGCATTTACAAGTGTTTTACTGCATTCAAGTTAAATGCTTATGTTCATGTTTTTATGTACTTTTATTTGATATCTGGGAAGTGCCTTAATAAATTCATTACTCAAAGTAGGAGTGCTGCATTCCTTAGCATCGTTTTCCTCTTAGTTTTAACCAGAGCAGAACACCATCCCTCATACTAACTAATTCTAGCCACGCAATACTTCAAGAATCCAGGTCTCAAAAGGAATATCCTCTGCTCTTTGCAGTCCTGGAAGTTCATAGGGTACTGAGCTTGCTTTATCTGCTTGTATATCATCTGGTCTGCCACAGGCATCTCTCCAATGATAACTGTCCTTTCCACAAGAAAGCAACCAATTAAGGTGGCTGCCTTAGACAGCTCATTCAAACTCTGCATATTACAAGTGACCTCAAAGCTCACAATACATTCCACGATATCCAGAACTTTTACACATTTACAAGCGCTCTTGGAATATTGGTCAGAACTGGCCCTGAACTGGAGGTGCACCAACTCCCATCTAAGCTAACCTTCCCTGGGACAATCTTTTTCTGCTCCAGTTCACTTTACAGTTCCAAATCTTCCCGCACTCTTAGCTTCTCCTCCCACTCTCTTTCCTGCTCCTATTCCCTCTTGCCTCACTCTCTTAATTTCTTTACCTGGACCCATTCCTCTTGTTTCCCCAGCCTCCTTTCCTTTTGTGTTCTGGCAATCTAGCCTCAGCTTTGTCCTCTCAAACTCCTTGGCTTTCTCCTCATGCTCGCCTTTAACTTTCTGGATAGCTAGCTGCAAGTTCGGGTCTCTCCTAGGCTCAACCCATGCGAGAGATTTACATCTGGATTGGGGAAAGTGGTAACCTAGAAATTAGAGGTGGTGTGTGCACAAGAGTAAATCTGGAAATTAAGGTGGAGGATATTGGGGAAACCCTGAAAGCGTGTTATGGGACACACTTGGCATGCATGTGGGATAGATCTGTGCTAAGGGGGCCTGACAGCTGAACTCTACAATGCTCTCCTCCCAGGATCCTACCACAATTTCCTCCCCTGGGTGTTACTACTACCTCTTCCCTTTCACCCAGAGTCTTAAAGAAGTCCTAAATGAAATCAGCAAGGACCTCTCTGTCCCTGCTGCTGGGAACCCTTCACCCTCTGGCCCTGCATTGATCCTTCATTTGATCAATGGATATGGTGCTAACTTCTATTCCTAGACCAATTTATTACTGTTGTATCCATCTTTTGGTTGACAAAGCTGGACTTTGCATCCCACAGGCATAAATTGGAAATGGACTCCGGAGCATTTGCACCTTTGACTCTAAGCATCTCACCATGTGCCGCCAGTCATCAGGACCCCTATCAAAGGGCTTACAGGGCAAGCAGGAGATACTGAGCCCAACAGTGGAGGTTGATGCATTTTACTCCTGATGTCCAGAGGCCCCACCCACTAAGGGTCCTGAGTAACTGGGCCAGTACTACCCCATCCAGCACTCAACTCTCAGTGGTAGCGCTGGTCAAGCAGTCAAAGGCTGTTCGAGGGAGATAGTCACTAGGCATACACAGGCTCATAACTCAACACATGCACAGTAGCAGCAATAAGATAATTGTCCAGTCAAATACTAGCTTTTATGAAAAAGGAGTATTTAATGTAAATACACAAAGCACGTACAGCACACTAAATAATCAACACAGTCCTCTTCAGGTCAGTTGCAAACATTCTCCGTGCTGGGATCCCCATGTCACTTCTTGGAGGGTTGGTTATTCCCCATTTAAACAATGGAGGTGACTCCCAGATGTGACCTATGCTAGTCTCACACATCACAAAGTCTCTCCTTTGCCTCAAGAGTACACCAACATCTCAGAACTATGTTTGTGCAATTTCTCAGCAGACAAAGGGGGTCATTATGACCCTAGCAGTCCTGCTCCACCACGCCGGCGGTGGCAGCCAGACCGCCGACAGCGTGGCGGTGCAGGACCGCCAAATTTGACAATGGAAGTGAACTGCCTGTATTGCAGCCAGTTCACCACCTGTACCGGCAGGAGGGTAGGACCGCCTGGCCGAAGGTTGACCACCTTCGACCCGGAGGTCCACCTAACACTGCCCATGGTATTTTGAGCATCCTTACTGTCAGAGATTCCGTGGTGGCAGCCCTGCCACAGAATCCCTGGCGGTAACAATACTGGTGACAGGAATGCTCATTCCTGTCGCCACTGCAGGACTCGCTAGCCCCCCCCATGTAGGACCCAACCTGACCCCATCTGAAGTCCCCCACCCCCTCAAGCAGTGACACACCCCGATCCCCATTCTGAACCCCCCTTCCGCCGATCCCCATTCTGAACCCGCCACCCCCAATCCCCATTCCAAAACCCCCCTGCCCTGATCCCCATTCCAAACTCCCCCACCCCCATACATCCACGCAGGCACACATCACACATATATACATACATGCACACATACACGCACACTCATTCACACACACATGCACACACAGCCAGGACACCCCCCCACCCATGCAAAGACTCATTCACACACACATACACTTGCATTTGCACGCACACAAACACACACGACACCCCCCGCCCCCCTCCATTCACACAAGCACAACCCCCATTCACGCAGACAACACTCAACACCCCTCTCCTCCCCCTCCCCTGTCGGTCAAACACCTTACCTGGTGGTCGCGGTGGTCATCTGGGAGGGAACAGGGTCCATGGTGCTTGCTCTGCCGCAAGCGCCCCGCTAACACGACACCGCCACATCTACTACTAAGTCGTAATAGGTGTGGCGGTGTTGTGTTGATGTGGCAGTGCCAGCGGAGCAACCTCCACTACACCGCCAACTGCCAATATGGCTGCTGGAAGCCCTCCGCCCAATTTATGGTGGAGAGCCGCCAGCAGTCATAATGTGGCGGTCTGATGACTGCCATCACTGGCGGTCCTGTTGCTGGCCGTACTTTGGCGGTCTACATTGTAGACTACTGAAGTCATAATGAGGGCCATAATGCATTGGGATAGTCTTACCCAATCTGTTGGCAGCCACTGATCCCGGGTAGACTAGGGCACTCCGTTGCGTGCTCCAGTCTCCTTTCTGTGAGGATCTGCAACCATGTGTGGTCTTTCCCTGCCAGGCCTCCTCATCCAATGAAGGCCCATGTCAGTGTCAGCCATCCTTTTGCAGCTAAAGACGCAATTGGTCAGTGTTCTCTATAGCATCCTTGGCTTGACGAACCAGGGCAATGACCCTGCCTCCATAATGGCCCCCTCCAGTGACAGGGGTCCCTGACTACGGCACTTCCACGGGTAATGGCCTACACTTCGTGGTGGCCACCTCCTGGCATACTGGGCCACTCATGACAGCACTCCCACGAGCAACACCCTACACTTTACAGTGGTCCCCTTCTTTCATAAGAGGTCACTGACTACAGCACTCACATGCCAGAGTGATGGGACTATCTTCTGCTGGATTGGGTGGATGGCCCAAACCTAGTGTCTTACACTTTGCTTACTGAGACCACTCGTCAGGGTGCTGGATGGGCCTTGCTCCCTTCAGGCACTCTCCTCCTCACAGGGCTCTCTGATCTTGCCAGGTATACAGCCTCTAGGAGCTCTCCCCCTCATAAAGTAATCTGGACTTGGTGGGCAGGAAGACTCTTGGCACTCTCCTCCTCATAGGAGGCTCTGGTCTTGCAGAAGGTGTTCCAAGCTCAAGTCAAATGGTCTTGATTTCCTGGATGATGTCCCCTTACACAGCAGGGAGACTGAGTGTTTGGACACCAGTAATGGTTCCAGCAGCAGGAATGCTTGGTGATATTTCCTCTCTTGATGAGACGGTGTAGTACAACAAAGGATGGCCTCATTCTCCCAACTTTATAGTCCACATCCAGGCACATAATGTGATTTAGTGTTTGGTCTTTGAAATGTGTGTTGGGATGTAGCTCCTTTGAAGTGTTCTATCCTCTACATTGCCCTTTTTCAAAAGGACAGTCTGCCACAGATGGAGAGTCTCCAGTTCTGAGTGACCCACAACACAGCACAAGGGAGTATTCTGGGCTTACACCTGGCTGTTAGCCTTTATTGAAAAATGTCCATAAGGGTTTAAAGGACTAAGCCTTCCTCTCTATTAGATTTCCTGGTAGTGCCAAACTTGTCAGTCCCATGATCTTCCTGACAATCAGCCCAGTCCCCACTAACTAGTAACTCTTCCTGGAATCAAAGAGACTTTTGATGTGCATAGAGGATGCTCTGCTTATCTTCCTTCAATGTGTGTGACCCACCCAGCTCTCAGGCATGTCAGCAATACACATGTCCTCCCTGGGTGCGCCATTCCTCACCTCTCTAGCCTCTGCAGGCAGTGTGTTTCCAAAATGGAATCTACAGGTTTCAATGTAATGTACTATCCACAGGCACAAACATGCAGCCCAGCACACATATACAAATATCACATGCGGTCCCAGCATTCACACACAATTATCATGCACTGTCCGGCGCTGCACACAATCCATACATGCCAATGTTGAGTTAAGTACACAGCCAAGAAACTTTACACAAGTGGGCCAGGAGGCCCCTCTCCTGTGATGCAGGTGAAAAAGACTGTTCACATTACTTATTTTACTAACAGAAAACGGGTATGCGGCCAACATGGTGCTCATGTGACTTAACTCCAAGTAAGGGCAGTAGTCATCTAACTAAACACGGGTGGCGATTGGTACGCCCCTCCCAGTCTGAGCGGACTGCATTATCATGAGTCAGACCTAGACCATGGCTCACATACATGATCATTGTTTGCCCATATGAAAAATCAGTTCTAGGGATCCAGATACCCATGCAGGGTAGGAGTGCACATCTGTCATCATGCAGGGGACTTTTCCATCCCAAAACACTGTTGTTGTAGAACTTCACTCAGAAAGTGTACTTTTGTTGTTTTGGTGTAATTTTGTCAATAGTTTTTGAGACATAAGTATTTAAAAATGCTGCCATGTGGGCTTGAAAGGGTTAACACTTTTGTACATTGTGACATTTCAACGTGTGATCCAGTGATTAGCATTTCCTGTCAATCATAGCTGAATATTTCAACAAATATAATTGGTTGGAGAAAGCTTCTACGGAGTTTTTTTCACCTTCTTGAAAATTACGAATCAATATTGATTTGTGATTCTTGTGCTTTTTTATAAAAAAAAGGTTCCACAGCAATGGGAGTGAATCATGTCAAATATCCAACCCTAGGTGAGTACTGGTGGGACACAGAGGTGTGGAAATTTCATGTGATTCTCAAGTCACAATACAAGTGTGCAAACTGGCAATTTACGTAATGGATTAATCTGCCATTCTGTGAAACAAATTATGAATCTGAATTAATTTGTGATTTTCATAAAATAATTTAAAAAAGAGAAGGCAGAAAATGAGAGCCACAGGAAAAAAATGATAGAAAACCAAAGGCAGTGCACAGCAAAGGGTTTGCGCAGCATGTGTAGGGCTCATATAGAAGACGAGTTGCAGACGAGTTGCAGACACGGGAGCAGCTAGAAAATTAAAATATCTTCCACTTTGAACAAAAGCCGTGATGGTACCAAGCAAGCGACGAAAGTGACCCAACCCTCCCTTTAAGAACTCCATTGTCATTTCCATCCAAACATCTTCCTTTCAACCTTTCCCCTTCATCCATTCATTGATAGCCACCATTTCAAGTTTACATTCTGCCATCCATTCAATCTTTCACAATTCCTTCCAGCCATTGTTCATTAAACCAATGCATCCATTCACACATCCATCGCCTATGCATGCATGCATCCATCCATACAATCCATCCTTTGACTTACCCATCCATTAGTAAAGCCATCAAGCCATCCTCTCATGTTTCCTTATACTCTGCCATCCTTTCACCCATCCATCAGCCTATCCATTCACTCATAATTTCACACACTCCTCTGTCCATCCTTCCTATCACCCTTTGTAAAGAAATGGCTCCCTGTTGCAGTTACCCCTCACTTTTTGCCTGATACTGATGCTGACTTGACTGAGAAGTGTGCTGGGACCCTGCTAACCAGGCCCCAGCACCCGTGTTCTTTCACCTAAAATGTACCATTGTTTCCACAATTGGCACAACCCTGGCACCTAGGTAAGTCCCTTGTAATTGGTACCCCTGGTACCAAGGGCCCTGATGCCAGGGAAGGTCTCTAAGGGCTGCAGCATGTCTTATGCCACCCTAGGGACCCCTCACTCAGCACAGACACACTGCTTGCCAGCTTGTGTGTGCTGGTGGGGAGAAAATGACTAAGTCGACATGGCACTCCCCTCAGGGTGCCATGCCAACCTCCCACTGCCTGTGGCATAGGTAAGTCACCCCTCTAGTAGGCCTTACAGCCCTAAGGCAGGGTGCACTATACCACAGGTGAGGGCATATGTGCATGAGCACTATGCCCCTACAGTGTCTAAGCAAAACCTTAGACATTGTAAGTGCAGGGTAGCCATAAGAGTATATGGGCTGGGAGTCTGTCAAAAACGAACTCCACAGCTCCATAATGGCTACACTGAATACTGGGAAGTTTAGTATCAAACTTCTCAGAATAATAAAACCACACTGATGCCAGTGTTGGATGTATTAAAAAATGCACACAGAGGGCATCTTAGAGATATCCCCTGTATTTTACCCAATTGTTCAGTGCAGGACTGACTGGTCTGTGCCAGCCTGCTGCTGAGAGACGAGTTTCTGACCCCATGCGGTGAGAGCCTTTGTGCTCTCTGAGGACAGAAACAAAGCCTGCTCTGGGTGGAGGTGCTTCACACCTCCCCCCTGCAGGAACTGTAACACCTAGCAGTGAGCTTCAAAGGCTCAAGCTTCGTGTTACAATGCCCCAGGGCACTCCAGCTAGTGGAAATGCCCGCCTCCTGGACACAGCCCCCACTTTTGGCGGCAAGTCCAGGAGGAGATAATGAGAAAAACAAGGAGGAGTCACTGGCCAGTCAGGACAGCCCCTAAGGTGTCCTGAGCTGAGGTGACTCTGACTTTTAGAAATCCTCCATCTTGCAGATGGAGGATTCCCCCAAGAGGGATAGGAATGTGACCCCCTCCCCTTGGGAGGAGGCACAAAGAGGGTGTACCCACCCTCAGGGCTAGTAGCCATTGGCTACTAACCCCCCAGACCTAAACACGCCCTTAAATTTAGTATTTAAGGGCTCCCCTGAACCTAAGAATTTAGATTCCTGCAACTTACCGAAGAAGAAGACTGCTGAGCTGAAAACCCCTGCAGGAGAAGAAAGAAGACACCAACTGCTTTGGCCCCAGTCCTACCGGCCTGTCTCCTGCCTTCTAAAGAAACCTGCTCCAGCGACGCTTTCTCAAGGACCAGCGACCTCTGAATCCTCAGAGGACTGCCCTGCTTCAAGAGGAACAAGAAACTCCCGAGGACAGCGGACCTGCTCCAAAAAGACTGCAACTTTGTTACAGAGGAGCAGATTTAAAGACTCCTGCAATCCCGTCAAGAAGCGTGAGACTTGCAACACTGCACCCGGCGACCCCGACTCGACTGGTGGAGAACCAACACCTCAGGGAGGACCCTCCGGCGACTCCGAGACTGTGAGTAACCAAAGTTGTCCCCCCTGAGCCCCCACAGCGACGCCTGCAGAGGGAATCCCCAGGCTCCCCCTGACCGCGACTGCCTGACTCTAAAATCCCGACGGCTGGAAAAGACCCTGCACCCGCAGCACCCAGCACCTGAAGGATCGGAACTTCAGTGCAGGAGTGACCCCCAGGAGGCCCTCTCCCTTGCCCTGGTGGTGGCTACCCCGAGGAGCCCCCCCCTTGCCTGCCTGCATCACTGAAGAGACCCCTTGGTCTCCCATTGATTTACATTGGAAACCCGACGCGTGTTTGCACACTGCACCCGGCCGCCCCAGTGCCGCTGAGGGTGTACTTTTTGTGTGAGCTTGTGTCCCCCCCAGTGCCCTACAAAACCCCCCTGGTCTGCCCTCCGAAGATGCGGGTACTTACCTGCTGGCAGACTGGAACCGGGGCACCCCCTTCTCTCCATTGAAGCCTATGCGTTTTGGGCACCACTTTGAACTCTGTACCTGACCGGCCCTGAGCTGCTGGTGTGGTGACTTTGGGGTTGCTCTGAACCCCCAACGGTGGGCTACCTTGGACCCCAATCTTAACCCCGTAGGTGGTTTACTTACCTGCAAAACCTAACAATACTTTACCTCCCCCAGGAACTGTAAAAATTGCACTGTGTCCACTTTTAAAACAGCTATTTGTGTTTTATGTGAAAAGTATATATGCTACTGTAATTATTCAAAGTTCCTAAAGTACTTACCTGCAATACCTTTCAAATTAGATATTACATGTAGAATTTGAACCTGTGGTTCTTAAAATAAACTAAAAAAATATATTTTTCTATAACAAAACCTATTGGCTGGATTTGTCTCTGAGTGTGTGTTCCTCATTTATTGCCTGTGTGTATGTACAACAAATGCTTAACACTACCCCTTTGATAAGCCTACTGCTCGACCACACTACCACAAAATAGAGCATTAGTATTATCTCTTTTTGCCACTATCTTACCTCTAAGGGGAACCCTTGGACTCTGTGCATGCTATTCCTTACTTTGAAATAGCACATACAGAGCCAACTTCCTACATTGGTGGATCAGCGGAGGGGTACAAGACTTTGCATTTGCTGGACTACTCAGCCAATACCTGATCACACGACAAATTCCAAAAATTGTCATTAGAAATTGATTTTTGCAATTTGAGCTATTTTTCTAAATTCTTAAAAGTCCTGCTAGGGCCTTGTGTTAGTCCCTGTTTAGCATTTCCTTTTAGAGTTTAAAAGTTTTGTGAAAGTTTGAATTAGAACCTAGAACTAGTTTTAGATTCTTAAAAAGTATTCCAACTTTTAGAAGCATAATGTCTAGTACAGATGTGAATGTGATGGAACTCGACATCACCCCTTACCTCCATCTTAAGATGAGGAAGCTAAGGTCACTCTGTAAAATAAAGAAAATAACAATGGGCCCCAGACCTTCCAAACTACAGCTCCAGGAGCTTTTGGCAGAGTTTGAAAAGGCCAACCCCTCTGAGGATGGCAACACAGAGGATGAAGATAGTGACTTGGAGGGAAATTCCCCCCTACCAGTCCTAACTAGGGAGAACAGGGCCTCTCAAGCCCTGTCTCCAAATATAGTAGTCAGAGATGCTGCTTCCCTCACAGGAGGGACCAACATCTCTGAAATCACTGAGGATAACTCCAGTGAAGAGGACATCCAGCTAGCCAGGATGGCCAAAAGATTGGCTTTGGAAAGACAGATCCTAGCCATAGAAAGGGAAAGACAAGAGATGGGCCTAGGACCCATCAATGGTGGCAGCAACATAAATAGGGTCAGAGATTCTCCTGACATGTTGAAAATCCCTAAAGGGATTGTAACTAAATATGAAGATGGTGATGACATCACCAAATGGTTCACAGCTTTTGAGAGGGCTTGTGTAACCAGAAAAGTAAACAGATCTCACTGGGGTGCTCTCCTTTGGGAAATGTTCACTGGAAAGTGTAGGGATAGACTCCTCACACTCTCTGGAAAAGATGCAGAATCTTATGACCTCGTGAAGGGAACCCTGATTGAGGGCTTTGGATTCTCCACTGAGGAGTATAGAATTAGATTCAGGGGGGCTCAAAGATCCTCGAGCCAGACATGGGTTGATTTTGTAGACTACTCAGTGAAAACACTGGACGGTTGGGTAACTGGAAATGAAGTGCATGACTATGTTGGGCTTTATAATTTGTTTATGAAAGAACACATTTTAAGTAACTGCTTCAATGAAAAGTTGCATCAGTATTTGGTAGATCTAGGTCCAATTTCTCCCCAAGAATTGGGAAAGAAGGTAGACCACTGGGTCAAGACTAGGGTAACCAAAACTTCCACTGGGGGTGACCAAAAGAAAGGGGTTACAAAACCTCCTCAGGAGAAAGTGGGTGACACTAGAAACAAAGAAAAAGAGTCCTCTGCAGGCCCCCAAAAACCAGACCAGGTGGGTGGGCCCCGAGACACAACCCAAAACAAAGGTGGGTACCAGGGTAAGAACTGGGATGCCACTAAGGCATGGTGCCATAACTGTAGACAGACAGGGCACCACACCAAGGACACTTCTTGTCCCAAAAACAAACCCCCTAGCAAAATCCCTGGGGTGACCAGTGTAGCCATTGGGGATGACTCCTCAGATGAGGAGGTCTTCATAGCCTTCAACTGGAAAAAGGGCCCAACAGGTGAGTTGGAGATTCCAGAGGGAAGTAGACACTTCCACCACCTACTGGTGAATGGAATCCCAGCCACTACCCTGAGAGACACTTGTGCCAGTCACACTATTGTGCATGACAGGCTGGTGTTCTCCAACCAGTACATCCCAGGTGAGACGGCCAGAGTAAGAGTTAGCCCAGACAGGGTCACTAATAGGCCTGTGGCTTTTGTGCCCATAGAAGTGGGTGGGACTTTTAGCTGGAGAAGGGTGGTAGTCAGTACAGACCTCCCCCTTGATTGTCTCCTTGGAAATGACTACCCAGTGGTTAGTCAGAGCCCAAGAGAGGAACTGGTCCAGTGCCAGTCCTCTCCCAAGGATTCTGGAGGTCCTGCCTCTGCAATAAATGCAAGTAGGCCCCAGAAGAAAAAGAAAAGAAAACAGTGTAGGAAGGGTGGACAACCTTTAGCCAAGGTTCCAGCAAGCCAAGGAGATTCTGCTCCAGTAGGGGAGAACTCCAAAAGTGGCACTGGTAAAGTCCAACCTGACCCACAAGAAGTCCTGGCCAGTCAGGCAACTGTTAAGCCTGAGTGGGTGGCTCCTCAGCTAACAGAACAAAGAGTGGAAGAAGGGTATTTACAAAAGATGTGGTAACCCCCCACTCTAATACAGCAGACAGGCATCCTGAACCCCAAGAAGCCTGTAACTTAGCCCCTTCCCTTGTAGGTGAAGAGTTAAAGGTGTGGTTCTGGGCACTGACAGCTGTCAGTGGCCTCTGCTGGGTGTTAGCCTTTATGGCTGCACTATCCTTTGCATGGTGGTCTGACCCCATGCCAAATAGCAAGTTAGGCCCCCTGACCCTGTTGGTCATGGTGGGGTTACTCCAGCTCTGGGTAACCTCTTTGGGTAAGCTAGGGGTGACCCTGGCTAAAATAAGATTAGCAGAGGTGGATACCTCTAACCCCAAAATAGAGAGAATGGGTGAAGACATTAAAAGCACAGACAAGAGGTAATTCAGACTAGGTCCTATCACTGTGGAAGTGGGTCAGTTCCCCAGAGGGAATGACCTGGACAGGAGGATGTAAGGCAGAGTAGGCCCTGCAACAAACCAGCCTATTTCCTCTACTCTTCCTCGCCTGACAGACTAGGAAGACTCTCCCAGCTTTGGCTGAGTCTCCTGGCCTGTGGGTTGGGGGGGCTTCTGTAAAGAAATGGCTCCCTGTTGCAGTTACCCCTCACTTTTTGCCTGATACTGATGCTGACTTGACTGAGAAGTGTGCTGGGACCCTGCTAACCAGGCCCCAGCACCCGTGTTCTTTCACCTAAAATGTACCATTGTTTCCACAATTGGCACAACCCTGGCACCTAGGTAAGTCCCTTGTAACTGGTATCCCTGGTACCAAGGGCCCTGATGCCAGGGAAGGTCTCTAAGGGCTGCAGCATGTCTTATGCCACCCTAGGGACCCCTCACTCAGCACAGACACACTGCTTGCCAGCTTGTGTGTGCTGGTGGGGAGAAAATGACTAAGTCGACATGGCACTCCCCTCAGGGTGCCATGCCAACCACCCACTTCCTGTGGCATAAGTAAGTCACCCCTCTAGTAGGCCTTACAGCCCTAAGGCAGGGTGCACTATACCACAGGTGAGGGCATATGTGCATGAGCACTATGCCCCTACAGTGTCTAAGCAAAACCTTAGACATTGTAAATGCAGGGTAGCCATAAGAGTATATGGGCTGGGAGTCTGTCAAAAACGAACTCCACAGCTCCATAATGGCTACACTGAATACTGGGAAGTTTAGTATCAAACTTCTCAGAATAATAAACCCACACTGATGCCAGTGTTGGATTTATTAAAAAATGCACACAGAGGGCATCTTAGAGATACCCCCTGTATTTTACCCAATTGTTCAGTGCAGGACTGACTGGTCTGTGCCAGCCTGCTGCTGAGAGACGAGTTTCTGACCCCATGCGGTGAGAGCCTTTGTGCTCTCTGAAGACAGAAACAAAGCCTGCTCTGGGTGGAGGTGCTTCACACCTCCCCCCTGCAGGAACTGTAACACCTAGCAGTGAGCTTCAAAGGCTCAAGCTTCGTGTTACAATGCCCCAGGGCACTCCAGCTAGTGGAAATGCCCGCCTCCTGGACACAGCCCCCACTTTTGGCGGCAAGTCCAGGAGGAGATAATGAGAAAAACAAGGAGGAGTCACTGGCCAGTCAGGACAGCCCCTAAGGTGTCCTGAGCTGAGGTGACTCTGACTTTTAGAAATCCTCCATCTTGCAGATGGAGGATTCCCCCAAGAGGGATAGGAATGTGACCCCCTCCCCTTGGGAGGAGGCACAAAGAGGGTGTACCCACCCTCAGGGCTAGTAGCCATTGGCTACTAACCCCCCAGACCTAAACACGCCCTTAAATTTAGTATTTAAGGGCTCCCCTGAACCTAAGAATTTAGATTCCTGCAACTTACCGAAGAAGAAGACTGCTGAGCTGAAAACCCCTGCAGGAGAAGAAAGAAGACACCAACTGCTTTGGCCCCAGTCCTACCGGCCTGTCTCCTGCCTTCTAAAGAAACCTGCTCCAGCGACGCTTTCTCAAGGACCAGCGACCTCTGAATCCTCAGAGGACTGCCCTGCTTCAAGAGGAACAAGAAACTCCCGAGGACAGCGGACCTGCTCCAAAAAGACTGCAACTTTGTTACAGAGGAGCAGATTTAAAGACTCCTGCAATCCCGTCAAGAAGCGTGAGACTTGCAACACTGCACCCGGCGACCCCGACTCGACTGGTGGAGAACCAACACCTCAAGGAGGACACTCCGGCGACTCCGAGACTGTGAGTAACCAAAGTTGTCCCCCCTGAGCCCCCACAGCGACGCCTGCAGAGGGAGTCCCCAGGCTCCCCTGACCGCGACTGCCTGACTCTAAAATCCCGACGCTGGAAAAGACCCTGCACCCGCAGCCCCCAGCACCTGAAGGATCGGAACTTCAGTGCAGGAGTGACCCCCAGGAGGCCCTCTCCCTTGCCCTGGTGGTGGCTACCCCGAGGAGCCCTTGCCTGCCTGCATCGCTGAAGAGACCCCTTGGTCTCCCATTGATTTACATTGGAAACCCGACGCGTGTTTGCACACTGCACCCGGCCGCCCCAGTGCAGCTGAGGGTGTACTTTTGTGTGAGCTTGTGTCCCCCCCGGTGCCCTACAAAACCCCCCTGGTCTGCCCTCCGAAGACGCGGGTACTTACCTGCTGGCAGACTGGAACCGGGGCACCCCCTTCTCTCCATTGAAGCCTATGCGTTTTGGGCACCACTTTGAACTCTGCACCTGACCGGCCCTGAGCTGCTGGTGTGGTGACTTTGGGGTTGCTCTGAACCCCCAACGGTGGGCTACCTTGGACCCCAATCTTAACCCCGTAGGTGGTTTAC
Organism: Pleurodeles waltl; assembly: GCF_031143425.1. NCBI lineage: Eukaryota > Metazoa > Chordata > Amphibia > Caudata > Salamandridae > Pleurodeles > Pleurodeles waltl. Next base: position 412,365,285 of record NC_090443.1, on the reverse strand, counting down.
TTACCTGCAAAACCTAACAATACTTTACCTCCCCCAGGAACTGTGAAAACTGCACAGTGTCCACTTTTAAAACAGCTATTTGTGTTTTATGTGAAAAGTATATATGCTACTGTAATTATGCAAAGTTCCTAAAGTACTTACCTGCAATACCTTTCAAATGAGATATCACATGTAGAATTTGAACCTGTGGTTCTTAAAATAAACTAAGAAAATATATTTTTCTATAACAAAACCTATTGGCTGGATTTGTCTCTGAGTGTGTGTTCCTCATTTATTGCCTGTGTGTATGTACAACAAATGCTTAACACTACTCCTTTGATAAGCCTACTGCTCGACCACACTACCACAAAATAGAGCATTAGTATTATCTCTTTTTGCCACTATCTTACCTCTAAGGGGAACCCTTGGACTCTGTGCATGCTATTCCTTACTTTGAAATAGCCCATACAGAGCCAACTTCCTAAACCCTTCTTTCAACCTTCCTTGCTGTCACCTTTCAGCCTTCTCTCCCTTTTCTATCAACCTATTTTTCTTGTAGGGTGTAATATGAGCTTTTGTCTACCAAGTTGCAGACAGAATAGGCCCATAAAAAACCTACCCCGCTAGAGCTGCTACAGTGGTGGGTTCACAACCACCTGGAGGTAGGGCTGAGTTGCAGGCCTGGCCCCCACTGTGCATGGTTGAGAGCCGTGCGCTGTTGGGATGGTTACCTGAGATGTAGTGAATCCAGATTGTATGGACTCCATAAAAAACAACACACAAACCTGTAGACAATATATTCAAGACCACTCTTTGCAACAAGTATTTAACACGCCTCCGGTATAACTATCAAACAGCATTCTCTTCTATACCAAACAATAGCTCCCGAGACCATCATATCAATATCGTCTACAAATAATAAAACTCAGGCAGCACAGGTTAGAAGCCTCTCATCATTATGCTCACAACATGGCACCAAAGTCATAAGCATGGCAAAACACTAGCAAATCAATGGCACTGTCACACACCATATACACAGAAAAACATGCATCTAAAACTAGAATAAATCTAAAAGATCCTCAAAATCACAACACTGAATCACAAGAAATAGGCATGCATTCTGATGCATTCGCACAAAATAATATCCTTTGGCTGAGCAATGGATACTTGGACCTTCTTTCTCCTACTCACCTCCACTGCCCAAAAAAAAAAAAAAAAACGGAAAAGTCCACCATATACATAAACCACCACAAATCTTTACTACAAACTCAGGGGCAGATTTACGATCTTTTGATGTAGGGCTGAACTGCTCTGCATTTAAAGAAAAGGGCAGGAATGTACCGTAACTACAAGATACAGCACCTTCCTGTCCTTTTCCCCTGTGCTGGCAAAAATTGACTGCCATGCTCAAATGCGGGCACCCTTGCACCGTGGTGCAAGGGTGTCTGTGTTGCGGGGATGATTGTTTTTGGGTGGGAAGGGACACCTTTCTGCACAAAACAATCACAAGAGGCATTTTTCTCTTTCAATGTGTGCTGCCGAATGCGGCACACATAGAAAAAGGAAAAAACAAGGAGAAATAAAGGTATTTCTCTTAGTTGCATCTCCCTTACGCCTCCCCTGAGGAGGCGTGGGCTTTTGACGCATTCCCGGGTTTACAAATCCTTGCAAATCTGAGAATGTTTCAAACTCCTTGGGTGTTGCGTGGGCACATTAACCCCTTAGCTGCTGGGCCGTTTCCCCCCCAGTGCTGAGCCCTTTTTTGGCTATTTGGGGTAGTTTGCGCTTAGGCCTTCATAACTTTTTGTGCACATAAGCTATCCACAACAAATTTGCGTCCTTTTTTTCCAACATCCTAGGGATTCTAATGGTACCCAGAGTTTGTGGTTTCCCCTGGAGGAGACCAAGAAATTAGCCAAAATACAGTGAAAATTTCGTTTTTTGCAAAAAAATGGGAAGAAAGGGCTGCAGACGAAGGCTTGTGGTTTTTTCCCTGAAAATGCCATCAACAAAGGGTTTCTGGTGCTGAAATCACCATCTTCCCACCTTTCAGGAACGGGCAGACTTGAATCAGAAAACCACATTTTTCAACACAAATTTGGCATTTTACTGGGACATACCCCATATTTACTATTTTTGGTGCTTTCAGCCCCCTTCCAGTTAGTGACAGGAATGGGTATGAAACCAATGCTGGATCCCGGAAAGCTAAACATTTCTGAAAACTAGACAAAATTCTGAATTCAGCAAGGGGTCATTTGTGTAGATCCTACAAGGTTTTCCTACAGAAAATAACAGCTGAAATAAAATAATATTGAAATTGAGCTGAAAACAACAGCCATTTTTCTTTCTGTTTTACTCTGTAATTTTTTCCTGCGATGTCAGATTTTTGAAAGCAATATACCGTTATGTCTGCTGGACTCTTCTGGTTGCGGGGATATAAAGGGCTTGTAGGTTCATCAAGAACCCTAGGTACCCAGAGCCAATAAATGAGCTGCACCCTGCAGTTGGTTTTCATTCTATACTGGGTATACAGCAATTCATTTGCTGAAATATGAAGAGTGAAAAATAGGTATCAAGAAAACCTTTGCATTTCCAAAATTGGCTCAAGATAAGGTTTTGAGGAGCAGTGTTTTTTTGCACATCTCTGAATTCCGGGGTTCCCATACTAGCATGTGAATTGAAGGACATTTCTCAAATAGACATTTTTTTACACACTCTCTTATATTTGGAATGAAAAAATGTAGAGAAAAATAAGGGGCAATAACAATTGTTTTGCTATTCTATGTTCCCCCAGGTCTCCCGATAAAAATGATACCTCACTTGTGTGGGTAGGCCTAGCGCCCGCGACAGGAAATGCCCCAAAACACAACGTGGACACATCCCATTTTTTGACAGAAAACACAGCTGTTTTTTGCAAAGTGCCTGCCTGTACATTTTGGCCTCTAGCTCAGTCGGCACCTAGGGAAACCTACCAAACCTGTGCATTTTTGAAAACTAGAGACCTAGGGGAATCCAAGATGGGGTGACTTGCGGGGCTCTGACCAGGTTCTGTTACCCAGAATCCTTTGCAAACCTCAAAAAGTGGCTAAAGAAACAAGTTTTCCTCACATTTCGGTGACAGAAAGTTCTGGAATCTGAGAGGAGCCACAAATTTCCTTCCACCCAGCGTTCCCCAAGTCTCCCGATAAAAATGATACCTCACTTGTGTGGGTAGGCCTAGCGCCCGTGACAGGAAATGCCCCAAAACACAACGTGGACACATCCCATTTTTTGACAGAAAACACAGCTGTTTTTTGCAAAGTGCCTGCCTGTACATTTTGGCCTCTAGCTCAGTCGGCACCTAGGGAAACCTACCAAACCTGTGCATTTTTTAAAACTAGAGACCTAGGGGAATCCAAGATGGGGTGACTTGCGGGGCTCTGACCAGGTTCTGTTACCCAGAATCCTTTGCAAACCTCAAAAAGTGGCTAAAAAAACAAGTTTTCCTCACATTTCGGTGACAGAAAGTTCTGGAATCTGAAAGGAGCCACAAATTTCCTTCCACCCAGTGTTCCCCCAAGTCTCCCGATAAAAATGATACCTCACTTGTGTGGGTAGGCCTAGCGCCCGCGACAGGAAATGCCCCAAAACACAACGTGGACACATCCCATTTTTTGACAGAAAACACAGCTGTTTTTTGCAAAGTGCCTGCCGGTACATTTTGGCCTCTAGCTCAGTCGGCACCTAGGGAAACCTACCAAACCTGTGCATTTTTTAAAACTAGAGTCCTAGGGGAATCCAAGAAGGGGTGACTTGCGGGGCTCTGACCAGGTTCTGTTACCCAGAATCCTTTGCAAACCTCAAAAAGTGGCTAAAAAAACAAGTTTTCCTCACATTTCGGTGACAGCAAGTTCTGGAATCGGAGAGGAGCCACAAATTTCCTTCCACCCAGCGTTCCCCCAAGTCTCCCGATAAAAATGATACCTCACTTGTGTGGGTAGGCCTAGCGCCCGCGACAGGAAATGCCCCAAAACACAACGTGGACACATCCAATTTTTTGACAGAAAACACAGCTGTTTTTTGCAAAGTGGCTGCCTGTACATTTTGGCCTCTAGCTCAGTCGGCACCTAGGGAAACCTACCAAACCTGTGCATTTTTGAAAACTAGAGACCTAGGGGAATCCAAGATGGGGTGACTTGCGGGGCTCTGACCAGGTTCTGTTACCCAGAATCCTTTGCAAACCTCAAAAAGTGGCTAAAAAACAAGTTTTCCTCACATTTTGGTGACAGAAAGTTCTGGAATCTGAGAGGAGCCACAAATTTCCTTCCACCCAGCGTTCCCCCTAGTCTCCCGATATAAATGATACCTCACTTGTGTGGGTAGGCCTAGCGCCTGTGACAGGAAATGCCCCAAAACACAACGTGGACACATCCCATTTTTTGACAGAAAACACAGCTGTTTTTTGCAAAGTGCCTGCCTGTACATTTTGGCCTCTAGCTCAGTCGGCACCTAGGGAAACCTACCAAACCTGTGCATTTTTGAAAACGAGAGACCTAGGGGAATCCAAGATGGGGTGACTTGCGGGGCTCTGACCAGGTTCTGTTACCCAGAATCCTTTGCAAACCTCAAAAAGTGGCTAAAAAAACAAGTTTTCCTCACATTTCGGTGACAGAAAGTTCTGGAATCTGAGAGGAGCCACAAATTTCCTTCCACCCAGCGTTCCCCCAAGTCTCCCGATAAAAATTATACCTCACTTGTGTGGGTAGGCCTAGCGCCCGTGACAGGAAATGCCCCAAAACACAACGTGGACACATCCCATTTTTTGACAGAAAACACAGCTGTTTTTTGCAAAGTGCCTGCCTGTACATTTTGGCCTCTAGCTCAGTCGGCACCTAGGGAAACCTACCAAACCTGTGCATTATTTAAAACTAGAGACCTAGGGGAATCCAAGATGGGGTGACTTGCGGGGCTCTGACCAGGTTCTGTTACCCAGAATCCTTTGCAAACCTCAAAAAGTGGCTAAAAAAACAAGTTTTCCTCACATTTCGGTGACAGAAAGTTCTGGAATCTGAGAGGAGCCACAAATTTCCTTCCACCCATCGTTCCCCAAAGTCTCCCGATAAAAATGATACCTCACTTGTGTGGGTAGGCCTAGCGCCCGCGACAGGAAATGCCCCAAAACACACCGTGGACACATCCCATTTTTTTACAGAAAACACAGCTGTTTCTTGCAAAGTGCCTGCCTGTACATTTTGGCCTCTAGCTCAGTCGGCACCTAGGGAAACCTACCAAACCTGTGCATTTTTTAAAACTAGAGAGAGACCTAGGGGAATCCAAGATGGGGTGACTTGCGGGGCTCTGACCAGGTTCTGTTACCCAGAATCCTTTGCAAACCTCAAAAAGTGGCTAAAAAAACAAGTTTTCCTCACATTTCGGTGACAGAAAGTTCTGGAATCTGAAAGGAGCCACAAATTTCCTTCCACTCAGCGTTCCCCCAAGTCTCCCGATAAAAATGATACCTCACTTGTGTGGGTAGGCCTAGCGCCCGCGACAGGAAATGCCCCAAAACACAACGTGGACACATCCCATTTTTTGACAGAAAACACAGCTGTTTTTTGCAAAGTGCCTGCCTGTACATTTTGGCCTCTAGCTCAGTCGGCACCTAGGGAAACCTACCAAACCTGTGCATTTTTGAAAACTAGAGACCTAGGGGAATCCAAGATGGGGTGACTTGCGGGGCTCTGACCAGGTTCTGTTACCCAGAATCCTTTGCAAACCTCAAAAAGTGGCTAAAAAAACAAGTTTTCCTCACATTTCGGTGACAGAAAGTTCTGGAATCTGAGAGGAGCCACAAATTTCCTTCCACCCAGCGTTCCCCCAAGTCTCCCGATAAAAATGATACCTCACTTGTGTGGGTAGGCCTAGCGCCTGCGACGGAAATGGATCACACGAGGGTCAATGGTAGTCCTTGCTTGAGGTCTACTGTTAACCCTGGAGTGATTCATTCCTGAAGCAGGCACTAGGCGCAGGCACACAAGCGGGTTGTGTTTTTATCAGGACAAGTGGGGAAACACTGGGTGGTAGGAATTTTTAGGATCCCTGCAGATCCCTGGACTTCTTCTCATTGGAATGCAAGGAAAATGTGTTTTTAAGCACATTTTGTGATTTCAAGGGGATTGTGGGTGAAGGAAAACTGGTGAGAGCCACGCAAGTCCTGCACCCTTGGACTCCCCTGGTACTAGTTTGTTAAAGTTAACCCACCACTCACACTGGTTGGTTTTAGCACCTCCAGAAATTATGGTTTCAAAGCATGATTACTTATCAAAGTATCTGAATATTGAAACCAAGCCTTCTGAAGATGGGCCATAAAGCCGCGTCCAGGCACCAACCTCTTTATGGTCCATTCACACGCCATTCACGCACAACAAACAACCCTTTCATATCGCCAGCCACGGGTCCAATCCAACCAATCACTGCACTCACATTAACTTACCGCTGCCAGACAAGGGCCCATCACATTCACACGCCACAGAACAGAGTAAGTTTGACTACATTTTACCACCTGTCAAGTAACTGCCTCCTTCTTCCTAAACATTACCAAATGCATGCATAACGAACCTTTACTAATGACTTCTGTGACAGCCACCTGAGGCTCAGGAAGACATGTTTTTCATGCGCCTTTAACGCACTCTCTGTGCTAAATCCAACTCCTTCCAGTTTGTGGATGCAAGTTGGGGGTGTCCGAGTATGCCGTACAAAGCGATTCCTCGAACTGAGTGAGCATATCTACCTTTGAAACTAAGGGAGACATGCTGGGGATTTCTAATGATGTTACCTAAAGAGAAGGTCATAGGCTAACTGCCTCCTTCTTCCTTAACATTACCAAATGCATGCGTAACAAACCTTTACTAACGACTCCTGTGACAGCCACCTGAGGCTCAGGAAGACATGGTTTTCATGCGCCTTTAACACACTCTCTGTGCTAAATCCAACTCCTTCCAGTTTGTGGATGCAAGTTGGGGGTGTCCGAGTATGCCGTACAAAGCGATTCCTCGAACTGAGTGAGCATATCTACCTTTGAAACTAAGGGAGACATGCTGGGGACTTCTCATGATGTTCCCTAAAGAAAAGGTCATAGGCTATGAAAAAGGGTAGTGTTTGGAACATAGGGGAGTCCATGAGAACGTAGCATATGTCCAAGCCAACATTATGTGCAGTGATGTGACTATATTGCACTTATACAGCAAACTGAACATCTACTAAGTTCTGATGGAGGATGAACATGAAAAGCAGGTCAAACACTGACCTATACAAGTCATTCTCCTTCAGTGCTGGGATGGCACCAATGGGTTTGAATCCATAGGTGTAGATGATGTACATCTGTACTACCTTTACTATCTGCCTTCTACCTGTGCAATAACCCTGTGAAGGCACTCCTACCATAAGCTTTCCTTACCCATCCATGTCTCTGTTCTCATCAGAGTCCTGGCTAATCCTGTATAATAGCCAAGTGAACCTATACTAGTTTGTGGAAGCAAGTTGGGGGTTTCCAAGTATGCCGTACAAAGTGATTCCTCAAACTGAGAGAGCATATCTACTGTTGAAAGTAAGGTAGACATGCAGGTGAAGAAAGGGTACTCCGTGGCAATGTGGCATATGTTCTGTCCACTAGTATATGCAGTATGGGGAATATAATGCATGTTAATTGAACAGAACACTGACCACGCCAAAAGGAAGTCCATGATGAAGTAAAATTCTGTGGCTCCTTGCCTAACGAAGCAGTGGCCCATGGACGTTCGGTATCCATGCACTGCCACTGAAAGGATTACCCAACAGCAGCTCAACCTCTGTCGATTTCCCAGAACTTTGCTTTAGTATGATACAACGTAAAGCAAGTAGGTATACAGAGGCCTGGTTGTGATGGACACTGGGGACAGTAATACCGACTCTCCTGCAGCATTCCATGCTTTGAGCACACTTTACAGCGACGACATGGACAATCCTTTTTGGGTGTTTTAGGTATGCGATCAGCAAAGTGTCGCTCCTGCAGCCTTGCCACATCCTCCAGAACATATGAGGTGGAGGCTGCTGCTTCTTCTGTAACAGCAGTGAGGCTTTCAATTACAGACAACTGGAAGTCAAGGAAAGTCATGAGTCTTCCTGTGGTTGTCTGACGGTAAACAACATACGCATTATATGTTGCCATCTGAATCAGGTGGGTAAACAGTTTCTTGTACCAAGTGCGAGTTTTACGACACGCATTGTATGGTTGAAGAACCTGCTCGTTCTTGTCCACTCCACCCATGTACTTATTGTAATCGAGTATACAGATGGGCTTGTGGACTTCGGCCATCTGACCCCAAACCGTGATGGGAGACGTGCTCTCATCATGAATTGTAGTGAGCACGTATACATCACGCCTATCTAGGAACTTGACTGCGAGCAGTTCGTTAGAACGCAATGCAGTACTCTGTGATTTCTGGAGCTTCTTGCAAACAAGCTCCAGCGGGAATCCTTTGCGGTTACAACGAACTGTACCGCAGGCCACAGTGCCAGCTTTGTAGAGCTCACTGAACAGCTCTACTCCTGTATAGAAATTGTCCACATAAAGGTTATAACCTTTGTGAAGAAGTGGCTGGACAAGTTCCCATACAATCTTACCTGTGACCCCTAACGCGGGAGGGCAACCTACAGGGTTTAGGGTAGAATCCTTCCCTGTATACACTCTCAAGCTGTACACATAGCCAGTAGAGCTCTCACACAGCATGTACAGCTTTATGCCATAGCGAGCTCTTTTGCTCGCAATGTACTGTCTGAAAAGCAGCCGTCCTTTGTACAGGATCAAGGACTCATCGACTGCTATATTCTTTCCAGGAGTATAGATCTCTGGAAACCTGGCAGACAAATGTTCCACGACAGGCCGAATTTTGAACAACCTGTCATGATCTGGATGGTCCCGGGGCAATGCAGCAGAATTGTCATTGAAATGCAGCATGCGCTGCAGTAGCAAAAAACGATCTCTGCTCATGTATGGTGCGAAGATGGGAGTTACCCAAACCGTGCGAGTCATCCAGTAGGACTGCAAGCTGGGTTTCTGCACTAACCCCCTTTTGAGCGTAAGGCCCAAAAATATCTTCAACTCCGCCAGCGAAGTGGGGGTCCACTGGCGTGCCCTAGAACGGGGCCCTAGAGTGCCTCCGCGCTCCCTCAGAAATTGGTCTGCACGCAAATTTGTTTGCTGCACAACTTTCTGAAGAAAGTCAGCATCCAAAAATAGATAGATGTAGTCGACTGACAAAAAGTTAGCTGTATCGAATTTACATCCATCGTCACCAGTAAAAGGTGGAATTTGGGGCTGAACCAAACAGTGGGGCTGCCAAGAGAGCGTTTAATAAATTGTGAGGGGGTGCCACCTGTCCCCCGCAGCCCAGAGGAGTGCCACCTCCCTGGGGTACATTGTTTAATAAAATGCAGGACCGCCACCTTCCCAGGGCTACACCTAAAGAGATTGTGGGGATCTGTCTGGTCCACCAGCAGCCCTGGGGACCACCACCTCGCTGGGGCGACATCTTAAGAGAATGTGGGGGGCTGCCCAGCCCCTATTCAGCCCCAGGCACCACCAGCTCTTCGGACCTACACCTAAAGAGAAAGTGGGGGCTGCCCACCCGCCCCTCAGCCCCAGGGACCACCTCCCAAGGGCACATTGTTTTATAAAATGAGGGGGCTGTCTGATCCCCACAGCCCCGGGACCGCCACCTCCCCAGGGCACTTTGTTTAATAAAATGCCGGGGGTGGCTGACCCCCACCAGCCCTGCGGACTGCCACCTCCCAGGGCCACATTGTTCAATAAAATGCAGGGGGTCTGCCCGGCACCACCACCTCCCCAGGGCTACACCTAAAGAGAATGTGGGGCCGCTTTCCCCTCCCCAGCAGCCTCAGGGACCACCACCTCCCTGGGGCCACAACTTACATGAATATGGGGGAGCTGCCTCGCTCCTACGCAGCCCCAGGGACCGCCACTTCCCTGGTGCACATTGTTTAATAAAATGTGAGGAGGGGTGCCACCTGCCCCCGCAGCCTGAGGTGTACCACCTCACTGGGGCACATTGTTTACTAAAAGGCAGGACCGCCACCTCCCCAGGGCTGCACCTAAAGAGATTGTGGGGGTCTGCCTGGTCCCCCTAGCAGCCCTGGGGACCACCACCTTCCTGGGGCTACATCTTAAGAGGATCTAGGGGGCTTCCCACCCTGCCCCTCAGGCCCGGGAACCGCCTCCCAAGGGCACATTGTTTAATAAAATGAGGGGGGCTGTCTGATTCCCCACAGCCCCGGGACTGCCACCTCCCAGGGCACTTTGTTTAATGCAGGGGGGCTGCCCAGCCCCCCTGCAGCCCCGGGGACCACCACCTGCCCAGGGCTACACCTAAAGAGAATGAGAGGGGACTGCCTCCCAGGGCAACTTAGGAGAATGCAGGGGGCTCTGCAGCCCCGGGGACTGCCCCCTCCCTAGGGCACATTGTTAATGTGGGGGCTGTCTTGCTCCCCGCAGACCCAGGGACCACCCCCTCCCCAGGGCACAATGTTTAATAAAATGTGGGGGATGCCTCCTGGCCCCCCTGCAGCCCCAAAGACTGCCAACTCCCTGGGGCTCATTGTTTAATAAAGTGCAGGGTGGCCCACAGCCCCCCACAGCCCTGGGGACCACCACCTTCCCAAGGCTACACCTAAAGAGAATGCAGGGGCAGCATAGTCCCCCCGCAGCCCCAGGGACTGCCACCTCCCCAGGACTACACCTGAAGAGAAAGCACGGGCCGCCCAGGTACCCTGCAGCCCCAGAGACCGCCACCTCCCCAGGTCACATTGTTCAATAAAATGCCCTACCTGCCTGATAAAATGCAGTGGCAGCCAGGTCCCCCTCCCCAGCCCTGGGGTACCACCACCTCCCTGGGGTTACAACTTAGGAGAATACCAGGGTGGGCCACCCAGCCCCTCTGTAGCGCTGGAGACCACCACCTCCCCAGGGCTACAACTTAAGAGAATGCAGGAGGCCGCCAGGCCTCCCCACAGCCCCAGGGACTGCCATCTCCCCAGGGCACATTGTTTAAGAAAATGCGTGGAGGGGAGGGCTGTCCGGCCCCCCTGCAGCCCTGGGGACCACCACCAGCACAGGCCTACACCTAAAGAGAATGCGGGGGGATTGCCTCCCCAAGGCTACAACTTAGGAGAATGCGGGGGGCCCCCCTGCAGCCCCGGGGACTGCCACCTTCCTAGGGCACATTGTTAATGTGGGCGCTGCCTGGCTCCCCGCAGACCTGGGAACCACCACCTCCCCATGGCACATTGTTTAATAAAATGCGGGGGATGCTGCCTGGCCCCCCTGCACCCAAGGACTGCCACCTCCCAGGTCCACATTGTTTAATAAATGCAGGAGGTCTGCCCAGTACTGCCACCTCCTCAGGGCTACACCTAATAAGAATGTGGGGGACCGCTTGCACCCCTCCGGCAGGCCATAGGACCACCACCTCCCTGGGGCTACAACTTAAGTGAATATGGGGGAACTGCCCAGCCCCTACGCACCACTAGGGATCGCCATCTCCCTGGGGGCACATTGTTTAATAAAATGCAGGTGGGCTGCCCGGCCCCCCTGCAGCCCCGGGGACCACCACCTGCCCAGGGCTACACCTAAAAATAATGAGGAGGGACTGCCTCCCCAGGGCTACAACTTAGGAGAATGAAGGGGGCCTCCTGTTGCCCTGGGGACTGCCACCTCCCTAGGGCACATTGTTAATGCGGGGCTGCCTTGCTCCCCACAGATCCAGGTACCACCACCTCCTCTGGGCACATTGTTTAATAAAATGCGGGGAATGCTGCCTGGCTCCCGTGCAGCCCTGAGGACTGCCAACTCCCTGGGGTACATTGTTTAATACAGTGCAGGGTGGCCCGGCCCCCCGCAGCCCTGGGGACCGCCACCTTCCCAAGGCTACACCTAAAGAGAATGCGAGGGCTGCCTGGTCCCCCCGCAGCTCCAGGGACTACCACCTCCCTGGAGTTACAACTTAAGAGAATGCGGGGGGCACCCGGCCCCAATGCAGCCCCAGGGACTGCCACCTCCCCGGGGCTACACCTAAAGGGAAAGTGGGGGGCCGTCCGGCCACCCTGCAGCGCAGGAGACCACCACCCCCCCATGTCACATTGTTCAATAAAATGCACTAGCTGCCTGATAAAATGCGGTGGCTACCCAGTCCCCCCCAGTCCAGGGGCCACCACCTCCCCGGGGTTACAACTTAGGAGAATACCAAGGTGGGCCATCCGGCCTCCCTGTAGCCCTGGAGACCACCAACTCCCCAGGGCTCCAATTTAAGAGAATGCGGGAGGCCGCCAGGCCACCCCCCCCCCCGCCCGCCACATCCCCAGGGACTGCCATCTCCCCAGGGCACATTGTTTAAGAAAATGCGCAGAGGGGGAGCTGCCCAGACCGCTGCAGCCCCGGGGACCACCACCTGCCCAGGGCTACATCTAAAGATAATGCAGGGGACTGCCTCCCCAGGGCTACAACTAAGGAGAATGCGGGGGACCCCCTGAAGCCCCGGGGACTGCCACCTCCCTAGGGTACATTGTTAATGTGGGGGCTGCCTGACTCCACGCAGACTGGGGAACCACCACCTCCTCAGGGCATATTGTTTAATAAAATACGGGGATGCCGCCTGACCCTCCTGCAGCCCGAGGACTCCCTAGGGCACATTGTTTAAAAAAGTACAGGGTGGTCCCTGGCACCCCCCCCCGCAGACCCAGGGACCACCACCTTCCCAAGGCTACACCCAAAGAGAATGTGGGGAGCTGCCATTGTCCCCCCCCCCGCAGCCCCGAGGACCACCACCTCCCTGGGGCTGCAACTTAAGAGAATGCGTGGGCTGCCCGGCCCCTACGCAGCCCCAGGGACTGCCATCTCCCTGGGGCTACACCTAAAGAGGAAGCGAGGGACTGCCCGGCCACCCTGCAGCCCCAGAGACCGCCACCGCCCCAGGGCACATTGTTCAATAAAATGGGCTAGCTGCCTGATAAAATGCGGTGGCTGCCCGGTCCTCCTCCAGCCCCGGGGACCACCACCTCCACAGGGTTACAACTTAGGAGAATACCAGGGTGGGCTGCCCGGCCCCCCTGAAGCCCTGAAGCCCACCCCCTCTCCAGAGCTACAACTTAAGATAATGCAGGAGGCCACCAGGCCCCCCCACAGCCCCAGGGACTGCTGTCTCCCCAGGGCACATTTTTTAAGAAAATGCGTGGAGTGGGGGTTGCCCGCCCCCCCTACGCCAGGGACCACCACCTACCCGGAGCTACACCTAAAGAGAATGCAGGGGATGGGGTCCCGTAGGCTGAGATTGGCCTGGGAGGGAGACCACGTGGCCCTGCCTCCCCCCAAAAAAATTTAATATTTTGTTTAGGCCAGGGCCCAAGGGATGTGGTCCCCAGGTCTGAGATCAGCCTGCGGAAGGGAGGGCACACAGCCCCCCTCCCCTCAAGTTGTTTTTTGAAGACTGGGCCCCAGGGAATAGGGTCCCCGAGCCGGAATTGGCCAGGAGTGGGGGGGAATCTGGACCTGTCGCCAACTTCCGCTGAGCACGGCCAAAGGATGGGTGCAGTATGGGATTGGGTGGCTAGGGGTTATGGGTGTTGGCCACAGGCCAGTCCCTACTGTCAACCTCACCAAGCACGGATGCAAGGTTGGGTGGGTATAGGGGCTTGGATGCAGGGTCTGCAGCCAAACCCTTCTGTGCATGGCCGAAGGCCATGTGCAGCTTGGGGTTGACTGGTTGTAGGGGTTGGCCATCGGGCCCGGTCCAGGCCCTGTGGCCAACCCTCACTGTACATCGTCTTTGGCCATGCGCAGCGTGAGGTTGGGTTGTTATAGGGAATGGACGCAGGCCAGGCCCTGTGACTAACTGCCGCCGCACACGGCCAAAGGCATTTAGTAGCGATTAGATTAAGCATTAGCAGAAGACATCTTGTAGTTAGCAACTATTGTGAACATTTCGCGAAATCCATTTTGTATTCATGGCAGCCATTTTCTCTGCCACATGCTGCCATGTGCTCGCCATGTGCTCTGTCCTACCTTCCTGTTAACTACTCTTGAAAATCTGTCTGGTGACAAGTTATATTTAGCATCTCCCACTTTGCACATGCCCAGTAAAGTCTGCAGCTGTTAGTAATTAGTAACCAATGGTAATGTGTATACTAGTCCTTGTAAACTGTTAGCCCCTCCTACCTGTCGACTGTGCATTTCCATATGACCTTATATGTATATAAGTCTTGCTTCTATAATTGTACCACCTCCTTTTAGCCCCTGCGTGGGTATAAAAGGACCATGCTCTCTTAGTTCAGTGTGCTACTTCAAACATTACCGAAGGGTGCTGTTTGAACTGTAGTACCACCTCATGAGGTTTAATAAACTTTGTCTTTTATTTCAGTTTCTGTGCCAACTTCTTCCTATATGGTCTGTGGACTTTGTGCAGAGAAGGGCGAACCCCTTGCACTAGTAGGCCTTGCTGAGGCTTACTTCGACAAATTGGCACCCGAACAGTAACTCATCGGCGACTCGGACGCTCGACGGATTGGTTGCGACGAAGGGTTGGGATCTCGCTGCGGACGATCAATGCCTGAGGAGACCCGAATCTTGGCCAACACTGCATTTTTCCCTTCTTTCTGATTTGACCATCCAGGTGGCGCCGGTCCTTGACTGAGATCCTTTTTGTTCATTCGTCGTGCAGTGACCATTTGGTCGATTTTAGAACTTGGCAGTTGGAACCTAGACGCTCTGTGATTGGTAAGAGCAGTTTTACGGCACTTGCTGTGGGTTTTGATGCCTTTGTTTTACCACTTACTGTGTCTCTCGTGTTTTGGGTGACTAGTCAATTTGTGTCCTTTGAATTGATATATAAATTGAAATTTATATAGGCAGCTAATGAGGAGAATTTTCTCCAATTTAATTTTGATTTGAACGGCACTTTAAGTGCTACCTTGATTATAATACTGCATATTCTGCACTATTTTTGGCATGCCTGTTTTTAGCGCACTTCGTAGGATGTGTTGCTTTTGTAATGGTACCAATTTGAGACTGGAAGAATTGCAACCGGCACCCCCAGAGGGGACGCCCAATAGAGATATGTATGTTAAACATGGTCTTTCTTCTATAATGTACAGCACATTATGGAATAAATACACTTGTGCGGATCCTGAGTTCGTTGGCCTATGCATGGCTCATTTGATTTGCGAAAGATTGAGTATGTGGAACAATGTATGTATAAGCAAAGTTCAAGCCAAGATATGTTTGACTGTGTACGAATGTGGGAGAAAGAAGTGCGTGGACGAGTGAAGCGTGAGCATGCCTTGCTTGAGAAAGAACAGCGGAAGAATGTATATGTGAAAGCATTGGAAATGAGAAAGAAAGAAAGAAATGACTTAAAGGAGATAGAAGAGAAAGAACGTAAATTACAGGTAACTGGCCAATACACTGTTCGGCAACCTCTCTATTCTATTCTTAATAAACCACACAATGATTTTTTGTTACTAGATCGCCCTCCACCTCCGTATGTCGTTCCTTCTGCCCCTCATGAGTTAGCTGAGGTCTCCGGTACGGAGCAACAGAAGATACGAGACAGTCGCTCTATGTTGCCTGCTGACCGTGCGTCTGTGCTTAGATCTATTGCTCGTAAAGCAATTCGTAGCGTTGTCTCTGCTTCTGAACTTTTAGACAACATGAAAGGGTGGACGGAAAAGGAGCAGCTATATTTTACTGAAGCATTTGCCACAGAAGTTATTGAACCATTTTGGAAATATTCTGATGAGTTAGAGCCCGATGATGTAGCAGCTGATCATAAGCAAATGCGTGATGGTCTTTTTGTTTTCTCCCAGGTGGCTGATGCAATCAGGCGTTTGGTGAAATTATGTGTTGCGGCAGTCCGTTTGCAAGAGGAGAAATGGGCCGTGGACGTAGTTGCACGGATATCTCAGACCGGCGGGGTGCAAGCTTCCATCTTTGGAACAGATAAGACTATGATAGTTCACGTGAAACCAATGCGGGAGGCCACGCCTTTGTATGTTCCTCCTAAAGGATTGGGTACAAGTGATGATAAAACTTCTGTTGATGCTAAGGGTTATTTTATTTATAATTGGGTGTATACTCCTTGGAATAGGGCAGATGTAATGGCACTTAAAACAGCATTACCTGACCCGCGGAAAAATCCAGCCGCCTTTTATGAGGAAGTTGAGGGAGCAATTAGTTCTTGTACTATAACTTTGGCTGACATTGATTTATTTTTTGGATTGATATTACCACCAGATATGTGGAGAACTGTTCATAAAGTTGATGATCGTGTAGTTTTTGGGGCGTCATGGAAAGAATTAGAACTGATGGATGGGAATAGGGAACCTGCGAAAAAGCTGTATCAGTTGATTCTAGATCTTCCCGCAGCCATATTAGTTAAGTTAAAAACGATTATTCCCCCTAAAAAGATAGATTGGACTGTTTTAGCATCTTGTAAGCAAAAGGCAGATGAATCGGTCTCTGATTTCTTTACACGCTTTGAAGAAGCATTTCATGATTTTAGCGGCCAGTTATTGTCAGATGATACGGGCAGACATTTGTTCATCGATAAATATGTCGCAAATTTGTTACCAGGAATAGCTAGTCATCTAAAAGCTAGTGAAAGTTCATGGACTACCTCTACTCAGGTTTCTCTTTTGACTATGGCTCAGTATTATGAACGTCAGGAATTAGAAGCAAAAGGTAGCGAGGATAAAAAGATTAAAGAATTAAAGACGAAGGTTATGTTGGCTCAAGCTTATGGTCCGCCTTTTAGAGGTAGTGATAGAGGTGGACGTGGATCTTATGGTTCTTCTTACACTCGTTCGAATTTGTCTGTTGATCAGTGTGCGTATTGTAAAAAAATTGGGCATTGGGCTGCCGATTGTCCAGCGCTACGTGTTCAGCAGTGTTCACGTGGTCGGGGACAAATGAGAAATCGCTCAGGATATTCAGGGCCTAGAAGAAGCACAAATGATCATGCTAGGGTTGATGCTAATGTACGAGGGCAGGATGGGTTTAACACTTTTGATAGACAGAACCAATACCAGATGTCTAACTATGTGCAGCCTGATTTCCAAGATTCTGCTTATGCATAGGATTGCCTAGGATGGGGTAAGGAATCAGTTGAAGTTCCAGTAGATCAGAGTGGTCCCTATGTTACAGCACATGTTTTGGGTTCTACTGATCAGATTCTGGTTGATACAGGAGCTACTCGTAGCGCCTTGTCTAAACAAATGGTTCCAAGGGCTCCCCTGTCTGGCTTAACCATTACATCGATAGGTTTCGATGGAACACCTTCCCCTAGCCAATTGTCACAACCACTTGCATTCCATGTTGATAAATTTACGGCTCCATGTCCGTTTTTGCTTTCTCCAAATACACCAGACAATATTGTGGGTCTTGATATGCTCAATTATTTCAGGGCTACAATACGATGCTCTCCTGAAGGGGTGCATGTTATTTTAAATGATAATCATCCTGTGATGGAAAGAGTTTGTCTTGTTAAAGAGGATATTGCATTAGCTTCACTCCCTAGTACTTTGTGGGCTACTTCAGATACTGATGTGGGACAAATGATTATTCCACTGGTACATATTAGTGTCAAGGAGGGAGCTGTATTGCCACGTTTGCCTCAATATAAAATTTCACAGGAGGGCGAAGAAGCACTCACACGAATTGTGCATGATCTTATTGCAGTTGGAGTTGTTGAGGAAGTTCCGTATAATGTTTGTAACAGTCCGATTCTTTCTATTCTGAAAAAGGATACTGATACTAGGATTTACCGATTCATTATTGATTTACGAGAAGTGAATAAGATTGTGGTACCACAATATTGTGTGGTATCTGACATCATGACACTTCTTACTTTGGTTCCCCCGACAACAACTAAGTTCTCTGTGATAGACTTGAAGAATGCTTTCTTTTCGATTCCTATTCATCCTGACAGACAATATTTCTTTGGTTTTACTTTGAATAAACGATCATCTAGATTTTGCAGAGTTCCTCAAGGCTATACTGAGAGTCCTAGTATTTATAGTCAAGCATTAAAACGACAACTTGATTCTTTTGTTTTGCCTGAAGTTGTGGCTCTCATACAATATGTCGATGATATTTTGTTGGCAGCTGATACCCCTGAGCAATGTGAAAAGTGCACTTTGTCCTTACTTTCTTTTCTTGCTTCACACCATCATAAAGTGTCACGAAAGAAATTGCAACATTGTAGACCAAAGGTAACCTATTTAGGTCACCTTTTGTCTAAGGAGGGCCGTTGTAGGAAGTTGGCTCGGTATGCACTATTTCAAAGTAAGGAATAGTATGCACAGAGTCCAAGGGTTCCCCTTAGAGGTAAGATAGTGGCAAAAAGAGATAATACTAATGCTCTATTTTGTGGTAGTGTGGTCGAGCAGTAGGCTTATCAAAGGAGTAGTGTTACGCATTTGTTGTACATACACACAGGCAATAAATGAGGAACACACACTCAGAAACAATTCCAGGCCAATAGGTTTTTGTTATAGAAAAATATATTTTCTTAGTTTATTTTAAGAACCACAGGTTCAAATTCTACATGTAATATCTCATTTGAAAGGTATTGCAGGTAAGTACTTTAGCAACTTTGAATAATCACAATAGCATATATACTTTTTACATAAAACACATTTAGCTGTTTTAAAAGTGGACACAGTGCAATTTCCACAGTTCCTGGGGGAGGTAAAGTAATGTTAGTTCTTGCAGGTAAGTAAACCACCTATGGGGTTCAAATTGGGGTCCAAGGTAGCCCACCGTTGGGGGTTCAGAGCAACCCCAAAGTTACCACACCAGCAGCTCAGGGCCGGTCAGGTGCAGAGTTCAAAGTGGTGCCCAAAACGCATAGGCTTCAATAGAGAGAAGGGGGTGCCCCGGTTCCAGTCTGCCAGCAGGTAAGTACCCGCGTCTTCGGAGGGCAGACCAGGGGGGTTTTGTAGGGCACCGGGGGGGACACAAGCTCACACAAAAAGTACACCCTCAGCGGCACTGGGGCGGCCGGGTGCAGTGTGTAAACACGCGTCGGGTTTCCAATGGATTTCAATGGGAGACCAAGGGGTCTCTTCAGCGATGCAGGCAGGCAAGGGGGGGGCTCCTCGGGGTAGCCACTACCTGGGCAAGGGAGAGGGCCTCCTGGGGGTCACTCCTGCACTGGAGTTCCGATCTTTCAGGTCCTGGGGGCTGCGGGTGCAGAGTCTTTACCAGGCGTCGGGATCTGGGAAACAGGCAGTCGCGGTCAGGGGGAGCCTCGGGATTCCCTCTGCAGGCATCGCTGTGGGGACTCAGGGGGGGCAACTCTGGCTACTCTCATTCTCGTAGTCGCCAGGGAGTCCTCCCTGAAGTGTTGTTTCTCCACAAGTCGAGCCGGGGGCGTCGGGTGCAGAGTAGCAAGTGTCACGCTTCCGGCGGGAAACGCAGTTGTCTTGAAGTTGCTTTTTTGAAACAAAGTTGCAGTCTTGGGTGAACAGAGCCGCTGTCCTCAGGAGTTTCTTGGTCCTTCTAGAGCAGGGCAGTCCTCTGAGGATTCAGAGGTCGCTGGTCCTGGGGAAAGCGTCGCTGGAGCAGTGTCTTTAGAAGTGGGGAGACAGGCCGGTAGAGCTGGGGCCAAAGCAGTTGGTGTCTCCGTCTTCTCTGCAGGGTTTTTCAGCTCAGCAGTCCTCTTCTTCTTAGGTTGCAGGAATCTAAATTCTTAGGTTCAGGGGAGCCCTTAAATACTAAATTTAAGGGTGTGTTTAGGTCTGGGGGGTTAGTAGCCAATGGCTACTAGCCCTGAGGGTGGGTACACCCTCTTTGTGCCTCCTCCCAAGGGGAGGGTGTCACATTCCTATCCTTATTTGGGGAATCCTCCATCTGCAAGATGGAGGATTTCTAAAAGTTAGAGTCACTTTAGCTCAGGACACCTTAGGGGCTGTCCTGGCTGGCCAGTGACTCCTCCTTGTTATTCTCATTATTTTCTCCGGCCTTGCCGCCAAAAGTGGGGCCGTGGCCGGAGGGGGCGGGCAACTCCACTAGCTGGAGTGCCCTGCGGTGCTGGAACAAAGGGGGTGAGCCTTTGAGGCTCACCGCCAGGTGTTACAGCTCCTGCCTGGGGGAGGTGTTAGCATCTCCACCCAGTGCAGGCTTTGTTACTGGCCTCAGAGTGACAAAGGCACTCTCCCCATGCGGCCAGCAACATGTCTCGAGTGTGGCAGGCTGCTAAAACCAGTCAGCCTACACGGGTAGTTGGTTTAAGTTTCAGGGGGCACCTCTAAGGTGTCCTCTGGGGTGTAGTTTACAATAAAATGTACACTGGCATCAGTGTGCATTTATTGTGCTGAGAAGTTTGATACCAAACTTCCCAGTTTTCAGTGTAGCCATTATGGTGCTGTGGAGTTCGTGTTTGACAGACTCCCAGACCATATACTCTTATGGCTACCCTGCACTTACAATGTCTAAGGTTTGGCTTAGACACTGTAGGGGCACAGTTCTCATGCACTGGTGCCCTCATCTATGGTATAGTGCACCCTGCCTTAGGGCTGTAAGGCCTGCTAGAGGGGTGACTTATCTATACCGCATAGGCAGTGTGAGGTTGGCATGGCACCCTGAGGGGAGTGCCATGTCGACTTACTCGTTTTGTCCTCACCAGCACACACAAGCTGGCAAGCAGTGTGTCTGTGCTGAGTGAGGGGTCCCCAGGGTGGCATAAGATATGCTGCAGCCCTTAGAGACCTTCCCTGGCATCAGGGCCCTTGGTACCAGGGGTACCAGTTACAAGGGACTTACCTGGATGCCAGGGTGTGCCAATTGTGGAATCAAAAGTACAGGTTAGGGAAAGAACACTGGTGCTGGGGCCTGGTTAGCAGTTCAAAACATAGCATCAGCAAAGGCAAAAAGTCAGGGGGTAACCATGCCAAGGAGGCATTTCCTTACACAACCCCCCCCCCCCAAACGAAAGAGGATGAGACTAACCTTTCCCAAGAGAGTCTTCATTTTCTAAGTGGAAGAACCTGGAAAGGCCATCTGCATTGGCATGGGCAGTCCCAGGTCTGTGTTCCACTATAAAGTCCATTCCCTGTAGGGAGGTGGACCACCTCAACAGTTTTGGATTTTCACCTTTAATTGGCATCAGCCATCTGAGAGGTCTGTGGTCAGTTTGAACTAGGAAGTGGGTACCAAAGAGGTATGGTCTCAGCTTCTTCAGGGACCAAACCACAGCAAAGGCCTCCCTCTCAATGGCACTCCAACGCTGCTCCCTGGGGAGTAACCTCCTGCTAATGAAAGCAACAGGCTGGTCAAGGCCATCATCATTTGTTTGGGACAAAACTGCCCCTATCCCATGTTCAGAGGCATCTGTCTGCACAATTAACTGCTTGGAGTAATCTGGAGCTTTTAGAACTGGTGCTGTGCACATTGCTTGTTTCAGGGTGTCAAAGTACACACGAAAGTACGGGGTTCTCTAAAAGCGGACGTCGCGGATATTAGCGTAGTCCTGGGTTGTATGTATTCCTATTTGGAAGGGTAAAGTCAGTGGAATGTCAGTTGGAAATTACCGAGTGGAACAGCGAGGGGTGGGAAGAAAGGGATTTCCTTTTACGGACTAGGTGGTCTCACACACTATATAGTGTCATGCTTCATCATTTGACCACCTAGACCCACCCAGGTAGGACAGTGCCACCTGGGCGGACTCAACCTCACTGTTAAAGGAACAGGAGGGAGTGCGTAAATAAACTTGTTTCTGGAAAGATCGGGATCCAGCTAATCTACTGAAAAACTAAAAACACCTAAGCAGACACCTGTGAAGAGCAACAAATTTAATGGTGGTGTCTGACTGGTGTAGTTAAAAAGGGGGGTTGGGACACCTCTGTGAGGACAAGGACTCACAGGGTCACCTAACTAATTACTAGCCAACATGTTTCTGCCCTCAAAAGTGAGCCAATGAAGGTCTCGGGGCATTCGTCAGGGCCTAGGATCCCTACGTCTCACGTTGGAGGAAAATACTCTATGGGGAAATCAAAGAGTGAAAAAATGAAAAATGAATGATCTACATTACCCAAGGAATTACCTTGAGGCGGCCCTTTTCTTAGAGGCAGCTAGCCTCTGGTATCCAGGAGGGGGAGTGTCCCCTTATAGTCACACATACATCAAAGGGGACGCTCGCCGTGCGCCTACTTCGTCCTCTCCTTGGACCGCTTGTTTCAGGGTGTCAAAGGCCTGTTGGCATTCTACAGTCCAGTTTACCTTCTTGGGCATTTTCTTGGAGGTGAGTTCTGTGAGGGCTGTCACAATGGATCCATATCCCTTCACAAACCTCCTATAGTACCCAGTCAAGCCAAGGAATGCCCTTGAGTCTGGGTTTTTGGAGCTGCCCAGTCCAGAATAGTCTGGATCTTAGGCTGGAGTGGCTGAACTTGGCCTCCACCTACAAGGTGTCCCAAGTAAACCACAGTTCCCTGCCCTATCTGGCATTTGGATGCCTTGATAGAGAGGCCTGCAGATTGCAGAGCCTTCAAAACCTTCTGCAGGTGGACCAGGTGATCCTGCCAGTTGGAGCTAAAGACAGCAATATCGTCAAGATAAGCTGCACTAAAGGACTCCAAGCCAACAAGGACTTGATTCACCAACCTTTGGAAGGTGGCAGGGGCATTCTTTAAACCAAAGGGCATAACAGTGAACTGATAATGCCCATCAGGTGTGGAGAATGCTGTCTTTTCTTTTGCTCCAGGTGCCATTTTGATTTGCCAGTACCCTGCTGTTAAGTCAAAGGTACTTAAGAATTTGGCAGCACCTAATTTGTCTATCAGTTCATCAGCTCTAGGAATGGGATGGGCATCTGTCTTGGTGACAAAATTAAGTCCTCTGTAGTCCACACAAAACCTCATCTCTCTCTTTCCATCTTTGGTGTGAGGTTTGGGGACTAAGACCACTGGGCTAGCCCAGGGGCTGTCAGAGTGCTCAATTACCCCCAATTCCAGCATCTTGTGGACTTCCACCTTGATGCTTTCCTTAACTTGATCAGACTGTCTGAATATTTTGTTTTTGACAGGCATGCTGTGTCCTGTGTCCACATCATGGGTACACAGGTGTGTCTGACCAGGGGTTAGGGAAAAGAGCTCAGCAAACTGTTGCAGGACCTTCCTACAGTCAGATTGCTGTTGGCCAGAGAGGGTGTCTGAATAGATCTCTCCATCTACTGAGCCATCATTAGGATCTGATGACAGAAGATCAGGGAGAGGCTCACTCTCAGCTTCCTGATCCTCATCTGTTACCATTAACAGATTCACATCAGCCCTGTCATGGAAGAGCTTAAGGCGGTTCACATGGATCACCCTCTT
Organism: Pleurodeles waltl; assembly: GCF_031143425.1. Taxonomy (NCBI): domain Eukaryota; kingdom Metazoa; phylum Chordata; class Amphibia; order Caudata; family Salamandridae; genus Pleurodeles; species Pleurodeles waltl. Next base: position 412,341,912 of record NC_090443.1, on the reverse strand, counting down.
GGGGCTCCTGCTTGTGCCCAGGTCCACCAGGTAGGTGACCTGACTCTTCCTCTCTAGCACTGGGTAAGGGCCACTCCATTTATCCTGAAGTGCCCTGGGAGCCACAGGCTCCAGAACTCAGACTTTCTGCCCTGGTTGAAATTCAACTAGTGCAGCCTTTTGGTCATACCAAAACTTCTGGAGCTGTTGGCTGGCCTCAAGGTTTTTACTTGCCTTTTCCATGTACTCTGCCATCCTTGAGCGAAGGCCAAGGATATAGTCCACTATGTCTTGTTTAGGCTCATGAAGAGGTCTCTCCCAGCCTTCTTTCACAAGAGCTAGTGGTCCCCTTACAGGGTGGCCAAACAGAAGTTCAAAGGGTAAGAATCCTACTCCCTTCTGAGGCACCTCTCTGTAAGCGAAGAGTAGACATGGCAGGAGGATATCCCATCTCCTTTTGAGTTTTTCTGGGAGCCCCATGATCATGCCCTTTAATGTCTTGTCGATTCTCTCAACAAGGCCATTAGTTTGTGGATGATAGGGTGTAGTGAATTTATAAGTCACTCCACACTCATTCCACATGTGTTTCAGGTATGCTGACATGAAGTTGGTACCTCTGTCAGACACCACCTCCTTAGGGAAGCCCACTCTGGTAAAGATACCAATGAGGGCCTTGGCTACTGCAGGGGCAGTAGTCGACCTAAGGGGAATAGCTTCAGGATACCTAGTAGCATGATCCACTACTACTAGGATGTACATATTTCCTGAGGCTGTGGGAGGTTCAAGTGGACCCACTATGTCCACACCCACTCTTTCAAAGGGGACCCCCACCACTGGAAGTGGAATGAGGGGGGCCTTTGGATGTCCACCTGTCTTACCACTGGCTTGACAGGTGGTACAGGAGACACAAAACTCCTTAACTTTCTGGGACATATTGGGCCAGTAGAAGTGGTTGACTAGTCTCTCCCACGTCTTGGTTTGTCCCAAATGCCCAGCAAGGGGAATATCATGGGCTAAGGTCAGTATGAACTCTCTGAACTCCTGAGGCACTACCACTCTCCTAGTGGCACCAGGTTTGGGATCTCTTGCCTCAGTGTACAGGAGCCCATCTTCCCAATAGACCCTATGTGTTCCAGTTTTCTTGCCATTGGACTCTTCAGCAGCTTGCTGCCTAAGGCCTTCAAGAGAGGGACAGGTTTCTTGCCCCTTACACAACTGCTCCCTTGAGGGTCCCCCTGGGCCTGAGAGCTCAACCTGATAAGGTTCTAACTCCATAGGCTCAGTTCCCTCAGAGGGCAGAACTTCTTCCTGAGAAGAGAGGTTCTCTTTTTGTTGTTGTGTTGCAGCTGGTTTCCCAGCTGACTTTCCTTTTCTCTTGGTAGGCTGGGCCCTTTTTCCAGACTCCAGCTCTACTTTTTCACCCTGTGCCTTGCACTGTGCCCTTGTCTTGACACACACCAGTTCAGGGATACCCAGCATGGCTGCATGGGTGTTCAGTTCTACCTCAGCCCATGCTGAGGACTCCAGGTCATTTCCAAGCAAACAGTCTACTGGGATATTTGAGGAGACCACCACCTGTTTCAGGCCATTGACCCCTCCCCACTCTAAAGTTACCATAGCCATGGGATGTACTTTAGTCTGATTGTCAGCGTTGGTGACTGGATAAGTTTGTCCAGCCAGGTATTGACCAGGGGAAACCAGTTTCTCTGTCACCATGGTGACACTGGCACCTGTATCCCTCAGGCCTTCTACACTTGTCCCATTAATTAAGAGCTTCTGCCCGTATTTTTGCATGTTAGGAGGCCAGGCAGCCAGTGTGGCTAAATCCACCCCACCCTCAGAGACTAATGTAGCTTCAGTGTGACACCTGATTTGCTCTGGGCACACTGTTGATCCCACTTGGAGACTGGCCATTCCAGTTTTAGCTGGAGTGGAGTTAGAAGTGGTACTTTTCTTGGGACAGGCCTTGTCTCCAGTTTGGTGTCCAGGCTGATTACAGCTACGACACCAGGCCTTTTTGGGATCAAAGTTTTTACCCTTGTACCCAAAATTGGTTTGTGAAGAGGCTCTGGGCCCACCCTCCTGTGCAGGTTTTTGGGGGCCTGTAGAAGACTCTTTACTATTTTTGTTTTTGGATGTCTCAACACTCTTCCCCTGGGGAGGCTTTGTGGCCCCTTTCTTTTGGTCACCCCCTGTGGTAGTCTTGGTCACCCTAATCTTGACCCAATGGTCCGCCTTCTTTCCCAATTCTTGGGGAGAAATTGGTCCTAGGTCTACCAGATGCTGATGCAGTTTATCATTTGAACAATTACTTAACAGGTGTTCTTTCACAAATAAATTGTACAGCCCATCATAATTATTAACACCACTGCCTTGAATCCAACCATCCAGTGTTTTCACTGAGTAGTCCACAAAATCAACCCAGGTAAGCTTGAGGTTTTTTGAGCCCCCCTGAATCTAATTCTATACTCCTCAGTGAAGAATCCAAAGCCCTCAATCAGGGTTCCCTTCATGAGGTCATAAGATTTTGTGTCTTTTCCAGAGAGTGTGAGGAGTCTATCCCTACACTTTCCAGTGAACATTTCCCAAAGGAGAGCACCCCAGTGAGATTTGTTCACTTTTCTGGTTACACAAGCCCTCTCAAAAGCTATGAACCATTTGGTGATGTCATCACCATCTTCATATTTAGTTACAATCCCTTTAGGGATTTTCAACATGTCAGGAGAATCTCTGACCCTAGTTATGTTGCTGCCACCATTGATGGGTCCTAGGCCCATCTCTTGTCTTTCCCTTTCTATGGCTAGGATCTGTCTTTCCAAAGCCAATCTTTTGGCCATCCTGGCTAACTGGATGTCCTCTTTACTGGAGTTATCCTCAGTGATTTCAGAGATGTTGGTCTCTCCTGTGAGGGAAACAGCATCTCTGACTATTATATTTGGAGTCAGGGCTTGAGCAGCCCTGTTCTCCCTAAGTAGGACTGGAGGGGGGGGAATTTCCCTCCAAGTCACTATCTTCATCCTCTGTGTTGCCATCCTCAGAGGGGTAGGCTCTTTCAAACTCTGCCAAAAGCTCCTGGAGCTGTTGTTTGGACGGTCTGGGGCCCATTGTAATTTTCTTTATTTTACAGAGTGACCTTAGCTCCCTCATCTTAAGATGGAGGTAAGGGGTGATGTCGAGTTCCATCACATTCATCTGTACTAGACATTATGCTTCTAAAAGTTGGAATACTTTTTAAGAATCTAAAACTAGTTCTAGGTTCTAATTCAAACTTTCACAAACTTTTAAACTCTAAAAGAAATGCTAAACAGGGACTAACACAAGGCCCTAGCAGGACTTTTAAGAATTTATAAAAATAGCTCAAATTGCAAAAATCAATTTCTAATGACAATTTTTGGAATTTGTCGTGTGATCAGGTATTGGCTGAGTAGTCCAGCAAATGCAAAGTCTTGTACCCCACCGCTGATCCACCAATGTAGGAAGTTGGCTAGGTATGCACTATTTCAAAGTAAGGAATAGTATGCATACAGTCCAAGGGTTCCCCTTAGAGGTAAGATAGTGGCAAAAAGAGATAATACTAATGCTCTATTTTGTGGTAGTGTGGTCGAGCAGTAGGCTTATCAAAGGAGTAGTGTTAAGCATTTGTTGTACATACACACAGGCAATAAATGAGGAACACACACTCAGAAACAATTCCAGGCCAATAGGTTTTTGTTATGGAAAAATATATTTTCTTAGTTTATTTTAAGAACCACAGGTTCAAATTCTACATGTAATATCTCATTTGAAAGGTATTGCAGGTAAGTACTTTAGCAACTTTGAATAATCACAATAGCATATATACTTTTTACATAAAACACATTTAGCTGTTTTAAAAGTGGACAGTGCAATTTTCACAGTTCCTGGGGGAGGTAAAGTAATGTTAGTTCTTGCAGGTAAGTAAACCATCTACGGGGTTCAAATTGGGGTCCAAAGTAGCCCACCGTTGGGGGTTCAGAGCAACCCCAAAGTTACCACACCAGCAGCTCAGGGCCGGTCAGGTGCAGAGTTCAAAGTGGTGCCCAAAACGCATAGGCTTCAATGGAGAGAAGGGGGTGCCCCGGTTCCAGTCTGCCAGCAGGTAAGTACCCGCGTCTTCGGAGGGCAGACCAGGGGGGTTTTGTAGGGCACCGGGGGGGACACAAGCTCACACAAAAAGTACACCCTCAGCGGCACTGGGGCGGCCGGGTGCAGTGTGTAAACAAGCGTCGGGTTTCCAATGGATTTCAATGGGAGACCAAGGGGTCTGTTCAGCGATGCAGGCAGGCAAGGGGGGGGGGGCTCCTCGGGGTAGCCACTACTTGGGCAAGGGAGAGGGCCTCCTGGGGGTCACTCCTGCACTGGAGTTCCGATCTTTCAGGTCCTGGGGGCTGCGGGTGCAGAGTCTTTACCAGGCGTCGGGATCTGGGAAACAGGCAGTCGCGGTCAGGGGGAGCCTCGGGATTCCCTCTGCAGGCGTCGCTGTGGGGGCTCAGGGGGGGCAACTCTGGCTACTCACAGTCTCGTAGTCGCCGGGGAGTCCTCCCTGAAGTGTTGTTTCTCCACAAGTCGAGCCGGGGGCGTCGGGTGCAGAGTAGCAAGTCTCACGCTTCCGGCGGGAAACGCAGTTGTCTTGAAGTTGCTTCTTTGAAACAAAGTTGCAGTCTTGGGTGAACAGAGCCGCTGTCCTCGGGAGTTTCTTGGTCCTTCTAGAGCAGGGCAGTCCTCTGAGGATTCAGAGATCGCTGGTCCTGGGGAAAGCGTCGCTGGAGCAGTGTCTTTAGAAGTGGGGAGACAGGCCGGTAGAGCTGGGGCCAAAGCAGTTGGTGTCTCCGTCTTCTCTGCAGGGTTTTTCAGCTCAGCAGTCCTCTTCTTCTTAGGTTGCAGGAATCTAAATTCTTAGGTTTAGGGGAGCCCTTAAATACTAAATTTAAGGGCGTGTTTAGGTCTGGGGGGTTAGTAGCCAATGGCTACTAGCCCTGAGGGTGGGTACACCCTCTTTGTGCCTCCTCCCAAGGGGAGGGGGTCACATTCCTATCCCTATTGGGGGAATCCTCCATCTGCAAGATGGAGGATTTCTAAAAGTTAGAGTCACTTCAGCTCAGGACACCTTAGGGGCTGTCCTGGCTGGCCAGTGACTCATCCTTGTTATTCTCATTATTTTCTCCGGCCTTGCCGCCAAAAGTGGGGCCGTGGCCGGAGGGGGCGGGCAACTCCACTAGCTGGAGTGCCCTCTGGTGAGGGAACAAAGGGGGTGAGCCTTTGAGGCTCACCGCCAGGTGTTACAGCTCCTGCCTGGGGGAGGTGTTAGCATCTCCACCCAGTGCAGGCTTTGTTACTGGCCTCAGAGTGACAAAGGCACTCTCCCCATGGGGCCAGCAACATGTCTCGAGTGTGGCAGTCTGCTAAAACCAGTCAGCCTACACGGGTAGTTGGTTTAAGTTTCAGGGGGCACCTCTAAGGTGCCCTCTGGGGTGTAGTTTACAATAAAATGTACACTGGCATCAGTGTGCATTTTTTGTGCTGAGAAGTTTGATACCAAACTTCCCAGTTTTCAGTGTAGCCATTATGGTGCTGTGGAGTTCGTGTTTGACAGACTCCCAGACCATATACTCTTATGGCTACCCTGCACTTACAATGTCTAAGGTTTGGCTTAGACACTGTAGGGGCACAGTGCTCATGCACTGGTGCCCTCTCCTATAGTATAGTGCACTCTGCCTTAGGGCTGTAAGGCCTGCTAGAGGGGTGACTTATCTATACTGCATAGGCAGTGTGAGGTTGGCATGGCACCCTGAGGGGAGTGCCATGTCGACTTACTCGGTTTGTCCTCTCCAGCACACACAAGCTGGCAAGCAGTGCGTCTGTGCTGAGAGAGGGGTCCCCAGGGTGGCGTAAGATATGCTGAAGCCCTTAGAGACCTTCCCTGGCATCAGGGCCCTTGGTACCAGGGGTACCAGTTACAAGGGACTTACCTGGATGCCAGGGTGTGCTAATTGTGGAATCAAAAGTACAGGTTAGGGAAAGAACACTGGTGCTGGGGCCTGGTTAGCAGGCCTCAGCACACTTTCAATTCAAAACATAGCATCAGCAAAGGCAAAAAGTCAGGGGGTAACCATGCCAAGGAGGCATTTCCTTACAGCCGTGCACTTACATCAGATCGTATTCAAGCAATTTTAGACACACCAGTACCCTCTACTCAGAAAGATGTTCGTGCATTCCTTGGTCTTACTTCTTTTTGTAGGCAATGGATATTAGGGTTTTCACACATTGTCAAACCTTTGCTAGCACTTTTGACTAAAGATACTCCAATGCCCCTCCCATGGACAGATGAATGTGAGACTGCTTTCCGGCAGCTACGACAAGCCCTTTGTTCAGCACCAGTGTTAGGTACTCCAGATTACACGAAGCCTTTTGCACTTTACGTACATGAGAAAGATGGATGTGCATTGTCAGTTTTAGTACAGACACATGGCGATAAGTAGCGTCCCTGTGCATATTTTTCAGCAGTACTTGATCCTGTCGCTCGAGCGTTGCCTGGGTGTTTTCGTTCAGTAGCGGCAACAGCTGTGTCAATACATCAGAGTGAAGGGATAGTTTTGTCACATAAGCTGTTGGTGTTAGTACCCCATGCGGTTGATGCTCTTTTAAATCAAACAAAGACGCAACATTTAACTAGCGCTCGCCTGACAGGTTATGAATTGACATTGCTGGCTCCTCACATTACACTGAAGAGATGTGCAACGCTAAATCCAGCCACTTTGTTGCCAGATTTGGTGACTCAGCCACAGTCACAAGAAACACATGATTGTATATTCCTTACCGAAGAACAGACAAAGGGTCGTATTGATTTGCAAGATACGCCCCTTCCAGATGTAGATGGGGAATTGTGGGTTGATGGGTCTTGTTTGAAGTTGCCAGACGGTACGACCTCAGCTGCATATGCAATCACCACAATACACACGGTAGTGGAGACAGCTCGTATACCACAGAAGTCAGCTCAAGCAGCTGAACTAATAGCTTTGACACAAGCATGTGAGCTTAGTACTGACTTATGTGTGAACATTTATACAGACAGCCGCTATGCTTTTGGAGTGGCTCATGATTTTGGTTTGCTTTGGAAGGAGAGAGGGTTTCTCACATCCCACGGGATGCAGATAATGCACGGAGAATTAGTGCATAACCTCTTGACTGCATTGACATATCCAAAGAAAATAGCTAATGTGAAATGTAGTGCACACAAGAGAGTGATCGATAAGATAGGGCAAGGTAATGCCCTTGCGGACCGCGTAGCACGTGAAACTGCGATGCAGCGAAGTACTACTTTTATGTATGTAGTGAAGCCACAAGCTGAACGTTGGCATAATGCTAGACAAGATGTATTAGATATACAGAAATCTGCTTCTGTGATAGAACGTGAGCAATGGTCTGAAGAAGGTGCACTGGATGATGAGGGCTGTTGGCGGAATAAGCAGATGGATAAATGGAAATTGCCTATAGCTTTTGTACAACCTATGGTTCAGATGGCACATGGGCTGGCATATGGAGCTTCAACAATAACGAATTTGCTTACTCAAATTTGGGAGCATCCAGAAATTTCCAGTACAGCTAAGAGAGTAGTACAGTCTTGTTTGATCTGTTTACAATACAATCCTGGAAAAGGGACACGAACTCCTGCGGGAGGGTTTGCTACACCAACTGCACCTTTCGAAGTTCTACAAATGGATTATATTCAGCTTGAACCCTGCAACAATTTAAAGTATGTCTTGGTGGTGGTATGTGCCTTCAGTAAATGGATAGAGGCGTACCCCACAAAGGATAATACTGCCATTACCACAGCGAAGGTGCTTTTGAAAGAATTTTTCCCTAGGTTTGGTGTTTGCAGACTTTTATGGAATGATAACGGACCTCATTTTGTTGGGGAAGTTATTAAGTATGTCCTGAAAGGATTAGGGATAAAACAGAAGTTCCATGCAGTTTTCCACCCACAATCAGCAGGGTTGGTGGAAAGGTATAATGCTACTTTGAAGCTGAAGTTAGCGAAGATACAGGCTTCCACATCTTTAACTTGGCCGGATGCATTACCGTTGGCATTATTGTCTATTAGGTCAGTGCCACACTCTTGAACAGGCCTTACCCCCTATGAAATAGTATTTGAAAGGCCAATTAACATTTGGGGAGTTCCTAAGCCAAATTCTGTATATGATGTACCTTGTGTCCTGATGAATGATTATTTGGCACAGTTAACAAACAATTTGGTTTCTATTCATCAACAGGTTCGAGAAGCACTTCCTGACAGATCTACAGGTGAAGGCCATGAACTCCGACCTGGTGACCAGGTGATGATCAAGTCCTTTGAAAGATCAAGCAGCTTGGAACCAAGGTGGCGAGGCCCAGAGCAGGTGCTCCTTGCGACAAGGACAGCAGTTCGAGTGACGAACCGAAAGAATTGGGTCCATAGTACTCACTGCAAGAGAGTGCTACCTACCTTGGTGGAACCTGCTGTGCTGACCGATCATCGAGAGATCTTGACTACGGAGAAAGGCCGTGCTATATCACCTGACAAATCTGCGGAGCTCTTCCCGGACCATACGATTTCTGGAGTATTGCGATATCATTTAAGACAGAGGAAAGAATCTGCGATGCCGGAGAAAACTGATTGAGCTACCGCCCTGGGTTAGTGAAACGAAGAGCCAATGTGGCAAGGGGGTGGGATCAGCCATGCATTAGAGTAGTGACACCCGTCTTGGCCCGTGGTGAAGAAATCAGCAGCTGCCCAGGGATAAGAGCTCCAACTATTGTTTTTAATTAATTTCTGGAAGGGTCGATTATCACTGTTGCTAAAATGAAGTGAGCACAGCGTGAGGTTGGTTTGTTATAGGGAATGGACGCAGGCCAGGCCCTGTGACTAACTGCCGCCGCACACGGCCAAAGGCATTTAGTAGCTATTAGATTAAGCATTAGCAGAAGACATCTTGTATTTAGCAACTATTGTGAACATTTCGCAGAATCCATTTTGTATTCAAGGCAGCCATTTTCTCTGCCACATGCTGCCATGTGCTCGCCATGTGCTCTGTCCTACCTTCCTGTTAACTACTCTTGAAAATCTGTCTGGTGACAAGTTATATTTAGCATCTCCCACTTTGCACATGCCCAGTAAAGTCTGCAGCTGTTAGTAATTAGTAACCGATGGTAATGTGTCTACTAGTCCTTAAAACCTGTTAGCCCCTCCTACCTGTCGACTGTGCATTTCCATATGACCTTATATGTATATAAGTCTTGCTTCTATAACTGTACCACCTCCTTTTCGCCCCTGCGTGGGTATAAAAGGACCATGCTCTCTTAGTTCAGTGTGCTACTTCAAACATTACCGAAGGGTGCTGTTTGAACTGTAGTACCACCTCATGAGGTTTAATAAACTTTGGGGGTCATTACGACCTTGGCGGGCGGCTACCGCCGCCCGCCAGGCGGTAACCGCCATGCGGCCGCACTCGCGCAGCCCCCATTATGACATTCCCGCTGGGCCGGCGGGCGCAAACCAAGTTTACGCCCGCCGGCCCAGCGGGGATGAGGCCGCAACATAGGAGCCGACTCCTAATGGAGCCGGCGGTGTTGCGGCCGTGCGACGGGTGCAGTTGCACCTGTCGCGCTTTTCACTGTCTGCTATGCAGACAGTGAAAAGCTGGCCGGGGCCCTGTTAGGGGGCCCCTGCACTGCCCATGTGAGTGGCAAGGGCAGTGCAGGGGCCCCCAGGGGCCCCAGGACACCCCTTACCGCCAGCCTCTTCCTGCCGGTGCAAACCGCCAGAAACAGGCTGGCGGTAGGGGTGTCATAATCCCCAGGGCAGCGCTGCTTGCAACCCTGGTGGATTATCACCGCCGGGCTAAAACGGCGGGAAACCGCCAGGCTAAAACGGCGGGAAACCGCCGGCCCCGGTGGTGCGACCGCGGCGCTTCCGCCGCGGTCGTAATAGGGCTGGAAGCACCGCCAGCCTGTTGGCGATGCTTCCGTCCTATTAGCCCTGGCGGTCTCGGACCGCCAGGGTCGAAATGACCACCTTTGTCTTTTATTTCAGTTTCTGTGCCAACTTCTTCCTATATGGTTTGAGGACTTTGTGCAGAGAAGGGCAAACCCCTTGCACTAGTAGGCCTTGCTGAGGCTTACTTCGACACTGCACAGTGGTGGTTGGATTAATGTGTAGTAATGAAAATTACTTTACATTAAAAAAAAAATAGAAATTCAGTGAAAAAAACAAAGGTTACAGGGCTGTTATAGTTAGGAAATATAATTTTAAAAAACATAGAAATTCACTTAAAAAACACAAAGGTTATAGGGACGTTATAATTAAGCTCACATTTTAAATGTACCAAACCATAGAAGCATACCTGTTAAAGAGTTATCTCAAGTAATTATAACTTGTGCCCTGAGGTAACTATAACTCACGCCCTCATCATGCACTCCTAATAACCCCACAAATTACAGGACCTGCAGCCAACCCCCTGCCGCACACTGCTGAAGGTTGTGCGCAAGGGGTTTGCATTTATATAATGTAATTAAGTACACAGAAATTCACCAGTTATAGTTAGCAGCACTAACTATACCTCGTGCACCCGCCATGCACTGGATATGACCTCACATATGACATCAGTCATGATGGGTTCAATGACATAATTTATGACATCACTGATGACATCTCAAATTACATCATTGATAATATCACTGACAATATCACCCAGTGAGTGTGTTAGTTTAACTTATAGTTTACACAGTGGCTGTTAATTATCATTTTACTTTCCCATCTAATTTTGTACAGCTTATTTTGCTTCAGAAGATGGGTTTTCTGTAAAGTTTTACCCACAGTATAAAGGGTGCTGGTGTATGATGTTTATCACCTTCAAATCTAGGTTACTTATTAGCAAGTAGTGTCTTTTTTGACAAGTGGTGCATGGAGTGTACACTGCTCTTAGTAGATTCTTTTTAATACTCTGTGGTGTATTTCTCATGACAGTTTTACTTTTTGCAAACAGTGTGGTATAAAATAAACTCTCACCATAGAGTAAACACTGGCTACAATACCCAGTTTTCTACTGGTATCAACTTCATTTCTTAATGTAGGTTCAGTGAGTGTCAGGGGTTTGATACAGATAAAAGCTGTCCGTCCATAGTAGGGCATTTGTTTTCAAACTAGCATTCACTATTATGGCTGTCTCCGAACAGTTGTATACCGATTAAACACTGTACTCAATGAAGGTTCCCCATACAACTATGGAAGTTGTATCTGTGATGGCACTAACGATGCCTGATATTCTTGTGCTATTTTGTACTCACTGTCATGCCTCTCATGCCTGGGTAATTTATAGAGCAATGTGCGGGAAAATGAAGCTTGGATGATGTAATCAGTGATGTCATCAATTATGTGATGTCATCAGTGATATCACAAATTATGTCATAGAACATATCATGAGTGATGTCATATGTGAGGTCATATGTAGTGCATGGCGGGGGATCAAGTTATAGTTAGTGATGCTAACTATAACTGGTGAGTTTCTGTGTTTTCTATGTACTTAATTACCGTATGTAAATGCAACACCCCTGCTGTGCACAGCCTTCAGCGGTGTGTAACGGGGGGTGGTCTACTGCAAGTTCTGCCCTGTGGCCAGCCCCTGCAGCCAACATACAGCCAACCCCACACTACCCACGGCTTTCATCAATGCGCAGTGGAGGGTTCGCCATAGGGCCTGGCCCTGGGTCCCGTTTGTTGTTTATTAAAGGGAAGGGGGGCCGCACAGGTCCCCTTCCCGAGCCTTGTTAGGCCCTGGGGACTCCATCTCCTGGGGCCATTTCTAAAAATAATGGGGAGGGAGGCTGCTAGGCCCCAATCCTCTAACCTCTTTAGGCTCTGGGGACCTGATCCCCCTGGGCTGTATATTTTTTTGAAGGGAGGGACCAGCGCAGCTCCCCTCCCCAAGCTGTTATTGGCCCCGGGGACCACATCCCTGGGGAAACTTATTTAAGTAAAGGGGAGGAGAGCAGCAAGGCCCCCCTCCCAGAGCCTTGTTAAGCCCTGGGGACCCCATCCCCCAGGATCAGTCTTTTAAATAAAGAGGATGGGTGTGCATGGCCCTCCTCCCCAGGCTGATTTCAGCCTGAAGACCCCATCCCCCAAGGCTTGGTGTTCTGTTGAGGAGGAGGGGGTCACGTGGTGTCCCTCCCCATGCCTAGCTGGCCCTGAGGACCCCATCTCTCAGGGCCTGGTGTAATTTTCATGAGGAGTGTGCACACGGCCCTCCTCCCCTAGCCAAATTCGGCCCTGAGGACTCCACCTCACAGGGCCTGCCACTATTATTAGGGTGACACACCTCCCTCCTTGGACCCAATTCGGCCCTGGGATCCATCCCCTGGGACCTGGTGATATTTGCAGGGGGAGGGTGGTACACGGTCCCCTCTCCGGACTGATTTTGGCCCCAAGGACCCTATCCCCCTGGGGCCGGCAATATTTAGTAACAAATACTTTAATAAGATCAAATCAAATAAATACACTAGGTGATGCTATTTCCACACACTGTTTGTGTGCCGCACAGTTTTATTAGTAAAAGTGTATGTCTGTGCAAAGGTAATGATCATTCCAAATGAAAATGTGTTGTCGGTAATGGGAGTGTGCTACCACACCATGCATACTCCACTCTACACAGCTTCATTCTACTCTGCATTACTCCACCCCATTGTCCTCTAGTCTGCACCACTCCACTTTACACACCAGTGGACTCTGCACCACTGCACTCTACTCCACCCTGCAACACTCCACTCTATGTCACTACACTTTACACCTCACTACTTAACTCTGCACCACTCTACTCTATGCCAATACACTCTACTCTACAGCCCTCGTTTCTGCCACTTCAATCCACTCTGCAACACTGCCCTCTATGGAAATACACTCTACCTCAATGCACTCTAGTCTGTACCACTCCATCTAATGCCCCTGCACTCTGTGCCAATCCACTGTACACCACTCTACTCTGCACCATTCCACTCTGCCACTTTACTCTACTCTGAAAACAATCTACTCTGGGCCATTTCAAGCCACTGCACTCTACTCTAAACCACTGCACTTTATACCAATGCACTCTACGCAACTGCACTCCACATTACTGTACCAGTGTAGTCTGTCACTCTACTTTATGCCACTGCACTCTACGACAGTCTACTCTGCTACACTGCACTCTTGCTTCTGCACTCTATGCCACTCTGCTCAGCACCACTCTACGCCCCTGCACTCTATGTCACTCTACTCCACACCACTGCACCCTACACCACTGCACTCAGTGCCACTATACTCTACATCACTCCAGTCTAAGTCATTCCACTCTACTTTGCACAAGTCCACTCTACGCCACTCTGCAACACTGCACTCTATGCCAATACACCCTACACCAATGCACTCAGCTCTGTACCCCTCCTTTCTAAGCCCCTACAATCTATACCAATACACTGTACGTCACTCTAATCTACTCTGCACTGTATGCCACTGCACTCTACACCACTTTACGCCATTATTCAATGCCACTACTCTACACCACTCCATTCAATGCCATGTCACTCTACCCTGCACCACTCCACTCTACGACAGTTCTTTACGCTACCAATGCACTTTTTGCAACTGCAAATTACACCACTGCACTCTACTGTGCACCACTGTAGTCTATGCCACTGTTCTCTATGCAACTCTAGTCTATGCCACTGCACTCTACGCTTATGCACTCTATGCCACTCTACACCACTGCACTCTACGACATTCTACTCTGCAAAACTGTACTCTGCCACTGAACTCTATGCCACTTTACTCTGCACTACTGCACTCTACGACACTACACTTTGCAGTACTCCACTCTAAGCCACTATACTCTACATCACAGCACTCTAGGTCACTCAACTCTGCCACTCTACTCTACACAACTGTATTCTATGCCACTGCACTCTATGCTACTTTAGTCTGCACCACGCCACTCTGCACTCTACTTTACTATGCACTACTCTAATCTACACAACTGCATTCTTCTACGCTGCATTGTACACCATTGAATTCCCTGCAGCTGTACTCTACGACAATGCACTCTACACTAGTCTACTCTATGCCACTCCACTCCACACCACACCACTCTATGCCACTGCACTCAAAACAACTGCACTTTACTCTGCACCGCTACACTCTACAGCATTGTGCTCTATGCCACTGTACACCACTTCACTCTACGCCTCTTTACTCTGCACTACTATATTTTATGCCAATGCATTCTATGGCACTTCACTCCACTGAGCTCTGCAGCACTCCACTCTATGCCACTGCACTCTTTAGCACTATAATCTACTCTGCACAACTCTACACCACTGCAAACTACTATGCAGCACTCTAATCTATGCCATTGCATTCTAAGACACTGCATTGTACGCTGCTCAAGCCTATGCCGCTGCACTCTTAGCCACTATGCTCTGCAACACTCTACACCAATGTACTCTACACTAGTCCACTCTACTCTACTGTACGCAACTCCAATATACACTACACTCCATGCCACTCCACCCTACAACACTCTTTGCCATTCTAATCTCTGACACTCCACGCCACTAACTTTTAGCTATTCTGAGTAGCAGCCACACTGGTGTACAACATGCAAGGAACACATTGGCAAAGCCAACAGCTCTTGCTTAGGCGAGACCTATTGGCTTTGCCAATGCTTGTATATGTTACTATCACGTTCATCAGACGTGAGAGAATATCACAAAGTAGAAGTAGAAGCATGCAAGGATATGAGAAAGGCTTGCAAACGCATACAGGGACCTGCTGCTAGGCCAATTAAAATAATGCGAACCCGCGGACAATTCATTAAGGGTCATGGCGCAGGACAACGGCAAACAGCAGCCGGAGTTCTAAGAATTTAGGCTCCAGAAAAGAGCAGCGGAGTTTGCACTCAGTGAAACGCTCCATAAGCCCATTATAGTGAAAAATTGGTGACACCGCCACAACCAACTAGATTATCTTGTACTTTCAAAAACAGTGGGTAGTATAAGCAATAGGAACGGATCAAAGGCAGGCTGCAAAAAACAGGCATCTTTCTCATCGACCCGTCACGCTATCAAGTCACAGAAGACTCCACAGCCGGTCGACATTTAGTGAAATAGAAGAAAGCCCAGAAAGACAGCTCAATCGAATAACACATGAGCCTGGAGGAAACAATGCGGCCATGTTTGAATGAGTGAAATGTATATTCCATCCAAAGAGTATCATATGTTTGCTTCAAAAATCTAAATAGCGTTCAATCTGTAAAAGGTATATACATATACAACGTATACTGTTTATCAAAAGGTATACGTATAAGAACTCTGTTAAATATATGCTTACTACAAATTATGCAGAATAATTATATGAATTATGACCATTGATTTCTATACAGGAAAACATATTCCTTGGCTCATGAACGTGGTTCTGTTCGCTCAGATGGTAGGCTGTCGTTTCGACTCTGAAAATGGCTACTGTGCTGGAGGAAGAGCCATCAAAGACCTGTCACTGCACCGACGTCCTTTAGTTAGATATGGCCGCCATCTTTGAATTTGTTCAAACGTGTTAACGTGAAAGCGGCTTCTAAGGTAGTCAGTTTCTTTTATGATCGAAATGACGTATTCATATTTTGACACAACTTGCTGGATACATGTTTTTTTACGTCAATTGAGTGGTTGAATCAGGTCATGCTATCCTATTTTTATTTTTTCAAAATGATACACTCACATCTCATACATTGAACATCGTTGTGAAAAAGATATGGCGGTGAATGTCTTAAAATATACGTTATGTGATACGTAAATTAAAGATGTATCTATACATATCAGTTCCATGAATACACTGTTTGAAATTTCTGACATGTCTGTTCTGTTCGTGCTGAGCATACGGGCAACCGCACATTGCCCTGACCGACCAGCTAAACTTTGCTCGTAGGGCGAGCTATCAGAGAAGGTGCAGCACGTAGCCTCCCTTGCAGCAGGGTGCTGATCCGAGGCTACCTGTGGGCACAGGGCCCTTCCTACTCCCTCCAGGTGCAGCAGCAGGTAGGCTCAACAGGTGGCACCCTCCACTGAAAATATAATACCCTTTTCCCCTTAATATACAATCAGTCTTCATCATCCCCTCCCTTTGATATAATTCTCTTTCCATGGTCCTCTGAGAGATGTGCTTCCGTCTTTCGATATCCGCTTTCTGCTGACATTACACCAGTGTCTACAACCTGCTCCACAGAAACTGGAATGGGCTTTTTTTGCATTGAGACTTAATGGAAATGAATAATTAAGGCCACTTATTGAGCAGATTGAAATTCCTCCGCTTTTAAATGATGACATTTCTCTTTTTTTATATTTGATCGCATTCAAACACCAACTCGCTTTGATCTCAAGAAAGTTGGGTTTTAATTTGAAATATTATTTCCACTAATGGTTCCTTTTATGGGGTTAGAGGACCCCATTTAAGATCCATATCACTTTTTTGTTTGAATTAGTGCAGAGAGTACAGGTCTTCCTGAACTAGATGTATTTTTCATTACCTTTGGTGCTTTCTGTTCCTTCTGGATTGGCCCCGTCCTATGATTCTACGAGAAAGCCCTTACCTCCGTCACATTCTGATGCATGGTTTAGGAGTCAGTGATTGAACGTGTACGAGTGTATTTTCATTTTCAACAATTGTTGAGGATGATGTTGCACTGATTCACTAATAAAGCTTATTTTTAAATCTGTTTTCTTTGTAGGTTGACTTTTGAATCAATTATCAAAGGGCTTGGCTCTGTAACAACAGGGTTTCTGCCTATGCACTTGAGTACCACCTGGTGGATCTGCATGCATATGCACACTGCACAGCAGCGAGGTGTGGTAATGTGCAAACATTTGTTTTCACCTGTTGTCATAGATGAAGAAAGCATATGGATTATATGGGGGTATGTCACCTACTTCAGCTTGCTTATCCTTCCTTATTTCAAGTCTCTGTTTTCCCTGGGTTCTCCGCATCTGGGAGAATGAACGAAAACATTTTATTTATGATTAATTAAGACCATTCAATATTTACAATCATGTTTACTCAGTAGTATAAACTTTATCCACCGTTTTAAAAACGACATTCATAAATTTGACAAATCCACTTGGTACAGTGCCTTCAGTGCCGTTACAACACATAGAAATTGCATCTCTGCAGCTTCTCAGGTTCACTTTATGACATTTTTGAATTAGAAACCCTTCAGGTCAAATGCAGAGGCCGGGCAGCAGCATACAAGATGGGCAAGTGACTCATTTTTTGCTTAAAAAGAAAAAAAATGGCAGATCGAACCTTGTCTCTTGTATCTCCAGGGTTGTGTTACCTCCCATGAGTCAAAAAGTGAGAAGCGCAGGTGTATAAACTGAATTTTTTATCTTAATCAAAAAGCAAGAACAAAATATAGATGGCGATTTGTCGATCCATAGCTTCTTATGACTAACTTGCTGTGTGCCTTGATTTTGAAGAAGTCCTGATATTTTTAACTCGATTGACTAATTATTCCCTTTTGCAATAGCTGCTTGAGGCTTCCATAGGAGAGATTAGAGTCACAGGGAGTTATCGTTTTGAGTTGTGATAATTGGTATTTGTAATTTGTGCCACGGAGTGTTGTTGGCCCAATCAAATTCTTGCCAAAGAAGGCCCTTGAATGAGTTCTTATCTGTTTTTTTGTTTTAGTTTGCACCACTATCCTTTTGCAAGTGCGTGAACAATTAAATCGAATTCTAATGTAACTTATTGTTGACTTATTTAGTTTGGGAGACTAAAAACTGATTAATAAAGTTTGCTTCCCATTTGGCAGTTACGTATTTTATAGTTTCGCATCAGTTTGGTATACAGAAGGCAGCTTTTCCTTCGATTAATCATTGAAGGAGTGAACCTGCCCCAAAAATTAGCCATATCGGCTGGGGTTAGGATGGACATCTTTCTCAATGTATCACTGATTCAGTGTTTCAGGTACTGAACGTTTGACTTAAAGATCGTTGCTCATAGGCATTTCAGTCAACATTAAATACATGATAGCAAAGTCTGACCACAGCCCCCAAAATGCAGGAGACTGCACATGAATGCCCTGTTGTGGAAACATAGTTGTAATCCTAGCGGGGATCCTAATCTGTATATATCTCTATAAAGATAGAGGTATTTCATAAGAGTTGCTTGCCATTCTTAGGTTGAGCCTACCAGACAGCGCAAGCTGTTGCGTTGCACAAGACCTATTGTGGGCTTACCAGGAACTTTTAGGGGTTTACAGCCCACCCATTGCTTACCATTGGTTGGCTTTATTGCCACTCTTATTTGCTTGCTTCTTATCAGATGGCTTCCTTGTCATAGCCTGTTCATCTTGTGTTTGTCCCGCCCCTGGAGCATAGCCTTTTTGCCATCTCTGTAACTGACTGACTTCTGTCCTTCCCCCATCCCCTTGCGCTCTGTCTTGTTCTTGCCTTCAAGGGGTTCTCTCCACTCCCAGCATTGCTGTCACTTTCATGTGTTTCTCCTGTCCACCACAGCACTCCTTGTTCTTCTCTTTGTAGAGCCCCTCGCTCTGGGTTCTTTCTAGGTCTTTCTGTCTTGTTCTTGCCTTCAAGGGCTTCTCTCCCACTCCCAGCATTGCTGTCACTTTCATGTGCTTCTTCTGTCCACCACAGCACTCCTTGTTCTTCTCTTTGTAGAGCCCCTCGCTCTGGGTTCTTTCTAGATGGGTTTCTCCTCCAAGCACTTGCCTAGCTCTCGCAGTCATATGATGGTTTCCTCCTCCTCTCGCCTACCCACTTCCCCATACGCTCCTCCATTATCCCCACCAGCTGTCCTTTTTTTTATTAGATTAGGGCTTTAGCTCTAAAAAAAATATTTATTTTGTTATTTACTGATCCAAGTGGCACAATTTAAAGCAAATGGTGCACACATCATTCAGCTAGTGTGAGCATGGGTTTTGAAGTATGCATGGGCTAATGGACTGCTGGCAGTCACGTCATTGCTTCTTTATTTTTATTTATATATTTTTGACGATGCTGCACAATGTTAGGAAAAAGCCTTGGCAAAGCCAGTAGGCCCCAAAGGAGAGATCCGTTGCCTTTGCTAATGCTTGTTAGGGCTTATAGCCTCAATAATGACTCATTTTTCCTTAAATCGAGGATCTACATATTTCCTCCAGCAACATCAGGCTTAGTCATTTAATTCATAAATACACCGTTATATTGGATTCTGGTTTTGACAAGTTCTTTCCGTCAGATGAGTGCCTTACTCGCTCACTGTAACACTGTGTCACTGGAACCAAGCTATACCTGGCTGATGTGCCCATAACAGGGGCAAAACTGGTTCTGGGTTGCTTGTCTTTCCATACAGGGAGGACCTGGCTTGGCTCTCTGGGCTGGACTGTTCGCATTGGAGCTGGGTCACGACTGATTTGCATATAACTGGGTCCAAACTGAAGTGACAGTGTGCAAAAGAACAATGGATTGGGATAGGGCCCTGAGCGATTACCGGAGGTTGAGATTAAATTCAAGCATTCCAACCATCACTTTCTATGTACTTTAATATGTCGTCCTAAGTGGGACGGGTGTGCCCAGATGTGGGTCCCGTGCACACTGTGTCACCGGAAGCAGGGTATATCTGGCTGATGATCCCATCAGGGTGGACCTGGCTTGGTAGTTCAGGCTAGACTGTTCCCGCTGGAGCGGGGTCAAGACTGATTTGCATATAGCTGGGTCTAAACTGAAGTGACATGGTGTGCAAAAGATCGATGGGTTGGAATGCGACTGCAAGTAATTACCAGTGACTGAGATTAATTCAATCATTCCATCCATCACTTTTTGTGTACTTTAATATGTCACCCTAAGTGGGGCAGGTATGCCCAGACATGGGTCCTATGCTCACAGTGTCAGTGGAGCCGAACTATACCTGGCTGATGAGCCCATAACAAGGGCCAAACTGATCATGGGGTGCTTGTGTTCCGGTTCATGGAGGAGCTGGCTTGGCAGTTCGGGCTCAACTGTTCCCATTGGAGCAGGGTCAAGACTGATTTGCATATAGCTAGGTCCAAACTGAGGTAAGATGGTATGCTAAAGAACAATGGATTGGAATGTGGCCCTAATTACCAGTGGCTGAGACTAATTCAAGTATTGCATCCATCACTTTTTGTGTACTTTAATATCCTGCTCTAAGTCACAGGTCAGCAGAGTGCTTTACAGATGACATAACAAAGCTAATATATAAATATTTCAGCTTAACAGCCATAAAAGCACATAAAAAACATGCAAAAGATAGTTAAAAGCATGCAGAAATAGTTAAGGACATGCACAACAGGGTTACCCAAAACAATTTGATTACACTTCAAAATAATCAACGCAAACTTGTATGCAACTATTGCCCTTAATCCTGTAAGAAATAAATATATAAAACAAGGTAAAAGTATGAAGTGACCCCAGTCATTCAAATTTGAGACAACCAAATTCAGACTGGGAAAATTGGTACAGGGTGGATATAATGTATATCATAGATCGTCACTAGCTTCCTTCTCAAGGGAGGCACTTATTTTTTGCCTTACCCTCTACATTGCCACCAGATAACGAGTAAGTGCAAAAATCAACAGTTTGCTAGTGTCTGTTTTTTTTAGTATCCTTAGAGCCTCTTTATGTTCTCTGACACACATGTTCCGGCACAGCAGAAATATCCAGCAGAACCTACTAATTAAAGACAGAGAGAAGAACATAATATGCTCAGTGGTTTCTTTGGGGGCGCCACAGTTCAGGCACCATCAATCCTCAGACCCTGGGATTCTTGCCCACTTGGCAGTAAATGAGTGGAAAGGGAGGGTTCCATACCAGAAAAGTAGGTACAGGCACCTAGCTAACAGTGGCTCTATCTCATCCAGGAAATCCTCACTAGTATAGAAATGTGTGACTGAAAGGAATGCATTAGCCAAGGAGCCTGGTTTTGCCTGTAGATATAGTAAGGCATCTATATATTACCAGTAGGCTGTTTTGAAGTTGGACTTGGAGATCGCTCCAACCTTGCCAGGGGTGCTCCACAGGCTTGCCTTCCCAATCTCTTCCAGTGTGGCTTTCACATATTTTAACCAAGGTATATTACAAGAGCCTGCAGAGTAATTCCTCTGAACCTAGCTGATCAGAGTGGTGGTGCCCTGGGGTAGCTCAGATTCTCCTACAATAAAGAATGGGACGCAGTCTAAATTTGTCTTATAGGGCTCTGTGCCCAAGATCCAGCCTAAGCGGAAGTAAGGGAGTGCTTATGGGGGCGACTACTATCTGGCGCATAAATCGATTTTTTACTATGTCTAACGTGGACAGACCCATATTCACACAGAACTCTGCACCATAGGAGGCTATCCCTAGGGCCTGATGTTTATAGATCTGTAGTGCCAGATGTGCAGAGTGTAACTGTGAACTACTTGACATCTCAGTTATTCATCCTGCAACTTGCCTACGGTGCGTAATGTGGGCATACCACCTAAGGTGCTCTGTTAGTGTAATGCCCTATTGCGCAAAAGTGCACTCTCGCTCGAGTGGGGTTCCTGCTAGTGTTGCATTAGCTTTGGTCAAGTGTCCTGGGTTCAAGACCATATAGTTGGTCTTGCCCACATTTATGTCTAGACCCCTCTGTTTACAGAAACGCTCAAAGCGATCCAAGAGTTTTTGTAGACCCCCTTGGAGATTTAGAGAAAAGAGGGTGTCATTGGCGAACACAAGGACACAACCTGGGTGTGTCATTCTCGCACTGGTCTAGAAAGTTTATGAGACAGTTAATATAAAGCGTAAATAATGTGGGAGCTAGTATGCATCCCTGTCCCACCCATCTGTTTACAGAGAATGGCTCTGCCATCTTACCTGCTTGACCACATCTGACCTGAACATAGTTGTTGTTATGCAATCTTACAAAGATGTCTAATAAGTAATTGGGTACCCCAACTCTTGAAGTACCCACCAAAGGATTGACCTAAAAACTAAATGGAAGGTGGAGCGCAGGTCCACAAAGACAACATACAAGCAACCACTGCCCAGAGTGACCACTTTCCAGTACAAGAGCTGGAGTCACAACACTTGATCAATTGTGGTTGTGGATTCACTGAAGCTCGTCTGCCAGGGTGTCAAAATCTCATTGGCTACCAGCCATTCATGTAGTCTATCCAATATGACCCTTCCGAACAGCTTTTGAGACATATCTTTAGGATTTATGGGTCTATAATTTGCTTGCAAATAACGTGAGCCCTATTTAAAAATGGTGATAATTTCGGCCCCATCCCACATCCGAGGCAAAGGTGCCTCTTTCATGATAGCTGTAAATATCACTGAAAATAGGCACTCCAAATGTCTATCTTACTCAGAAATAGATCTTGGGGAATTTTATCTAACCCCAGCGCTTTATTGGACACAATTGACACCCGGGCTCATTTGCTGGCTACCGGGGCTTGTCAGTTCCCCCTTCTGCGTATATAAACTAGAGAAGTGAGCAACTCAGTCACTAGCTGGCATATGTGTTTCAATGGAACAGAATCCATCCCTACTACCAGAAGACTCCAGATTCGAAAAGGACCGATGGTCGTTCTGTCTAGCAGCAGCTAACAGGCTCTCCCACATTCGCCACTCCCACCCTTGTTTTGCAGCAGATAGCGTCTTTTTATAAGAACACCTGGAAGATGGATCCAAACTATCTTGCTTTGTTATTGCTTCAACCAGCGTGGACACGGCAGTTCTACAATGTTTGTTATACCATGCTAATGGGTGCTTCCTCTCAGCTGTTCGCCTAGTCTCAATAAAAAAAGAGGTTACTCAAGCTTTTAAACAGCCTACTGTGTAAATCAGAAATTGCCCCAAGGGTGCTCTGGCGTTCCCAGCTTGAGCCTGTGATAAGTCACCCCATGCCACTTACAACCAAGCTGTAAATCTCGCTAATGGGCTCCTGTGAATATACCATACTACTCCATTTGACCCTGCGTCTATTACTGGTAGTTCTCAGTCTTCTGTCAATTGACTCTCCTTGGTTGCCCATCTGGGCATTTGTGATTTTACTCAACTTGAGATCCAGGGTGTTGTGGTCACTATCTTGGCGGGGTATTATTGTCATATCAACCAGATGTGACCATAACTTGATATCCAGCAATATATAATCAATTAGGCTGGTGTGATTTATGCGGTTAAATGTATGGTTTCCAGACTTATCAGAGATGGTTCTGCCATTGCAGGCACGTAACCCCGGATGTAGAGTAAGCATGTTGATTTGGATGCAGTGGATTACTATTTCTTAATGGGAGGCCTCTCTAGATCAGAGATTGACCATACAACATCCTCATTTGCCAGGAGGGCTTTAGTATCTACACTCTAAAGGTTCGAATTGACAATTAAAGTCACCCTCCATGATTTTCCTAGCATTGTGTGGCAGCGCAGTTCAAGGCACATTTAGTTAATCTAATGGGTTCCTTTTTGTGCCCAGTGGGTCTGCAATAAACATTGTAGATATAATAAATTACACCCTGGGGACAGACGGACTAATACATAATAAGTCGGTCCACCTTAACCTCTCTTGGCATACCGGCCATAGTGGTTCTCACCAAGATTGGGAGTCCCCCTAATGGCCTGCCCTTCCCAGCTGATACAGCTTCCTTAAAGATGTTGACATAACCTGTGCGGTGTATAGGTTGCAAGGACCAGGTCTCTTGGAAAAGGCAGATATAATGTTGTTCTACAAATTCACACCACTCAGGGTGGACTAATTTTGATGCCAGACCTGCTACGTTCCAGGAGATAAGTTTGGTTGGGGCATCCATAGTGACAGAAACATCCCGTCCCTCTGCAGCTGTTGTTAGAATTAAGGAAGCAGGACGGCTCGGCCCATCTAAATCGAATGTGTAGGGTGGCAGTAAAGTGTTGTTGGTGCCCCCCATCAGTGCTAGACTCTCTTGACTAATGCTAGATCCCACTGTAGCAATTTGCTGGCACTCAGGACTGGCTCGTTGTTGGCCCATGACTATCAAATTTGCTTCAGGACAGACATCTACAGTTGCGTTGGCAGTCTAACTTCGAGGGCACTGACTGTCCTGTGCTGCCCCTGGCCAAACGGGGTCCTGCGGCAGACAATGGAGCAGAGACCCAAGTCACTCCTAGTGCTATTGTTATTGGGGATGGGATTTATGGTAGGCCCTCTCTCTGAACTAAATGGGGTGTCACTCCATATTCCGCCCTCTCAATGCTGGCGCTATAGATTGGCCACTGGCTTCCAACAGAAAGTCAGTCTACTTCAGCTAGTGAGTCAAAACAATTATAGGTGGGTGTGAAGTAGATGTCACGAGGTCTCATCTGATCAGAGTGAGGAGGAGTTAATAGGAGTAGAGTTTATTGCCTCTGTGATTGCTGTAAAATAGTGGAGTACTGTAGAGTAGGAGATCAATAGAAAAATCCTAGAAATGCGGGCTCAGCGCGAGTCCCTATTAAGAGATTACTTGCACAGCCAAAAAACACACTTTGGGCCAAAGATGGAAATCTAAAATTAACAGTAATGCATTTGCCACCACGATCCACCCACCAAAGCCCATTCCAGGTCATTCTTCTGGTAAGTAGTGTATTATTAGCCTTTAATAAGGGAAAGCCTCTAAACCGTGCAAGCCAACCCAGGGTTTTATTAAAGAGCTCATTGTGTGACTCGTTGTGCCCTGCCCACAACTGGGGGACTTTGGCTAAGACTGTTGCGTATGGGCAGGATGCCTGTGGAAAATTTACCACTGGTAGATTAAAGTTCCCCATAGGTCCTTTCAATCCAGTATTACTTGGGGTAACCTTCTTTGTTACAAAAGATCTTTCCTGAGCAAAGAGAGGGACAGGGCATCTCACAATCAATACCAGACTGCCTCTGAACCTTGGGAGGCGGTCACCGGATAGCCTAGTCTCGGGAGGGCAATAGGCTGAATAAAGGTCCTTGTGTGCTCGTGGTAGGATGTACCTCATTTGTAACTCCTGCAATACTCTGGGGTCCTTTGTGGCATGGGGTTGACTGCCTCTGACAGAGCCTGCGCCTGCCTAATGGCAGCCACACCTTTCTCAGCAACTGCAAGGTGGGAACATAATGCAGAGAGTTGTTCCATGAGTACCTCTCTAACTTTAGGCATGCAGTCTTCCTTTAATTGCTCAATCCAAGCAGCTTTGGATACAAGGACTACACTAACAGATCTAACAGAATGTACCTTCGTGAGATGAGTTCCAGTATTGTCTGTCCGCAGAGCCAAGGGGCGGATGCCGTGACCTGCCTCTTCCTGGTTCTGATGGGTGCAGGACAGGCTCGCCCTTGACCCTGGCTTAGCCCAGGCGCGGCCCACACACTTTCCACGCAGCGGGCCTCAGGAAGTGCTTTATAGTGCACAATGATGATTTCTTAATTTCGCTTTCTCATATTTTTAAATTAAGAACGGTTTCCTATCAAGGGTAAAGGCTGACAGCAGCAACAACCATTTTCAAAAGACTTTTACAAACATAAAAACAAAAGCGACAGTCTGAGGTTTGCCTTTACATCTGCACGAATGAGACACTTCCCCCTGCGTCAAATAGTCTAAAGCGCAATCGTAGAAACTGAGAAACGAAATTCTTTATCGAGTACAAGTATGGTTGACACTCTGTTGTTTTGTAG
Source organism: Pleurodeles waltl (assembly GCF_031143425.1). NCBI lineage: Eukaryota > Metazoa > Chordata > Amphibia > Caudata > Salamandridae > Pleurodeles > Pleurodeles waltl. The sequence goes on along the minus strand of NC_090443.1, from coordinate 412,316,222 downwards.
CTTCTCATGATCAGCTTATTGTGACGCTTGGTGCCTGGACTGGTACTTGCTGCCTTCTTCAATATTTATTTAATGCACCCGTAGGGACTGGTCGAGTTCCAAGGAAGTGTTATTTGGAGCTTTTTCGCATGGAGTCTATCACAGAGTGTGTTTACATTGCGACCACATTTTGACAAAGAAAACTTTTGAAGGTATCCTTGTCTTTATCTTTTATATTTCAAACCAACATCTTAGTAAAGCTGCTAATGCCAAATGTTTGGTGGAGTAAACTGAATTCTAGTCTTATTTGATCTTGGTTAACTGAGTTCTGCAGCTTAAGTATTTGTTTGTAGAGTTTACTCTTAACCTGATTTATCCAACAACATAGTTTGCCAGGAAAAAAGACAAGTCAGTAGGTTGAAGAAGGTAAAAAATTATTTGTACTCACTACTTTGAAAAGTGCCTGTACTGATGGACCCACAAGATGTTTTTGTAGCTTTGGAAGAGCAGATCTTTAATGCTGATGCTTTGCTTTTGAGAACCATATGAATTTTGCATTGACCTGTGACTTGGGATTTCCCCCCTAGATATTTGTACAGTGTGGTTGAGGAGATGAAGTTGGGTCCTGATTTCCATGTTTGACTGATACTGTGATATTTTAAAACGTTCCACTTCGAGTCTTTTCTTGGTCCATTTCTGGTGTGTCGGCTTCACAGTAGGTATTCAGGTTATGTAGTGTGATGGAGACCTACAAATGTATAGTTTAAAATAACTGTGTCATTGGCCAATTGTGTTACGCATAGCCAATGTCCATTTAGCTTTGGTGGGCATGTTCTTGGTTTGATGAGGGCCTTCTCCACATGTGTCATCTGCCAAGAATAAACTGAAAAAGAAAAACCGGGACCAGGATACATCCTTGTATCAATCCTCTGTTTATAGATATTTCGTTAGTGTGCCGTTGGCACCCATTTTCACTTGAATCCGATTCCTGAAATACAATGATAATATTGCTTTTAAAATTTTGTCTGGGATACCCACTTGTTTCCTTTTGTCCAGATTACCTTTTGGTTGATACAGTTAAAAGCCTTTTTGAAGTCAATGAAACCTGCATATGGGTTTCTGCTCTTGTCTTTTGTTTTATGGAACATGATACATAATGCAGGAACCAAGGAAAAGAAGTAGCAGTCCTCGAAGACTCTTCACAGTGTCCCTAGCCATTACGTTTGAATTGTTTTGAAGACAGCTGCCCACATCCTATCCGGGCAAAGTGCTGCATCCTTTTGGCGTTTATTATCCTGAGCGGAAGTACATGTTTGCACTAGTCCAGTGCACATGGGCCTTCCTCCTTTAGTTGCTTTGTTGGTCTTTTGGTTACAGTGAGTGCACCCAGATCGATCTCTGATGGAAAAAAACGTATTCTTTTATTACATCCTTCTCCACATATAGGGCCTGATTACAACTTTGGAAGAGGTGTTAATCCGTCCCAAAAGTGATAGTAAAGTGACGGATATACCACCAGCCGTATTACGAGTCCATTATATCCTATGGAACTCGTAATACGGCTGGTGGTATATCCGTCACATTTGGGACGGATTAACAGCTCCTCCAAAGTTGTAATCAGGCCCATAATGTTTTACTTAGTCTTGCCATTCAGAAACCTTTATCTAATTGCATTAAGAAGTTCTGCTAGCGGCGTAAATTCTGTTAACCCTTCTCCAGAATTCACTTGAGTTCTTGGAGTAGCATGAATTGTGAAGGAACTCCCATTGCTATTCTTTGGCAATTTGTTTTCTCCTCCCAAATCAGTTATTTGTACGCATCATTGTGCTGCTTAATTTCCTTTTTTAACACCTCGTTTTTTAAACTTATTTGAGTCGCCAATCTTATTTTGATGAGTAATTTCCTTTTTTTTTTTTGTATTAGTTGGGTCATAACAAATGAGTTGATGTATAAGGCAGTGGGGTCATACGGGTTGCTAGGTTTTGATATGGTTAGTAAAGAACCAAGAAGATCTGGAGTTATGCTTATCAACCATTCTTGTAGCAGTTCGTTAACCTTTGCACACCATTTCATTAGTTTAGCTTTGTGCATGTGACCTCTGTCCCTATCTTTTTCATGTGTATTACTTGAAGTTTAAGATAATTTTTTTCCGGAGTGATCACTTTTAACCCTTTCGCTGATAGGCTTCCCTTTGCAGCACCCCACCCCCGTGCTGAGCCCTTTTTGGGGTAGTTTGCGCTTAGGCCCCGTAACTTTTTGTCCACATAAGATATCCATGACAAATTTGTGTCCTTTTTTTCCAACATCCTCGGGATTCTAAAAGTACCTAGGCTTTGGGAATTCCCCTGGAGGGGACCGAGAAATTAGCCAAAATACAGCAAAATGTAGGTTTTTTTGGGGAAAAATTGAAAAAAGTGCTGCAGAAGAAAAGGTCTATTTTCTCTGCAGATAGCATCAGTGAAGCGTTTGCAGTGCTAAAATCACCATCTTTCCAGATTTCAGGAACAGGCAGATCTGAATCAGAAAACCTAAATATTCAACTAGTTTTGGCATTTTAGTGCGATAGGCCCAATTTTTCCTATTGTTTGTGCTTTCAACCTCCTTCAAGTTAGTGGTAGAAATGGGTGTGAAACCAATGGTGGATCCCGGACAGCTATACATTTCTGAAAAGTACACAAAATTCTGAATTCAGCAAGGAATCATTTGTGTAGATCGTTAAAGGTTTTCCGACAGAAAGTAACAGTTGAAATAAAAAAAGTTTAAAATTGAGTTGAACAAATCAGCCATTTGTGTCTACGTTTTCATCCGTAACTTCTTCTAACTATGGCAGATTTTCTAAAGCCCTATACCGTTACATCCACTGGACCCTTCTGATTGCAGAGATCTATAGGGCTTGTAGGTTCACAAAGAACCATAGGTACCCAGAGTCAATAACTGAGCTGCACATTGGAATGTTTTTTCATTGTGTACCGGGTATACAGTAATTCATTCGGTAAAATATAAACAGTGAAAACTATGTATCAAGGAAACCTTTGTATTTCTGAGATGGGCACAAAATATATAATTTAGAAGAAGTGGCTGTTTGTACATCTATGAATTTGTGGATACCCATACTGGCATGTGATTTAGAGGGCATTTCTCAAAATGACTTCTTTCTTACACGCTATCTTACATTTGGAAGGGGCAAATACAGAGAAGGACTGTTGGTAATAACACTTGCCCTCCTATTCTGTCTTCCCCTAAGTCTCCCGATAAGAATGGTACCTCACTTGTCTAAGTAGGCCTAGGGCCCATGACACAAAACAGCCGAAAACACTATGTGGACCCATCAAATTTTTCCATCCAAAACTGACCCTTTTTCTGCAACTTGTCTAGCTGTGGATTTGGGGCTCAAGCTCAGCCGGCACCAAGGGAAACCTAGCAAACCTGTACATTTTCGAAAACCAGACACCACAGGGAATCCAAGATGGGGTATCTTGTGTGGCTCTCACCAGTTTCTGTTACCCAGAATCCCTTGCAAACCTCGAACGTTGTCTTAAAACACATTTTCCTCACATTTCTGTAATGGAAAGTCCTGGAATCTGAGGGAAGCCACAAACTTCCTTCCACCCAGCATTCTACCAAGTCTCCTGAAAAAACGGGTACCTCACTTGTGTGGATAGACCTTGTGCCCGCAGCAGGAAGCAGCCCAAAACACAATGTGGACCCATCACATTTTTCCATCCAAAACTGACCCTTTGCCTGCAAACTTGTCTAGCTGTGGATTTTGGGCTCTAGCTCAGCTGGCACCTAGGGAAACCTAGCAAACTTGTACATTTTGGAAAACCAGACACCAAGGCGGATCCAGAATGGGGTGACTTGTGTGGCTATCACCTGGCTCTGTTACACAGAATCCCTTTCAAACCTCAACATTTGTCTAAAAACATTTTCCTCACATTTCTGTGATGGAACGCTCTGGAATCTGAGGGGAGCCACAAATTTCTTTCTACCCAGCATTCCCGATAAAGCTGGAACCTCGCTTGTGTGGATAGGCCTAGTCTCAAAAGGTATTGTGGAGACATCAAAATGATTTATCACAAACTTGACCTGTTTTTTTGCAAGGGGGCACCTGCATATTTTTTCCTGGGCTTGGCAGCCATCTAGGGAAACTGACCAAACCCAGACAGTTCTGAAAACTAGACTCCTGAGGTAGTCCAGGAAGGTGTGGCTTGCGTGGATCCTCCAGAGTTTTCTTCCCCAGAATCCCCTACAAACCTCAAATGTAGCTAAAAAAATCATATTTCCCTCCCATTTCTGTCTGGGATTATTGCACAGCCACAGATTTCCTTCCACCTTGTGCCCCCTTGGTCTCCTGATAAAAATGCTACCTCACTTGTGTAGGTGGGCCAAGTGCATGTGACAGGGAAGGGCCAAAAATGTGTAGAAATTGAGGGGGAACCAAAGCTGGTCTAAAAGGAATTTTTTTCCCATATGTTTTAAGGCTGACTTTGCTTTAGGCACCCACACAAGTGGGGCAACATTTTTATTGGTACAGCTGGGGCAATACTGGGTAGTAATTTTGTGGAGTCCTGTGCATTCTGGAAGTTTCCATCGCAGAAATTGAGAGACAATGCGTGATTTCAGGCAAAGTTGGATGTTTGCAGAGCATTGTGGGTAAGAAAATGGTGTGGGGTGCACGTGAAGCACTCCACCCTGGACTCTCCCAGAAATGCCTGGGTCTGGTAGGTTTTTCCAGGTGGCAGGGTACCCAAGTCCAAAAAGTGCAGCCGCTCACCATTGCAAGTGGGGCAATATTGGGAGTTAGTCAAGCTCTTTTGACCCATATGTAAATTCAAAGCCCAAAGGAGTCAAATGTCCTCTTGCTTGCAATTGGGATGAGATGGTTTAGCCCACAGGGGGGCTGAAATACTGATACCCCATTCAGTTGGGTTGGGGGCATAACCATTTAAATTCCCTGTAATTTAGTGGGCTGCCTGTCCCCCCTGGGGGGCGGCGGATCGGAGGTAATTACCCCATCTGCCCCACAAGGGGGAGGGAAGGGGGCAGAAAGACTTTGTCCCATTTATTTTGGGTGGGGGTTCTTTTTTACAAAAAAGAAAATCTTCCATGGTGGCTAGTAGGCTTTCTGCCCTCCTTCCCATCACCCCCAGAGGGGGAAGATAAAAGGCTGTTTACATATTTGGGGTGGGTGGGGGTCATTGGAAAGCCAATTTAAACAGCCCCCCACCCCAACATTTAAAAAAAATAATCGCTGGTGCCTAGGGGCTTTCTGACCCTCCCCCCGGAGGTCAGAAAGACTGAACTGTGGTTAAAACATTGTGGGTCTAGTGGTGTGGATCCTTGCTTGGGAGGGGTACCATTGGAAAGGGGAGATTCTCTCCTTTCAAATTATACCTCTCCCGTGTGGATCGGTGCTCGGTGGGCTGAGATAGCCCCACGAGAACCGATGCAGAGGAAAAAAAACTTAGTTTTCAGGGAAATAACATCAGAGCACGCATTTCCCTGAAAACACAGAAACAGCTTCAAAAGGTGGGGAAGATTTCTCCTATGTCCTGAGGCTGTTTCTTTTTGCAGGAAATCAGAGGGATTGCCAGTGCAGTGTATGTCGGATGGCCGAGAGCCATCTGATGCACACAGGCACTCTGGTGTCGGACGGCTCCTGGCCATCCGACGTATCGAAGGGTTAAGCCAATGTTCGGTTTGAATGACTGAAATTAGTTTGCTAGATCTGTGGAGGGGATGGTGTAATCCAGTACCTCCTTAACATATTTTACTGGTGTGAGTGAAAGATGCAGCACTTCAATTAAATAGGTACAGAGGGGGTTGATTCTTTTGGGTATATTGGCTGACTTAGGAATTCCCAATCTTAAATCCTCCTCACTTGTTGATTACTTGTCGCATTTGAAGTGCACTAAATTTAACTTGAAGAACCTAGTTATTATAATGCCAATGGTTGACGTTGTTGCTATTGAATTAGAAAGGTATTTTGTAGTTTCTCCAAATATGGTCAACATTGCCCAGAGCTCTGTTGTATGTAGTTGCAGCTTCACCCTTATTACAAGCTGAGCTGCTTTGTTTATTTTGACAATGCATGACTTAAAATGATGTAAAATCAAGAGTTATGTGTTTCGGGGTTCATGTAAAATGACTGAAGTAAATATCATAATATACTGAAAATGCCTACAGAATCCACAAATGTTTCATTTAATAAATAATGGCAGACGTGATTATTTGATTTTCCCCTCACTGACCCCCTCTCTCTCCTCTTTATCTGACATACCTGCAAACTCTTTAACTTTTGTAACGGGAATACTGTGTTTTATGGTTTTCATCGTTGCAGAAAAGGGCAAACATGGAGCACAGTAAGCTCTACGTTGTCAATTATAGACATTCGTTTATTGTTCTCAACAGCGAGGACGGACTTTGTGCCTCAGACCTGATTCAAACCTGTTATCAGCTTCCCAGTACCCCATTCACCCATAGACAACACTTGAGTCTAATGTTGCTTGCCTAAATGTTTATAAGTCCTTTCCTATTTTTGGAGTTGTAAATTCCAACCTGCCTAAAATGTTGTTACTAAACTATTCCCATTAACAAAATTAAGGGCAGCATTTATATTTTGGCAGTATGTATACTCTGGCCACCAACCTCAAGGTCCGCTTGCTTGATTTAAATGTGTGGAGACCTTCGTTTTGGCTACTGCAGTGACTACGACATCACTGCATATCCAAATCTCTCCAATGGCCCAATGGATTATGGGCCGTTGGAAAGATGGTTACATGTTTGCCCGCTAGTGAGGATGGGTGTACACATAGCCATCTGTTTACTCTCCGTGACCGCCAGGTAAACTGGCATGCAAACTCCGGCAGTGAGTGACAAAAAACAAATAAGCCCCCTCACCATGAGAGATATCTTCAATGGTGAAGGGGGCATTGCTTTTTTATTTTCCAAACAAAAATTCTGTTTCAGAATTTTCTTTATGATAATAAAAAAAGAAATACGGTTTGGTGAAGGGTTGCATCATGCTGACACAGCCCTCCTCCGAACAGCTATTGTACCAACAGGAACCGTCGTGACTGTAGGTCCTGCCAATGCTTCATAAATTACTGCTTTAGGAAGCTGGCTCTTTATATAATCTACCAAAAAGAGATATATTGTGTAGAGAGTCCAGGTATCCCTTATGGATGGACAGGGCTTTCCTTAAAATTCCCAAGTGCTCTATTTGTGGTAGGGTGTTCGAGCATCTTAGGCTAATCAAAGGGGAATGTTAGACATTTGCTCCATACACACAGTCAATAAATGACACACACATTCAATAAGGAGATCTGCACCAGTTTAGAAAAATAACACGTATTAATACCAGAATCTTTGTTATTGGTTAAGTACTTTTTAAGTTAGCAGTTTTGAAGTATATACAAAAACATTTGCACTGACTTTAACAACGTAATGTTATCCCATGGGGAAAGAAGCATATACTGCATACAGGTATTTGTCAGTGACTTACAGGACTTTTCTTCTGGAGTTGAAGTAAGTATGAGGCAAGGTCCAGGATAGCACCAACAGGTCACCTGGGGCAGCTCTGTAGCATCCAGGTGCAGAGGTACATTTCAGCGTTGGGTGCCCTAATGTTATCCTTCTGGGAAGAAACTGCATACGGGTACTTGGCAAAGACTTACAGGACTGTTCTTCTGGAGTTAAGGTAAGTATGAGGCGTTGTCCAGGGCAGCACCAACAGGTCACTTCAGGAGGCACTGGGATCTGGGTGGAAACAGTCCTGGGGAAAAGAGGCTGCAAATGGGGAATGGGTGACCAGTCCGGCTGAACCCAAATAGGAGCTTATCTCTCAAGGGTCTTGGGATCTTAGTGGCACAGTTGGCCCACCTCGATTTGGACTGGAGGGGCTCGGGTGCAGCGGTTCTTCTAGGTGTCAGGTTTTCATTGTCCAAGGCTCTCGTGGTTTCGCACAAAGATGCTGCAAGCAGGGACTAGGGGTCCAATCCAGCTAAACTTGAAGGGGGGCTCAGCTCTGGAGGGTCTCTGGATCTCATGGGCACCGTCTGTTCACTTTCCCTCGGGTTTTCAGGCTCTGGTGCAGTGTTGCTTTGTCCGGCGGGGTAAAACTGGCAGAGACTCTTCTGTCAGTCTTTGGTGCCTGCAGACTTGCAAGGAAGCAGCTCCCCTGCTCCAAGGGAGATGCTGGTTACTTCTTGAAGTGCTGGAAGCCTTCCAGATTTTTGAAGGCTGATCTGCTGCAGGACGAGTCGTCTTTGGTGCACTAGTCGAGGACAGCAAGCAGGCCGGCAGAGTTGGCTCCAAGTTAGTTGCAACTCCTCAGTCCTTGCTTCTTGCAGCTCTTCAGTGTCCTTCTTCTTCTTTGGTCCAACAAATCTGAGTTCCTGGTGTCAGGGGTCCACCTGAATACTGAATTTAGGGATGTTAAGGGGAGTGAGGGATATTAGCCAATTGGCTACGTATTTCACGAGTCACTACACCCCCTAGATCACCACTTCCTGTGGGGAGTGGGCATCACGTTGTCCCAGGGTTCGTAATTCCACCACACACACTTCAGGTAGCCCACCTCAGGTGTGCAACTAGCCTGTAAGTGAAACACGCCTTCTGCCTATCTAATTTCCCCCCTGCCCAGATGCCAAATTGGCCTGAGGGCAAGGGTGGCATCCTCCAGGTCTGCGGGAAGCCAGGCTTGCATATCAAAGGAGGTGTGCTCTTTGAAGCTTCCTGCCTTGATATGCTAATTAACTAGCTTGCCTAGTGAAGGAGGTGTAAACACCTGTCAGAGCAGGTATTGTTTCTGACCTTAGAGAGCGGAGCTCTCACCTCCTAGGGGGTCAGAAACTCGTCTGTGGTGACATGTTGGCCAGGACCAGTCAGCCAGCACAGCAGAGGGCTAGTATATTTCAGGGAGTACCTCTAAGGTACCCCTTTAGGTGCTGGCATTAATAAATCCAACCCTAGAATCGGTGTGAGTTTATTAATATGAGTTGTTTGATACCTAACACCATAGGTTTAGTGAAGACATTATGCAGCTGGGAAACTTGTTTTGACTAGTGCCCTGTAAATACCTTAAGATGGCTTCCCTGCTCACTTGTAATATCTAGCATTGGAACTAGACATTAAGGGGCATATCTGTTCATGCAGATATGTCCATACATGTGCTATAATGCACGCTGCCTTAGGGCCCCAAGGCCTGCTGTAGGGGTGACCTTACACATAGCCAATGCAGTGTCTTTGGCACAGCACACAGGAATGTACCATGTCCTGTTTTCAATCATAGTAGCACCATGTCAAGCAGCCTGCTATTGCAGTCTGTATAGAATTTGTTATTGAGTCCCTTACAGTGGCCTACGATATGCTGCAGCCCTAAGGGAGCCTCTTTAGTAGCCATGCCCTAGGTACCAGGGGTACCATTTACCAGGGACTTACAGGGGTACTTAAGTCCATGCCAATCGGGTTACAATTAGACATCACATGATTTTAAGGAAAGAACACTGGTACTGACATATGGTTGGAAGGCCTTAGGGCACTGTCAGACTCGAAAATCAGCATCTTGTAGCTAAAAAGGGGGCAAAAAGTGGGGGACAACTGCAACAAAACTCCAGTTTCCTACAACCGCCAACTTGGCAGTCATTTATAAATATGGCGGGTCTGTTATGGGGACGGTGGTATTTACTCCCACGGCAGAACGGTGGGCCATCTTCCAAGGAATAAATGATCCTTGAGACTCTTAAAGAGAGGTGATGAGGTCCTGTTTTCCATTGTGAGAAAAAAAAGCAAATTGCAGCAAATGAAAGAGTAAACCGCTGTGCCCTGGAGATGGAGGAATGGCATCAAGAGGCTATCAAGTGCAACACTGATGCTACCGTTGGAATTTGTAGTACTAATAGTTTGCCACCTATAGCCTCTGACTTTTGTTCTTTTGGCTGTAAAAACGTCTAGGTTTACCTGAACAGGGGGTGACTTTCAGACTGATGTGTAAAATAGTAATGGGTGCAAAGGAGAAGGGACTTTTTGTCTTTATGCATATGAGGGGTGAGAAATGTGATAATACTGCCGGACAAGTTTGTGCAGATGTGGGACCCAGCTGCTTTTAGTGTATGTGTGCTGTTTAGCTCAGCAATGAAGATCAAACATCCTGATCCAACTGTGTGGAGCTACGTGGGTCAACTATTTGATATTTGTTGGTTGAAGGCTGACTGTAATTCTGAATATTTCTATGCATGAGCCAAACTGCTTTTTTCCTTTTCTTGATGAGCAACAACAGCACCATAGAATTTGTGCACATTTGTGGGGTGTTACTTACATGAGGTAATGATTTAGCAATTGAACCAGTGGCATCTCTGAAGTTTTCATTAGTATTGAGAACTGTTTATGCTTGAATTTTTCCTTACCTAGAGTTTCCTAACTGAGGGATTGTGAATTTGGCTATAACTCTGATTGATGGGGCAAAAAGTTGTAGAATCAAGATATTCACTGGAATGTTTCAAATGCCAAATATGGCCATCTTCGAATATGCAGACTTCTTTGGCCAGTTCCCTGTGAATTCTAGGGGAGATCACGATTCTTGTCCTAGGGAGGTGTAATTCTACACCTGGTACTTATATCTTAGTTGGGAGGTGACTGTACTCTGCATGGCACAATCAATCAATCAATCAGCAATTTGTATAGCGCCGCTTATCACCCATGGGGTCTCAAGGCGCTGTCATGTGGGTGCCGACCAGTCGAAGAGCCAGGTCTTGAGGTCCTTCTTGAACTGATTCAGCGAGGGGGCCTGCAGAGGTGGATTGGTAGCATGTTCCAGGTCTGCACTGTGAGGTAGGAGAAGGATCTGCCTCCCACTATGCTCTTCCTGATTCTAGGGTTGGTGGAGACGGCAAGTTGAGAAGATCGGATTTGTCTGGCGGGGGTGTAGAAAGATAGGTGGTGGTTGAGGTAGGCTCGTCCTATATTGTGCAGGGCCTTGTAGGCACGTGTCAGGAGCTTGAGGGTATTGCTTTTGTTTGATGCTTTTGTTGATGGAGATCCAGTGCCAGTCTCTAAGGTGGGCAGAGATGTGGCTGTGGCTGTGTCTGGGATGAGTCTGCCTGCTGTGTTCTAAATTCTCTGGAGTCTTGCTTGGAGCTTCTTTGAGATGGGAAACAGCCATGTACCACTGCTCTGAGTGCTGGGCTGCATGCGAAACTGGTTCTTATGTATTGTTTTTTAGTCTGGCATCATACATGCCAATCTTGCATGTGCACAGAGGTCTGCCCATGGTAATACAAGGTCTAAAACCTGTTGTTTAGCCTGAAGTGAGACACAAAGCGCCTGCTGTCCATACCCTGTGGTTATCACATAAAGCAGTAGTGGCAGCATATCATATTTTTGTGAATCAGTAATTTGACCAGACCTTTTCCCTACGTCAAGAAGAAACAAGCCTACTGGCTCCACACATGTAAAATTCCAAAGTTATGTCAGACCCAGAACCTGTTATTAATATAAAAGGCACTCTATCTCATCTTTTCAATCAATCTTCAGGTGTAAAAACAATTAAAATTAAATAGATAGATAGATAGACAAAAAAGTAAGCAAGGAACTCTAGGTAGTTCCCAAGTTTTAGTTGGAGAGCAGCTCCTTTATATGGCATACCCTACAACACCACCAACACTATGATTCTACTCTGCTCACCACAAATGCCTGGAGTGGTAATACGTTTTTGACATTTTTCAGCTTGGCGTGGATGGCTGTAGCTAATCCTATGCTTAAAGACTGTGCTGTAAAAATGGCAAAAGGCTTTGTCACTTTCTATCTTGGCATGGATAGCATTGTGCTAATCCTGTGCTTGGAAACTCTGCTAGAAAAACAGACAATTGAGTTGAGCAGATTCATAATGTTGATGGTTGGTACCCCACATGATTACTTTCATTTGGGGACCTGCACTGAAACGGGGGACCATTACTGAGTCATTGTTGGAAATCTGTGACTGAAACTGAGTCATTATTGAAATCCGGTGAACCAGATATCCCTATCCTGTCCCCTTATTCCTTTATTTATTTCATTTCCTATAACACAAGAACGTAGTTCCCTGAGTCATAAAAAGGCAGCTGCACCAGGTTCTTCCTGTTGTGGCTAGCCAGTCAGATTGCATGTATTGAGCTTGCAGAACTGCGTTAGTCCTACGTCATTATACAATTTGAATCTTCTTTACTCACAGACTACTGACCAGATTTACAACAAATTGCAATAAACATGCTTTCTGGATGAAGAACTAGCTTTCTGTCAAATTTGGTGTACTTTCCTTCAAGCACTTTGGCTGTATCTCTGTTCAATTTCCTATGAACAATTGCATGGAGAAAACATGTTTTCCAGAATCCCCGTTCCCACCTATTTTTTGATACAACATTAACCTCTTGTGGCTTTAATAAGCAGCAGATTAGCAAAGTCATTATCCTATTGTCAAAACAGTTAGCTAAATTCCTTGTCAGAAAGAGGCAATGTGGTGTTTTAATGAAAATAATTTACCCTTGAGAGCTCTCATATGGACTTCAGTTCAACATTTATTACTAGAAAAATGAGTTACTTAAGTTGTAAGTGCTTTTTAAGAATTAGTTTACGTATCTTCACTTTGCAGGATTTGTTTCTTTCTCGTCTTAAATTTGATGGGGCAAGACGTGTGATACAAGTCTTTAAAAATAATTTATATGGAGAAGTTAAGGGAAATATGTTGAAACATTTTGGTGCTAATCTTCATGTGCAGTTGGGGTACGATTACCCAGCACAGTGTGGTTGCAGCTGGTGCATAAGCAACATAGTCAGCATTTATCACTCCTTAAATAGTGGGCACCATTTTCAAACACTACCTGCACTCTATGGTAACTCATTCTGATATTTGAGTACTAAAAGCTGCCCATTTAATTGGTATCATGAACTGTCATAAAGATATATATTTTTTAGGAAGAAGCTATAATGAGATTCAGACCCATCTATTGTAAGGTTCTGAACGCTAGCAAGTTTGTATAGTGCTATTAAAAGATCAAGTATCACTGTAGATCTCTGCTCAATGTATAATTAATTTTTCAATAGTTTACAAACATAAATGTGGTGGTAGATCATGTAACATTATTTCTAATTGTAAGGTCAAGGGGCACAAGGGGCATGGCTTGTGCAGCCAACATGGCGGACATGCTCTAAACAAGCTCTGCACTGTACCCTGCTCATCCAACATTTATCCTGCCAGGAGCCCGTATAGGACAGTGAGCTTCTCTCGCAAACCTTTACTTGACCTGTTGTCCTGCTGTGCAAGATCGCAGCCCTGAGTGAGCAGGATATGAATATGTGGTCTAGGGCCTAGGAGGGGCCTGTGGCCGTGGCACGGTGCGCTGAGTTTGTTGGAGCCGGGCTGCTGCGGACGGACGTATAACCCCCTGACTCCATTACCAGGGTCTGAATTAACGAGTCGCTGGTCCACTGACCTCTTCTGAGGTGCGGCTTCAGGCGATTTTTGGACTACTGGCCTCAGCTTGCGGAGTAGAGAGGTAACTGTGAAGGGGCCCTTCGGCCAACCAGAGTGACCACCGCCGTGAGCTGCTGATAGGAGGAGCTCAGCAGATTTGTACCCTAGGGAGTAGACGCCGAGCTATCCTCACGGCCTCAACCTATTCATCAGCCACTTTTTATGGTGGCGGGAAGTCGGAATGGGGCAGAGGATGCCTTCCTCCCAGCGCTAGAGTCCTGACACCCGTCGCTCATCGCCTGCACCGTGGGGGAGGATGCCGTTCATTTGGGCTGCCTGTGGTGGAAGAAAGTAGGGCATTGCCAGTGGAACTGGCTGCACCTCCTGGCTCACTAACTGGCCTATGATGCAATAAAACTTCACCAATTCTTCAAATCGGCCCAGTTAGCACTGCCATAAATATATACAGACGAACACCCTGCCACAACTTGCCTTTTACCTTCGCTCTGAACCTGGTACAGTGCACAGTTACACATCAATTGTACAGTAGCCCTTCTCTAATCTACATTAGCGAAAGTCTTTAATCGCCTGAGTAGGGGCCACGGACTGGGCAAAGGCTGCTCGTGCTACTGCGATGCAATACACTGTGCGGCGCAGGGAAGCAAGCCCTCCACTCATCGCACGTTCTGGCAACCGCTGTTCACTGTTGACAATTATAGCCGCTGTTAACTGTCGAGCCAGAGGTGTAGATATATCTCAGGAGTGAAAAAGCAAAGTTCATCGAGTGCATGGAACACCTTACAACCTGGCAGCGATCTAACACATCATATAGCATGATAATACACAACTGAGTATTTACCAGACTGTAATACAACTTGCTCCAGAGCTAATGGGACTGTGGACAGTGGTGGCGAAAGTAAGCAGCCCTTTTTCCACAAGAAAGCTAGCTGCATGTGCTGTTGTGCCAAAAGAGCTGAGGGGCACGGCCTGGGTGATCTGTATCCACTTCAACACCACATATCCCATAACGGGAGCTAACAGCGGCCCCATTCCTCGAGGAACGGAACAAATGTGGTTTTCATTATTTGAGTTGCTGCATCTTTTACCCTGCCTTGTAAAGCCACGACGACCCCGGATGGTGGAGGAAGTGGAGCATCACACAGACCTATCAAAACGCAATAACATGGGGCGCCCACAGGCATCTCAGCAGGGAGCCTCATCGAGACCCTTCGCTGGCCATGATAAATGGCCAAGCAGAGTTGGCACACCGGACTAACTGACTTCCCAGCTCTCTATTAGTGACAAACTGGATTGAGTCCTGACAGCTGTGAAGAAAATTGGCGACTCTGGAGACAATGTGGACATCACTGAAAAGCAAAATAGACTCTGTAACAAAAGACCTGACACGATTGCACGCAAATTGGTAGATAAAGTTCAAACCTCAGAATTGACCATTCCTGAGCTTCATCCAAAAACATGCAAACTACAGGAGATTGTGGTGGACAAGGCAAAAGTCCTGCTGTTTCCGTGCTACATTGTAACTGTACAGAAAACAACACAGTTCCTTTCTTGCAGTCAAGCGCAGACTTCGTGAACCTGACATCCGTTATGCTCTCCTATTTCCAGCACAACTGCGGATTGCGGTAGAGGGCAAGACACACTTGAAGATGCATAGGACTAGCTGGAGGAAATGGGAAACTTGACTGATGCTCATACTTCGTGGAGCAACTCAGCAATCCAAACGAGAGCACTTTCGAGAAGATGCGACTAACAACCCCGAGTTAAATTCTCACCATGGATGAAAACCACACCTGACCTGGAGCAGGTCATCTGGGAAAGACGACCAGCTCTTCAGAATGCTGTGGCGATACATGTGCAGGACCAAGGCTCAGAACTAGATGATGGCACTAATAAATCCAGTAGCGAGGACGGATCTTTCACTACCTGGCCCTCCAAAGCGGACTCATTAACTTTGGCTGAAGTCATGCCACAAAGATCCGTTGACATTATCTAATGCCCACAATGCTTAGCTACTGAATCCTGGCATTACTAGAATGGCAACAGACGCAAGCATTGCTGGGCCCATCTCCTATATTACACAATTCATCTGCTTCTCTTATCCTGATACTGTGGTGAATGGCGTGAGGTGGGCCACCACAGAACCGGATGTAGGGTAATCTCTCTAACTTTCAGGTACACTTTTGCAGACCAGCTGTAGAATCTGTCACTTACATGGGCTCCTGAAAATAACTCATGGTAATTGCGGGGTGCATCTCCATTGACTGCCTAGTCTAACCCCATTAGTCAAACTACTGGTTAACTCTGGTTGAGTTGGCAATGTTAATTGGTTTGGGCAGGGAAATGTTGCTTCTCTGCTCTTTTGGTATTTCTGTTCTTTTATTGACTGTTCATGTGTTTTTATTTATGACCCATGTCTCCTCTACGGCCTGGATCTTCAGCGCTGGTGCCTCTTGCACGCAGGGCACACAACCATGCTTTTACACTCATGAGCAAAGCACCCAAGGAGGAAACAATCCTTACCATCACACATGACCCACTTTAACATACTCACATGGAACGTTATGAGTATGCACATGCCATTGTGTCGCTATGCAGTTAATTCCTATCTGAAATGCCAATCCACACATATTGCGCTCTTACAAGACACACACCTCATCCACACAGAAAGTTCCAAACTACAGCGGCGCTGGTGTGGGCAGGTGTATGCCACCAACTATTGCACCTGTGCACGTGGGGTGCTTATATGGGTTAAACCGGGTACCCCCTTTGTAGTAGAGGACTCCCAGCTAGATTCGGAGGGTAGGTATGTAATAGTGGTGGGCCGCCAAGACGGCTGTTCAGTTATAGTGTGATCTACTTATGCCCTAAACTCAGATCAGTCTTTCTTCTTTAGTGCGCTCTCTTCTATGCTGTCATGTTGGAGTGATTTACAGTGGCTTATAGGAGGGCACTTTAACACCATGCTTGACACTGCACTCAATCACTCCTTTCCCTTGCTAACTTGCACAACAGCGACCTCAAATGTGCAAATGTTGTCAGATTGGCTTCAACAGTGGAAAATGGCTGACAAATGGTGCTTGCGTAACACAGACACAAGGGTATATTCTTACTACTCTGCACCCCACACATTACATCTCCGTATAAACAGACTGGTGGGCACACAGTCATTGCTTCCATCCATAACACAAGTTGAGCACTCTTATTATAGCCCTCAAATCTTACATTTACGGTGGATATGCGACCCACCCCTCGTTCCTCTCTGACACCTGCAGCCTACACTACTGGAAGATCCCTCATTCAGAGCCTCCCTCGCAGCTGCTATCACAGTCTATTTTAAAGATCATACTTGCACGGCTTCAATAAACTGATAGAATGGGGCGCATTTAAGGTGGCTCTGCAGGGACACTGCTTTGGGATACAAGGAAACATGAGGTATCTTATTAATGAAGATATATCCCTCGTAGAACACACACTACCAGACCCGGAGACTTAGACAGTCGAGAATCCTAGGGCCGTGGAGCAGTTGGCACAGGACGGAACGAGAACGCTACACTGATGGAAAGGCTGTGCTGCCTAAACTATGCTGCACACTCAGCTCGCACACATGCCACAGCAGATAAATCAGGGTGACTCTTAGCGTGGCTTATTTGCCTGGAACAACCACCGATAGCGGCAATACGATCTGCGGTAGGTACACTCTTTTACACGCAACACGTTATACACACTGAACTTACAAGTCATTACACACAGGTGTATTGGTCCACTGCGCCCGATAGCTCTGTGGCTTGCTCCTTCCTTAACAACTTGACACTACCCTGCATTACTACAGACCAGCGTGAGACGTTAGAGGGCTCCATTATGCTAACAGAAATTAAAGACGCATTTAAGGCATTGGCCTCTGGTAGGTCTCCAGAACGTGACTATCTTCTGGCGGATCTATACAAAAATTACGCTTCACACCTGGACCTGCACTTGTTAGCAATGTACAATGAAGCCCTCGCTGTCGGCACACTGTCTGCCTCCCAGAGAGAAGCAACAGTCATCTCTCTACCTAAACCCAACAAAGACCTAGTACTGGTTAGGTCCTATAGGTCATTAGCATTACTAAACACTGATTAAAAACTTCTGGCAAAGATACTCGATAATCGATTGACACCTCTGTTCCTATCCCTGGTTCACACAGCTCAAAATGGATTTGTTCCCACACACTACTTCCCTGAATTTGCTCTGATTCTTTAGAGTAAGAATCAAGAGTGGCCAGAGCCGGTTGTTTAGTTTTAGACCTCAAGAAAGCCTTCAATTCTTTGGAATGGAAGTTCCTTTTTACTGTGCTGTCCCAGAATGGTATGGGTCACCATTTCCTTTGACTAGTAAAACTTTTATATACTGATCCCTTCATCAGGGTCAAGACGGGACCACTCTTATCGGATACCATAGGCATACATGGAGGAACTAGACAGGGCTGCCCATTATCGCCCCTACTGTTTTCGCTGGCAATTGAAGCGCTTGCGATGGCCATGCGTTGAGACGGAGCAAGCTGGGGTATCCTTTTTGGGTGATGGATTACACTTTGGGGGTCATTCCGACCCTGGTGGTAAATACCGCCAGGGCCGGGGACCGCGGGAGCACCGCCAACAGGCTGCCGGTGCTCCCTTGGGCATTCTGACCGCGGCGGTTCGGCCGCGGTCAGAACAGGAAAACCGGCGGTCTCCCGGCGGTTTTCCGCTGCCCTGGGAATCCCCCATGGCGGCGCAGCTTGCTGCGCCGCCATGGGGGATTCCGACCCCCTCACCGCCATCCTGTTCCTGGCAGTTCCGCCCGCCAGGAACAGGATTGCGGTGAGGGGTGTCCTTGGGGCCCCACTTTGTATTTCAGTGTCTGCATTGCAGACACTGAAATACGCGACAGGTGCCACTGCACCCGTCGCACATCCTCCACTCCGCCGGCTCCATTCGGAGCCGGCATCCTCATGGAGGGCTGTTTCCCACTGGGCTGGCGGACGGCCTTTTGGAGGTCGCCCGCCAGCCCAGTGGGAAACCCAGAATGACCGCTGCGGTCTTTTGACCGCGGTATGGTCTTCTGGCGGTTCCCTCCAGGCGGGCGGCTCCCGCCGCCCGCCGGGGTCAGAATGACCCCCTTTATCTCTTTACATGCCTGACGACATGCTATTATGCACAACATCCCCATGTGATTTCTGCAACATTAGTTTCTTCTCTTTCATGATTGCGTGTGAACTGGACAAAGTCATGACTGTTTCCCTTCCTCCCTGATGTCCCCGATCCATGCTTTGTGCTAGACAGAACACAACTGGACTGGCAAAGACACACATTCAGATGTTTGGGGGCGCAAGCATTTCATTCCATGTCAGATCTATTCAAGGGCAATTTCACTCATTCAGTGACATCCCTGTGTACCCAAATGGTATTTTGGTATATTCTGCTGTTGGCAATGGTAGGGAGAGTGGCATTGTTGAAGATGGTAATTTTACCTCTCCTTCTTTTTTCTTCACTAATCTGCTCTTTTACATTCAATTTTTTCGTGCACTTGATCAACAGATCCGAGAATTCCTCTGGAATAAATCGAGATGCAGGATAGCACTGTTCAAACTTAACTTACCTACAGACAGGGGAGATTTAACTGCTCCGCACTTTGAGCAATAATACCTGCTGGCCCAAATCCAATGGATTGCTAATTAGCTGGTGGGCTTCCATTTGTCAGACACAGCCACATCCTCTCTGAGCCTAGGCCTACCCACCATTCTACACCTCTTTCACCCTTGCACATGGGTGCAGGAGCCGTAATCACTGTTGCTGGTGGTGGCGTAACTTCGCACTTGTATAGCGCACTACTCACCTGTTAGGGTCTCAAGGTGCTGTATGCATACCGCTATGGAACCCCTCCTGGCTTTTCCCTATGAGGTGCCCACTCCTGGGTACCCCCAGGGTGAAGCCAGGCATCCAAGTGCTGTCGGGCCGGGCCGTTGTGGAGATTAAGCAAGCTATTGCCCAGAGTTACAGAGTGGGACCCATTAATTAGATTAGGCACCTAGGCGAGAATTATTTGGTGCAAGGGAATTGAGCCCAAGACCTGCCGAGGCGGGACTTGAACCCTGGTCCCGGGCCAGATCTCTGCATCAGGGTCTGCCACTCTAACCATTGTGCCACACTTCTCCGTACCATTGTTACCACAGATGACTATATATTACTAAACATATTCTCCCCTATACTCCAGAACTGGAACTGTTGGGCACGCCCAGGAAAGGGAAACACACAACGCCAGCGGAGATGAGGGTGTGGCACGCTGTAGGACTACATACACTTGGGGACCTATACAAAGACGGCACCTTAGCCACATACGAGATGTTAATGATTGAGGACGGACTGCGCCCTGGTCAATTTCTACTTCATAAATCACTACTCACCACTCTTGGACACCATTATGGGGACTTGACCACAGAATTTCCCATACATCTTACGATCCAATACTTACATGTGATGGACCGGGACCAGCATCTCATACGTTGGTTTGCAGACTCTCTGCACTTTCACACTGCCCCACAGCTTCTGAACTTCCGAAACAGGTGGGAGACAGAACTAACGCGCCCCTGCACAGAGAAGGAATGGACTGCCTTACTTGAATGCCCAAAACACGTGCCACACAATGCCCGATTTAAACTTATACAGCCTTATATAGTCTATAGGGCCTATCTCACGCCAGCTAACATCAATAGATACTACAATAGAAATGAGGAAGCCTGTCCCCGTGTGATCAGTTTGATGCTGGCTTACTACACATGCTGTGGTCCTGCTCGCACTTTCATGCATACTGGACTAGTATCACAGCCAGCCTAACAGCTTGCACTTAATGCCCAGAATTCCATAAATGGGAGGTATGCCTACTAGGATTGTATCGCAGGAGTAAGGAACATAGGGTTACTTCGCCATTTCTGAGTTTATGTTTCATAGTCGCTTAACACCCTTTTGCCCATAGATGGAAATCCTCTGAGCCCCCATTGGCTACCACTTGGAAATGATCGATGATAAATTGGGCGCAAGCAAAAAGTGTGATATTGCACAGGGAAGAAGATACTCTTGGACTGTAGAATTACCCCATTGCTATTTACTGGGATACCATTTTATTCGACTTACAATCCACTCCGTCACATGGGACGGGTAGTGGTGCGGAGATGGACAAGGGAGTCCATGATATACAAGCTGACGCACTGAGCCATAATCATTAATTTTGCCAACTATATCATGCCCCTGTGTGTGGGGTGCTTGAAGACGCTATCCGTAGTTGATATAAGTAGCATTACACTGAGATGTGGAGTGTAGGGGAGGGGCTGATGGTCGTTGTGAAGCTGGGCCAATTACGTTGTGTTATTATGGTTATAAGTTCATTAAAGTGAATAGATCTGTTAATATTGCAGGTGCCATTTGCAAAGGCACGTTGCCTTACCTTGACACACGAAACCGGAAGATTGCATGGTAGGAGCTGCAATAGAGTGACAATGCTTACCATATTACGATGTAAACTTGAAAAATCAGAACTCATTGGACTTAGGATCCAAAGGTTACCATACAGAACAGTCACCTTTGTCAAATGTGTACATCAAAGTATGATCGGTTTTATGTACCCGTAGCAATGTGTTATTTGAGCTATAAGATATGTGGCTTAACTCCAACTGAATATATTACATGTATCCTACAACATAATTGTACTGTGTAACTATAAAACTAAAACTAATGAAAAGATTCAAACAAAAAAAACATTCTAATTGTAAGATCAGTCTTGAACTATTCAAATATGAATCAAGAACACATTAAAAACGGTAACTACATATCTCTAGTTATGCATTATTTAGCAGCTGTTGTTAGCAGGTCTACCTGAAATCCTGTCTACCGGAGGTGAGGCCATATCTCCTGAAATCTGCTTTTTTTAATGGAGAAGCTGAGGGTCTGCCTGAAGTAACTAGAACCTGACTGCCTACTGAGAAAGGGAAGGAGTGTGTCTGGCTCTGCAGGAGGAAAGACTGTCCCGGAGGGCAAGCTCAGCATGTTCCCAGCATGTGGAGCACCCAGAGAAACCTGACTATTCCAGAGTTTAAATCCAGGAGAAACGTGTGACATGAAGGGGTCCCCTAGTCTCTTTCTTTGGTTCCCATGTGAAGTGCACTAAAACCGTTACAGATCAAGTACCACCGTAATGCATGGTAGTCCGCCGAGAGGTTGAAAAACTGGTGATGCTGAGGCAAGAGTTAAGTTGCAGTCTGCTGAAGCAAAAAGCTCTGATCAGCCTGGAGGCCACAACCTTTGAATCTGAAACTCTCTCTCTAACTAGTAGGGAAGGCCAGCACAGCAGAAGATGTGAGTTGCCACACCGGACTGACTCACCTGTTCCGAGGTAATACTGTCATAGAAGCCACCGCAGGAGAGGGCAATGAGGTAATGAGGACAAGAACCTGAACCACACTCTCTACACTGCTACAGCTGCATCCATAACCAGCAGTTAAACGTGGGGCTTAGCCTGCACCTTGGACAAGATACCAGAATGTTCAGGTGAGTCTGCTGCACATGTGTGAGACTTACTGGAGAGGTGCAAGGCAGTATTGAGTTTCCTTTGCCACTACCTGTACCCGTGCCTGATCGATTTCTAATCCTCACTGTGTTGGGGATTCCAACCCTAGGGGGGAGAGAAAACACCAGCAGAGGGGATGAGGGGGTGTGGTGCCTCACTGATAAACCCAGGCTAGACTACAAGCCTGTTCAAATGTGTGAAGGTAATATCTGCTGTGACATTAAAGGTACTTCCTTCGTACACAAAAAGTACTCACTGGCCTGCACTTTAGATTATTGTGTCTGTTGGTTGAATGTTTAGTTCTTAGTTCTTGACCCCATTCTACTTCCCTGAGAAGTATATTTTTGTCCCCCTTGCTACTCTGAGAGTGAAGTACTGAAAGGGTTGTACTAGGTTCAGTTTGCACAGCCATAGTGTGATGCAACTCAGGACACCAGTGGCCAACTAACATAACCACAATGATTGAGTCCCAGTGGCCTCTTTTGGCAGTGTCCCACCTCCCCTCCCTGAATCAGGTCTGAAAATCTGTATGTAGAGTAGGTATTTTTCTTGTCTGTTTGTTTTTTAATATATTATATCATAAAAGCACTTTTAAGGTTCTGATGAGTTAATGTACGTTGTCCACCATAGGTCCAGGAAAGCATGCTCCATGACACATCTTCAAAA
Source organism: Pleurodeles waltl (assembly GCF_031143425.1). Classification (NCBI taxonomy): domain Eukaryota; kingdom Metazoa; phylum Chordata; class Amphibia; order Caudata; family Salamandridae; genus Pleurodeles; species Pleurodeles waltl. The sequence continues at coordinate 412,293,532 of NC_090443.1, read as the reverse complement.
TAACCACTAACAATGTAAACAAGCTCACTTCATTTTTATGTCAAATTATTTTATGTGGAGATCCTGAATATCTTCCTAGGATCCGGTCCTACTGGCCTTCGATGAACACATCTGAGTTAACAGTTATAATGTTTTTAAAGTTTTGTCCAAGTCACATATGGTAATAGCTGTTCTCTGAACATCTTAGCAGTTTTACTAACTAACCTAGCGATCAGGTCTATGAACTCTTCTTCAAAATTTGGCATGACAAAAGTTTTTGCAACCTAGTACATTCTCCAGTTTGTAGTTGTAGTTGTGATACATTTCAATTGAGTGAGAGCATTAGATCATGACAGTTTATATAAGGAAGAGAGTCTAAATATTCAAAACTGTGGAGAATGCCCAGAGGGCATCCGAGTGTCTTGTGAAAATCAGGTGCAGAACCCAACAATGGGACATGCTGTTTGCATGCAATGTTGAGGCATGTTTTACTTTGTGTTTTTGTGAATCCAGCTGTGAAATGGGGGGATTAATTTGCAAAAATGGTGTTTGTCACTGGCTTCTCCACAGGATATTCCCCTTACCACACAGTTTTGCCTGCACAGTATTCTCCAGTACGTGTAGATGTCCCAACACTAAGTGCAATATGCACACAGCCTGTGATGTGTGCCAAGTGTAAAATTGGACACGAACGCTTGTTTTGCTGGTAGCATGGTGGCACTCCCAATGAGGCTTGTAATCTCCTTTCACATGAAGGCCGGCCAGGTAATTTTATGTTGTAATGTCAAGATGACTTACAAAGGTGTGTGTATTTGAAATGGGTCATTCTCTGATTTGCATTGCAACCGAACAAGTGCCTTGCATCACGGGTTATAGTAACACATTTCAGTGCTGGCAGCCACATCACTGCACAAAAATCCTGTGCCACATTTTACAGAGGTAGTTCCTATCATGTCAGTACGCCTTGATGCTGGCTCAGGCTAGAGAAAACCTTGGTAACGTTATGGATGGCAATCCAAGAGCATACAGTAATCCTCAAGGGCATTTACTGTCAACTTTAAATTCGAAAAATGCTATTCTAATGAGGGTGATGTTAGCCAGATATACTTGGTATGCGTAAATGGTCTGTTTTAATACAGATATGCACCTGAGTAGTACTTTCTGAAATGGTTTGTGTTCAAACCTACTTGACTGCATGTTTATCAAGGTTGACATATCTTGTTTTGAGTTTGAAAAAGTTTGGGGGTAAATTTGCGAAAGGGGAGGGACTATTTTAGACTGTAAGTGACGTATGCTCTATTTGTGCCTCCACCTGCTAATTATATACTGCCACTGCCAGTTCCATTCTCACAGCAACTACGGGCAAGATATATCCTCATGGTTACTGAAATTAAATGAGTTCCAAATTATTTTACTTAATCCTTTAATTGGGTCATGGGGGTCATGAGTTGGAGACTGATTCCTTGTCACATGACTGGAGTCAGCAGACTTGCATACCTGATGCTTGATGGCACCGGCCACGAATGATCACGAAAGCTGCATCTAAAGTCCAGCAGGCTTGGTCTGTCCTGCTCTGCTTGCCCGCCTGCTCTGTTCCGATCGCTCAGTTGGGTGGCTAAATCTGTCAGGACGAGAGGCCCAGATGGCTTAACCGGGAGCACAGCGCGGTACGAGTATCTGGCACGGCACCCACTGTGAGGAGGCCATGAAGATGTAAGGTTGCAGTGCAGTAGGCACTGCACTTCAGGGCAGAGGCCCATGGTGTATAAAAGGGGCCAACCTAGGTGCTGGTGCGACTTGCTTACCGGAAAGGCTTTCCCTACCTTGTTTCGTACCTGCAGCTACATATCAGCCATCACTGGGTTGCACTGCTAAGCTGCACCATAAGGTCTGGTTGCAAAAGGATGATAATGTAATTTGTTGGAAAACATCAATGCCAGGTTATCAGGCCCCTGTACATCTTCAAAGCTCAGTATCTCTTCCCTATGATAGTGCTCGTGCCCGGCCACTGATAGATTCTGGGGCCTTTTCACTAATTCTGGGGTCCGATTATTCTTTTCTTCTCAGTTCCGAGGGGTGAAGAGTAGCAAAAATTCAATTTTATAAAACTGTTTCTTTATAACCAAAATATCAAATAATACAATTTGGGGTCAATTCATAGGGTTAAATGGGTTTTATTACAGACTCAAAGTCAATGTTACATAAATGAGTCTTAAAATCATAGTATAAATATATAATATCACTAAAGGAGAATGAGCACTTTGCACAATGGTAAACCGAGTTAGCATATACAAGACTAAAACTTCTATTGCAACAATACAAAAGATCAAGAAAAACATATGATTCTTCGTCATGAGAACCAAGCTCTTCTGCCTAAACATTTAAACTAAACTTTAACCATCCTAATACTAAAAATATCTGAGAAAGTTCTGGCACCCCAAATTCAGTAGAGGTGTGATGGCATGAATCCAAGCAAAGAATCTGGTCTATACCTCAGAAGGGTCAATTCAGCTTTAAAAATAGGAAAGGGTCTGAATCTTCACTAACTAAACCTTCCTTAAATCACAATTTCCCAGGACGCTGACATCTTCTTGAATGAAACCCTAATTAAAATGAATTGGAAGTTACAATTTCCAGCCGCTGACGCTTCCTATCTTGATCCACTTCGGTCTCAGAAAATTCAAAAGAGTTACGACTGCCAAACTTCTAGAACACTCCTCTCTTCGCCCTTACATAGTTTGTCCCAGGCTTTCTTATCTTTCATGCACAATGAGCTTTTTGTTGACTCCGTCTCCACTCCAAACACCTTCATCTTGTAAGAAACATTTAAGAAAAACATCTACACAATAAATGTTAAATGGAAAAAGAAAACGATAGGTTTAGGCCTTCACTCCAGCCAAGTTAATAAAACATGAATATATTTTCAAATTACATAAATTCCAAATATTAATATGAGAAAATACAGGACGGTTACGTAAAATAATAGTATTAAAACAATAGTCTTGAAAAGATAATCATCAAATATTGATTATATGCCGTAAACAAAGTCACACTCCATTCACATGCTTTGCAGTGCAGAAATTAAATGAATCGTATTAAATGTTTCACAAAATGTAGCCACCATCTTGGGACCACCAAAAAAAGTATCACCCTTTCATGTTCTTTTTCCCAGAGATGTAGTGGCACAGCCAAGCAATGCTCTTTCACCACCTTTGCCAGACTTCGGATCCCCTCTGGCCTGTCAGGTACTCTGCAGGGTGCTCTTTAGGGGTGACGCAGCTCCCTCAGTGTTGAATAGAGTTTCATCTAGCTTTGAACGCAGGCTGCTTTTGAGGGCTCTGTGAAGGCTTCACTGTGCTCATTCTCAAAGTAAGGTGAGGAACGGGGGTCTACTGTGATTTGCAGTGCCTTGCACTTTGGGAGCCAGGTGCGACCCACAATATTTCATATCACTTGCAGGCCCCTGGGTGTTTCTTTCAAATTGCACTGACAATAAATCTGCCTAAGCATTCAATTGATCAACCCCCAAAAGGAGAAGGAAGGATCAACCGCAAGGCTGCTGAAAGACTGTGTGTGTTAAGTCATAAGGCATCTAATACTTTCTGTTTGTGGGTGGAGGCTGAGATCGTTGACTTTTTTGGGAGAGAAGGATTGCTTTTAACTATGACTATAAAACAACTTGGAAATCAAACTGTTTTGATGACGTGGCAAGGAGCAGTGCAAACAATAAAGAGAGGGACAAAAAAAGGTTTAATTTCTATACCCATATTTTCCCCAAATTACCAGAGGTAACATTAGAAAGTGAAAATTACACAAAAGAAGGTAATGAATTGATTGATACTGAACAGCACAACGTTTCAGTAACAAACAAGACTGCTTCAGCGCCGAAGGATTCTTGAGATGCAGGAATAAACAATATTTGTTTATCTCATAATAAAGTCAAAGCAGATCGGTCCTGGGGTTGTTTTAATTCATGCCTCTCACATGGACTATACTTTACCAGATATAGATTTGAGCCAGTCACCCCCAACTGCAAGGAATAAACGGTTGAAAGAGACAGAACTTTTTAATAGCATACCCAGTATTGTCTCTGAGATTGAGGGGGATTTATCCCATTTGCCTGATTTTCCCCTGCTGTCTTCTTTCCATCCCACACGTTTATATACATGCAGGCCCTGAAAAGGATACTTTTATCTATCTTAACAGTTCTAGAAAGAGGCAACTTCTAACTCTGATCACACACTCGAAATTCAAACTGCAATATTTAAATGTTTAACTAATCAAAGTGTTCTTACATTATACAGTTAAGTTTAATTGTGGAGTTAGAGATCAAATAGGTACGGAGTCTGTTGGATTAGAACTGCCATCATATTGGAATCCCCCCAAGAATTAATTTGTAACTCAAACAGGCAAAATAAAATCAAAAGTAGGGAGGGGGAATGTGAAAGGAACAGAATTCTCTCTTCGTAAGTCATTTTCAGAAATATCCAGAATTGTATTCTTATTCAGCCCTCTGCCCTGTTTTCCAATTTTTAATATGCACAAAACCTCCAGTGACTAGGAAAGCCTGCCCACTGTATCTAATGGCCCTCCAACAACAGAGGTTGCACTATGAAAGGCAGATAGGCTTAAGATAAAGGAAAATAGCAACGGGAGAAAAAAGAGAAAACTAAATTGCAGAGTCATTAAAAGAAGGTCCAGAAGAATAAAATGTAATTCACAAATTGAGATAGGTGAACATTATATTACCAGAATTACCGGAGTAAGCTGAAAAACACCTCAAAAGACTGTCATTCAGGTTTACAAGTATTTTCTATTCCCCCCTTTACCTGTAGAAGAAATAGAAGCTCCGCTAAACCTGCATGCTCCTAAATTTATCGGGACCAAAACCTTCTGCGGAAAGTAGGCCATCTACTCATGTTGCTACAGCACTAAATTCAATCAGCAAGTTAACAAAGGTTGAACCTACTCCTAATAACTTTCAAGTTCTCAAGAACATTGATCTCTTTCCCAATGGTAGTGATCCGCTAAATAGACAAAAAACATTAGGGTTATTACACAATTATCCACAACTACATTCTCTTTCCTTATCAAAATAAAGTTGGTCTCTTATCCTAAGACTCAAGTAGAGTTCTGGTCTAACTTGATTCCTTCAATAGTGTTACAGGACACAGAAAGGCTATACATAAATGGTTTCGATGTCTGAGGAATACATTATAAATCTCCCTCAATCCAGAGTTTAAGGCAGGTGCTAGATTTCATTTGAATGACAATGTGCACAATAGTGGTTCCACTGATACTCACAATACGGATTGACCAACCACGAAGACAAATAAGAAACCAAAGCCAGTTCAAAATGTACAATAAAAATGTTGATGTCTCTTGGTCCTGACGTTCGAGTAATATGGATGAAAATAAACTGAACAGTGCTCCCAAACTGCATTTGTAGCTACAATCTGGAGATTATCTCCTGGAATTTAGCGGATTTGGAAATAGATAAATTGAATACATTGCTGAAATTTAATCTTTCAATTATTTTTCTACAAGAGACCTGGTCCACAGTAAAAATCGACTTGAGAACTATTATGTAATTGATAGAATTGACTGGAAAACAAACCTGGTAGCTAAAATAGTTTCCTGCATAAGGTAACTGTCACTTTAATCACCATTTCCTTCAAGCATGATTGAAATAATATGTTTAATGGATGATCTGATGGAAAATGTCAGGAGATGGACAGACATGACCTTCTTAGACTAGTTTTTGAAGGCATTTTGACATAGAGCACTTAAAAGAATACATATGTAAGCGAAAACATTGAGAGTTAATCAATGGAGAAAAGGCTTTGAAGTTGGCACACAGAGGAACACATTTCAAGCCAGTTTCTCCTAATATGGGATATAATGTGAAAACTTGGCAGCTATGGGGAGGGTATGTGCTCCACATAAATCAGAGACTGCTTGCTCCTCCGATGTAGACATTCCAGAAGAACATGCATCCTAGTACATACCGCCCTCAAGTGATATGCTAAATATGTGCCACAACAGAGACAGGAGACATTTTGCAATCCTTGGGATGTTTTAAGATATGGGCATGGAAGATCCTAAAGACGGTCCATGCACACCCCACCTCCGAAATCAGGCTAGAATTCCCTTGCCGATGAGCAGGCTCACCCCACCCTTTTGAAAACACTCAGTCTCCTGCCTCAAAATGTTAGGGAGACTGACTCAGAGTTTTCTAGTTTTCAAACTCCTTAGGCATGAGAACAAATGTGCATATTGTTGATGTAACAGGAAGGAATGTCATCCAGCCCTTGTCACTGATGACTCTACGTCTCCTGTACTGCAGCTGCTCAAAGACTTATGGGGTGTGAAAGCCCCCTTCAGTTCAGCATTCTCACCCCAACCCTCAGTCTTGGATGTAGATGTGCATGATGGGTGGCTGCCTCACGCATGGGCTGCACAACACCAGGGCAGGCACACTTTGGCTGTACATCAGGCAGGACAGGGGCAAGCTGTTGCGAGCCAGGGCCTGAGAGGTGGTATGCCTAATGAGTCAAGACCTGGCAGTAGCAGCTGCATACTTGTCCAACCCCTGGCATAGCCCACAAGCATGTGGACTGGAAGAGAAATGCCACCCCCATCCTCAAATTGAGTCTGTCTAATCTTCTATATTAACCTATGTAGACTAGTTTTGGGGCGGACACAGCGTCCTGCTTCAGCAGTTACTCGACCAACATTAGCCAGTCATGATTCCATGCTGTTTAGATACTTCTCCTGGGCCCCACATGATTGAAACCAGGACAGGCATCCATTGCGACATTCTTTCGGAATCTGGTGTATTTCACAACCCTGGGACATGCCTTTCCTGTAGTCACAATGCTGATTGTGCGTGAGAGTTGACTGTGTCACTGTGACAGCTGATTCTCTGACCACTTTGCGTTGTTCTCACATGCCATGCTTAAGACTTAAGGTCTCTGCAGGATTCTTAGAGAAGCAGCAGAAGGTACAGCTGGTATGCCCTCAGAAGGCTGAAATTGGGGAGGTCTGCACTCACCCACCCTCCATTACTAGTGTGCACAGTGCCGGGATGTTGCATTTGTATTAGTGTTCCAGGTTTCTTTGTACCAAGCACAGATGTAAATTCAGAGTTAATGAGTAACCCAAGCTAAAGATGTAGAGGAGAGGATGTTCCTGATGGGTCTTTGTTATGTTATGTTACACAATTTATAGAGCGCATGGCTACCCTCGGGTTTCCCAGCGCTACTAAACCCTAACCACAGAGGGGATGAGAATGATACGCAACAAGAAAGGAATAAAAAAAAAACTGACCTAGAATAACCAAGTTTGTGTGTCTAGCTAGTGTAACTAATACATGGTGTGAGTGAGCCACAGTCATGGAGTCCACTGTGTGTTACTCCTTCGGAGCACTGCCATTTGGTGGATGGTAGTGGGGTGGGGCATGGCTGCGGACTCTATTGTGAAATGTAAAGAAGTCTCTAAGTGAGGCCTTCCTTTTTTGTCTTTCCCTTGTTTCTCCTTCAGTTAAGCTGATAATAGCCAGGTGCCAAAAGATCACACTTATTTTGTCCCTGTGTAAGTGGTACCTCCTGGATGGAGACAGCCCCAGTGGTGCCTGCAGGGAGAAGCTTAACTCCATATGAAGCCTATGTCTGGAGAACAGCCTGAAAGGACATTTTAAAGACTAAGCACCCCAAATCTGTTCTACAGTTTGAGACAGTTGATCTATAGCTCCCATGTCTAGAAGTTGTGTATAAATGTGGGACCAAACCCACCCCACATTTTCCAAGTTCCAAGTTTTTTATGACCAAGGAAGGGGGTGTTCGCAGACCAAACAGATGATTGCTGTGCAACCAGGGCTGTTGTTTCCCTGAGCGAGGAAACATCATCTGAGATTGTATTTCCTGCTGGAGGAACTGTGTACCTGCCCTGAAGCACCTAGAACCCTGCCTGCTTGCTGAGAGAGGGAAGGAGCATGCCTGGCCTTATAGGAGTACAGACTGTCCTGGAAAGAGCCAGGTCCAGCACTTCCTGCGTGGATGTAAGGAGTCCAGGAAGAAGCAGATTGCACAAGACCATCTTGGAGGCATCCTGGGGCCAGTAGCCCATCTCAGACTCTCACTCCCGTTCCTGGCAGGAATCACGACACTGTGATTGCATGATTGTTGAAGGCCACGTCTGGCCTTTATCTGTCGAATATAGGAGGCCAGGACAGCGGCTGCAACTGCAGATTAAATAGGACCTCCTGGGACTGCACCTACCTTAGGTCTGATAAGGATTGCAAAACTTCAAGACTGCAGGCGTGGGCTGCACCTGCTATGGCCGAACCGTACCATCAAGACTGACGCAGCTGGATCCTTCACCTCATCCCTGCAGGACCCTGTGCCTGAAGAAGAGGCTGGTCGGAGAGGCTGGGCGGACACACTGCTGAACGCAGCTTCTGTCCGGCTCAAAGAACAGTGACAAGGACTTAATATCTCTCCCCTAGTCTTTCCAGTGTACAGAAGAGCCACTCAGTGTGTGGCGGCAGTGGAAAGGCCTCATGAGAACTCAGCTACCTTGAGAAAAGATAAGCACCCACCCACACACTACCTCCCTGAGAAGCCTCTGACTCTTCACCCTCGCTACTCTTAGAGTGAAGTGCAGAAGTTGCTTGTACTTAGCCCAGTTTTTAGAGCCCTAGTACAGTGGTTCCCAACCTTTTGACTTCTGTGGCCCTCCACTTTATCATTACTGGTATTCGGAGATTACCACTGAATCATTACTGGAATCAGGTGACCCCCCCTATGAGTCATTAATGAGAGCTGGGGACCTAATCTGTTAATATTAATTAATTTTCTAAGCAGTCGCGGCCCCCAGGGATCCCCAGAGAACAGTTTGGGAATCTCTGCCCTAGTAAGTCTGGCCCTGAGACAGCTGTGGCAAACGACTAGGGCACAAGTCAGGGGTACATGTGGGTGCATGGCGTCCACCCACTATTTTCACAGGGTGGATGGCATACACTCTGCAGGAAGTGGGCCCCACTGAAATATGCTGAACTTTTCCCAGTGTAATTTATAGACACCGGGACACATTCAGCAGCACCAGCACGTTATCTGCTTTTGTTTTGAGCAGCAACATGCAGGCGATGAGGAGGCTTTCATATTTTAGACTCCAGCTGGGCCCATTACAAAGGTCTAATTTAAGGGGCCATTAGTCCTCCTTTTGTTTCACTATCCTGACTGGGAGCTGAGCCTCCCACCTAAATGCAAGGGAAGGGAAGCAAAGGCACACAGCTTGTTGTTGTCACTTCACAAGTACTTGAGGGGCACGTTTTTTAGGTTCTTTAACCCTCGTATATGAGATATGCATGCACTGTAAGGATGTCAGATTTGCTGGTCTGTTCCATTCTTTACACAATTAAAAATTAAAGTACCACTATTTTGTTTTTTTTTATTTTACAACACTACTCCTCCCAGTGCAGGTTATGAAAGCACTTTACATCACATATACATAAACAACATTGACAATAAATCCTATAAATGATTAAATAAATGTACAAAATGTGTTACAGAAGACAGTGAGGGTTACAAGTTGTAGGAGTCACATGTCCTTTATAGCTCACTGTGCTATATTAGAAGGATTGCAATTTATGAACTGCAAGTAACAAAAGGATCTCTGTGTTAAAAGCAGTAACTCACTTACTAAGCTACACAAAATAAAAATCTATCATCTGCATCATGTGCTTTGCAGGAGACACTTTAGCCCTCTATTCTACTTAGATTCAAAACTGCAATGAGAGAAAACACAGGTCTCTCCAGCAAATGCATTACCCTCAAAGGTTATCTTACTACTATTATTTTAACACGGAATTTACTGGGCACACAAAGATCTGCGTAGCAGGTGCTTTAACCCCATGAGATGTTTGAAAATGTAGACTTGGCAACCAGTATTGCAGAATACATTTAGGTCTATATTTTTCCTTGTTGCCAACTTATTTGTGGCAGAGTTTAAAAAAAATATATATATAAATTAAGGCCCACATTTTGTGTCAGGGTTACATCACATTTTTGGCACAAGCAAGGTGCAAAATCTCATTATTTTCTCAAATGTACCCATCACAGACCTGCAAAATGTGTGTGAAGTGTTGAGATGTGATGTCACTTCTTGTGATGTCAGTTCCTGTGAGGTCATGGGTTGTGATGTCACTTCTTGTGATGCTGTGATGTCACGCACCATTATGTCACTTGTATATTGCCTAAGGTGGTTAGTCCACACGCTTTATTTGTAGGGTCAAGCGCGCGCAAGCGCTCTGGCCCTGTTGTAATCTCTCTGTGGGCTTTTAACCACGGCCACCGCACGCCCATGAGTTTGGTTAGTTTGTGGGCTTGGCTTTTTAAAATTCGCTTCATTGCATTAGTGGAAGGCATGCATTCGTCATGCCTTTTCCGGTGTTTAGCTCTCCTCGACAGCACCTGTAACCTACTGAAAACATGCGATGCTCCATGTTTTCTGTATGGTTTCTGGACTACTTTTTAGATCGACCACAGCAGTGCACAAGCACTGCTTTTCCAACGTGTTGGTATGTATCTGGGCTTTTAACCACGTCCACCTCATGCCCATCACTTCCACTCACTTGTGGGCTTGCCCTTCAAAAATCTTTTGATGATATTGCTAAATGGTTTACCTTTGTCCCTCCTTGGGGAGGTTTTGTTACCGCCTTGGCCATCGCCCCTGTTACATGGCTAATTGCACTTTTGCCAATAAGTTTGACTGCGAGCGAACCTCTTTTTCCTTTTGTGTGTCTCTTCATGCTGATGCTCATGGCGGCCATGGCGCTGTGGATCGGCTCGTCTATGTGAAACTGTTTTACTTTTAATTTTCAATTTATGTGGCAAGAAAAGTCGGATTAGGAGTTTACAACGCTAATAGCTCTAACTCGAGCAAATGCGAGACCCATTGCATTTCAAATGCTTCTTTCTATTAATTTTCCATGCAGCGCGAAGGAATCATAAATGAGCGAGTGGCCTGCAGCCACTGAGATTCTGTCAGGTAAAGTCTGGTGAAATCAGGGGAAAATGCCTGGTGAAAACTCAAAAGGTACTGTGGTGCGTCTAATCATTGAATCCACCTGTTATCCCTGATTTCGAGAGCGAGAACAAAGAATAGGTAGTAGTTCTCACACCTGGTATAGGCTCCGTACAAGAATGAGAGAATATTTATAAAAAATAGTGTGGCTAGAGGCCTGCCTGATTTCGATCGTCAGGCCAAAGACTGCTAGCAGTTCCTGCTGGAAATAAATATCCTGGCGGGGCGGGACTCCAAGTCCTGTTTGTGCCGAGAGAAACTTGAAAAACATTTCTAGGCATCTCATTAATACCTGCATTCGTTTATTTTTGCAGTACTAACACATTTTTCCCTTTTGGACAGATTCATGTGATTCATGTGCCTGCCTGATCCCCCGGGCAAGCTTCGCAGCTGTGATTTGTTTGGGCCTGGAGGGTGATTTCGGATCACTGGTTTATGAGCGCAAACCTAAGCTGTGCACACTCGTCTGTGCGTCAGGTGAAAAGAGGGTACTGGGGCTAGGTCTTCTTACAGGTCCCATACCTCGGCGCCTAAATACGTGACAAATATAAGGACGCTATGCCTTCGAACCCTCACACGACCATTATGTAATTGTGCAGGAAGTCTTTGCCTCTGGACTCTCATGAGCATCCTACAAAGATCAATAGGCTGCAAAGGTTCGTTACTTTGTTTGGTTGAAGACAATTGAGACAAATCAATTTGAATTTAATTATTGTTTCAAGAGTTAGTCAGTTGGGTTATTGGCCGCAGCGACCATGATTTATGCTGTTATGTTTTTTTATCATGATTGTTGCAGCTATATGGTGAAGTGCATTTTGGGCAGCCATTGGTGATTGAAGGAGGCTGATTAATGGCAGGTGAACAAAAGTATTTTGGCGAATGAAAGTATTTGACTAGTTTAGCTCAAGAAGAAAATGTCTTGCTGAGTTTACAGCCATCTTCATGTCCAGAGGGGCAGGCATAGACATCAAGAGCCTGCTAGGCAAGGCCAAGGATGCAGAACAATGTGCGGAGGTCCTTTCAGTACAGCACCTACAGCAAACGGAGGCCTTACCAGAGCTGCATTCTGCCCATATTATTGTATAAATCAGAATGCTGGCAAATGAGGAAAAGCGACATCACCAAACCTTCAGCCTTCCACACCAATACCCTGGGAAGAACTGTGTGCGTTTTCTGGCTGCAAACCATCTCCTACCAGGAACTGCTCACCTAATGCAAACAAGAGAGTATGGACACCATCATTATGAGAAAAAGATGGAAAGGACAGAAGAGGACAAGACTTCATCATAAGAGCAGCTCTCCAGTGGACCCTAGAAGACAAACTGAAGAGAGGGAGGTCAAAGGACACCTAAAGGCAAACTGTGGAGTCCGAAATTAAGACCCTAACGCACAGCTGGGGCACCGTAAAGAAACTTGCCAAAGACAGACAGAAGTCGAGGTCTTTGTTGCTGCCCTACATGCCTATCGGCACAAGGGTAAGTAAGTAATGTCCAGAGGCATGGTGAGTAGTAGATACAATGATGATGCCAGAAGCCTTGGCCCAAGAAGATAAAGTCCTCTTTTTGTTCTTTTAACCATACTGAGATAAACTTATTGGGTACAGGAGTAATCATCAGATTTTCACGTCTCACAAAAAAGATACAGCCTCTACCTGCTCAATGGTATCCTCACCAGTCAACATTTCTAGACATACAAAACAAGATAGGAAATTTCAGAAGTATCTGTGTTAAACAAGAGAGAAATAGAGGCTGGAAATAAAGACCACTTCATCACCATGTATGCTTTCCACAGCAAAAAGGTTTTAGCACTAGTTGAGTGCAACGTCAACAGCAGGGGATCCTGTCTTTGGCTTTCTGCTTTTGAGTTGGCAGAGACAATTACTCTAATAACTCCCCTTCTAGATAAAATTAATCTGGACCCTGGGGGTGCTGGTCATTTTAGACCTATATCACAACTACCAGTGGGCTGAAAAGGTAATGAAATATGATTATGTTATCTAGTGCAGAAATATCTAGACAAGGTTCCAACTCTATATGCATTGTAGTCTGTTTTTTTGTCCAGTCATTAGACAAAAACAGCTGTGAGCGGGCTGTGTGATGATGTCTTTGAATGGACAAAGGTACAGTTGGTGGTGTAACTGGACTATTCTGCAGGTTTCAACATGATTGGCCATGAGTATCTCTTATTCAGAATGCATTTAGTGAATGGGATGTGAAGTTGGAAGGGAGACTCTGGAATGGTTCCACCAGAAGATGACAGCTGGTCAGGATTGGTAAGTATAAATTAAATCCCTGGATTGTAGACTGTGTGAACCCCCAAAGTTCCCCTGCTTTCCCCCAGCAGTGTTGACATACCTTACTTGACTTACATAATGATAAATATAAGGTTGAATCTGCGGGTTTATATACATTGTGAATCCTTTAGCATGTTCTGTAGCTTGTTTTTTCATGTTTCACTTACACATACCATTCCTGCATGTGCTGTGCTACTTTCTTTATCAACTAGTCGTCTTATGTTTACGGTTTGGTAAAAGCACCTCATTTTTTGGAAGACTGTGAGGAAATGGGGCGTAATATGTGGTATGGAAGTGCAACCTCACAGTGTAATACACTTACCAATTCCTTTAGGACCCTTAGGTTTCGTATGTCAAACCCTCAGCTCAATCCTGGGTAGCTATGGAACTGAGCATCAAGGTTTAAAGAGCACCAAAACAATTGAAGAGGAAATCAATATGACATGTATGAATTTCTACTTCAATTTATAAAACTAGGTTATACTTTTTATAAAATTTAGACACTAGAACAAAAGAGATCCACCAGAGGGTTCCGAAGATGTAGCTCACCAGAGTAATAAATCACTGCAATTTCACTCAACCGTAAACAAGCCTTGGTAGAGTCAACAAATTGGACAATTTAAAATATTTTCAAATAAAACATAGGTAAGTGTCAATGTGGTGAATAAAAAGTACTTGGGGTGACCACCTCTCACAGAGAGCTAGTCAGGGGGACCACCAAGGGCCTCACGAATAGTTACTTTCTTGGTAGAAGCAGTCCTTCTACAGTTCCAGGCACTTTATACACATTGGAATGTATTCCTATTGAGTGGTCTTGATGCAAGGGATGAAGAATGATGAAGATGCTCTAAGGATGAGTGGATGTGACGAGGCCGACCGGGGTCTTCCTGCAGGGATTGCTCGGTCCACAAAGATGATGAAGGGGCCCTGGATGCAGGGTTCATATCCCACAAAGTCCTCTCCAGTCTGGCTAAAGTACAATCGTCCCGGGCCAACCAGTTGCCTGTTGTCTCGGTCACAGGCCAATCCTTCCTGAGTCGATAACTCTTCTTCTGAGTGTCCCAGCAGCTCTCTGGTAGCACTCCCAGGCTCAGCGAACACAGGTGCAACTCAGGTCTCGGTCGTCAGGGCTGCACTGCAGTGGTGGTAGTGACCTGAAGGCTTTGGGCTGCCAACTTCCGGCAGCAAGCTTCTTCAGCTGTTGTGCCTTTGTTCTGTGAAAAGGAAGCCAGCCAGATAGCCTTGTAGTTCTTTTGGCTTGACTGGTCTCTGGAGCAACGTCTCCTTGAGCTGGTCATGGTAGGCACAGACCCTCTCTTCACTAGCCACCTCCAGGTGCAGCAGGTCCATTCCTCACTGATGCAGCCCCTCTCTGCTGGTAACTCAGTGGAGCAGGGAAGTCCTTCTTCAGTCCTTCTTCTGAGTCGGTCGAAATCTGAGATCGAGGTGGCTCCTTATACTCAGAAAGTGCCCTCAGGGCAGGATGCGATTGGTAGCCAATGGGCTACTAGGTTTCCTCCCACCTAGTGACCATTTCATGTGCAGTGAGGCATCTGGCTTATCCCAGGATGCACCATTCTGCCGAAACCCAAGATAGTGAGACCTCCCTATTCCATCCCCAGGGTATGGTTACCACAAGGCTACACCCCCCTGGGGAAACTGGTTTGGCCACTGTTTTACCCTCTGCTCCCCGTGCCAGCGTGTCTACCTCCATAGTGGGGCAGCCCTCCCCATGTTGTCCCACATCTGCTCTTCAAAGGTGATTTCCCCTTTGAAGCTTGCATTTTGGGGCTAACATCTGAGTGGCTTTCTACAGGAAGAAGGTGACACCTTTCTAGTCTGCAATCCTTTATTGTTCTCTTTCCTGAGAGTTGTTAGCACGTCTCTCAATAGAGCAGAAGGCTGTCTCGTGGAACAGGCTTCATGTGTGCACAATAAGGCACAGGACTTTTAAGGCAACAAAGTGGCAGCTTCGCTAAAGTTGCGCACCGCCACAAATTACATTCATTTCGACTTGAGATACACGTCGGGCTTAATGTAACAAGTTGTTTGATACCTTTGAGTGGCCACTTTGATCGAACCATTACAGAGTTAGCACAGCTGAGGGGTGCAGCATGTAACCTTGTACTCGTCAATTGGGTGACTAACTCTTTCCACGGTAAAATGGTTGTTTTGTGTGTTTTACTGTTTGTACATATGAAGTACATGTCCTGCCTTTGCCATATTTTGCAACCTGCCTTTAGGGCTCAGAGAACTAAAGGGATGACTTACACACATGTCCAGGGGAGTGGTGGCTTTACCACTGCTTTCAATGGTAGAGTTGGGCACGTGGTGCACAACTGCTCTACCATTCTGCAGTGGCGGACTGGGGGACTTGTTCTACTTGGGGGACCTGCAGGGTGGCATAATTAGTGCTGCAGCTCTGGGATACTCTCTAACTTACTGTCCTGGGTACCAGGGCACCATTTATTAGGGACTTACAGGTCAGTTAGCGATTACCAATTAAGTATAGCCAATTCAGCATACACTTTTACGGTAAGGGCATTGGCACAGAGGTCTGGTTAGCAGGCCTAAGTGCACTCTCAAGGTTGAAAAACCAGCAGAATCAGTCGAAAAACTTGAGGGTGACGTTATGAAAAGAGGCATTTCCTTACAAAGACAAATGCTCAAGTACAGAAATCAATGTACAAAGAGTATTTTGTTAAATATCACTTAATGCCAGCATTTAGCTAATTTCTTCCTCTGTTCACTGTTGGTGGGTAAGGAAAATGCAATGCCAAGGGGTAAAATGATTTTGTTTCAATCAGTTGACACAGTGGGCCAACTGAATGAGAGAGGTTTAGAACCCAGATCAGATTATAATTGCCAGCTAGACCAAAACCCCACTCAAGTACTGATTTTCTGACATGTTACATTGTGTTTGCATTTATTTAGCACTTACCTACCCTTGGAGAGGCCCAACCAGATTTCAAGATAATGAGTTAAGTGTGATGAAAATGTTATGCATGGTTCAAAGAGTGTTTTTGATAAACAAATGTTATTGAGTTTATGCAATCTCCAGAATATGGCAGGAAATACAATGGAAAGGGGTTGAATGAAATGCAAGGAAAAGACACATTGTGAGCTCTGTATTTAGGACAATTTGCGAATATCACAGCATGAATGCGGACAAAGTTTCTGGTGCACTCTCTTAGGCACAAGTATATTATAGTATTCCCACCACCCCCCCAGATCTTGTAGTGTTTGTAGGGGCATCCCCTTGCTGTGTGTATGAGTTCCTCTAATTTCTTACACTAGTCTATTCGCCACTCTCTAGTCAGCTTGCAAGAGGGCGTGGGCAGCTGTCCGGTGTTGTAAGATCTCCCTTTTGGCAACTGTGACCTCCACCAACGTGTGTTCTCCCCTTGAGTCTCCCTTATCCTCTAGTGTAGGAAGATGGCTCTCTATATGGTATATCAAAATTAGATATATCATGCAAAGAGTCTAGGCGATCCCTTACTAGTGGACAGAGACGTACTCTAGCAATCCCAATGTGCTCTTTCAGGGGGTAGTTTGGTTGAGCAGCCTTAGGCTTATCAGAGATGAGTGTTAGACATCTGCAAACACACACACACACACACACACAATAAATGAGACATATGACTGAAAAAGGAGATCCACACCCAATTTACAAAATAACAAGTATCTTTATATATATGTTTTGGCACAATAATCAATATGATCAGGTAAGTACGTTTTGCAAGAAAAATATTTACAGTTTTGAAAAGCTGCAATGTTATCTAATGAAGAGAAAAACAAGTACTTCATTCAGGTATAGTACAGCAACTTATGGGACCAATCTCCTGGCCTTAAGGTAAGTATTGGGCAAGGATCAGGACCACACCAACAGGTCACACCAGCGGCACTGGGGCAGCGAGGCGCAGAGGTGTAGTACGGCGTCAGGTGCCCAATGTTACTCAATGGGGACCGGTCCGGTCAAAAAGATGCTGCAGGTGAGGACTGGAGATCCAGTCGGGAGGAACCAACTAGTGGGTTCCAATCTTGAGATGTCTGGAAACGGAGGGACCCCTTCAGTCCTCTTCTCCACGGGCGACGGGTGCAGAGGTGTCCTGAGACGTCGGGTTTCCTCCACCGGGAGCACTCATGTTTGAAGAGGCCTGTGGGCAGAGGCTGCAGGAAGCGTCGATGAGTCCACAGTGAGCAAGTCCAAGGTGGGCTTTGTCTCTGGAGGGTTGGGGGACCACATTGGTACCATTGGCCCACTTCAGCTCGGGCTAGGCAGCAGGGGTGCAGTGGTGCTTTCCGGTGTCAGGTTGTCTGTGTTCCGAAGTCCTTGCAGCTGTTTTGGGGTGCCTGCAAGATGCAGGGAATAATCTGCTGCTCCACTGGAGTTCCTGCGTCTTTGTTGAAGGTTTAGGCCTCCCAAGCTTTTGGAGGCACAGCAGCTTGCACGACAAGTCGACTTTGGTGCAAATCAGCAGGAACAGCAGACAGGCCAACAGGGCTTGGGGCCAAGTCAGGTGCTTCTTCCTCAGGCTTTGCTTTTGAAGCTTTTGAGTGCCCTCCTTGTTCGTAGATCAGCAGGGTCTGATATCCTGGTGCCAGGGGCTCCTCTAAATACTGAATTTAGGGTTGTTTGGGGGAGTGTAGGGTAGTAACCAATGGGCTACTTACCCTTGGGGTCTCTACACCCCCAACATGACCACTTCCTGTGGGACTTGAGCATAACGCTGTCCCAGAGTTCCTAATTCTGCCAACAGCAGGATGGCAGATTTCAAATGTTGTGTCCACATGAGGCAGCACACCTTAGGGGTAGGACTGACCTGAGAGGAGGTCACACCTCTCTGAATACTAAATTTCCCACCTGTTCAGCTGCCAAATGGGCCCTGGGTCAGGGGGTTGGTATCTCTCCTGTGAGTGAAGCTACATCTGCATATAAGGATGGTGGGCTTCTTTGAAGCCCCCTGCCTTGGAATGCAGGTTTGCAGGTCATCCTATTGGCTGGGGTGTGTAATCACCTGTCTCAGAGCAGTCTTTGTTTATGACTGCCTGAGAGCAAAGTTTCTCACCCGTGGGGCTCCAGATTTGAGTCTGGTGTTGGCAGGCTGGCTAAAACTGGTCAGCCCGCCTACGTAGATGGTAGGTTTTCAGGGGACACTTTCTAAGGTGCCGTCTGGGTACATGTATCAATACATCCATCACTAGCATCAGTGAGGTTTATTTTTTTTTTTTAATGAGATGTTTGATATTAGACCTCTATATTTTCAGTGAAGCCATCATGTAGCTGGGGAACTCCCGATGACCAGTGTCCAGCACTTGTACGACAAAGACATAGTAGAGGCATGTCTGTTCATCCAGATATGTCCTCACATGCAGTGTAATTAGGCCCCCCTGTTTTATGTTATTTACTTTTGTCAAGATTTTTGTCTGTATTTCTCCATATTTATTTTTTGGCCACCTAATTGGTATTTCTCCATATTTATTTTGTGTTTTGAGAACAAATGGTGTCTTAAAATGGTATATTTCCATCAATATTTAACTGATAAACATGCACTACAACTTTGATGTCTGTCGCGTGTCAGCACATTAAGCAGCTAAATATAGCACACCACTACACCCACAGGTAAATACCTGCATTATACTACAAATATATGTTAACATATGCCTGTATTTAGGGAAATCTCAACCTGTTTTTTAACTTCCCATGCTGTTGGCTCACCCGTTGTTCTAGAATTCATGAAAGACAGCATGGAGAGTCAGTCACAAGAAGTACAATTTTCTGTATTTTTTTGCTTTTAAAAATAAATACAGACAGAAAACATCGTTTTCTGTCTGTATTTATCTATAAAAAACGAAAACGGAATGCTGGAAGCCTTAAATGTAATGCCTCCTGCCTTAGGTACTGTAGGGCCTGCTTTAGAGGTGACTTACATGTATTGCATGCAGGGTTTAGGGGACGTGGCGCACAGCTGTGTGCCATGTCACATTTTCACTCTTAGCTGCACCAAGACACGCAGCCTGCAGTGGCCGTCTATGTGTGGTAGGTGACGGGTCACTGAGGGTGGCACAGTATATGCTGCAGCCTTTGGAGACCCTCTTTAGTATCCATACCCTTGGTACCAGGGGTACCATTTACTAGGGACTTACAAGGGGTCTTGCAGGGGGGGCCAAGGGTATTATTAGAGAATTGCACAGTTTTAGTGAAAGAGATCTGCCACTGGGGACCTGGTTAGCAGGAACCCAGTGCACTTTCAGTCAAAATTGCATTGAATATCAGGCAAAAAGTGGGCTTGACCATGTAAAAAATGGGTACTTTACTACATCTAGGACAAGTGGAAGAGCCATTGATTGGACATCCATTGATTTGTGAAAGTGTAGAGAAGACCTTATCCCAATACCAACCAATAATTGGACACTCCCAGACCATATGAAAGAACCCACAGTCATCACCCCACATCTGGGACATGTATTGTTGGAAAGAGCACTCATCTGTTCCTGCCGCTGAGGAATAAGGTTGGTCTAGTGGAGGTACTTTAAGATGACAAGGTGCAGATGGGTCGGAATGGTCAGCGCTCTTGGGCCATTTTGGCATCACGCTAGTCGTTCTCATCCAGGGGGCCCACCCAATCTTCCCACAGTTCTCTCAAGGTTATGAAATAGGTCTGGTTGTAGGCAACCAGTGATTTATATATTGTTGAGTTTGCATCCTTTCCCATTGGGCCCATAGTGACCTTGGGCTCCAGGTTGTTGTACTTGGGTAGATCAGATACCATGGGGCTGTAGGTCATGAGGGTGTGGTTGCACCTGTAAGTATTTGTAAAATTGTGACTTATGCAGGGAGAATTTGGTTTGTAGCTCTTCAAAGGAGATTACGTGAGAGCCGTTCCAGACGTTGCCCAGTCTCAAGATGACAATGGTGTTCCAGCTCTCAAAAGCCTCCAGGTGAGCTGTCTGGAGAAGCCATGTCCTGTATCACAGGGTGTTCTTCCACGTAGTCTCTGGCCTGAGCGTGTCCACCGGAAGGTCACATGCCAGCACAGAATGGGTACACGCGTTGGGCAATAATTTCGGAATAGGGTTCCACATAGTCACTTATGTATTTGGTACTAAGGGGTCGGACTGGAAGATGGAAATGCCAGTGGACTATCAAGGCTATCTCCTTTAACTGTCTCCTATAAAGGGTATCAGGTGCAATCTGGTCCCGTTAACCCAGTGAATGGAGGCCTCACCATAGAGATGTAGGATTTGGAGTATATGTGGCCCGGAGGTTTGTGGCTGTTCCATAAAAAGGAGGACGTCATCTGCATATGGGGCTACGCATTTTTCAGACTCTTCTGTCCAAAGGATCTTCAAAAGCTAACTGGGAAATCGGCTTCATGTGGCCAATGGCTCAGTCGCTAAACCAAACAACAATAATGAGAGTGGGCAGCCGTGCCTCTTTCCCTGGCAAATGAGGAATTGGGCAGACAGTATATCATTGACCCTCACTTGCACACGGGGTTGGGCGCATAGAGCCTTAACAAATGATAACAGGCAGGACCCAAATCCCATTTGTCAAAGGACTTCGGAAACAAACTCCCAATCTAGGGAATCAAAATGCCTTTTTGAAGTCAAGAAGCAGGAGCACAGTGTGGTCAGGGAGCGTTACCTGTTGCAGCTACATTGGGTTCCCATTAGGAATCGAATTGCCTTCAAGGAATTATGTGCTGCCCACATCCCTCCATAATACAGCCCGTGAGTGCCTAAAAACTAAATTCAAATGGTACTCCCCCGTCAAGCCCTTTGTTCTGCTACATCAAGAACAGTTGTAAACCCTTACAATAATAGAGCTTCTTGGGGTTGTCGTAGTTTCACCTTCTCCACCTATAAATTCTGGACCAGATCAACTACCTACATTTTAGAAAAGAACTAAAAAAAACCTAGCTCTTTAGATCTCTGCCCCAAAATTAGCTGACTATTTTTTTTTTTTAGCAGACAACAGCATCAAGACGCCTTTGGGTAGTCGGGCGGTTTATAAAGACTATCACGATAGTGAGTCAGAGCGTATGTATTTAGTGTTTGTAATGTTGTGTGCTACAGACGGGCATGAACCTACACTGGTTGGTATGGATAAGTGTTGGGATGATTGGTAGGAGGGGGTTGGCCAGAACTTTGGTATATATCTTGACTTTTGACGATTTGATGCGGGAGTTGGGTCAAAATGAGAAGCATTTGTCTGCGATTTTCCCAGCTTTGTGGAGAATTAGTTTTGTAGCAACGTCTAATTCTGGAGAGAATGGGCCTTTCTCTACTGCCTCTCGGTGTAGGTTTAATAGGTGTGGAGAAAGAATTGATCTAAATTTGGAGTAGTAGTTGTATAATGCTTTATTTTGGTCACCACCATCAAGCAGTGACGCAAAATAAATACATGAGTGCAATTCATAAAAAAACGTGAAAATTACAAGATAAAAACACACAACTCATATAAATATAAAAACATACAGAGCCCCTAACAATGAGTCAGTCTACCAAGCAGCTGCTAATCCGTGTAGCTAGGTGCATATAGGTCCTAGTTAGCAGCCAATTACACAAAATAATACATTGATATAATTCACAACTCATGGAAAATTTGAATAGATGGCACGACCTAGTACATGCAGAACCAAATACAGTTGCCTATATGTAATTGCCATTAAGTTATGTTACATCTCTGTGTAAGAACAAATCCTGTTGGATACTAAGGAAGTCTGCACATGTTCATCAGCCCCTCTGCATATTGTCTAGATCATTAAATACAATTGCAGTCTTGTATTATAGCGGAAGGTCCAGTCATTTCTTAATCACAGCCACAGCTAATAGAAATTTGGCCAGAAGAAATACTGTTAGTCGGCTTGTGTCTGACCTCATGATTTGAAATACTAGTAGGTAGTGCTGGAACCCCAAGTTCCGACATTAGCATTGTAATAATTTTGCCCAGGCACACGAGTACAATGGGCAACTGAACAAAACATGTTCACTTTTTTCCACACTATCCGGGCCCCTTTTTTTAAATATTAGTAACAGTGTGGTCCTTGCTCTATTTATAAGTGTAGCCGTTCAGTGCTAGTGAACCAAGCTTATTATTTAATAAAAAGTGTTTTTGCCCACTGTAGCATGATCTTGTCAAGAAAAGGTTCCAACTGTAGAGAGGATTTTATGGAAAGAAACCTGCCAGTAAGGCTATCACTGTCATCATTCGGCAAGCAATTAGAGTTTATGTACCCCCAAAAAGATTTCTTCAGAAGAGCCTTTGAAGAGGAGTTAATAGTAGAGGGATTAACCCACAACTCACCCAACCCCAGTTTATAAAGCCATTTTTAGAGTCCAGCCTGCGACTGCATCCACTTGGGAATGCATCTCGCATGCGAAACACTGTTGTGTTGAGTACTGGACTTGGAGCCCACCTGTCACACACCATTTGTTGGTTTGCGTGGCACTCTTCTTTACAGTCTCGTAATTCGTCAAGGCGGGTCTGGCATCATTTCCGTTCCTCTCTGTGGGGCAGGGATCAAGCACTAATTGATTTAAACTTAATTAGTGCCCGTCCGCTTCTCCCGATGTGATTGAGGTACTATTTTGTTCTAACTTCCAGTGCCCCGCAAACAGAAGGCTTAGGACTGTCAAAAACGTGCCCAGCAAGACAAACGAAATTGCAAAGTTTTATTTTTTAAATCCAACTTTGTTATTTTGTTGAGTCGTCCTTTCTCAGTTTCCACTCATGTTTTTTTTTTTTTTTTTTTTTGCTCGTGTGCGCTGTTGTCAAAAAGATGACAATTAACTTGTTCAAATATGGGAGATCTATGGCATTGCAAATGCTTGTTTAATGTGCGATAACCAAAGGGTGGACACATTCTTGTCCAATTGGATAAGTTCACAAAGGCCTTGTTGATAGGATCTCAATTCTGGAGTTGTCCAGATTCTCACCCAATAAACCAAAGGTCTCAGAGCTGCAAGGTCACCAATCCGATTTGAAGCAAAACCAAAATATACAGGAACAAGTGGGGTAGCTTGTGGTAGAGAGAGTAGGGATTGGGTAACTGTGATGATTGGTAGGAGGGTGTTGGCCAGAACTTTGGCATATATCTTGACTTCTGATTTGATGAGGGCATTGGGTCAAAATGAGAAGCATTTGTCTGGGGTTTTCCCGGCATTGTGGAGAACTACCATAGTAGCAATGTCTAATTCTGGTGAGAATGGGCCTTTCTCTACCACCTCTCAGTATAGGTTTAATAGGTGTGGAAAAATAATTGATCTAAATTTAGAGTAGTATTCTAGAGGAAAGCCATCTGCCCTGGCATTTTACCCATCTCCATGTCTGTGATGGATGTGGAGAACTCCTCAAGGGTAATGAGTTGGTCTAGCATCTCCCTGTTTACTGTTGACATTTTTGCGGGGGGGGGAAGGTCTGCAATAAGGGGATGGATGGTTTTGCGTGGATCACAATGTTGCCTAGTGTATAAAATGGAGTAATAAGCAGCTAATACAGCTGCAATCTCCATGGAGGTACAGCATGAGGTACCACCACGGTCCCAGATCTCCACGATCAGCCTGGAGCTCGTGTCGCCAGCCAATGGAGCAGCTTCCCGGTCTAGTTTCCCCATTCATAGATTTGTGCCTCTGTAGCGAATTAGCATTTCTTAACCTCCTCGAGGCATAGTTGCTGTGGTGAGGTCTGGACATCAGTTGATGTCTTGTATGTTCATTTTGTAGCCTTGAGTGTTTGTGATCCCAATAAAACTGAGCAGATTCCAAGTCTACTATCTTTTGAGAGGGTGTTTTTGTCTGGTCAATGAGGAATGCTTTCTCTGTTCCCTGCATGACAACCTTCTCTGCTGCCCACAGTGTCATGGGTGTGTCAACAGAGTGCTGGTTGATTTCAAAATATGTAGTCAGTTCATGTTGTAGGTGTTGGGCGCACTGGGGTCCCGTAAGTATCATGCATTAAGCCACCACATTGGTCTGGGCTATCTCTGCCAGTTACAGTAAGGCCGGGGCTTGGTCAGAGATCCTTCTCGGTAGAATGTCACTGCCCATTTTGTGCATTAGGTCGATGTCAGGCATGAACATATAGACTAGCAGTGATAGACATTTGTGCACCTCTGACACATGGGTGTATTCAGCTGTACGAGAATGCCACATCCTCCAGACATCGCAGAGCTCCAAGGATGTGGTCCATTGTGTTAAAGGTGGGGGCCTATGCTGTGTCACAGCTCTCAGACCAGTGGAGTCAAGACTAGGATCAATTATGGAATTAAAGTCCCCTCCAATTATGGTGTGGCTCGGAGGGAGACCAAGAACCACTCATTTAGGTTCACTGAGGGAGGCCATCTCTAGCTGTGGAGGATATACACACAAAGGAAATTGTTATGGGCCCGCTCTAGAAGGCCTTCTACTTGAGTGTAGCTGCCAGTGGTGTCCGTATGGGAGTGGATGTTGGCAAGGGGAAAGTTTTTGTGTATAAGGAGCGTGATCCCCTGGTCTGGCCAGAGTGGAAAGCCATAGCAGCCCAGGATGATGTATCACATGCCCAGTAGATGCATTTTATGAATCAGAAGATGGTACTGTGTTTTTTACGGTTGTTTAGGCTATTGTCATTCATTGTCAGGTTGAGTGTTGATTGACCTCTAGAAGACATGTATGAACATTGTTTTTGAGGATCTGAAGTGTGATCCAGGTGTGTTGCACTGGCTGCATTGTAATATGGCAGCTATGCAATTATGTTTTAGGAAACTGTAAGGTCTTTCTTGCATGTAAATTGTTGTAGATGATTGCTGATCATGCTTATTTTCTTTTCAAGCTTGTTTTAAAGATCATGTATCTCTACTAGGATGGACCACACCCCCAATCATGTTCTTTGAAAACTGGGGAAGAATAGCAAGTGAGTCAATCCAGATCTGAGGTTCCCCCTTTGACAATAGAGCATGAACTTGGATTATAGAAAAATAGGTCAGGTCTGATGAATCGCCCAGTGGGTGATGAATAGAACTTTGAAGTAATTCTTCTAGCGACGTGAAACCAGTGCTGAGCCTTGAGGGCAGTGTGGTCATACCAGTTCAGGTTTAGCACTTGTGTAGCTGTGATATTCTAGATTTGTAGTACATTGTTTATTTATTATGAGTCTTTGGGAGCCAGTTTAGAGCACTTCAGATATAACAGAGGCATGTCCGAACTATATCAGGGGAGAGTCCCGGGTGAGGAACAAGCTGTTGTATGATTTTTCAAAGTGAAGAAAGGAGCTTTGGTCACTTGATTAACCCAAGGTAAGATAGGTAGGAGTCAATTATTACACCAAGATTGGTCACCTCTGTAGTGGTGTTTTGGAAGTTCAATTTCTTTAGGCTTAATTTTGTCGGGATAATATTTTGGCCATACTCTACAGGTGAGGATCTCTGCTTTTTAAGAGCTGACTTTTATGTGTTTTAAGCGTCCAGATGATTCATATTTGTAAAAATTGTCTGAGTCCTGGCATATTCAGGTCTAAAGTCTTTTCCAGTTTTAGAATGATTTAGGTATCGTCAGCATAGATGTACCAAGTAATTCTTGCATGGACCTTCCCCTGATCCTATTAGTTGGAATGCAGATTTCTCATCATGCAATTAGTTTAGGTTTTCTGAAGTAGTTAAGAGATAACAGATTCTTTAGTCAAAGACATCTTTAGCTTTTTATAAGGAGGCCAGCCAGAAGCAAAAACTTAACCTAGTACACCGGTTTCAGAGTGCAGTGGCAGAGAATTTTCAGTTAATAACCCAATAGCTAAGATGTCCAGAATCGCAAGGAAAATGTAAAACAAAAAAAACAAAAACAAAAAACACTACAGTGAAAGTGTTCCTGGCATCTCTCACTGCGGATGCGTGCGCCTGCCTGAAAACAGACACTAGAATGGCCTACTCTTGACAAAGAACCTGGAGTCATACCGGGGGCACTGCAGAATGTTCTAGCCAGCACTCAGAGTTGGGAAATCGAAAGTAGTAATTGAATAAATGTGATCCTCAACTCTGTACTCTTGGAAACCCGGCGATAAACCTGTGCACAAGTGTAACAGTTCTATCTCAGCGCAAAGATAAAAACCTTTCTGCCTTGGAAGGGACCTTAACAGCCCAGACATAGCGCTGACTAGCATTCATGTCCTCAAGTTTACAGGATTGACATCTCCAGTAGTTCAGTGTAACTTGCACCATATGATTTGTCTCTGCAACCGAAGGTGCTAAAGACAATCAATCAATATCAATCAATCAGTATTTGTAAAGCGCGGCTACTCACCAGTGATGGTCTCAAGGCACAGTGCACATGAAGTAGGTGTGCTAAGTATGTTTACCTTGAGTTGTAGTTTCTCTTCTCAGTGACCCTGGATCCAAGAAAGGGCAGGTCAGTGGTACTGAGAATGGGCTGCTGAGAATCTGACAAAAATCTTATAGCAATCCAAACTAGCCACCTTAATGAGATGAGATTCTCTGCCCAAAAAAGAGATTTTTATTTGCCAATAGAAAGCGGTACCAAAATCAAATGTCAAGTGCCCATTTAACTATGACCATGGGGTATCTGGTAGTAAGTGCACTGAAGGTGCTTGACACAGTTGCAGGGGAACAAGTTCATGTCATATCTGGTACCATTGTTCAATTGTAGGGCCGTGGAGCAATCAAACTTAATGGATGTGTTTGGTAAACAACTGGTTAGTAAAATTATTCCAGTTAGAGTAGGGGATACAAACGTGCCCTGGGGCACTCCGCACGTCCCTGTTGCTCATACTGGAAACACTGGATGTAAATGTGTGAGGGCTACCATGCTTAGACATCTCTGGAATTGTACATGGGAGACAGATAGTTCAAATGATTCTGAAAAAGCCTTAGCCAGTGGAACACCCTTCTAGGACATATAAGGAAAATCAATGTCGTGGGTTGGGAATGGAAAGATAGGGCACTCACAAAATTAGGTCAAGGTACCAGGCTTTCTAGCACCAGGAGCACTCCTTCAGTGGTCCAAGCACATTCTCGGCCCTCAGGTGAAGTTGATGTCTTGTGTTTGGCTATGGTCAACTGACCATTGACTCATAGCTCTAGGGCAGTAACAGTTGTTCAAGTCATCCTTGAATCCAGACAGCTGCATGTTTTCAACATGGTGCAGCAAAGCTTTTTCTAGGAGTTTGAGCTTGGTGCCTGTCTTGGGGAGAAAATATCAACTTCCATAGTCTTGATCCTGGTCAGAAAACTTCCGCAACTGAGGCTACAAAGTTTTGCATCGGATCCAGGTGAATATAAGGAGTTGGCTCGTGGGCAGGATTTAGAGATATTGGCAGAAAGCTGGGTCAAGAAAAAGCCGTGACCTGTTCAGAAACAAAACCTGGCCAGTCAGTACTGGGCAAGCTTTCTTGGCCATGTCCACAAAGGTGGGGAGGGACAGTCACCAAAAGATAGGAGGTTTGTATGTTATTTCTGTGCTTATTTTATTTCTGAAGCACACTGACATCTGTAGCCTTCCTGGTACTAAGGGTACCAGGAAGAGAACCAGCTGCTGCTTGAAACACAATAACTCACCATTTAACTCCTACCAAAAAGGATGCCTTCCTGAGAGCCCACTGACTTTCTATCGTTCTGTGTTGGAATGGTAGATAGTTCCAAAGGTTAGGGGACGGATCAGGCTTAATGTAGGGAAAACACAGGGAACCCTGATTTTCGGAGTGAAGTGTCCTTCCTGATATGTAAGGTGCTGACAATTTCCAATTTTTCGTGTCCATAAAACACCCTGTATGCAATGTAAATTAAATATTTGTTCAACTGCCAGTTAGTGCCTCTGAAATATGGCTACATGTCCGAAGGTTGTGGGCAGTCCCGACTGTAAAGTTCTAAACCTGTAGAAGGATCACCATTAGATTAGCTGGGAAGCCAAGGTGCATTCAATTGCAATAGTCTGTCAGAGAGAATGCATGCCACAGAGAAAGGAGAAAAGGTATCATTATTCTAAGCAGCCAAAACATAAGAAAGCATGAGTTTGCCACAGCCTTTGCAGTAATTCCCCCACCTATCCCAACTTTCACGGCTTTGGTGATAGTGCGCAAGTATGATGCAGTGCCATACTGGGTACTGTCCCAGCAGCTTCACTGTCTCATTGTAAGATGAGCTTTTACTGAAAATGAGTTTCAGGAGACTGGGACCCATGCACTGGTGAACTGTTGTGGATAACATGATTACAGTAGATCACCTTCCCCAAGAAGCTGCAGATCTCAGAGATGCATTGTGGAGCTGGTGTAGTTTTGATGTGATGGCCCTCCACTATAGCCAAAGAAACTTGATTTCTGGACTTAGAAACTCATACTTGCTGAGAAGTGAAGTGTGGCCACTCTCACAGATTCTGTTGAGCAGTCCTCTGTCGTGTATGGTGTTGCTTAATGGCGGCGGCATGTACTATAATGCCATTACTGATGTTGATGGCCCTTATTAGTCTACAGAGTACTTCTTTGTAGCAATTTTAAAACACTTCAGATGCCAAATTCAGGCTTTTATATAATTGAAGACACACATGAGGTTATATGTCTTCATGATTTGTTAGGGGCGTGGAATTGCCCAGTTCCCAGGACCTGTTGTTTAGAGTCAAGGATTACAAGGTTTCATGTCTGTCGTGTCCACTTGGCAAATAGTCCCGACCTCATGAAGCACACACCATGTGGCTGTCAGTTTTTTTTTTTTTTTATAAAGAATTTTTTATTGATTTTTGCTTGGCTGTCAGTTTTAAGTACCACAATATGGATCCACGAAAGAGGATTGTCTTCCAATATGACAATGTTTTTATCTATTTGTATATGTTGTTCACTTAGTGTATATAATTGAATAATAATAAGCACTTACAATTAGAGAGAGCATTCTAAGGAACTTTTGTGACCTGTGAGCTCAGCTTCCATTATCAATAGTGGTTCTGCGTAAATGCATGCACATATGTTTGGAAAATATAACAGCTGAAGCTGCTAATAATGCTCCCTGATAATATTCACATACATGCATAAGCATGGCAGCATGACTAGCTTTCAAAATAAAATGTAAGCAAAATAATTTGCAACTAATAAATTATTGTGCAATTTGAAATTTTGTTTACTTGAAGAATAGTTGAATAAAACATGTTTGTTGCATGCCAGTGTTTTTTTTTTAAAGATTAACAATGACGAATGCTTCTAAAGTCATTATGGGCAACTTGAAAATAGGTTACGGTCTGATTCTTAAACAAAGTCACAAAACTGCACCAAACGTGTAGGTCCTTTCTTTGATGCAGAATTTTCGGAAGCTTACAGAAGTAGGCCTTGAAACTGCACTTCTAGCAAATTTTTGTGCATTTCATTTTTGCTTGGGAAACACATACGTGTATATTTGCTCACATGAACATCAGCTGGGCAATTAAAAATTAATTTTCCTTACACCCTCTCTTTTCCCCCCACCCTGGAAACATTTTTACTACTGCCCTTGTCAGGAGTACATTTCCAAACGTTTTCACTGTGGGAAAAGATTGTAGAGAACTCACTGAATAACCTTAAACATGATAGCTTGTGGATGTGCATGGACGTTAGGGGATTCCAACCTAGAACTACTGCTCCCTGCCTACTCCCAGCCCCTGTATGGAGATTTGTGGAGAAGTGGCAAATTCAGAGCCTTACTACAATCCAAACCCTAGCATAATCAGAAAGACTATTATCCGAACTCTAAGTTAGCAAGAATGCTACCATAATTTGCTGCTTCCAGGAGTTTTATTTTTACAGGGCAAGTAGATTTCTGAAGAACCCCGCTCCTTGGACGAGTGGATATTTTATAATATCCTACACCTCATGGCAAAGTTGGTGATAGACGTCTTTGAGGTCTGTTTTTGAAAAGGACTTCAAACCATTTACTTCTTCTATTAAGTAATTAAGTATAGCCTTGTTAGGCATTGCCATAACTATACAGATCTGTATTCTTCAGGTTGTTTTGGCTTATGAGACACAACAATTGATTAAACTGATCGGCTTGGCCCATCCAGGTCCTCTATTATTCTGCTGTTTCAAGCTTAATCATTTTCCCACCTGTTCGTGAACATGAACATGGTTCAGGATCCTTTGGTGTCATCAAACTACCGGTTGGATAGAATAATCATGCAGTGCAATGCTGTCGCCTTTTGGGCACCCAATTGCGTTGAGCATATCAGAGTATTCTTCTAGCTCTGTATGTAATTCTAACAATTGTATGCCACATGCAAACACGATAATTTGCAATCTGCCACTCAACAGATGATAAAGGTACCACTGTTGGTGTGGGTCATAAAGATATGTGCTGTATTAAAATTTTGTACATGTCGGATGGTTGTTGACAAAGCTCCCTGTAACATGGAGAGGTGGCATGCTCTCATACCAGTCTATTTTTGTGTCAACTATGGTATGGGTTTAAGGAATTGATAGCCTTTCCATGCCATCACACATACAGTTGCGTCAGTGTCAGTCGGGTAATGATTTGTTGAATTTTAATTATGAGTTTGGATTGCGATGTGACTTTGTGGACTTTATTTTCCCCATGTCACTGAAAGGGCCTATTAAATTAATTTATTTATCGTCTTTCTATTTGCAAATCCCAGAGTATAGGGACATTCTGAATAGATTTTGCCATTGACTTGTGTTTGACCTTGACTCTTTGAAATGTTGACCCTAACTCTTGTGTTGACTTTCCTTTTTGAAACGGCTATCTTGGGGGTGTTAGTGGTCCAGCTCACAAGCCCTTGCTCTGAGCATGTGTACTGACCAACAACAGCCACCACATGAGCAGGGCTAATGTGCGAATGTGCAATAGACTTATGCTGCAGGCTTGCCACGAGCACACCAAATAGGTGCTAAAGGCACGCCCCCCACTCCTGGTCAATACCGGGTCTAAACATTGGTTCTGGGGCGATTCACTGTAAGATATGGAATAATATATGTGCTTTAGGTATCAATCAATAGATGGCACCGTGTTAAGTTAAAAATGATCCCCCATGTACCTTCTCATACTAAATATCGTAGCCAGAGTCTTCAACTTGACCTGATGGCTGCCTTGCTTAAAATTAGATTCCTTTCCAAGCATAAAAAAGCTTAATGTGTTACCTAATGAATGCTAGGCAAATATGTACATACTGAGACCTGGATGACTGAATCCTCCGGTTCACCATTCCCACCAGCTTTAACACCATAGACGGGAAAAACAGATAATAACGTGGGGTTGTAATCACTCATAAAGAGCACTTAATGATCAGCACAAATAATTGGATAGAACCCAATATGTTTTCACAGAACATTACGGGCTTACTACCCTCCTGTTTTATCTCTCTTTTATCATTTTAAGAGCTCCCACCTCTTCTGTGGAAAAAGCTGTAGAAGGTGTTACCGTTTTAGTGGCTAACTATTCCTAGGTGATTTTAACCTTTGGTTTGACTTTCATTCAGACCCTTTGTTAGCATTTTATTTTATAATGTCTAACTTAGGCCTAATACAAATTGTTAATCAACCAACCTACCATGGTCCACGCATTAAATCTTGTTTTGGGTCACCTGGCTTAACAAAGTTTAGATTTTCCAACCCTATGTAATGGAGAGACCATTTCTTGTTTGAAACTGATTTTCTGTCTACTACTTACTGTAAAATGAACACACCTCAAATTATAACAATTTCGTCATAATATTAGAGCAGGATTGATTTATCAAAAACCTCTCATAAATTCTCAGAAAATGGAATTAATATGCCTCCAGCGGTGGACCTTGAAGCCTCATTTCCTTATTTTATGCCTTGTTCATCTGTGCCTTTTAAAGAGGCTGTACCAGCAGTTACCAGCAAATCTTCTCCTAGTTAACCTTCCCAACCTTGTTTCTAAACCTCTCTCAAGGCTGAATAATTAAAGGCCAGTAAGGCTAAAGAAAATGACATAAATGTTATGACAACACTGTATTGCAGATAACGTTTCAATCAGTTTATTAGCTATAAAAATTGAATTCATCAAGTTCCACCTTGCTTAAATTTTTTGGAGCGCTTACTAACCCCTTTTGTTCTGTTAGTTCAGTAATTCCTGCTTGGGGACTATGTGAATCGATTAAAGTATTAAAAGTGATTCAATATTATATCAGGCTTCAAGAGATCCTAATGACAAACAAGATTTGTCCTCTAGAGGAGCCCGCTGTCCGATAGGCAAGAGATCTTTAAAGTGGATCTTATCCCTGCCATGAACAACATAATCCAACTACTGAAGTCTTTTAAATATGGATGTCCTGATGATATTTGCCTTTCCAGAATTTTACATGACATGGCAGCAATATCGTGTTGCATGACATGGTGTCAACCTGCAATCATAGTCATCCTGAACCATTCATTTGCATCTAGCTAGATTCCACAGGAATGAAACAAGAGTATAGTCAAACCAATGCTCAATAATGCAGCCTAGAACCATTTGTTGTATTCCACTTCCCAACCTATCTCTCTGATCTTAAAAATAGGAAATATGTATCTTGCTAAGTGACTTTCAAACCAATTACAACAAAATAATCTATTGGATGTGGTTCAAACTGGGTTTCTAACTCTGATAGGAGTGAAACTGCTCTGGTATGCATCTTCAGTGAATTAGGGTGGATTCTGGACAGGATACAGCTGGCAGGTCTCATCCTCTTAGGCCTCTCTACAGCGTTTGACACAGGCGCTCATGCTATAGTGATCGATCGTGTGACAGAGATAGACCTTTCAAGCCCTTTCTTGTTTTTTTCCCCTTTTTGACTTGTCAGAGTTACCCATTATCAGTGGCTGCTTTCAGGGTAACTCAGATTAAATGCGGAGTGCCACAGGGCTCCTCATTGTCCTCTGCTTTAAATTTATATTTTCCCTTGTATTCTTTTTATTCATTCTTTTGGCTGGGATTGTATGGCAAATGCTCCTGTTCTGCTTTGACTGTCCTACGGAAGAGATTCTGCAATTTCCTGAACCCTGCCTTTCAACAATCCAAATCTGGATGAGTAAAAACTTGTTAAAATTGTTAAAATTGGACACAGACAAAATTGAAATTATAGTTTGTTCCTTAAGGAACCACAGTTGCAGGCTTGTAAACTTTGGGCCTCCACCTAATGCGATTAATGTGGTAAGAAACATAGGTGTTACAATTGACAGAGGCTTATCCTTCGAAACACAAATTTATGCTGTAGTGTCTTCATGCACCTACTAAATTAAATGACTGGAAAAAAACTCTGTCACTCCGTCTTATTTTTGAGCTCTAGTATTTGCATCATCCATCCTATACAAGCTCGACTGCTTCAATGCTTGCTAACTGGATTTGTCTGAAAACATTATGTTCAAGCTATAATTGATCCAGAATAAAGCTGTAAGGCTAGCTTTTGGAATGTGTAAATTCGAGCCCATCAGTGAAGCCAGGCGTAATTTTACTGGCTTCCAGTTAAGCAAATGGTACTTTTTAAATCACTGTTTCTGTACATAAAATAAACTGGTCCTGTGTCCCTGCTGTCATGAGCTACATTAACAAATATACCTCTGAGTGTATTTTGCAATCTGCCATGGAGGTCAGGCAATTGTTCCCACTTTCAAAAAATCCCGTCCAAGAGAAAAGTATTTTACAGTGCAAGCTCCTAAGCCGTGGATACAACTTCTACGCACCCCCCCCCCGAGCAGTTGTGGATTACCAAGTCTTTGACAAAATATTTAAAACCTATCCTGTTGTCTAAATAGTAAGACAGCTGTGACCTACCTGTTAAGATTAGACTGAATAGTTTGTAAGTGGCTGCTATAATTTTGTTCCTTCCTTTCTTCTTTCACCCTCCTAGCACCAAGATGTCTATGCGGTGTGTGCGCTTAAAATGTATTTATTCTTGCTTTTTTTGTGAAGTGAGGTGTCCTTTTGATTGGTCGTGGCCTGGTGGTCGCTGATGCGTGGCCCTCTTTAGAAAAGTAGTTAATCTTTCCATGCGGTGAGCATATCTTCCCTTTTGCTAGGTAAGAGATATCAAGTGGAATGGAATTCTCACATCAGACCCATGTTTTGTACAGTCATCCGCCATATGATTTGTCCTTGATAGTGTTCAATTCCCAGTCAGCTTCAACTACTTCCCTCTTGGTAGGATGTGGCCAATTAGGACTCCAGAAATTGAGGCTCTGGCGTCTTTAAGTTTGTCAGACTGTCCTATCATCAACACGGCACCACATAGCATTTTTGGTTTTCTTAAGTTTATTCATTTTAAGTAGCTGAGTTGCGGCTTTGAATGATCTGACCATGTATTTCTTCTTCAGCTGCAAGTGTGCATGTGCTAGCCACACCAATAGTCGTGCATGTAAAGCATGAATGGATAATGTGGGCCCTTGTTTAGCTTGCCACAAAATGAACCTCCTGTAGTCTGGTTTGAGTTGGATGTCAAATTGCCCCATTAGTGCAGCCACAGCAGCATCAAAGTCATCAGCTGCTTGTAGCAAGGAGTGTGAGAAACAACTTAAGCCCCACCTCACCCAGGAGATGCTGCATAGTGGAGAACATTGTAGACGAGTTGGTGTCTTTATTCGCTGCTATGTAGTTAGCATTTGTGACCCATTGCTTCTGTGATGAAACCACTATCAGGCAGCTATATCAAAAGGCAAAATTGCAGCAGTGATTTGTACCTACACCTTTGTGAACCGTTCAGCGATATGGAAGATATAATCTCAGCAGTTATGTTGTTTGAGTACTTTTAACTCTGTGAGGGCTGCCCTTGTTTTGTCCTTTGTGTCTGATTGGAGCCTTTGGGAAATCATGGTCATTAGCAGGGGTCATACAATGTTCATTTGCAGGG
Organism: Pleurodeles waltl; assembly: GCF_031143425.1. Taxonomy (NCBI): domain Eukaryota; kingdom Metazoa; phylum Chordata; class Amphibia; order Caudata; family Salamandridae; genus Pleurodeles; species Pleurodeles waltl. Next base: position 412,258,368 of record NC_090443.1, on the reverse strand, counting down.
GCGCTAGCAATGATGAACTTCACTTTCTGTGGTTTGACTTACAACATGTGTGCGGGAGCAACCAAATGGGAGCAGTTTTGTCACATACGCATAGCAAGTGGATCTGGAGATGATTTCAGCAAATGTTCTGCCTGTCCATTCCCTTTACATGTATTAGGATTATAGGCTTACTTGTTTCACTCTGTGCCCCTAACTTACTATCTTTCCTCCTTCTTTCAGGCAGCTATGTTTTTGTGCAGGGGAGACCGCTGCGGTTCACTTGACAGCCCTCAGTTTCTTTCTTTGGCTTCAGTGATGTTGAGGATAGGCAGGGCCAACAGGAAATGACCGCATGTCCCACCGGCACATAAGCAGGTGCCTTATAAGGACGCATTGGTGCTAGCGGGACACTTGAAGGTGGCACCATCATCCAGTACATGGGCAACTGCTCCCCTAGAGATCCTGGCTGAGTGGGTGTAAGACAACAATCAGGCCCTCCTTGTTGCCAGGATGAAATTCTGGTGTTGGCCAGGGTGAGAGCACATAGCAATCAATGGCGGCAGGCAGCACACACATCTGCTGGTTGAAAAAAACGAGTTGCCACATGCATGTGCCTCCCGGCTATTTAGTAGCCTTGTGACACCCATCAAGAACAACTCATTTTATTCTAAATAGGAAGGGGTCAGTGTTCTCTCCTTGAGCTACACCCACTGACTTTAAAGATGTAACAAATTTATTTTAGCGTTAATGAATGTGTGTGTTGTCCCTTTGGAATTTGTTGGTACAGCATACAGCCTCATAGGCATGCAGAAACACATTAATATTATATACAGACACCTTAAAATTATATTGACCATACCATGTCAGACCTGCAGGATGAGGTTGAGCAGCACACAAATATTAATGATCTTAAATTGATCTTTTTTATAATTCATTTAGGTTCTCCAGAAGAACACTAAGATGCCTAGCCCAAGAATTACACGTGAGAGCAGAACAGCTAATAGCAGCGCCGGGCCCGCTAACGGAAGGTTAGAGTTCATCTCTTTAGTGAACAGTCGGACTCAAATGGCAGACCCCACCACTGCCCGCCTGCGTACCTCGGAGAGCCCGGTGCGGCGCAAGGATTCTTCCTCTTCCCAGAAGGACTTCCCTGAGGAGGACTGCATGAAGCTACATCCATCCTTCATGGGTATCGCCCTCCGCTCACTCCTGGCAATTGATCTGTGGCTGTCCAAGCGTCTTGGGGTCTGTGCTGGTGACAGCTCGTCCTGGGGCAGTGCCCGGCCCGTTATGAAACTTATTGAGATCTCCGGGCATGGCATTCCATGGATCGCCGGAACCCTCTACTGCTTTTACAAGAGCAGCAGCTCAGCTGGACAGGAAGTTACTCTTAATCTCTTCTTTGGTGAGTTGTTTTCTTTTGTTTTTTTTTTAACAACTTTTTATTTGGTATTAGGGGGTCATGGCTTCAGCCAACAAATTATACATGAGGCGTGATCCCTGCCATCACATTATTCTGTAATAAACCAACCTAAATATTTAGAAGAAACCCTCAAACCTAAATATCCCCCACACTGCAGTATACACAGAAAGTACATTGCAATTCTCTTCTCAGATGTTAAGGCTTCATTAATGTTATCATGTAACGAGATATAGAACCGGAACTCTAGGGGGGCATGATTTTTCAAGCAATTCCCCACCTAAACAATTTAGTAGGACAGCAAGTCACACTGACAGGAAGTCTTCCTTTTCTTTCACAAAGTATCTAGTTAGTTGGTCGTGAACATCATCTGTCAGTCTTTCCAGTACCAAATAAAGATGACTGAACAGGTTGTTTGTTTTCAATGTCTTTTATTTACCATTCTGGCCGCTACTAACAGCTATGACATCATCCTTCACGCTTGATACCCATTGCCTCCCAAATCGCCAGTCTAGAACCTTGAACAACAGCTTAGAGATCTTCAGATAGGGGGAAGGTCCAGTAGCCCACTATTTCCCTGATGCCTGCTAGTGTCTCTTTCCAAAACATCTTCACCATAGGGCTAGACCACCAAACATGAATTGGTGCACCCACCTCAAGACTGCCTACCGCATGAAGATCGAGGATCCCAGGAACATCCTGCTTTGTCTACCTGTGGTTCAATACCAAGCAGCCATAATCTTAAAGGAAGGATTGTCTGTACAGAGTGGCTTTATTATATTTAATATATTTTAGTGTTGTCACTCCATAATCTTTCCCAGCTGAGCCTCAGAATCTTTCTTTCCCGTGTAGCCCCCCATCCTAAATATATATTTCAGTTTGACTTCTCTTAAAGGCATAGTGATCAATTTACATAGCCCCAAGACTAAGGGCCTGATTACAACTTTGGAGGAGGTGTTAATCCGTCCCAAATGTGACGGATATACCACCAGCCGTATTACGAGTTCCATAGGATATAATGGACTCGTAATACGGCGGGTGGTATATCCGTCACATTTGGGACGGATTAACACCTTCCTCCAAAGTTGTAATCAGGCCCTAAGTCTTGCATTCCTGTAAAAGTAGTAAATAAAGTTTCAGAGCGTATTTTCTGTCTCACCACCGCCCTGCTAACTGAGGAATTCATCAACCAGTGTCTAAATTGATGGTATCTGAAGCATTCTTTCTCTGTCACCCCATATATTCGCTTCCAGTTCACAAAAGTTCTAATCTGCCCACCTTGAGAATGGTCGGATATGGAGTGACAGTCACCCCCTTCTCTGACTCTTAAATGCCACTCCATCCATTGGTAGGAAAAAATAGTTCTTTATATGATTTAACCTCATCTGGTATTTTGAGATTAATGAGTGACTTGCTCTTCCAGAATTTTCATAACCTGATCCTAAAAGACTTTGATGTTAGGATTCGCCCTTTCCGCTTTTTCCTCATGCTTACCACTCTTGAAGTCTCAATAGAAAATTGACTCATAGCCGACATCCAAACAGGCACGATCCAATTCAGCATTGTTCTTTCCTGGTTCAGGCTGTCGTGAAAAATGGGCAATCTAGTAGACAGTGACCAGGATCCACTCAAAATCTAATGCAATATTACAGATGTCCCCAGTGCTCCTTGTCAGCAGTACCTTGAGTTTCCAGTCATGGACTTTCCTTTACAAATCCTTGTTGTCAGATGCATACATCCGGTGGGTTCATTGCACGCAAACAAAGATTACAACTCCTAGAAAGCATCAGGTCCCCACTAAGATTCCAAGACTAGACAAATGGTGCACGACCACACTAAGCATGGTGGCAACCCGCTATTTTCCCAGACATTACTTTTCCAGTCAACCGTCAGCTTCCTTCCATTTCTTACTAAGCTCCCTTCTCTGCAACATGACGTTTTTTCCGCTGCAAATGCCACACTGCCATTATGCGTTTCCTCTCTGTACACTACAAAATGTCACACTTCTATTAAACATCATATATTGATTCTACTTCTTACCCAAACTTCCACTAAAGATCAAATATTGATTTTGCTTCACACTCTGTATGTGCATCACTGAACACAGGTGCTGAATATACACCGAAACAGTGATATGTCTCAAGCAGCCACTACAATCCAGAGGAATTCAAACGCAAATATGTGAACAAAAATAATGTGATTTGTTAAGGTAGGAGAATCCAGAATGAGATAGGCAAGAATAGTGCAATATTTGAAGTTTATAGACATCAGGCCCATGGCCAATTGAATGTTCATACTCTTCGCTTGTGGGTAGTATAACAATGTTATGTCATATTTGAAATGTGAATAACAAGGGGCACAGTTGCCTCTCCTCCCTTAAGAATCTTGGCATAAGATCATTAGTGATGAGAGAACCCATTTATCCAAAACAGTGTTACCGTCCGGTCCGGCATAAGCTGCAGTTCAGTAAAGCAAAATATGTTACTACAAAGATCAGGGGTCAAGGCATAAACTGAGGTGAGGCTGTAGTTGGGACACCATGTTATTTCTAGGATATGAACTGTCACTGGGTGGCCAGACATTTTTCTGTAGTTTACGATGGTTGAGTCGAGCATGGCGTTGTTGACCCAACATGTCACTGGAAAAGGACCTTCAGAAGGACAAAAAGTGATGAATAAAATAACCATTGTTAATTGAATGGATGCATTCCATTCCATTGTTTCTACCCAAGTCAGTGACAATAAATACCTGAACAGGGCCAGCCATATGCAATTCACTCTTAGGTCTGCCAAAAAACAGATTGACTATCATACATTAATAGGGCATGTCAACACTGAACAGTAACACAGGCCAACCAACTAGTATTTTGATTTTGTTGGGCTTGAGACTATGGGTCAGCAAGCTCATGACCCGTCTCTGTACATAACCCTCACTTTAACAGCTCACAAGTTGGTGCATAGCGCTTAAATATATCTGAACTGTTGGTAATTACTCTGTGCACACTCCATTACACTCCGTAGGTTTGCAACCCATTAGTGCCATTACAGAAGATGAACCATATGAAAACAGTTCAGGTCTGCTCCAAAAGAGTCAGTTCTACCCGATTTGCTAATCCGGGTTCCACCCTAACCTGGTTATAAATAGAATAAAGTTAGGTGGCAAGGGAACTTTGCAGTTAATGTCATGGAACATGAGTGGTAACTGGTTTCTGCTGGATGTAAACAAAACTACAGAGCTAACTAATAAACAGCTTCATTTATATATTTGTATTCAAGCAATGCATGACCATGTTCCGGTGCATGTTTTCATACAATGCATTCTTTGTATAAGGCTTTGACTGAGCAAGTTGACTGTGGATGTGCGTGCCATTGATTTACACCTACCCCCATGGGCAGTAGGTGGGTGTAAGTGAAAATGCGAGTTTCATTTTAATGAATTTTGTTCCCCTCTTTATTTAAAAAAAATGCAGACAAGGAACTGCGATGTGTGTCCAATAAATCTGTGCTCCCCCTGATCCTTTTAAAAGGTTGTCCCTGGAATTTCCCAAATATGGCTGAGAGAGCTCGTGTGTCGGTCTGTCTGTCCGTCCAGCTGATTTTCTATTTAGATTTCATGAGGCACTTTAATTACATAAAACAATAGTATTTCCAGTAGGCCATTTAACCCCCATGATGCCAGCTGACCTAAGAGCCTTTCTGCTTTGTGTCATGAATGCTTTGTCAGTTCAATAAAAGTTGTCTGAACCTGGGATGTGTGGCTATCCAACCTCTACAATAGGTTCACATATTCACGAGTTCTTTCAAGACAATGCTCATAGCCCACGAAATAAGATAAGCGACTGTCTGTTTCATTGGCTAATACTTGTTTCATCTTATAGTTATGATGGCCTTGGACTTGAGGTGTGAGTGTTGGTTATTAGAATAAACAGTTCACAGAAATGCGTTCATGGTCCGTTCAAATATAATATCTTTTGTCAATTTCCTTGGCCGGACTTCTTTCACCACTTTATTCCTTTTAGTGAAAAAAATGAAATTGTGGTCATCTTTATACAACTATGAGTAATGGTTTCTCTCTCTTTCTCGTCTTCTCTTTCTTCTACCCCCAGCACTGATTCTAGATCTCGTCCTGGTGGCAGCAGTGAAAGGGCTAGTCCGGCGCCGCCGGCCCACCCACAACCGAATGGACATGTTTGCAACTTTTTCCGTGGACAAGTACTCATTCCCATCAGGACATGCTACCCGAGCTGCCATGGTGTCACGCTTTATCCTGAACCATCTGGTGCTGGCCATCCCTGTGCGGGTACTGATTGTGCTTTGGGCAGCCATAGTCAGCCTGTCCCGGGTCATGCTGGGCCGTCACAATGTCACAGACGTGGCTTTCGGCTACTTCATGGGTCACATGCAATACAGCTTGGTGGAGTACTTCTGGCTGTCCCCTAGCTCGGCGCCCTCTCTCTTCAGACTGTGGAACTATTGATTACATTGCCATAGGGGGGACTTTACCATGTCTGTCTATGTCACTGTGTTTTTGTTGTGAATTTCTGTTTTGGTGTTCGGTTGGGCTTATTTTTTCTGAAGTTTGATCCTCCAGCTCTATTGCAGAATCAACCATTTTAATGCCACAGGGTTTCCAGTGTTGAACTCGGTTGCTCAAAGGTAAAGTGCGAGATAGGCCAGGTATCCACAAGTAGGCTGTGAATGACAGTGCCTACTGCCATAAAGCGGGCCCTCCCAGATCTCTGCCTTCACACATTGTTTGCCTATTGCTTGAATGTTGGAGTGCAGAGAAGGCAGAGAGAGCAGGACTTCTAGGCACAGTGCTCCTGTTCAGATCTGGCTCCCCTGCACCAGTTTTTCACATGAGGGCCGAGTTATTGTACACTGGAATTTCTAGTCATGGTTGTGTCACAAGCCTCAAACACCGGCGTGCCACAGCCACTGTTGGGTGATTGGTTGATTAAAATGGCATCGCTTTCCTTAGAATAATTTTTAAAAAACATGATGGGTAAGACCATTCCAAAATAATTTTTTTTTTTTTTTTTTTTTACTTTTTGGACTCTGTTTACAAATATTAATACCCTATTCAATTCCAAACCTGAGTTCCTGCTTTGGTAACTCTTACTCACTGCCCTGTGTTTGGTAATAGAATTAGTTGACTCGGACCACCTCAAGCTTTTACTATGCAAACCTATAACAGGCTGTTGCTGGGAATCCCTGCACAGTCTTAAGTGATGTGAAATGAAGGATTCCACTGTTTAAGACGAGAACCCGAACGTCCTTCGCACTAGTAGTTTAAAGCAAATTTTGGGAAAAATCTTACCGTGCACTTTAAAAAAATGCGCTTTACAAACGATACATGCATGGAAAAGTTTCTGGAAAAGGCTTTAGCGAGCGGGGTCATACCATGATGCCAAAATGAACTGAGGCAGAGGTGCTAGGGGTCAGCTTTAGAGCTGTTTTATAGAAAGAGATGCTTTTCTATTTAAAGACACAACCCAAAATTAGACATAATGCTTTTTATAATAATTTGCAGTGTAGAATCTACATCTTGAAGCACCACAAATAGGGAAAGAGATTAAGTGCAGTTTGCACCAACACACATTTTGTCAGAAAGGAAAAAAACAACTTTTGTTAATTTTATGTGGTATTACTTGGTAACCCAATGATCTAGGTTAAAGCCACCTTCCAGTGTCCCCTGCCTGAGCTGCAGTATTGTGCCCTTAATACCTCACACACTGTAGATCTACAGCAAATAAGTATATGTATATTTGATTATTTCGCAGCATCTAGGCAACCACCTTTGGTAGGGAGTTAGGTATTAACGCATATGCTGTCCACCATAGAACATATCAAGCAGAACTTACTGTTGTGGTTAATTGGCGTGGCAGTATTTCCTGTGTATTTAATTGAGCCAGCACAGTTTTAAAGTAGAAACATTTAATGAGTTTGGGGCCTAGAGTTTTCTGGAAAGTATGTTTTGTTTTCCATCTGTCATATCATCATCAGCTATACTGTGATCATAGTAAAAATTCCATCAGCAAATAGCTTTCACTGGGTCTAGCTGTGGCACATTGTCTGTTATCATTTATAGTATATATTTCCAGCAAAACAAAAGGCCCAATTCCTGTCCAACTAAACATACCAGCTGAAGCCAGTAGACACAACTAGACAACAACAGCCAAGCCACAACTGTGGGTTACCTCTTAATAGTTCAGTGGATTTGAATACTATAAATATGCCATGTGCAACTGGTGAACTGGTATATCCAGTCTGGAAATTCTTTTCACTAGTGGAAGCATATTTAGTAGCTGCATTGGCCAACAACCACCTACCTCTCCCCAGCAAATATTTCACTAGCTTTAAAAATTACCGCCAAATTCTTTGTAGCACAATTAAATCATTCACACACCACCCATAGCCATGCAGGTCTTTGCCGAATGAGCTCCCCCTAGACTCCAAGAATAAAGGAAGGTAAAAGAGCATTTATATAGGGCAGTATTCCAGTGCCACTTTCACCCGCTTCCATGCAGAAGCTGTAAGTATGGGTATTGTTACCGGAGAACACCCACTTGTTAACATAAATGGGTTTAAGTAAAATCACATTATAATGACAAAGCCGAAAGCCGGCAACAATCTCTGAAAGGAGTTGAACAAATGCAGAAGCATTCACTCTTCCCGGGGATTTTAGTTGTGTTTTAGTTGACATTCTTCAGAGTGAGTAGTTTTTTTGTTTATCCAGCTCCTTTCTAAATGGAATTGAGGTTTATTTATGGCAAAGAGGGCCTACTGTGAGAATGAACTCTCACTGCATGTTTATACCCGCATGCCGTGGTGCTCAGTGGTCATTAAAGTTCAACCCCAGAGTAAAGGTGGTCACTTCTGTGCAATAAAATATGAGGGCATTGCTCAGACCTACTTTAAAATAGGCCCCAATGTAACTTAATTTAATTGAAGATAAAAGGGAGCCGTAATTATATTTAAGATGCGCTGGAACTTGGAGGTTTCCATGGGAGAAGAATGGATGGTGAAGAGGCTGACATTGTTATTGTGACCTCATGATGAGACGTGGCAATGGGAGGACCCACACAACACGTTAAATGTCCCAAACAAACCCTGGTCCTCATCACTTCAAGGGAAATCTTTGCTGTTGCCTCTGCTATGAGATGAACTCGAAATGTTGCCCAGGTTTAATGCCAGCCATCTCACCAGCGAGGCAGAATAACCCACTTCTTTCTCTTCCGGGTTATTTTAAGGAGAGCCCTTTCAGTCATGGAAGGGAGGGTGAAACCGTGGCCCGTGGGCTCGCAAAAACAGGGAATCTCCTGGTATGTGCCAATGTGTGTGCAAAAGCAGCAGCCTTTGAACCTGAGCGAGGCACAGATGCACACTAAATGGAAATCCATACTCTTAAGGCTGCTGAAATGGGAAGACATTACATATAGGGGAAAAGCAACATTGTTTTTAGGAATACCTTTGCAGCGATTGTCAAATAGGAGTGTGCAGAAGGAGAACTGGGGGGCCCGATCTGTGAGAGCTAGGAAGTGCTCTTGGATGGCTTTTGATGTAGGTGCGTGCCATTGTGACAGCCGAAAATTTTTAGTGATCGTTTTTTACACCTATTTGTGTCTTTTGTGCACCTTGTAACTGTGAAAATCGCACCAGTTCGCGTGTTTTATTGTGAGGATTAGTAAGGCAAGTATAATTTCAATTTCGGTAGAAATGGGTACTCGATTATCTCTTGACAAATTATAGCATTTTTACCACAGCTCTATTAGTAGCATATTGCAATAAGGGTGGTTGCTTTGGGGAAGCTCTGATTTGTGAAAAATGCAAAGTTGGGCGTAGCTTGTTTCAACTTCAATATTACGTGGAAATTAGCATGTTTGGTCCTGTATAAAATGAATTTGTACGGCAGGGGGCGTGGCTATCAAGGACTCAGAGCTGCACAGCTCCAGAACTGGTGATTCACTGCTAAGGTTAAAACTACACTTCACAAATTAATTGCTGCCATGAATATTGTTTTTTTTCCAGAAAATGACCCTCGCCAGATTCGTAGGCTTAGAGTACTTTCCTGCTGCCCTGGCTGAACTTTGATCCCACAACAGATTTACATATGGCTGTTTGTTTGGGGTCAGTAATGGCAGAGATGAGTAAAAACAAAGGAATGGAATGTGTCTAGAGTAACTCCCAGTGGCTGCTATTGATTTAAGCATTTCCATCCTCCACGTTTGTGCTGCTATACAGGGAGTGCAGAATTATTAGGCAAGTTGTATTTTTGAGGATTAATTTAATTATTGAACAACAACCATGTTCTCAATGAACCCAAAAAACTCATTAATATCAAAGCTGAATATTTTTGGAAGTAGTTTTTAGTTTGTTTTTAGTTTTAGCTATGTTAGGGGGATATCTGTGTGTGCAGGTGACTATTACTGTGCATAATTATTAGGCAACTTAACAAAAAACAAATATATACCCATTTCAATTATTTATTATTACCAGTGAAACCAATATAACATCTCAACATTCACAAATATACATTTCTGACATTCAAAAACAAAACAAAAACAAATCAGTGACCAAAATAGCCACCTTTCTTTGCAAGGACACTCAAAAGCCTGCCATCCATGGATTCTGTCAGTGTTTTGATCTGTTCACCATCAACATTGCGTGCAGCAGCAACCACAGCCTCCCAGACACTGTTCAGAGAGGTGTACTGTTTTCCCTCCTTGTACATCTCACATTTGATGATGGACCACAGGTTCTCAATGGGGTTCAGATCAGGTGAACAAGGAGGCCATGTCATTAGATTTCCTTCTTTTATACCCTTTCTTGCCAGCCACGCTGTGGAGTACTTGGACGCGTGTGATGGAGCATTGTCCTGCATGAAAATCATGTTTTTCTTGAAGGATGCAGACTTCTTCCTGTACCACTGCTTGAAGAAGGTGTCTTCCAGGAACTGGCAGTAGGACTGGGAGTTGAGCTTGACTCCATCCTCAACTCGAAAAGGCCCCACAAGCTCATCTTTGATGATACCAGCCCAAACCAGTACTCCACCTCCACCTTGCTGGCGTCTGAGTCGGACTGGAGCTCTCTGCCCTTTACCAATCCAGCCACGGGCCCATCCATCTGGCCCATCAAGACTCACTCTCATTTCATCAGTCCATAAAACCTTAGAAAAATCAGTCTTGAGATATTTCTTGGCCCAGTCTTGACGTTTCAGCTTGTGTGTCTTGTTCAGTGGTGGTCGTCTTTCAGCCTTTCTTACCTTTGCCATGTCTCTGAGTATTGCACACCTTGTGCTTTTGGGCACTCCAGTGATGTTGCAGCTCTGAAATATGGCCAAACTGGTGGCATGTGGCATCGTGGCAGCTGCACGCTTGACTTTTCTCAGTTCATGGGCAGTTATTTTGCGCCTTGGTTTTTCCACACGCTTCTTGCGACCCTGTTGACTATTTTGAATTAAATGCTTGATTGTTCGATGATCACGCTTCAGAAGCTTTGCAATTTTAAGAGTGCTGCATCCCTCTGCAAGATATCTCACTATTTTTGACTTTTCTGAGCCTGTCAAGTCCTTCTTTTGACCCATTTTGCCAAAGGAAAGGAAGTTGCCTAATAATTATGCACACCTGATATAGGGTGTTGATGTCATTAGACCACACCCCTTCTCATTACAGAGATGCACATCACCTAATATGCTTAATTGGTAGTAGGCTTTCGAGCCTATACAGCTTGGAGTAAGACAACATGCATAAAGAGGATGATGTGGTCAAAATACTCATTTGCCTAATAATTCTGCACTCCCTGTATAACAGTTATCCTCCCACCAGCTTTGGGTCCCGATTTTTCTCTTCCATAGAAACTCAAGCTGACCCCACTGATGAGTCCCCAAAAGGCCTAAACTTACAGGGGTTGCTTGTGTTCCCGGTCACAATTGACTTGGTGTTCTAGTTCCGGCTGGATTTTCCCCTTTGGGGTGGGGTCATGACTGATTTACATATGGTTGATCCCTGCAATGGCACAAAACAATCGAAAAAGATACAATCCCCACAGTGACTTACCACCTGGTTTAAATTGATGCAATCATTTCCATCAGTCATTTGGGTGCTTTCTGATATCTTTTGCCTCTCACCCAATCGGACTCTGGTGAAGTAGTTTAAACTTCTGAATTTGGGGGTGACGGGATTCCATAAGAGCAGACTGATTGCTATTGGAAAATAACTGTTCATACAACTGCAGTATTGCTCTTGGTCTTCTGCTGTTGCGTCAGTGGGCAGTTCCTAACACTTTTGACCAGACATATTTAAGTCCACCTCAATGGTATCAGACACACTTTTCACACTCCAAAAACTGAGAAAGATAGAGTACCTGCTTCCAAGTAAAGTTTGATGAGGGCACCTGTGTTAATATTATTATATGTTGTTTCCTATAACTGATTTCATAATTAAAGGTTCAAGCCCGTCACCCTGCTACCGAATTAAAGAGAAGGACTTCTAGGACCTAAACCCCAGGAGGTCTAATACCCCCCCCTCATACCGCTGAATGTTACCCCTATCACAATCCACTGTTGTATGTTTACTGAAGAGCAGGTGATCACTCTTCAACTGGTGGTACTGTTCTGAATACCTTTAGCCAATTGTGGTTTGAGGTACGCACCTTTGAACTACTGTGAAAACCCTACTCTCATTCTTTATGTGAATGTCAGTGTCACCTCATTCCTTTGTATTTGTCGATAAATAATTTGCCAATACTGAAGATACCAGCACCACTGTGTTCTATGTTCCGCTCCGTCAGATACAGTTTTGTACCAAGACCATGTGAGCGCTTTGGAAAAAGGACCAATCCAGCCTGTGAAGGCAATAAACTCCATAAAGTAACCCTTCATAAGGCAAGCCATTCCAGACTACGAAAGACTCGAAATAAAAGCTTGATTTCCATATCGTACAAAGAGCAAAAACATGTCTATTTGGTCTGTTGATCAGTTTATTGTAACTAGGAAATTCTGATGTTTCGACGTGGTTTTAGGGCAACTTTTCAGTGATAAAAGCTTAAATTTATATTACGATGATAGAAGGGAAAATCTATATTATGGTTTGTATCACAATGTCATCTTTATTAGACATGTATTGTTAATTCCCAATGGATGTGGGGGTAAATATGCAAATTATTAGTACATGAAGAATAACCACCATCAGACTCCGAATTCTAAATCAACATTGTGACATAAATGATAAAAAAGGGTCAGGGAAGGCTCGTATAAATATATATTAAAAATGCTGTCGTCAGGAAGGCCATGAAAACCATGCGAGAAAAAATGACAGACAATTAAACATACTTCTAATATGCATTTTGAATTTAAATCCATTTTATGTATCTGTTGGTGATAAGAGTGCGCTCAAAGAATGCTAGAAGGGACCAGGGAAAGTAACCACCAATAAATGCAAAATGTCATTCTAATCACACGGATTACCCAAGTAATGACAAAGTCAAAAGATCTGGTGTTGGCTGCCACTGTTTTGGCTTTGCCAATTCTTGTTTGGTTTCGTCATGTTTTTTGTAAAATGTTGTTATTGGAGGACCTGCAGGCGCTCACCAGCATTAAAACAATTGCTAAAAAGCAGAAAAAATATTTGTTTTAAATGCATACATTGCATGGTAGCCTCTAGTATAAAGGAACTACTTTGTATGTGGATGTGCTCCTTGAGAAAGAACCGCATGTCCCCGCTCACAGTGAAGTGAGCCAATGGCTGAAGTGGGTTGGCCCACTACCCTATGTGTTATACATAATGGGCGAAAGAAAAATGTAAATGAAATAACAATAAATCAATGGATGAAGAATCCTAGCTGAAAGCCCCAGCAAGTAAGTATATCACATATATTATTTTATTAAAATCAAATAGTCTTGGCTAATGCCAGACCATAAAGGCAATAAAAACAATAGTTAAAAAAAAACGGTAACATAACAACTCCTTTGACAAGCCATGGCTTGTCTACACCATAGTACAACATATGTACATTTGTTCCTAAGCACATTTTTGATTGCCTTAGCAAAAGTAAAGCTCAAACTGTTACAGGAGATCTAGAGTGAGACACGCACCAGGAGCAATCTCCCAACGTCACAACTCGGCGTTGGAGCTCTTCGTAGGAAGCATGGAAGTGGGACAGATTTCCGTAAACAACTTGGAACTGCACAGTCTAGCCTGGTGTGGTCTGGCTGAGCCGCACAACACAACACCCAGGATTGTGCCAGGGACTGTGTTGCAGGTGTAGCGGCTCCAGGGTAGCAGGCCGTTTCATCCCTCGCACCGCAGACATTAGCTGCACCTGGGCCGCCTGGGACTGTGTTGCGACCCGCTGCGCCGCTCCACTCACCGTTGGCGCCTTCGTCCCATGGACGTCAATTCACCAAAACGCCAGGGGTAGTGAAAGTGACATCACGCGCCATTTAATTTTTACTTTCAATATCACACACATGCTTACACATACACACACATTCACTCATACATATACTCTCTTTTACATAAGCACACACACCCGCAAGCATGCACACAACATACTTTTCAATGTCTTTTTTTTTCTACTTACCTCAGCTACCAAAAAGGGTCATATTCCAAGTAAGTGTACTCCTTTTTTTAATTACACTAGTAGTGAATAATAGATTATTATTCACTATTAATGTAATACATCTGAAAGAAAACAAGGAAGGTGAGCCCCAAGCAACGTCCGTAAGGACGAGCTGCCCCTGTATTCCAGGCTCTGATTTTGCCACCTCTGAGTCCCGAAGTTGGAAAGGCAGTGCCAGGAGTCGCAAGGGGCAAGTTGGGGGGTCGCAGCTGCGACCCCCAAATGACGTCCCTGCATGGCCTCCCCATGCCACGCCCAGCTGAGCACAAGCCTCACCTGGAAGAAGGTGGGCGTGACGCAGGGGGTGTTGCGACCTCTGTTTGCTGCTCCACAGTTCCGTCAGCGCCGTGGCTCGCCCCAAAGAGCCCTCCTGGCCATCCGCCACTTCCTACTATCTGTTTCCTCGCCCCCCTTCCCTGCAGGAAGAAGGAGTGAAGGAAGGCAGAGCCAGGGGAATAAAGACACTGCTAACCAACTAAGGAGGAAGTTAGGAGGAGTTGGGGGTGTTGCAGGCACGAGTCCGTTCTATTCTGCTTCACGTACCTATATTAAATTTGTATTAACCCATTTAATCCGTGTCTCTGCGCCCCCGTAATCCCTGCCTGAACCTGCACGTCCTGCATTACCGGCCTTACTGAGACACCAACTTTTACATCCTGCCAGGAATGCGGAGAAGGGGCATTGTGAGGACAGACAGCAGTTGGACTATTAAGAAGTCAGTTTAATCAGAGGCAGGAAAAATCTTCATAACAGCCGCTTCATGGAGTGCAGGTCAGAATATATTCCGGTGGCCTCCCGAGGCGAGTTTCCTGACGTTAGGTCAGGGAGCGCTGGAGACCCCCAGGCGTGGGGGTAGGCGGCACAATGGTCTGTGCGGCCTGTGCAGCAGGGATCGTCCCCGCTTTCTTCCTCAGCCCACCGCTACCAGGGCAGTCATCTCTTTCCAGCTGACTGCCTCAGAGCTGGTCGAACTGACACACCACGGGCAACCCAGGCATCACTGCTAGTTTGGTGACGTCTCAGCCTTCCACCTCAAGACGCCCACATTAGGCACAAAGTAACTAGCACTGGAAATCGCTCCAGTTCACTGCAACACACTGTTGCTCTATTATTACTATTTATCACAGCCCACAGCTATCCACTACCACCCGCCACCTGTGACGCAAAATAAGGTCGAGAAAGATCAGAGGTTCTTCACCTAACATGGGGTGGCAAAGAAAACACGCACCAACTCCACTTGACAGCGCTAAACAAGTGTCCACTTACAGTGAGCCAAAATTTTAGACAAAGTTTCAACTACTGAAAGATGCAAGTGCTGCAATTTTTTCAAGTAACACCAACATTTCAGGCCGCCAACGCCCCTGAGCCCCATAGCTATAACGTGCCCAACTGCTCACTCAACCACAACTCAACAATGCCCAAGCTCAGCACTCGCCTCTCCAGGCCCTAATACCACGATCACCTGCGCCCTAGGTCTTCCCAATGACAAAACAGTGGGGCTAGAAGATGACTATCAAGTTATAGGGAGGAGCCATCCATAGGCGGCTCAGGCGTGGCAGGCGCGCAGGGGAGGACTAGCGACATGCCACAAGGGAAACCGCACTCAGGATCTATAGAGGCAAACCGTCGGCAGGCTGAAGGGGATGATCGAATTTTAAATGTGAAAGCCGCCCTCAGCCTAACAGCACATGAGGAAGGGCTCAGGAGCAGCTTCAGCTTTCTTGACCTCCAGCATTCTTAAAAGAGAAGGTAGTGGCACAAGAGACCTGAGGTATAGGGACAAGTGACCCTAGTCATAGGAATAGTAAAAAGGCAACCCCTGGGAAGGTACCCGGAGGGGGGCAGAACAGCCTATTGCCAGGTGGAGAACCCTTGTGCCAAACTAGACCCCCTCGAGAAATACTAACTGAGTTTCATACCTTACACAACAGGAATGGGACGAGATGCTGGCAGCATATGACACTGATAAAAACTCCCTAACAACTTCTGAGAATTAGCAGGACTGAACAAAAGAAAAAGAACACCTACCATATGGCGGCATCTGGCCATCTCTAGTGAAACTTTTACAACTTACTGTTGATGCAATGAACTACCATTCTGCCACAATGGATATACAGATTAATTTGCTAAATATATTGGCTGCATACCTAGCAAGTATTGATGGGAAAATTGCAGATTTAAGTAAACTAATCATAGGGGCACAAGAGGACATATCCAACCTAAGACATACTCGCGCATTCTTGAGAAACTGAGCACACCCTGCAATTCTTGGAGCGCTCTGTTACGACCTTAGGGCAGTCATCAAACCTCAAACACCAACTGCCTCAGAACCCTCCAACCAGTACCAAGTGGAGACAATCTAGAGACAGTGGTGGACAACCTTCCAAATTCGGTAACCCTTGCCCCCCTGCCTACTAACTAGTCTCACTGAAGCAGGATTACAAGAGAAACCTGCAGAGCAATGCAGAGAAGGAGTGTTTAAAAGGAAGGCATAGTGAGCAGCCCTTGGGGCCAAATGGAGCGAAATAAAAAAGCAGATTATTCAACCTTATTGCTGGACACACTCAAACAGGGATTAAAGAGCTAGGAGCCAGACCAAGAGGAATTAAAAAAAGGCAAGCCAGAAACAAAAACTTTCCATAAACAAAGTGGCTAAAAGATTATCCAATCTTTAATAACGGGTGAAAAGTAGGAGGGCAGTGAAAAAGAGAATGAGACACTAACCACCAATACAATCAGACATAAATCTCGAATTGACCCTGTAACACAAAAAACTGTGGGACACTGGGACCATCTGGAGGGCCCAGATCAGTGGCTGAAATCATACTCAACACCTACCTCAGTGGTGGGAGTTTCCCTTCAAACACATCTAGAAGTGGGGCAATCCCTGTTACGCAAGGCAGCACTAAAAGCATCAAGCAAAATAAGGATGGACAGCAAATCAGTTCCTGGGCCTCCGATGATCATCAGTTGCTCAGAGGGCGGCAGACCTGCCGAAACAACCCTAGTAGGAGGCAGTGAGCAACCACAAGTGGGGGGCAACCGGAGCAGTAGGTCCAGAATAGAGGGAGAGCCTGGGACTTGAAACCTGGAGAGCAATCTATAATTGCACTTAAATTAGGAACCCAGAACAGCAGAGGAGGCTGGATAGCATGGACCCTCAACTCAACAAACAGCCAGAAATGAAGTACCAATGATCCTGCAGAAAACAGTGTGGAGGCCAACAAAAAATTGTTCAGAATTGTCTTGTAGAATAGCAATGGATTGGCAGGTAAATGAGACAATAGAGCTGTTAAATCACCTGAAAACATTTGAGGTGATCCTACTTCAAGAAACATGGGCACTTGAACCTCTCCCCATTGTTGAGTTCTCGCACAATGCCATCCTGGCAACTAAGGAAGCAAAACACTGTTGCAGCAAAGGCAGCCTTACCGTCTCTGTATCAACGGCACTTAACACGACTACAGAGTGAAAAAGTGATTTTGACAACCTGCAAGTGTTACAGATAATGCTGGAAATGGAGGGGGAAGCCACAGTGGTAACACTAATAAATACATACATTCACCATCCTCGAAATTCAGAATGTGAGCGCTATCATCCAGTTAATTTTTACAGGAGACTTCAATATGAAGTTGGTAGGGTCGCCAGGACACAACAAAATCCTTGCACTTCGGGATCAGCAATTGGCAATGCCCATACAAAGCAAGAGTGACCTAGGGAAGAAAGACACCAAAGGCCTCTGTCTACTGGGCAGCCTGGAGCACCAAGACCTACGGTTCCTTAACAGCTGGTGTGCAGGTGACATTCCACCAGCACTATTGTTTCACTCTACCAATGGCGACTCTGCTAGACTACCCCCTCTTAACCTCCCACTTCTAAAATACATCTATTAATTTAGAATGGGTGTAAGACTTGACAATGACCGTTTACAGCAGGAACTAGAGCTGACTGTCCCTCTAAAAGAACACAAGCGGGCAGTGGAAGCTATGGGCATAGTGTACACTACCAACCTAAGTAGAATTAAAAGGTCCCCGGACACCCTGCAAGACCTTGTCCAAGACGCAGTACCTCTTACGAACAACAAAGTCAAAAGGCAACACAGTGAAAGACAACTGGGAGGCCTTCACAAAAGCCTTTGCGAAACATCACACCAGAAGAGTTAAACCATCAAGGGAGCCCTTCAAGGCCTATCAATCAGACACTTGCAAACGGTACTCTAGTGGGCCATTTAAACAGCTTAAATCTACAGCTAATAAGGCCCTGTGGTTCAGCGAATGGCAGTCCGAGCCACAGTGGTCCATGGTCTGCAAAGCAAAATGCAACTGCACGTTAGATGTATTTGAAAAGAACACACTGGACACACCTGAAAAGGACACTATAAAACACACCGCTCCACAGACCACAATCCTTTACATTTTACACTGCAACACACTGAAGCCAGAGCCCCTATATTTAGACATCCCATTTATTTCTCCATCCCATAGAACACCCTGCACACATCCTTGACCATTCATCCCCTATTTCACCTCCCCGTTAAGCAAATCCCTGTCACCCCAATTTTTTTTTGTTACAGCCATGTCACGTTTAAAAAGATCTCTGTTTCACAGATGAAGAGATAAGACTCCTAGTGAATGAAATCATAAGGGTAGAGCCACAATTGTTGGAGCACAAGCCCAGCGTACCCTTCTCAGTAGAAAAATCAAAATGTAGGTCAGGATAGTCGACGGTCAATGTTGTAGGCACCACCCTGCACACAAGGGAGGACATCAGGAAGCGGTGGAATGACCTCAGGGGCAAGGTCCATTCCCTGGTCTCCGGGCACCAGCTGCAGGCCAAGAAGACTGGTGGTGACCCTCCCAGTGCCTCATTACAACTACTACACTGGGAGGAAAAGGTCTTGGCTATCCTGCATCACGAGGGCTTGACAGAAATACCTGAGGTAGTGGAGTCTCCCAAGTCACAGCACTACAAAAGGTCACCAACATGCCATGTCATGCATGAACATAAGTCACCTTCTACCTCATTTACTCCACTCATCAGCCCAGTTTCCACCTGGCCAAAGACTACCTTTTGGCAATTCACAATTTAAGTGTAGTCACCTGGGGAGATGAAATCTGTACGGGGTGTGTAGTACAAGGTCTGACATGATTACAACACCAAGGAGCAATTGTTCCTGTAACTACAAACACTACCACAGCAGTATCATGATACTAGACATCTGCATTAACAGAGAGCAATTGAAATGGACTCACCTGAGGGGTGATCAGACCAGTGTACTTTTGCCCAAATACACCTGTGTGTCAACTCTCAAATGAAGTTTACTCACCTGGGGGGGGTACCATTTTTATACTGTGTGAAGTAGAGGGAGTGGCCAGACTGCAGCTCCCAGGAGGCCCTGTTCCTCTAACTCCAAAAACTAGCCCAGTAGTCACTTGGCTCAATACAACTGTTAGTAACACACATGAAGTGTACTCACCTAGGTGGATACCATTTGCATACTGTGTGAAAAAGAGAGAGTGACCAGACTACAATTGCCAGGAGACATTGGGCCTGATTACAACTTTGGAGGAGGTGTTAATCCGTCCCAAATGTGATGGATATATCACCAGCCGTATTACGAGTTCCATGGGATATAATGGACTTGTAATACGGCTGGTGGTATATCCGTCACATTTGGGATGGGTTAACACCTTCCTCCAAAGTTGTAATCAGGCCCATTGTTCCTCGAACTCCAAACACTAGTCCAGTTTACCTCAGACCAAATACACCTGTCTGTCAAATCCAAAATGCAGTTTACTCACCTGGGGGGATACTGACTGTTTAGTGTGTGAAGTAAAGGGACTGGGCTGACTAGAGCTCACAATAGGCCCTGTTTCTGTCACTACAACCACAAAACCAGTGTTCTTGTCTCCAAATACCCTTATTAGGTAACCTACAAAATGAAGTCCACCCACCTAGGAGAACAACATTTCTCAAGTGGATGAAGTAGAGGGAGTGACATGAATGGGAAGACCAGGAGGCACTGTTTCAGAAACTGCAAACACAAGCCCAACGATCGCTTGCCAAGATATCCCTGTTTGTTAATCACATTTGAAGTTCACTCACCTGAGAGGATAACATATGTCAAGTATCTGGAAGTATAGGCAGTGACCTGACTGCAACTCCCAACAGGCCATATTACTGTTACTCCAATCACCAGACCAGTGGTCATTTGTCAAAATACACTTGCTTGCTGATTCTCAATTGAAGTTTACTTACCTGGGAGGAACCAAGATACAGATCATGCTTAACTCAGAGATGTGTCTGCCTACCTAGCTCCATCTTGACATTCTAACCCAAGATGAAACTAGTTAGGACAGGAAGGACACCTTACCCAGTGTGCAAAAAATGAGCCCCAATGCCTCAAGATGCATTACCAGAATGGTATTGGCAGCAGACATAATCACACTACACTCGCCACATGATCACTTCATTCATATATACAACAAACTCCTGCCTCTTAATCGACTAGGCCACAAATAGATCAAAGCCGTAGCCTGCACAGAAATTGTTTTGCTTGCACTAGTTGCAAGATGGCATTTCCAGGCCATCCTCCAAAGTGCCAATGATCTGCACATCACATCAGCTGCTTGGTTCAAAATGAACTGGCACACTTGACACATGTTAAGACAAAGCACTCAATACTATGGTCACTTGGCACAATTGGATCAACTGCAACTTTGCTTTGAACATGGTCTCTGCTTACTGTAACATTAAACTGTTGCAGGTAGATGTCACAATATAACAAGTAACGTACGTTTCACATCAACAGGTCAACCTGCCACTGGGTACACAGAGGAGTTTGCCACCCTTCTGGATGAAGCCATCAGTGAGAAGAGCACTCCTGGACTGGTAGACGTGGAGGACCCCCCTGGCCCTCTGGCAGCCTAGTCAGACGGCTACCATGAGTCTCACTGTGCCCACATTAACACCTCCCTGCCCGGTTGCCATAACATCTCAGGCAGCCATTCGCCACCCCCAACCTGTGTACTAAGCACAGTGTTGACAATCTCGTGTCCCCCAATCCTGGATCCTGAGTTGTGGCGCAACACTTCGGACAATGAGGGTCCAGGAACAAGTGGGAGAGGGCAACCTGTTGCAAGGGTCCATGGGAGGGATGCTGTGGCTGTGTGCCAGAGGGGTGAGGCCATTGGGGCTGCCGTCAGGACTCCATCAGCAACGTCTTGGGTGTCTATCACAAGTCTCAAGGCATGATGGACCAGGTACTGAATGAACTTCGGGAAATCAAGCAGCTACAGCAGGACTTCAGTCAGACATGCGGGAGCAATTGGAGGCCAAGAGCACCAACATGGACTCCCTTACAGAGTTGTTAAGGGACCTCAACACTACCCTGGGCAGGGCTATTCAACATCACTCCACCCCTTCCTTTGGTGCAGCAGCATCAGGCCCATCGACATTGGTGCCAGCCACTGGAAGGGGGCCCTGCCAGGGGCACCACCAGACCCAGAAACCCTTGCCTCTGTAGCAGCAGATTCCCCCTCCCCGCAAGCGAGGACATCCAGCAAAGGATCCAGGAGTTGCAGATGGCTAGACTCCCACTATTGCCAGCAAGTGACTTCTCACTAAGGAACTTCCTTTGTGTGTTACACATTCACTCTGTTGACTGATGCTCAACTACCTACCTGTTCAAATGGAAGTAGTACTCTGGACCCTGGACTCCCTGGCATCTACTCAGTTGATTTCGTCCACTATGACTGACCCCTTCACTTTACTTTTAACTTCATGTCTATCCACAGTTTATGGTGTGCACCAGCATTATAATAAATTCACCCATCACATACTTGTTGTCTGTTTGATTTATTTCCACTAATTGCTATGTAGAGATGCAAGACTGTGGACCATAGGATGAGGACACAAGCTACTTGTGCAAGGAGGAGTATGTCACAGTTATACAGTGTCCAGCTCATGTCTATAATCATTACACACCAACACATTAGCACAAGTGTCTGGTCACACAAATACATTTAATTCCAGTGTAAAGCACATAGGCTGTCCATATGTCTGGACCTCTACAAACAAAAATGTGTAACTCACAGTCATAGTACATATTCCAAGGTAAAGCCCCCCCAGACCTCAGAGGAAAGGGATTTGCCAGACATTGACACATAGAATAGGCAAACATGGAAGTGGATGATGTCACCAGCCTTATCACACACCACACCAAATTTTTTCAACACCACATAATCCAAGATACAGACAGATGGCAGTGCAACAGTCCCTGATCACAGGCCCATCGTGATCCAGTTACCATTCATCTATTGGTATGAGACACACATATGCCAGTATTGTGACACAGGCCCTGTGCCCTGCAATGTTGAAACGCATCAATAGCCATACATTGGCCATGCAAAAAGTGTTTAGTCAATGTAAAGGTAAAATGATCTGTTTGCAATCTATGACTACGTGTCATGCCGATATGATGAAACACATGATGCAAGTGACCCATCCACCCTCACATACAACAAGTCCAATGGCACATCTGACCTTTCACCAAGACACTGTGCAAGCTGTATTGGCACAACTCTCCAACACCCAAACTCTGTGCAAATAGTCCAGTACAGCATTTCAGGGTGCAAAAATGGCAGCTGCCTGACCTACTCCACTGGACATTAGGAAACGCCTGTGATCATGGGAAGAAGTTGTCATGGCGGTAGAGGTTGCAGCCGTGGACAACACTATGATAGGCTATTGCTGTGTACACCAACGGTGATGACTGCATATATGGCAAACATGACCGCCATGTTCTGCAGATTCACTCACTTGACTCCTAAACTGCTGCCAGCAAGACCTCCACTACCTGAGATGCTGTGTTCTGCCTCTGGGAGCAAACATGCTACATCCAGCAGGTGTTAGGGCCCCTGCCTTGTCTTCAGAGGAGCTGGCGAGGCTTGTGGACAGGGTCCTACATCTGTATGGACAGCTCTATGGTGCACCAGAGGAGCACCTCACAGGGTAGAATGTGGCCATGTGTGCCAGGTTGACTACTCATGTGCCTGTTGGTGCAATCTGTGTGGCATCATTAGGAGGGACAATGCGCATGTATTGGTGGTCAGTGCCATATGTAAAGTGAATTCACATCGTGCTGTGTGGGTTTTTGGGTTCCTAGATACTCCTTGTGTTGGATGTACATAACTAGGTGAAGAGACATTCCTGCCATCCACTGACATGTCTTTCCTCATGATTGTTGTAAATGTCAAACAAATGTATGTGCAGGACAGCATGAGCTCAGTATGTATGTTGTATGAGTCAGTTGTGAATATTGTAAGCAATGGGTATGGTGTCACCGAGATTTCTTTACACATCTGCCCTTGCTAAACTGTTGTTTGGAAGGCATATCATGGCTCACTCTGGCCTTCAGGTTGCCGCACACACCACATGCAAATTTGATGTTGGCTACATGATATGCTGTCATGCATGGAGGTGATGTGAATGTAGTGTTATGTAGCTTATGTCTTCACAGTCTGCAGAGACCAGGGCCTGTCACATCTATCTCCCAGTATGTGTCCTAGTCTAGGCTGGGGTGGAATCACTGTGGCTATGCAACTGTGGCACTGTGCCCACTCCCTGTACTCCAGCAGATCCTGTCATGCGGGCAGTATGAGGCTCTGGTGTAAAATCCTACCCAGAATGCCTCATTCCTTAGATTAGATTAGATGTGTCTTTGACTCATGACAGGTCCCCTACTCCCACAGCCCTGTTGTCACCTTCCCACAGGTCATATTGGTCCTGTGCAGGCTCATGGTATAAATGACAGTCCCACAGTGAGGACAGTGTGTTGATTCCTGGGAGTCCATGATAGCTGACTCAGTACCTTGGTCACATAGCAGAAACTCTACAATGCATGCTTTTGTTTGTTGGATACAATCTCTGTAGGATGGACACATGTCAAAAGGAGTGTTCTGTGGTATGGGTACATAATACAGAACCCTACCTCCTGAAGTGGCATGAGTCTGCATTTGTTAGTCCACATATCCACACATGGACAGGGCAGATGCTTTCTGTACCCACCATGCCAGTCCCTTCATTGTTACTCATGTGTAATGTAGGTGTTTGTACTCTGGCAGTTGCCTGTGGGGACTGGGTGCAGAGAGTAATTCTCACATAGTGTGAATGTATTGGTCCATTCATGCCTAAGGAGTTTACCCTTCATAAGCCACAGAGGTGTAATGTGTCTCATAGTGGCGTATATCTCAGTCAGGTGGCTAGAGCATGGGCTACCTGATGTCAGTTAGTTTGCTTAGTCATTGTAGGGCCTGAGCAAGGTAGTGGGTTAGTCTGCAGATGGAAAAATGTGTGTCTGTAATCATGTTCCTGTAGTTATTGGGTTGTATGTGTCACACTTGGGAAGTATTGACAAATAGGAAAGTTCTAGCTTGATGTTACTAACATGTATGTGACTCAACCACTTGTGATGAGACTTGTTAACATGATCTCTTGATTTGTCTTTTGCATCCATGCAGGTCAGTGCCTATCAAAAGAAGGTAATACGGAAAACCATTGCCAAGAAGGTGCAGAACTGGTGGTCCACAACCGGCGGAGCGCCCACTGCAGAAAAAAGTGAGAGGACCTGAGTTGCTGAGCCCAGAAATATCGCTGAAGCCACCTGAGGCTGTCCTCCCAATGTGGGCGGCGTGCCCGTCAGACCATGTCCCCAATAATGGCCCATATTCTGGTGGTGGCCTATCTGGAGCTTGATGCGTGTTTCAGGGCAGCACACCAGCCTCAAGGGGGTGAATACAGGGCATATTCCCGCCTGTCCGATTGCCAAGTTATTGAGTTAGGTTCTGACAGCTCCCCCTGACAATTAGGGATGCGCCATGTGTCACACAGTAGATGAGTGATTGTTTGTGTAGACATGTGGTGCATGCTGATGTGCCTTGCCTACTGACCCAGGGACCTAGGACACAAGTGGGTAGAATCCACAAATCACTTGCTCTCAAGGGATGACATATGGCTCTGTACATTGATCAATCAAGTACTGTTTTATGTTGTAGTGGGTGTGATTTCTGTGCATCAAACCACTACTCCTAAATCTTCCAGGCCAAAGGTAAGTAGGTAATGTATCACTGTCCTCTTCCATATGTCTGGATAAATGTGTATATAGGCATCTGCCACCAAGAAGCTAGTTGTCTTTGGCGTATGATAGGTGCTGGTGCCTCACTGCAGTCTGTAATGTGAAGATGTCCAACATACATGTGACAGGGCTTACATTGTTCATTTACAATGGGGATACATTTCATGTTGTGCCACATATAGGAGTGTGTCATCATTGTTTATTGGCTGACACATGCCCTCACCCTTCATAGCATGTCATTTGACATGTACAGTTGCAGTAGCAATGAGAGACATGACAGGTAGACCTAGAGTTTCAAACCACAATGTGAATATCTATGCTCTTGATGTGACATCATGTGGAAAAGTGCACTTCACACGTGTAACAGGTAAGGTTTGGGCCTTGGCATGCATCATGGAGTGACTTGCAGTTATGTTGAAATCACTTGTGTTTGGGTACAGGCATTCACCCTCAGACAGACATCTGGGGTTGCATGACCAAAATGGAGACAGTGATGTAGCGTCCCATTGTGCAACATGTTGAGGGCCTTCTAATCTTGCAAATCACTGTCTCTTTCCAACATGCAAAGGACTACTGACTTCTACTGATGCACTCAGAGTATGTCATTGTAAGGGGTGCCAGACATTAGGGTGATTACCCTGGGGCTTGCTTATTCATTGTGTTGTGTAATTTGGGAACATCTCTCCCTGACAAATTGCACATGATGTCGACAGTTTCCATTTCCATGCCACATGTGTGGCCTATTTGAGCAACACTGATACTACCTCTGTGACTCTATTGGGACAAATATCACTTGGTGAAGTGTGCATTGGGGATATGTTCCCAGTGTGAAATGGTTATTTACATGTCACCTTCTCCAGGATATTGTACTATTGTCATCAAGATGGCATGATTTTGTATCATTTCTTATTGTTGGGTCATCATGTATGTTACAAATGGATGTGTGCATGACCTTGTGAGGGATCTGTGGAAATGCATTTGTCATTGGCCTACTATTGTATGCCCGCAGGTGACTGAGGTCTGCTCCATGAGACAAAGCTTTGAGGGTGATGGTGTCTCCTAATGGTTGAATGGTTATTGTGATTGCACAACTTCAGGCTTGCAATTGTAATTGTCTGAGATCCTGCTTTTCCTGTGGTCAACTGTTGACAGTTCAAATGGCAAGCATGCATATGGTGTGGCACATGTATTGGCCACTTAAGTTGAGTTTGGTGCTGGGGCCTGCTTGACATCATGGTAATGCGTGCTAATCAGAGCTGTTGTTCAAGTGTGATTATGGACATGTGATGACCCTATTTCTTTTTGTATTTGCATCAGCACCGGCAAGTGAAGGAAACAGGGCACAGCTGAGTGGAGAAGCATCTGGCTACGGGACCTCGGGTCAAGATACCATCGTCACAGAGGGACCCAGTGGCCTGGATGGCGAGGGGAGTGCCACGGAGAGACAGTGACATCCTCATCATCATCGGATTCTTCCTTCAGTGGACACTCCCTAGTGGTGGCGGACCCATCGCGGCATCCCCCTGTACAATCCTTGTCTGCCACCCCCTGTTCTATCACTGCCCTCCTTGTTGCTTCCCATCAAGTTGGCCGTGCCGACTAATCCAAGAGGATGGGTGTCTCCTTTGCCACAGCCACCTCCGCCCCAGCCCCTGTTATCCCTGCTGCCCTCAGTGAGGAGGCTGTTGACCTTCTTAGAAGTATTCTGTGGGTCATACAGCCATTGTGGAAGGCATTCTTGGTGTAATGTTTTGCCTACAGAAATCTTTTCAGGCTCTGGCCTCCACACTTACAGCAGCCAGTCACCCCTCACCTTCCGCCCTCCACCTCCCTCTTCCCACTCCAAATTCCCCCTTCCCCTACCTAGCCAAAGCCCACAGACACATTCGCACATATCCACATCAACACACAAAAGCAGCACACACTAACACAAGCACCACAAAGCACACCAGCACGCACACAAGCAACAGACACCCACAGACACAACAATAGTCACCACTTCCTAAGACCCCCAGCATTACACACACCACATCCAGCATACCCACACGCACCACACCAACAGTCAGTGACACACCCACCACACCCATCATACCCACAGACACCACCCCAGCAGACCCCCAGACACCCCCCATAAGCACCATACCTGCAGATACCACAAGACACACAGGCATCCACCATATACAGAATACCCGCAGTCACCACCCCAAAATCCACACACACATCCACCACTCCATCCCCAGCACCTCCATCTTCCAGTCTCCCAAGACTCACAAACAGACTCACTCACTCACCCACCCAGCAGACACCCACCAAACACAAACATACTCCCAAGAAGCACGCACCCGCAACATTCACACCTACATAGCAGACAACCACTCCCTCGACGTCCAAATCCCAACCCTCTTCTGATGACCGTCCTCGTGTCCCTAACAAAACTTTTATGTTTGACCTTAACCTTTCCCCTGTTCCCTCCACCCTGCCCCAAACCCAAGAGGCCCCCCACCCACCTCCCACCTCCTCCCTTCCACCTGCCCCCCGCAAGCACCCATACCTCTCCCCACGAAGAAAAAGCCCACCCCTCCCAAAAAGCAGACCACTACTCCTGAACCCAAGACCAAACCCCCACCTCTCTAAAATCTGATCTACCCCCAAGGTTGATCCCTGAGGTGCCTGCCTGCCCACTCAATGCCCCTTCCTGTGGAGATTCTATGGCATTTAGGAGTCAAGGTTTGGCAGTATACTGTGCTATTATGGACCAAACAATGGACTGCCCAGCTGCCTTTATTCTAAATCATTTGGTTATAATAAACCCAAACAGTTGGTTTATTGGGTACTGCAATTCCTTTTTTACCGTTATGTTGTTCCTGAGTGACTTGTGTTGTGTGCCTACTGTTGTGTGTGTTTCAGCCTGCTTGATGTTCTTTTTATTGTTGTTCGCAGTATGGACTTTGGGGGCAGTGCTGTTGTCCCCAAAGACAAGGGTTTATGTTGAGTGCATGGATATGTAGGTGTTCATGCAATGGTGGTGTCATGGCATTGTGTTCTGTTTGTTGTGGCATTTCATCTTGTGTTGCCTAATGTGAGTATGTATGGTCTTAAACTTGTCCTGCTGATATGGATCATGTATTCATCTGATGTGTATCAGCTTGAGTCTTGTTTGTGCAGACATAGAGGGGGTCATTCCGACCCCGGCGGTCGGGGTCGGCGGGAGCACCGCCAACAGGCTGGCGGTGCTCCGCAGGGCATTCTGACCGCAACTGTTTGGCCGCGGTCAGAACAGGAAAACCGGCGGTCTCCCGCCGGTTTTCCGCTGCCCTCAGGAATCCTCCATGGCTGCGCCGCCATGGGGATTCCGACACCCCATACCGCCATCCTGTTCCGGGAAACACAGAATCACCGCGGCGGTCTTCAGACCGCGGAGCGGTGTTCTGTCGGGGGAACTCTGGCGGGCAGCCTCCGCCACCCGCCAGAGTTAGAATGACCCCCAGAGTCTGTTCAGTTGTGCTAGCTTCGTTTGCATTTGACTGTGCATGTGTCCATTTAGCTGCGTATATCTTGCAGGTAGTTCTTGTAGCTGCATGTCCCATGCAGTTGAAGGTGTATGTGCTTTGTTTACTTGCACTTCCACATTGTGCAGATACGCATGCCATTGTGGCCTAGTAGTGTTTGTTCCTGAGATAGCCATAGGGCTATTTCCTGTGCAGATGTTGTTTTATGGGCATGTGCAAAGTGATATGTGTCCCACTGCAGCCTCCATCTCTGAGTGTTCCTGATGGCCCTGTCCCAATTGTGCAGTTATTGTTTGCATTGTGATCTTTGTGTATCTGTCTCTCTGTGTATTAAGCATGCCATTGTCCTTCCATTGGTCTGTGATGTGTGTGCCCATTGCAGGGCTGTTTCATGGGAGTGTTGTTTGTGTTTCATGCCACACCCATACAGATGTGTGTTGAATGTGACAATGATAAGAGTCCATGGCATGTGTGCAATGTGAGTGTGTGAGTTATGTTTGTATATGTGTTGTTGGTGTTGTGTGAGATAATGTTGTGTACCCTTCACTGTCCCTGTGCCTGAGATGGTCAGATTTGTGTTTTTTTTTTTGTAGTGTTACGGTGCAGTTTGAGTGACCTGCCCAAAGGGGGCATATTGTGACTGTGAATGTGTCCATCTTCATGTTTGTTTCCGACTGTGTACACAATATGATGTGTACCTGGTGCCAATAGCATGAGCTCCATACTATGTGGACTACAGTGCAACGATCTGTTGTAATGGTTGATGAGACAGGTAGGTGTGTATACTACGGTCTATTGTGCCCATGGCGGTGGGGATTTTGGTCTCCTTCAGGGATCAGCGGCAGGACATGCGTGATGGGCTCCATGGCGGCACCAAACGTGTAAGGCTGCCTGCAGGTGAGCGTCTCCCTTTATAGTCCCCATTTCTGCCTGCTGCTATGTGGTGGTTGGACCGCCACGGTCAAATTGGCGGTATGCATCCTCATAATGTGTCTGGCGGAAACACAGGCTCTACCGCAGCCTGTTTGTGGCATCTCATGACAGTGGCAGTCTATGCTGCCTTGCGGTGCCAGCAGGACCGTGAAGGTCTTTGATCCATTCACCTGCATGACTCGTAATACAGTGTTCTGACAACCAACCCAATGGTGGTCGGACCGCCGCCATGGCGGCCAACAGTCCGCCTAACTCGTAATGAGACCCTAAATCTTGTTAGATACTATACGGGTATCCAAAATTCCTTTCTCCCATTTTCTTCACTAAAAGTTGTTAAGACAAATTTCAACCAGAATACTTCTGTTTCCATTTTTTTTCAAATGCAGAGGGTTGGTTTAATGTGCTAAACCTATGGCCCAGACTACCCTTGGATTTGGGTGTTCTAACAGCCTCAGTGTTTTGGTCATTTGAAGTTGTGTAATTTATAAGGTTTTCAGTGGAAGAACGGAGGACTGTGGTAGGGCGGCAATGTTATAGTTTTTACTCACTTCTAACGGGTTTATTCTGAGATGGGCACAAAGTTGAAAATCGGTCTCAAACATTTTTTATGCTCATTTTTTGTGTGGTGTTAGCAAAGACCTCCTTTTGATTTTACTAAAATTATATATATAATATACATTCTTACTGGGGTTTTGAGTCCGTCCTCTTCATCCATTTGTCTGGTGTTGTGTTATTCACATAATTCTTCCGGCTACTAAAGCATACAACAAGGAACAGTGCTTCAGCCCACTTCAGCCATTGGCTAATTACATTTCCAATGATGGCATTCTGCTCTTTCATAAGGAGCACAACCGTCTACAAAGTAGTTCCCTTCAGTGCCAGGGACTACTATGGCAATGTATGCTTTAAAAAAAATCACTTTTTACAAGTGTTTTTTCCTTTTCCATATAATCTACTGTTCCCTTAACAATTAAGGAGGTCATTCAGAAGACCGCCGCGGTTATTCTGTGTTTCCCGCTGGGCGGGCGACCGCCAGAAGGCCGCCCGCCCGCCCAGCGGGAAACCCCTTTCCACGAGGATGCCGGCTCCGAATGGAGCCGGCGGAGTGGAAAGGGTGCCACGGGTGCAGTTGCACCCGTCGCGAATTTCAGTGTCTGCTATGCAGACACTGAAATTCTCAGTGGGGCCCTGTTACGGGGGCCCCTGCAGTGCCCATGCCATTGGCATGGGCACTGCAGGGGCCCCCAGGGGCCCCACGACACCCCATACCGCCATCCTGTTCCTGGCGGCCAAAGCCGCCAGGAACAGGATGGTGGTATGGGGGTCGGAATCCCCATGGCAGTGCAGCAAGCTGCGCCACCATGGAGGATTCCCCAGGGCAGCGGAAAACCGGCGGTACACCGCCGGTTTTCCGTTTCTGACCGCGGCTGTACCGCCGCGGTCAGAATGCCCTTGGGAGCACCGCCAGCCTGGTGGCGGTGCTCCCGCGGTCCATGACCGCCAGGGTCGGAATGACCGCCTAAGTTTTGAAAAAGCAACGATGAAACATCATGCATTGGCAAAGCCAAAAGCCTGACAGCCAAAGTCCTGAACTATTGGCTTTGTCCTTGCTGAGTCACTTTGCATCCGCTACGGGATTAGCACAAATTGTGCTCTCTTCCAGACACTTGCCTCTGCAGTTTCCTCTCAGTCGTACTTACTTACTTGCATTGACAAAACAGTGTGTTTAGGTTAATACTGCCCATAAAGCTGCCAAAAAACAATTTTCAAACATTATTGTCCATTGAAAATTGGAAAAGTTGTAACCAAGCACAAAAAAATCAACACTATGCACAAATAGTATGCCATTTGGTACTTATTGTACTCTACACTAAAATGGCGTTTGGAATGAAGCTTAACATGTCTTCCATTTGACCATGGTTTTTTGCCAGAGCAACCTTGGACTTCCTAATGACAAGATTATGCACACTATGATGCACTCTACATGCATCTTTCAAGAGATTTGAAAGATTGGAATAACTTTCCCCTTTCCAAGACTTCATCCAGATTTTTCTGTAAGGTTTCCCTTCCTCACAGGCCATCAGGCTTTAGAATCGATTTGTGTGCTTTAAAATGTAAGCCAATGAACTCACATAATGAAATCTGTATTTCTTTTCAGGATATCCCCGTTTTTAGGTCTCACCTACTAGACAGTGTATGCAGTCCGGTGCAAGACCTATTGTTAGCTTAGAGAGGACTTAGGGAGTCATTCTGACTTTGGCGGGCGGCGGAGGCCACCCGCCAAAGTCCCGCCGTCAGAATACCGCTGCGCGGTCAAAAGACCGCCGTGGTAATTCTGAGTTTCCCGCTGGGCGGGCGGGCGATCGCCAGAAGGCCGCCCACCCGCCCAGCGGGAAACCCCCTTCCACAAGGATGCCGGCTCCGAATGGAGCCGGTGGAGTGGAAAGGGTGCGACGGGTGCAGTTGCACCCGTCGCGATTTTCAGTGTCTGCTATGCAGACACTGAAAATCTTGGTGGGGCCCTGTTAGGGGGCCCCTGCAGTGCCCATGCTGTTGGCATGGGCACTGCAGGGGCCCCCAGGGGCCCCACGACACCCATTACCGCCAGCCAGGTTCTGGCGGAACCAGGCTGGCGGTAAGGGGGTCGGAATCCCCATGGCGGCGCTGCCTGCAGCGCCGCCATGGAGGATTCCTCAGGCTAGGGGAAAACCGGCGGGAAACCGCCGGTTTCCCTTTTCTGACTGCGGCTTTACCGCCGCGGTCAGAATTGGCCTGGATGCACCGCCAGCCTGTTGGCGGTGCATCCGTGGGCCCCGGCCCTGGCGGTCCATGACCGCCAGGGTCGGAATGACCCCCTTAGTGTCCATCCATTGTTTACCAATTTTTGGCTTCATTGTCACTCTCATTTGCCTGCTTCTTATTTGTTTGTTTGTGTGGGCTTTCCTTCCTCTTCTTGTGTTTGCCCAACCCCTGGAGCATTTTTATTTTTGCACTCCCTAAGAGTGCATGCTTTCCAACTATCTCCCTAGTGAGTTTCTCTTTCTCCCTCTGCACTCCATATTGCGCTCTTTCTTATCAATGTGCTTCTTCCTCTTCCACCCCCCGTTATTTCGCCGTTTACTTTTCCTCCCCCGCTCCACATTGCTCCTCCTCCCTGTTTGTTTGCTTCCCTTCATGTGCCTTCCATGTTACTTTTCTTCCACCTGTACCCTGGTGTTGCTTCACCCTGTTCTCCTGTTTCTTCCCCTACCCTTATCCTCCATGATTCGGTCCCTCCATACTCCACATTGATTCTGACCCCCTCCCACCCATGTGGCCACATTCCGCATCGCTGTATCTCGCCTGTGTTCCTCTCTTTGTGATTGACTAACAGAGAAGGTGAGGATATTTGGATCTGGTACACCAGGGAGCAAATGTTCTGCACAACTTTTGAATCAATGTTGTCAGGGAACAAATATCGTGGCTCCACTTCTAAAGAGGTATAGTGGCACCAAGAGCCCCGAAACCTACAGTCATGGCCTGAGGTGTCACAGTAGAGGAGTTCAGGCCCTCAGATTTCTTTCACTGAAGTGAACCGCCTCTGACAAATAACACCAGCTGTGCTCTTTCCTTCCCATAGATCCTGCAGAGTGAGTGCCACAGAGAGGCAAAGCAGTCGCTCCTTTTTCCTGCACCACAAGTTTTATATTTGACTACAAGGACGCCACAGTTTTACATCACAGTTTTTAATTCTCACCTAAGAAAAAGCTTTTAGCTGTCTTTAGGGAAAAGCCTGTTGTGGACCACAGTGTTTTACGTGGATGAAAAAGGTGGTGGTGGGGTGAGTCTCTAAAAGGGGCATTGACAAAATAGTTAGGAGTGTGCCTTAAGCATGTGAACTACATCCTGTGCTTTACACAGCATGCTGCTTGACTAGCATTTAGGAGTCTTTTTGTGAGTTTTTTGCTATTGCATCCAGACATATTTGATAAAGACTTCTATCCTTAGATTCCTTACCTTAGAATGTTTCCCAGGCTTCAGACTGGATCTGGACGTTTTTCACGAGCAGTACCCCTGCGCGCCAGTAAGTAGCATTGTTTAGCTTTGCGTGCCGTCTGCGCCAGACGTGTCATACTCAGTGCCTATATAGGTGCCACCCTGGCCACAGTCTCAATCCCAGTCAAGAGGGAACTCCCTGAATTGATTGCAGGGCCACAA
The DNA here is from genome assembly GCF_031143425.1 of Pleurodeles waltl. NCBI lineage: Eukaryota > Metazoa > Chordata > Amphibia > Caudata > Salamandridae > Pleurodeles > Pleurodeles waltl. The sequence continues at coordinate 412,224,576 of NC_090443.1, read as the reverse complement.
ATCTTTGTCACAGTTGAAGTCCTCCCATTCTGGTAAGTCCAACAAGAAGAAGTATAAGAAATAGAAGAGATCTTCGACTTCACCCCATTCTTCAAAGTCATCCAACGAGACGAGGGAGCATCAACACTCAGCTTATCTCCACTGTTGAGCCTGTGTCTGGACCATCTCTGCGCCTCCCCAAGTTTCCGGGAACTCCCACCCCATCCCACTTCAAGAACTGTTTGTGGCCATGAACCTCATATTTGGGGGGCCACTCCTGCTGGAGCTCCCCTTGGGCCCACGGATTTGGGATGGGCCCCTACTGGTATTTTGCTGGTGGGTTCACCCTCGTTGCAAGTTGGGCATCTTGTATCCACAGATGGATCCGGACCAGCACTGGTCGAGCCACCTTGACCTTCCCTGGTGCCCGCCCCACAGTTGATGCCCCCAGCGCAGGTAGTGCCATCCCCATTCTTATCCCCAACTTTGGCACGGATCCAGATGGCTTCATCTGACGGTGACTCCAGTGTCAACTGGCACCATGCCATCCAGCCTGGAGTTTATGCCCTATTCCTGTGGGCTAGGACTTGAGGAATAGGAAAGGTCACTGGACCCTGAAGAATACCAGCCCCTAGGTCTCTCCTCCTGCCGTGTCTAAGGAGGAGGGAGCCTCATTTGCTATGGTGGTGAGGAGGGTGGCTGAGGTCCTGGACCTTCAACTGCCCTCCATGGCTGTCAGGACAAACATCTTGACAAAGGTGCTTCAACTGGGAATCATCCCATCTGAATCGCTTCTTCTGTTTAACAAAGTCCCCTCTCAGACGCCTTACTCTGGGCTTGGTCCATGCCCTGCACAGGGGCTCCTGTGAACAGGACAATTTCCTGCCACTATTGCCCCACCCCAGGGAACCCCAATTTCATCACACAACACCCCAGCCTGGAGAGCTTGGTGATAAAAGCCTCTATTTCCAGAGTAAATCCTGTCACATTCCCTACCACCCCACGGATAGGGAATTTAAAAGACTGGAAACCCTGGGCAGGAAGATGTTTTCTTCCACCAGCCTGGCACTGTGGTCAGTGAACACCACATCCCTTTTGGACAATTACTCCCATTTGCTCTGGGATTTTGTTGCGCAGGTGCTGGCCATGGTCCCAGAGGAGTCCCGAGCCACACTCTCCCAAGCTGTTGCTAACGGAAGAGACGCAGCTAAGTTCACAATTCGATGTGGGCTGGACACGACTGACCCACTACACAGAGCGGTTTCTTCATCGGTGGCCTTATGGTACCACCCCTGGATGAGGACAACTTGCTTTTCAGGGGATGTCTAGGCTTTGCTTATGGAAATACCTTTTGATGCCTCCTGTCTCTTCGGAGATAAAGCAGACTCAGTGCTGTCAGGCTTCAAAGATAGCAGAGCTATGGCCTGGTCCTTTGGCCTTTACATAGCCCCTTGCCAATTCCAGTCAGCCTTTTGCTCCTTTTGTAACCAAGGAAGAGGCTTCAAGCCATGTCTCTACTTGCCCAGCCACCACAGCACGTAACCTTCACACCCCTTGTATGGTTGAGGACGCAACACCCACAAAACTTGTGTGTCAGGCAGCCAGAGGTCAGCGCAGTTCACCGCCCACCTGGCTGCAAGTGCCTCCAACCCTCTTTAGTTTGCCTTCTGACCATCATTGACATCCATTGTGAGGTAGGATACTCCATCAACTGCACCATTGGAAGTTGATAACCTCCGACCACTGGGCTCTTCAGATTGTATGAAGAGGCAAATCCCTCCCCCTATGTGGGCTTTGCAGTGGGACCTGAAGTTCCAGTGGGTGCAGCACCAGGGGAATCTCTTCAACGTGGTCCAGATCTCAGAGAGCACTGCAAAAGATCTGCAATTGTGGTTAATAAACCGTGATTGGGTCAGCAGCAGTCACCGCTCCCTTCCCCAACCAGATCTGACAGTAGTGACAGATGCATCACTCCTGAGATGGGGTAGCTATCTGGGAGAGGTGGAGATCAGAGGGCTTTGGTTACTGTCGAAATCCAGACTCCACAGCAACCAGTTGGAGCTCTGAGTGACCCGGCTGCCATTGAAAGCCTTTCTACCCTCCATCAAGGGAAGGCTAGTGCAGGTGTTCCTGGACAAAACCACCGCCATGTGGTGCTACAACAAACAGGTCGGAGTCATGGACTCTTTGTCAAGAAGCCCTGCGCCTCTGGACATTGCTGGAACAACAAGGCATTTCCCTGATGGTTCTACACCTGGAGGACTCTCTGAAAGGCCGGGCAGACTAACTCAGCTGAAGATGCCTAGCAGATCATGAATGGCAACTCCATCCGGAGGTGTTACAAGGTCTATTTCAGCAGTGGGGAGAGACTTGGTTAGATCTGTTTGCCACCGGCGAGAACGTGCAATGTCAGCAGTTTTGCAAGATTGAGTTTCCAATGTAGCTCTCACTTGGAGATAATTTTCGTCTTGAGTCGCTTTCAGGCCTCCTCTGCGCCTTTCCGCCCATACCACTCCTGTCCAGAGTTCTCAAGAAGATCAAAAATTACCCAGTCCAATTCATCCTTGTGGCTCTGGACTGGGTTCAGAGAGTTTGGTATCCTGAGCTGTTGAGCATGGCTGTTGGTCCTCTTATCAGGCTGCCCCTTCAGGAGGATCTTCTGTTACAGCAACAGGGGAGAGTTCTCTACCCAAACCTGTCAAGCCTCTGCCTTCATGCATGGAGATTGAGCGGTAACAGCTGGCAGCTTTCGACCTTCTGCCCGAAGTCTGTGATGTTATATTCACATCTCGGTGTCCCTCCACCAAGTCAGTAAAAGACAGCCTTTAGAATAAAATTGTGGCATTGTATGCTGAGAAACAGATTGACCCCTTATCTGCTCTCTTTTCTCAAGTTCTTTTGTTTATCTTTACTCTGGCCCAGCACTGCTCTACATTGAGCACTTTGAGTTATTTATCTGCCATCTCTGCTATTCTGCGGCTGCCAGATCAACCCTCTCTAAGTCCCCTATTGTAAGTAGGTTCCTTAGAGGTCTACATTGTATTTCTCCCCGCTCCCTTTGTATACGCCAATGGTATTTCAACTTTGTTTTTACTTTCTTATTGTGCACTCTCTTTGAACCCCTTCATTCATGTTCTTTTAGGCTTTTCACCATCAAGACAGCCTTTCTGGTGGCAATTACATCTGCCTGGAGGGTCAGTGACATGCATGCACTGTCCTCAGCCTCCCCACATCTCGTTTTTCCCCAACAAACTGGTCCTTTGGATTTGAGTATCCTTCTAGCTGAAGGTTGTCACCTGTTCCACGTTTGCTACTCCATTACTTTGCCTACCTTTCATGTTCTGCCTCATCGCCCTGAGAAAGAGGAGACTCCAATGGCTGGACCCAAAAAGAGCATTTTCATTCTACCTTGACCACACGAAGCTGTCCCTGGTGGACGGTCAACTCTTCGTGAGGTTTGTCGGGCCGAAAAAAGAAAAGCCGTGCAGAAACGTACCATCTCTCAATGGATTGTGCTCTGCATTGAAATCTGTTACTCATTGGCCAAAAGGCACCCCTCTGAGGGTGTATGTGCTCATTTCACCAGAGCAAAGGCTGTGACTACTGCATACATCTACGCTGGAGAGCCGGTGCCAGAAGGGATTTGGGAGACCCCAGGGGTACCCTCCCTGAGTGTGGCGGGGAGAACATTGAACTATTGGGTTACACCAGAACACGTTTTACTGTGCTTGTTTTTCAGGCAATAATTGCATGTTGTGGTTGAAAGACATACGGGAGCAAGATGAGCATAGAGGAGTCTAAAGTAAATGGAGAGGTGGTAGGTCCCCATATGCAGAAAAAGATGAGAACGTTGTTCAAACAGTTGGCAGGCAAGAAAGATTTAAAATTACCACAAAATAGCCCCACAGCTCAGATAGCTAAGGAAACTAACTTTTCAAAGTACATAAGTCCTTTCTGTTGCTTATTGTGGAAATGGATAGGGAATGACAAGAGGTGGCCTGAATATGGTTCTCTTGAGATAGACAATATTAAATATTTGACAGAGACTATAGAATTAGGTGATGACCCTTCATGGGATTCCCACTATATGAATGATTACTTGCTGCAGTAGCATTCAGCTGCTAAAAAAGAGCCATCCTTTCAAAGAAGAAGGCCAGAGAAATATGAAACTACTGCAGTCTCTTAACATGGGTCTGAGGACTGTTCTGCAGTGAACAGTAATAGTGTGCAACCTAAGAAAAGAGAATTAGATATGGGAAAGGATTGGCCCATGGCTTATAGCCAGTGTTTACTAGAATTAAGCATTACAAAAGAGGCCTACCTAAAAGAACTACCACAGGATGGATAGGAAAATGGATTTTCCTGTTAGAAAAACCCTCACCCAACAGAGTTACCCCCTGGTGGCATGCTTCATCATTAGGTTTCTTCCCGTTCCGCTAGGGAGCTAGGCGTTCTACGATCTACAGGATTCGTGGGAGCACTGATGTAGTCTTGTCAATGTGAATCACAGGAGGGATAGGAGTGGTGGGGTCTGGGGTGAGTTAAAAATACCTGTCTCCTAGTAATTCCAATGATTTAATAGATCTCTTGGAGGCGGTATGATTAAAAATGGGCTGCGGAAGTGGGGGATGTAATGTACCTGACTTCCTAGTTTACATGTTTCGGAGCCTTACCCATAGGCTCCTCTTCAGGACCAAGGTGGACTCCCTGGTGCCACTCCTTGTTTGACTATCTCTAATGAAAGCATAAATAATACATGCTATGTGATATGGTGCAATTCACCTTACTAATGTGGTGTCGTATGATGATACCTATTGTTTATGGTGTCCGTCATTGATACTCTGTAGTATTTGGATTTATTATCATAGCTCCTCCGGGAAGGGTGTGTGCTTGTAGTCACACTTTCCTCAAAGGGACACTCCCGCTCTGTACCTAATGCTCACCTTCCTGGGGTCTTCAGACATACAGCTGAACATACAGCAATTGTGGTTAGTGGTGGTAAAGAAATGTCTTTTAATTATTACCATTAAGATGCACTTGTCTATGTGTCCACAGGCACAGTACAGCTGCATACATCCGCGAGAAAGTTTTTGGGGGAATTTCTTTAACCTATCCTACTTCAGCTTTTGTAAAACCACAGTGATTGCAGAGTGGCAGAGAATGTTGTTCTGTAAGCACACTGCTGCTTAATTCTAGTGTACAAAAAGAACGAGGGAGAAGAAGTTTGTGGGTCTGGGTCTGTCCTCCTTATAGCCTATATATCATTACAAAAGAGGCCCAGCTAAAAGAACTACCACAGCATGGATAGCAAAAAGGATTTTCCTGTTAGAAAAACCCTGAACGGGTCACCAGCACCTAAAATGGAGACACAATAAAATGTGAACCGTGACTGTGTTTGACACCGATAGTGCAGCGTAGAGAGAACTACATCCATTGAAGGTATTTTTAAGGAACTTTAAAAAAATAATATGTGCAAATAATACATTTCAAATGCATTATTTGCACATAATGAAAAAAATTGAAAATAATTATTGAGGAACAAAAAATTGATGTTAATGTGTGTACATGTATTACCCAATGACATTTCTACTGTTTCCAAGAATCCAGATGTGTGTTGACATTAAAAGTATGATGGGACTATTGCAGCTGATATTTTCTTTTCCATACATACATACATCTGAACATAACCATGGGTAGGAGGTGACAGCCTCAGGTGTTCCGGCCCTTTCCAGACCTTGCCATCATGGAGGAAAGGGACGTCAACAAGAAATTTCAGCTAAATAGGGAAACTATCCTAGATTTTTGTTAGCAGTTGGAACCTGATCTCCTGCCTCACACTATGAATCTAATAGCTATAACACCAATAGTGAAACTCATGGCAGTACTGCATTTTGTTGCCACTGGCACTTTTCAATACACAGTGGCAGTATCTGGGGGCATGTCCCAGCCAACTTTCAGTGGTGTGCTACAGGAAGTCCTTGCTTCCTTGATGAGAGACATCAACAGCTACATCCAATTCCCACGTCCATAGGATTTGGCCACCGTGAAGGGAGACTTGTATGCTTTGGGTGGACCGCCACATGTGGTTGGAGCAACAGATAGCACGCATATTGCCTTGGTGCCACCACACTCAAGGAAACAAGTCTACTGCAATCAAAAGAACTTTCATTCCTTCAATGTGCAAGTTGTCTGCTTACCAGACTTACACATTTCAAGTGTGTGTGCCTGCTTTCCTGGGTCAGCATATGATTCATTTGTACTACGGAACAACACCATACCCATGCAGATGTCACAACTTGGACCGGAGAGGGCCTGGCTTGTTGGTAAGTACAATATGACTTGATGATCTTTTGCCTCAATCCTAGTTTAGGAAGGGCAATGGCTTTGTATGTGAGTAATCTGTTGATGTATTGCTTCCATGTAGGAGACTCAGCGTATCCTAACTGACTATGGTTATTGGCACCGCTGAGGAATCCAACAATGCCAGGGGAAGTCCACTTCAGTGAGGCCCATGGAAGAACATGGAGGCCGGTGGAGTGGGCTTTCGGGCTCCTGAAGGCCAGGTTTAGATGCCTTGTCAAGACCGGTGGAGTCTTCCTGTACTCACCGATAAGGTGTGCCAAACCACGGTTGCCTGCTGCACTCTCCATAACATCGCCCTGCGGAGGAACATGCCTGTAATTGAAGAGGTGGGAGACCGTGATGAACCCCTGGTTGAGGATTTAGAAAAGCTTAGTGAAGATGACAGTGGTGAAGAAGGAGTTGACTTACGTCAAGATGTGATTGACCACTTTTTCACCTGAGTGTAAGTTTACCTTTACAAATTGTAACCTCCAATGTCAGAACAACTTGTGAAATAGCGAACATATTGGTCTGCTAAGGTAATTTGTGAGGAATAGTCAGTGGAGGAAAGTCCAAGGCAAAGATGTTAGTGGATCAGATTTTCCTACATTGAGTACTGTGGTCAGTGACAAAGATAAACTGTGCTTGTGCTAAGTATGTGTGTCCTCATAACTTGTCATTTGAGTTTGATTTGTTATTCGGTTTCAGGATCCTTCGCCATGTCATCTTCATTTGGACATTTGAAAGTTGTGAAATTTGCAGTGATTCGTTGCTGTTTGAAAGTACAAAGTGAACATGTGTTGATCCGGGGACAGACACCCACTTGGGCTGGACAAGTCTTTTACAGAGACAACGTGCACTCATAGTATGGAAGTTCAGAAGATTGTTTCAGACTGATTTTCTGTGTTATGCTGCCACCAACGCAATATGTGCCACTTGACTTGCTCAAACCACATGTCAATATCAAGCCCTAGCATACTATTCCTCCTTCACATTGACTAAATCTTCAGTTTGTGGACAGTGGATGTAGCTGTTGATGTGTTTCTTCATAGTTGACAAAACGTTTTATTAGCACACCACTGAATGGTGAATGTGTCATTGCACTAGATACTGCCACAGTGTCCTGTATTGGTCATGTGGCCTCAAATGTTGTTACTGCCATGATGTAGACTATTGGTGTTATTGATCTGGGATTCATATTGTGAGGGCAGGAGCTATGGCTCCAACTGAGGTTATGCATCAGTGATAGTTCACCTATTTAATTTCTTCGCATTGCATATTCCCTTTCCTCAAAGTTATGAAGTGTATACCTCTTATTGGCACAGACCTTTAGGGTTAGGCCTGGTTATTGAAACCCAGATTTAATTTCTTCAAGGACGTGTTACCATCATATGTAAATTCCAAATACATTCTGATTTGAGTCTGTTTTCTTTGAATAAGTAGGAAAACACTTTACCTCTTTGTCATTTCTTTGTTTTTTTTGGCAAATGAATGTTCAAAAGATTTGACAGCATGATGGCAGAAGACGGACATGACAAATGAAAGGCCACATATAATCCAATAAGGGTCCTGTAGTATGTGTCCATAACATTTATTTGCATGACAAAAAAGAACAGAAAGGTAAATCAAAAATGATAAAAAGAACAAATAAAGTCTAACATGGTAGTAGAGACAAAAACAGTTTGGGGTACAATGACCAAAATATAATTGTCCTCAGAAAAGGTGAATGTGTCCATGAAATAGTCCACAGAGTGAATGGCAGAACCTTGCTGGAGGAAATTAGGTTCAGCGTCTTTTAGAGGAGGTGTTGTTATCTTGCCATCCTCTCCTGCTGGTCCGGATGACCGTCCCCTCTGGGGAGGAGGGGGACACACGTGCAGGGACTGAGGTGGGAGTATCAAGCTCCTCATGTGGCAGAGCCTCCTTGTCTGTGCCTGGCAGTGGTGTCCTTGGCTGAGATTTGGCGGAACCACAGACCGGGTAGATGGAATGGGAAAGCCCTGCACATATAGTGATAGATGTCTAAAAGCACCCCAGTTAGGGAGCTCATTCATTTATTCTGATTCTGTAGTTCCAAGATACGCTCCCTCTGCACCTCCTTAATTGCCAAGAGCTCAGTTACATCCTGGCCCATCATGTCTTGGGACTGCTGTACTGATCCCAAGACTTGGTCAGTGGTGGTCTGGCTGACAAAGACCCTAGTGGCCTCACTTGGCTGACCCACAGATTCCCTCCCATGACCCCTAAACCCACTAACCTGTGCCCTTGAAGCAGTGTGCCCCATCCCACTGGGTCCTGGCATACCTGGGGATGGTGTTGTTGACTCAACAAATCCAGGACCGGGGGCACAGGATTGGCGTGTATCTTCTTACTACACATGGTGTCATCATGCTAAGGTGTTGCACAGTCGTTGTGGGAGGTGTGGTTGTGGGCCAAGTGTGACTCACTAGAGCTGTCTGGCCAGACAGACCAGATGGCCTGGCTGGCTTCTGATCATCCGGACTTACAGCAGTAGAGTCCTCACTGAAGGCTTGCTCCTGGGCTGAAGTGGCCGTGTCTTTTGCTGCCAGATGGGGGTCCACTGGGCGGGGTGGTTCGACCTGTGAAGGTTGCAGATAATATGTAATTAATATATAGTTTGTTCATTTCACGTGTCTTTGTCTACAAAAGGGCCAACCTAAAAACTAGAAGAAGAGTGATGGATTGTGTGATTTTCATTATTTTGCATATGCAGCCTGATTTACACAGATGACAACTCCAATGCTGACCTTGTAGAGATGTCCTGAAATGCAAAAGTGTTATTTCAGGTTTGTAGGTTACATGTGACAGACATTCAACCCAACACAGTGGTGAGTAGATTGGAGTACTGGACCATTCCAAGGCCTAACAGGCTGCAATACATTGGATTCAAAGTGGTTCATATTGCACAAAAACTGTAATTGGTCTTCATATGGACAGTGCAAATCAACTTGTGTGTGGCTACTCCTCCTATTCAGCATGCCACAACACATTTTGTGGAAATCTTGGATTCAAAAGACTATGAATTATGTAAACATCAATTCAATTGAGCTATGAGCAGGAGTCAACATGGTAGATATACACAAGAAGTGACATTTTAATCCATAGCATGTCATGGTGACTGTCAAATGAAATCGTTTTATAAATGTGTGGAAATGTGAAAGTATAGGACGGTGTAACAACGTTATATTGCACTATTGTTTTTCATATCCAAAAAACAGAGCGTCATGGTAGTTGTTGACACTAGAGACAATACATGCTTGAAAAGTAAGTTACACGTATCACTTTCAGTGACTATATTGGAGATGAACACACATTTGCAACATGTACACACATATGGGTATGATGTGAATAGGAGAAAATACCACTTAGAAATGCCATTTTTTCCTGTGAAAATGGATGTAGTTTTGGACGTGTTTTAGGAAGAACAGCAACATACATTAATAGAAAGCAAGGGGCAAAGCCAATGCAAGGGATGATCCATGAGGAACTACACACAATACGACTATACATATTGCACATTGTTAAAAGGAGAGCTACAACCATATTGCTAGTAATTGGTATGACACAATATATTTTGTGGAGTCAAGTTTAGATATGTCTGTTTTGCAGCATTCTAAACATCAAACTTAAGAGCAGGACTCCATTTATGATTAGTGAGACATTGCTGAGTATAATTTACCAGACTGCACTCCACCATGGTTTCTTGTTAAGCCTTCAGGATGTAGCACCTGCAAAACCTTCTCCTCCCATGCTAAAAGGTCTAATGGGGGGCTAAGAGAACCACCACCAGTCCTCTGGGCCTCCAGATGATGCTTGGCAGCCAGTGAATGGCCTTTCCTTCGCAGGTCGTTCCACCTCTTCCTAATCTCCTCTTGTGTGTGCAGATTGCTAGCTACAGCATTCACTTTGCCAACTTTCCTGGACCACATTTGCCTCTTCTGGGATATGGTTGTATTTTGGACTTGTGCACCCAACAATTAAGGCTCTACTGTTATGATTTCATCCACCACGACAGACAACTCCCCCTCTGAAAAATGGGGACTTTTCCTCCCTACAATAGTGAATTATTGTGAAAAACTAAACTAGTGCCCCAAAAGATGAAGGATAATCTGCTAAGTATGATTTTAGCAAAAAAAGATACAAAGGGAGAGAAACACAGAAAAAACCTGTCTCCTGTGAGGCAATTCCTGCATCTAAATAATCTTCTGCAGTATGATGGCAAAGGATCATGGTCTGAAATGGAGTGTGTTTTATAGTGTGTTTTGCAGGTGTTCAATATACAACAGGTGTGGGCTGCTAGCATCCAATTAATGGCTACAGCCCTAGTACTATACTGAACAGGTTCTGCGACAGACTCCCGCTGTCATGGGCACACTGCTGATGCTCTGTCAGCACAATTGTATGATCTAAATAGGCTTGGCGAGATGCCGCCATCAAGACAACGACAGAAAGCCTACTCGTCGGCACTGGAGTCCACTGCGTCAGCAGGGGGATGCAGCTCGCATGAAGGAGTAGACTCCGTCATGGCGGTCTTTGGCTTAGCTGCAATACATCTAAATACAGCAGGTGGAAGACTGCCGATTTGACGGTCTTTTCGGGTCTGACGTTGACGTGCCTTGGCGGTAATACTGCCAAGAGCTAGATCAGGCCCTGGGGTTTGAGTCTGTTGAACTAGGCCAAAGTGAAATCTACCCAGCAAGGAATTTTGTTAGTGGAATGATTTGACATGGGTTTCATAAAACCGTTTTTTTCTTGCTAAAATTCAGAAAGATTTCATGGTTTCGCTGTTTCAGGAACATGTCCTAAACGTTTTAGCTTTTTGTGAATTACCTCAAAACACATGAACATTCACAAAATTTAGGGCCACATGTTCGAAGCTTTTATCTGATCGCAAATGGGCCTCTTCACAGAATCAGGTAGGTTTCTACCAGAAAAAAACATTTTGGGATGTACCAAACCATATTTCGTGATTGATCCCAAAATGGGTTGGCGATTCGGTACTGGGAAGGGGCGTGTCAAGGGCGTCTCTTCCCAATAGCGATTCGCAGTGGTATGTATGAATGTTCTGCAGCCGAATTGTGGTGGCAAAACATTCGCTTTTTACTACCATATTTCAATATGGTGGTAACCTATTTGCAAACGGAATAGAAAATCACAATTCCTAACTTACGTTCATGTGGCCCTTAGTGTTTTATGGCTTATATTTGGCTCTTTTTTTGGACTTTGTTGAAAACTGTATGTGAAATTTTGGGAAGCTCAGCTACATTGTTACTGTGTTCTGCGAAATAAAAACTTTGCTCAGGCAGAAAACCACCAATAATCTGCTCACTTTAAAGAATGCAGCATATCTCCCTGAAGCTGAATGACTCTAAACCAGGGGTGTGTGAAGTTCCAAAGTTTTTTGCCGCCTTCATAAGAATCTATGAGTTTGCAAATTTGTCTTATTTGTGAAAATGGTAACGTTTTGCAATTTGTTACATATAACCACAATTTACAAACAATGTCACTGTCGAGGATATAATTAATAACCACAATTAACAAAAAATGTCACTGTCTAGGATATAATTTACAGAAAACAATAAACAAGTGTCATAAAACGCTCAGCAAAATAAATATTAAAAAAAGAAAATCTCCTTGTACTTTCCAGCATGACATTTTGATGCAAATATGCAAGTTGCCCAATTCTCATCGCTTAGGTTGTTTTCCCTTGTTGTGTTCCATTAGCATAGCAATGACCTTGCTATGCAAAAAAAAAACATCTTGTGCGGGTGCAGAAACAGGGCAAAATTTGCAACCTTCCTAAAAGTTACTTTTTGCCAAAATTGTAGCAAACAAAACTCTAAACTTCCCCTTTCTGGACACACACTGTGCTCTCTCGTCTGGATAAAGTCTTAACCTGGAAAAACACCATGCACTCCCCATACACTTCAAATGTAGTGACCCTAGAAACACAAAACCACATGCCATACCTCACATACTGAGAAACATGATGCGTGAAAAAATGGGCAAAGGTCTCCAATCTCCTCCCGCTGACAGCAGAATTAAAGGGGCACCTTCCTGCACAAAAACAATCCTGGGAGGCATATTCCTCTTTCTATGTTTGCTGCAAAAGCACATGATTCCAGTGGCCCTGAGTATACCATGATTTACCCAGCACCACTAGCATGAACCCTGGGAAAGAAAGGCTTTTGCCTCTGCAATAATATCCAAACCTAGCACTTGGATAGTATGTTAAAATACTGCATACAGAAATGTCCTTTGCCATAAATATCATATTCCAAAAACTAGTTTTAAAATATATTTCAATTAGGGGAGCTTTTTCTAATATTAGCTACAGTGCAAGGACAATAGTTTTTGTACACAATATTTAGAGCACAATAATTATGTCAGACGATATATTCCTACCACTATATTCCAGTAGCAAAGCTTTACACCAATAGATTAGAGATGCATACAGGTACTTGTGCACCAAAGCTTTTGCGAGCCATTCCCTCTTATTTAAAACGTGGACTTATGTTGGCTCCAAAGTGAAACAGACCAATATTAATTAAGAGCACAGCCTGCAGCATGGGCTTATGTTGAATTGCTTCTTCTTTTATATTTTTTTGGTGTCATCAAGAAAGGTCAATGACGCTCATCTCTAGTTGGCTTGAGGGTAGAATAACATATTGGTCTATCAGAAATATTGCTCATGCGGCCACAGCCTTCGTCAGACCTGTAACAAATCCATCACAGCTAATTTTAGGATTAAAAGCTACCCGAGGTGTGGTGTGCAGGTGTGAGGCACACCCTAATCTGAGAACATCAAGGCGTCAAATGCGAGTTGGATGGCTCACCAGACTCGGAGTTGCACCAGGTGCAAGAGAAATCTCCCTCAGGAAACACAATGTCGGAAAAAACATGTTAGTCCCTATGCTGAATTGGGAAAATGCAGGTATTAAAGGGAGGAATTATCAGCTGCAATCAGTCATTCCAGCTCACCTGGAAATATAGAAGTGCAGAGTACCTGTTTGTTGCCGAAAAGTGCCAGTACCCTCCCATTAAAAGCATTGGGTCAGTGCTGAGAAGTGCAAGTTTTAGCCCTGCCAAATTAAAGAAGTGCAGGTACTGAGTACCTGATAGTACCTGCCTATTTAAATCACTGGTGAAGACAGATGTCTGATCTAACAAACTATGCTCATGGGATGCATGATCTCAACTAAAAGGATCTCTGGTCAAGCTTGGAGAAGGAACCCAATATCAAAGTCTGACATTTGATAAAAGCATCCAGGATGTGCATATAAAATGCTGTAATTACACAATAACCAGTAACAAATAATCTCCGTATTATATTATAATTATCATTTTTTTCTTTTACAAAGTTATATCTCTAGTTAACGTGGTGGCATCATATATATATATATATATATATATATATATATATATATATATATATATATATCATTTTGATTGATCTGGTGAAAATATTGTGTCATAAATATTATTTTTAAAACTGTTGTCCGATTGGGCATAGATATTCTTTTACAAGCTCCACTGGAGTGGAATTTTTGTAAAGGTATTTACGAAAAGATATTTTAGGGTATGATATTCTGGCAACAACCTGACTTGACACTACACAGAAACTACAGACTTCTGGTTGATGTTATCACTCTGTTTTAGTTTTCAGAGGTGTGCCTTCAGGCTAAAGTGCTGAGGCGTCAGGTGGTTGCTGGCCCCTTGACTCACTGAGTATGAAGAATCTGATTGTGAGCCCAAACTCAGGGGTACATTTGCTACAACTTTGCTACAACTTTGTGCCTGGTTTCAGTTACAAAAGTTACACAAATTGACGCAAATTGTTTATTTGAAATTTACTGTTGGAAATTCACCCAAAAGTAATGCAGAGCAGCACCTAGTGCTACTTTGCATTACTTAGCATCAAGGGAGCGTTCCGTGGGTGGTACATGGGCATTCCCCTGCAGCTACCCATGAATTTTGACGCAAAGCCCTATACACTAAAAAAGCAGGCAAGATTTTGTCTCTAAAAAGTACACTGTTTTGACAGTGGTGTTATCAGGGAAAATGCTTCTATTTCTCCAATCTTTTCTGGCTTTGTGTGTTTTCTGCACTGTACAGAATACAAATAATCTAGGAAACGTTTAAAAATTAGTTTTAGCATAATATTTTGTACTGGAAGGGTACTCTTCCAGTACAATACCTACACTAGACATCACATGCACACTCTTGCATTATGGTGCAAAGGTGTGTGCATGGCACTGTCAGCTTTGTTGACCACCCAGCATTGTGGAGAGAGCAGGATAATGCCATATCTCTGTAGATTTGGCACTACCACGCTTTCTTCCTCTTATGCAGCACAGCAACTTTGGTTGCTGTGCTGCATTGCAATACATTTTCATAAATATACCTATCCGTGCGTTTCTTTGTGAAAGATCTTGATGGAACATTTCGCCTATCTTCCTTAGGTGATACGTTTTTTTTTTCTTCAATTTAAAAGATGTAGGAAGTTAGCTCTCAACCAAACCAACTGCAATTTACAGTGTAACCAATTGGTCACACAATAAGAATCAAAATCCGAAATAAAGTTAAGGATTTTATTACAAGTTAACAGTCAGGTTAATATAAACAAAACTATAAAACATGCTGTAGCGATACAGAATAACAACAGGATAACCAAACCCCCTGAAGAAGTGTAGGTAAATTAGCATAAGGCAAACCAAGAATTCGGTTACAGCAATACAAAATATCGGCAATACAATTTGATGCTCAAAGAAAAGTATTCAGTGTTCTTTCCTATTCATGGGTACAATTTAGGTCATCTACCTAAACTAATCTATAAAAATGGTGGGGAAAGTTTCAAAAAAGCCAAAAAGCTATGGCGAATGGGAAAATTATATGCATAGGCATATAGGGAAAAACAAAAGAAGGTGTCCGCATTTCAGAAGCTCAGCCAAGAGTCTTCTTAAAGAAAGTTAAGTGTTAACCTAAGCCACATTCAGCAAAGGGACAAGGGGAAATTCAGAGGTCTGTACCTCTCAAAGTCCAAAGGGATAGTGCCTAAAATCAATCTTTGAGAGCAGTAGTTAATACTACACATTTCTGTTAGCAACATCCCTCTTCACTCTTGACATCAGGAGATGTCATTGTCTTCTTCAGTTTCACATTGTAAGTTGAAACATTTAAGTTTCTCCCATAGCAATCCTGAGAACATTGTTGTCCTTGGTCCTCTAGAGATCATTGGCAACGTATGTGAAAAAGGGACAGTCATCTCAAACTCCGTGTCTCCATGTCCTTCCATCAAGGTCTTTTTCCCAGACACTCTATTAAGTCAATAGCACATCTGTTTCCAACTAACATTTTGTATGAAAGCACCTGCAAAGAATGACACTGTAGCAGAAATGAAAAACAGTTTGTCACGTTGAAAGAAATACAAGCATAGTCAGGACAACATTAGAATATTATTCACTAATGCGCATTAAGTTTTATGTTACTTATATAGATATTCATTTTAAACATTCATATAAATATCAGTTACATAATCTCAAATAAAGCTTCATGTTACAGTTAGAATAAATGCAATACATTTAAGAATACAGAAACAAAAGTGTAACCCAGAACTACATTTTTTACATTAAACTACAAAACATTGGTGTACACCTCTACAGAGATTTCTCGTTCCTAAGAAGACATTAACATGAGCATGGGTTTTCTTATTTATTTCAAATGATTACTAATTTTACAGTGAATGCACTTCATTACTGAATTTGAGTGCATCACTTTACATTAATAATGTTTAGAACACACATTATATGTCATGTTACGTATATATATTGGTTAAGTAGCGACATCAGGGGTGGAGCCAAATTTACACCGCACCACCCTCTTTGCTTCAGCTGCAAGTGCTAGCTCCCATGTCCCACCCATTATTTAGCAATTGGTTCTTTCCACTCCTTTGTCAAGAAAGTTCTCCATCTCCCACATTCCTAGCTGCTGGAAATACTTAGTCCAGAAATATCTTCCCAGCAAGCAGGTGTGGTGTATTGGGATAGCTGTGCCATGCCAGTCAACATTCACCCAGTTCTACTGACATAATTAGAAAGCCTCGTCAGATGCATGTAGTCTGCCATGTTCGAGCTCTAGCAGCCAATGGTTGCTGCTGTTCATTCGCCGATAGCAGGAACAGGTAAATCACGATCTACAGGAGCCTATGATGCATAACCTGTCAGTTTTCACCCACACGTTAAGGCTCATATTTACTGAAGCATGCATTCACCTGATGCAACAAAATTTAGAGCCGCTCGCAGGGACCTTTAAAATGGCAAGTAAATTGACGCTAACATTTGCGTTGTGTCACGCGAGGGCCCATGCAACATTTAGTAAATGTGTGCCTGAGTGCTTTGCCTCCTCTGTATACTTCTCTGAAAGACAATAGCATCGGAGCCTATACAAACAAGTTCTTACTCCCTGAGCCCGGTCTCTTCTGTGGAAGTACTCTTGAGAAGTTGAAGGATCGGGCTCTGAATGCTCTTGGAAGTAATCCAAACGTTTCATAACAGCCCCTAAAGCAGCTGAAAAGGCACGGCGAATCTGCCAACTGGCCTAGAGTCCTAGAAAGCAAGGAACTGTTTTACATTGCCAGCTAAGGTGTAAAAATTCCCAAACACGCATAAAGAACCCCCAAAGACATTCTAAATTGCCTGCTCAAAAGTCTGTTTCCTGCTGAGACATAGACATATGGATTAATAAAACAGGGAGTGGGCGCCACACCAGAGAGAGTCTTTCTTTAAAAAAAAAAATGATATTTTTGGGCATATTGACTATATAAATACCTTTCAAAGCCCTTCTGGAAAGAGCAGCTCTGGCATCGGTTATGTTTTTTGTTGGTGCTCATCAAAGAGGTGTACTTCATCTGACACTCCCTAAGCAACCATTGCGGTAAACACACTCATCAAAGATTTATGGTGCTGTCTAAATTATACTAAACACACGAAGGAACAGGTTTGTTGCCAATTTACTTAACGAATGCCCCAAAAACACCACAAACAACACTCTGTAGAGCATACGCCAGTGTCTCTTTTCCAATGTTTAACACTCTGATAGAAAGAAAGGCATTTGAGCATTCAGTTTAGATTGTTGGTGGATTATGGATCCTTTTAGTTGTCAGCACATTACATATAACTGGGAATGTCCTACTGCTCCCTTTGTTAGGGGCGAGCGCCCAGCGCTCTGTCCCCTGTTGTAATCTCTCTTGGGGCTTCTAACCACGCCCATGTCACGTCAGTCACTTATTGGTTCTGGGCTTGCCTTTTAAAATCCACTTGCTTTCATTTGTTAAAGGCATGCATACGTCATACCTTTTCTGGTGTTTAGCCCTCCTAAAGCGCACTGACCAACTAATAAAAACAGGCTCCATGGTTTCCGGACTACTTTATCTCTTTATTTTCCACACAGCGTGATCGCGCTGGGGTTTACGTAGTGCGATCGCACACATATTTTTCCATTTTCAATTTCAGCACGATTGTGCTGCATTTTACACAGCGCGATCGCACTGCATTTTTTTCTTTTAATTTGTGTGGCAAGAACAGTCCGACTAGGAGTTTACAACGCTAATAGCTCTAACTCGAGCAAATGCGAGACCCGTTACATTGCAAATGCTTGTTTATTTTGCATCATCTATGTGGCACCTTAACTTTTGAAGAGACGGTTTACTTTGTAAGACATACAAGTGCTGGTACACCACAATATTAGTCTCATAACAGACCTTAAACGACGAATAGTTCAAAAAGTGTCCCGCAATCCAATCTTCTTTTATTCCAAACTTCATTCTTTAAAAGGTACTCCTGTCCAGCCACCAATTGTTTCATCATGTGAGTGACTTTGTCAGGGCTAGAAAAGACGCATACATGTCTCATAATGATGGGGGGGGGGGGCTTGATGCCCAAGAAGATGACTGCATTTCACTAAGCTCTTCCAGAGATCATCCATCCAAGATCCATATAAATTGGCCGATCCACGTGCACACTAACCCACAACCACAGGTGGTGTAATAGCATGGTTGGAGACTCACCAGGAGCCAGGACAGGCCACCGCCATGCACACTGGAGGAGAGCTCTGAGATAGGCCATGGAGAAGATGAGGGTACAAAGCAGGACAAGAAATGGAAAGGGAGAACAAAAGGATAAGAAGGCTCACCCAGCAGGTAGAAGTACTGGCAGAGTGGGGCCCGGAGATTGCAAGCTTGGAGGCGTAAAGGAGGTGAAACCCGATGCAACTGGTAACTGACAAAATAGAAAGAAGACAAGTCCACTAGCTCCCCAGCAGACATATTGGAATGGCCCATCCTGCCAAAACACGACATTCAACAATACCTTACACCAAATGCAAGGCTCAGAGTCTCAGACTACCCTTATCTATCTGATAGAGGCTTTCAGCTGCAGATTCTTCACTTTAGATTAGAATATTCCCCAGGCGTCAGACTGGATTTGGACATTTTTTAGCAATCCCCTTGTGCATCTGTAGGTGACATCATTGGCATCGTCTGAGCTGAAAGTGATGTGAGCTGTGCCTATAGAGGGCACATCTCAGCACTCTGACCTCAGTTCTTTCTTTTCTGCGCCATCAGTGCACATTTGGACGTGCTCCCCACAGTGATTTTTGACTGATTTTTTTCAATGTTTTGTCAAAGTCTGCTAGTGTGTCTTCTTTCTCTGGCCCCTATCCCAAGTTGTTTTTGTGGAGCTGGAATCTGACACTGGGTCCATTCTGTGCTTCCCTGATATTCCCATTGCTTCCACGGTCGTGCTTCAACGTCATGCCTGGCTGAGGACAACTGGCTTTTTGGAGAAGGTCAAGGCATCCATATGGACATTCCCTTCGATGGGAGTCGCCTTTTTGGAGGCAAGGTGGATTCGGCTCTGAAACGATTTAAGGACAGTAGGGCTACTGCTGGGTCACTGGGCCTCACTACTGCCCTGCAACATTCTCAAGCCACCTTTCAACCATTTTGTGGCTAAGATAGGGGCTATCAGCAGCATCCATTT
This sequence comes from Pleurodeles waltl, assembly GCF_031143425.1. Lineage (NCBI taxonomy): Eukaryota > Metazoa > Chordata > Amphibia > Caudata > Salamandridae > Pleurodeles > Pleurodeles waltl. Next base: position 412,205,197 of record NC_090443.1, on the reverse strand, counting down.
CTCCCAAGCCACCACGACCAGAAGGCATCACAGTCCTTTCGTGGCTGTGGACGTGGCTCCCACATGCCTCATGAAAGTCTATGGTCAACCCAATCCATCCCACCCAGCAACTTAGAAGCCTCTTTTTAGTTTGCCCTCCTACAACCGTGGGCACCTGGTTGGTGGCAGGATCTGGCACCACTTGCCCAAGTAGCAGGAAATAACTCCAGAGTGGGTGCTTCAGATCGTCAAGTGGGATTATGCCTTCCCATCCCAACAGGCTCCAGCGCCATTACCACAGTTCACCAATCAGCTGACCAAGGACCACTTATCTCTATTGTGACAGGAAGTACTGGCTCTTATGGACAAAGGAGCCATCGAGAAAGTGCCAGCATCAGAAGAGGGCCGTGGTTACTATTCCGCTACTTTCTGGTGCTGAAATAAAATGGAGGCCTCCATCTTATCCTCGATCTATGCCCTCTCAACTACTTCCTGAAAATGGAAAAATTCAACATGCTCACTTGGCTCAGGTTCTGACTTCCCTCGACCCTAGAAACTGGATGGTAGCGCTGGACTTGTTGATGTGGAGGTAGGCATCTTGCATCGTGCCTGCCCACAGGTGCTACCTGTGGTTCACGGAATACCAAGAGCAATACCAGTACACTGTGCTCCCCTTTGGCTTTACCACTGCCCTTCGGGTGTTTACAGAAATGATGGCAATGGTTGCAGCACATCTGCAGCGGTTAGGGGTCTCAGTATTCCCCTACCTCAAAGATTGGTTAATTTTCCTCATATGCTCACCATTTTAGCCTGTCAACAGCTGCCCTCCAAGACTGCTCAGCATCAAAACTCTTCCTTGAGGGAATAATAGCTGCTCAGAGGGTTAATGAGTTGCAGGACCTTACGGTCCATCCCCGAACACAACCATTTTTCCAGTCAAACTGGTCTTTGGGACCCCTGCCTCCTTTTTACCAAAGTTAGTTACTCCTTTTCATGTCAGGAAGACTGCCAAACTGCCTATGTTTTTTAACCCCCTCATCCTACCTAGGAAGAGGAGATACTCCACTGTCTGGACCCAAAACGAATCCTATAATTTTACATCGATCATGCCAAAAACATCTGGGTCGACTCTTTGTTGATTTTACCAGTGCGTAGGAATGCAGAGCAGTTCACAAACGAACAATCTCTAGGTGGTTTGTCCTTGGATGGCTTACAAGCTCATTCCACCAGAGCTAAAGCTCTGTATATCTGTCAGGCCACTATGTGGGTATTGCTGCACACATTTGCCACAAACTACTGCCTTGACAGTCAGGTCTGGCATGATGGCACTTTGCCTGTTTGGTTCTCAAGGACTTCTTAGTCTAACAGTCTGCAGACCCACCTCCGGGGAGATATTTCTTTGGTGTCTATTCTAAGGTAAGGAATATGCAGCTAGAAATCCTTTTCAGGTGAACAAGTCACTTACCTTGGGTAATTCCTTGCCTGCTAGGGGCTATATCTAGCTGCAGATTACTTACTGACCCTCCAACCCTCTCTGTTCTGCGAACTGTATTTCATTAACAATTAAAGACACCCTTCAGGACCTCACTTTGGCACACTAGCCATTCCTCCTCTGTGATTCTGTTGCAGAAAAACAGTCAAGAACTGTTTTCAGCATGCTGGGGTTGCACCTGTATAGGCACCACGTATATCACTTCCGGGGCAGACAATGCCACTCTGTGCAGAATGGCGCCACCTACTAGTGGGCAAGGAGTTTGCTAAAACAATTCCGGATCCAGTTTAACACCTAGGGAATATTCTAAGGTAAGGAACCTGAGGCAAGATAGAGTTTTTTTTAACCAAATATAGCATTAAAGAAGGCAAGTAACTTGTTCATTACGGAAAATAAACATAAAATGGGAGCTTATAAGAATTGCGTAACAGACATTACTACATGTCTTGAAACATAGCTCAGCATGATTTACTAATAACTCCCAAGCAAATGCACAGACCTCAATAACACATGATAATTCCTGTAAGGGATATAACTGACAGCACGGGGGCTGAGAAGAAACATTGGTAGCTCTTAAGTTGTATAGAATGATAAGCGCCAGGCTGTGCCACAAACTGTACAACAATGACTTCTAAAGTACGTCACATGAATCAACTGAATTAACAAGAAACATCCCAGCTTCGATCAAATTGCAGAACCAGCAAGCCCATGCCTCACCCTTTAAGAGTGGATTATACAGCTGTTGAAACCAAACAGACAGCGTTTATTCAGAAAGGTAGTGGCAGGTAAAACTCAAAAAAGCAAGTAAAAAAACAGGATAATGTGGCACAAGAAGCAACTATGAAAACCATCGTAAATAACTGGCAACCCTAATAACATCAATGACCTGAGTAGAGAACAATACATCGAAGACATCCTTAGAGGTGATGTCGATCAGGGCAGAAATACCCTCCTTCAATGCATGCTTAGTCGCAGCTGAAGACAGAATAACCACCATGGGACAGAACATGATGGCAGCTGTAGACCAGGAGCAACATTACTGGAGCATGCAGAAGTAAATCACAGAACTGGAAGACAGGAACCACCAAGACACATTACGATTCTGAAGAATCCTGAAAAAAATGTGAAACAACTCAATAGCCTTTGCAACAAGTTATCCTAGAGCTCCTGGCGATGATATTCAGTCTACAAATTGAATTACTACAGGTTCACAGGATCAGAGTACAAAATGTCAAAAGAATTAGCCTGAGACAAGTGATTGCCTGCTTCCTAAAACACCAACTGGTGTGACAAGTCATCCAGGCTGCTAAGCAACAGGGCCCATCCAAATATGGAGAGCACAAAACGTTCATCTTCTCCAAAGAATATTGCAAAAGCGGAAATGATTCCTAGCCTTCAGATCCAGGCTGAAAAAGCTAGACTTTGAAATGGCCTTCTGGATCCCACAACCATGTTAATCAACTGCAAAAGGCACACCACAGGCTGTGCCGCACTCGATCAATTAGATTGATTTCATCTCTGGAACCAACTCCTATTGAAAAATTCCAACAACCAAGAGAGAACAACGGTTCCTATCGATCCACAGACCAGAACCAAACAGATACAATGTCAAGCAAATAAGAAAGACTAGAAGAAGTTACTAGACAATGGGAATCAGGGCCAACATACTAGCAGCCCAACCATCACCCACAGGCAAGATACACATCGAGATCCCCCTTAAAGATGCCATAATGAAACTGTAAGAAAATTGATTTGGAGAATTCAAGACAATGGTACTGTGGGAACGTGCAACACACTAGAACAAGGGGCATAGCCCCAGGATCTGGAGGTGGTGATTTTAGGTACAAAAGTAGATTTAAGCCACTACAAACAATACTGGGACACAGACAAGAAACATGGGCACTGTCAACTCCAGGTGAAAGCGTGAAGGCCTGGAATATTGGGTGGACACGGCATACTTAAATAGTACAGTAACTCCATACATGGCACAGACCTATTTTGTCAATGAGGCATATAGAACTTTTACACTAACCACCTATATTTCACAGACATAGCTTATGAGACAAGACCTTGTATATACGTAGCCACCCCAAAATAGGTAACAACAACGGTTAGAGCAGAGGTCTGCAAACTGCTATTGTATTCCCAGAGGGTGCAAATTCATCAGTTGGTACTTGTAAATGAAGAGGGCCTGAAAGCATGACTTTGTTTATTTGGCGCTTTTCCAGGCTGTCTTCATTTACAATTCCATACAAACAAAGGATGAGAACTGTGATTCTGAATGCCATGGTCAAAGACATGACTAAAAAGAAGAAAATTAAGTATGTTGTTCCTTTTTCACCTTCAGGTAACTTCAGATAACATAACCCACACACCTTAGATCAAAAATAAATTAAATGTAAAGTAATCAGAGGGAAATGCGCTTTTTTATGCTAAGAAACTTTATTTTGTTAATGCAGTGACTGCAGATGTATGTGTTTGTCCATAGAAAGGAGACTTTCCATGTCACCTTTCAAAAATAATGTCTTTACCATAACAAAACTTCAAGTGATGCCATCAATTAAAGCCTATACTGGTTCCAAAGGAGCCTTTACATTTGTTAATTTCTTTCTAGTAACATCACTTGGGGATTGTTTATTTTCTTTTTTTTAAGAAAGGGCGATCGCTACCATTAGTGAAGCAGGTGCAGTGACATTGGGACCAAAGGTGTAAGAGAGCTACTGCACCCGAATTATGGCTGTCTTACTAGCAAAACAGTGGAGGTGTGGGGAATATTCCTTGCAAGAACTGGGCCCAATAAACACAGGTCAAGACATGGTGCTTTTGTCCCTTTTTATTACACAAGTGGGCACAAAGGGTACATTGAGCCTTAGGCCTAGGAGTTTGTGGTCTCGGCAGAGGAGGAAACCTACTTCGTAGGGCAGTAGGTATATCAGTGATGCTGCCGGTGCAGTGGACCTAGATTCAGTGATATGGGTGTTTTACTATCCTTCCTTGCTTGTATTAGGTCCAAGTGCACCCTTGCAATGCCGTGTTGCTTTAGGCTTGTACCAATGGCCTAAGGGAAGGGAACATCGAAGCAGATGAGACACGTTAGCTTGGCCCTCAGATAGATAGTAGAGAGGGGGACTGGGTCAAGATCAGTTGTTACAAAGAGTAGAGGAGACTGCTTGCTTTGCTTTGCAAGGAAGTAGCTATCATTAGTGAAGCAGGTGAATTGGCTCTGGGGCCCAGGGGTACGAGGGACCCACTACGTCACAACCATGACTGTCTTACTTTCGAAAAGAGGCATGTGGACTTGCAAGCATTAGAGCTGAGGAAACCCTTTCTGCAAAGTGGAGGGCAACACGTAGGAGCTTTTTTTAATGACAGAGATTCTGTTTCAAGAATGGAATGGTGGCCAGACAGGGTGGGAAGGGATGAAAGAGGTGGAGTACACAGCCGCCCGCTATTCAGGGCTGTAACTATTATTAGTGGACCAGGTGCAGTTGCATTGAGGCCCAGGAGAGTGAGGGGCTGATAACACCTCAATTATGGTTAATAGTGTTTTTTTGGTCAATTACTGTTTTTGTTTTACATATTTGCTCTTTCATAATTCTCAGATAAGGGGCATATTTATCAAAGGAATAGCACTAATTTTCCGCCATGCAATGTGGCGCAAAAATGGCACAACCCTTGCATTTGATTTATCAAGCCATGCAAAGCTATATGGCATGGCCACTGAGTGGCTAGATAAATCTGTAAAACGTAGTGCTGGAATAATCATGTGTGACTTTAACCGAACTAATAAAGATTGTACGGGGACAAAATGTGCCCTCAGAGTAGTTTGCCATCATTTATACGCGTGCTTTATATAACGTGGTGAATTAGAATTGCACTAATCCGACATAATCATAAACGTGTGCTACGATTTGCTTGTTTGAAATGTTTTAGCTTAGCATTACTTTAGCGGAGGCTTTGGCCTAGTTGCCTGGTCTCACGGTTTAGATGCTCGTATTTTTCCACTGTGCTATTAAACGTGTATTCTTGCTTGAAGCTGTACTTTTCCACAGAAACTGTTCACATGCTTATCTTAAAGTTAGTGCCAGCCTGGCATATTTTCTCTTTAATTCAAGGTCGACTTGCAGGTGCGGACAATGGAGGCTCTGAGAGTAAGCTAATTGGGAAACAATGTTGCGATTTGCGTACCCATCTCCAAGGATAATGTATGCTTAAGTAAAGGCTTGAGAACTGTCGTTTTTGATTGGTCAATTTGAAGCTAACCTATGAACCCTCCAATGGAGACCCTACTGGACTCGAACTGTTGTCTATAAAAACCAGGTGCACGAGAAGAAATTAGCGCCATTACCAGCTCGATACCCGCCATTTTGCAGACTTCTTAGCTATTATGGCCCACTTTGCTGCGACGCCATTTTGAAAGAGACTTTGATTCTTTCTCTAATCGAGAGAAAGAGACTTTAATGATTCTTGCCCTAGAGACTTTAACTTTGATTTGATCCCTTTGCATGAAGTAATATTTTTACCTTGCCGCCGTGAGGCAATTGCCCCGTTCACCCTTGCCCCTTTGCCCAGTCCTATGCCGATCGAAACGGTACCCATGATGACCGAAGAACGGTACCTGTGAGACGAAGGCTTCCTTGTATGCTGATCGTAATTGGTAAATATGAAAGGAAATTGTAAAATTGCATTGTGTTTCTTTTAGGTAACCAACTGCTGATTTTGACAAGGTCCCTAGTTAGGAGTTTTTCTAAATTAATGTTGCTAAATTGTTTTTGCATGAAGTCCCACATGTCGATGCTAATTTGAGGTTAGATGAGGATTCCATATGTCGCACGATGCAATTGGAGATCTTGTTATGCTGACTAAATGTATGCCATTAGCTCATTACAGATTATCGTATTAGTGATTTGCATTGCTATTATCGAATGCCTTGTGATTCAAATGCTACATAGATTACACTTGTTTCGACGTTATGGACAGCTATTAATGTTCATATATGATATCATTTGGTGTTGAGAAACATTTACATTGTGCTAGCTTTGTTAATATAGGGAAATAAATTCACTAACTTTGCAATAAACTGGTGTGGTTCTTCCTGACTGAAAGGTCAGGGTTCGCCGAAATGTATTCTGGATTAATTGTTAAGTGTTATGTTGTTCAAGGTGTTGCTTATGTTCGTTATTGATTATTGATTTGATGCGACTGATCGATATAAGAGTACAGAGAGTTCCCACTTAGTCAAAAGATTCATCGGCCTAAAGAGCGTCCAAACTTAGGTAAATTATTACCACGTTCCGCTCTATCAGTAGATGGTAGCAGAGGATGGTTTCGTCTTTTGGGACCCTGTACTATTAAATTACATGGTGTCGTATTAACGGTTACGCATTTTGAGACCCCATTCGAGAGGTTGAATTAGATTTTTCTTGGGTAAAACTGATTGACAAGATGATGATGGGCTAGGTCCACCGCGACTTTCCCGGGATCTCGGAGCTTGCGAATGGAGAGAACGGAGGTGTGGAAACAGCGTTGGCGGTACTAGTGATGGTATGAGTGAAGTTAGGGTTTTGCGCTTGCACAGCTTATTGCCGCAGAGTGTGTGAAAAGGTTGCGAGGGTTTTCTTTTTAAGGATAGCGGAGGTGCGACTCCGAGTGTAGAAGTAGAGAAGTCGTCGAACTTCATGGAGATAGCGGAGGTGCGGCTCCGAGTGTGAGAGTAGGGAAGTCGTCGAACTTCATGTGCGTCTGGCGCTTTGTGCATAAAAAGGTCCACGTGGTTGTTGTTGTTGAGACGGGCCCTGCGAGGTCAAGAGACTCCGGAGTATGTTGATCCATGTTGTGGTCTGGGCGGTTTAGTAGGTTGATCGGGCGTGGTCAATGAGTCGGTACGTGTGTTAAGGAGTGTAAGAAACTTCGACTTCGGGCTTTGACAAGATTCTAAGTGCACTAGAACAGATCATTGACAAGTTGAGAGTAAGTCTGCGGGTCAGATTTGCTTGCGAATGTGGGGATTGAGAAAGACGGAATAGCGGCCGAGGCTGGTGAAAGAGATCGAATAGTGGCCAAGGTTGGTGAAAGGTCCCTAAGGTCCTGAAGCGACTGTGTTACCCTTCCTGTAGTAAACCGACAGATCTGTTTTATTTTTTGGTAGCTCGCAATATATGCAGAAGTTGTTACGAAGAGGAGGTGAGTGAAGGAGGACTAGCCGCGAGGCTTTGTCAGCCGCAGTGTGTGTGAATATGACGTCACTAAGAGCCGCGCTGGGATAGGTTGGTTGAAGAGAAGGGTCGCGCACGGATTGGACGCAGTCCGTGGCACTCGATTGGAAGGGGAAAGGCAGGTGAAGAGTATTCCGGGAATTAAAGTCACCTATTGATTACAAATTTTGTGGAATAAAGGTCACATATTGATTATAAACTTTGTGAAATAAAAGACGAGAAAATGAAATTCCTTAAAGCATTTAGGAGCGCGATGAAGGGGGAGTCTTACATCAAAGCGAGCGTAGGAGAGGAGACGCCGCCTGAAGGTACACCAGCTTACATTGTAATGGAAGAGAAGGGGGTAGCTCCGTGTCTATGGCTAAAGCAATGGCACAAGTTGACAGAGAAACATGGGAGCGTAGCGTTCCCGATACATGGGACATTCAATATAAGGATTTTAGAGAATTTGAGATTCACGATGTACGACATGAAGGTGCCTCCAAGGCCAGCACAGTTTGAGGCTCTAGCAATTTGGGAACTAATGGCCAGACAGCAACAGCAGAAGAAGTTCGAGACCAGAATGAGGAAGGTAGAAAAGACACTAGCGGATGCTAGGTGGGATAATGCACAGAAGGTGTGGAGGTCAGATGTATTGCAGGGGATAAAATTATTCCCCGCAATTACTAAGGAAGGAGAGGAGACAGGTAAGAAAGCCACCTGTAAGACAGACAGGAAGTGTTCCAAGGATAGAGAGGACGAGGAAAAGTTGAGAAGAGATGAGGAGTTAGAGGATGAGGAGTTGATAATGCAATTGCTGAACGACCGTCCACCGCCTTATGCAGAGAATGGACAAGGTCCAAGTACCAGTTCTGCCCCTCCGGCACCGGTACAGAACAGTGAAACACAGAGTCCAGGAGCGTTATCGGGATCTAAAGACCCGAGTTTATTGCTCACCCCGCAGATACCGCAGGTTAGGAGAATATATCCAGATGTGCCCGTGTTGAAACCAGCAGAAAGTTATCAGCCGCAGATGCCAGGGTACTACAGTAACGATAACAGTGCAGGAAGGATTTTAGACCCAGCCGCAATGGGAGGGCAGAATGGTTACAACCCAACAATGGCACAAGCGGAATCAACTCAGTTTTTGATGCCTCAAAAGCAGATGCAGGGAGGAAATGCACATGTTCAAATGACGGGGAGCCAGATGGGCATGCCAACAATGATGACCCATGGTGTGGGAATGAACATGCCTCAGAACATGGGGAATGGACAGAACCCAGACGCGATATCCTTGCCCATTACTGTAGGTCCAGCGGTACCTCTGTATAGTCAGCCTAATTTGGGTCTGAACGGTCAGGGATCAATGCTGCAGAATGGGACAGAAAGAAGGTGCATAGAAAACATTCCAGGGATAACTCCGATAGCGGCTCAGCCAACTGGGTCTGGGTCCTTGATGGAGTTTAGTCCCGTATGCGCTCAGTCAACACTGGTGAGGTCGAGCCCCCCACTGATAATACCTCTCACATCGAACACTGAAAAGCTGCCGCAGCCATCGATGGCAGTTGATGTAAACGCTACCTTGATGGGGGTGAATGCGCAACAGTTGACCCAGTGGTTCAACAGTCTGAATTCCACACAAAGTCCAGTTAGTGGAAAAGGAGAAGACTACATGAATAGGGTCAGGTTGAACATGGAAGCACAAGAATTGGTGGAAGGGACTATGGGTGTGAACAGGTTAGAGTCCTACACGGAAGAAGAGCTGAGGTATCTATGTCCCAGGATTACGAAGGAAGTGAACAAGATACATAAGAGCTTGCAGGAAGCAGCTGACAGAAACGGGGTTGACATAGACAAGACGAAACACTTGAGCAGGAGCTACAGGTTAGATTTTGGGACCACAGATTTTGAACACATGAGGTCAGCAGGCATGAAGACGCACCTTAGAGAATTGCTGCAGAGTGCACAAGTGTGGAGGTGCTTAGACAAATGGGAAAACAGGTGGGTAAAGAGGAAGGATAAGAGGAGGGACAGTGCTACAGAGAACAATGAGAAAATACCGCAGAGTAGTGATACAGTAACAATGTTGCCAATGAGGGAGACAGCAGGAGGAAAATTAGTACATGTACCATGGCACAGGAGTGACATTCAGTCTTTTACGGACGATTTTCCCAAACTGAGAGAGAAACCAATTGAATGGTACCAACAGACTGATAGGTTTGTGAAGCTTGCAAAATGTCTCTGGGAAGACCTGAATACTCTCTTTGAGATTGTGGTTCCGGCAGATTTGTGGGAGGATTGCAAAAGAGCCGTAGGTTGGCCGACAAGTGAACCAGAGAGGAACAGGGAGACAGGTGCACCATCGCCTTTGGTGATGAGCTTGTACTACAAGGTGATTGAGCATTTGAAAACGAAGGTTCCTGCGAAAAACGTGGATTGGCAGAAGATTGACCGAACTGCCCAAGAAACTAAAGAATCGATTCATAGTTACTATGAGAGGTTGTTGAAGGCGTTCAAGAATTTCAGTGGCACGGAAACCATAGAGGCGAAGGACATGCTCCATTTTGTCTTCAGATTTGTGGAAGGGCTGAGGCCAGAGATAAGTCAAATGATAAAGTCGCACTTGATTTGTTGGCAGTCTAAACCGATTGACGAAGTCTTGACTTATGCGAAATACTGTAGCGACGAAATTGAGGTGAAACAGAAAAGGTTGAAGGAGAAGGTGATGATGATGCAGCTCAAGGCAGTTCAAACAGGTTTGCAAGGTCTGCAAGGCTTGCAAGGGATGCAAGGGTTCCAACAGCAGGTACCACAACCGCAGTTACAGTTGCAGGGAAACATGGCGTTTCAGCCACAGGCCAGAGGCAGAGGCAGAGGAGGTTTTGTGAATAATGGTCCGGATTTGAACACTGTTGTGACGGGTGTGCAGGCAATGAAGAAGGTGATGCCGTGTCACGTGTGCGGAATCGTAGGTCATTGGAAACGCGAGTGCCCGATGGTGGTGCAGGAAGGTGTAGGTGCAGGTGCAGGTGTAGGTGCAGGTACAAATGTAGGTGTTTGTAAGGAAATGCCTCCTTGGCATGGTTGCCCCCTGACTTTTTGCCTTTGCTGATGCTATGTTTACAATTGAAAGTGTGCTGAGGCCTGCTAACCAGGCCCCAGCACCAGTGTTCTTTCCCTAACCTGTACTTTTGTATCCACAATTGGCAGACCCTGGCATCCAGATAAGTCCCTTGTAACTGGTACTTCTAGTACCAAGGGCCCTGATGCCAAGGAAGGTCTCTAAGGGCTGCAGCATGTCTTATGCCACCCTGGAGACCTCTCACTCAGCACAGACACACTGCTTGCCAGCTTGTGTGTGCTAGTGAGGACAAAACGAGTAAGTCGACATGGCACTCCCCTCAGGGTGCCATGCCAGCCTCTCACTGCCTATGCAGTATAGGTAAGACACCCCTCTAGCAGGCCTTACAGCCCTAAGGCAGGGTGCACTATACCATAGGTGAGGGTACCAGTGCATGAGCATGGTACCCCTACAGTGTCTAAACAAAACCTTAGACATTGTAAGTGCAGGGTAGCCATAAGAGTATATGGTCTGGGAGTTTGTCAAACACGAACTCCACAGCACCATAATGGCTACACTGAAAACTGGGAAGTTTGGTATCAAACTTCTCAGCACAATAAGTGCACACTGATGCCAGTGTACATTTTATTGCAAAATACACCCCAGAGGGCACCTTAGAGGTGCCCCCTGAAACTTAACCGACTGTCTGTGTAGGCTGACTAGTTCCAGCAGCCTGCCACACTAGAGACATGTTGCTGGCCCCATGGGGAGAGTGCCTTTGTCACTCTGAGGCCAGTAACAAAGCCTGCACTGGGTGGAGATGCTAACACCTCCCCCAGGCAGGAGCTGTAACACCTGGCGGTGAGCCTCAAAGGCTCACCCCTTTGTCACAGCCCAGCAGGGCACTCCAGCTTAGTGGAGTTGCCCGCCCCCTCCGGCCACGGCCCCCACTTTTGGCGGCAAGGCTGGAGGGAACAAAGAAAGCAACAAGGAGGAGTCACTGGCCAGTCAGGACAGCCCCTAAGGTGTCCTGAGCTGAGGTGACTCTAACTTTTAGAAATCCTCCATCTTGCAGATGGAGGATTCCCCCAATAGGGTTAGGATTGTGACCCCCTCCCCTTGGGAGGAGGCACAAAGAGGGTGTACCCACCCTCAGGGCTAGTAGCCATTGGCTACTAACCCCCCAGACCTAAACACGCCCTTAAATTTAGTATTTAAGGGCTACCCTGAACCCTAGAAAATTAGATTCCTGCAACAACAAGAAGAAGGACTGCCCAGCTGAAAACCCCTGCAGAGGAAGACCAGAAGACAACAACTGCCTTGGCTCCAGAAACTCACCGGCCTGTCTCCTGCCTTCCAAAGAACTCTGCTCCAGCGACGCCTTCCAAAGGGACCAGCGACCTCTGAATCCTCTGAGGACTGCCCTGCTTCGACGACGACAAGAAACTCCCGAGGACAGCGGACCTGCTCCAAAAAGACTGCAACTTTCTTTCAAGAAGCAGCTTTAAAGAAACCTGCAACTCCCCGCAAGAAGCGTGAGACTTGCAACACTGCACCCGGCGACCCCGGCTCGGCTGGTGGAGAACCAACACCTCAGGGAGGACCCCCGGACTACTCTCCGACTGTGAGTACCAAAACCTGTCCCCCCTGAGCCCCCACAGCGCCGCCTGCAGAGGGAATCCCGAGGCTTCCCCTGACCGCGACTCTCTGAAACCTAAGTCCCGACGCCTGGAAAAGACCCTGCACCCGCAGCCCCCAGGACCTGAAGGACCGGACTTTCACTGCAGAAGTGACCCCCAGGAGTCCCTCTCCCTTGCCCAAGTGGAGGTTTCCCCGAGGAAGCCCCCCCTTGCCTGCCTGCAGCGCTGAAGAGATCCCTTGATCTCTCATAGACTAACATTGAAAACCCGACGCTTGTTTCTACACTGCACCCGGCCGCCCCCGCGCTGCTGAGGGTGAAATTTCTGTGTGGGCTTGTGTCCCCCCCGGTGCCCTACAAAACCCCCCTGGTCTGCCCTCCGAAGACGCGGGCACTTACCTGCAAGCAGACCGGAACCGGGGCACCCCCTTCTCTCCATTCTAGCCTATGCGTTTTGGGCACCACTTTGAACTCTGCACCTGACCGTCCCTGAGCTGCTGGTGTGGTAACTTTGGGGTTGCTCTGAACCCCCAACGGTGGGCTACCTTGGACCAAGAACTGAACCCTGTAAGTGTCTTACTTACCTGGTAAAACTAACAAAAACTTACCTCCCCCAGGAACTGTGAAAATTGCACTGTGTCCACTTTTAAAATAGCTATTTGTGAATAACTTGAAAAGTATACATGCAATTGAAATGATCCAAAGTTCCTAATGTACTTACCTGCAATACCTTTCAAACAAGATATTACATGTTAAATTTGAACCTGTGGTTCTTAAAATAAACTAAGAAAATATATTTTTCTATAACAAAACCTATTGGCTGGATTTGTCTCTGAGTGTGTGTACCTCATTTATTGTCTATGTGTATGTACAATAAATGCTTAACACTACTCCTTGGATAAGCCTACTGCTCGACCACACTACCACAAAATAGAGCATTAGTATTATCTCTTTTTACCACTATTTTACCTCTAAGGGGAACCCTTGGACTCTGTGCATGCTATTCCTTACTTTGAAATAGCACATACAGAGCCAACTTCCTACATTGGTGGATCAGCGGTGGGGTACAAGACTTTGCATTTTCTGGACTACTCAGCCAATACCTGATCACACGACAAATTCCAAAATTGTCATTAGAAATTGATTTTTGCAATTTGAAAAGTTTTCTAAATTCTTAAAAGACCTGCTAGGGCCTTGTGTTAGATCCTGTTTAGCATTTCTTTTAGAGTTTAAAAGTTTGTAAAAGTTTGAATTAGAACCTAGAACTAGTTGTAGATTCTTAAAAAGTATTCCAACTTTTAGAAGCAAAATGTCTAGCACAGATGTGACTGTGGTGGAACTCGACACCACACCTTACCTCCATCTACAGATGAGAGAGCTAAGGTCACTCTGTAAACTAAAGAAAATAACAATGGGCCCCAAATCTACCAAAATACAGCTCCAGGAGCTTTTGGCAGAGTTTGAAAAGGCCAACCCCTCTGAGGGTGGCAACTCAGAGGATGAAGATAGTGACTTGGAGGGAAATTCCCCCCCTCCAGTCCTACTTAGGGAGAGCAGGGCTACTCAAGCCCTGACTCCACAAATAATAGTCAGAGATGCTGGTTCCCTCACAGGAGGGACCAACAACTCTGAAATCACTGAGGATAACCCCAGTGAAGAGGACATCCAGTTAGCCAGGATGGCCAAAAGATTGGCTTTGGAAAGACAGATCCTAGCCATAGAGAGGGAAAGACAAGAGATGGGCCTAGGACCCATCAATGGTGGCAGCAACATAAATAGGGTCAGAGATTCTCCTGACATGTTGAAAATCCCTAAAGGGATTGTAACTAAATATGAAGATGGTGATGACATCACCAAATGGTTCACAGCTTTTGAGAGGGCTTGTGTAACCAGAAAAGTGAACAGATCTCACTGGGGTGCTCTCCTTTGGGAAATGTTCACAGGAAAGTGTAGGGATAGACTCCTCACACTCTCTGGAAAAGATGCAGAATCTTATGACCTCATGAAGGGTACCCTGATTGAGGGCTTTGGATTCTCCACTGAGGAGTATAGGATTAGATTCAGGGGGGCTCAAAAATCCTCGAGCCAGACCTGGGTTGACTTTGTAGACTACTCAGTAAAAACACTAGATGGTTGGATTAAGGCAGTGGTGTAAGTAATTATGATGGGCTGTACAATTTATTTGTGAAAGAACACCTGTTAAGTAATTGTTTCAATGATAAACTGCATCAGCATCTGGTAGACCTAGGACCAATTTCTCCCCAAGAATTGGGAAAGAAGGCGGACCATTGGGTCAAGACTAGGGTGTCCAAAACTTCCACAGGGGGTGACCAAAAGAAAGGGGTCACAAAACCTCCCCAGGGGAAAGGTGGTGAGACAGCCAAAACTAAAAATAGTAAAGAGTCTTCTACAGGCCCCCAAAAACCTGCACAGGAGGGTGGGCCCAGAGCCTCTTCACAAAACAATCCTGGGTACAAGGGTAAAAACCTTGATCCCAAAAAGGCCTGGTGTCGAAACTGTAGTCAGTCTGGACACCAAACTGGAGACAAGGCCTGTCCCAAGAAAAGTTCCACTCCAAACTCCAATCCAGGTAACACTGGAATGGCTAGTCTCCAAGTGGGATCAACAGTGTGCCCAGAGCAAATCAGGGTCCACACTGAAGCTACTCTAGTCTCTGAGGGTGGGGTGGATTTAGCCACACTAGCTGCCTGGCCGCCTAACATGCAAAAATACAGGCAGCAGCTCTTTATTAATGGGACAAGTGTAGAGGGCCTGAGGGATACAGGTGCCAGTGTCACCATGGTGACAGAGAAACTGGTTTCCCCTGGCCAATACCTGACTGGAAAAACTTATACAGTCACCAATGCTGACAATCAAACTAAAGCACATCCCATGGCAATGGTAACTTTAGAATGGGGAGGGGTCAATGGCCTGAAACAGGTGGTGGTCTCCTCAAACATCCCAGTAGACTGTCTGCTTGGAAATGACCTGGAGTCCTCAGCATGGGCTGAGGTAGAACTAAAAACCCATGCAGCCATGCTGGGTATCCCTGAACTGGTGTGTGTAAAAACAAGAGCACAATGCAAGGCACAGGGTGAAAAAGTAGAGCTGGAGTCTGGAAAAATGGCCCAGCCTACCAAGAGAAAAGGAAAGTCAGTTGGGAAACCAACTGCAACACAGTCAGAAAAAGGGAACCTCTCTTCTCAGGAAGAAGTTCTGCCCTCTGAGGGAACTGAGCCTTTGGAGCTTGAACCTTATCAGGTTGAGCTCTTAGGCCCAGGGGGACCCTCAAGGGAGGAGCTGTGTAAGGGACAAGAAACCTGTCCCTCTCTTGAAGGCCTTAGGCAGCAAGCTGCTGAAGAGACCAAGGGCAAGAAAAATGGAACACATAGGGTCTATTGGGAAGATGGACTCCTGTACACTGAGGCCAGAGACCCCAAACCTGGTGCCACTAGGAGAGTGGTAGTGCCTCAGTCGTTCAGAGAGTTTATTCTGACCTTAGCCCATGATATTCCCCTTGCTGGGCATTTGGGACAAACCAAGACGTGGGAGAGGTTAGTCAACCACTTCTACTGGCCCAATATGTCCCAGAAGGTTAAGGAGTTTTGCCTCTCCTGCCCCACCTGTCAATCCAGTGGTAAGACAGGTGGGCACCCAAAGGCCCCCCTCATTCCACTTCCAGTGGTGGGGGTCCCCTTTGAGAGAGTGGGTGTGGACATAGTTGGTCCACTGGAACCTCCCACAGCCTCAGGAAATATGTACATCCTAGTAGTAGTGGATCATGCTACTAGATATCCTGAAGCTATTCCCCTTAGGTCGACTACTGCCCTTGCAGTAGCCAAGGCCCTCATTGGTATCTTTACCAGAGTGGGTTTCCCTAAGGAGGTGGTGTCTGACAGAGGTACCAACTTCATGTCAGCATACCTAAAACACATGTGGAATGAGTGTGGAGTGACTTACAAATTCACTACACCATACCATCCACAAACTAATGGCTTAGTTGAGAGATTCAACAAGACATTAAAAGGCATGATCATGGGGCTCCCAGAAAAACTCAAAAGGAGATGGGATGTCCTCTTGCCATGTCTGCTTTTTGCTTACAGAGAGGTGCCACAGAAGGGAGTAGGATTCTCACCCTTTGAACTTCTGTTTGGTCACCCTGTAAGGGGACCACTTGCTCTTGTTAAAGAAGGCTGGGAGAGACCTCTTCATGAGCCTAAACAAGACATAGTGGACTATGTACTTGGCCTTCGCTCTAGAATGGCAGAGTACATGGAAAAGGCAACCAAAAACCTTGAGGCCAGCCAACAGCTCCAGAAGTTTTGGTATGACCAAAAGGCTGCAATGGTTGAGTTCCAACCAGGGCAGAAAGTCTGGGTTCTGGAGCCTGTGGCTCCCAGGGCACTCCAGGACAAATGGAGTGGCCCTTACCCAGTGCTAGAAAGGAAGAGTCAGGTCACCTACCTGGTGGACCTGGGCACAAGCAGGAGCCCCAAGAGGGTGATCCATGTGAACCGCCTTAAGCTCTTCCATGACAGGGCTGATGTAAATCTGTTGATGGTAACAGATGAGGATCAGGAGGCAGAGAGTGAACCTCTCCCTGATCTTCTGTCATCAGACCCAAAAGATGGCTCAGTAGATGGAGTGATCTACTCAGACACCCTCTCTGGCCAACAGCAAGCTGATTGTAGGAGAGTCCTACAACAGTTTCCTGAACTCTTCTCCTTAACCCCTGGTCAGACACACCTGTGTACCCATGATGTGGACACAGGAGACAGCATGCCTGTCAAAAACAAAATCTTTAGACAGTCTGACCATGTTAAGGAAAGCATCAAGGTGGAAGTCCACAAGATGCTGGAATTGGGAGTAATTGAGCGCTCTGACAGCCCCTGGGCTAGCCCAGTGGTCTTAGTCCCCAAACCTCACACCAAAGATGGAAAGAAAGAGATGAGGTTTTGTGTGGATTACAGAGGGCTCAATTCTGTCACCAAGACAGATGCTCATCCAATTCCTAGAGCTGATGAGCTCATAGATAAATTAGGTGCTGCCAAATTCTTAAGTACCTTTGACTTGACAGCAGGGTACTGGCAAATAAAAATGGCACCTGGAGCAAAAGAGAAAACAGCATTCTCCACACCTGATGGGCATTATCAGTTTACTGTTATGCCCTTTGGTTTAAAGAATGCCCCTGCCACCTTCCAAAGGTTGGTGAATCAAGTCCTTGCTGGCTTGGAGTCCTTTAGCACAGCTTATCTTGATGATATTGCTGTCTTTAGCTCCACCTGGCAGGATCACCTGGTCCACCTGAAGAAGGTTTTGAAGGCTCTGCAATCTGCAGGCCTCTCTATCAAGGCATCCAAATGCCAGATAGGGCAGGGAACTGTGGTTTACTTGGGCCACCTTGTAGGTGGAGGCCAAGTTCAGCCACTCCAACCCAAGATCCAGACTATTCTGGACTGGGTAGCTCCAAAAACCCAGACTCAAGTCAGGGCATTCCTTGGCTTGACTGGGTATTACAGGAGGTTTGTGAAGGGATATGGATCCATTGTGACAGCCCTCACTGAACTCACCTCCAAGAAAATGCCCAAGAAAGTGAACTGGACTGTGGAATGCCAACAGGCCTTTGACACCCTGAAACAAGCAATGTGCTCAGCACCAGTTCTAAAAGCTCCAGATTATTCTAAGCAGTTCATTGTGCAGACAGATGCCTCTGAACATGGGATAGGGGCAGTTTTGTCCCAAACAAATGATGATGGCCTTGACCAGCCTGTTGCTTTCATTAGCAGGAGGTTACTCCCCAGGGAGCAGCGTTGGAGTGCCATTGAGAGGGAGGCCTTTGCTGTGGTTTGGTCCCTGAAGAAGCTGAGACCATACCTCTTTGGGACTCACTTCCTAGTTCAAACTGACCACAGACCTCTCAAATGGCTGATGCAAATGAAAGGTGAAAATCCTAAACTGTTGAGGTGGTCCATCTCCCTACAGGGAATGGACTTTATAGTGGAACACAGACCTGGGACTGCCCATGCCAATGCAGATGGCCTTTCCAGGTTCTTCCACTTAGAAAATGAAGACTCTCTTGGGAAAGGTTAGTCTCATCCTCTTTCGTTTGGGGGGGGTTGTGTAAGGAAATGCCTCCTTGGCATGGTTGCCCCCTGACTTTTTGCCTTTGCTGATGCTATGTTTACAATTGAAAGTGTGCTGAGGCCTGCTAACCAGGCCCCAGCACCAGTGTTCTTTCCCTAACCTGTACTTTTGTATCCACAATTGGCAGACCCTGGCATCCAGATAAGTCCCTTGTAACTGGTACTTCTAGTACCAAGGGCCCTGATGCCAAGGAAGGTCTCTAAGGGCTGCAGCATGTCTTATGCCACCCTGGAGACCTCTCACTCAGCACAGACACACTGCTTGCCAGCTTGTGTGTGCTAGTGAGGACAAAACGAGTAAGTCGACATGGCACTCCCCTCAGGGTGCCATGCCAGCCTCTCACTGCCTATGCAGTATAGGTAAGACACCCCTCTAGCAGGCCTTACAGCCCTAAGGCAGGGTGCACTATACCATAGGTGAGGGTACCAGTGCATGAGCATGGTACCCCTACAGTGTCTAAACAAAACCTTAGACATTGTAAGTGCAGGGTAGCCATAAGAGTATATGGTCTGGGAGTTTGTCAAACACGAACTCCACAGCACCATAATGGCTACACTGAAAACTGGGAAGTTTGGTATCAAACTTCTCAGCACAATAAATGCACACTGATGCCAGTGTACATTTTATTGCAAAATACACCCCAGAGGGCACCTTAGAGGTGCCCCCTGAAACTTAACCGACTGTCTGTGTAGGCTGACTAGTTCCAGCAGCCTGCCACACTAGAGACATGTTGCTGGCCCCATGGGGAGAGTGCCTTTGTCACTCTGAGGCCAGTAACAAAGCCTGCACTGGGTGGAGATGCTAACACCTCCCCCAGGCAGGAGCTGTAACACCTGGCGGTGACCCTCAAAGGCTCACCCCTTTGTCACAGCCCAGCAGGGCACTCCAGCTTAGTGGAGTTGCCCGCCCCCTCCGGCCACGGCCCCCACTTTTGGCGGCAAGGCTGGAGGGAACAAAGAAAGCAACAAGGAGGAGTCACTGGCCAGTCAGGACAGCCCCTAAGGTGTCCTGAGCTGAGGTGACTCTAACTTTTAGAAATCCTCCATCTTGCAGATGGAGGATTCCCCCAATAGGGTTAGGATTGTGACCCCCTCCCCTTGGGAGGAGGCACAAAGAGGGTGTACCCACCCTCAGGGCTAGTAGCCATTGGCTACTAACCCCCCAGACCTAAACACGCCCTTAAATTTAGTATTTAAGGGCTACCCTGAACCCTAGAAAATTAGATTCCTGCAACAACAAGAAGAAGGACTGCCCAGCTGAAAACCCCTGCAGAGGAAGACCAGAAGACAACAACTGCCTTGGCTCCAGAAACTCACCGGCCTGTCTCCTGCCTTCCAAAGAACTCTGCTCCAGCGACGCCTTCCAAAGGGACCAGCGACCTCTGAATCCTCTGAGGACTGCCCTGCTTCGACGACGACAAGAAACTCCCAAGGACAGCGGACCTGCTCCAAAAAGACTGCAACTTTCTTTCAAGAAGCAGCTTTAAAGAAACCTGCAACTCCCCGCAAGAAGCGTGAGACTTGCAACACTGCACCCGGCGACCCCGGCTCGGCTGGTGGAGAACCAACACCTCAGGGAGGACCCCCGGACTACTCTCCGACTGTGAGTACCAAAACCTGTCCCCCCTGAGCCCCCACAGCGCCGCCTGCAGAGGGAATCCCAAGGCTTCCCCTGACCGCGACTCTCTGAAACCTAAGTCCCGACGCCTGGAAAAGACCCTGCACCCGCAGCCCCCAGGACCTGAAGGACCGGACTTTCACTGCAGAAGTGACCCCCAGGAGTCCCTCTCCCTTGCCCAAGTGGAGGTTTCCCCGAGGAAGCCCCCCCTTGCCTGCCTGCAGCGCTGAAGAGATCCCTTGATCTCTCATAGACTAACATTGAAAACCCGACGCTTGTTTCTACACTGCACCCGGCCGCCCCCGCGCTGCTGAGGGTGAAATTTCTGTGTGGGCTTGTGTCCCCCCCGGTGCCCTACAAAACCCCCCTGGTCTGCCCTCCGAAGACGCGGGCACTTACCTGCAAGCAGACCGGAACCGGGGCACCCCCTTCTCTCCATTCTAGCCTATGCGTTTTGGGCACCACTTTGAACTCTGCACCTGACCGTCCCTGAGCTGCTGGTGTGGTAACTTTGGGGTTGCTCTGAACCCCCAACGGTGGGCTACCTTGGACCAAGAACTGAACCCTGTAAGTGTCTTACTTACCTGGTAAAACTAACAAAAACTTACCTCCCCCAGGAACTGTGAAAATTGCACTGTGTCCACTTTTAAAATAGCTATTTGTGAATAACTTGAAAAGTATACATGCAATTGAAATGATCCAAAGTTCCTAATGTACTTACCTGCAATACCTTTCAAACAAGATATTACATGTTAAATTTGAACCTGTGGTTCTTAAAATAAACTAAGAAAATATATTTTTCTATAACAAAACCTATTGGCTGGATTTGTCTCTGAGTGTGTGTACCTCATTTATTGTCTATGTGTATGTACAACAAATGCTTAACACTACTCCTTGGATAAGCCTACTGCTCGACCACACTACCACAAAATAGAGCATTAGTATTATCTCTTTTTACCACTATTTTACCTCTAAGGGGAACCCTTGGACTCTGTGCATGCTATTCCTTACTTTGAAATAGCACATACAGAGCCAACTTCCTACAGTGTTGGTCAGCAAAACAATGATGTCAATGCATTTCAGACAATGAGGGGACCGAAAATGAGAGGTCCAAACCCAAATTTTCAGACCGTAAATCAATTGCAGGGATTACAACCGATGCAGCCGCAGCAGATGCAGATACCTCGTATGCAGATGACGCAAATGCAGCCGATGCAACAGCAGTTACCTATGGTACCTAATCAGCAAATGCAAATACCCTTGGCACCAATGGGTCAGCAGCAAGTGATGGTTCCTCCGCAGGTAACGGGTCAGGTAATGAGTACAAATGGCACCGTACAACAGTTCCCATTACACAGTGAGAGTGGAATAAACAACGTATGGGAGAGTGAAAGTTCAGGAGAAGAAGGAGATTGTGTGCTTGCGGCATCCTTGGAAGTTGATCAAAGGGGTCCGTACGTGGAGGGAAGAGTAATGGGTCATCGGGTCTCATTCTTGGTTGACACGGGAGCCACACGTTCAACAGTTAAGAGCAGTGAAGTACCAAATTTGCCACTCTCAGGGAGGACAGTTCAAGTGGTGGGAGTAGCAAACAGACACCTGACGAACCCAATTACGGATCCGGTTCCAGTCAGCATCGTTAACTATCAAGGGGTACATCAGTTTGTGGTGTGTGACTCAAGCCCGATAGCACTGTTAGGAAGAGACCTATTGTGTAAATTGGGTTGTTCGATAATGTGTTCAAACGAAGGAATAACAATAGAGACGAGCAATGATGGGGAAGACGAGGACAGTGTAGAGGGGGATGAGATAGAAACAGTCGACGAAGAGTATCCTCTGATTTGTCTCTTCCCGATGATAACTGAAGAAGATATCCCAGCCGAACTGCGGGAGACAGTAGGAAAGGAAGTGTGGGACATGACAGGGAAAGAGGTGGGATTGATGAAAGGAGTGGAACCAGTGAAAGTGATGGTAAAGCCCAATGCGATCTTTCCCCAGACCCCACAATACCACATGCCACAAGATACTCTCATGAAAGTTGCCCAACTCATTGACGAATTTGTAAAGCAGGGAGTACTGAAAGAAGTGTTAAGCAGCCCATGCAATTCACCGATAATGGGACTAATAAAGCCAAGTGGGAAAGTCCGACTCGTGCAGGATTTGAGGAAAATAAATGACATCATAATAAAGTGCTGCCCAGTAGTACCGAATCCAGCCGTGATAATGTTTCAAGTCCCTTGCGATGCTGAATGGTTCTCAGTCATCGATTTGTCACAAGCATTCTTTTCTGTGCCTCTTCATGAGGACAGCCAATTCCTCTTTTGTTTCAAATTCCTAGACAGAGTGTATAGTTGGTGTCGAATTCCTCAAGGGTTTTCTGAGTCACCGTCAATAT
The DNA here is from genome assembly GCF_031143425.1 of Pleurodeles waltl. Lineage (NCBI taxonomy): Eukaryota > Metazoa > Chordata > Amphibia > Caudata > Salamandridae > Pleurodeles > Pleurodeles waltl. The sequence continues at coordinate 412,182,676 of NC_090443.1, read as the reverse complement.
TCAATCAGATTCTAAAGAAAGACCTGGAAGCATTAGAATTACCATTCGAGTCAACCCTAGTACAGTACATTGATGACTTACTGGTTGCATCCAAAACGGAAAATGGCTGCACAGCCGATACCATTGCTCTGTTGAACCATTTGGGAAGGAATGGACATAAGGTGTCTCCTTCCAAATTACAGTTCTGTCAGAAGAAAGTGAAATACTTGGGTCACCAAATAGAGAAAGGGTCACGGAGAATAATGAAGGAAAGAGTTACAAGTATACTACAAATGAGTCCACCAAAGACAAGGAAGGAGGTGAGGAAGTTTTTGGGAATGGTGGGATATTGTCGCCAGTGGATTCCCAACTTTTCGTCTCTAGCGAAGCCCCTACTGAAATTGACCCAAAAGGATGCCTTGGATGAAATAGAGCTGAAAGGAGACGAGATGGATGCTTTTGTCGAATTGAAAGAATGCATGTGCAGGGCTCCAGCTTTAGGTATGCCTGATTACACGAAGCCTTTCACATTGTTTTGCCATGAACGTGATGCATGTTCTTTGTCTGTCTTGACCCAAGCCCATGGTGGCGTGAACAGACCAGTAGCGTATTTTTCAGCTACTTTGGATCCGGTTGCAGTAGCACTCCCAGGGTGTTTGCGCGCCGTAGCAGCAGTTGGTATCAGCCTCACTCAGAGTGAAGGAATAGTAATGGGACACCCAGTAACAGTCATGGTCCCTCACTCAGTTGAGATACTTTTGACCCGCTCCCGAACACAACACATGACTGGAGCAAGACTCACAAGGTATGAAACGATCATTCTGGGCTCACCGAATGTGCAGCTGAAAAGGTGCACTACGTTGAATCCAGCTACCTTGCTTCCTGGAGAAAATGCCGAAATTGAGAACGCTGAAGACGTCGAGCATGACTGCCTTCAGGTGACTGAATTTTGCACAAAACCTCGACCGGACATCAAGGATACCAAGCTTGATGAAAATGACCAAATCCTTTTTGTTGATGGTTCATGTCTAAGAGATGGGATGGGAATTTTGAAAGCAGGATATGCTGTATGTACTGTAACAGGGGTCTTGGAAGCGGGATGGCTTCAAGGAGTCTATTCTGCACAAGTAGCAGAACTCGTTGCCCTTACCAGAGCATGTCAACTGTCTGCATTGATGAAAGTCACCATTTACACTGATAGTCAATACGGGTTTGGGATTGTGCATGACTTTGGACAATTATGGTCGCAGAGAGGTTTCCTGACTTCTTCAGGATCCCCAGTAAAGAACGGGGAGAGAATAAGGGAATTGTTACATGCCATTCAAGTGCCAGCTGAAGTTGCAGTGGTAAAGTGCAGTGCTCACACGAAAGGACAGGACTATGTGTCTCTGGGAAATGCATATGCAGATCAAGTCGCAAGATTTTGTGCTTTGAACTGTATATTACTAAGGGATGATTGGAATACAATAAGTGAACCAGAACTCGAACCAGCTGAAGCATTTGCCTTGAAGGTTGTAGATACAATAGAGGAACTGAAAGCACTACAGAATAATGTCAGGGAGGATGAAAGAGATTCCTGGATCAAATCACAATGCATAAAGAGACAAGATGAGTTATGGGTTTCACATGAGGGAAAATTTGTTTTGCCAAATAGTCTCTTATCACAGCTTGCGCGGTTCTATCATGGGCAAGCTCACCTAGGGAGAGATGCCATGATAAGATTGTTCAAAACTGATTGGTTTAACCCCAGATTTCGCCAAGCTGCAGAAGCAGTTTGCCATCGATGTGTCACTTGCCAGCAGATGAACCCAGGAAAGGGAACCGTTGTGAGCGCGAGTCACATTGGTAGGGCAAGCGGTCCTTTTAGCCGTATGCAGATGGACTTCATTGAGATGCCTGTGCATGAGGGTCTGAAGTATGTGCTGGTGATTGTGTGCATTTTTAGTCATTGGATTGAGGCATACCCCACACGTAGAAACGACAGCCTTACAGTTGCCAAGCTATTGTTGAGGGAGTTGATACCACGTTTCGGATTCCCGATCTCTTTAGAATCAGATAGGGGAAGTCACTTCAATAACGAGGTGATAAAGTTACTTTGCGAAGCGCTGAACATTGAGCAAAAGCTGCACTGTAGCTATCGCCCTGAAGCATCAGGACTGGTGGAGCAGATGAATGGTACGCTGAAATCGAGAATGGCAAAAATATGTGCATCGACAAATTTGAAATGGCCTGACGCATTGCCCTTGGTGTTAATGTCAATGAGAAACACTCCTGATAGAAAAACTGGATTGTCTCCGCACGAAATTCTCATGGGCAGGGCTATGAGACTTCCTGCAGTTCCCGCAAACATGCTTTTGAATATTACAGATGATATGGTGTTAGACTACTGCAAAGGACTGGCTGACGTGGTTCGCTCTTTCTCTCACCAGGTGGAAGCGACCACCTTGCCACCGATCCAAGGTCCAGGACACGCACTGAAAGCAGGTGACTGGGTCGTGGTAAAGAAGCACGTGAGAAAGTCGTGTCTGGAACCCCGTTGGAAAGGCCCTTTTCAAGTGATCCTGACGACAACTACCGCTGTGAAGTGTGCGGGGTTTCCCAACTGGATTCACGCCAGTCACACAAAGAAGGTGTTGTGTCCCACAGATGAGGAAGTTGAAGCGCTGAAAGTACCAGTGCCTGATAAAGCAGTGCCGAGTGCTGATACGGAACAAAAGCGAACTGAAAGCGAAGAGGCAGAAGCAGGAGAAAAGGAAATATTCTCCGACAACGAAGACGCCAACTCGCTTGGGGGAGACCAAGGAGAAAGTTCAGACAGCGACGAAGAAGCTGCAGGTGACAAAGAGCCTGAAGCAGCTGAGGGTAGCAAAAAGCCTGAAACAGCTGAAGGTGACAAGGAGCCTGAAGCAGCTGAAAGTGATAAGGAGCCTGAAGAAAGTAACGGTGACGAAGGGCTCGAGAAAGGTGAAAAGGCAGGAGAGCCTGATCAGAGGAGGGCTTTCCCAGAAGCAGACGATACCGAGAAAGAAAAGGAGAACGTGATCGATTCCCCGGAAGAAGGGGATAAGGCAGATCGGAACGAAAGAGTTCAAGCTTCCACAGAAAAGATCGCAGGTCCATCAAATGGACATGGTGCAAAGAGAAGACTAAGTATCTCACCAATAAAAGAAAAGGGTAGAGAAAGTTTGAACGAAGGAGGAAGGCTGAAGAACCAGAACCTTATGGGCCTGGCGGCGCAGGGTACGCCTGAAATCTCCTTGGATTCACCTGCCTCAACTAACAGAGACACGGGACACTCTGTCAGGCGTAAAAGATCAGATTTATTAGCTGCAGCTAGTACAGTTGTCCAAGAAGTACACAAGGTATGTTCTCAGGAGACTGCCACTTTACTTTGTGGCGCACAATCTTATATACCGTATAAAAACATTTATTAACTACATACACTCCCAGAACACATAGAAAGGAGCTAGTAAGAATGATGTAAAGATAGAACAGAGTCAATAGAAATGTCGGAAAACAAGACAGAACAAAGTATCAAGTGACTTAAGGTTGCCTCCCCTCCAGCTGTGTTTGTCACCCCTCCCTTGAACTAATTCATTAACCGATCCACAACGAAGTTGCATGTGGTGCGATAAGTTTGTGTGCGTTTGGAGGACAGTTGTGAAATGAGAGAATACTAGCAAAGGACAGCGAAGGCCAGACGATAAGATAAGATCGGCGGAGAATAGTGTGAGCCTACAGATAGTTGAAACAAGGATTAGAAAACCAGACAGGGATTAGTGTACTCGGTCAGACCTTAATACCAGCCTTGTAAAGATAGAGGCAGAAGACTGTTTTGAACACCATGTTGCAGAATAAGCAGAAAAGGCAGAATGGACTTCGTTCGCTGTGCTGCCTGAGTGAAGGCAACATAAAATGGCGGCGGGCCACAAAATGGCGGGTCGATACGATCGTATTAAAAATCGAATTTCCTCAGACCCTCCTTTTGCCAGAACTCAGGCAAGATACACAAACTCATGTTAATCTGAGTCGATGTCTATGGCCATGAGATCATCAAGCTGTTGCTGTACCATCATTTTGATATTCTCTGCTCTTTGTGACTTGGGTTTGGGAATACATGCAGTAGCACATAGGTTGCAGACGGCAGGACCGCAGTGCATACAAAGACAACAAGAGAATATAAAAGCTGAAATTACTCCAAAGAATGTCAATACCTTCCAACCCCATTTGGACAGCAATCCCCAAAACCACTCTGAAAAGGACCAATCTCCTTCGTCCTGATGAATCGACTCGGAGATTATGTGTAACTTAGAGATAGCTTGGTATACTGTCGGAGCGTCATTAGGTATGAAAATACAGCAACTTGATCCGATCAATTTGCATACTCCACCACGGTCCGCAAGAACAAAGTCTAAGGCAACACGGTTCTGCAAGGTCATAAGACGATCAGCCTGTAGTTCAGCTGTAATGTTACTTAAAGCTCCTACAGTGATGTCTATGGTGGTTTCTACGACACGAACCAATTGCCTTATATTTCTGCTGTTGGCCATTGGACCCCAGAAGGGAAGAAATCCTTTGAGGAAATCTCCTCCCTCTTGTCCTGCTGTGTCTTTCGAATCCACAATCCCTCTGCCATATCTATTTTTATGATGATTCGCAGGAGCGGTGTATGTAGGGGGAAGAAGAAAGGCTATATAACAAGTACCAGAAAAATCAGCTGGCAACCATGTATAAGCCCTATCGTGGCAAACGAAGTATGTACCTTGAGATGGTACTAACGGCGGTGAATTCAGGGCTGAATAAACATATGTATGGGAACATAAACTTTCTCTTTGTCCGGTGTTTGGAGTTCTACCATTTATTTGCAGACAGAAATTTCCTTGTTGGGGTATGACCCGTATCGGAGGAGATTTTCCTTGCTCAACCTTATCATTGAGGCTGGAAATGTAATTAGTTATGTTCCAATTGGTATATGCTTTTCTTTCATCTATGGAAGCTTCACTTTTTTCCATGATTTTAGCCATAGCTACCATTCCCTTTATCAATAAACTATGACTGAATTCTGAACCAACACTATGTGAACTGACAGGTTGTTTAATTTTACTTTGATATGCATTATTGAAAATGACAAAATAAGCCCAAGCGGAACCTTCATAGGAGAATGGAAGAACTAAATATGGCATTCCATTTTCTACTGTATGTGGTATGAGTCCACACACCCAACAGTCAGTTGTATTGATCACTAACTGATGTTGATGTAACAACTGGACGAAGGAATTGTTAAAGTATTCAGTTCTTCTGATGAGTTCATGCTGGGGAAGAGTGTGAAATAGGTGCGGAGAGATAGTAGAAGAAGATGTAGAGGTAGGAGAAGAGACAACTTTTTGCTGCAGAGTAATAATGATCCAGTTTACAGATGCCAAAAGAATACACGACAATATAATGACGCATAGAGCAATACTACAACGACTACATATTTCTTTACAATCATTCTTTACATTTTTACTTTCTCTTTTATCTAATGTAGCCTCCATCTTTCTAAGTGGATGCTCACGGCAATCTTCCTCAATCACTGTAGTCACGATTATCCACCGTCCTATGACACTGTGAGGTCCTGCAGGCCTATTGCCACTTACTCAGGTCGTAACTAAGACTCCTACCGTGACCCTGCAACCGGGATAGAGTACTACATAGAAGAGAAAGTTACAAGTTCTTTGGTCTTGGTCTCAAATTATAGCGTTCTTGTCCAGAGGCAGTCTGGTTTTGAAACAATGTTCCTGGATTTGTCGTGTTCAAGCGTCGATGCGATGGTATTGCTTCTTGAAGGATGTCGTCGTCCTCTTTCTCAGAAAGTGTTCCAATTAGACGCGCATCACTGAATGGTACGAATTGCGGAACTTTCTCACTTTCAGAGTCACTGATGCCTCTACGGACCCACTGATCGAAAGGCAAGGGCAAAGGCACTTTCTTGCAGTGCACGGCATGCACCCAGTTTTTCTTTCCTTCGACTTTAACTGCTGTTCTTGTGGTCAAAAGAACCAGGCGTGGCTCTCTCCATCGGGGCTCCAAATTTCTCTGTCGTTGGAAATTTTTCGTGCAGACCCAGTCACCTGGTCGGATGGAATGACCTGGGTCTGTAGAAGCCTCTGGTAGAGCACTCTGAACCTGTTGATGAAGAACACGCAATTTAGTTGTAAGGTCATGCAAGTAGTCAATCAACATCGGGTATGGCAAGTCTGAGTATTTCTTAGGGCGAGGAATTCCCCATACATTAGCTGGGCGACCAAATATCACTTCGTGAGACACTCGTCAGTCCACGGAAGAGGCTGAGGCGTATCTTTTAAAGTTAGCGCCAACAGCGGTTTAGCCAATAAAGAGAAACTCGGAATCCACTGTCTACAATAAGAAGTAATGCCCAAAAAGGCACGTACCTCTCTTTGTGTGGATGGGACTGACATTTGTGCAATTGCCTGAATTCGTTCGGGGGTCAATCGTCGTCCCTCCTTTGACAAGAGATGACCCAAATAAGTCACCTCGCGACAGACATATTGTAATTTAGAAGGAGAAACCTTGTGATTCAGATCAAACAAATGACGCAACAGTGCAACGGTCACGTTTTTGCAAATCTCCTCTGAATCAGCGGCAACTAATAAGTCATCCATGTACTGAATGAGAGCGGCACCGGACGGTAAGGAAAAAGCATCAAGATGACATTTTAGAGCTTGACTGTAAACAGAGGGACTTTCACAATAACCTTGAGGTGCGCGTTTAAACCGGAAGCTTCGGCCTCCGAGGGAAAAACCAAAAATATCTCTACTCTCTTCGGCGATGGGAATACTAAAGAAAGCATTCTTTAAATCGATAACTGAAAACCAAGTCGCTGTAGAAGGTATCATCGTCAACAGAGCAGTGATATCTGGGACTACAGGAAACTGCGGTACGACAATCTTGTTTACCTCCCGAAGATCAATTACAAAACGATAAACAGGAGGCTGAGAAGGATCAGTGCGTTTAAGAACCGGAAGAACAGGACTGTTACATATATTTCCTCTCGTTTCCTCAACCACACCCTTCTGAATCAAATCATGGACAATTTCCAGAAGTGCTTTCTCACCTTCAGTAGAGATTCTGTATTGCGGAATACGTGGCATTTCAGCATTGGGCTTAAGAGTAACAACATAAGGTGGGATCTCAAGACAACCAACGTCATTCGGACCCGTAGCCCAAAGCGTTTCGGGAAGAGAAAGCAATTCAGGTGGGAATTGATCTTTTGATAAGTACATTGGACTAGTCATTTTCTGTCCTAGAGTGAGGTATACACCAGAAGGTGAACAATATATCGTAGCATGCATTCTTTTTAATAGATCTAAACCCAACAGATTTTCACCACAACCATTCGTCAGAAGAAGCGGAGCTTCTAAATCATAAGGGCCTATTGAAACAGGTAAAGGGCAAGAAACTGGATTGCGAACAGGGGCGCCAGAAAATCCTACAGATACATTCGTTAAGCCAGACAAAGGTGCGCCAGGGAGTTTAGAATGAATGATAGAGCTTCTCATGGCACCAGTATCTAAAAGAAATGGCTCTGAAACACCCATTGTAGTGACATTAACATAAGGTCCATTCTGATCCACTGGAATTGACGTAACCCCCTTACTTTGTCCATGGCTGTCCTATTCAAAATGAAGACTTTCATTCCCTCCTTCAATATACTGATCCTCACTGTAATACTGTGTAGACCTAACATTTTGCTGGTCAAAGTAATTTCCGGAATTTGGAGGAACAAAAGAACGCTGCCCTTGGGTTAACACACCTCGACCTCTACCTCTATTTGCTGACTGAGAACCACCACGACCTCGTGAAGCAGATGTTGCTCCATTACGCTGCAACAATGCCGGACAACTGTTCTTAAAATGACCTTCCTCCCTACAATAAGCACATTGATTGGGACCTAGCAAAGGTCTTGGAATGAATGGTTCAGGCTTTTGATACAACCTCTGAAACTGCGGAGGCTGTTGAAACTGAGGCTGAACATAACGAGGAGGATAAGCCTGTTGCAAGAGAACTTTAGTTTTTAATTCTTTCGTCTTTTTCTCTTGTTTTTCCCTTTCTTCTTTGTCTCTATTTTCATAATATTGTGCAGTAGCCAATATCTGGGCAGAAGAAGAAACTGCCCATGAACTCTCGGAGTCTTTTAGCTTGTGTGATAGTTCAGGAAGCAAGTTATATACGAACTTATCCACAAATAATCGCTGTCCCCCTTCTGTAGCCACATCTTGACCACTGTGATCAATGAATGTCTCCTCGAATCGGGTAAAGAAATCGGAAACACTTTCATCTTTCTTTTGTTTACATGCTGCTAGCTTATCCCAATTAACTCTCAAAGCAGGCATCATTGTTTTCATTAATGTAATAATCCTACCAGGGAGTTCTGAGATCAAAGCATCGGGCTTTGCACCACCTACTTGACCTCTATCTGCGGCAATAATAGCGTTCCAATCGCCGCCTAATTCTTGAGCGTGATCCTCTCTACGAATTTTAGCCCATATTGTCTGTGGAACTACATTTCCCATCAACATGTCAATATCTGCTAGATTCATAGTACATGCATCAACTGTTTGCGACAACTCTTTATAGTAACCAGCAGGATTTTTGCGTGGATCTGGTAGTGACTGTTTAAGTGCTAAAACTTCAGACCTTTTCCAGGGGACATGTATCCATATGCGCTGAAAATGCGCAGGAATAGCTGGATTAGCACCTGCTGCTGCAACTTCTTCCTTCCATATTGGAGAAACCTCTCTCATGGGATAGTTTTTCAGTGCTGTCCTAACTGAAGGATCAGAATCAGGAAAAGTCTGTGAGAACAATAGGGATCTGAAAGAAATAAGTGTTCTGACAGCGTTTTCAACATTAGGACCCACAATAAGTCCTTTGTCAAAGTCAGCCTGAACATCTAACAGATCCAGTGGGACCGAACCCAAATTCATATCCTCCCATTCTTTAGCGAGAGTATCGCACATAACTTTAAAAACATATCTCTGCGTAGGTGCATTCCATTGCAGAAAGGTGGACATAATATCAGACGTACTATATTGGGGACCCTTCTTGATCCATCTACAAGCAAGTGAGTCCAATTTTTCTCGCTCTTCGGAGTCTGGGAATTGACTACGAGACTGTCTTCGAGAAAAAGCTGGAGACACGTTTAAAGCTTCAAAGAAAGGTGATAAGAGACCAGAGACAGTATCGGTAAATCGCTTACGCGTAGATGGAGAATTTGACATAAGGATAGGGGACAAGGTATTAGGTGAATTAACTAAAGGAGCATTAGGAATTGCCAAAGGAGCAGAAGGCAAAGGAGTTAAAGGCAAAGCTGGCATAGGCAATACTTGAGGAGGCAAATGTGGAAAAGCTGGAGCAGGCGGAAGCACAACTGGCGGCTGAACAGGCTGTAACATCGGGGGTGCATTAGCACCTTGTACATAGGGCGGAGGCAATTTCAATAAGTGGGACATTAAGGAATCTTCCTCAAAATCTTTTCTTTTATCAAGGGAAGAGATAGGCAACGTCGGATAGCATTTATCTATTGCCATTCGATGCTGTCTGTCTGAAATTTCCATTGCATTATCTATTTCATCATCCTTGAATTGCTGAGCAGCCTGTATAATCGTCATTCCCTGTGTTTTCCTATCTCGTTTCGCTTGTTTAATTTCTCTCTGTTTGGCTTCCTTACGCCAAAGGCGAAAAGAGTCAAACATTGCCGGCCGGGCTTTTCTTTTAAATAACGTTGCTTCTAAATTATCTAGCACATCAGTTTCGAAACTACCATTTTCTGGCCATTTTAAAACACCATCTTTCTTTGTATATCGGGTCCATGTCTTATTAAAGGCAATAGGACCAACACCATGTTTAGAATAGAGCTCATATGTGGGAGTTCCAACCGAAGGAATCGGACAGGAGTCCTCAAGCTGGGAGTCCCTATTACAACCAAAGCAACAAAGTTTTCCAAACTTAGTCAGACCAGACATCTCACGATTTTTACTGGCTGTTCACAAACATCAAGGGGGTAAAACTTTCAGTTTACACAGCACAAATGCACTTACCCCTCGGCTTTGGCCACTGCAATGGCCAAATCTAAGAACCTAAGGACAAAACAAAGACCAAAATTTGTGGGCGCGACCCACCAAATACTTAACTAAGGATGTCTTCTTACACCAACAGAGGCCCGTCTATCGTCTCGCTTTACCATACATCATCAAAGAAAGGGCCAAGGCAGGGCGGCAGTCAGGGCAGCAGTCGTCAGTAGCCGTCAGGAAGGAGTAACCGCGCTGAAAAAGACCTTCGGACCACTTCGACATACAGGGGTCGCTTGACGTGGCTCGCGATTCCTCCAGAATTTTCTTGCGGGGTTCCTCACGACCTTCAGGCAGAACCGGTACCGCTGAAGCCGCCCCACGTTGGGCGCCAGTTGAAGAACCAGAACCTTATGGGCCTGGCGGCGCAGGGTACGCCTGAAATCTCCTTGGATTCACCTGCCTCAACTAACAGAGACACGGGACACTCTGTCAGGCGTAAAAGATCAGATTTATTAGCTGCAGCTAGTACAGTTGTCCAAGAAGTACACAAGGTATGTTCTCAGGAGACTGCCACTTTACTTTGTGGCGCACAATCTTATATACCGTATAAAAACATTTATTAACTACATACACTCCCAGAACACATAGAAAGGAGCTAGTAAGAATGATGTAAAGATAGAACAAAGTCAATAGAAATGTCGGAAAACAAGACAGAACAAAGTATCAAGTGACTTAAGGTTGCCTCCCCTCCAGCTGTGTTTGTCACCCCTCCCTTGAACTAATTCATTAACCGATCCACAACGAAGTTGCATGTGGTGCGATAAGTTTGTGTGCGTTTGGAGGACAGTTGTGAAATGAGAGAATACTAGCAAAGGACAGCGAAGGCCAGACGATAAGATAAGATCGGCGGAGAATAGTGTGAGCCTACAGATAGTTGAAACAAGGATTAGAAAACCAGACAGGGATTAGTGTACTCGGTCAGACCTTAATACCAGCCTTGTAAAGATAGAGGCAGAAGACTGTTTTGAACACCATGTTGCAGAATAAGCAGAAAAGGCAGAATGGACTTCGTTCGCTGTGCTGCCTGAGTGAAGGCAACATAAAATGGCGGCGGGCCACAAAATGGCGGGTCGATACGATCGTATTAAAAATCGAATTTCCTCAAGGCCGAAAGTGAAGGAGAAAAGAAAAGAAGTGACTGTTGTGGATCAATCGTCAAGTGAAGAAAAAGACTTGACAAAAGAGGAAAGTACCAGTGAAGCAGAGTCGAAAAGAGAAGCAAAATTGAAAAGAAAAAGGATACCGAATAGGAGGTATTCCGGTCCCGAATGGGCATATGCAGTCAATGATGATTGGACAGACGAGTTTGTATCTCTAAGCATCGAGAACGAAGAAGAAGAAGAGATACCAATAGAAAAGAAAAGTTTCATAGACTCTGTTGATTGAAAGGGTAAATGATATTGCTTGCTACAATATAACGTGAAAGAAACAACCAGCTGAGACATTGTTAAACCGGATGAGACATTTGCTAAACTGATAAAGACTGAGTTATTGCCGAATTGAGACAAATGCTGCTAACCGATAAGTGAATGGCATTTTGAAGAAGACGGTGTGAACATTGCGCTTGTTCAGCTTTGTAACTGAATTGCTAAATAGTTTCATTTATAAGTGCTTCTAGCTCTCTGATTCTATACAGATCATGACGCAAAATAATAGAAAGAAATATTGTAAATATGTGTGTATAGGCTTGGTAATTACATGTGTAATAATAATAATGGCAATTGTGTTTGGAATGCATGGAAAGGGTGAGAGTGAGAATATTGAGGCTTCTACTATGGCTCCTGTTACTGCCACTGAACTAACCCCGCTGAAAAGACTAGCACTGGATGAGAGACTCTTGCATGATAAGAAAGAGCTTTCGTATAACGTTTTCTATCGCTTACTAACAGAGTATGTTGAGACTATGGATGCGAAGGATTGTTATGTGTGTACCCAGATACCGACATCAGTAAAGGAAGGGGTAACATATCACCACATGCCTCTTACATATGGGATTACGTGTAGTATAGTAATGTCTAGGTTTTATGGTCAATCTAACATACAGTATTTTTACTCGAATTATGATGTTACCTTTGCTTATGTTCCTATAATAGCGCAGCTAAGCGAGACTGCAAAATATTGGGATTACAAAATTATGAGGGACTTTTTCGAGCCAATGCAACCTTCTGAAACGGCTCATGCTCATAGGGAGAATCTTACTTGCTCAGTCTCTGCTGTAGAAATAAGCTTTTTAGATCGCACAGATGATAGAAGGGCACAAATGAAGGCGAAATTAGAAAAAGAGTTACATAAGAGGACTTCAGTAGATAATTATGATTTTGCTGCTATAAAGACACAAGGGAAAATAGCTTTAGATGCTTGGCATGTAGGGAAGTTTTGTATATATCGAGGGGAATCTTATTATGACAATATTTTTGTAGGAGCGAGTGAATGCAAACATACGTTTATTTTTAAGGCCAAATGGACATTCATGATGAACGGACTTGACCCTGTCATTCCAGGTGTATATTACATTTGTGGACATAATGCCTAGTATCGTCTTCCAAAGGGATGGTGGGGGAGATGTTATTTGGGTATAGTGTTTCCAAAGGTTTATCAGCTGGATGACGTATCGATGATTGAAAAGACATCTGGATCCCATCGTATCCAGAAAAGAGAGACCGCAGCTGCTGTGGTAGGTGATATATTTGGAGCCATGATTCCTTCATTGGGAGTTGTGCTGAATTCCATCAAGATACGAAAGTTGTCTACTATAGTGGATAACATGTTGACAAAGTTTTCAGGTGCTATAATCCTGATAGATGCTGAGCTTGCAGCGGAAAGAGCTATGACTCTTCAAAATAGGCTTGCTTTAGACATTCTTTTAGCAAAGGATGGAGGCGTTTGCAAAATGATTGGTGCACGTCACTGTTGCACCTATATACCGGACAATAGTGTGAAGATTAAAACTATGCTTGCTAATCTAACAAAAGAAAGTGCAGATTTGAAAGAACTGAAAGAACCAGGAGTGTGGGAGAAGGTTGGAAAGGGAATAGCTTCAGTGGGTCATTGGCTTGGGGGAATTTGGAATGGAATACTATTGAAAATAATAGAAGGAATATTAATAGTAATAATTTGCGTATTTGGAATCTGGGGAATAAAAAGGGGAATAATAATGATTATGGAAAGAATTAAAAGAAGAAAAGAAGAGAAAAGAATGAAAAGAATGGCAGAAGAATACAAAGCGCAAACTAGGGGAACTAAAAGGAAGAGGGAACTGACAGAATTTTAATGGAATAAAATTTGTGGGCTAAATTTGTGTGATGACAAGTAGTCATCAGAGGAGGGATTGATGAAGCAGAAAATGAAGGTTTTGATTTATAAACGCTTAAACGTAGTGCTGGAATAATCATGTGTGACTTTAACCGAACTAATAAAGATTGTACGGGGACAAAATGTGCCCTCAGAGTAGTTTGCCATCATTTATACGCGTGCTTTATATAACGTGGTGAATTAGAATTGCACTAATCCGACATAATCATAAACGTGTGCTACGATTTGCTTGTTTGAAATGTTTTAGCTTAGCATTACTTTAGCGGAGGCTTTGGCCTAGTTGCCTGGTCTCACGGTTTAGATGCTCGTATTTTTCCACTGTGCTATTAAACGTGTATTCTTGCTTGAAGCTGTACTTTTCCACAGAAACTGTTCACATGCTTATCTTAAAGTTAGTGCCAGCCTGGCATATTTTCTCTTTAATTCAAGGTCGACTTGCAGGTGCGGACAATGGAGGCTCTGAGAGTAAGCTAATTGGGAAACAATGTTGCGATTTGCGTACCCATCTCCAAGGATAATGTATGCTTAAGTAAAGGCTTGAGAACTGTCGTTTTTGATTGGTCAATTTGAAGCTAACCTATGAACCCTCCAATGGAGACCCTACTGGACTCGAACTGTTGTCTATAAAAACCAGGTGCACGAGAAGAAATTAGCGCCATTACCAGCTCGATACCCGCCATTTTGCAGACTTCGTAGCTATTATGGCCCACTTTGCTGCGACGCCATTTTGAAAGAGACTTTGATTCTTTCTCTAATCGAGAGAAAGAGACTTTAATGATTCTTGCCCTAGAGACTTTAAATTTGATTTGATCCCTTTGCATGAAGTAATATTTTTACCTTGCCGCCGTGAGGCAATTGCCCCGTTCACCCTTGCCCCTTTGCCCAGTCCTATGCCGATCGAAACGGTACCCATGATGACCGAAGAACGGTACCTGTGAGACGAAGGCTTCCTTGTATGCTGATCGTAATTGGTAAATATGAAAGGAAATTGTAAAATTGCATTGTGTTTCTTTTAGGTAACCAACTGCTGATTTTGACAAGGTCCCTAGTTAGGAGTTTTTCTAAATTAATGTTGCTAAATTGTTTTTGCATGAAGTCCCACATGTCGATGCTAATTTGAGGTTAGATGAGGATTCCATATGTCGCACGATGCAATTGGAGATCTTGTTATGCTGACTAAATGTATGCCATTAGCTCATTACAGATTATCGTATTAGTGATTTGCATTGCTATTATCGAATGCCTTGTGATTCAAATGCTACATAGATTACACTTGTTTCGACGTTATGGACAGCTATTAATGTTCATATATGTTTATCATTTGGTGTTGAGAAACATTTACATTGTGCTAGCTTTGTTAATATAGGGAAATAAATTCACTAACTTTGCAATAAACTGGTGTGGTTCTTCCTGACTGAAAAGTCAGGGTTCGCCGAAATGTATTCTGGATTAATTGTTAAGTGTTATGTTGTTCAAGGTGTTGCTTATGTTTGTTATTGATTATTGATTTGATGCGACTGATCGATATAAGAGTACAGAGAGTTCCCACTTAGTCAAAAGATTCATCGGCCTAAAGAGTGTCCAAACGTAGGTAAATTATTACCACGTTCCGCTCTATCAACACCTGCAATCTTAAACAAAGCTCCATATACCCTGACGTATTAAGCGGTTTTTGGGCTCACCCAACCATGTCTGACGGGTTACTGAGCATAGTAGAGATCTGCTTAACACTCTCTCTCATTGACACCTACCCTATAGGACACACCTCCTCTATACATCGCTACCCAGAATTTATTTGAATACATTGTGTTGGACTTTTCCTTTTGCAGGGTCATCCCCAGACTTTTTTGCCTCCTGCCTCCTATATTTTTCTGACATGTTGCTGTTGGCTTTTCAACTCTGAGCACTTTACCACTGCTAACCAGTGCTAAAGTGCATATGCTCTCCTGTTTAAATTGTATTTAAGTGGTTTATCCATGATTGGCATATTTGATTTACTAGTAAGTCCCTAGTAAGGTGCACTAGAGGTGCCAGGGCCTGTAAATCAAATGCTACTAGTGGGCCTGCAGCACTGGTTGTGCCACCCACATAAGTAGCTCTGTAATCATGTCTCAGACCTGCCACTGCAGTGTCTGTGTGTGTATTTTTACACTGTAAATTCGACTTGGCAAGTGTACCCACTTGCCAGGCCTAAACCTTCCCTTTCCTTACATGTAAGGCACCCCTAAGGTATGCCCTAGGTAGCCCCAAGGGCAGGGTGCAGTGTATGGATAAGGTAGGACATATAGTAATGTGGTTTATATGTCCTGACAGTGAAATACTGCCAATTTCGTTTTCACTGTTGCAAGGTCTGTCTCTCTCTCATAGGATAATATGGGGGCTACCTTTAAATATGATTAAAGTGTAGATTCCCCTAGAGAAGAGATGGACAGGTGGAGTTTGGGATCCCTGAACTCACAATTTAAAAATGCATCTTTTAGTAAAGTTGATTTTGAGATTGTGCGTTTGAAAATGCCACTTTTAGAAAGTGAACATTTTCTTGCTTAAACCATTCTGTGACTCTGCCTTGTTTGTGGATTCCCTGTCTGGGTCAGTTGACAGTTGGGTTGTTTTTCACCTCACACCAGACAGTGACACAAAGGGAGCTGGGGTGTGATCTGCATTCCTGATTAGCCATCTCTGCTAGGAGGGAGGGGTGGAGTGGTCACTCTCATCTGAAAGGACTGTGCCTGCCTCTGACAATGCTGTCTCCAGCCCCCTGGTGTGTGTCTGAGGCCTTGCCTGGGCAAGGCAGGATCTCACAAGAAGGTGTGAGTCCCCTTTGAAGAAAGGTGACTTCAAAGACTAAAATGAGTATAAGAAGGGCACCCAAACTTACAAACTTTAGAAACACTTCTGGAATCAAGGGGAACCTCTGCCTGGAGAAGAGCTGATCGCTGAGGAACAAGTGCTGCCCTGCCTGTGACTGTGCTTTGTGGAGCTTTCCTGCAGTGCTGCTTCTGCCAGAGTAAGAGGGCAAAGACTGGACTTTGTGTGCCTTCCATCTTGAAGAAGAAATCTCCAAGGGCTTGATGTAGAGCTTGCCTCCTGTTGTTGAAGTCTCAGGGATAGCAAAGACTTCTTCCTGCCAGCACCTGGAGTCTCTGGAGAGACCCCTACTCTGCTCTGTGGTGCCCTTCCAGTTCCTGGGACCCTGAAAGGAGAGGCTGGCAGCCTAAGGACAAAAATACACGCACCGAGCGCCGTGCGGAGAAAAGATCGACGCGAATCCGATCGCGGCTGAGAAAACGACGCGACGCCGGCTCCGCAGCTGAGAAACGACGCCGCAGGAAACGCGACCGGAGAATCGACGCCCGGAGCAGGAGAAACGACGCGCAGCATCGCTGACGAAGGCTGAGAGATCGCAACCTGCGCCGCGGGACTTTCGGACCGTCGCGTGGCTGGCTGTTTCGACGCGCATCGCCGTGCCGAGTTGTTTTCGACGCATATAACCGTGCAGGGTTATTTTCGACGCGCACCGCCCGTGCGGGGTTATTTTTGACACAAACCAGGTACATTTTCACGCTAGCAGCGCTAGTGTGTTGTTACAACTACCTAAAGACTCTTTTTATTTTAAACCTTTAAAAAATCATAACTTGACTTGTGTATGTTGGATTTTTGTCGTTTTGGTCTTGTTTTGTCTAGATAAATATTTCCTATTTTTCTAAACTGGTGTTGTGTCATTTTGTAGTGTTTTCATTAAGTTACTGTGTGTGTTGGTACAAATACTTTACGCCCAGCACTCTGAGGTTAAGCCTACTGCTCTGCCAAGCTACCAAGGGGGTAAGCAGGGGTTAGCTGAGGGTGATTCTCTTTTATCCTAACTAGAGTGAGGGTCCTTGCTTGAACAGGGGGTAACCTGACTGTCAACCAAAGACCCCATTTCTAACATTGGTGACCAGCGGTCGGGATTGGACTTGTATTTGTACTTGACATACAGTAATTAAGTGTACACTACTGTTTTGATCTCAGACCACTACGTGACCACATACTACTTGTTTGGTGATCTTTTGATTTTTCTCTTAAGGACTCTTTTTATTCTACTTCCATGATTTTGCTGATCCCTTGACTGATTCTTTTTACTTCATTGGGAAATTATTTTTTTCTGCCTTTTGGAACTTTGCACTTGTGACCATCATGTCTCAATCTGGAGATGCAACAGTTGGAGCTGTGTTTGAAATGGAGAAACTGAAGGAGTACTCAGTTGCTCAATTGAAACAGTTCCTTAAAGATCTTGACTGTCCCACTGAGAGCTCCACCAGGGAGGGGGAGCTGCAACAGGCACAGAGGGCCTGGGTGACAATCAAGAAGGCTGGAGGGCACACAGAGGAGGAGAATATGGGTGGGGAAGTGCAGAGGATACACAGTGGTGTAGTGGAGGAACCTGTTACGCCTGGGGGGAGGGTCCCCAGGAGGGATGGCAGGGTGTCACCCAAGGGTCTGACTCCTGAAGAGTTACAGGACAGACAGGCAGAGAGGGAGTACCAATGGGAGCTAAAAAAGCTCGATTGGGAGTTGGAAGAAAGGAGGAGGGACTTAGAGATTAAAAAAATGATTTATGCTTACGAGCTTAAATTGAAAGAGCTGGAAGTCATGAGGGCTGAGTCCAGCTGGAATGGTGGCAGCAACAATTGTATATCCAGTGATGCTGCAGAAGTACACATGCCCAGAGAGGTGGTGCCCTACTTGAAGGAGGGAGTTAACACACGCCAGGAGGTTCAGGGGTATGAGGTAGCTCCAATGATGCACAGGGTCCCTGAGGTGGATTGGGGAACTGGCATGGGGAGTCATATTCCTACTGGTGGGAGGGACACTCTACTGACTCTAGTTGAGAGTGACAGGGAGAGGGGTTCCCCCCAGGTAGAAGTCCTGGTTATGGAGTGTGAAGACATCCCAGAAGAGTGTGGGTTGAGTGTCAGGGACAGTCAGGTACTGTCTCACCAGTCTCAGGAGGGTGATGTGGGGTGCTTTTTCAAAGCAGAGTCACTGGATGGTTGGGTGAAGGGTACTTTGGTTAATTCATGTGAGGGGCTGAGTGATGTAATTGCTGGAGAGCATATGTCTAGTCCTTATTTTCCAGAGCTATGCCAACACCAGGTGGAGTGTGAGTTCTCTGACCCCAGGGAGCTTACAATGGAGGCAGACTTCTGGGTGAGTACCAGAGAGTCTGAAGAGGCATTTGGGGGTGCTCCTGAGAGGAGTGGTCTAGGTAGTTCCCAACCAGGTGAGGTAGGGAAGGATTGTAGTGTCCCAGGTAGGTCCCAGTGTAGTGGGATGGGTGAGGGACCCCATGTCCAGTCTCAGAGGAGAGGGAATGGGGATGGGTTGAGGCCCAAGGTGCCCGAGATCCGGTCCCAGGTCCTGGAGGGTTCCCTGCGGGAACACCAGGAGGGGAGCCTAGCCTGTACCATAGGGCCATCTGTTGAGGGAGACCCCACAGTGTCAGGAGAACTTGGGGGGGCGGCTGTAGCCAGCGTCCCACCAGTTCTGGTGTCTGGCAGTACCACTCCTAGTGAGGGGGTGCAGAAGTCCAGACAGAGGGTTGAGAGGGGGTTGCGGACCCCAGTGGAGAACCTGGAGGGTCAGGGGTCAGCTCTGAGAGCAGAGCCCCCCATGAATGACCTTGGTGAGACCATTTCTGGGTTGGGGGGAATCCAGACTCTGTCAGATGGGCAGAGGTCAGGAGACCTGCGCCAGCCAGACTCTTGTGTGGCCCTTCGGGACAGTGTGTCCCTTGAGGGGGGTAAGTGTGCCCCCCTGGAAGTCCTGGTGTGCCAGGCAGTGGTTCAACCGCAGGGTGGTGACTCTGGGTTGAATAATCAGGTTCAGGGGGTAAACTCTGACCTGATGGGGGGTAAGTGTGCTCCCCTGGAAGTCCTGGTGTGCCAGGCAGTGGTTCAACCGCAGGGTGGTGACTCTGGGTTGAATAATCAGGTTCAGGGGGTAAACTCTGACCTGATGGGGGGTAAGTGTGCTCCCCAGGAAGTCCTGGTGTGCCAGGCAGTGGTTCAACCGCAGGGTGGTGACCCTGGGTTGGATGACCAGGTTCAGAGGGTAAACTCTGACCTGGTAGGGGGTAGGTATGCCCCCCAGGAAGTCCTGGGTTGCCAGGCAGTGATCCAGTCTGTGGGTACAGGCCCTGGATTGGGAGGCCAGGTTAAGGGTGTCCCCCCTGACCTGGAGGAAGGGGCTACTGCTAACAGTGCCCCTGCCATGTTGTCTTCTGGGGGGGCCGCTCCTAGTTGGGTGGTTCAGGACCCCAGACGGGAGGGCAGGGGGAGGGAAGCCTCACCCCTGGCCCTGGTCCAACCTGAAGGTACAGACCCCAGGTTGGAGGATCAGTTGCAGGTTAACATCCCTGCACTGATGGAAGAATTGTGCAGGACTGCTTCTACAAGCACCCTGACAGTTTTTGACTCTGGGGGTGCCGCTTCTGCAGGGAGGGTACAGAGCCCCCGAGGGGAGGACCAGGGTCAGGTTGTCATCCCTGACCTGGTGGAAGAGAGAGTGGTCAAAGGGTGCCAGGCACCTGGGGCTACCACCCCCCACTCTCCACAGTCACAGTGGTTAGAGAGGCCTGAGGTCGGGCTCTCATCCCTGACAGTTGTCTGGGGCCACTGTGGCTTGCTGTCCTGGTGGACAGAGTTGCCCCTGGGGGGGGAAGGACGAGAGTCACACCCCAGGGGTGGAGTGGGCAACACCATTGTGTTGGCCCTGGTGGTACTATCTGCCCATTGCAATACATCTGTGAGCAAAGTAAAGTTAGGTGTTGCACAGATGGTGTCTGTAGATGTGGAGAAGGGTTCCCCATGGGTTAGCTTAGTGGGCCCTGAGAGTATGGACAGAGGGATCCAACTGGAGTCAGGAAGGCGTAGAACTGGAGCATGCCCCTGCTGTTGTGGGCCTGGGTCCCTGTTCTATCGCCCCAATCAGGGAAGTACATCAAGGTATTGATTGTTCTCCCCTGGCTTTAGGCTGGTAGGGGGTCGTGTTGGACTTTTCCTTTTGCAGGGTCATCCCCAGACTTTTTTGCCTCCTGCCTCCTATATTTTTCTGACATGTTGCTGTTGGCTTTTCAACTCTGAGCACTTTACCACTGCTAACCAGTGCTAAAGTGCATATGCTCTCCTGTTTAAATTGTATGTAAGTGGTTTATCCATGATTGGCATATTTGATTTACTAGTAAGTCCCTAGTAAGGTGCACTAGAGGTGCCAGGGCCTGTAAATCAAATGCTACTAGTGGGCCTGCAGCACTGGTTGTGCCACCCACATAAGTAGCTCTGTAATCATGTCTCAGACCTGCCACTGCAGTGTCTGTGTGTGTATTTTTACACTGTAAATTCGACTTGGCAAGTGTACCCACTTGCCAGGCCTAAACCTTCCCTTTCCTTACATGTAAGGCACCCCTAAGGTATGCCCTAGGTAGCCCCAAGGGCAGGGTGCAGTGTATGGATAAGGTAGGACATATAGTAATGTGGTTTATATGTCCTGACAGTGAAATACTGCCAATTTCGTTTTCACTGTTGCAAGGTCTGTCTCTCTCTCATAGGATAATATGGGGGCTACCTTTAAATATGATTAAAGTGTAGATTCCCCTAGAGAAGAGATGGACAGGTGGAGTTTGGGATCCCTGAACTCACAATTTAAAAATGCATCTTTTAGTAAAGTTGATTTTGAGATTGTGCGTTTGAAAATGCCACTTTTAGAAAGTGAACATTTTCTTGCTTAAACCATTCTGTGACTCTGCCTTGTTTGTGGATTCCCTGTCTGGGTCAGTTGACAGTTGGGTTGTTTTTCACCTCACACCAGACAGTGACACAAAGGGAGCTGGGGTGTGATCTGCATTCCTGATTAGCCATCTCTGCTAGGAGGGAGGGGTGGAGTGGTCACTCTCATCTGAAAGGACTGTGCCTGCCTCTGACAATGCTGTCTCCAGCCCCCTGGTGTGTGTCTGAGGCCTTGCCTGGGCAAGGCAGGATCTCACAAGAAGGTGTGAGTCCCCTTTGAAGAAAGGTGACTTCAAAGACTAAAATGAGTATAAGAAGGGCACCCAAACTTACAAACTTTAGAAACACTTCTGGAATCAAGGGGAACCTCTGCCTGGAGAAGAGCTGATCGCTGAGGAACAAGTGCTGCCCTGCCTGTGACTGTGCTTTGTGGAGCTTTCCTGCAGTGCTGCTTCTGCCAGAGTAAGAGGGCAAAGACTGGACTTTGTGTGCCTTCCATCTTGAAGAAGAAATCTCCAAGGGCTTGATGTAGAGCTTGCCTCCTGTTGTTGAAGTCTCAGGGATAGCAAAGACTTCTTCCTGCCAGCACCTGGAGTCTCTGGAGAGACCCCTACTCTGCTCTGTGGTGCCCTTCCAGTTCCTGGGACCCTGAAAGGAGAGGCTGGCAGCCTAAGGACAAAAATACACGCACCGAGCGCCGTGCGGAGAAAAGATCGACGCGAATCCGATCGCGGCTGAGAAAACGACGCGACGCCGGCTCCGCAGCTGAGAAACGACGCCGCAGGAAACGCGACCGGAGAATCGACGCCCGGAGCAGGAGAAACGACGCGCAGCATCGCTGACGAAGGCTGAGAGATCGCAACCTGCGCCGCGGGACTTTCGGACCGTCGCGTGGCTGGCTGTTTCGACGCGCATCGCCGTGCCGAGTTGTTTTCGACGCATATAACCGTGCAGGGTTATTTTCGACGCGCACCGCCCGTGCGGGGTTATTTTTGACGCAAACCAGGTACATTTTCACGCTAGCAGCGCTAGTGTGTTGTTACAACTACCTAAAGACTCTTTTTATTTTAAACCTTTAAAAAATCATAACTTGACTTGTGTATGTTGGATTTTTGTCGTTTTGGTCTTGTTTTGTCTAGATAAATATTTCCTATTTTTCTAAACTGGTGTTGTGTCATTTTGTAGTGTTTTCATTAAGTTACTGTGTGTGTTGGTACAAATACTTTACGCCCAGCACTCTGAGGTTAAGCCTACTGCTCTGCCAAGCTACCAAGGGGGTAAGCAGGGGTTAGCTGAGGGTGATTCTCTTTTATCCTAACTAGAGTGAGGGTCCTTGCTTGAACAGGGGGTAACCTGACTGTCAACCAAAGACCCCATTTCTAACACATTGATTCTCTGTTTGCATTAGTACCCTCTGGAACATACATGAAACGGAAACACTGCATCAGTCCAATCAATCCACGTAACATGTAGGGTGGGCAAGACCTTATTGTCAATGGTTTGACCCTCTACATTATAAGGAAGAAGGTACTCTCCTACCTATATACACAACACCCACACATATCCCTAGTACAAGAAACACATCTGTCAGCAGCTGAAAGTGAAAACCTCAAAAGAGATTCGATAGGGAGGGTATTCCATACCAGTAGAAAAACAGGATGGCAATGGCAAACCATTCATCAAACGTATCAAAAGGGGGTGTGGCCCTTCTAAGAAGGGTTTGTCTCTCTGCGTTATGCAAACAATGTTCAAAGTTTAATAAATATTCATCAAAACGAATATACAAGACCAGACAATTGTACAGGAATCTATTTACACCTCAGTGAGGACCAAAGGCTGACTTTCCGCAGACATCAGACTGTTGGTCTCTTTAATTTGTTCCAAAATATCGATTGGTGGGGATTGGAATATAATATTGGACCCTATACTGGACAAACTGAGTCACCCAAAAATGCATTGCACCAAAGACTGGACCTTACTCAGCAGCCTAATGTAAGACTGTGCCATAACAGAACCGTTGCAACTGATTGCTCCAACAGACAAGGTTTATATATGCACATCCCGCACACATGGAACACGCACCTGCATGGACTAGTTTTTGACTTAAACCTCGATATTAGACCGTACATTGAGCGTGGCAGTAATACAAAACAGGGTGTAAAACCATGATGCGATCCAGATTAGGATAGACATAGGGATCCAGAAACCTCTACATGGGTAATGGTGTTTACATAAGTCACAGTAAAAACTGCCAAAAGACTAACCCTGCCTTAGATCCATATTACACACATATCTCGAGGAAAATGATGAAACAGTTGCCTCGCCCAATGTCCTCTGGGTATCTGGCAAAGCAAGCCTATAAAGGGATATAATGAGGGACACAGGCCTCGGGCGAAATACAGCACAGTTGACCTAAGTAGAGTTGGAACGCAAGACAAAGGTACTAATGGCACAATAAACAAACACAGCCTCTCAGGAAACCCTGTGAGCATAGTTAAAAGCCAAGTCTGAGCTGAATGTCAGGGTGAGAAAGTATCTATTTAACATTCGGCAATGCCTTCATGAAAGAGGAGAAAAAGCAGGGCGACTCTTATACTTACAACTGCGTCAACCAGAAATAATAACACCATCCCAGGAATAGAAGATGCACAGGGCTTGACCATCACACTCCCAACAGCAATAGTCTAGACATTCCTAGAGTTCTACAGGACATTATGCTCCTCAAAATGTAGAAACACTCAGGCAGAGGAAGAACAGTCTTTTTTCTAAACATATCTGATGACGTTGTCAGACGATTTCAGCCAGATGTTAGAGGAAGATATCACAGAAGAAATGTGTAAGGCTAAAGACGAATTATCAATTGGAAAGGCCCCAGAGCTACATAGCTTTCCTTCAGGGTTCTATTGGTTTAATAAACAAAGCCTAGACCCACTTATTTTCAAAATATTTGAGGAAATAAATGAGGTTAACAGCCCCTTACTGGAATTTAGCAGAGCCAAGATCTCTCTTGTATTAAAACCAGACAAAGATCTGTTGATCTGTGGGAGCTTTGAGCCTATCTCGCTAACAAATACAGACATTAAGAGCCACAGTTACTATACACCTACGTTATCCTTGCATCATGCAAGTGGGCGCAAGGCAATGCAAGTACAGATATGACATTTACAAAGCAACACAATACAAGATTTGCCTAGTTTGTATCACTTTTGTTCCGCAGACATGTAGACATTGCGTGGGTTGAGCACGCTTCCGTCCAAGTATTTTGACACAAACTTATATTTCAGTAAACCTGGATTTGAGCTAAAGCGGTGTGCCTACTGAGAGAGGTGTAGCAAGGAGAAATATCTTTATCCTTATTACTTCCTCTTTGCATGAATGCTGCCTTCTGAAGTATCCTTCCTGCTCAAAAAACTATCAGACCACAATGCAGGGACATTGCCTTGTGGCACAAGGGTGACTGTGTTGGCTTTAGACAGCGACAAATGCACCTGCGTAAGGAGAAAGCATAAGTGTGCCATATCTTAGTAGTTAGCCGTGTTTCTGCTCGCTTCTTTTCACACAACGCATGTTCCTTTGGTGTAGTGTGTTGCAAGAAAGAATAGTAAGGGCCAGATTTAAGAAACGTGGTGCTGCATTCAGTGCAGCGCCACTTTTCTTGCACCCCTTAGCATCCCCCTAATGCCACCATGTGTGCACCGTATCTAAGATGTGGAGCACCATGGTGATAGTTAGGGAACTAGCGTCAACACTTTTTATGCTAGTTCAGAGCTTTGCAGGATTAGCATAAAAAATGTTGACGCTAATCCTGCAAAGCCCATAGAGCCCCATTGTAAACAATGGTATGCCTGCTTTTAACGCCTGCTCAGAGCAGGCATTAAAAGTGCCGAAACAAATGAGGCAAAGACATCTCTTCTATTTCTTTACACCATTTTGTCAGCCCCCCTAATGTGGGAACACCCCCATTGCTTACATTATGCCTGGAGCAGGCATAATGTAGCGCAAAGGGTTATGAAGTGGTGCATTGAATGCATGGCATGGTGATTTTGGCCTCGTTGGGGCACATTAGTGTAAAAAAAATGCTAACATGGCACAAGGAGGCTCTAGGGGCTCTTAAATCTGCCTCTAAATTGTTTCCCAAGATCCTAGCTAAAATATTGCAAATAGGCTGAAGACAGTGCTGACAGTACTGACCAACCCAGACCAAGTGTAGTTTGTTTTGCACTGGTCTTCCTCAGCCTACCTGAGGCACTAGGCCGCAAGCTATTGCAGGTTTCTGAAGACAAGGAGAAAAAAGTGGCAATCTCATTGGATGCAGGGAAAGACCTTGATACAGCAGAATTGGGCTACTTACCTACGGTGGTGAAATGAATGAACTCAGAGAACAGTTACAGGTGAGATGATTATATATTAACTTAACGGCAGTGCTGACTTTCGAAAGCTGCACATCATCCCCTTTGAGATCAGTAGAGGAGCTTGGCAGGGTTTACTGCTTTATACTTTACTGTTTATTTGGCTCTAGGACCTCAGGCCATAGCGATTTGTCTGACGGAAATAAAAGGGCATTATAATTCCAAGCGGCATACATACACCGTATTATACACAGATGATACCCTACTGACCTTATCAAACCCAGCAGAATCGATAGAAAGTCATATTTGTTGATCTCTGGATTCTCAGTTTTCTGAGAATACCATATCAACTGGGATAAATGTGAAGCTCTATCACTGACATCATTTATGACAATTCCATCTTTTGGGATCACCAATTTTGTGGAAATTCACACTCTAAGGCAGTGGTCTTCAAACGTTTTCATGCCACCCCGTGGGGAAAAAAACCTTTTTTTCACAATTTTCCTGTTAAACCGACACTATTTAAATATGTCTAGATTTATTTAAACATTGCAGTTAAATTCTGTTACTGTTTTAAAAGTGCAATCAAGTACATGATAATAAACATACTATTCTGGTCAGGCAGGCCTTACAAATATGTAAAAGTATCCATAGTGTGTGTGTATTAGAAGTGGGCTTGGGGGTTTTGAAGAGTATGTGAAGTCCCTTCCCTTTTGATACATACTCCCAGCTGGATAGAAATAAGAAAACATGTTAGTGATGGCCCACTATTTAAGCGGTTTACTGCTGCTAATTTTCTTTCAGCTTAAAACAAAGCTTTGTTATCAGCGTAATACTTTTCTTGGCCAGAACCTGGTGCCCCCCTTGGATCATTCGAGGCTCTGCAAGGGGGGGGGCTGCCCCCCAGTTTGAGGACCCCTGCTCTACGGCATTTTTCAGAGAATTGCACTGGCGTCAAATGGAGGTGCATATTTGCTGGGAAACTCCGATGTGGGTGAGAAGAGAGGCTGCATTGTTAGGCAGAAATGGCGGACAGAAATCTCAATATACAAAAGACAATCAGAAGTCAGAAATAAATTAACACCATTATCTACGCAATGACTCATGCATGGTACCGCACCCTTGAGAAACTAAAGTTTAAGAGTAGGATAAGTACGGGAACCCCAGTATGGGACAATAGCAGTATAAGGATTGGGGGTATGGAAACAACATGGTTAGATTTCAAAGCCAAAGGAATTGCCCATATAGACCAGTTACTGATGGCGGGCAGGATTAAAAAATTTGCCGAACTGCAAAAAAATTCACTTTCCACCCAGCACAAATATGGCCCTAGCAACAGCTAGTCCATTGCATGCAAACTAATAGGGCCACAGCCTTTAGACTTACCAAAATCACAGATTGTTAAATATTTATGAACCAGGTGAACATGAAGGTATGGTCCCAGGAATATAAATATCATAATAGACTCACAGTTCTCCAACCCTTTAACCACATAATTAAGAGAATGGTGGTCAGGTAGATTACTAGCAGAAAACACAGAGGAAAAATGGCTTGATTTGCTACAGGCACATCATAAACGTCTAAGAGAAGCTCGACTGAAGGTACTTGAAAATCATGCATAGGTGACATTGATCCCATTACTTCCTCCTCCCTCTCGGCTAGCTTATGTAGTAAAGCCTCCTATGCCCCTCAATCAATGCCTACTTCCAATAAAAACTCCTCCCCCTCTCTACCTCCTGTTTCTTTTTGTCGTCTACTGAAGGGCAGGTGTCATGGTTCCAGTGTACGAGAAAGCTGGCTTCCCCCGTTGCATGGACTCGATGTGGGTGGGACCTTGCTGGTAGGTGCCTCAAAAAGAACAGAGGTTTCCTGAGTGTTCCACTGCGACACCTATGCTTTGGATGCACTTCCTGGTTCATTAGCGGTGTCTCAATGCAGTATTGGATCACTGCAAGACTACCTGTTTTGAAATGAGCAATGCCTCTTCAAGGGAAAGGATTATGTGGTATGGCTTGGGGTAGTGTCGCTCGCCTGGGAGACCAAAGATGATTGGTTGGTAAGGAGGGGTGCCCTCATGGGGCTGTAGCAATGCTGTGGCACTTGGTGATATTTCCCTCGTCTGAGGGGGAGGAGAGAGAGGTGTCTGAGCAGCATTCCAGTCACTGCTCTGAATCTGAGGACAGACTGATGGCTAGACAAGTGAATGCCATCATTGCTGAGGTGGTGGCAAAGGCCTTAGCTGCCAAACTTTCTCACCCCACGAAAAAGACATCTATAGATGTTTCTTCTGCTACAGACAGTAATTCTTTGCAGCAAAATCTAGTTCCTCTGGGGGGGGGGAGTTTATTTCCAGAGAAGAATTAATGGCCATCTTTTTGCACATTCAGGACAATTTGGGATTGATCTTCCCCATGTTGCAGAAGATGCTGATGATCTCTTTCCTTGCCAAGGCAACTCCAGCGACTCCTTTCAACCCCAAAATTAAGGAAGCCATTTTTGGGGGTTTGAAGGAGCTGGATTGATTGCAAATACTGTGATTTCAACAGAAATCCTATCAATTGGAGGAGGCAGAAACCGTTCTGAAACCCACTTCAAAGGATTGCTTTCTGGGTTGGAATTTCAGGACTGCTATAGAAAAAGGCCATCATTACAGTCCCTATGGAAGGGCAGGGACAGGGGGTGTTTTCCTTTCTGTTTTTGGTGCAGAACGTCTCTGGAGATTTTCGTCCAGACTTCAACTTAACGCGACTCGACCACTAGGTAAAGACTAGCATTTTCATATGGTCATTTGGCAAATTATCATTCCTCTGAATTCTTTGCTAGATGTTCTGGCTACCATTGACTGCAGGATGCTTACTTACATGATCCTATTCACCTCGTTCATCAGAAGTATCTATTTTTCGGGGTGGTGAGAGCTCATTACCAGTTCTGTGTGCTCCCATTTGAGTTAAAGTTTGCCCCCTGGGTTTTCACATAGGTTCTGGCTACATTGATTTATCTCCTTCATTGGCAGGGGATTTGCATTCAACTGGACGATTGCCTGGTATCAGTAAGTTTAGCTGGTCAAGCAACAGATCATGTCACTCACATGGTCCAGGTGTTGGAATCTCATGGGTTACTGATCAACTCCCAGAAATCTCAATTAGTGCCAACACAGTATCATCAGAACCTGGTATCGCACAGACATTGGTGTGGTTATGCTTCCAGGCAGCATGGTGCAGAAAATCCAGTCCCACTTGGCCTTCTGAGTTCTCTCTTTCATAGGATTTCAGATTGGTTGAGAGTTCAGGGAGATCTAGTTTTGGGTTCCTTGGGCTTGATTCCATCTGAGCATTCTCATTCGCTACCTGCTTCAAGCCTTGGATCCCGCCTCACAGGATATGGCTCTCCATCTTACTGTGTCAGAGTTCATAAAACAGAAACTGGCTTGGTGGTTGGATCCATTGAATCTGCTGAAGGGGTTGTCTTTATGCTCCCCCTCGGTGGTAATTACCACAGATGAAAGCATGAAGGGATGGGGAGCTTAGATGGCTTTACATCAAGTACCGGGTCTGTGGACATCCTCTCAAAGTGTCAGGTTGGCCTACAGGGTGGAACTCAATGCAACTTATTTGGCCATCCTGGCCTTCTACCTTGGATTCAGAACAAGACTGTTCTAATCAAGATGGACAATACCACTGCCAAATCTTACTTCCCAGCAGGGGGGAAATAAAGGCTTGGTCCCTGTCCCTCATTTGGGATCACATTTTCTCCTGGAGCCAGTCTCATCTCCTCTCTCTGATTGTGAGTTATATTCAGGGCCCTATGAGTTCCCAGTGGATGTGTTGAGCAGGGTGATTCCCACCTCTCACGATGTTTGTATCTGTCCCCATCTGTTCAGCAAGATTAGTTGGAGGTAGGGATGACCAGTGGTGAATCTATTGGCGTTTGCTCGCAACTCTCTACTTCCTTCATTTTGTTCCAAGATGAGGAAGCAGTTAGGTTGGGGTATAGATGTGCCAACTGTCCGTGGCTTGGGGGTCTTCAGTTCACTTTCTCTCCTTCACTTTGATCCAGAGGTTTCTACTTTTAGTAAGTAGAGGGGGACCACATGTATTCCTAGTTACTGTGGCATGGGGTCATTCTTCTTGGTTTCCTCTCCTGCTGAGGATGAGGAGGGGACAGGGAATGGTTTTCTCTACAAGTCCATCTCCTCTAATATTCCTGATCCTTCAGGAAGAGTCCCTGGTTCGTCTAAAATTGACGGTGTGGAGACTGAGCTGTCAGGTTTGATGGCTCTGGGCTGTTCTGCTGCTGTTTCCTCTTCTATTGAAGCTGCCCAGAGATCTTCCACTAGAGCCTCCGATGCTACGCACTGGGTTTTCTTTGGAAAATATTGTGGGAAGCAGCAGATTGAGCCTAAGTCTGCTTCTCTCCCTCAGATTCTTCAGTTTTGGGGGCTTTCTCCGGT
Source organism: Pleurodeles waltl (assembly GCF_031143425.1). Taxonomy (NCBI): domain Eukaryota; kingdom Metazoa; phylum Chordata; class Amphibia; order Caudata; family Salamandridae; genus Pleurodeles; species Pleurodeles waltl. Next base: position 412,152,687 of record NC_090443.1, on the reverse strand, counting down.
TGTGTGACTGAACCACGCATGCCCTGACCATGCATACTTTTATAGCGCTGTCAGTACAACTCAGGTACCTTTAACATGCATGCCTTTACAATGTTAAGTCATATGTGTGGTAAAGGTTTCACAAGGAAATCTAAGCATTTTACAGGTAAGTATAAATCTTTTTTATATATCTTGTCGCGCCGTGAACCGCGGCACGAGCCGAACATTCGGCTCGGAACACGGCTGCAATCCGTGGCAGCAGGACGTGCTGCGCCCCTGCCATTACATATTTCAGTCGAGGACCCAAATTAGGCATGGGGCCTCGCCGAGTTACGGGCGCGGCGTGCCCCGGCTATTTCTTGCCTCCCTCTACACACAAACTCACCCCCACTTACCTAATGCTTCCTTTTTCTTTCTTCTTTTCTGTTCTCCTTGTTTTTCCCTGTATTTATGCCCTTCTTCAGTTGCCATAATCCTTTCATCTTCCCAGCATGCCTTCCTTCTCCCTGCATGCCTTTGGAACCTTTTTTAACATGGTGACTTTTCTACAGGTTTCTATGTTATATTCCCAACCCAATATGGTGTCGTCGACTTCCTGTTGGTCACTTCCTGTTCTTTGGGTATATAAGGTGTGTGATTCCTGTTCTCTTTGCGCTGCAACACTTCCTTTGGGTGGTGATCTTCGCTCCTGTTTCTTCTGCGTCAGTTATATTTTTTCCTTAGCCTGTTCCAGCTTTTTTCATTGTCATTTTGTCTTTTGTTCAGATTTATTTTTTACTTTTTGTTTTTGTTCCAGGAGTTCCTGCTTAGAGGTTTTTTCCCTTTTGGGTTTTGTCCCTCTGGGACTCCTTCTGGAGGGCACATACTGGCTTTGGCGTTCCCTCCGTCAGCAGCACCGTGGCTACCAGAAAGGGTTGCCCCTACTTGGGTCAAGGCAGAACCTATAAGAACCAAAACCTCGCAGCTTTTTCAGTGGGCCACAGACATAGACAACGAGTAGTTTGTGACATATCTATAATATAATTACTTGCACAAAACCATAGAAATTCAGCAGTTATAGTTAGAGTTATTTTAAGTAACTATAACTCGCACCCTAACATAAATATAACTCGCGCCCCCGCCAGGCACAGTTTTTTCTTCAATAATTTGACTGCTAATGTTTTATTGAAATTTTTTATGACTTTGTCATGAGTGCTGTAACATCTAGGGTAATTAGCAGTGCATGGCGATGGTGCGAGTTATAGTTACTTAAAATAACTCTAATTATAATTGTTGAATTTCTGTGGTTTTGTGTGAGTAAATTCAAAGTCTAAATATAATGTCCTTGTAACCTTTCTTTTTTCAAGTGAATTTTTAAGTTTTTTAAGTTTCTATTTCCTAACTATAACGTCCCTGTAACCTTTAGTTTTTTCAGTGAATTTGTATGGCTTCTTTTAATGTAAAGTAACTTCAATTACTATACATTAATTCAACCCTCACTGCTCATGGCCGAAAGCCATGGGTTAGGGTTATAGGGGTTAGGTGGTTATAGGGGGTTGGCTGCAGGGCCTGTGGCCAACCCTCTATAACCACCCAACCCATGCCACGCACAGCCTTTGGCTGTGGGAGTCGGGGATGGCCGCAGGTCCCTGCAGCCAACCCCCTATCACCACTGAACCTTATGCCACAGGCCTGGCCCTGCACCCAACCCCCTATAACCACCCAACCCCCTGCCACGAATGGCCTTTGGCTATTACCACCCAGAGAGTTTTTCTAAACTTTGATGACCAATATACTTAGAATTAGATATTTTAGGACAAATTGAAAAGACAAATGTATTTGTCAAGTGAAAAGAGTGTGATTACATTTTGATATGTACCTTATGTTTTTTAATTTGGAAAGTAATTAAAGCAGGAATTCAACTATTGACACACCTAGATTGGAGCCTTCAACCTTCAGGGTGAGGGCCAGGGACCTTAGCCTCTAGGCCACAGGCGACTCTTTGCCATGCAGTTTCCAGACATAAATATGGCATTCAACCCAAAGATTTGGATGGCAAAAAGATGTGAATGTTCCATCACCAGGAATGTTTAACAGTCAAAATACATGTAAATAATCAAACACACTGCATGAGATACCAGAATTGGAACGTTCAGTGACAGTCCAATAGCTTTACCATTTGGCTAGACGTACCTCTGTTTTTTTCACATCAAAACATAACTATAATGTTTGAACCGAACATCTTGCTAGTGCGATATTTTGAATTCATTATTTAGAGAGACCTTTGAAATAACAATCTCTCTCTCTCTCTTCCATCCCATTGTGGGATGGACGAGAGAGAGAGGGAGAGTGACAGGACTGCAGGGGGAGCCTGACGGCCCCTACTGTCCTGTGGGATACGACATTGCTCCCGCAATCAGGGAGCTGCTTCAAATAGCAGATCTCTGTCTGCGGGAGCAATGTTTTCATCTTTTTACCTGCACATATATTTGTGTGCAGGGAAACAGATGAAAACTCTGCTTTAGCAAACAGCCACCTCCTGGGGGAAGGGGGTGCATCTTGGGATGTAGCAGGAGCAGGCCCTGGGGGGTGGCAGCCCCAGGGCCATCTATGGGACCACAAGAGGGGATGCGTGGCCCCCCTCTATCTGGGGGTCCACAACAGACCCCATATATTAATTTATTTCGGCCCTGGGATGGTGGCGGACCGCAGGGCTGTGGCTCCACACTCCGTCAAATTTTTATGATATACCTCGGGAAGTGGCGGTCCTCAGGGTGCAGTCGGGCAGCCCAGGCCCCCCCACAATAATTTAACATGTTTAGCCCCAGGGAGGTGGTGGTCGCCAGGGCTGTGATGGGGCCGGGTGCTGCCCCCTCACCCCCACACTAATTTAACAAGGTGGGGCCCCCCATATTAATTTAAAATGGTTTGCCCCAGGGAGATGGCGGTCCCTGGGACTGCGGAGGGGCTGCTTGGGCCCCCAGCATTAATTTAAGATGTTTTTTCCCATGGAGGTGGCGCTTCCTGGAGTGCAGGCGGGCCCAGCAGGCCTGCCCGCCTACATATTACTGAGTACCCTGGGAAGGTGGAGGTCCCTGGGCCTGCAGGTGGGCCGCGCATGCCCCCTGCATTAATTTATAAATCTTTGTCCCAGGGAGGTGGCTGTCCCTGGGGCACAGGGGATGCTGTGCGGGCACCCCCTACATAATTAAGAAGCAGTGTCCCAGGTAGGTGGGGGTCCCTGGGGCCATAATAAGCCCTAGGAGGGGGACCCTGTGCACTCCTCCTATTTTTCTGCTATTCCTGGCCCACCCAGGGAAATAAAAAAAAGCGAGCGCGGGAGGCCACACTTGCTTTTAAAAAAAAAAAAAAAATCACTGCGAAATTTGGGGATTTGCTGCAATTTTCACCATGATTTAAAAAAAAAAATACTTTTAAGCCTTGGGTAAGGGAGTCCCTGGGGGACCCCTGCAACAAGGCTAGGGGTGTAGTGTAACAATACCCTGCCTCCTTTTCTTTTTTTTTCCCTTTTTTTTGAGACTCAGCTCAAAATGACTGCCAACATTTCCTGGTTGATGTGGGGGCAGCCAATCAGATCTCTGCACGAGATCAAGAGTATTTGCGAAGCCTTTGCCCCTCCAGACATACAAATGTGGTTTTCTTTTAAAATTTCAAAAACTACTGAACCAATTTACACCAAATAACAAAAAGCACTTTTTTCTGGACCAAGAGCTACCTTTTTGACAAATTTGGTGTTATTCCATCCAGCAGTTTGGGCTGTAGTCTTGTCTAGAGTCCTGATAGGAAATAAAATGGGAAATGCACTTTTTTTGACCCTCACTTTTTCTCAGCCCCTGCTTGATGGATTATCCACCCTGAAACTTTCCATGCACAACAAGATTCTCAGGCACACTTTTTAAAAAAAAAATGTTATGAAGCTTCGTCAAACTGCCCAAAGATATAGGCAAATCAAAAAACGCTTTTTCTATGGAAACTAGTTGCTAACTAAAAGTACCTACTGGTGACCCCCAGTAAGGAAATCACACACACGCACATATATATATTTCTATATAAAAACTTAGCGGCATATTTAGAAGCCCCTAGTGCCCCTCGTGCCGCTCTAGGGTAATTTTTTTTGGGCACAAAGGCAGCGTTAAGGAGTCCTTTCTCCAGTGCTGTATTTACAATGTGACGAAATGCTTGCATTGCACCACTTTGTAAACCCTTTTGTCACATTATGCCTGCGCCAGACATAATGTATGCAAGGTGAGCGTTCTGTCCGACACAGGTAGGCCCGACAAAACGGCGCAGAGAAATGTACATTTCACTGCGCCATTTTTCTGTCATTTTTGACACCTGCTCAGAGCAGGCATTAAGATGATGCACCCATTTAATCAATGGACCTGCCTGTGCTTTGCTGCACTAACGTCAAACATTTTGATGCTAGTGCAGCAACCCGCCTCAATACCATCACAAACTTTGGCACTATTGTCCTAATGACTGCCATGGTGCGCTGTATTATAAACATGGCGCAACCATGGTGTTGTTAGGTGGGGCAGGGACGACATGCCACTTTCTTGTAAATATGCCCCTAAATACTTACCTACATAATACTTATCTTTACTAGCAAAACCTTTACCACACATATGCCTTTACCATTCATGCCTTTACAATGAAATTCATTGTAAAGGCATGCGTGGTAAAGACACAGTTGTTGTAAAATCCTGCTTGGTAAAAGTTATGTGTGGTAGCGGTACCTGCGTTATAATGACTGCATTGTAATGTTAACACATGGTAACAGTTGGGTTGTTATGACTGTTTCCCCTTTCTCCTTGCACTCTGTAGCTGCAATGGCCAGCGATCAGGGCTTTTCGGGCTCTGGTGAATTCCCATGGTCTGGTTCGGAAACTGTTTAAGGGGTTTACCAACATTCATCCTAGATGGTTGCCTGTGCGTCCTTCCTGGGATTTGCCTGAGGTGCTGCACCTTTTGAGCCTCTTATTTCCATTCATCTAAGGTCTCTTGCAATGAAAGGTGTTTTTGGTGGGCATTACTTCTGGCAGGAGATTGGGTGAACTGGGGTGTCTTCCATGTAGAGCACCTTTTCTGTGGATCTTTGAAGATTGGTTGGTTTTGAGACTGGGTCCTGAGTTTATTCCCAAGGTCAATTCTGCTTGTAATGCCCAGCAGGAGGTTATTCTGCCTTTATTTTGTCATGATTCTCAGTCTCCTGAGGAGATTAGTCTTCATTCCTCATATGTCCGGAGAGAGGTTTTGATTTCTCCTGAGCTGGAGGAGAGTTTCTGTCATGATTCTTCTTTGTTTGTGAATTTTGGGCCTGCCAGAAACGGTTGCAAACCTACCATGCAAAGTTTGAGAAGCTGGGTTTGTTCTGTTATTGCATTGGCTTATTCCCAGTTTGGTGTCCCATCTCTATTAGGAGTTCAGGACAGGTCGACTAGGGAATTCTGTGACTGAATGTCAAGGGGCATCTCTAGATGAGATTTGCAGAGCGACCACTGGGGAGCGATCCCATCTACATTTATGAAACAATACAGTCACTCAGTGTCCTGCAGTAAGAGATTTCTTCAGATTTAAGGTCTTATCTGCGGTGATATAACAGTGGTTTTCTATTCCATAATAAAGCTTTTCTGCATTGATTCAGTTGTCCTGGATTTTTGGTAGCTTGGGTACATCTCACTAAGTAAAAAGCCAGGAAGGAGGAAGGGGGAGGTAATGCATTAATTACTTACTGATAATTGCATTACTCCAAGTCTTTCTCTCCCAGTCTTCCGTACATCCTCTCACCTTGTTGGTGCAGGCCAACTGATTTCGGCGGAGCTTGTTGAAACTACAGGAGTACTGGAGAGGATGAGGAAAGGCAAGCAGAGAAGGAGAAAATCAAAGGATGATCAAGGGATGAAAAGAATGATAAGATAAATGGAAGAGAAGAAAGCGAATAGAAAGAAGGAAAACACAAGACAAAAAGTAAGGGAAGAAACAAGCAAGGAAAAAAAGATAAAAAATGAAAATAATCAAAAAAGGAAATAAAGAGAAATAATGTAAAGAAAACAAGAAAGAAAGAAAAGAAAGAAAGGGAAACAAACAAGGAAAGGAGAGAAAAATAGTAAAGAGGTAGAAAAAGAAAACGGAGCTAGAAAAAAGAAAAAGAATGAGAAAGAAACAGAAAGAAAAGAAAAAAGGAAGATGAGGAGAGTGAGGAGATGGAAATGAAGAAACAATGAAATAAATAAAGAAATAGAAAAACATCAAACTGTGTCCTCTGAAACATTTATTATCAGTAAGATAAACACTGTTTATTTGACAAGAGGGTAGGCTGCATGCTGCTCATGCACTGTTAGCTTTGGAGGCCCCACATACATGGATGCTTTAAAGGGCATCTTTAAAAGCAGGGAATCTGAATAGTCCTGAACTCTCCTGACAGGCAACAAGTTACTCTAAGACAGAATGTAAGCTACTGGTAGCTCGTGATCGACCTGTTCGGGACTTCTGCCTTAGTGTGACCAGTCCTTTTTAGGGTCGAGCCTGCGTTGTATGCGCTCGCACATGCGTATCGCAGCGAGACGCTTTAGTTATTAAAAAAGGGCTTGGAGCCCTGTCGACATCACGTCAGAGTTTTTTATTGGTTCGTGGGCTTGCCTATTAAAATCCGCTTGCTTTCATTAGTGAAAGGCATGCACACGTCATGCCTTTTCCGGTGGCTAGCCCTCCTCAAGCGCATCGACCAAGTACAGAAAACATGCGAGGCTCGCTGTTTTCTGTCTGGCTCGTGGACTACTTTTTCTCTATTTTACTAGCGCGATTTAGCTTGGCAGAAGTCGAGCGCTTTACACAGTTAATTGCACTTTTTCGGTTATGTACATAAATACACTTTTGCCGATAGGTGAAAAGTCGGGTTAGGGGATTACAACGCTATCAGCTCTAACATGAGCAAACGCGAGACCCGTTGCATTGCAAATGCTTGTTATTTGTGTCAGTGAGAGTATAGCCTACTGAATCCCCTCATGCAGAGTTCAGCTGTTATGTAAATGCCAGAACCTTGTGCTCACTTCCTGTGTGTATGCCAAGTGCATGTATATGATGCATGCAATACATGTGTGATGGTTACCCTTGGCTTGCCTTGACACAGGATGAAGGATGAGGGTAGTTCCCCCAGAGAGTGGAAGTATAATGCGTGCATTCCTGTGGCTGGAGGTTGGAGATTTAGACACTGAAGTGAGGATTATGGTCTACCTTTAGAAATTCTAATAACTCTCTAAGCCTAATTATTGTTCAGTGGGTAAATACAGTCTGTCAGGGTGGAGGAGGACATTACCTCTGCAACTCTAATGGACTATCATGTGCCAAATTTAGAGATGGCCACTGGCCCAGCAGTCATGTCTGTACATTGAAAGGAAGTTCATTCGGGGTCTAAAAGAAACAGGGTCACCAATGTGAGAGAGAGTACCAAGAAACGTGAGAGGATGTAGCACCCATAACGGAATTGTGATCCCTGCTTTCAACATGTATTAGTAACTTGAAATCTGTAGTATTAAATATTGCTGTGTGATTAAAGATACTTTCCATTTCAGAAAGACACGTAGGGGGCTGGGCAGTAATTATTGTGACTATTGGTTGATTTCTGAACTCAGGCCCTACCTCCCTAGGAAGCCCGTGACTCTTCCCTCTCACTACCCTGACAGTCTTGTGCAGGAAGGGTTACACTTGGCCCAGTTTGCACAGCCATAGTAGGGTATAACCCCGGACATCGAAGGCGAACAACCCCAACCAGCATAGTTAAGGCCCTGTTGCCACTGTCTTCTCTTTTGTGACCCCCAAATGTGGTCTGATGGGGAAGGTCACAAGTGTGCGGTTGAAGTATCAACCTGCAACAATATCAAGTAGACAATATTGACTACCACTGTTTTGTTAATGTGAGTAGATGTGGAGTTAAGAATAGCAAATCTATACTGCTCAGTATATAGATAATTGGTGATTCAGTGGTAGCCGGTGTTGTGAACCCCAAATTGTTGTAGTGAATATTGTGGAATACAACTGAAACAAGGAAACATTTTTTAGTGCAGGCATTTGGATGGAGAATAATGATGGACGCGGGCAAAAAAAGCATCAAAGATGAACCTTAGTTTATAGGGTGCCGTCTTGCTCTCAGAGATGTCTTCTACCACGGAGTAACAGAAGGGAAGGCACTGGCTTTCCAGCAACGCTCTGATGGCCATGTAAATAGGAACATTTTGAAATATATGGTAATAAACTGTGTGGACACAAGGGTGTGTTGACATAGCACACAAAGAGACATATTTATCAAAGACTTGTGTCAGCTTTGCATCACACAATTGGGCTCAAGAGTGGCGAAACTTTTAAGTTAAATTTATCAAGACAGGCAAGGTCACCTTGCGAGGCTTTGCCTGGCTTCATAAATCTAGAGTAACACAATGCACTCCAAATCGCTGCTTTTTGTTACTCTGCCCTGTGAAGGCGTTTCATGAGTGGGGCATGGGTGTTCTCACGCTTCCACCCATGGATTTTGGTGCATTCCCAGATTTACCATTACTGGTAAACCTGGGAATGTGCCAAAATCCTATGCCCTCTGGTGAGGCATAACAAGGAGAAATATTCTTATTTCTCCTTGTTACTTCCACTTTCTATGTGTACTGTATTCTGCAGCACACGTAGAAAGAGGAAAATGCCTCAGAGGATTGTTTTTCTGCTGAAAGATGCCCCGTCCTGCACAAAAACATTCCTGCTTACAAACCGGGTACAGTTGTACCATGGTGCAAGGGTGCCTGTGTTAGAGGTAGGCAGCATATTGTGGGCCTGTGCAGGGAAAAGACAGGAATGCGACATACAATGTTATGTAGGGCACATTCCTGCCCTTTCCCCATCACGCTGTGCAGGAAGGTGACTTGCTGTGCTTCGTGAGTTTTTAATAACTATACCCCAAAATGTATTTTTAATGATCCAGTATCAATGTCCTAATTTGTAAAGGGAACTAGATCCAGTGAAAATACCTTTCCTATAATATAGTGAGATTAGCACAGTAGCTTTCCACCAGTACAGCAACCCACTTGAACCCTGAAACTTTGGGGCATATTTATAATTCCCTAGCACCAACTTGTGGCACATTATCGTCATTATTATGTACGTTAATGTGGCCCAACGAGGCAGGAATCCCTGCACTGTTTTTACAGAGTGGAGCAATGCATGCATTGCCCCACTCTGTAACCATTTGCGATTCATTTTGCCTGTGCCAGGCATGATGTATGCAGAGGGAGTATTACCCCGTTAGGGGGGCCAAACAAATGGCACAAGGAATTCTATGAGATTTCCTTGTGTAATTTTTTTCGGCACTTGTAATGCCTGCTCAAAGCAGGCGTTAAACGGGGCTTCCATTATTTAGAATGAGGCCCTATGTACTCTGCAGGAGTAGCGCCAACATTTTGGCGCTACTCCTGCAGAGTACATCAGTAGCATCACATTGAATGACGCTACTGCCCCATACCCTGCACCATTTTAAATACGGCGCACACATGGGGGCGGTAGGGGGGCGCTAAGGGGCGCAGGGAAAGTGGCACTGCACACGTTGAAGCTCCACTTTTCATAAATCTGCCCCTTGTGATTTCACATGGAGGTGAGCCACTCCACTTCTGAGTGCCACGCCTTTAATTCTGAAATTTGTTTTGATGATTTCGCTCATGAGATGAGGCAGGTTAGTGCAGCTCATGCAGTTTTGCTGACAGACCAGTTTATGCAGGTACTGCCCTTAAGACAATTTGAGGTGAACACTGTTGACCTTCTGAGATTAGACTAGAAGTAGATGAAAGATAAATTATTTACATTTAAGCCCACCCTTTAGGCTTTGCTCATTATTGATGTTAGTCTTTTACGGCCTCAGTCCACCTCAAATGTAATTTCTAAACAAGAGTATCTTTCTTCACATAGCACGATGTTGTTTGGTGACTTAGCTCTGCAAGTGAAAATTGGGAGGTCGTACAATCTACCTTAGGCGAGCGTAAGGTGCTCTTTTCATTGCGTGGATTTTGTTAGAAAATTATTTTTTGTGATTTAGGAACAGCAAAGAGGGAATATTTTTTTTCTTTTCGCATAATAATTCGACTACACATATTTACTAGGTAATCAAATATATCTGTACACTGACAAAGGCAAATCCAAGATCGCTCCTTTGCAAGTTACTGATCCTATCCTTACGTTCCAGGAGGAGACCAAGTAGTGAATATAGATTGCTACATTAAACTGGATGGACAGGGACTCACGGCAATGTTGAAAGTGTCCATTGCTATGCCAGCTTGAGTTAAATTATCCAGGCTGCTCTGTTTTTGATTGAGACGTTGTAGATGGTAAGGAATGTCCTTTATCACCGGCACCTTAAGATCTGCTTGTGATGTCTTTGGCTAGAGTCTGCTTTTGGAAAATGATTGTTTGTTAAATTCACATAGACAACTGTGATAAAACAGGGCTGATTGCAGAGGCCCCCTAACTTTTTGCCCCCATTTTCCACTTTTTGCTGGTGTTTTCCTGACTCTGATTGTGCCCTGGGTACTGCTAACCAGTCCCAGGGCCTGTGCTCTGTGTAAAATGGATATGCAAATTAGGCTAATTATAATTGGCTAAGTTAACCTACCTATAAGTCCCCAGTATATGGTAGGGCATGTAGGGTTAGGGACCACAGCATAAGTAGTGCACCCATATGTGCCGGGCTGAGGTGCCCAGTGTCATTTTAAAGGCAGACCTGCTTGCTGGCTGCTTTTAAATTAAAGTTATATGCAAATTCGACTTTGGAATTAAAAGTAGTTCCAAAGTCTTAAACTACCTTATTTTTACATATACGTCACCCCTAAGGTGTACCCTATGTGCCACTAGGGCTGGGTGCCATGTAACTATAAGCAGGGACCTTATAAAAAATAGTTTTATAAGCCCTGGTGAGGTAAAAACAGCCAAATTCGTTTTTCCCTCAGTGTAGTAAATGTCCTTCATAGGCTAGAATGGGGTGACTTTTTAAAGTCCCCTTAAATGATGGCTACCAAGAGTTTGGTATCAAATTAATTGTTATAATAAATCCCACAACTTACAATTGTTGGATTTAATATAACTTGTTCAGGTAAAGAGTTTTAAACTTTACCTAAAAAGTTGCCAATTTCAGCCCTGCATTGTTTTTGCTGCTGTGCTCTGATTGGCCAGCCTCTAGCAGCCTGGCCAGAATGCCTTGATGAGGTGTGAAGTGGCCTGGCTTCACACAAAGGAATGTGCCTGTGGGAGGGAATCTCCCCTCAGCAGATGGTGAGGCAGGAAGGGGGAGGGCTGCCAAACTGGTCTTCAAAGGCAGAGAAGGACATTTGGAGCAACAAGCAACACCCCCACATCCTGCAACCCCAGACAACTAGGTGCCCCCTTGCTTAGATTAGGAGAGGGCAGGAGAGGGGTGTGTTTTTGATTTTTAGCCACACCAGTGGGTGGGCTCAGCCAGATGTAACCTCCAAAAATCAGATTCAGCCATGATGGATGTTTGGAGAATGTTGCCTCCTGGGATTGATTTTTGCCACACTTCCCAGGAAGTGGTCATCACAGGGGGAAGGACCCTGCACCTGCTTGGAGAACCAGGACCCCCTTGCGTTTCACCCAGGAGCAAGGATAAAACTGGCAGACCTGCACCTATACCTCAGTTCCTTACCACATCCAACAAGGAAGAACTACAGAAGAAGAAGGACTGCCCTGCTGGACCCCTGGCCTGCACCTGGAACCTGCACTCAGAAGGACTGCACCAGCTACACACTTGGGCTTCACCACAAGAAGGACTTTGCTTGGCTTCAACTGGTTCAAGGAGGGACTCCCTGTTTGCTACAGGTGAAAAATTGCTCAACCAGAGTCCCCTGCACCAACTCCTGAAGAAAGCGACCAGCTGACCACTGTCCAGTGGCCAAAAAGGAGTTTGCGCCAGGTGCATTCTGGAAGTCCACACCCCCAAGGACCATCTCAGAGCTTCTGGACCCTTGGGGTGAGCTGTGGACCTCAAACGAACCTTAAAAGGACATCTGGGAGAAGCCCCAGAAGTTTGGAGAAGTTTGGACAACTTTTGAAAAAAAGCTCCATAGAGGGACCGACCCGCTGCGGCAACTCTAGCCGGCTTGCCTCAACCGCGACCCGGCCTGATTTGCTGGTTCGTCCCGGTAAAGAAAATCTAAAAAAAAACGACTAAGTCCGAAGGTAGAAAGTTTCCTGTGTTTTATTTAATTACTGTTTTGTGATATTTGAATGCTTTACACTCTGTCTCCTAAGTTAAGCCTTGATGCTCGTTGCCAAGCTACCAAGTGTTGAGCTGGGGTTAATTTACTGAGACCTAACTGGACCTTAGTGGAGGTTAGTGGCCTATTCCTAAGTGTAGGTACCTACCTGCCCTTACCAATAACCCATTTTCCAACAACAACCTTTATTTCAGAATGCAAAAATAAAATGAAATATTTTATAGTTTTGCCCCAATACAGTAAACTATTTGCATCCTGTAACTTGGCATTCTCCATTAAGGGAATTCCACGCCGAGTTTATAAAACCCTGGGGCAGATTTACAAGCCCCTAGCTCCATATTTACAAGGCAGTGAACAGAGCTTCCCGCACATAAACAATCATTCTCTGCAACGCAGGCACCCTTGCACTATGGTGCACGGGTGCCTGCATTGGCGCTAGGCAGCTAACTTTAGTGCCAGCGCTAGGGGAAACACAGGGGTGCGCCGTATTTTTGTAACTACGGCGCACCCCTGTGTTTCTGAAGTGACGCGGCACTGCTAATTTTGACACCGCGCTGCATCAATTTCTTGTAAATATGTCCCTTTATGAGCAGTGGCACATCTGTGATCTTGTGGGTCAACTTGCTGTGCTGAATTACATGAAAGGACGAGAACAGAAATGTACCATATCTACTGATCTATGGCTCACTTCTGCTCTCGCCCAGCACTGGCGCACTATATAATAGGCTCACGCCTTTTTCCTTACTGGGAATCAAATACTCTTTTGTAGCACCTGACTTTCTCAAGGCAGCAAAGCAGAGCAACCCAAGGCCTATTCAGGGAAGTTGATGTGGGCTATTACACCCAGCTCACTGGTACACGCAATAAATCATTGTCTGGTACAGTAGGTGCATTTTCTTTTAAAAAGTACTTTAATGTACGCTCTACTAAATACTACACATTAATATAAATCTGTGTAATTAGGTAGATGGAAATATCTTTAGTGATACCCTCAGAACAGTGCATCCTCCCAAGCCAACACCCATAATCCCAATCCCCCACATCTATACTAGAATCAATATCACAATATATGAGGAGGTGTCATTTCCAATAAGACTGGCCTACTGACATAATATAAGGAAGTGTCATTGTCAATAATACAGGCCTAATGACTGTCACAGTGTCACCACATTAGTAAAAGCAGAAATATTATTATCCGCCATTGAAATCAGTGGGGCTAATACCAACATTCAGTACTATGCACTGTATAACTTTGCATTGTTAATTATCAGCATTGTGAATAAAGCATTATATTGAACAACATTTGTCCCAGAGATTTTTATGTCTGCTGTCACACTTCTATCACTGTAACTTTCGCCCCACCAACAGAAGCCCTGTACTCCAAAGCCAAGGTGCAAAACCGCATGCTCCAGAAGTGCTTGTAAGCCATAAAGGGGGTCATTCTGACCCCGGCGGGCGGCGGTTGCCGCCCGCCTGGCGGGAACCGGCATTTGGCCGCACCGCGGTCAAAAGACCGCTGGTGCCATTCCAACTTTCCCGCTGTGCCGGCGGGAAGGAGGCCTGCAACACTGAAGCCAGCTCCGAATGGAGCCGGCGGTGTTGCAGGCGTGCGACGGGTGCAGTTGCACCCGTCGCGCTTTTCACTGTCTGCTAGGCAGACAGTGAGCTTTTCACTGTCTGCTAGGCAGACAGTGAAAAGCATGCTGGGGCCCTGTTAGGGGGCCCCTAGACACCCGTTACCGCCAGCCTCTTCCTGGCGGTGACAACCGCCAGAAACAGGCTGGCGGTAAGGGGGTCCGAATCCCCATGGCGGCGCTGCTTGCAGTGCCGCCATGGCGGATTCGCCCAGCTGGGGGTAAACCGGCGGGAAACCGCCGGCCCTGGTTTTCTGACCGCAGCTTTACCGCTGCGGTCAGAATGGGCAAGGAAGCACCGCCAGCCTGTTGGGGGTGCTTCCGTCATTCGCGGCCCTGGCGGTCTTTGACCGCCAGGGTCGGAATGACCCCCAAGATCTCCTAGGGTATTGATGTTACTCAGCAAATTGCACTTTGAGGATCTTGTTGGGGTTGCACACTCCTGGCGACCCTGGAACACTCTGCAAAACATTGGTCGTACCCCTGCTCTTCCTCAAGTACCACAAACAAGATTATGTACATTTTCAGGAGCACTCTAGAAGACTCTGGAGTGTTTCTCTTGCCCGATGGAATGAGAAACAAATTAGCAGCTTCACCACTTTCTAAAAATGTTTGAAGTTTCTTCCTTCTTTACAAGAGGTCTCATGCTGCTATCCTTTCTTAAAAGACCAGGTGTCTGCCCTTCAAAGGGGCACCCAGCATATACAAGAATTGGCTCAGTGTGGGGAGGCCACTCTCACAGTGCCCAGTCACCTCCTCGCCTTGTAGACACTTCCTGTGTGGCACGGGAGTAGCTATGTTTCTCCCGGCGGCTCCATGCAGGCAGGTGGTGGTGTGGGTAATTCACCACTAGACATGGGAAGCTGGGGAACACATCCCACTAAAGGAGCACTGGGGTGCTCATCTTCTGTCCTTAGGGGATAGGGTACCCAAGAATATTCTCTCAAGCATCAGGCCTTAGGGAATGAGGACTCTGGGACCATAGGGGCTCTTGGGAAGGGGCTCCATGCATGCCCCATCTCCTTTGGAATAAAATAAATTGAGACTGCTCTGACCCCTGGGCCACCCTTGAGATAGTTTCAGAATTGAAAGTGAGGCACCACGTTCTACCCTACCTGCCCGGTCCCCCGGGTGACTGACCATCAGTTACTGGTTTCTGTGGTCCCTCAACATCAATTTGCTTAATTTTAGTGTTGTTTTGCCCCTGGGGACCAGGTCTAGTTCCTGGCCTCTTAAGTGTACTTTTCGTTGCAAGCTTGATTTTAGTGATCTCTTTGCCAGACCTTTGACTGGGCTTCTGATGCTCCCCAGCTTGGAGGGCATCTTTCTCATCCCCTCCACAGCTAACAAGCAGAACACCCTCCTTACCACACTCCAAAAGTGACATGGCTTTAGTCATCTTGCAGGGCACCTGTGTGTAAGTTGTTAGTCCACAAACGTTCTACAGGTAATTTGAGGGTGCAGCAGCAGGTTTATTCCCCTATTGTACCTCAGCACCACTGGCACTGAAAAGATTCACCCTAGCACTGTATGCCAGGCGACGTTTCAGAATCTCAAAATCCACCCTTGCAGAAGTTGAAGGGTCTTCTTCCTTCCACCTGGACATTATGTCAGAGTTGCACCCCAGGTCCAGTATCTTCTCAAGTTTGCCTTCCTTGTGCAAAGGATTTTTAATCTTGTGAAACGTTCTAAAAGGTGGGCACTCCTGCCCAATCCTACTGTGCCACCTCATCCGGCCCAACTCCCATGCACAGCATTCTGGAAGATTTCAATAGGGTAGATTCAAGAAGTTTGTGGAAAGATCTTCCCTGGAGCCTCACACCTACCCCAGCTGACACAGCTGCCTGATCCCTCCCCTCCAAAACTTCAAAGGGGTGCTCCCTTTATTTGGCTTAAGAGGTCTGGCCTTCCTCTTTTTTCTGTGGGCATGGGCATGGCCTTTGTCTTTCCAGGCCAGGTACAGGGTTAATAATTAATAAACATATGCCAATTTCCTGCCTACCCCTTCCTTCCCCAGGTATTGGCCAAGCACTGTTGAATCCCTGAGTTATTTGCTCCTTCTGCTGGCCAGCAGAGCAATTAATTTGGCTCAATATGAGAGACAAAGGTATGAAATCTTATAAGGACTGAACCAATGACACATGCTAATTCACAAAGTGCCATAAGGAACTGAGGTATCACAAAGCGACAGTGGATCTGCAACAAGGGTATATGTTTACTCTAAGATTCATACCTGACGGGTAGCTCTAGGCCTAAGTATGGTGAAAATGTGAGATGTCTCCAATTTCACCTATAATGTTTATTGCAGTGGGGACACAGCCTTTTCAGTAAAGCACTACAGACATACGCTACAAATGCCCGCTCACATTATAAAGTGCCTACACCAGGTCAGCACTAATGCCTGAAGGGTTCCTTCTGCAACAGGCTACCTGTGCTCAGATATGTGTCTGAGCTAGTATCACACTCTCAGCTCCAACACATGTGTAAAACCTGGTGCGCACATATTTGTGTGTGACCAGCAGGAAGCCTCTAACCTTAAATGCACAGCAGCAACTTTATCATAAAAAGCAGATACTGGTGGTAAGCACTCACAATCCATTTCTACAGAACTTTCTGTGAGTGAGACTCAGGTAGTGAGACTCCCTCACAGTAAAATTCCAAAACAGGGTACCCAGTAAGCGAAAAATTGAAGGGCATTGAATTGGTTGAATTTATTTGCTACGCCTTTTGTACAAGGCAGTAAGATTAGCAGTATAGCATTATCCCAGTTGCCAAAACCACTTGCATCCTGAAACTTGGCGTTCTCCATTTAGGGTGTGCCGGGCCACGGCCTTGCATGCCACGCCTTTAATTCTGAAATTGTTTTAGATGGTTTTGCTCACAGGTCTGACATGGGCTAATGAACTGCGCACAATTTTGCTTATAGACCAATATATGCGGATGCTGCTCTGAAACCAACTTAAGATGAACGCTGTTGACCTTCTGAGATTAGACCCAAAATGAAATATGTAAGAATTGCATTTTAACCCATGCTGTGGGCTCTGTTCATTATTAATGTTGATCTTTTACAGCCTCAAGCTACCTTAAAATTAACTTTTACTGAGCAGGAACCTGCTCCAAGTAGCCCTATGACGTGTAATGTCTTAGCTCTTAGCTTTCCAGGTGAAAACTGCCTCGTCTTACAAACAGCCCTAAGCGAGCATTAGGCGCCCACTTCAGTAAATGCATTTTGTTAGGAATTTCTTACTTTTGGTGGTATAGGAACAGCAAGGAGGGAGGAGACAATATGTTTTTTTGTTTACATTGTAAATCAGATACACATAGGTAGCCTGTAATGAAACAGATCTGTAGATTCGAGCCGACAGGCAAGTCCAAGATTGCTCCTTGGCTAATTGCTGCTCCTTTCCTTACATGCCAAGGGGGAACCATGTGGTGTGTATATAGGATTGTATTAAACTGGACACTCAGGGACCCAAGACAATGTTAATACTGTCCTTTGATACGCAGGTCAAACACCCTTATCACAATTACAGTAACCAAGGTTTACAAGCAGGATGTAATTGGAAGCCTGACTGACTGCTTAACTACATTTCAAAAGTTCCCAGGGGCAGATTATTTGGTGCAGCGCAGCACAACATCTTAAAGTGCTATGTCAAGTGCAGAGGGTATGAGTATGCCATATCTACTAAGTTATTGCTCATTCCTGCTCTCCATCTGTGCTGGCGCACTTGTGACTGCCAAGCCATGGTGCAAGGGAGCCTGCACTACAGCCAGGATTGGTTTAATGCAGCAAGGGGCACCTTCTTGCATAAAATCAATCTGCTGAGAATTATTCCACTTTGTATGTAAGGAAGAATCGAGGAGAAATAAACATATTTCTCCTAGTTACGCCTACCCTGGGAAGGGGTATGATTTTGATGCAGTCCTAGGTTTACTAGTGTTAGTAAATCTGGAAATGCTCTAAAACCCATGGGTAGATGCATGGGAACACTCTGCTCCACCCATCCAATGCCTTCCCAGGGCAGAGTAACACAAAGCAGTGAGTTGCTAGGACATGCGGTACCCTAGATTTACTATGTCAGGCAGAGCCACGCAAAATGGCTCTGTGTAGTATAGTAAATGTCACTTAAGGGATTGTATTGCCCTTGCGTCATCTTATGTGATGCAAGGGCAACACAAGCCCTCCATAAATCTAGCCCCCAATGCCTAAACAGTGTCTCTTGGCTCTGGTCTTAAAGAGCCTACTAACCAAACAAAATGGCCTTCAGCCTTGTGTGAAGATAGTAAGTCTGTGTTTCTTAATTGAATCAGGAAAGAGAAGTCTGGATGCAAGACCAGAGGGTGTTCCTGGAGATGTTACTCACCAAAGTGGTCCTTGGGTGCCATGGAACTCGAGTCTTACAGAAAGGAGAATACATTCAAAAGTCTCTGAGGCTGAATGTCTAGGGGGGCCTCAACCAGGCAGATAGTTAATTTCCACGGGCTGAGGTAATTGGCTATGGACTACTCCTTGTGCTGTCCCTCGTGGGAGGGGAAAAGGAAGACAGTCAGCTGTCCATAGGTGTCACACGCATGTTTCTGTTGGTATGCTGCAGGGTCGGAAATTGAGGGTGTCACATGATGCATATCTTTGATCTCTAGGTTCTAGGCACTATAGTTGGTGAATTCATGGAAGCATGTGCTGCCTCAAGAAGTCCATCTATGTGCACTAGCTAGGGAAGAGAAAACTTTAAGCAGCAATGCTCTTTTCGCATAAGGAATGAATGTCAGCAGGAATAGCCAGATTCAGGAAAAAGAAGGCTTTACAATCCAGTTAAAGTCAAAGTATCACACCTAGATCCTTCTTCCCTTCCAAAAGATTCTGCTGAGATCAGTAGATCACTAGAATCCAAGCTATGATCCTCTTTGTGTTGGAAAACTTCAATGAGAGCTTAGACCAGCTAACTCTGGAGGTCAGTGCGGGGGGATCCTCCACATCTGTCATGCACAGCTCTAAGTGAGGTTTAGCCTTTCCTTATATCTTAGACCATGCTCCCGTACTCCCCGACATGCCAAGTGTATTTTACATCTCTCCTCCTATTCTTTGTTATTTCTGTGCTATGTCTGATTCACTGCCTGCTCTCATCTCTTGGTTTGTTCATTTCCATTTGGTCTTTGAGCCTTTGAACTATGTTGCTTTCTTCTACTTCATCCGAAGTCGAATTGTGAAAAGGTTTTTTGTGGAGTTATTGCTGCCACTCTGCAACATAGTTCAGATTAAAAAATCAAGGGCCTTATTTATGAAGTAGTTGTGTCTCTTTTGCACCAGGCAACATGGTGCAAGCACAACACAACTACTAAAGGCGATTTATCAAGCCATGCAAGGCCACCTTGTGTGACCCTGAGTGGCTTAATATATCCAGAGTAATGCAATGCAGCGTATATTGCTGTTTTGCGTTACTCTGCCCCAGTGAGACATTCAATGGGTGGTTCCCACGCAACACCCATGGATTTTGACGCATTCCCAGCTTTACCAGAAATGGTAGACATGGGAATGCGCCAAAACTGCTAGACCTCCCTAGGTGAGGCCTAACGAGGATACATTTATTTATTTTCTACAGCACATATAGAAAGAGGAAAATTACTCAGGGGATTGTTTTTGTGTAGGAAGGTGCCCCTTTCTGCACAAAAACAATCCTCCTTACAACCCAGACATCTTTGCACCATGATGCAAGGGTGCCTGCATTGGCGCCAGGCAGCACATTGTCAGCCAGTGCTGGTAAAAGACAGGACTGTGCCATATTATTTTACAAACAGCCCATTCCTGTCCTTTCCCTATCAGGCAGATCAGTGTAGCAAGGTGACTTGCTGCGCAGCACTGCGTGATTTCTACATAAATATACCCCCAAATTCACATTTTTGGTTTTCAAAACCATTACTTCTAACTTTGATACCTTTTCAATTGAAAATATTTACTACATACTCATACATTTCGTCGTTTTTGACCAAGCATTGCCAATTTTCATTACAAAGAAAATGAAGATGGTCCCCTTTGGATACTTTGTGGGCTACACATTTCTTGGCCTCCCTGATCGTGCTTAGGGGCTACGGTGTGGCATTTACTTTCACTCTTAATATATTTTCCAGTACCATGACTGCTTGTTACTCCACCTTTTCCCAACCTCTTTGCTCCTGATTCAGAGCTGTCAAGAGTGGCCTCCAGCATCAACTGCCTTCCAGGCTACTAGGAAAATGTTTTGCTTAACACCCTGATAGACTAGCTGGTGCTGATCACCCACCTGTCTCCAACAGCTGCCTTGCTCGAGATGTTGTGTGCAGTAACATTGTTTTAGAATAGTATGAATATCAGTTTAAGGTCTGGCAGACTTACCTCTTCATAGTTTGTGGGAGATGGACGCAGAAAATCTCAAAACCTGTTCTCTTAACATGTGGGGCCAGATTTACACACATTTTGTGCTGCGTTTGAGTCACAAAAGAGATGCAAGCCAGCACAAAATGTTTTTTTGTCATTCACTTTCCCCTGGAAAGTTTCCTAAATGTAAAGCAAAGCAGCGTGAAGCATTACATTGTGTTACTTGGCTTCAAGGGAGTGTTACATGGGCATTTCCATGCAACTATCTATGCTTTTTGAAGCAAAACCCTATGTTCCATAATTTTGAGACAGTGTTTTGCTTCAAAAATTAGCATCACTTGAAAGCTGGCATTAAAAGGAGAAATGTTTCAATTTCTCCTTTCTTCTCCTACTTCGCATGTGTGTTGCACTGAGCAGCACATATATAAAGTAGGAACAATTTTAAAAGTTGCCTAGGCATAATATTTTGTACTGGTAGGGAACCCTTCCGGACAAAACCTATGCTAGACTCATGTAGACACCCTTGCGCTATGGCGCAAAAGAAAGGCGTATGCATTTCTTTCTGCAGCAAAATTCTACGTCGCATTAGGGAGAGGGGAGAAGAGAGCAGTATCTCTTTACATATGGGGGTCTCCTGCTCGCTCTTTCTCATACAATACAGTGCAGCATTTTTGGCTGTGCTGCGTTGCATGGGAATTAAGGGGCATATTATCAAAGGGTTGTATCTTGTTTGCACCATGCAACATGGCACATGCATGACACAAACCTCTAAGTCAGATTTTTTAAGCCATGCAAAGCCACTTTGTGTGGCTTTCAGTGGCTTCAAATATCTGGAGTAATGGAATGAAGGGCAAATCGCATTCCATCAGGGGCTGCTCCTGCATTTGGGTGGAGGAGCATTGCCCCCGCCAGCAGCGGCAGCTGCAAACCTTTACTAGGAAATGATAGTAAACAATGTTTATTATAGTTTCCGTATAAAGGGGCGGGCCATGGGGCTGACGAGGAGCGCATGTGTGTTTGGCAGGCTGTCTCTAGCCAGCCAAACACACATGCACAGTAGGCTCTCTCCAGCCCAGCAACACAGTTACTGGGCTGGAGAGAGCTTGCACAGGCTCCCAGTCTGCCTGGGAGCGCCCGGGCTGGGTGCTCCCAGCCAATCCTGATGCTGCTCTGAGCAGCGTCAGGATTGGCCGCAGGGCAGGCTGGGAGCCTGTGCTTGCACCCTGTAGTGACGGAGGAGAGGAGCAGTGCGGTGCGATGTAGGAGGTAAGTGTTTGTTTCTAATTTTTTTTAAATTTACTTTTTATTCCTACCGGAGTCCCCCTACTCCCCTACGCCACCCTACCCATTCCATGCAGCGCGAGCCGCGACTGATAGGCACAGTATTTTGGATAGCAGTTTAAAAACATTTTATTAAATTATACAATTTAAACAATATATCGCACATTTACTACTTCTTTGAATGTGTTTTTAATTGAACTAACCTTTTTTTAAAATATACTTTCTCCTATTTTGAAAATGCTCAGAATGTATTTACAATTTTTACGTATTTTTAAATGTGCACATATGTAAGCTACTTACAAATTTTGAGATATATTAATAACACAGTAGCATAATTGCAAAACAAGTAATAAAGGTCATTCTCATTTTTATTCCTAAAGTTTGCAGTTTTAAATACATACATAAAATTAAAATGCATTCTATTACTCAAAATTAATAAAAATACATTAACAAGGAGTTATCATTTTTAAAATATTTTTCGATTTTTATTGAGAGCTCAGTTACAGAATACTGTTATGCATTTTATATTGGTTGTACTTTCCATGTTTATTTTTATTTTATATCATAAAAATGTTTTTTAATTACTTTTATTTGTCACACTTGTTGAAGTTAATTTTATGAATCTGGCTATATAAATTCATAGTTATTTTGTACTATTGTGCTGCATTTGCACCATTTTTATAATATTTTGTGTGATAGTGCATCACTTTTCCCGACCCACTGTCACGCATCTCCGTATTGTGTGGCATTGTGCGGGAAAAGTCATGCAGTACTACGCAAATAGTCATTAGGCGCCAAGGAAATGACGCAAAGGGCATGAATACCTTGGAACACGTTCTTGCATGTTACTTTGACTTTCTCTTTTGTGCGCTGGCTAGATGGTGGTGTTAGGAGTCGGTTGTGTGTTTTGGAGGTGTTTATTGGTACTTCGTGAGGTGGAGAGGACTGTACAATTGTGCTGCGAGTATGTTTACAATAATATTCCCCTGTTTTGTAAAATTGGTCCACTTTTATTTGTGTCTTCTTTGTGGAGGTTTAAGTGTGTTTTGGTAGTGTACTTAGTGTGTTTATAAGATAGTATAGGTTTATTTCTTAAAATAGATATGTCAGGAAAGGGGAGGAAAGAGAATTTTGAGAAGAGTGGGACAGGAGCCCTTGTTTTACTTGTAGTCCACTACCTCCCTCGGGTGCTAGCAACAGGTGGCTGAGATGGCCAAGGTCATCCTTGTGATTAGCACTGGGGTAGGATGCTTGGGTACCTTGTGAAGTTGGCACGTCAGAGCGCATGGTTGAACAGGTGCGGCTTCGCTGGTCAGACACTGTCTTCCGATAGGAAACCTGCTGCACCATCTAGGCATTGAAGTTGCCGGTCCACCAGGTAAGTTATATGTTTCAGAGTAATTGTTCTTATATTTACTAATGTGAATATTTTCATCCTACTTTAATAATACAATGTGAGTAAAAAAGATTTACTATTATTATTATCTTGGCTTCACAATTTTTAACATCTTATACTTTACGTTTTATTTCAGAGTAACATACTTTTTTATCATAAACACACGTCCTTAATGGAAAGGCTCAAAGCGCAGACAATCCACATTTGTTTGTTATTTTTTTCAAAATCAAAATGATTGCTGTACACAGGTCTGCCTTGCGTAACCTTGCAACTGGTAACCATTTTATTTCCAGGAAAACCAGGGGCCTCATTTACAAGAAACTAGCGCCCACAGCGGAGTCAGAAATTCTGACAGAGTTGTGGCGCTAAAACATAGCACTGAGGGACTAGCATCAAAATGTTGACGTTAGTCCAGCAATCCTAGGGGGGAGGCCCATTGAAAGCAGCAGAGTGTCAGTTTAACGCCTACCCTGAGCAGGCGTTAAAAAAATGATGCTGTGACGGCGCAGTGAAATCTTGTAGATTTCACTGCGATAATTTCTGTAGCCCTTTTTGCGGGGGAACGCCTACTTTGCATGCATTATACCTGGCACATTGCGCCGGTTTGTAAATGCGGTGCTGTGTGGGAGACAGTCTGCACCTCAGTAACGTAAAAAAATGACGCTACGTCGGTACAAGGAGATTTCACATGAGCCCCCTAATTTTAAAGAGGATGCAACAGTCATTCATTTTAAATCGTTGGCCCTACACAAGGCAGCTGACATGTTTGGAAATTTCTAGTAATTATGTTTGAAATGTCTTTTCACATCCATTTGACAATTGTGAAATAACTTCATTTCAAGAGCCTGAAACTACGTGCTTTTTACCTTTTGAAAATGTTTAGGGCCATATTTATAGCACAGTGACCCAGCGCAGCAAATCACCTTGCTGCGCTGCATCACAGGGAATAAGCAGGAATGTGCCGTATTTACAAGAATCTGGCGCATTTGTGTCTTTGTCCCCGCCCTGGTGCAGTTTTGGCTGCCTAGAGCCAACGCAGGCACCCTTGCACCATGGTTTAAGGGTGCCTGCGCTGTAAGGAAGATTTTCTTTTTGGGCGGAATGGTCATTTTCCTGCACAAAAACAATCCCCTGAGGCATTGTAGCACACATACAAAGAGGAAAAAAAGAGGAGAAATAAAGACATTTCTCCTCGTTACGCCTCACCTGGGAAGGCGTAGCATTTGGGCACATTCCCAGGTCTACCTGTTCTGGTAAATCTGCATCAAAATCTATGGATGTCGCATGGGAACACCCACGGAACACCCATGGAACGCCTCCTGGGTTGGAGTAACGCAACGCAGTAATTTGCACTGTGTTGCTTTACTCCAGATTTATGAAGCCCGTCAAGGCCACACAAGGTTGCCTCGCATGGCTTTATAAATCGCATTTTTGAGTTGTGTCTCACATGCACCACATTGCGTGGTGCAACACCAATACAACTGGGCTCATAATTATGGCCCTTAGTGACTAGATCAGTCCTATTATCAGGAAATAATAACATAGTATAATATGTTAAATAGTTCTATTATTGTGAAGGAAATTGCACTAAATTATTAGTTCTCTTTGTAGTGCACATGTTGCTTTTTTTAAATACTGTGCTAGGGAGAGTATCATGAACTAACACACAATACACCACAGAAAGTGAAGTTGGTGCGCTGTGTTGCAATAAAGTGAGAAAGCAGTACTGGGCCAGATGTAGTAAGAAATGTGGCAGTTATGCACTCTGGTGACAATGTTGCACTTGTGGTTGACTTGTGTAAAGGCCAGCAGCCTTGACCCTTAACGCAAGGCCGCCTGCGATGTCATGACATTTGTTTGGATCCAGGAATGGGTGTCTTCCTACACAAAAGCTATTATTAATACATCATTCCTCTTTGTATGTATGCTGCCGAATGCTGCACACATGTCAAGAGAAAATAACAATGACTAAAGAAGGTGTTTTTAGACCTTAACCCAGGCTGGTCTAGGTACATAATTTTGCTGGAAAACCATGTTTACTCACTTTTGACAAAATGTGTGTGGTTAAAAAAGTATTGATTGATGCTCGCGAGCACCCATGCCACACCCACGTAAAGGATAACCAACACAAGGTTAGCTGCTTTGCGTTACCTTTTGTTAAGAAAATGACGCAAAGCCATGCAAATCAAGATTTGCATGTCTTTGTAAATGTAAAATATGATTTTGCATTGGGGCTGTGATACAAAAGTGGTTTAACTCCAATACTTAATCTTATTAAATCTGGGCACCAATCCCTATCCTCCTTCTCACAGGTTCCGTTGTGATTGAGAGGAAAATACAAGCAGTTTGGCCAGGCTCCTATTGTTCTTTTTTCTTTTACTATAGAAATATTATTATTAGTATTTGTAAATTACATTGCAGTGAGTGTAACATTACTTGTGGGACTATTGTGCCCTGGACACCCATGAGCTAACATGAGTTTAGCAATTTTGAACTTAAGAGAAAGGGCCGGTATTACTAATCTTTCACGCTACATAAAGCATTGCATGCAAGGGAGTGAGCAAAAATGCACCACATCTACTACGATATTGATAACATCTGCTCCATTATTGCACTGGCGAACATCAGGAAATCTAGCACCAAAACAGTCACCCTTGCAACATGGTGCAAGGGTTCCTGCGTTACAGGGAGGGATTTTTCTTACAGGAAGGGCTAACCTTAGAGTCATATTCCTATTTTTCTGTGTGCTGCAGAACACAGTAAACATAGAAAAGGGAATTAACGAGGAAAGATAAATATATTTGTTCTTGTTACCCTTTTCTAAGGGAGGTGCACCATTTTGCTGCAAATCCATGTTTACTGCCTTTAGTAAATCTGTGTAAGAATTAAAAATACATGTCTGGATGAATGGGAACAGCCACGCTTGACCCATGTAAAGCCTACTCGATGCGCTGTAACGCAATGCACTGCAAGCTGCAGCTTTGAAGAATTCTTTTTCCAAAGAGATGCAAGTCAATGCAAATCAATTCTTGTGTGCCTTGGTAAATCTCGTCTCGCATTTTGGATTGTGTCTGGGCGCAGAAAGTGGCACAACCATGAAGCAAAATGGTAGTGAAAATGGGTGAAAATAATAATGTTTGTATTTTATAATAATACCAAGACCATCAAAGGTTAACTAATACCTAAAAGTTAAAAACATATCAAGAATTCTACTGAATTCAATATTAAGATGTGCTTTACTATGTAAACTGTCATTTTAAGTGTACACTCCTTTGTTCTGACCATACTTGTAGCTGTAGTTTGATGAAGGCTGGGAACCTATAGCCTTGACAGAAAAAAAACACCGGCTGTGGTAATATTTTGAGCGGAACATAACAATGTTCAGCAGAAATGCTAAAATACCATACATAAGGTTCATTCAGAAAAAATGATTTAAATGTTTTTTTTAAATAATCTTTTTATTCAACAGTTGCTCAGTATACAAAATTGACATCATCATGAACCAATATGTCAACACAGTTTGGAGAGAAAACACTGCACAATTCATCATCTTATCTTCTATTGTCCAACAGTGAATATCGGAAAAACCCTCCATCCCATCCCACCCTAAGTAATCAGTGATTCGCTTATGACCTTTAGGCTCCCACCCCACCCATTCAACACTCAGCATCTATCCCGGTAAGTTGTCCATGAATTCCAAATCTTTTCATATTTCCCAAGACAGCCTTGACTTTTATAAATTACATGCTCGGCTTCTTGGCACCAGGTCTGGTCCCTTTCCAAATCTTGGACATCCCGGAGGGCGGTTTATACCCCAGGACCTCGATATGTTCTTCTTAGCCAGCCCAGGCACCAGCATTAACCAGGTCTTCATGTGCCTGGGCCACCCTTCCTCACCCGTTATGTGTAGGATGAGCCACCAGGCTTCTAATGGCACTGTGAGTCCTGTAACCCTGGTCATAATGTGCATCACCTTTTTCCAGTACTCTTGATTTATGGGACAGTCCCAGAGGGTGTGGAAAAAAGATCCCATCCCCCTGCAGTTTCTAACACACAGAGCAGAGCTCCATCACCCCAGGCGGTTTAATAGTGTGCAAGATTAGTATGCCCGATATAGTATCCCGAGCTGTACTAATCGGAAACTTAGTGTGATTTCTCTTGGACGCTGAGTTGCCTCTACACAGTCATTGTCTTTGTGTCACTCTATATCACCCTCCCAGACTTCCCTCAGTGTGCGCAGTGGGTCAGGGGAATTGTTCATTAATTTTTTATATGGCAATGAAATGGCTTTGTCCGGCATGGGATCGAGCAGTAATCGGTCTTCCAGAGGGGCCGATTCCAGGAGTTGTTCTCCTTCAGTCACATGACATCGCAGCCCATGGCCTAGCAGTAAATGCTTAAACCATTCTGATTCCCTCTTTTCATACTCCCTTCATAGATCTTCAAAGGATATGCATTTCCCTCCTGCCAGACATCCCTAAGGTGTTCGATTCCCAACAGTCCCACCTCTTTTAACTGATCACTATCCCACAATTGGGTCATCTCTGTATGTTTGTTCTCCCATCCCAGGAATCTGGTGGCCTCTCCCTACACCCTCACCACCGACTGTGTGTGCATTGTGAGTCGACTCTCCTATCCCCTGGCATACAGGATTGAAGGATAGCCCGGCTTCCTAGAGCCTTCCCATCATTCGATATGCAGTTTCCTCAATATCTGCGAAAAAACCCACTCATTACTTATGGCTAGTTGCACCGCCCAGTGGTAGATTTGTACATCAGGGATTCCCACCCCTCCATCAAACCCTGTTGGAGTGTATTAGGGAATTGTGCGAGCTGCTTCTAGCCCAGAGGTGCCTACGCACTTCACCGTTGACCTTGCGTAAAAAGTCTTTCGGCACTTGAGAATGGGTATTCTGCAGGACATATAGGAGATGGGGTAGTGACATCATTTTAAAGAGTAACACTCATCCCATTAGAAATACTGGGAGGGTTTGCCAGTGGGCAACTTCGCCACAGAGACTCTCCAGCTGGGGAGTCAGGTTTTTCCCCAGAAATTAATCTGTGCTGTGTGTTATGTAGATGCCCAGGTATCTGAAGCCATCTGTCACCACTGGGGCCTCACATCTGACCGGGGGAGGGGCGGACTTCTCACAGCTAAGAGGAAAATACGGGATTTTTCCCAATTGATTTGATATCTGGAATAGCTCCAGAATATCTGAAAAATATGGAGTCTTCCGTCAATTGTGCCACTGGGTCTCGTACCATATATTAAAATGTCATCCGCTTAAAGGGAGATTCTCTCCTCTCAACCTCCACTCCCTGGAATTACCCGAATGAGGGGGTCTTGCTTGACCCATGCAGCCAAAGGTTCCAGCGCTAATGCGAAAATCATCGAAGACAAAGGGCAACCCTGCCTAGTGCCCTTTTGAAGGGTGAATGAACGGGACAATGTTCCATTTACCTTTACCCTCGCTAAAGGGTCCTGGTATATTAGCCTCAACTTGACACAGAATTGGGGGCTGAAGCCCAGCTTATAGAGGACTGCAAATAAGTACTGCCATTCAATACTGTCAAATGACATGCTCGCATGTAAGGAGAACAGAACTGTATGTGAGTCATATGGTGGCTTGGTCATATGTAGGACCCTGAAGATGCAACAGAGATTCAATCTCGTGCCCCTACGTGGCATAAACCTGGATTGATTTGAGCGGCTCACTGTAGTGATCACTTTCTGTAATCTATTAGCCAAAACATTTGCTAGGACTTTGGCTTCCACCTTCAGCAGTGAGATAGGTCGATATGAGCTACATTCAGCAGGGGGCTTGCCTTGTTTAGGGATTATGACAATGGTAGCCATTCTCTGTTCCTCCAGGAGGAAGCCTTCCCGTTTAGCTGTCCAGAACATTTCTAGCATATACTTGGCAGCTTTGGCAGATACTCATTTGTACAGTTCTACAAGGAGACAGTTAGGTCTCAGTGCCTTTTCAGGCTGCAACTGCCAGATTGCCCTCCCCACCTCCTCCACTGTCAGATCAAGGTCCAGGGCTGCTCTGTCATCCCCAGACAAAGCAGTGAAAGTGATGTCTCTAAGAAGTTCGGCACTATCTTCCGTTGAGCCGGTGGCTGAGGTGGCGTCTAGATTTTCATAGTAGGCTGCGAAGGCCTTGGCTATGGCCTCCCCAGTAACGTATCTTCCCTTTAGCATCTCTTATCTCCACCACCCTGTTTCTACCCCTATTGTGCCTATCTAGCTAGGCCAAAAGCTTACCTGCCTTGTCACCAGTGTCATAGAGGCGTCGTTGTATGGCTAGGGTGTGAGTTCATGCTGCATCTTCTGCCAGGTCTCTGAGCTCCTGCTGCCAGAGTTGAAGCCTATGACATTGGGCATGGTCAGGGATCTCACCCCGATAGTTCTGCCTCCAATTCAGCAACACCCTTCTCTAGTGCCCTGCATTGCGCAATTCTTTCTCTTCCCAATCAACCTATCAATGCCTGGGCGTGGTCCCTCAAGACCGTTTTGATGGCTTCCTTGAGATAATAGTTGACTCTACTGTGCTGTCATTTTCTTGGAAGAGTTGTTCTGTTTGCTCTGGGAGTTTATCCTGCATCTTTGTATCCTTCAATGGCCACAGGTCTATCATGGGGGCTGTGTTCAGGTTCAGCAGGGCCTGAAAGCCCCACCTCCTGGGGAGTGATCTGAGATACCTTGCGCCAAATGGGATGCATTATGGAACTGGCCAGCATGTGTGGTGGGTAAATAGATATTCCAGCCTGGAGAGGCTGCTGCATGTCGCTGACAGATATGTAAATTGTCTCACCACCAGGTTGTGTTCACGCCATAGATCTATGAGCCGTAGGGCATCTGCAAATGTACGGAGAGTGGTGGTGTCTGTTCCCCTTGGGCTCCGGACATCTTATTCATCTCCGGCCCCATGGTGGCATTCATGTCCCCCACTAGGTGTAGGGTACCAAATAGCATCTCGAGAAAAAGAGCACTCAGTGCTGGTAGGTTATCTGTGTGAAGCCTCGTTGGTATATAGACCGAGCACAAGTGTATGTCCTTCCCAAGTGCTGGTTTGAGCCACAAAGCGACCCAAGGGATCGTGCTATGTCTTACCCCGTGAGTAAGGTAATGAGGACTTAACAAGGAACCCTTGAGTTGGGGGTATAACCTGCATGGGCTAGTAAGGTGTATCCCATTCGATCTAATGCCTTATAGCGATTACCTTTCAGGTGGGTTTCCTGGAAGAAGGCGATGTCCGGGGCACGCCTACGGATGTATTGTAAAATGATTGTACGCTTACCTTTATTGCCCAGGTCATTGACATTACATGTCATGACCTTTAAATTAGAGCCCTTGTGTGGTAGCATGTTGCCGTTGGTAACATGGCGATCCAGCCCAATGAATCATACTGTATAGGTAGAGTTTTCCTCCCTCTTCTTGTGCATGGTCGTCTCCCCGCAGTACCTGAAGTTACTGAGCATAAACAGCATAATGCATGTAAAACCATATGAACAATGCAATACTGTAAACCCCAACAAAGTCCCCTCCTCTCTGCTACCCTGCTTGTAGGTTATCACTCGCCCGCCACCCCAACTTGCAGAGTGCGTGTTGCCCTAAGTTCAACTAAAAAAACGTGAAGGGTTGGCTAACTCTGCCTGGGTATATCAGACCACTATAACCCATATTACAGGTCCCCCATTTCTTTGGCATCGTTTCCCAACATCCAGAATGCTAATAGTTTGAAGAGGTGAATTTTCCCCTGAAGCGGGATTCACCTCGCTCACTCTCCTCATCTCATGCGCACAAATCAAACATAGTAATAGTCCCATTTCTCAATCAGGATGAGACCTCCCCACTACCCCCACCGGTATGTCTTGCTCCGGTCTCAGCATCCATTGCTGATTGCTGTCCAAGTTGTTCTGACCGATCATCTGTGGACTGACTCAAGAGGCACCCCTTAGTCACCCCTAGGTGGGAGCGCTGTTTGGGCACACACCAGCCTTCGATCCATTCTGGCACTTCTGCCGGTGTAGTAAAGTACCACGATGTTCTGTACCTGCAGTTTCACTGGCTACATCATCATATATTTGAGATCTTTGGAGCGGATTAAATTCTTAACTGTGTCAAAGCTATGGCGCTGATGCTGCAGGTCTGAGAAGAAGTGTATCATATAGTTCTCGCATAGCAGGTCACTATGTGAGCGAGCAGCCTGCAGGATCGCATCCTGATCTCAATGGTTAAAGATCCTGGCTATGATGGTCCTCGTTGGGGCCCCCCTTCACGGCGGCGGCATCAGCGCCTTATGTGCCTTCTCATTGGAGAGGTGCTTGGGCCAGGTGATGTTGAGAATCAAATCCTCAATAAAAAGATCCACACTAGGCCCCTCTGCCCCCTCGGGGACCCCCACCACTCTAATATTATTGCTCCTCGCTCTGCCTTCCTGGTCTTCGAACGTGGCAGCCATTAGCTTGTGCTGCTTCATGAGGCACTGAACTTGTTCCTCCAATTGCTTGGTAGTAGTCTGCAGTGTGTTGATTTGCGATTTGGCCATCGCCAACTTCGCTGAGATTTTCTTGAAATCATCCCTCAGAAGTGTGACATCTTTTGTTACAACGTCAATTTTATGTGTGAGCACGCTCTTGAGGTCACAGATAACTGCCAATATGGCGCTCGGAGAGGGCTCTTTTCCTCCAGATGCCTCAAAACCTGTCTCCCCAGTGTCCGGGGGAGGCCTGGGCATTGCGTACTTGTCCATTTTATTAGATTGCAGTAATGTCGGTCCTTTGGGTTTCACCACTGTGCTAATTTTGCTGGGGTCAATGGAGGTGCGGGAAGGAATGTCTGGGCCCTCTGTCGAACCTTTGTACCTAGGGACACGGCGATGCCACAGAGGTCCATTCAAGAGATCAGAGTTCGTTTACAGTTGTGTGGGGGTCTGCACTCCCTCCACTGGAAGGATTTAAAACTCTCTCCCTGAGTTTGTATGTGCTGTCGGTTATTTCTGAAGAGCCTATTCCTTATGCCTCCTCACGGTCAATAGAGCCGAGATGGGGGGTAAAGGGGCCCCCCACAGTCTGTCATTTACTGAGCGGGGGAGAGGAGGAAAAAGGAGGGGGGAGATCTGTGCCTCCTCTGTAAAGCAATTCCCCTGGTCGCGCTACTTGCGGCAGGCAGTTTATCCCACAGGCTGATAGTCTCTACTCCAAGAGGCTCTGGTAGACCAAGAGGCATATTTGAGAAAAGCGGCGCTGCACTTCTTGCAGGGGTACATCCCTTTGCATCCATTATGCCTGGCGCAGGCATAATGTAGCGCAAAGGATTACAAAGTGGTGCAATGCATGCATTGCGCCACTTTATAAATATGGCGTGAGGATTTTGGCTTAATTGGGCACATTAGCATTAAAAAATGACGCTAATGTGGTGCACGGTGGCACTAGGGGCTTATAAATATGCCCCAAGTTTTCTATTGTAGGATGTACTTCAGGGCCTAGGACGCCAGGCCTTAGAGCAAGCTTTATAGTTTTGTCTGCCTCCTTCTGATCACCGAGTCGGCCTTCTACGCTCTGTGCAAGCCACTTCCTCGCCAGTCTCCTCCCCTGCATCTCTCCTCTCACATCCGTGGATGGGCAAGCCTCACTCGATTGGCCTGACCTCACCCAGCTGCAATGGTTTGCGCCTCCCTGTCTGTGTGTTTGGCTGAGGTCCTGGTTCGCCCAGCTCGGCACCCTTTACCCTCCGTGTGGCTGGCCGCTCCATGTCTCAGCTTCAGGCCATCCACAGCATCCCCTCTTCAGAGATGCCCAGTGGGGGGGGGATGCGACATCTGATTCCAGTCACAACGGGGGCCGGTGGGCATCAGTGTCCCCACCTCTAACAAATTCAGCACCACCAGTGATCACTCAGCCGTGAGACGCCACTTCAGATGCTCGGCCTCTGGCACCACTCAGCCCCTCGGCGTTACCCGCTCGTGGGCTGTGGCGCTAACTGGCGCAGTCTTGGTTGTCTTTTTGCCAGCTCCCTGACCCTCGTCCCCTCTGGGAGTACAATTTTGGGCCAGCCTTTTCATGGTGCCCACTTAAGGCATTGTCCCCTTTGAAAGCACTGTTGACAGCCTCAGGAGGAGTAGACACTGGTCCAGCAGACCAATGCCTTCTTAACGTTTTCCTGAACAGGGCCCTTTTAAAAAAAAAAAAAGCAGCACCGTTTTTTTTTATGTGTCAGGTTTGGCTACTTTTTTAATACAAACCCAACGCAAAGTGTTATGGTAGAATATACTGTCCAACGCAATCAGAATTTGTGATGGATAGTTCCCCAAAGTAATTCAAAGTTGTAATATGAGCTCCTTTGCATCATTTAGTGTCAAAGGGGCCTTCCAAAGGCGGTACTTGGGCATTCCCATGCAACCACCCTCAGGTTTTGACACAAATCCCTAACTACAAATATTCCCATAGGTTTTGACACAAACCCCTTTCTACAAATATTCATAGAGTTTGCACCAAAATCTTACGCCTCCTCAAGGCAGAAATTGTTAAATTTTCTTCTTGTTTTCCTACTTTCCATACATGCTGCAGCTTTACTTCCTGCATTGCTTCTGCTTTTCATAATTCAGGGTCTCTGTTTCTATATTGTGGACTTTAACCACTGTTAGAAATGGGGTCTTTGGTTGACAGTCAGGTTACCCCCTGTTCAAGCAAGGACCATCACTCTAGTCAGGGTAAAAGAGAATCCCCCTCAGCTAACCCCTGCTTACCCCCTTGGTAGCTTGGCAGAGAAGTAGGCTTAACCTCAGAGTGCTAGGTGTAAAGTATTTGTACCAACACACACAGTAACTCAATGAAAACACTATAAAATGACACAACACCAGTTTAGAAAAATAGGAAATATTTATCTAAACAAAACAAGACCAAAACGACTAAAATCCGACATACACAAGTCAAGTTATGAATTTTTAAAGATTAAACTCAAAAATAGCGCTTAGAAACAAAAATGCTTTGATGAGATGTTAACACGGCGTTGTGACGGAGTCGTTCCCAAGAAGCCGACACCAGCGGCGCCAGACACGGAGTCGTGTAGACCCCCAAGTACAGTACCTTTGGTGAAGAGTGAAAACAAGCCGATGCGCGAAGTCGGGGATCGCGGCGTTTGTGCGAAAGGTTGAATCCGTGCACTTCGAGCGGCGTCGGTCACGACGTGGTGCGGCGACTTCCACGGAGTCGCGGACTTCAGCGGGGCTGCAGTGGCGTCGGGCCTGCGAAGAGCATCGCGTTCCAGCGAGGGTCACGGCGTCGGGTGCAGGCGGCGTTACCGGATTCAGCAGCGGCGTTGGTCCAGAGTCGTCCGAAGTCGATTTCCTTGGATTTCCACTAGCTTTTCTTTCAAGGGCCCAGGGACTGGATAGGGCACCACTTGTCAGAACAGGAGTCTCTCCAGAGACTCCAGGTGCTGGAAGAGAGAAGCCTTTGCTGTCCCTGAGACTTCAAACAACAGGAGGCAAGCTCTAAATCAAGCCCTTGGAGATTTCTTCACAACATGGAAGGCACACAAAGTCCAGTCTTTGCTCTCTTACTCCACAAAGCACAGTCACAGGCAGGGCAGCACTTCTTCCTCTGCTATCAGCTCTTCTCCAGGCAGAGGTTCCTCTTGGTTCCAGAAGTATTTCTCCAGTCTGAAGATTTGGGTGCCCTTCTTATACCCATTCTAGTCTTTGAAGTCACCTTTCTTCAAAGGGGACTCACACCTACTTGTGAAATCCTGCCTTGCCCAGGCAAGGCCTCAGACACACACCAGGGGGATGGAGTCGGCATTGTCAGAGGCAGGCACAGTGCTTTCAGATGAGAGTGACCACTCCACCCCTCCCTCTTAGCAGAGATGGCTAATCAGGAAATGCAGGTTACACCCCAGCTCCCTTTGTGTCACTGTCTGGTGTGAGGTGAAAAACAACCCAACTGTCAAACTGACCCAGACAGGGAATCCACAAACACGGCAGAGTCACAGAATGGTTTAAGCAAGAAAATGCTCACTTTCTAAAAGTGGCATTTTCAAACGCACAATCTTAAAATCAACTTTACTAAAAGATGTATTTTTAAATTGTGAGTTCAGGGACCCCAAACTCCACATGTCCATCTACTCTCTAGGGGAATCTACACTTTAATCATATTTAAAGGTAGCCCCCATATTATCCTATGAGAGAGACAGGCATTGCAACAGTGAAAAACAAAGTTGGCTGTATTTCACTGTCAGGACATATAAACCACATTACTATGGCCCTCATTACGACCCTGGCGGGTGGCGGAGGCCGCCCGCCAGGATTCCGCCCTCCATAATACCGCTCTGCGGTCAGAAGACCGCGGAGGGTATTATGAGTTTTTCCCTGGGCTGGCGGGCGGTCTCCAAAAGACCGCCCGCCAGCCCAGGGAAAAACTCCCTTCCCACGAGGATGCCGGCTCGTAATCGAGCCGGCGGAGTGGGAAGGTGCGACGGGTGCTACTGCACCCGTCGCGTATTTCACTGTCTGCAAGGCAGACAGTGAAATACATTTTGGGGCCCTCTTACGGGGGCCCCTGCAGTGCCCATGCCGCTGGCATGGGCACTGCAGGGGCCCCCAGGGGCCCTGCGACTCCCCCTCCCGCCATCCGGTTCCCAGCAGGAGAACCGCCAGGAACTGGATGGCGGGAGGGGGAGTCGGAATCCCCAAGCCGGCGCAGCAAGCTGCGCCGGCTTGGAGGATTCCTTGGGGGCAGCGGGAAATCGGCGGGAGACCGCCGGTTTCCCTTCTCTGACCGCGGCTAAGCCGCCGCGGTCAGAATGCCCCGTGGGCACCGCCGGCCTGTCGGCGGTGCTCCCGCGTGCCGCGGCCCTGGCGGTTACAAACCGCCAGGGTCGTAATGAGGGCCTATATGTCCTACCTTATCCTTACACTGCACCCTGCCCTTGGGGCTACCTATGGCCTACCTTAGGGGTGCCTTACATGTAAGAAAAGGGAAGGTTTAGGCCTGGCAAGTGGGTACACTTGCCAAGTCGAATTTACAGTGTAAAAATACACACACAGACACTGCAGTGGCAGGTCTGAGACATGATTACAGGGTTACGTGTGTGGGTGGCACAACCAGTGCTGCAGGCCCACTAGTAACATTTGATTTACAGGCCCTGAGCACCTCTAGTGCACTTTACTAGGGACTTAACAGTAAAGCAAATATGCCGATCCTGGAGAACCAATTACGTACACATTTTACACAGAGAGCATATGCACTTTAGCACTGTTTAGCAGTGGTAAAGTGCTCAGAGTTCAAAAGCCAACGGCAACAGGTCAGAAAAAATAGGAGGCAGGAGGCAAAAAGACTGGGGATGACCCTGCATAAGCAAAAAAGTCCAACAACCACCATGTTCCGTTTTGATGAAAAAATCTCGACTTGTTTACAAATATTTATCATATTTGTATATTAGAGCATGGAGCTGAAAACAAAGTCTGAACTGTTTTTGTATCAATAGTGCTAGATTTATGACAGCTTTATTATATATATTCCGAGACAGAAGAGTGTGTCAGCAAACAAAAGTTTGCACGATTCATTTTTTCGGCTTATTAATTAAAATAACATAATAAACCAAATCTAAAAAAAAAAACTGACCACATGTTTATTTCTAAATTTGAGGCCATAGATTGTTTGGTTCTCACAGGTATTCTAAGAATGGCACTGGAGTATTTTCAAGCTTCACATTTGTAATGATTACGGTTACCTGCCTTACTGCTTGGTACTCTGGCATTACACACAAACTGGGGGAGATTTCCTAAAGCCTAGTGCAGGAACAAAAGTTGCTGTGCTGTGTCTCCTTGGAGGAAGAGATATTGATAGTACCATATTTACTTAAATATTGTACTGTTGTGCCCCTCTAATTCCTTGCGCTCTTTAAGGCTAGTTAGTGCCATGCACACACCATTGTGCAAAGGTGTGCGTTGTGTCTAGTCAAGGTTTTGCACTGGAAGTGTACCATTCAAATAAAAAAAACTAAGCTAAGGCTTGCTTTACAATTTTTCAAGCATTGTAAATGGGTTGTAAAGGCAGCACACAGGCAAGTTTGAAAAGTTTGGAAAATTAAAACAATTTTCTAGTTAAAACCTGCCTTAAGGATGTGTTATTTTTTGGTGAAAAGCCATGTGTACTATTGATCAGTAGATATGGCTTTGCATTACAAACCATGGGGGGGTAGATTGGTATCTCCTTTGTACCGCCCATTGGATGCCCCTTTAAAGTAAAGTTGCATTACTTTTAGGCAACTTCCCAGCT
The DNA here is from genome assembly GCF_031143425.1 of Pleurodeles waltl. NCBI lineage: Eukaryota > Metazoa > Chordata > Amphibia > Caudata > Salamandridae > Pleurodeles > Pleurodeles waltl. The sequence continues at coordinate 412,115,503 of NC_090443.1, read as the reverse complement.
CAAAAAATGTTTTGCACTAAAACGTATATAAAAAATAATACTTTAGGCTGATTTGCGCCCCTTTTGGGGACACTGTGCTGGTTTGATAAATCTGCCCCAGGTTATATCTCGGAACCACAGGTGCCTAAACCACCCGTGGCTCAACAACGAGGTCGGAACAACAACCTGTAACCATTTTACAGTTGTAAACGCATACCTGGTAAAGGCATTAGCAATAGGCATGCACGACCCAGCATGCCTCCAACCCAGCCCCCCACCCCACCCCTTAAACCTAAACCTAAACCCGCCCCCCTAAACACCCCCAGCCCCCCACCCCACCCCAAAAACAAAAAATACCCCGGGTACACCCCGCCCCAAAAAACCTAAACACCCCAACCCACCCCTTAAACCTAAACCCTGCCCCCAAACCCTAACCACCCCGAGCCCCCCCAAAAACAGCCCCAGTCCCAGTCCAAATGACCTCCTCCTTCACCGCGTCCACTTCGACTTCCTTCTTCTGTACCTTAACCACGCATGTACGTTGTTCAGACATGCGTGGTTAAGGTACCAAAACCAGGAAGTCGTGGAAAACGAAAGCCTTGTTTCGCTTTCGTTTTTCACAGCCTCGTGGTTCTGGACTCGTTCTTCCGGGTGTTTCCCTCTGCCCCATGCTGTTTGTTTATTTTCACACCACTATTTCTATCTTTTACGGTAGGATTTTCTTATGCATAGAATCCTGCTCTCTCTGTATAGTTTAAAAAAAAATTATTATGGTCTCCGTATAATATCACTAATCATCTGTAGTAAGAGAATGTAGGTACTCAATTTGAATAGTTTATTCCATATATCACCACCTTAACATGCATACACACATAGGGCCAGATTTACAAGGCCCTATCACCACCGGAGCGTCACTTTTAGTGACGTTCTGGTGGCGCTATGCACTTTGCCGTATTCACAAGGTGGCGTTAAGCCACTTTTTGTGGCTTAACGCCACCTTGTAAATACAGCCCCTTCTCATGCAGCCCTTTGCGTGGAAGGGGCGTGCAATGGGTGTTGCTGTGGGTGTGCCACAGCAATAGACAATGCATTTTGACGCTGGCCCATATTTACAAGTTTTTGTAACTCTGAGGCAGCTCCAAAATCTAACACCACCACATGGGTGGCGTTAGCATGGCGCAACAAGGAGAAATCTCCTAGTTTTTGCTCTTTCTATGTGTGCTGAATTCTGCAGCACACATTGAAAGAGCAAAAGGCCATTGAATTGTTGTTCTGCAGGAAGGTGTTCCTTCCTGCATGAAAACAATCTCCCCTACAGTGCAGTCATCCTTGCACCATGGCGCAAGGGTGGCTCCGTTGGTGCTCGGCAGCAAATTTAGCGCCGGCGCAGGGCGGAACACAGGGGAGTGCCATATTGTTGTTAATACAGCACATCCCTGCATTTTGAAAATGACGGAGTGTGGTGCTGCCAAATTTGGGGTCGTGTAAATCTGGGCCATAGGCTTTTAAACCTGGGTGGACTAGAGCCCTAAAAGCGTCCTTGCAGGAGCAAGACAAAATGATGTCATAAGTAAATATGTGGTTTGATACAGTGGAGAAATACTACTACTGGATTCTGTACCACACCCTTAAGTATTGGAATGTTTCATGAGTTTCAACTAGGAAACGCCTGCAAAACCTATGGCTCAATAGCCAATATATTCAGAAAATCATAACTTAAAATGGATTGTTAGTTCCCATTATTAATCAAGTTTAATTATACGCTGTCCAGGACATTAATAGTGGTTAACACCCTCTGCAGAGCGTGATAAGCGCTGTTGCCCACCCTGTAATTATGTGCACAAGCATAATGAGAGGAAAGGGATTTTTTTCACTGTTAGTGCCTGACGATCCATGCCATAAGACAATATAGCTAATAAAACTATAAGCACCTGCCCCTTCATCTCATCCTGTTAGGAAATGCATATAACAACTGTCTCTTCTTTAAACTCTCATAATTTAGAACATGTGGGAAAACAATAACAAGAAGAGCCAACATTCTAAGCATGTTGACTAACGGAGATAATCTCATCTATGGGAAGACGTTCATGTCAGAATCACAGCTCCCCGTATAGCACAACTCCTGAAATGCATAGCATGTTGCAACATGAATATGACACACAAGAGAATGAATGTGCTATCTGTCAAAATAAATATGATACCTGGCAGAGTGAATCTGACCTGAACCATAACAAATATGAAACCTGGCAGAGTGAATATGCTACTTAGTGATTAATATGAATAACTCTAACTTCGAATTGAATAAGAATATACTGAAATATGTAACAATCATACTGAAATAAATATGGTCCTCACAGTAAACAATAAAGCAATCACTGAAACAAATACAATATTCATCAAAAAGAATGTGTCATTTCTTGAAATGACTGACATATGCCAAGAGGAATATGACATACATTGGAATGAATGTGACTGATTGAAATTAATATAAGGTACTGAAATGAAAATGTATTATTCTGAAAATAACATAATGTGCATTGAAAATAATACAACATACACTGGCATTAACATTACACATGTTGCAATGAATATGAATTGCGTTGAAATGAATATGAGATATATAGAAATGAATGAGATGATTTAAAATTACCATGGCTTGTGTAAAAATTAAATAAGCCTCATTGAATTGAATTTGACATACTTTCAAATGAGTATGACTAAAGCTGAAATTCCCATGACATTTGTCATAATGAATATAGCATGCATTGAAATTGATATGATACATATTCAAATGAATGTGATGTATGTTGAAATAGATAAGTCGCATCTTAAAACTAATATAACAAGTGTTGATATGAATGTGATGTCCATTGAAATAAATAGTACATTAATTGAAAGGAATATAATACATGTTAAAATTAATATGACATGAGCTGACATGAATATGAGCTTCATTGAAATGAATATGGCATGTTTTAAAATGAATACGAGTAATGTTTAAATGACCGTTACATTTATCAAAATGAATACAGTTTGCATTGAAATATTATGATACACATTGAAGTGATTATGATGCATGTTGCAATGGGTATGATTCATGTTTAAATTAATATGATGTGTTAATGTGAATGAGGCATCCATTGAAAGGAATGTGACACATGCTAAGATGAATATGACATGTATTGAAATGAATATGAGCCCCTTGAAATTAATTCAAAATGCCTTACACTGAATAGGACCAATGCTGAAATTAAACTGAAACTTGCCAAAAAGAATATGTTATACTTTGAAATTAATATGATACACATCAGAATGAGTATTGCATATATTGAAATGAATATGACCTATGTTGAAATGGATATGACCCATGTTAAAATTATTATGTCAGGTGTTAAGGTGAATATGACATCCATTGAAAGAAGATTACATTTATTGAAAGGAATATGACACATGTTAAGATGAATATGAATCACTTTGAAATTAATACAACATCTGTTAAAATTAATATGACCCACATCAGCATTAATATGAAATTCATTGAAATGACTATAATTTTTTTAATTAATATGAAACTTTGTGAGATAAATGTACCATGCTTTGAAATGAATTACGCACATATCGAAATTAACACAAGCCATGTTTAAATGAATATGACCCCTGTTTAAATGAATATGACTTGCATTGAACTGATGTTGATTTGCTTAAAAATTAATATTACATATTGAAATAATATTACATTTTCTGAAAGGATATGATATGAACAAAAATGAATTAACTGAAATAATATATGTTTTTGACTATTTGATACATTTTCATTTTTGCTGTCTTTAGGACTCTGGGCACTTTACCACTGCTGACCAGTGCTAAAGTGCAAGTGCTCTCTGTCCAAATTGTATTGATGATTGGTTTATTCATGATTGGCGTATTTGAGTTACTGGTAAGTCCTTAGTATAATACAACATGTGTGCACAGGGCCTGTAAATCAAATGCCTCTAGTGGACCAGCAGTACTTTTTGTGCCACCCATATGAGTAGCCCTGTAAACATGTCTCAGACCTGCCACTGCAGTATATGTGTGGGCAGATCTAAACTGTAATTTTCGCCCCAAACCTTCTCTTTTACTTCATGTAAGCCACCCATAAGGTAGGTCCAAGGCAGCCCCATGGGCAAGGTGCAGTGTATTTAAAAGGTAGGGTATGAACTGGTGAGTTTTACATGTCCTGATGGTGAAATACTGCTAAATTCAGGGTTCAATATTGCAGGGCCTATCTCTCCTATAGGGTAACATGGGGATTGCCTTCAAATATCTTTTAAGTTTAATTTCCAATTGGGAGTAGATAGAGATGTGGAGTTTGGGGTCTCTGAACTCACAATTTAAAAATACATATTTTGGTGAAGTTGGTTTTTAAATTGTAAATTTGAAAATGCCACTTTCAGAAAGAGGGCATTTTCTTGCTTAACCATTCTGTGCCTCTGCCTGTCTGTGTAATACATGTCTGGGTTAGGATGACAGTTGGGCTGTTTGTGAATTCACTCTAGACAGTCACAGAAAGGGAGCTGAGGTGTGTTCTGCACATATCCCGATGGCTGTTCCTGAGCTACAGTGGTGGAAGAAGCTGACACCTGCACCTGAATAGAGCTGTGCCTATCCTTACACAAAGCAGTTTCCAACCCCTTGGAGTGTGTCTGGGGCCAGGGCAGGAAAGGCAGGGGCTTGTGCACTACAAAGACTTCCCTGAAGTTTGCCTACTTCAAAGGCAGAAATGTGTATAAGTACTGGACCTCTGACCCCACAAAGTTAGAATCCTTCTGGACTGAGGACATTCTGCCAGGATGAAGAGCTGGATGCTGTAGGAGGGACTGCCACTCTGCCTGCTGCTTTGCTGTGCTAGCCTGCTGCTTGCTGCTTCTGTCCTAGGAGTGAAAGAACTGGACTTTGCTTTCTACATCCTGCTTCCAGAAGATCTCCAAGGACTTGGACTGAGCTTGCTTCCTGTTAAGAAGTCTCAGGGACATCAAAGACTTCATCTGCTAGCACCAGGGCTCTCTTGCTGAGAGTCCTGACTTGCCAAGTGGTGCCAAATCCAGTTCCTGGGCCATTGAGAGTGGGATCTGGTGCAACCAAGAAGAAACCAAGTACATCAACTCCAGAGTGACTTCGGAACCAGTGCCACTACCTGTCACCATGCTGCTGCCTGCACTGGAGCCGTGGTCCCTGCTGAGTGCAACGACCGAGAGAGACGCTGCAGGCCCAGTGTCACAGCAGCACCTGTGAAGTGCTGCCACAGCGTGAGTCCCAAGTGCCGTGTCACTGACACCCGTGACACCGGACTCCACCGCAGCACCTGTGGCCTTGTGGTGTGATTGTGACACCGCAAAGTTGACGGCTCGCGTCTGGACCTGCTGGATTCATTGACCATGCTTTGTCAAAAGCAACTGATGCCTCGCCACTGATGCTGCATCACCGCCCATGAAACTGTAAGGAACCAACGCCTCACCTCCCCTGCCTAGCAGTAAGGAACCAACGCCTCACTTTCCAGGTAGCAGTAAGGAACCATTGCTGCAGTGACTCCAGTGAGGCCTCACCTCCCCAACTCTGTGCAACATCTTTGTTTCCTCATTTTCCAAGGTACTGTTCCTTGGGTCTGTGCAACTCTGTGACCGGTCCGCACTCACTTGCGAGTGGCATTGGACTGTTGGGAACAACTCCGTCAAGACATTGTGATAGCCCCAGTTGGAGCTATTGTGTTTCTAAGCGCTATCCCAAGATTTAGGGCCTGATTATGAGTTTGCCGGTCCCAACTAGACTGCTGCACTGGCAGTTTGCCAGACCACCGTATTATGTATGATTCATAAAGGCAGGACCGCTGGCCGCCAAGCAAAAAAGGCATACTGCCGGTGCATGGCCGGCTTGGATTTAGGCAGTCCGGCCTCCAGTGCCGTCAGCGCCACGGTCAACCACAGACCTATTACAAACACACAGTTGCTGTGGCAGTCCCTGCATGGCAGTCAGCCAATAGTAGTCACCCACAGCGGTCCGGGTTCAGCACAATAATAGGCAAGTGCACACTCGATGAATTAAATGAATTAAAAACCAACACAGCTGCAAAGGACACTATAAAACACACCTTTACATAGACCACATTCCTTTGTATTTCCACTGCAGCATAGCAATTCTGATCACACATCATTTAATCCAGTTTTTGTTGTAAGGCAATCCTTTTTTTCCCCATCCCATTTTACACACACATCATCTATTTTTTGTTTCACCATATTCACTTGTCTTGTTCAGTCACTCTCACCCCCTTAAATTTCCAGTCATGTCACTGGCCCAAAAACCATGATTTTCCGAGGATGAGTTGACAGTCATGGTTGACAAATTCATTAGAGTACAGCCACAATTGTTTGGAGCCCAAGTCCAGCACACTCTTTTCAGTAGGAAAATTGAAATGTGGGACAGGATAGTTGACAGAGTGAATGCTGTAGGCACCAACCTGCGTACAAAGGAGGACATTAGGAAGAGGTGTAAGGGCCTCCAATGAGCAACCAATTCAACGAAGGAGCTTGGATGTTCTTGTTAGGGGGGAAAAACAGAGGGACACGTGGCTCCACTAGCAGCAGGGAGACCTGTTGGGGTCCCCCTTTGTAGAGCCAAGTGCCCGGCACAAACCTCCGGCAGCCGCCCATGAACCTGTGATGCGGCTATGCTGAGGGGGTGGCACCAGCTGACTCCATCTATCCGATGCTCTGGGCAGGAGACACACAGCTCCTTCCTTCTGACAGACCTGCAGGAACTTCTTTCCAGCTCCAGCCGCAGCTGTGTTTCCACCCAAGCAGATGCCTTCCTGTGCCCCAGGGGCACTCCTCAAGTGCTCCTTGCCTCGGGGGCACCACACAAGCACTCTCCGCTGGCAGCTCATCAAGACCCAGCCTGATCTGGTCATGGCGACACGGAGGGGAATCCTCCCACACCCAGGGCAGGCACATACACATCGCTCATCACACAAGGTAAATCGCTCCTCAGGAATACTTCCAGCACTTCCCTCGTGCTGGGAAAAGCAGAAAGGCAGAGCGCTTGTCTTGCACTAAGGAAATAAGTTCCAATGCAGTGCTCTCCAGCACTGTGAGTCACAAAAAGATACAGGGGGCGGTGGGAAAACCACCCAGCCCCTAGAGGCAAGAAATGGGGAACAGGGCGGCAAGGCCCAAGCAAGCAGGCCAGCACAAAGTTTTGCAGCCATTGGCAGTTCCTCTTAGTGATCCAGGAGGTCACAGATCAACACAATAGCAGCAGTCCAAAACCGGTTCCTGACGAGTCCCTCCAGCAGCATTCTTTGTCCAGTTCAGTAGTCCATTAGTGTTTAAAAATATGGGGAAACCCCCTTGTACTTATACACATTTTGCGTAGTCTCCACAAAAGGGGGAGATGGGGTTCCAGCCAATACTAACTGGTTCCAGGAGTGTCTCCTCTCTCTTCCAGCACAGGCTCCAGACATCAGTGGGGGGTAAAAGAGCCCTTTCCGTGAGGCTGGGCACAGCCTTTACAAATGCAGCTGTGCCCCGCCTCTCCCTTTCTCAGCCCAGGAAGACCATTCAATATGTAGATGCACCTCTGTGACTCTCTATACTCCCTGTGCACAGGTTGTCTGAAAAGTATGCACAAAGCCCAGCTGTCACTCTGCCCAAGACGTGGATAGGAGTCAAGCTGATAAACGCCAGAGTTATAAGCACAGAGAAATGCCCACTTTCTAAAAGTGGCATTTCTAGAATGGTAATAAAACATCCACCTACACCAGTATGCAGCATTTCTTACTACCATTACAGCTATACCAAGCATTCCTAGGCTACCCCTCACAGATTAGACAATACCATCTAGACATAAGGTAGGGCATTTCCAATGCAATCCTATGAGTAAGGCAGCACTCACAGCAGTGAAAACCAAATAGGCTGTTTGTCACTACCAGGACAGGCCACACCACCAGGCACATGTCCTGCCTGTTATATACATGGCACCCTGCCCATAGGGCTACTAGAGCCTAACTTAGGGGTGACTCACATGTAGTAAAGGGGGAGTTCCAGGCCTGGCAAGTAAACTTAGATGCCAGGTTCCTGTTGTAGTAAACTGCGCACCCAGGCCCTGCTGTAGCAGGCCTGGGACAGGTTTGAAAGACTGCTTCTGTGGGTGGTGCAAGCTGTGCTGCAGGCCCACTTGTAGCATTTAATTTACAGGCCCTGGGTATAGGGATACACTATACAAGGTTCTTAAAAGTAAATTAAATGTGCCAATTAGGTGTAAGCCAATCATATCAATTTTAGAAGGGAGGGTACATGCACTTTAGCACTGATCAGCATTGATAAAGTGCTCAGAGTCCTACAGCCAACAAAAAGAGGTCAGAAATAATAAGAGGAGGAAGGCAAAAGGTTTGCAGATGACCCTGTAAAAAAAGGCCAGGTCCAACATCCACCTTGACTTGCTAACCCAAGATGAAACTATTGAAGACAGGAATAATACCTTACCCAGTGTGTACAACAAGTATTCCTAAGGGCTCAAGGTGCATCACTACATTGGTATCGGCAGCAGACACATTGACACAGCACTGTGCACATAATGACTCCAGTCACATATACAATAAAGTCCTGGGTTTGCCTGCATCCCACTCAACTAGGCCTCCCAATGGTCAAAGCCATATCATGCCTCTCCACTGTGTTGGCTGCACTGGTGGCAAAATGGAATTTTCAGGCCATCTTCAAAAGTGCAACTGATCTGCACATCTCATCAGCTGCTTAAGTCAACTTGAGTTGGCATGCCTCACACATGTCATGTCAAATCACCCAATACCATGGTTACTTGGCCCAACTGAATTACCTACAACTTAACTTTGTTCAAGGTCTGTGCTTACTGTAACACAAAACCTTTGGAGTTAAATGCCACAATTCAATGAGCAACAGTTTACATTTTTCATCAACAGATGGATCTGCTGCTGGGCATTGGAGGCCACGGAACAGACTACCACTACCTCCCTGGAGGAAGCACTCTGTGATGACAACAACAACACTCCTGGACTTGTGAACGTGGAGGATGGTTCTGGCCTATCTGGGCAACCTGGTCAGATGGCAACATCAGTCTCATTGTGCCCACAAAGTCACCTCCCATCGCTGTTCCTTCAACATCACAGAAAACCATTCACCCCCCAACATGTGTACCTAGCACAGTTTACGCCATATTTTGCCCCCCAGTCCTGGATCCTGAGTTGCAGCACAACACTTTAAACAATAAGGGTCCAGGAAGAAGTTGGAAAGGGCACCCTGTGGACAGGGTACAGGCCCATGGAGGTAGGGTGCGTGGTAGGGATGCTGTGGGCCAGCGGGTGAGGACACTGGGGCTGCTCTTGGCCAAGACACCATCAGTCACATCTTGGGGGTCTATCTGGAGTCCCAAGGCATGATGGGCCAAGTGTTGACTGATCTCAGGGAAATCAAGCAGCTACAGAGGGACATGCATAGGGACGTGCATGAACAGATGGAGGTCTGAACAGGGGTGTTGAGGGACATACACACAACCCTGAGCAGGGCTTTTCAAAACTACTATTCCCCTTCCTTTGGCTCATCAATAGTAGGCCCATCAACATAGGTGGCAGCCACAGGAAGGGAGGCCCTGCCAGGGGAAGAACCAGACACAGACGCCCCTGCCTCTGTAGCAGCTGACCTCCCAACCCGCAAGCGGGGTCATCCAGCAGGGAATCCAGGAGGTGCAGATGGCATCTGCTCCAGTGATTTAATTTACCATGACTGACCCTTTCACATGTATTTTTTAATTGATTCATGTCACATATATTTACTTAGTCATGGCTTCACAATAAAATCACCATCAATTACTCATTGCTTGCTGATTTAGCTTTCGTATTTAGCCATGTAGATATGTCAGACCATGTGAACCATATGATGATGATCCAAGGTACTTGTCAAGATGGGATATGTTGCATGTACAGTTTCCAGCTCAGGATTACAACCATCCCACACAAACACATGTATACAAGTGTCTGGTAAAACTAAAATAAAATATTACAGTATTCAGCACATAGGTTGTCAATATGTCTGAACTATTGGAAATCATAAATGATTTACTCATACTGAGTGAAGGAACATATTTACAGTTACAGACCTCCAGACCACAGCAGGAAGAGATTTTCCAGACACTGTCCTGTAGAATAGGCAAACATTGAAGTGGTTGATGTCACCAGCTTGAGCCTTGTCACCTACCACACCAAAGTAAACCAACATCACACAATCCAAGATTCAGACAGATGGCAGTACAGCAGTTCCTGATGACAAGGCACCTATAATCTAAAGCTCATGCTTCTGGTGGTCTGACACAAACATATGTCGGTATTTTGGCAATGGCACTGTGGCCTACAATGATGAAACACATCTACAGGCATATACAGGTCATACAAAGAGTGTTTAGCCAACGAGAATAAAAACTGACTTAGTCGTGAGCTAGGACTACATATTTTATGACCATATGATGACACACATGATGCATCTGGCCCACCATAGGACACAAACAAGTCCAATGGGCACTTCTGAACTTCCATCCAAACACTTTGCAAGCTGTCTTGGCACAGGTCTCATACATTCAAACTATGTGAACTACATTACCTGAAACAATCCATGTCCACTTCGTTGTCAGAACAGCATCACATACCTGCCAATGTCACAACTCCGAAATGCCCACATGAAGATATCATGGTGAAGGTATCTGTACAAAACAAGGAATATAGGCTTGAAACCATACATTTGACACAAGTCACATAGCAAGCATCTGGAAAACAAAGTACTTTGGAATAATTCTGATACAAACAAAGCAACATCATCAAAGTGGGGATGTGTCAAAAGCTATCTTATCAATCAGCCTTTGGATGATTTTTACAGAGTATCAGTTCTCTAACTGTTTCAAAACACTAAACTCCACACATTCTACCAACTACAGTTCATTATATAGTCACAGTCATGACATCACATGACATAATTACACTAATGAGAAGTAGTTGAGGATAAGATATTCTCGCAAGTCAGCTCCTTTCTTTTTACCACTGTCATCTTCATTTGGCATTTCAGGATTCTCACCAGGTGGAATTGCTTGCTCCCTCTCCTCTGGGATGTACAGGATGTTCCTCCTCAGTGTGATGTTGTGGAGCCTGCAGCATGCCACAGTGATATGACACACTTTCACAAGTGAGTAGAGTTGGGCTCTACCAGTCCTGTCCAGAAAGTGGAGTCTGGCCTTCAGAAACCCAAAAGCCCCCTCCACTGCCCGCCGTGTTCTTCCACGGGCCTCATTGAAGCAGACTTCCCCTGGTGTAGTTGGATTCCTTAGCGCGTCAATAACCAAGGATGGTTTGGAAATGCTGAGTCTCCTATTAAGGAATGGGACATAAGTGCAACAATGAGTCACTCACTTCATGATTGTAGCACCTGACATTGCTCACACACAATCAGTACAGACGTAAATTACCAACCAGCCAGGCCCACTCTAGTGCAGTTGTGACATCAGCTGGGGTGTGGTGCTGTTCCGCAACACAAAGGAATCATGGGCTGATCCAGGAAAACGGGCATACATTTCTGAGATGTAGAGATCTGCGAAATAGAGAACTTGCACATTGATGGAAGGGCAGTTTTTTCTGTTGCAATAGATGTGTTCAGCAGCCTGTGGTGGCACCAAGCCAACATGTGTGCCATCAATGGCCCCCACCACATGTGGAATGCAGGCAAAACCATAGAAGTCAGCCTTCACATAGGCTAAATCCTCATGTTGGGGGAACCTGACACAGCTGTCAATGTGTTACAACATGGCTGATAGCAAATCTTTCAACACAAGACAGACCATAGTTTGGGACATAACACCAGATAGGGCCACTGTATGTTGGAAGGACTCTGTGGCCAGGAAGTGAAATACTCACATGACTTGTACAATGGGTGGTATGCAGGATTGATTACTGTTAGCTGGCATTAGATCTGGCTCCAGCTGATTGCATAAATCCACTATTGTTTGCCTATTCAGATGGTAGAAATGGATGACGTGGCGTTCCTCCATGGTCTGAAGGTCTGGCAATGGACGGTAGACTGGAGGTTGTTGCATCCTGCCTCTCCCAGGGTACCTATGTGTGAAAAGACATGATTTGGAACATTAGACACAGTGTCCACAGCAACATACATGATGCATGCTAACGATATCAATTGACAAAGCATTTCTGACTGGATATACATGAACATTTTCTGTTCATTCACATAGTGTTGTGTGATGTTTTTGGGGCCCTAGATCCTCCTTGTGTTGGATGCACATAACTAGGCAAGGAGACTTTACTGCCATCCATTGACATTTCTTTATGATGGTTGTAAGTGTTAGACAAAATATATGTGCATGACAGCATGAGCTGTGTATGCATCTTGTCTGAGTCATTTGAGGATCTTGTAAGCAATGTGCAATACACATATCACAGATCTTTCATCAGACATCTGGCCTTGCCAAACTGTTGTTTGGAAGGCATATCATGACAACTGTGCCCTTCAGCTTGCCACACAAGCCACATTGCTGATGGCCACATGCTGTACTGTCATGCATGAAAGTGATGGAAAAATGAGTGCCATGTAGGTTCTGTTTGCTCAGGCTGCAGATATCAAGGCCTGTCAAATATATCTCCCAATATGGGACATAGTCCAGGCTGTGGGAGAGTCACTGTGGATATGCAACCGTGGCATTGTGCCCACTTCTTGTAGACCTGCAGATCCTGTCAGGTGGCCAATGTGAGGTTCTAGTGGCAAAACTTGCCCTGAACGCCTCAGTCCATTGATTGGATTATGAAAGGGTACTGAGGTAAATCCCTGAAAAAGCCCATATGTTCATTTTGCATCATTGTCAATGTGGGTCTTTCACTCATGACAGGTCCCTCACTCCCACAGCTATGTTGTCACCTTCACAAAAGTCATATTTGTCTTGCACAGGCTTATTGCATAAATGACAGTACCACAGTGCAGACAGTGCATAGATTCCTGGGAGGCCATGACATGTAACTCAGTAGCTTGGTTACATAGAAGAAATTGTACAATACATACCTTTGTATATTGGATGCTGTGGTAGATGTCTTTCATGGCATCTCAGCATTTGATAGAATGTGAGGGATTCTATTCCTGAGGCAGATGTCACTAATGACATCACATTGGAGTGTGGAGTGTTGAGAGTCATTTGCTGAGACGTAGGAGAGAGATGGATGTCTTGTGATCGCTGGTGGATAGAATGCTCTAAATAAAGAAACTACTACTCAAATCTGGATTTTGACCATCTTTACATTTGGCGACGAGGATCCTTTGGAGCATCCTAACACTTTTAAAATCATCTTACCTCGAGAATTATTTTTGATTAACATTTTCCTTTGAGGAATATTCTACAGTTGGATTATCTGAACTGAACATTTTAAAGGTGAAGTTTCTTCTGCTACTGAGTCTGGTGAGCGCATTACTGATTATAATTCAACTTCAATATTTTCTTGCTTCAACCGGTCGTTTCTCGCTAGTTAATGATTTATTATCATTCAAATCTTACCTGCCACTGCTCGCGCGTGCCGCGCGCTCTCCCGAACAGAAGATTCCTGTCACGCTTCATCGCGTGTGGGCTTCTGTAAACGCGCAGCTCCCGACTCCTCGCACGTCAACACTATCGTGTTACGAGGACACCAGCGGTTTCTCATGTGTTTAAAGTTACACGCTCGGCCATTCATCGTGTTTTCCTGACAAATGTCATTGTAAACTACAGCGCGTCCATGCGCATGTGAACTTTTATTTACTCTCCAGTTCCTGTCTGTATCGGAGAGTTATCCGGCAATAAAACAAGGGGTATCTCCTATAAAAAAGGATCTTTTCGTCAAGAGAAGCACAACAACTTTGATAAAAGCAAAATTGAAAGTTCGGAATTAAGGATTACTTGTGATACGATCTGAAACAACATAACAAAGTTTTTAATTTGTTTATTGAAGGATTATTCTGATTAACATATAGTGCTGTACAAAATATTTTAACTATAAAAAGTTTTTTTTTGTTATTGAGTTTTACTGTTTAAACACCAAAGTATTTTGGAACGTACTATGCAAAATATTTCACCTCCTCCCTTTTTCTTAACTATGACTGGAGAACCACCCATAAAATGGTCAAAATGGGAAAAAACATTCCTTCATTACTCCAGGGTATGTGGTACTAATCTATCTAACGAAAGGAAAACAGCTTTGCTCATGCACTGTTTGGATTGTGAATGACAAGAAAGTTTTGAAAACCTGCCGGACCCAGGTGATGAAGGAACCGATCTTAATGAATTTGAAATATGCTTGAAGAAACTAGATTTACATTTCTTACCTAAGATAAGTACAATTTTAGAACGTTACCACTTCGATATGAGAGAGCAAAAATCCGGCGAAAGTATCGAAGAATACATTACCGCTCTAAGGAAATTGGCATCCACTTGTAAATTTGGGAGTAGTATTGATAAGCGGATCAGAGACCAATTTATGTTGAGATGTTCAAGTGACAAAAATAAGACAAGAACTGTGGAGCAAGGATGATCCATCTCTACATGAAGTCATCATATTAGCCAAGAGCGTGGAACACACCATGGCTTGTGTTGAAGAATTAGAGAAAGGAAAGAACGTTGGTATAAATAAAATTATAGCTAGAAAGGAACAAAACCAAAGGAAAGAAGCTGACAACGATAGAGAGGATGAAAAGGCTGATCAATGCCAGTGGGTCAAATTCAAAGATGCAAGGTGCTTCCGTTGTGGGAACAGTGGCCATTATGCATCATCCAGGAAGTGTCCTGCGATCAATATGACTTGCAAACTATGCAACAAAAAGGGACATTTTGTAAGTGTTGCAAAACCAACAAAAGTCTGTCCTCAGTGAAAGTCGTAGAAGATTGCATATTATCAGTAACTACGTACGCTGACAGGAAAAGGCACCCAAAGGATACTGTTACTATTTCAGGTGTTGCAAGCGAAGTGCTTTTCAACTCAGGAGCATGGTTGACTTTAATATCCAATGTTTTATTTGACAAACAGCTGAGTCACAAAATTAAATTGAAGGACCCGGATGTTGTTCCAGGAGCTTATGGGGGGCAAATTATTGAGTTGAGAGGTTGTTTCGAGGCTGAAATCTCTTTCAAGTCTAACACTATCTTTGGAAAAATGTATGTTCCTGTGAAAGGAGATAGTGTTCTGAGCTGGCCACATCAAAAGGAGCTGAATATCATTTTGGATCCCAATTTGGCTACGCCTGTCATGCTCAAGGATGATTTTATAGACAGTTTACAAAATGTGTCTGAGCTTTCCGTGGAAGATAGAAAGGGAGAAACCTTGCCTGATTTTATTAAAGAATACAAAGAAGTGTTCAGTGACAAATTAGGTTGTTTGAAGAAATATTCCCATCGTATAAGGATAAAAGAAGGTTCCATTCCAGTGACTGCAAAAGTACGCTCCATTCCTATACCCATGAAGGATGACGTAGAGAGAGAAATACAGATTGTGTGAAGAAGGAATAATTGAGCCAGTGGAATCTTCGGAATGGATTTCACCTATTGTCATTGCATGCAAGCAGTCTGGAGAGATTAGACTATGCGTTGACTTGAGGAATCTTAATAAATGTGTGGTCAGTGATCAGTTCCTGTTACCCAACATAACAGAAATGGTCACAATGTTGCATGGGTCAAAATATTTCAGCAAGCTTGATTTGACTTCGGCGTACCATCAGATTATGTTACATGCAGACTCAAGAGACTACACCACGTTCATTACTCCTTTTGGAACTTTTAGATTTATAAGGATGCCTTTTGGATTGGTGTCTGCTGCTGCGGTATTTCAACGCTTGATGTACAATTTGTTTGGCCCAGTACCTGGAGTGAAGTGTTTCCAGGACAATATTTTAATACATGGACGAACTGAAAAGGAACATGAAATGAGAGTTAGGAGGGTTCTAGCTATATTGAGAGACCATGGTTTGACTCTCAAGTTGAAAAAGTGTTCCTTTTGCAAGACTGAGGATGAGTACCTAGGGCATAGAATTACAGCCAAAGGTTTGTGTCCAAAGGAAGATCTGATCAGAAACGTATTGAATCTGCGTGATCCAGAGAAGAAAAGAGAGTTGTTATCTTTTCTTGGAATGGTTGAGTTTCATGCTAAGTTTCTGCCTAATTTAGCTTCAAATACAATCCATATGCAGAGATTACTAAAAAAGGGAATAGAGTTTATGTGGGATGATGAGTGCAAAAGAGAGTTTGAAGGGATAAAAAGGGAACTGTCGACGATTGGGAGTTTGAATTCGTTTGATCCAGATAAGACATGTGTGGTGATGACTGATGCTAGTGTGAGAGGTTTAGGGGCGGTGTTACTACAGGACATGGGTGACGGTGACCTTAAGGCCTATAGTGTATAGTTCTAGAACTTTACGTGGAGCAGAAGTTAATTACTCCACAATTGAAAAAGAGGCTCTTAGTGTTTTCTGGGCAGTTAGCAAATTCAAGAAGTTTGTGTGGGGTAGACAATTTCAGATTTTCACGGACCACAAGCCTCTTGTGGAAGTCTTTATGAAGAAAGGTCTAGATATGATTTCTAGTAGAATCAGTAGATATGTAGTCAATCTACAGGATTTTTGTTTCAGTAGGTACTATGTTCCAGGATCCAAGAATAAGATTTGCTGATTGTTTATCTAGACTGATTTCTGAAACGGAAGAATGCTCAGAAAAGAAAGAGTGAGGAAACTGATATCAGTGTATGTAGTGTGACTGGAGGTATTGTAGAGCAGGATGAATGGTTGAAAGCAGTAGCTGAAGATTCTGTACTGCAGCGGGTGAGTGAAGGACTTAGGTACGGATGGAATAATGAAAGGAGACGAGATAAGGAGTTGGGAGGTTTTTGGAGGGTGAGGGATGAGTTGTCTATAGAGAATAATATTCTTTTGCATGGTTTGAGATTAGTTGTTCCTACTACTTTGAGGGACAAGATTATTGAGTTGGGACATGAAGGGCATCAAGGAATGAGTAGGACGAAGGCCAGGATTCGCCTTAACTATTGGTGGCCAGGTATGGATTTAATGATCGAGAGAATGGTCAGGAATTGTCCTGACTGCTGTAATAGGGACAAGGTTTATAGGACTAGAGTACCACCTATGAGTATAAGAGACACGTCTAACAAACCTTGGGATGTAGTAGCCGTGGACGTTGTTGGACCTATTCACGGGAAAGGTGGGTCCAACCACATATTGGTCTTATTTGATCAGTTTTCCAGATGGCCAGAAATAGGAATTTGTAGTAGCATTGAGACTAAGAGAATCATTGAAGTTTTCAATGACATTTTCAGCCGTGAAGGTTTCCCAAATACAGTTGTGTCAGACAATGGGCCGCAATTTGTTTCTTCTGAAATGGAGGAATATCTTCAGAACAGAGGGATTAAACATAGGAGATGTTCTTTGTATCATCCTGAGGGGAATGGTATAGTGGAAAGGTTCAATAAATGTGTGAAAGAGTGTATACAATTAGAGAGTACAGCCAATAAGAACTGGAAAGATGGTCTCAAGAATTTCCTTCAAGCCTACAGATTCACACCTCACTCTACCACAGGAGAAGTCCCTTTTGAACTTTTTAGAGGTCGTAAGGCTAACACTCTTTTGGCACCAGAATGGGTGTGTTGGGGGAAGAATGACAGTGTTGCATGGGACAATGTGAGTGGGGGGAACGAGTGTGAAAAGAAGTGTATACAAAGAAGGAAGGAATGCTTTCATAAGAAGAAGAGCACGCTAGACATTGGAGGGAAAGTTGGTGATCGGATTTTAGTCATAAAACCAACACTGTAAAAGTGGAAGTAAGTTCATGGGACCATTTGAGGTAATCAAACTTTTCAGGAATGCTGTCAAAATCAAGGATGGAAGAGTGTGGAATATGAATCGAGTGGTAATCTCTAAAAAGTCTTCATGATGTTGAGTTTGTTATTGACTTCTAAAAAGTCCTCATGATGTTGAGTTTGTTATTGACTTTCTTCTTCTTGTCTTTATTTCCTTTTGTATTATTCTGTTATTTTTTTTCTATATTTCAGTTTCTTTGAGCTTAAAAATGTGGTATCCTATCTTTGAGAGGGAAGGTGTGTAGTAGATGTATTTCATGGCATCTCAGCATTTGATAGAATGTGAGGGATTCTATTCCTGAGGCAGATGTCACTCATGACATCACATTGGAGTGTGGAGTGTTGAGAGTCATTTGCTGAGCCTTAGGAGAGAGATGGATGTCTTGTGATCGCTGGTGGATAGGATGCTCTAAATAAAGAACCTACTGCTCAAATCTGGATTTTGACCATCTTTACAGATGCCATCTCTGTAGGTTAGAAACATTTGTCCAAAGGAGTGTTCTGTGGTACAGGTACATACCACCAAAACCCACCCTAAAGTGGCATGAGTCTGCATTTGGTAGGCCCCATGTCCACATATGCACAGGGAAGACACTTTCTGTACCCACCATGCCAGCCCTTTCATTGTCACTCAAGTATAAAGGTGACGTTTGTACTATGGTAGTTGCCTGTAGGGACTGTATTCATTGAGTCAATGTTGCAGAGTGTAAATGTGTTTATCCAGTCAGGTCTAAGGAGTTTACCCTTCAGAAACCACATTGGTGTGTGGTATTTCGTTGTGGCTCACAACACGGTACATGTTGCTGGAGCATGACTACCTGATGTTAGTAGCCTTGCTTAGTCATTGTAGGCCATGAGCAGGGTAGTGGGTTAGTCTGCAGGTGAATCCCAAAGTGTGTAGTCATGTCCCTGTACTTATTGACATGTGTGCTTCAGACTTGTGGTGTATTAGCAAATTGCCCATTTTGTGCTTGGTATTACTGACATGTGTGTGACACAACCATTTGGGCAAAAACGTGTGTTTGTAATCCCTTAATTTGTCTCTTGCATCCATACAGGTAAACATCCATCAGAAGAAGGAGATTTGGAGAGCCATAGCCCGGAAGGTACTGACCCTGGGGGTCCATAGCCGGCAGAATGCCCACTGTCGCAAGAGGTGGAAGGACCTGAGACACTTGGCTCGGAAGATTGCAGAGGTCCAGCTGGGTCTGTCCCCTAACATGGGCGAATGCATATCAAAGCATGACCCCTCCCTAATGGCCAGCATTCTGCCAGTGGCATACCCGGTGTAGGAGGCTGGACTGGCTTGTAGTGAGTACCAAGGGGTACTTGCACCTTGCACCAGGCCCAGTTATCCCTTATTAGTGTATAGGGTGTCTAGCAGCATAGGCTGATAGATAATGGTAGCTTAGCAGAGCAGCTAAGGCTGAACTAGGAGACGAGTGAAGCTCCTACAGTACCACTAATGTCATATGCACAATATCATAAGAAAACACAATACACAGATATACTAAAAATAAAGGTACTTTATTTTTATGACAATATGCCAAAAGTATCTCAGTGAGTACCCTCAGTATGAGGATAGCAAATATACACAAGATATATGTACACAATACCAAAATATGCAGTAATAGTATTAGAAAACAGTGCAAACAATGTATAGTTACAATAGGATGCAATGGGGACAAATAGGGATAGGGGCAACACAAACCATATACTCCAAAAGTGGAATGCGAACCACAAATGGACCCCAAACCTATGTGACCTTGTAGAGGGTCGCTGGGACTATTAGAAAATAGTAAGGGTTAGAAAAATAGCCCTCCCCAAGACCCTGAAAAGTGAGTGCAAAGTGCACTAAAGTTCCCCAAAGGACATAGAAGTCGTGATAGGGGAATTCTGCAGGAAAGACACAAATCAGCAATGCAACAACAATGGATTTCCAGTCGAGGGTACCTGTGGAACAAGGGGACCAAGTCCAAAAGTCACAAGCAAGTCGGAGATGGGCAGATGCCCAGGAAATGCCAGCTGTGGGTGCTAAGAAGCTGCTACTGGACAGTAGAAGCTGTAGATTCTGCAGGAACGACAAGGGCTAGGAACTTCCCCTTTGGAGGACGGATCCCCCACGCCATGGAGAGTCGTGCAGAAGTGTTTTCCTGAAGAAAGACTGCTAACAAGCCTTGCTAGCTGCAAATTGTGTGGTTAGGGTTTTTGGGTGCTGCTGTGGCCCAGGAGGGACCAGTATATCGCCAATTGCGTCAGGGGACAGAGGGGGCGTCGAGCAAGACAAGGAGCCCTCTCAGTAGCAGGCAGCACCCGCAGAAGTGCCAGAAACAGGCACTACGAGGATGCATGAAACGGTGCTCACCCGAAGTCGCACAAAGGAGTCCCACATCGCCGGAGAACAACTTAGGAGGTCGTGCAATGCAGGTTAGAGTGCCGTGGACCCAGGCTGGACTGTGCACAAAGGATTTCCGCCGGAAGTGCACGGAGGCCGGAGTAGCTGCAAAAGTCGTGGTTCCCAGCAATGCAGTCTGGCGTGGGGAGGCAAGGACTTACCTCCACCAAACTTGGACTGAAGAGTCACTGGACTGTGGGAGTCACTTGGACAGAGTTGCTGGATTCAAGGGACCTCGCTCGTTGTGCTGAGAGGAGACCCAGGTGATGCAGTTCTTTGGTGCCTGCGGTTGCAGGGGGACGATTCCGTCGACCCACGGGAGATTTCTTCGGAGCTTCTAGTGCAGAGAGGAGGCAGACTACCCCCACAGCATGCACCACCAGAAAAACAGTCGAGAAGGCGGCAGGATCAGCGTTACAGAGTTGCAGTAGTCGTCTTTGCTACTTTGTTGCAGTTTTGCAGGCTTCCAGCGCGGTCAGCAGTCGATTCCTTGGCAGAAGGTGAAGAGAGAGATGCAGAGGAACTCAGATGAGCTCTTGCATTTGTTATCTAAGGAATCCCAAGAGACAGAGACCCTAAATAGCCAGAAAAGAGGGTTTGGCTACCTAGGAGAGAGGATAGGCTAGCAACACCTGAAGGAGCCTATCAGAAGGAGTCTCTGACATCACCTGATGGCACTGGCCACTCAGAGCAGTCCAGTGTGCCAGCAGCACCTCTGTTTCCAAGATGGCAGAGGTCTGGAGCACACTGGAGGAGCTCTGGGCACCTCCCAGGGGAGGTACAGGTCAGGGGAGTGGTCACTCCCCTTTCCTTTGTCCAGTTTCGCGCCAGAGCAGGGCTAAGGGGTCCCTGAACCGGTGTAGACTGGCTTATGCAGAAATGGGCACCATGTGTGCTCATGAAAGCATTTCCAGAGGCTGGGGAGGCTACTCCTGCCCTGCCTTCACACCATTTTCCAAAGGGAGAGGCTGTAACACCCTCTCTCAGAGGAAGTCCTTTGTTCTTCCATCCTGGGCCAGGCCTGGCTGGACCCCAGGAGGGCAGAAGTCTGTCTGAGGGGTTGGCAGCAGCAGCAGCTGCAGTGAAACCCCGGGAAAGGCAGTTTGGCAGTACCAGGGTCTGTGCTACAGACCACTGGGATCATGGGATTGTGCCAATTATGCCAGGATGGTATAGAGGGGGCAATTCCATGATCATAGACATGTTACATGGCCATATTCGGAGTTACCATTGTGAAGCTACATATAGGTAGTGACCTATATGTAGTGCACGCGTGTAATGGTGCCCCCGCACTCACAAAGTCCGGGGAATTGGCCCTGAACAATGTGGGGGCACCTTGGCTAGTTCCAGGGTGCCCTCACACTAAGTAACTTTGCACCTAACCTTTACCAGGTAAAGGTTAGACACATAGGTGACTTATAAGTTACTTAAGTGCAGTGAAAAATGGCTGTGAAATAACGTGGACGTTATTTCACTCAGGCTGCAGTGGCAGGCATGTGTAAGAATTGTCAGGGCTCCCTATGGGTGGCAAAAGAAATGCTGCAGCCCATAGGGATCTCCTGGAACCCCAATACCCTGGGTACCTCAGTACCATATACTAGGGAATTATAAGGGTGTTCCAGTAAGCCAATGTAAATTGGTAAAATTGGTCACTAGCCTGTTAGTGACAATTTGAAAGAAATGAGAGAGCATAACCACTGAGGTTCTGATTAGCAGAGCCTCAGTGAGACAGTTAGTCATAACACAGGTAACACATTCAGGCACACTTATGAGCACTGGGGCCCTGGCTGGCAGGGTCCCAGTGACATATACAACTAAAACAACATATATACAGTGAAAAATGGGGGTAACATGCCAGGCAAGATGGTACTTTCCTACACAACCCCCCCCCCAAACGAAGGACAATAAGACTAGCCATGACCTGATGAGTCTTCATTGTCTAAGTGGAAATATCTGGAGAGTCCATCTGCATTGGAGTGGCTACTCCCAGGTCTATGTTCCACTGTATAGTCCATTCCCTATAGGGATATGGACCACCTCAACAATTTAGGATTTTCACCTTTCATTTGTTTTAGCCAAAGTAGAGGTTTGTGGTCTGTCTGAACAATGAAGTGAGTGCCAAACAGGTATGGCCTCAACTTCTTCAGTGCCCAGACCACAGCAAAGGCCTCCCTCTCAATGGCAGACCAACGCTTTTCTCTAGGGGTCAACCTTCTACTAATAAAAGCAACAGGTTGATCCTGGCCCTCAGAATTAAGTTGTGATAGGACTGCCCCTACTCCTAATTCAGATGCATCAGTTTGGACATAGAATTTTTTAGAGTAACAAGGGCTTTTCAGGACAGGTGCAGAGCACATGGCCTGCTTCAGCTCCTCAAAAGCTTTCTGACAGTTTGCTGTCCATAATACCTTTTTAGGCATTTTCTTGGATGTGAGGTCATTAAGAGGGGCTGCAATGGAGCCATAGTTCTTAATGATCCTCCTGTAATACCCAGTGAGGCCTAGGAAGGCTCTCACCTGAGTCTGAGTAGTAGGGGGAACCCAATCTATTATAGTTTGGATTTTCCCCTGAAGTGGTGCAATCTGTTCCCCACCAACAAGGTGTCTCAGATAAACCACCTTCCCCTGCCCTATCTGGCACTTTGAAGCCTTGATAGTGAGGCCTGCCTTTTGCAGGGCCTCTAAAACTTTCCATAGGTGGACCAGGTGATCATCCCAACTGGAGCTAAAGACAGCTATATCGTCCAGATATGCTGCACTAAAAGCTTCCAGCCCTTGCAGGACTGCGTTCACCAACCTCTGAAAAGTGGCAGGTGCATTTTTCAATCCAAAAGGCATTACTGTGAATTGGTAATGGCCTCCAATGGTTGAAAATGCAGTTTTAGGTTTAGTATCTTCTGATAATTTGATCTGCCAATACCCTGCAGTCAAATCAAAAGTGCTTAGATACTTGGCAGATGCCAGTGTATCTATGAGCTCATCTGCCCTGGGTATAGGGTGAGCATCAGTTTTGGTTACCTGGTTGAGACCTCTGTAGTCAACACAAAACCGCATTTCTTTCTTTCCATCCTTGGAATGAGGTTTTGGTACAAGTACCACAGGAGAAGCCCATGGACTTTCAGAGTGCTCAACCACTCCCAGTTCTAACATTTTCTGCACCTCTTGCTTTATGCAGTCCCTGACATGGTCAGGCTGCCTATAGATTTTACTTTTGACAGGCAAGCTGTCTCCAGTATCTATAGTGTGCTCACACCAAGAAGTGGTACCTGGCACAGTAAAGAAGAGTTCAGAAAACTGACCCAGGAGATTTATGCAATGGTCTTTCTGCTCAGCAGTAAGACAATCAGCCAAAACTACACCTTCCACTAGAGCATCTTGTTCTGTGGAAGAGAAGAGATCAGGTAGAGGATCACTGTCTTCTTCCTGTCCCTCATCAGTTGCCATGAGCAGGGTGAGATCAGCCCTGTCATAGTAGGGTTTCAGGCGATTGACATGGAGCACCCTAAGGGGACTCCTGGCAGTGCCTAAGTCAACTAAGTAGGTGACGTCACCCTTTTTCTCAACAATTGTGTGGGGTCCACTCCATTTATCTTGGAGTGCTCTTGGGGCCACAGGCTCCAAGACCCACACTTTCTGCCCTGGTTTGTACTGAACCAAAACAGCCTTCTGGTCATGCCATTGCTTTTGGAGCTCTTGGCTGGCCTGAAGGTTTTTACTGGCCCTTTTCATGTACTCAGCCATCCTTGATCTGAGGCCAAGTACATAATCCACAATATCTTGCTTTGGAACTTTTAAAGGTTGTTCCCAACCCTCCTTGACAAGTGTTAGTGGACCCCTAACAGGGTGTCCAAAGAGGAGTTCAAAGGGGCTGAAGCCCACTCCTTTCTGGGGTACCTCCCTGTAGGCAAAAAGGAGGCATGGTAAAAGGATATCCCATCTCCTGCAGAGTTTTTCAGGGAGTCCCATAATCATGCCTTTGAGAGTTTTGTTAAATCTCTCCACCAGTCCATTTGTTTGTGGATGATAGGGTGTGGTGAACTTGTAAGTCACACCACACTCTTTCCACATGGCCTTTAAGTAAGCAGACATGAAATTGCTTCCTCTGTCTGATACTACTTCCTTTGGGAAGCCCACCCTAGAAAATATTCCCAGGAGGGCCTTTGCCACTGCAGGTGCTGTAGTGGTCCTTAAAGGAATTGCTTCAGGATATCTTGTGGCATGGTCCACTACCACCAAGATAAACCTATTGCCTGAAGCAGTAGGATGGTCAAGGGGGCCAACTATGTCAACCCCTCCCCTTTCAAAGGGAAGCCCAACCACAGGCAGTGGAATAAGGGGTGCCTTTGGAGTGCCACCTGTCTTGCCACTGGCTTGACAGGTTTCACAGGACTTACAAAACTCTTTTGTGTCCCCAGACATTCTAGGCCAATGAAACAAGGGAACAAGTCTGTCCCAAGTTTTCATTTGTCCCAGATGTCCAGCTAGGGGAATGTCGTGGGCTAGAGTTAGGAGGAACTTTCTGTACTCCTGAGGAATCACTAACCTCCTGGCAGTTCCAGGTTTAGGATCCCTTGCTTCAGTGTACAAGAGGTTGTCCTCCCAGTAAACTCTGTGAGAGTCACTGACATCCCCATTAGCTTGTTTGACAGCTTGCTGTCTTAGACCCTCTAGTGTGGGACAGGTTTGCTGTGCCACACTCAGCTCCTCCCTGGCAGGCCCCCCTTCACCCAAAAGCTCAGCGGTGTCTGCTTCCAGCTCCTCTGGTGTAGGTTCTGCACAGGGTGGAAATTCTTCTTCCTCAGAACAAGAATCCACTGTAGAGGGAGGGATAGTAGGAAGTGCTTTACTTCTACTAGCCCTAGCTTTAGGGAGCACTTGGTCCATTGTTCCAGGATCCAAGTCACCCTGTCCTTTTTGCTTTTTGGCCTGAGCCCTGGTTAAAGCAAAAATATGCCCTGGGATGCCCAGCATTGCTGCATGGGCCTCCAACTCCACATCTGACCAAGCTGATGTCTCCAAATCATTTCCTAGTAGACAGTCTACAGGTAAATCTGAGGCTACCACAACTTTCTTTGGACCAGTAACCCCCCCCCAGTTGAGATTTATAACAGCCATGGGGTGGCTAAGTGTGTTGTTGTGAGCATCGGTTACTTGGTACTGGTGACCAAGTAGGTGTTGTTCAGGGTGGACCAGTTTCTCTATCACCATTGTGACACTGGCACCTGTGTCCCTGTAGGCCTGAACCTCAACACCATTTATTAGGGGTAGCTGCTTGTACTTATCCATATTAAGGGGACAAGCAACTAAGGTGGCTAAATCAATAGCCCCCTCAGAGACTAACACAGCCTCTGTGGTCTCCCTAACAAGACCAACTCCAACTAAGTTACCAAAAGTGAGCCCAGCTACTCCCTTGGATTGGCTATTAGTAGGTTTGCTCCCACCACCACTGCTATTAGTAGGGACACTAGGTGTAGCAGTAGGGGTTGTAGTGGTAGGAGGCTTGGTGCTTTTCTTTGGACAACTGGGATCTGTTGTCCAATGGCCTTTTATTATACATAAATAGCACCATGGTTTCTTTTCTTTATTTTGATTAGAAGAAGATTTGGGCCCACCACCCCCACCAGAGTGTTTTTGTGGGCCTGATGAAGACTCATTTTTAGATTTGTCCCCACCCTTGTCAGAAGACTTACCATCCTTCTTCTTGTTGCCATCTTTGTCACCCCCTGTATGAACTTTTCTGTTCACCCTTGTTCTGACCCATTTGTCTGCCTTCTTTCCCAATTCTTGGGGAGAGGTCAGATCAGAGTCCACCAAGTACTGGTGCAACAAATCAGACCCACAATTATTAAGAATATGCTCTCTCAGGATCAAGTTATACAGGCTGGCATAATCAGTAACTTTACTGCCATGTAACCACCCCTCCAAGGCCTTCACTGAATGGTCAATGAAATCAACCCAGTCTTGTGAAGCCTCCTTTTTGGTCTCTCTGAACTTTATCCTGTATTGTTCAGTGGTTAAGCCATAACCATCCAGGAGTGCATTCTTAAGAACTTTGTAATCATTGGCTTCACTTTCTTTCACAGTAAGGAGCCTATCCCTACCTTTTACACTAAATGATAGCCATAGGATAGCAGCCCACTGCCTTTGAGGGACATCCTGTACAGCACAGGCCCTCTCAAGTGCAGCAAACCACTTGTTAATGTCATCCCCCTCCTTATATCTTGTGCAGATTCCTGGAATCATGCTCTTTTGCAAGATGACTATGGGGAATACTGCTGCTGCCACCATGGGTTTCTAAACCCAATTTCTGTCTCTCCTTCTCTACTTCTAAGGTCTGTCTATCCAAATCCAGCTGTTGCTTCTTGAGCTTCAGTCTGGTTTGTTCCACTCTCAATCTATTGAGCTCCCTTTCTAACAATCTGTCATCAGGGTGGGTGGGAGGGACATGCCTTGAAACAGAAGTATGGTGATAATGGACAGAAGGAGCCCTATCCCTTACAGAAGGCACCCTAACAGCTTGGTTAACAGAAACATCACTTCTACTGTGGTGAGAATGAATGCTTTTGCTATGATGTGAGACAACACTATCTGTATGGTGTGACTCAACCTCAGTACCAACTATACTAGACTGTCTAGTAATGGGCAGGCTATGAAGTTTCTTTCCTGAATCTTTTCCTAGGGGGGTCCCTGGATCAGATTGGGAACCATTAGCTACTTTGTCAACAGATGGGTCCCTTTTGGCCTTATCTTGTTCTCTAAGCATGTTAAGCAATAATTCCAAGGAAGGATTCTTCCCTACACTCAAACCTCTTTCTATACAGAGACTCCTTGCTCCTTTCCAGCTAAGGTGGTCATATGCAAGTTTGGACAGATCAACATTTTGGCCTGTGCCAGACATTTTTAGAAAGAGTTTAAGTGATAGAAAAAGAGAAAAACGTTTTCAGAACTTTTAGAAAGACAGAAAAAAAAAACTTTTAAAAACTTTTAAGAACTTTTTAGAAAGTTTAGAGGTACTTTTCAGCACTTTAGAAAAGAGGTGAGAAAAGAAATGCAAAACTTTTTGGTTAGGTGTACATACACTGAACTTGTTTTGTATATTTTTCTCTTATGAAAAGTACATGACAAAAGTGGTAAGTAGTCTCAAAGCACTTATCCCACCGCTGCACAACCAATGTAGGAGGCTGGACTGGCTTGTAGTGAGTACCAAGGGGTACTTGCACCTTGCACCAGGCCCAGTTATCCCTTATTAGTGCATAGGGTGTCTAGCAGCATAGGCTGATAGATAATGGTAGCTTAGCAGAGCAGCTTAGGCTGAACTAGGAGACGAGTGAAGCTCCTACAGTACCACTAATGTCATATGCACAATATCATAAGAAAACACAATACACAGATATACTAAAAATAAAGGTACTTTATTGTTATGACAATATGCCAAAAGTATCTCAGTGAGTACCCTCAGTATGAGGATAGCAAATATACACAAGATATATGTACACAATACCAAAATATGCAGTAATAGTATTAGAAAACAGTGCAAACAATGTATAGTTACAATAGGATGCAATGGGGACACATAGGGATAGGGGCAACACAAACCATATACTCCAAAAGTGGAATGCGAACCACGAATAGACCCCAAACCTATGTGACCTTGTAGAGGGTCGCTGGGACTATTAGAAAATAGTAAGGGTTAGAAAAATAGCCCACCCCAAGACCCTGAAAAGTGAGTGCAAAGTGCACTAAAGTTCCCCAAAGGACATAAAAGTTGTGATAGGGGAATTCTGCAGGAAAGACACAAATCAGCAATGCAACAACAATGGATTTCCAGTCGAGGGTACCTGTGGAACAAGGGGACCAAGTCCAAAAGTCACAAGCAAGTCGGAGATGGGCAGATGCCCAGGAAATGCCAGCTGTGGGTGCAAAGAAGCTGCTACTGGACAGTAGAAGCTGGAGATTCTGCAGGAACGACAAGGGCTAGGAACTTCCCCTTTGGAGGACTGATCCCCCACGCCATGGAGAGTCATGCAGAAGTGTTTTCCTGAAGAAAGACCGCCAACAAGCCTTGCTAGCTGCAAATCGTGCGGTTAGGGTTTTTGGGTGCCTCTGTGGCCCAGGAGGGACCAGGATGTCGCCAATTGCGTCAGGGGACAGAGGGGGCATCGGGCAAGACAAGGAGCCCCATTAGCAGCAGGCAGCACCTGCAGAAGTGCCAGAAACAGGCACAACGAGGATGCGTGAAACAGTGCTCACCCGAAGTCGCACAAAGGAGTCCCACGTCGCCGGAGAACAACTTAGGAGGTCGTGCAATGCAGGTTAGAGTGCCGTGGACCCAGGCTGGACTGTGCACAAAGGATTTCCGCCGGAAGTACACGGAGGCCGGAGTAGCTGCAAAAGTCGTGGTTCCCAGCAATGCAGTCTGGCGTGGGAAGGCAAGGACTTACCTCCACCAAACTTGGACTGAAGAGTCACTGGACTGTGGGAGTCACTTGGACAGAGTTGCTGGATTCAAGGGACCTCGCTCGTCATGCTGAGAGGAGACCCAGGGGACCGGTGAAGCAGTTCTTTGGTGCCTGCGGTTGCAGGGGGACGATTCCGTCGACCCACGGGAGATTTCTTCGGAGCTTCTAGTGCAGAGAGGAGGCAGACTACCCCCACAGCATGCACCACCAGGAAAACAGTCGAGAAGGCGGCAGGATCAGCGTTACAGAGTTGCAGTAGTCGTCTTTGCTACTTTGTTGCAGTTTTGCAGGCTTCCAGCGCAGTCAGCAGTCGATTCCTTGGCAGAAGGTGAAGAGAGAGATGCAGAGGAACTCGGATGAGCTCTTGCATTCGTTATCTAAGGAATCCCAAGAGACAGAGACCCTAAATAGCCAGAAAAGAGGGTTTGGCTACCTAGGAGAGAGGATAGGCTAGCAACACCTGAAGGAGCCTATCAGAAGGAGTCTCTGACATCACCTGATGGCACTGGCCACTCAGAGCAGTCCAGTGTGCCAGCAGCACCTCTGTTTCCAAGATGGCAGAGGTCTGGAGCATACTGGAGGAGCTCTGGGCACCTCCCAGGGGAGGTACAGGTCAGGGGAGTGGTCACTCCCCTTTCCTTTGTCCAGTTTCGCGCCAGAGCAGGGCTAAGGGGTCCCTGAACCGGTGTAGACTGGCTTATGCAGAAATGGGCACCATGTGTGCCCATGAAAGCATTTCCAGAGGCTGGGGGAGGCTACTCCTCCCCTGCCTTCACACCATTTTCCAAAGTGAGAGGGTGTAACACCCTCTCTCAGAGGAAGTCCTTTGTTCTGCCATCCTGGGCCAGGCCTGGCTGGACCCCAGGAGGGCAGAAGCCTGTCTGAGGGGTTGGCAGCAGCAGCAGCTGCTGTGAAACCCCGGGAAAGGCAGTTTGGCAGTACCAGGGTCTGTGCTACAGACCACTGGGATCATGGGATTGTGCCAACTATGCCAGGATGGTATAGAGGGGGCATTTCCATGATCATAGACATGTTACATGGCCATATTCGGAGTTACCATTGTGAAGCTACATATAGGTAGTGACCTATATGTAGTGCACGCGTGTATTGGTGTCCCCGCACTCACAAAGTCCGGGGAATTGGCCCTGAACAATGTGGGGGCACCTTGGCTAGTGCCAGGGTGCCCTCACACTAAGTAACTTTGCACCTAACCTTTACCAGGTAAAGGTTAGACATATAGGTGACTTATAAGTTACTTAAGTGCAGTGAAAAATGGCTGTGAAATAACGTGGACGTTATTTCACTCAGGCTGCAGTGGCAGGCCTGTGTAAGAATTGTCAGAGCTCCCTATGGGTGGCAAAAGAAATGCTGCAGCCCATAGGGATCTCCTGGAACCCCAATACCCTGGGTACCTCAGTACCATATACTAGGGAATTATAAGGGTGTTCCAGTAAGCCAATGTAAATTGGTAAAATTGGTCACTAGCCTGTTAGTGACAATTTGAAAGAAATGAGAGAGCATAACCACTGAGGTTCTGATTAGCAGAGCCTCAGTGAGACAGTTAGTCATAACACAGGTAACACATTCAGGCACACTGATGAGCACTGGGGCCCTGGCTGGCAGGGTCCCAGTGACACATACAACTAAAACAACATTTATACAGTGAAAAATGGGGGTAACATGCCAGGCAAGATGGTACTTTCCTACACCCGGTCCAAGGCGTTTGAGGGGAGCACTGCAGCCACAAGGGGTGCATACAGGGCATATTCCCGCCTGTAACATAGTCAACTTGATATGTTAGGTTCTGACATCTCCTCCTGACGATTGGGGATGGCCATGTGTGACACACAAGATGAGTAACTGTTTGTGTAGATATGTAATTTGGTGCCCACTGATGGGCCTGGCCTATTGGCCCAGGGGCGTAGGACACAAGTGAGTCCAATCCACAAAATAATTGCTCTCCAAGGACATCACATGGCTGAGTACAGTAATCAGTCAAGTAATGTTTGTTGTGGTGGCTCTAAATTCTACGCAACAGACTACTACTTCTCAGTGTTACAGCCCAAAGAAAAGGATCACTGTCCTCAGCCATGGATCAGGTCAAGGGAGTAAATTGGCATTTGCCCCCTGGAGGCCACTTATCTTCAGTGTGTGACAAGTGCTGGTGTCTCACCATTGTCTATCATGTGAAGGTGGCCATCATACATGTGACAGAGCACACATTGTTCTATGGTTGCAGCTACAGATCAAAACTTTCCCTGAGTAAGTGGAGAATGTCCATTGACATGGTTTATGGCCCATCACTGTTGCCAGCATTCCTTCTGCTGACATGTTAGCATATGTCCCTTTCTCTTTTGACAAAATGTGTACACTTCTGTACATGCATGGTCTGCCTGTGTTCATGGGATGATTTCTGTATTCCCTCACATATATGTGCATGCCAACCTATGTTTACAATTGCACATGTGCAATGGAGCTACGTGTCATGTGGTGCCACGGACAGGAGTGTGTTACCATTGATTGTTGGCTCACATATACTCTCACGTGTCATTGTATGTCATTTGTCAACTGCAGTAGCAATGAGGGTCACGACAGGTAGGGCTAGAGGTTTTACACACAATGTGCATTTCCACGCCATAGATGTGGCGTCATGTGGCAAATTGCACTACACTGCACTTGTGAAATGGGAAAGGTTTGTAACCTGACTGTTGACATGCATCATGGCGTGACTTGCAGTTATGTTGGAATCACATGTGGTTGGGTACAACCATTCATCCACGGACATCTGGGTTTGCATGACCAAAATGGAGACAGTGATGTAGCTTCCTATTGGGCAACATGTTGAGGGCATTTTACAAATACTTGCAAATCCCTAGGCCTCTCCAACATAGAAAGTACTAACAGCTTCTAGTTATGCAATTATTAGAATGGGTGCCATACAGTAGTGGTGATTTCCCTGTGGCTAGCTAATTCATTGTGTTGTGGGTTTTAGAGACATATTTCCCTGACAATTTGCACATTTTGCCTACAGTGTACATTTCTATGCCAAATGTGTAGTATTTCTGAGCAACATTAGTACTACCTCCATGACTTCATTAAGACAATTTACATATGGTGAGGTGTGCATTTGTTGCTATGTTTCCAGTGTGACATGAGTTTTTCCATGTCAGCTTCTTCAGGATGCTTTACTGCTGTCAGCAACATGGCAGAATTCCGGCGCATCATTTCTTATTGTGTTATTGTGCACGTGACAAAATGATGACTGCATGACCTTGTGTGGGGTCTGTGGGAATTAACTTGCATTGGCCTACTATTGTATGACAACAGGTAACTGAGGTATGCTGCATGAGACAACGCAATGAAGGTTATGTGGTCTTCTACTTGTTCACTAGTTACTGTGATTGCACAACCTCACCCATGCAATTGGAGTTGTCTGAGATCCTGATTTTCCTGTAGGCAACTGTTGACAGTTTACATGGCATGCATGCATATGGTATAGTAGATATAAGGAGCCACTTTGATGTAATTTTTGCTGGGATGTACTTGACGTCATGGTGGTGCTTGCTAATCACTGCTGTTGTTTACGTGTGATCAGGAACATGTGGTGACCCTTTTCCTCTTTGTATTTGCAGCATCATCCCAGGCAAGGGAAGGAGAGAGGGTGCAACCAAATGGGGAAGCATCTGGCCATGGTACCTCCAATGATGACACCACTGACACAGAGGAACTCAGTGGCCCAGAGGGTGACGAGAGTGCCATGGAGGACACAGGATCGAACTCATCATCTTCAGATTTTACCTCCAGTGGGCACTCCCTATTGGTGGCATACCCATCAGGACCTGCTCCTATCCCATTCTTGCTCGGCACCCCCAGATCTATCGCCACCCTCCCTATAGCTCCTCACCCAGCTGGCCGTGCCCACTCACCCATGAGGGTGGGTGTCTCCTTTGCCCCAGGCACCTCAGCCCTGCCCCTGCTACCCCTGCTGCCCTGAGTGAGGAGGCTGTTGACCTTCTGAGAGGTATCTCTGTGGGGCAGACTGCCATTGTGAATGCCATCCAGGGGTTAGCAAGCCAACTTCAGCAGACAACTGCTTTCCTGGAATACATTTATAGCGACTAGTCTGGTCTACAGAGATATATTCAGGATCTGGCCCCGTCACTGACGGCAGCCACCCACCCCTCCAATCCTCCACCCACCACCTCCACCTTCCTAATTCAAATTCAATAATTCCCCTACCGGTGCCAAGCACACAGACACATCCACATGCACCCACTTCAATACACACAGGCAGCACACATCAACAAAAACTCTACAAGACACACCAGCACACAGGCACTAAACATTCACCCACAGACACCACATCAGCCACTGTTTCAACAGACACCCCACACCACCACTGTCCCACACATCATATCCACCATAATCACAGACACAACCACAACTCCCAGTGACACATCCACCATACCCACCATACACCCACACAACAGCTCACAACCCACGGTACCACACACCTCAGACAGCATACCCCCAAACACCAGCATAGCAACCACAGACACATCCACCGCATCAAACGTACCCAGGGACACCACCTACACCCACAGACATATCCACCACATCCACCATATCCACAGACACCACCCCAAAACACACACACACATCCACAGCATCCACCATCCCTACAGACACCACCCCAGCAGACACATAGACATCCATCACTCTCATATCCCCCAGCACCTCCAACTCCCAGCCCCCAAGATACACAAATGCCCACACTCACACGCACAACAGACAATACCCAAACACAAGCATACCTCACACACGGGCACACCCAAGGCATCGACACCCACAGACAAGCCCACCACTCCCTCAACCTCCAAATCCCTAACACCTTCTGATGACCCTCCCCATTTTCCCAAGGAGAGTTTCATTTTCGACCTTGCCCTTTCCCTTGTTACCTCCAAACCCCCTCCCAAACCCAAGAGGCCCCCAACCACATTCCAAACCATCCTGTCCTCATCCCAGTCCTCCCCTGTCACATCTGCCCTTGTAAGCACCCATATCCCTCCCCCCCCAAGAAGAAGCCCACCCCTCTGAAGAAACATCCCCCCTTCCAAACCTGCCCATTCCAAAGCAGACTCCACCCCACCCAAGGATGATCCCTGAGGTGCCTGCCTGCCCACTTGATGCCCCTTCCTGTGTAGGTTCCCTGACAGTGATTGGAATCAGAGTTGGGCATAGTAATGTGCATGGACTCATATGGACTGGCCAATGGCCTTTGCTCTTCAGCATTTCAACTGAATAAACCCAAGCTGTTGTTTTGTTGGGTACACAGGTGTCCTGCCATTACTTTTCTACCTTTATGTCGTTCCTGAATAACTTGTGTTGCATGCCCACAGTCGTATGTGTTTCACCCTGTTTGCTGCTCCATTTGCAGTTACAATATCTGACTTTTTGGGCAGTGCCTGTGTCACCCAAGACAAGGATAAATGTTCACTATATGGATATGTGGGAGTTGATCCAAATGGGGTGTCACTGCATTGTGTTATGTTTGCTATGGTAAGTATTTCATCTTATGTTGGCCAATGTCAGCATGTATAGTGTTAGATTTGTCCCTCTGATACGGTTTGTATTTGTCTCATGTGTGAGATCTAGAGTTTTGTTTCTCCACACATGGAGGGTGTTCAATTGTGCTAGCCTACTTTGTATTTGACTGGCCATGTGTCCATTTTGATGTGTGTACCTAACAGCTACTTCATCTAAATGTGTGGCCCATGCTGTTGCTGTTGTATGTGCTTCTTGACTTGCACTTTCACATTTGGCAGATAGGCATGTCACTTGGCTCAAATATTGTTTGTCCCTGAGATACATGAAGGACCCATTCTTGTTCAAATGCTATTTTAAGGGCATGTGCAAAGTGAAATGTGTCCCAGGGCAGCCTCATTCCATGAGTGATCCTGATGCTGCCATCTCTATTGTGCAGGTATTGTTTGTATTGTGAAATTTGGATATTTGTTTCACAAACTATTGTGCATCCTATTGACCTTCCATTGTGCTGCAATGTGGGTGATGTGTGGGTCCAGTATGGGGGTGTTTCACAGAAGGGGTATATGTGTTCCATGTCACATCCTTACATATGTGTCTTCAATCTGACAACAGTCCAAGGCATGTGAGGAATGTGAGAGTGTCAATTGAACTGGTAGATGTAATGTTGCTGTGGTGTTGC
The DNA here is from genome assembly GCF_031143425.1 of Pleurodeles waltl. Taxonomy (NCBI): domain Eukaryota; kingdom Metazoa; phylum Chordata; class Amphibia; order Caudata; family Salamandridae; genus Pleurodeles; species Pleurodeles waltl. The sequence continues at coordinate 412,080,513 of NC_090443.1, read as the reverse complement.
TTTTGTGTCACACGATGTTCTGTACACTTCACCGTCCCTGTGCCTAAGATGGGCAGTTGTGTTTTTTTGTGGGGTGCAGTGTCAGTCACCTGCCCAAAAGGGGAGTTTGATATCTGTGAATGTGTCATTCTTTGTGAATGACTCTGACTGTGGACACAATGACAAGTGTACTTGGTGCCCATAGCATGAGCTCCACATCATGCTGATGACAGCGCAATGATCTGTTGTTTAGCTTAATGACACAGGAAGGTGTGTGTTCTTACTATAGAATGCATCCACAGCAGCGTGGATTTTTTGCTCCATCGATGAGCAGCAGCAGTGGCAGGACATGTGTGATGGCCTCCGTGGCGACACATGACATGTAATGTTGCCCGGCAGGTTAGCTGCTTCTTTTATGCTCTCTGTTTCTGCCTGCTAGGCTGTGGTGGATGGACCGCCACAATCACGTTGTCGGTAGGGGACATCATGATGTTTCTGGTGGAAACACTGGCTCCGTCAGCCTGTTTGACCTGCCTCGCCACTGCAGCAGTCTGCGCTGCCTGGCAGTTGCGGCAGGACCGCGGGAGTCTTTTCTCTATGGGACTGCCTGCATCATAATACGGTGGTCTGACCGCCAAGCTGAAGGTGGTCGGATCGCTGCCGCTACCATGGGGGTGCACGGACTGCCAAACTCGTAATGACACTCTTAATCTTTGAAAATTTGTATCTTTGCTTGTGGGTGTTGGATTTTTGATGCCTTGGTCTTGTTTTACTCAGATAAATATTGGCTATTTTTCTAAACTGGAATACTTTTTGTGGTGTTTTCACTGTGTTCCTGTGTGTGTACAAATATTTTACACATTGCCTGTGAGATGAGCCTGACTGCTCCTGCCAAGCTACCAAGGGGGTGAGCAGGGGTTATTTTAGCTGTGTGACTCCCATACCCTGGCTAGAGTGTGGGTCCCTACTTGGACAGGGTACAAACCACTGCCAACTAGAGACCCCATTTCTAGCACCTTCTTTTACACCTACTCACACATAAAAATGTTGCTGTTTACAAAAATACTTACCTGCATGAGAAAGAACTGTGTGACAAATGCAGAAATACTTACCTGCATAGTAAATGGACGCATGTAATGGATGCATGGTCAAAGCACGTTTCTGGTTTGGTATTATGTTAAATGTAATATTAATTTTAGTTATCCATTTTAGTCCCTACCATATCCTTTCAGAATATGTAATATTTATTTCAATTTGCAATATTAATTTCAAAGCAAATCAACATAAGTTCATTGCAAGTCATATTCATTTAAACAGGGGTCATATTCATTTAAACATGGGTTGTCTTCATTTCAATATGTTCTTAATTAATTTCAAAGCATGCTACATTTATCTCACATAGTACATAGTTTCATATTCATTTCAAAAAGTGTCATATTCATGTTACAGAATGTCATATTAATTTTGATGTCGGCCATATTAATTCACCAGGTATCATATTAATTTCAAAGTGGCTCATATTTATCTTAACATGTGTCATATTCCTTTCAATGAATTTCATATTCATTTCAATGGATGTCATATTCACCTCAACACCTGTCATAATAATTTTAATATGGGTCATATTCTTCTCAACATAGGAGATATTAATTTCTACATATGCAATATTTATTTTGCTATTATTTTCAAAGCATAACATATTCATTGTGACAGGTTTCATTTTAATTTCTGTATTGGTCATATTCAGTTTAAGACATGTTGAATTCACTAAAGTGAGCTCATATTCATTTCAATGCTTGTCATATCCATCTTAGCATATGTCACATTCCTTCCAAACGAGGCCTCCTTCATATTAACACATCTTAATTTTAACATGAATCATATCCTTTGCAACATATATCACAGCCATGTCAATGTATATCATATTACTTTCAACGCAAGCCATATTCATTGTGATAAATCTCATGTTCAGCTTAACGTAACTCATATTCATTTTAAAATATGTCAAATTAATTTCAATGAAGGTCATATTTATTTCAACTTATGTGATATTCAGTTTAACATGTGTTATATTCCTTTCAATCAATGTTATATTTATTTCAAAGGATGTCATATTCGTATTAACACTTGTCATATTAATTTTAAGATGCAACATATCTATTTTAGCATATATCTTATTCATTTGAATATGTGTCGTATTAATTTCCATGTGTGCCATATTCATTTTGGCAAGTGTCATCAGAATTTCAGCTTTGGTCATACTCATTTGAAGGCATGTCAAATTCAATTCAACTTACTTTAATTTCAACACAAGCCATGTTCAGTTCATGTTCATTTCAGTCCTCTCCTATTCATTTTAATATGTCTCATATTCATTACCACCTGGGTAATATTCATTTCAATGCGGTTCATATTCATTGCAACATGTTTAATGTTCATTTCAGTGTATGTTATATTATTTCCAATGTGCGTTCTTTTCTCTTCAGAATATAATATATTAATTTCAGTACCTTATGTTCATTTCAATATGTCATGTTCATTTCAATGTATGTCATATTCCTCTTGGCATGTCAGTCATTTAAGGAAATGTCCCATTCTTTTTGATGAACATTGTATTTGTTTCAGTGATTGCTTTATTGTTTACAGTGAGGGCCATATTAATTTCAATGTGATTGATATATATTTCAGTGTACTTCTTACTTAATTTGGGATGTGTGTTTAATCATAGTAATCACTATGTACCATATTCACTTTGCCAGGTTTCATATTTGTTTTGGTTCATTTCTGATTCACTGTGCCAGGCATCATAATTATTTCTACACATAGTACATTCATTCTGGTGTGTGTCATATTCATTTTGCAGCACACTATACTTTTCAAGAGGTGTCCTATATGGGGAGCTGTAATTTTGACATGAACAGCTTCCCATACTCATCATTCTGTGTGGGTTACTAATAAAAAATCTATTATTAGGGTAAATTGCCCTGTTCAGCTGCAGTGAAGATGGCCTGGCCGGCTTGTTATACTTGCTCTGTGTAATACGGCGTTAAAAGATTTACCAAAACAGGCCTTGAGTTGAACCACTCACTGAAAGACCCTTCTAGTGAGTTGTGATGCAGATAGCATGTTGAAACATGACAAACCTCTTTAAACTTCATAAACAGTTTTTTGTTTCAACAATTGTAAGTGTTTCAAATGTAAGGCAAAGGATCTCATTACTGCACATGCTGGCAGTTATTAAAATTCAGAGTTTCTAAAGATAAACTTCGAAAGATTTATTCAAAAAATGTCATGACAATGTAAGTGACTTTAGTAGCATGTAAAAAGTATTAGTTTGCTGTGAAATCCCTGTTTAGTGCATGGACCTTTTACATGTCTTATGGAGATGTGTAATGTGCTATGGCTTGCATGCTAATTTTAGTCCTTCCAGTGTCAATAACACTTTGACTGCCCTACAGAATTATATACATGTCAAAAAGACATCACAAGAATATCCATATGATGTATAAATGTCATTGTTTACCCTCCCCCAAAAGCTGGTGCAGTTTTTAAAAATGTTTTTGTTCCACCACAAAACTCTGGAGTAAGGTGACCCAGTGCTCTCCATGGTGCCACTTTACACACATATCAGATGGACCCAAAAAGGATTCTCTAGATCCTCCCAGGTCCTTCAATGGATTGAACTGGTGGGCGGAGATACAGTAGGGGCTAAGGACAGCTATTATAGCCCACAGATCCTCCTTCGCTGTGACCATCATTGTGGGAAAGAGTTGATTAATGCTGTGTCTTTTTAAGTATGGTGCTGTTCAACTCTCTCCTATTCACACAATGCAGCAACTTGTCTTGCTGCATTACATGAACTTTTAATAAATTTGCTCCGGAGTCTTTTGGTTGGCATTAATAGGCCACAGATTATAAATTTATTCTTGGCAAACAGCATCAATCAAGCCACAAATAAAGGCATAAAACATCAGTCACTTATAGGCAACATAAATCAACACATCAGGACATAAATTATTGATGGTTGTAAATCACTGTCTCTGCTCACCTGCTCTGCTCTGGCACCTGGACACTTAGCTTGTCACTTGCCTGGGGCCTCCAGTTCCTGGTTCTTCTAGCCTGATCCAGTGAAACCACTGCTGCCTTGGTTTTCCAACCTGGGTTTTCCCACAAACCATTCTTCCCACCAATAGAAGCCCCGTCCACTCCAGGACCTACTTAATGCAGGCAGGGTGCAGTGAACGTGTGCAGTGTGGACACTGCTGGTGTGCCACAGACATGGTAAAGGCATGTCCGTCTGTGTCCGTCTGCATCTGTACACAGCACAATGACCCCTGGCCCTTCCACCCCCTGAAGATAACAGCCCCATCCCAAACACACCACAGACAACACCTGAACCATAACACCAACTCGCATGTTGCCTTTTCAACACACGCTAACTATGCAAACACACCACCGGGATTTGGGACCTCATGTCCACACTCACACCCGACATCCTCTTCCTCACTGAGACCGGGCTCAACCACACTTCTGCACTCAACATCACCACGCAGTACCCAAAGGATACAAGTTCACCCACTGCGACGGCATCAACAAGCCTGGCGGATGGATTGCCATCATACTCAAGGAACCCATCCAATGCACCACAAATGACAACATCACCCCAACCATGGAACACCTCAACTTCAGACTTCAAACAAAAAGCAAAACCACCATCAGGGGCACCTTTGCTTGCCGTCCGCTAGGGCCATATCCAGACTTCTGGACTTCTAAAACCTTATCACCGGATTCATCGCCCCCTTGCCATAGACTCCAACAACTACATTTTCCTTGGTGACCTTAACTTCCATCTCAACAACCGCAATGACATCAACAGTACCAATCTCCTTGACAGCATGAACAATATCAGACTCATCCAAATTGTCCACAATGGCATGCTTTCCGCAGGCCACACGCTAGACCCCATCTTAGCCTCCAGTGACTGCATCAGGTACAGTCACAACATGGAACTCACTAGAACTTACCACTTCATCGTCCACTTCATTCTCACCAGCTCACGGTCCTCTCCGCCCAGTCTGCCAAACACCCCCTATCGCAGCTGGAGCAAAGTCTCAGTGGACACATGGATTAATGCCCTCAACACCACCCACCTCATCTCCTACAGCACACTAGACCAGAACATGAGAAACTTCAACAGTTGAATCACCAACTGCGCTGACAGCGTCACTCCTATCTGTAACTAAACCCACAGAAGGTCCACTAAGAACGCTAGCTGGTACACTGAAGACCCCAGAAATGCTCTAAACAACACTGTAAACAACTGAAAAGAAGATGGTGCACCAGCAAGGACATGACCGACAAAACTGCCTTCAAGACAGCCCAACCTCTAGCAGAGACCTTTGAGAGTATCGAAGAAAAAGGCCTTAGCCTCACGCATCAAATCAGACTCCAATAACCGTAAAGAATTCTTCAACATCATCACAGAATTCTTCAACCCCTTAGCTGCAACAAACAACATTTCACCCTCATAGGAACTCTGCCACAACCTTGCAAACGTCTTCCACAACAAGATCGCCAACATCTACAGAAACTTCAAGCCCCAGACCAAGGCAACCAACCTCTTTAAGCAACACCACAGACATCCGACTAACCAAATGGAGCCAGCTCAACCCACAGGACACCGTCCTCATCATTAACTTGCATACATGCCCTCACCACTTCTTCAAACCAGGCAAAGCCAGAATCATCCACGTACTCACCACCTTGTTCAACATCTCAATTGCCATGGCCACATTCCCCGAGGGCTGGAAACACACAGAACTCAATCCCTACCAAAGAAAAAATCGGCAGACCCCAGCAAACTCAATAACTACCGACCTACCTCCCTGCTCCTGTTCCTGGCCAAGGTATTAGAAAAAGTCACCAACCAACAACCTTCCTCACATCTGGAACTGAGCCTCCTACTTGACTTCTTCCAATCTGAATTCCGCAGCAACCACAGCATCAAGACAGCCCTCATCCCAACTACCGATGGCATCCAAGCCCTACTCAATCAAGGAGAGACTGCGGTTCTGATCCTCCTAAACCTCTCAGCAGCCTTCGATATGGTCTCCCACTCCCACAACACACTCATCACAAGGCTGCTGCACCACGTAGGCACCCAAGGACCTACTTTCTGATGTATTGCATCTTTCCTCACCTGAAGAACACAAAAAGACCACCTTCCCTTCCCAAGGATCCTCGCTCAGCCCCACCCTCTTCAACACTTTTATGACACCTCTGACCAGCATTGCCAAAACCCACAGACTCAACATCATATCCTATGCTTACGACACACAACTCATCCTCTCCCTCTACAAAGACACCACCAACACCAAAACAAACTTTCACATCTGCATGACAGACGTCGCCATCTGGCTGAAAGACAATTGCTTGAAGCTTAAAGCAGACAAGACAGAGGTACTGATTTTTGGAAACAGAAGCTCCCCATGGAATGCATTTTGGTGGCTATCAGATCTCGTACCTACTCCTACCACCGCTGACCATGCTAGGAACCTAGGCATCATTCTAGACAACAAGCTAATCAAGACAACTCATGTCAACTCTGTCTTCTCCTCTTGCTTCTTCATCCTCTGTGTGCTTCATAAGATATTCAAATGGCCAACCCAAAGCTCCAGAAGCACCATCAACCAGGTCCTCATCTCTAGCCAACTGAACTACGGCAACACTCTTTACACAGGGATCGCACCTCACCTCCTCCAACGTCTGCAGACCATACAGAATGCTACAGCCAGATTGGATCTCCCTAGACAAACCCACATCACCCCACACCTCAGGGAACTCCACTGGCTCCCTGTACAGAAGAGTTGCCAATTCAAGCTCCTGACTCATGCACATAACACTCTACACAACAGTGGACCTGCAACTTACACCACCACCTGAACTTCCATAAGCCCACCAGACAGCTCCACTCATGTCCCTTTCTCTAATCCTCAACCTCCCTATTTAACGCAGCAGACATGGAACAAGCTACCCTTGCACCTTCGGACCTTCCCATCTCTTCTAGAGTTCTGAAAGTCCCTGAAGACCTGGCTATTCGACTAATCAACTGGACCTTGCCAGTGCCTGGAGACCCTCACTGGTGACAAGTAGAGCTCTACAAATCTATTGATTGATTGCTCAAAGTGGAACTCAAATTTTATGACAAGACCGGAGGCTCACATTATGTTTTTCTTTTCTTACTTTAATGAGTAGCAGCAGTCAAGAAGCAAACTACAGTTCCCATGAGGCAAAGAAAAAGAGCCAATGGGAACAAAAACGTGTACACAACATATGAACCAATAAGCATGCATATAGGGCATTATGACATCACTTGACTGCGAACAGCTCTCTTTTCTTGCTGTTCGCAGTCAAGTTAAGTACATTTAATTTACTCTCTATATTTCTGCGGTGTTTTCATGTTTATATTCTTATTGTATAATTATCTAATGGTTATTTTCATGCATTTTTCAGCGCTTACTGTCTATGCTATTCGTTTTCAGTCGGCATGTTGCCGCACGTCCCTTCTTTGAGCGCTATGCCTCGCGCTCGTTAAGTCCACTTAATTGTTCGTTAGAACGTTTTCCTCAGACGACGGCCGCCATTTTAGCCACGCCTGAGGAAATGTTTATTTTCCCGTTTTCAGCTCCGCTCGCAAATGCTATTTTTAGTGTTTTACAGCTTGCAAAGATAATTTCAGCTTGTTTGGGTCAGCGCTTTCACCAAATTACACGTGACCCAACAAGCGATGTTTTCCCCTTGCTCTTACCTGATTCCACGTCATCCTTCCCGCTGCCTCAGCTTCATAGTGACTTATCCGGCAACGCCCACAGGAGGAGTTTTGTTTCTCTCTCCTCCCCTGCCAGATTTCACCCTTTGTTTCCTGGTTTTTGCTCAGATTCCTCACTACAGTTGACAACCTTATCATTTTTTAAAAATGGAAGGCTATACTTCAGAGCACAGTATCCCTGATGATATTAATTCCATCAGGCAGGAAATTAATGCCTTTCTCAAGTCTTCTGTGCAGCAAGCTGTATCTTGCTCCATTCAAAAACTCTCAAAACACTTGGAGTCATCATTTGCTACTATAATTTCAAAATCCATTTCGGCCCAGTCTGCGGGGGAATGCAGTCAGCGCCTCTCTCCCAATAAGCAATCTAAAAAACCACACAAACTGGCGCTAAGGGCAAGTGAGGTTTCCTCACACATGGCAGAGGACGCGGTTCCTCACAAGGCTCCCTCCAAAGAGTCTGAACATTCAGATAATGGGCATTCATCGCTAAAACATAAATATACGTCCAAAAATACCTTACCTACTACAGTTATTTCGTCCATCCCGGATACTGATGATGATTTGCCTGATTTAGACTCTGACGTCAATACATCTGACAAGGATGACTCTTCTTCTCTATCCCCACCTTCTCCAAAGAAATCCAGGCTTTCTTCCATTGATAATACCAAACCCCTTCTCATGGACTCTGAGGGTTTTCCTATGTTTGACCCTTGTCATATTCTCCATTCCAATTCTACAGAGTTGGTCCCTGCAGACCATGTGGCAGATTATGTCTCCGCCAAGCTTTCCTGTCCTCTAGATAAACAAACCAGGGCCAAACTTAGGTCCGAATGTCCTTGTCCTTCACTTCCACACAAATCCTCCATTACACCCTATATAAATCAACCTCTCTTGACATTTTTTACCAAACTTGGTAAAAACCCACGGAAAGGAGTTGACAAGGCATGGTCTTCTTGTCAAGACAAGTTGCTAGATATTCTCGGCCCTCTTACATGCATTTTTGATATAGCAGAAGCGACCAGAATCGATGGCACTTTCATTGACCCGTAGGAGCTTACCTTATGGGTTCAGCGCACCTTTTGTCTCCTCGGCAATGCTAACTCAGCGCTCATTCACGAAAGAAGAAAAGGTCTCTTATTAAAATTGGATCCTAAATTGGTCAATTTAGCAACGGTTCAACCGCATATAAAGACTGATGGTTTACTTTTGGGGTAATCATTTATAAAAGTACTGAGCAAATATGTGGCTACGTTCACTTCTTTGGATAAAGCACAGCAATCCTTGAAGAAAATGTTTTTGCAACGTGTTTTTGGCAGGGCTGTCAGAGGAAGGAACCGCTTTGCCAGCTGGACCTATGCCAACCAAGGTTCCAGAGGTTACCACCATGCAACCCAACAAAAATACAGGCCTCAATTCCACCCTCAGCGGGCCAGAGGTTTCCGTTCCAGAGGGTACAGAAATTCCAGAGTTTTGAATCAATAAGGTAAGCCTTCCCTCTGGTTCTATTCCTATAGGAGGGTGCCTTCGTTATTTCCTTCCAAAATGGTCGGAAATCACGACGGACCCTTGGGTTTTAAATACTGTCCAAGGTTATGTTATTGATCTTTACTCAATTCCTGTTCAAACACAATTACCTCCTCTTCCACGGTTCTCCAAAGAAATGTCAGACCTTATTTCTGCAGAAGTACAATCCCTTATTCAGAAACAGGCCATTGCTCTTACCCTTCCCGACCTGTCAGGCTTTACCAGCTCCATCTTCTTAGTTCAAAAGAAAAACAAGAAGATGCGACCTGTCATAAATCTCAAGCTCTTCAATCATTTTGTGGTTTACCAACACTTCAAAATGGAAACCATTCTTCACCTCAAAGATACTCTCCTCCAAAACGATTGGATGGTTCGATTAGCTCTTCAAGATGCATATTTAGTAGTTCCAATTCATCTAGATTTCAGAAAGTTTCTTTAGTTTCAGTGGTTGAATCAACACTTTTATTTTACTTCTCTACCATTCGGTCTATCTTCCGCCCCTTATTGCTTTACCAAACTCATGAGACCGGTGGTAGCCTTTCTCAGAGCTCAAGGAGTGAGACTCATCATTTACTTGGACGACATTCTCATAATGAGCCAATCTCCTCAGTCTCTGTTGTCCCACTTATCTCTCACATGTTCCCTTCTGTCAGATCTAGGATTTATCATCAACAGGGAAAAGTTGTTTCTCTCCCCAACCCAAATTATAGAATTTTTAGGTTTTCAAATAAATTCTGTTTCGGCAATGCTCCTCCTCCCTTCCGCAAAAATCAAATCCATAAAATCAGAAATTCCACAGATTTTACGCGGTTCTCTAATTTCCCTCAGATCCCTAGCTCGAATAGTAGGTTTTCTTTCCTCCTCTATTCAAACTATTTTTCCAGGTCCCCTTCACTATCACGCTCTCCTGAGACTCAAAATTGGTCACTTAAGAAAAGGCCTTGCATATTCAGAAGTTATTCCTCTAGATCTAGATTCTCGCACAGAACTTCAATGGTGGATAGACCATTTAGACGCTTGGAACGGAAGAACTATCTTTGCATCAGCCCCAGATCTTGTGTTAGAATCAGATGAAAGCCGTTCAGGCTGGGGGGCCCGATGTGGGCCAATCTCGACTGGAGGTTCATGGTCTTCAGAGGAGTCAAAATTGCATATCAACTGTTTAGAGATGCTTGCTGGCTCCTTTGCAATCAGAAGCCTTGCAAAAAATAAAGTACGTTGTGCTATTCTTCTCAGAATGGACAATGTTTCGGCAGTCCGATATATAAATCACCGCGGGGGCACAAAATCCAAGCCTTTAGCAGAACTGACCAAGGGCTTTTGGGAATTCTGCCTTTCAAACCATATTTCGGTTAATGCAGGGTACCTTCCAGGAAATCTCAATTCGGTAGCGGATTGGCATTCACAGCACCTTCAAGATTCGAGCGATTGGAAACTCCATCCCTCAATCTTTCTAAGAATTCAGAACAAATGGGGGTCCTTTGCTTATCGATCTGTTTGCCTCCCGTCTCAACACCCAGCTCCCTCAATTCTTTAGCTGGCGTCTGGATCCGTTAGCCTTAGCATCTGATGCCTTCTTACAGGATTGGTCAGGTTCCCTGAACTATGCCTTCCCTCCTTTTCTCATGATCAGCAGGGTGCTTGCTCAGCTCAGACGACAACATGCTTCCTCAATACTTATAGCTCCATTTTGGCAATCCCAAATTTGAGTTCCAACTCTTTTGGAACTCTCAATAGATTTTCCTTTCCTTCTTCCCTTGTTTCCGAATCTTTTGTTGGACCCTCTGCATCGTCCTCATCCTCTCATTTTGGACAATCTTCTCACCTTTTCAGCATGGAAAATCTCGGGAACTCCCAATCTCTCCATTTCATTTCAGCAGAAGCTTCCCAGTACTTATCACAATCATGGGCTCCAGGCACCAAGAAAGCTTACAAATCAGCATGGTCTTTATAGCACAGCTGGTGTCTGGGAAAACACATGAATTCCTTTTCAGGAGATGTGATTTTTATTGCAAATTTTTTAGCTGCCGAAGCTAGAAAAGGTAAAGCTTTTCGTACCATCAATTTATATAGATCAGCGATTTCCTCCAATCATACCTACGTGAATGGAAAACCAGTTGGAGAACATCCACTCATTTGTCGTCTTTTAAAGGTAGTAAAATTTTCTAATCCCCGATGCCTAAATACAGACAATTATGGGACGTCAATATTGTTCTAAAATTTCTTTTGTCAGGGCCTGATCATAACATGCTTACTTTACAAATTTTATCTGCTAAGTTAACAATGCTTTTATGTCTTGTTTCTATCAAACGAATTTCGGATGTCAAAGTTTTAGACATTTCTAATCATCAATTTACTCATACTGGTGTTTTGTTTACGATTGTTCATCGAACCAAAACCAAGTTATCTTCAGTTTTTATCCTTATTTTCCAGATCATCCCAAGCTATGTGTTGCACAATGTTTAAAAGTTTATGAACAGAAGACTGCAGATTTAAGAACACCCTCCGTTTCACAACTTCTAATTTCATTCAGAAAACCCTTTAATCCTGTTTCAGCCGCTACTTTAGCCCGTTGGGTCAAATGGATTATGTCTTTGGCGGGCATCGATACTTCCATGTTTGGGACTCACTCTTCCGGCTTTCAAAGCCTTTTGGGCAGGTTCTCGTTTAGAGGATATTCTTAAATCTGCAGACTGGTCAAACGATAATGTATTTAAAGTTTTTTATTGTAAGCCTGTTGATAATCTTTCATTCAATGTTATTAATATGCTTTGAACTCGCGTAACATGAGCCTCCGGTCGTCATAAAATGTAGATTTTCCTAGTCCCTTGACAGAAAGTCTTAATTTTATTAAAGACACGGAGGCGAGTATTATCCCTCCACTTTGGTTTAACTCTTGTTTAATTTTCCCCCCCCTTTTTTATTAGCCTCAACGCCGACCATTCAACCATCATCCTAAGCCATCATCTCCGTCCTGGTGGTCCAGTCTCCAATCTTCTTTTTCACCGGCCAGTATTCGTCTTCCTGCAGATTCTCCATACTGCGATCATTTTCTGTTTCTGGAACGTTGACCTTTGGTTCTGCCTTGTTGTCCTTTATCATGGCTATCCTTATTATTTTTGCCATATTTCCTTTATTTAATTCTGACTGACCTCTCGCAAGAAAAGAGGGCTGTTCGCAGTCAAGTGATGTCATAATGCCCTTTATGCATGCTTATTGGTTCATGTGTTGTGTACACGTTTTTGTTCCCATTGGCTCTTTTTCTTTGCCTCATGGGAACTGTAGTTAGTTTCTTGACTGCTGATATTCATTAAAGTAAGAAAAGAAACGCACAATACTCGCCTCCCTGTCTTTAATAAAATTAAGACTTTCCGTCAAGGGACTATGAAAATCTACATTATCCCATCCAATTGCCTCTACTTCCTATGTGAAGCACCCTTTGGGTTACGTGCAACAGGTTCTAGGATTCCCTTGCTACCATGTCTGCTTTTGCAACTACCCTCTTTGCTTACTCTGTTGCCCCTCAAAGTGTCACTGCTGTTAGGTATCCCAAGGCCCACTGGTGCAGCAAATGTATTTCTCTTTGGCCTACCAGGCACCAATAGTTGTTGTTGATAGCTATTGATCTTGTTGCTTCTGCCACACTGTCAGAGATTCCGTGGCCTCTGCCAGCACCACCCAAGCTCGCTCCTATCGCTACTCTATATTTCTCTTCTTATGAAAAGCTAACAAGTTCCAGTACACTTGAGATGTTCAGGAGGAACATGTCCATGCATACCCTTGAGAGAGGCACTTAGTTCTTAGCATAAGAGCCTGGAACCCAAATATTTATGGGCCAATGCCTAATGAAGTCTCAGCCCATGCTCCTGCAGAACTTGCCAACAGTGACGTTGAGCTTCCTCCTGGATTTCTGTAATGCACTGTGGCTCACGGCTCCCCTCCACTTGAACCAGCGTATGATGTTTCCACTGTATTTCAGTGGGTTCCAGGCACGTAGCTGCTGTGGTCAGGTCCCTTTTCATCTTGTCCAGCAACTGTCATCTTCCCAAAGTTGCCCAGTCGTTCCCTTCCAGATGTACTACTAGCACTTCATTCTTTGCCCTTGCTTCTGTCATCTCATGGACTGTTGTTAGCAGTTGGTCCCATCTCAATCTTGGTTTGCTGCCCTGCACTACGTTACTCTTGCACAGCACTTCCCTTTCTATTCCTTTGTGGGTCTGCCAACTGCTGGGTCCTCGCACTGCACGAGTGACCCTGCAGCCACACCGTCCGCGTGCAGTCCTGCTGAAGTGAAAAGTGTGTGCCTTTACCACCTTACACAGTGCTTTTGGGCTCTGCCTCTGGATCACCCCAATCATGTAGTTGGGATTTTACACGTTCCTCTGTAAAAAGGAGATGCGGGCAGGGATAATGAAGGAGGAAGGGGAGTTCTGGTGCTGTGCTTCCAGGCTCCAGCCCACTCTCCCATATGTCTTCATGGTGGTCACCCCAACTCCAAGGCTTCCTACTTTACCCCTTTACCTGCCTAGTTGGCCTTGTGCCCTTGAGGCAAGTTAGCCTCAACCTCCATTCAATGTAAGTGTCTGTGCCACAATAAGGAGCCAGACACTGTTTGGAAAGTTTGAATGAAAAAATCTAAACAGTGCTTGGATTCTTTCTGGGGCACAGAGACAGTTCTGTCTTCTTGTTGGGACACAGAATGTTGTATCATGTTTTTTAAATAATTTTTTATTGAGCAGGAAGAATAAAAAACAGGGATATTACATCTCATACAAAATAATCTAATTAAAAAATAACCTAGAACTCTCATTGCCATCATTACAAATCATTATCAAGATCAAATGAATACTCCCTTTCCCGTCAATATTAAACATTAGCAGCAGACCCCAGTATGTAAGTGCAAAAGTGCAAAAAGTGCAGATCAGAGCTGCATAACGGGCATTTCCTAGTTTTAGTATGCACCTCAATATAGTATAGTATAAGAACCTAGAACCATGATTGCCATATTTACAAAGCCTTATCAGGATTAAAGTGATGCTCCTTCCCACATAAATAATTAACACTTACAGCAAAACCCAGTACTATAGTGCGAAAGTGCAAAAAGTGCAAATCAGAGCTGGATAAAGTACATTTTCTAGTTCAGATATCCACATCAAGCATCAAGAATGTAAAAAATAATAATAACAGGGCAAAGATAGTCTAAAGCCCCACTGAATGGTTACGTGCTTACTCCAAAAAGTTCAAATTGCCATATTCCGCTGTTAAGTAATAATAACACAGTTTGAAGAAGAAAAAACACAATTTAAACATTCTAAAAAGTGCGTTAGTGCGAAGTAATGCCACGCGCAACTTTTTTTTTCTTGAAATAAAGAACTGCATACAACAGGGCCTAGCAGCAAGAAGATAGTTCTTATTGACTAATGTTGTGTTCTTAAATAAAAATGCGAATTTTAGCCATTTTTTTTATCTCATAGCAATAGTGAAGTACCCCAGTCGTACCACCATTATTGCCAGTAGATTGCAATTGAAATTACTAAAAAAAAGATCATATTGCCATATCACGCTGTTGAGTTATTGTAATACAGTTTGACAAGAAAAAAAGAATCAATATACATTCTTAAAGTGCATTTGTGCTAAGAAGGCCACTCAAAACTTTTGTTCTACAAATGTGCAAATGAGTGCTACTAGGCATGAAGACATGGGAATAATTCTCATTAACTGGTGCTATCTTCTCAAGTAGTCATGAGTAATTTATCGAAAATTTACGGCAGATATACCCATGTGGGGCTCCTCCATAAGGGCGGAGGAGCGTCGCCCCCGCTCCCCACTGCCAGCAGCAGCAGCTGCAAACCTTTTCCACAAAAACAATAATAAACTTTGTTTATTATCGTTTTTGTGGAAAAGGGGAGGGGCCACAGGGGTGATGAGGAGTGAGGGGGAGTGCTCAGCACTCTCCTTCAGAGCGCATGTATGTTTGGCCGGCCGTCTCGGGCCGGCCAAACACACATGCGCACAGGGCTCGAGAGAGCCTGCACAGGTTCCCAGTCTGCCTGGGAGTGCCCTGGCTGGGCGCTCCTAGCCAATCCTGATGCTGCTCTGAGTAGCGTCAGGATTGGCCGCAGGGCAGGCTGGGACCCTGTGCCTTCAGGCAGAGAAAAGGAGAGGAGCAGCGAGGTGCTGAAGGCGGCGGCGTCACAGGTAAGTGTTATTTTATTTTATTTTTAATTTAATCCCCCCTTCCTCCCCCGTTAACCCTCCCTCCCACTCCACGCTGCCCCGCCCCTTAAGTGTCAAGCGAGCCGCGACTGGATATAACTCACATCAATAGTAGGATACTCCGGTCTCACTTAGAATAAAAGAGAAAGCTTGCAGATGGCATACCTCAATACACACTAAGACAAAGCGAAAGATGCCCAAATTGCCTTAAATCTTTGAAGAGCCTCTTCAAAGGCCTCTTCAAAAGCTTGCATCCTGGTCATTTTACTACGGCATTCATGGTACAATGGAACTACAGCTGTTCTGGGGCAGTCAAAAAAGTGTGTACTCATCCACCTCTGCTGATGGCAGTGCACCTAAAAAATGGGAAGAGATGGAAACATCCTATGCAACCCAGGTGGTGTGTAGTATGCTATTCATATCGATCAAAATGCCATTCTTTTCAAATTCGCAGCTCTTAATGATCTGTGCCCTAACTCATTAAGAAACTGCCACTCTTTGCTATTGAAACTACAATTAGTGTCTTGGAAAACGTATTGCAACAGTTTTGGAAGTATTTTCTGATTAGTGTATTGGCGTAGCAAATGGTACCGGTTCCCCACTCCTGATAGCTTAGTTTAATTTAAATGGTGGACAAACAAGCAAACTACTAATTTGATTAAAACTAAAACAAAGTGATGCATTCTGGCTACCAAATTGTTGAATTAGGCAATCCCATGAAATCAGATTTGCACCATTGTAGATATTCCCTAATTTCTCGAACCCCAACGCTTTCCATACCTGAAGAGTGTCTTTAGATAGTGCCAACCCCCAAATCTCGCAATCCTGTATTGGGATACAGGCGTGACAAACCGGGACATCCCAAGATTTAACAAATACCTGAATATGTGATGATAAAGCAAGTACTGCCTTAGACTTTGTTTTCCTGGGGAGTTTTGCAGTTTGCAAAAACATCGCAAGAAAACCACTAGTCTAATTTCACTTTCTCAGATCATTTGAACAAGTAAAAAAATTGCTGATTCTAATTGAACCATAGCATCAACTAAAGCAGCCTGCTAGTATGTCTGCAGGTGCAGTAGTGCTAACCTCCCCAGGTTAGATTGAGTTGTAAAGCAGACATTTTCACCCTGGGCCGTTTATTACGCCATACAAACCTTTTAATGATAGTATCTAATTCATTGAAATTACGCAGAAGGAATTTTAAGGAGAGTTTAAAAAAAAAGGAATAAAACAAAGGGAGAATAAACATTTTAATTACAGCAATCCAACCAATTAGAGACAAAGGCAGCAGGGTCCACCTCTCTAGCAAGTTTTTTACTTTACTGAGCACAGCCCCATAGTTTAACTGCAAAAACTGAGAGAAGTTATTTTTAACATAATTTTCTAATTATCCAAAAGGGCATTGAGCAATCATCTGCAAACAGGTGGGGAGCTCGGAGCTCGTTGAATTAAACAGAAAAAGCAACTTTATAACCCCCAACGCGTGTGAAACCAGTAATTTTATTAATAGTGTTAGACTTGGCATCCTTGGTGTGGTCTCCCCTAACTTTTTGCCTCTGCTTCCCAGGTTGTTGATGTGTGCCAGACTCTGTTTTTGCTGTTTTTGATACTTTGGGCACTTTACCACTGCTAACCAGTGCTAAAGTGCAAGTGCTCCTATGTAAAATGTATGTGTAATTGGCTTATCAATGATTGGCATATTTGATTTACTAGTAAGAACCTAGTAAAGTGCACAAGAGGTGCCCAGGACCTGTAAATCAAATGCTACTAGTGGGCCTGCAGCACTGTTTGTGCCATCCACCTTAGTAGCCCGGTAAACATGGCTCACACCTGCCACTACAGTGTTTGTGTGTGCGGTTTTAAACTGCCAATTCGGCTTGGTAAGTGTACCTACTTGCCAGGCCTAAACCTTCCCCTTACTTACTTGTAAAAGACCCCTACGGTAGGCGTTAGGTAGCCCCATTGGAAGGGGGCAGTGTATGTCAAAGGTGGGACATGTACTGATGTGTGTTTCATATTTTAACAGTGAAATACTGCTAAATTCAGTCTTCACTGTTGCAAGGCCTATCTCTCTCATAGGTTAACATGGGGGCTGCCTTTAAATAACTTTAAAGCACCGATTCCCTTTGAGAGCAAATAGAAATATGGAGTTTAGGGTCTCTGAACTCACAATTTAAAAATACAGCTTGTTGTGAAGTTGGTTTTTAGATTGTTAGTTTGAAAATGCCACTTATAGAGAATAGGCATTTTCTTGCTTAAACCATTCTGTGACTCTGCCTGTTTGTGG
This sequence comes from Pleurodeles waltl, assembly GCF_031143425.1. Classification (NCBI taxonomy): domain Eukaryota; kingdom Metazoa; phylum Chordata; class Amphibia; order Caudata; family Salamandridae; genus Pleurodeles; species Pleurodeles waltl. Next base: position 412,062,676 of record NC_090443.1, on the reverse strand, counting down.
ATTGTCTGTCTGGACAGTGAGACAAAGGGAGCTGGGGTGTAGCCTACATATCCTGATGAGCCATCTGTGCTAAAATGGAGGGAGGAGTGGTCACTAACACCTGAATGGGCTGTGCCTGCCCTCTCACAATGCAGTCTCCAAACCCCTGGTGTGTGTCTAGGACATGGCCTGGGCAAGGCAGGATCTTGTAAACAACAGACACTTTCCTTTGAAGTATGCCTGCCCTACTTCAAAGGCAGAAAAGGGTATAAGTATTGGACCCAAAACCCCTGAAAATAAGATCGCTTCTGGAACCAAGAAGAAACTCTGCCAAGGAGAGGAGCTGAAGAGCTGAGGAGGAGTGCAGCCCCTGCTTGTGACTGTGCTTTGTTGGGCTATTCTGCAGTTGCTGCTTCTGCCTGTGAAAGGGGACAAAATTGGACTTTGTGGTATATTCCTGCTTGTGAAGAATCTCCAAGGGCTTGAACTGAGCTTGCCTCCTGTTTTGAAGTCTCAGGTCCATCAAAGACTTACTCTGCCAGCACCTGGACTCTCTGCTGAGACTCCTGCCCTGCCAAGTGGTGCCCTATCCAGTCCCTGGGCTCTTGAAAGGTGCAGTTCGCATACCAAGAGCTGAAAATCTACGCACAGATTGACGTGCGGGAACATTTTCGATGCACCATCTGCAATGCGGCTGATAAACGACGAGCCGCCCGCTTCGTGGCTAAAATCAACACTCCACCTGTGGGAGATCAACGCATCGCGTCTGGAGAAATGACACGCAATACCCGTTTGCGGCTGCTGATAATGACACAAACCCCATGCAGCGTGGTTTTCCAACACTGTGTGACCGGATTTTCCACGCATCGTCCCTGGGCTTCAAAATCAACCCAACTCTGTGCAGATTTGAGGTGCCCAGTCCGGAAATCGAAACATCTCTCTCTTGAGAGAGAGAAAAATGATGCATCGCCAACCCGACTGGAAAAGAAATGACGCACGCATCCCTTGCAAGGGAGGAATCAACGCATTGCTGACTTTTCCTGCGCACGCTCACCCGTGCATCTTGATTTTTTACGCTAACCAGGTACTTTCTAAAAAATGATTGTTTCCATTGTTTTCTATGGAGTAAGACTTTTTTTCTTTTGAAAATTCATATTTTAACTTGTGTATGTTGCATTTTTGTTGTTTTGGTCTTGTTTGAGTTAGATAAATGTTGCCTAACTGGCGTGGTGTCCATTTTGTAGTGTTTTCACTGTATTACTGTGTGTGCTGGTGCAAATACTTTACACATTGCTTCTGAGTTAAGCCTGCCTGCTCGGGCCAAGCTACCAAAGGGGTGGTGAGTGGGGATTAACCAAGTGTGTTTCTCCTTTGCCCTGACTAGAGTGAGAGTCCTTGCTTAGACAGGGGGTAACCTGACTGCTAACCAAAGACCCCAATTCTAACACATAGCATTCTGGATGATTAAGCTATCAGCCTCCAGTTATAAAATCACATAATCCACAAACAATATGATTTTCACCATCCCACCTATAGGGGGCAAAATCGATGTATTGGAGTGAATCCTAACCTCTAGGGGCTTGATGAAAAAAGTAAAAAGAAGCAGGGTCAAAGGGCATCCCTGATAGGTCCCACGCTTTATCTTTACTGCCCCAGTCTCCTTAGCATTGCTGATAATCTTAGCCTCTGCTCCCCTATACAGCTCCCTGAGTATATTTACAATCTAAGACGGGAATCCAGATTTTTCGAGGGTGAAGAACAGCATTTCCCAGTAACAAGGTTGAACGCTTTATCTGCGTTCGTCATAAATAATGTTGCCTTTTCCTTGATAACGTGAAGAAATAAAAAAATAAGTATTAGCAGCCATCAATCTTTTGGGCAACAACCCATCTGATCCTGATGGATCATCTGTTGAGCACACAGTGCTATCCATTCCACCCACACTTTCATAAACAGTTTATATTGCCACTTAGTAAGCTTATAGGGCAATATGAATTGGGATCTGAAGGGTCCTTATCTTTTTTGAGAAAACTTGCTGCCATTGACTCTTTGAAACTCCTTGGAATTGATGTCCCGTCTTTGATTTGATTAAAAAGGGTAGTTAAAAAAGGGAGCAGCCCAACTTCAAAAGCTTTATAAACTTCAGTGGGAATGCCATTGCTTCCACTGGCTTTGGCGTTAGCCATGTTTGTGAGGGCCGCAGCCATTCTGTTTTCTTAATCAATGCGCTATTTTGAGCGCTGGAAACCTATGTCAGCTGCACTGGAGCGAAATACTGTTCTAACTCATGAGCCATCTCAGCTTCTTCATAGATCCGCCTGTAATGCCGAAACAATACCTCAGTTACCCCTTCCCTATCAACCTTCATGGCCCCTGTGGCAGGATCTTTAACTTGGATGATTAAATGCCTACTCTTTTGAGTTTTAGTTGACTATGTAAAATATTTCCTTAAGTGCTGATTCCCCTCGTAGAGCTTCTGCTGAAAGGCTTTACTTCCTGCAATTTCTTCTGAGACAATGAAGTTTTTAAGCTCTTGCTTTGCCCTGACTAGCTGATATTGTAGTTGTTAGTGAACTGCTGAAGGATAGGGATTCCAGAATAGCCTTATAACCAATAGTTCCCTCATAGCGCTCTCTGCTGCTGCTTGGAGGCTCCTTGTTGGGTCACAGAATGTTGTATCAAGTTTGTAGATTGTTCAAAAGGCCAAGATATGCATAGCAAACAATTGAGCTGTGGTTTACAATATTTTTTCACTGCGTCATGACCACTTGATATTGGAAACTCTGGGCCATATTTATGGCCTGGTTTGTGTCGCTCTTGCACCATGTAATCTGATGCAAGAGTGATGCAAACTTTAAATGATGCTTATGAAACCACTCAAGGCCACCTTGTGTGGCCCTGCATGGCTTCATAAATCTTGAGTAGTGTAACGCAGCGCAAATTGTAGTGTTACATTACTCTACAGCATGGAGGTGTTTCCATGGGTGTTGTGTGGTTGCTCCCACGTAACATCCATGGATTTTGATGCATTTACAGATTTACAAGAACTTGTAAACCAGTGAATGCGCCAAAAGATATGCCTCCCCAGGAGAGATGTAACAAGAAGAAATATGTTTATTTCTCCTCATTTTTTCCTCTTTCTATGTGTGCTGCATTCTCAGGATTGTGTTTGTGGAGGAAGGTGCCCCTTCCTGCAGAAAAACAATCCTACTTGCAATGCAGGCACCCTTACACCATGGTGCAAGGGTGCCTGCATTGGTGCTAGGCTGCTAAAAGGGCACCAGCACAGGGGAAATGGACAGTAATGCACAGTATTGGATAATTATGGCACATTCCTTCCTTTTCCCTAGTGACTTTCTGCGCTGCCCTGCACCACAAAGCCCATAAATATGGGCCTCTATGTATAGACATTTGTGATAAATAAAAACAAGGAGCCAGACTTATGAAGGGATTGTAGTGCCCTTGCACCACAGAGGGTGCTGCAACAGCAATGTAATCCCTGCATCAGATTCACCTTGCGTGGTCCTGTATTGCTTGGTAAATCTGGAATACGTCACTGCCTTGTGTTATTCTGCCCAGGAAAGAGTTCCATGGATGGAGCGTGGGTCTTCCCAGGCAACCACCCAAGGGTTTGGGTGCATTCACAAATGTATCAACAGTGGTAAACCTGGGAATAAGTCAAAATGCTGCATGTTCCTAGGCGAGGTCCAACAAAAAGAAATATCTTTATTTCTCCTTGTTATTTTCTCCTTTTAAGTGTGCTGCATTCAGCAGCATAATTAGAAAGAGGGAAACACCTCTGAGGATTGTTTTTATGCAGGAAGGTGCCCCTTCCTGCACAAAAACAAAAATCCTACATCGCAGTATCCCTTGTACCAAGGCACAATGGTGTCTGTGTTGGCGCAAGGCAGCACATTGTGTGCCAGCTGAAGAAAAGGTCAGGATTGCACCACATGATGTTAAATATGGCACATTCCTTCCTTGTCCCTTTCATGCAGCACTGCAAGATGTCTTGCTGCGTTGCAGTTTGTGAAATGTTAATGAATCGACCCCTAGGCTTGTTAATTTTCTGTTACCAACAATGATCATTCAGCCCTGAGTAGATAGATATTATGTGAGTTTCCACTCTGTCTAGGAAGAAACTGAGCAAGATTTAATCTGGTTCTCCCTCTGAACCAAGGTCTGTTATCATCTGCTTCATCAATTGTGCAACCTCAGCTATTTCAAATAGTAAATTGTTTGTTTCTGGGATTGCCCTAAAATCTTAGATATCAGCAATGCTGAAAAAATGTACGAGTGACACAGTTTGGTGCAATTTTAGTTCTTTCAATCTTTCCTTAGTATCTAAAAGATTTTGTCACCCAACTGCAATAGTTACTTGAATTAGCAGGCTGACTGGAATACGAACATATTTGGTTTATGCCTGGTAAAGGGTTCCAATCAAAACTTCTAGTAGACCTGGATAACTGTGACTCTCAAATGATGCCACGAGTGTCTGCACTGTAAAGTCATTGTATCTATCAACGGTATTTGACATTGCAAATCATTTTGTGGCGCTATCTCCTGGAGTTTGGCCTATCCATCTCATCATTTCTATTAAATTGATCATTCCTATATTGACACGTTTTTTTAACTTTTCCTTTGAGTATCTAGGGTGATAGATGGTGGTGTCGCCAAAGGCTTCCTCACTCTCTGACCTTTGGGTGTTTAATGGATGATCCACTGCAAAATCTTTCAGACCACTGCAACTAGAAAAAATGAAAGTTGGTGGATTCTTTAAACTGCAATGCCAATGGACGTCATTAATGACAAGTGATGTCATTCATAGATATTTTAGCGTTAAAAATAATCATCACACCACTTCAAGTCCAAACGCCAAAAATAAGGTATTGGCTGTTCAGCTGTACTTGAAAGTAGATCAATAGCTGTAGAGGAATCCCAGCTTAGTACTGGAGGACAGGTTTAGGGTACTGAAAAATGAGACATTCTGGAGGTAGTTTATTACTGCCCAACCTGTTGGGTGATGCAGCTTATGTGACAAGTGTACATCAAAACAGTAATTATTAAAGCAGGTGATACAGGCCTGAGGGTTTAAGCGTAGGTGTGGCTTTGCTGACACATCACTTCAAATGGAAGTAATGGCATTTGCTGTCCATTTAGGTGTGGGGTTGAGAGGTGCCTCTGTGTTTGGTATTTTGAGACGCGATGCTATAAGCCAAGTACCCGGAAGTTACGCAGCTCTGGTTTTACACGCCGAAGGACTGAGTCTGTACACACGGCTGTCATACGCCTTACAGTGGCAGGCAGACCTCGAAGCCACGGACTCAGGTATAAGCAGATGACATGTCTACCTTTTGTCTTAGGTTAATTTTTATCACAACTACTGCTTGAGCGTCACGTTTTTTTATCCTTAGAGCGACTTAATGCCTGCTCTGCTGTCTGAAAGAATTTGAAAAAGTCTAATTCTGACATCGTTGGACTTTTAGCCTAATCTATGGAGTGAGGTTCAAGCAGCGATTCATAAATTGCTGAATCATACTTTTCCACGCCGGGAGCCTTCATCTGTCACTAAGTTCACCTTTCATACCAACCAGGTAAGGTAAATGAAAGAGAGCAAACTACTTTGTGGACTTCAATATGAATTGATTTGGGCACGTTTTAAAAAAATTATATATGTATATTTACTTTATAACTATTTCTATAAATCTGTATACTATAAGGCTCCCCCTTCTCACCCCCACCCCCCAGCGCCTTGAGACCCTCACAGGTGAGTAGCCGCGTTCTACAAAAACTGATTGATTGATTTATTGATGGTTATATATCAGTCACACATGGATACATATAAATATTTTTCACTAAAAAAACAAAGGTTACAGAGACGTTATAATTAGGAAATAGAATTTAAAAAAAAACCTTAGAAATTCACTGAAAAAACCTTAGGGCACGAGCTATAGTTACTTGAGATAACTATAGCTATTACTGGTGAATTTCTGTGGTTTTGTGTATGTAAAATCTGAACCTAACTATAACATCCCTGTAACCTTTGTTTTTAGTCAATTTGTAAGGTTTTTAAATTTTATTTCTTAACTAGAAAGTCCATGTAACCTCTGGTGTTTTAGTGAATTTCATCGTTTTTTAATATAATTTATACTACAATGTGCAAGTGGGTGTGTGAGAGGCTGTAAGGGTGTATAAGTGTGTGTGTGATTAGTTTTGTGGGTGTATGAGTGTTTTTTTGGTGTCTGTGAGTGGGTGGATGACTGTCTTTATGGGTGTATGAGTGGGTGTATGAGTGGTTGTGTGGGTGTGTGAGTGTGTGAGTGGCTGTGTGGGTCTGTGAGTGGTATTGTGGATCTGTGAGTGGGTGTGTGAGTGGCTGTATGGGTGTGTGAGTGGGTGAGTAGGTGTGTGGGTCTGTGAGTGGGTTTATGTGTTATTTAAATTGGGGTCTGTATCCACGGACCCATCGTGGATCCGCGGAACCTAGCGCGTTCAAAAAAACAATTTTTGGACAATTTCTTGCCTATGAGGAGTCTCTCACTGACCCTCTTCTTTCACTTTTAAATTTTATTTGCCTCCATGGGAACACAGTCTCGATGCACAAAATGGCAGCCACAACTTTCCTCTCAGGTTGCCCGCCAGTAGGTTTTCTATCTATCTATCTATCTATCTATCTATCTATCTATCTATCTATCTATCTATCTATCTATCTATCTATCTATCTATCTATCTATCTGTCTATCTATCCATCCAGAGGTGGCTCGAGGTGCGCAGAAGGGCTGGGGTGCTGCGTGGGGGGGAATGGGGAAATAAAAATTAAATTAACTAAAAAAAAAAAAAAATCACTTACCTTATCACCGCCGCACCACGCTTCTCTCCTCTGTGGGCTGCAGGCAGGCACAGGCTCCCAGCCTGCCCTGTGGCCAATCCTGACGCTGCTCAGAGCAGAGTCAGCATTGGCTGGGAACGCCCAGCCAGGACGCTCTCAGGCAACTGTGTTGCTGGGCTGGAGAGAGCCTACTGCGCATGTGTTTTTGTCCAGCCCAAGACACACATGCACTCTGAACTGCTTGTCACCCCCGTGGCTCGTCCCTTTTACTAAAAAACAATAATAAACATGGTTTATTATTATTTTTTAGTAAAAGGATTTCAGCTGCCGCCGCTGGCAGGGGTGCAACGCTCCTCTGCCCAAATGGAGGAGCAGCCCCTGTATCTATCTATCTATCAATCTATCTATCTATCAACTACTATCACACTAGTATATACATGGATAAATATCAGTTCACAAGATATTTATAAACTTTGTAACCTGGGGACGTGTTATTCTACTTCTAATTGGGTTGAATGGGCTGCAATCTGCAAGTCTTAATACTGAGCAAGTAGGTGATCTATACCAACATTAAATTCTCTTCAGCCTATAAACCCCACAAAAAATCCAATAGGTGTGGTACTAGAATACTGTTGTCAGAACATCACCTGGCCTTAAAATAGTGTCCTAAATACTGTCTACAAAAGTATTGTCCCATTGAAGTTCAAATTAAAAAATCTACACCCAACCTGATTATATTTTAGCAAACATAGGCCCTCATTACAACATTGACGGTAACTACCGCCTACCGCCATGGTGACGGGCGCCAACATACCGCCACCGTGGCTACCAGCCGTCTACAAGTGTCTTGACCGCCGACGGTATACCGCCAAAATGCTGGCAGAACACCGCCGGTGGTCATGGCGGTGGACAGTGGTAAGGCGACGCTGCTGACAGCAGCACCGCCACGCCAGCAAAACACCGCCGACCGTATCATGACCAATGATATGGCCTGGTGGTATTTTTCTGGCGGATGCTGCTGTTGACAGCACTGCCGTGGACTGTCTCCAGCCGGAGGACCCCCTGCAAGGAGGTAAGTCGGGTACTCTGACAGGAGAGGGCGGTGAGGGTTGTTGTGTGTATGTGGGGGGTGTGTGTGTATGTTTTGGAATGCGTGCATGTGGGTTTGAGTTGCGCTGAATGCGCATGTGAATGAGTGATTGTGAGTGTTGTGTGTTGTGAATGCATGTGTGTGACAAGGTATGTTGGTGTGTGTTGCGGTGTGTGGGTATGTATGTGGGCATGCATGGGTGGTGGAGGGTATGCTTGTGTGCATTTGTGTATATGGGTACGAGTGCGGGTGTGTATATGTGCGGGGGCAGGAGAGGGAGGGGGGATGGGGTAGGGCTCTGGGGAGTGGGAGGGGGGAAGGAGAGACCCCTATCAGTGCCAGGGAAGGGATTCCCTGGCTGGCACTGATAGTGCCTACCGCCATGGTTTTCGTGGCAGTAACTTTGGCATGAAAACCATGGCGGTAGGCCGGGTCGTAATCCCGAGGGTGGGATTGTGACGGCCACCGGGCTGGAGACCGAAGTCTCCAGGCAAGCGGCCGTTACCACCCTGGCGGTCGGTGTGTTAAAGTGGCGGTCTTTGATGGTGGCTACCGACAGGGACAAAATCCCATTTTTTTCACCGCCGGCCTGTTGGCAGTATTAACGCCGCTTTAACACCGACCGCCAGGGTTGTAATGAGGGCCATAATTCAGAATAGGATATATATGTCAAACAATATTTCTGTAAGTTTTCTGACATACAACCCATATTCTTGACTTCTCCTCTTGCATTAAATCTGATTTAGTTGTCTTATCTCCTGGGTTGCTTTCCCAATATTCAATCTTCTTTTTTGTCCTATAGTAATTTTTTTTTGTAGGTTTAATATTTCTCTTTTTCAAAACAGAATATGAAACAGTTAAGACATTCCCCAATCCAAGTCTTCTCCACCATGTCACAATAATTCAAGGAGCCATACATGTAAATGAGGTATAAAACACCCTCAAACAAGCCACATTTCACACAAGCAAGGGGCAGGGGATGATTCTATCTGCAGGAAATATCAAATATCCCATGCTTATATGGGCCACTCCAATCCACATGGCAACCCCTTTGTGCTCCTATCAGTCCACCAAGATCTTTATGTGTTTCTGAGGGCAACCACAGGACTCAAAGATTAGTAGCTGTAAAGCCATTTACTGATCCAGACAATGGGCCCACGTTTCGAGAGAGGGACATATTGCACCACCCCAGTGTTTGGCGATGTCTCTCTTCACAACCAACAGCCCGAAGTGAAGGATAGCCATCTTGTACATGTTAGACTTAACATCTACTGTAATATGGAGTAGGGTGAATCTAGGCTCAGGGACCATCCCAACACTCCGCCCAACGTCAATAACACCCCACACCTGAAGCACCGTACGACTGAAAAAGACACAATAGTTTGTAAGACATTACCCTAACTTTACCCCCAACGAACACAATTGGGTGACGGGCCACACCCACATTTCCACAACTTCACCTTTACCATCCCCTGGAGCATGGCCCAAGTACTGCTTCCTTGCCCAGTGTTCCCCCACTGCTGGTGCTTTTGGAGCTACTGTTTTATTTCACTTGCAGCACTCTATAAGAGCACATGTGTTTGCACACCATACTCCCCTTATTTGTTGCTTGTACCTGTCCCCTCCTGTGTTGCTGCTTGCCCCGTCGTTGATGCTTGCCTTGTCAACCCCATCTTCCTGCACTGTTACATGCCTTGTCCCCCCTGCCACTTTCTGCATTGTTGCTTATTACCCTCATGCATTGTTGCTTGTCTCATTCCTCCCGTTCCATTTCACATTATGTCTTGTCCTGTTCATCCTGCTGCCCACCTGCATTGTTGCTTTACCTGTCCTTCCCTCTCCTCCTACTTTGTGGCTTGTCTCGTCTGTACCATACCCTTTCCACATTGTTGATAGTTTACTCCTATCTTTTACTCTTGTTGTTATATGTCGTCCCAGAGCCAAGAAGCTTTGAGGTTTATGCTCTGTAAGGAAATTAAATTACGGATACACATGCAGAATACCCACACATCAGTTTAGTGCCTAAGCCAGATTTTTCATAAAACCTTTCCTTGTAAACCACTTTTCCCTTTTGGGATCCAGGCCACTCCAAAGAGAACCTTGTTTAAAAACATAAAAGTCTGTCAGATGGATTTATCACATCTCTACATGCCCTGCAGGTCTGATGTTCTTCAGCAGTGCTGGGAATGTCTTAGCAGCTCAGACAAAATGTGAAGAGTCGGGTTATCGTTCGCCAGAAGCCAGTGTTCTAGGCATTCTTGCTTCTGTCATTCCTCTGACCATTCAGTGCCACAACCAGTGACGTAGATCGGGTGGGACGGCGCGTCCAGAAACCACATGAATAATATGTGTGGAAATTGTTGTTTTAACAGGACAGATGCAACCCCCCTGTATAACAACCTTGGCAGCTACCCATACAGCCTCGCTGGGACATCATAACGCTAACCGTCCACCTCTCCCCTCCCAGAGATGACCCCTTAACATGCCCTTGTCGAGCACAAAGTTTCTAATCTCTCCACACTCAAAACTTGACCCATCCACAACTCATGTGTATCCTCACAACTTTGGCTTCTTCTTTCCTTCTTAACTTGCCCTCCCTTACCCATCTGCACTTCATCTCTCTACTGGGTCTTAACCTGACCAACTTCCCTTGAAAGAACTTTAAAACCTGTTCAACTGACCACCCTTAACTTCCACCTGCTCATCAGCAACAAAAGCAGAACCATTCTGTCCCCTGAAAGCCCCAACCTGTCTCACCACAAAAAGGCCAATAACCAATATGGCAAACATAGTCCCTTTGAATAACGCCAAATATGCAGTCAATCTTCCTCAGTCTGCTGGGAGTGGGGGCGAGGTAAAACTCACTACCCTGCTGACCAACGTGTTAGTCTTCTTGAATAAAGGAGGGGTCCCTTTCCTCCTAGGTCCCTGCACCACACCACCCACCCAATAATCCCAGGGGAGGTAGAACTAAGGAGCACCCCCCCCCCCAAAGCCCAGTCCAAAGGGTAGTAGATCACTACAAGAAAGCGATAACAATTTCTACTCACAGTCACCTGACGGACAAACCTGATAAATGTGCACTGGCAGTCAAATAAAAGTGTATTGAAAAACTGCAGTACTAATCGAGCCATTTTTTTTCAATGCAATAAATATGAGGGCAGAGAAGGACAGATTAAGCAGCAAATTTGACTAAATTATGCAACAAGAAAATGCAAATGATGCAGTTTATTGCAGCACATTTTGTGATATCGTAATATATTTTGTCATTTGTATACGTTAACACTGGCTGTCTAATACGTTATTTCCCTATTTAGCCATGCTGCACATTATCGGGGATGAGTACATCATGGCTAAAATCCGTTGACAAAGTCAATAAGTCTTAAAGGCAAGACCTATTGGTTTGTCAAATGCTTGTTTGAAGATGGGTTTTACAGTGTCCTGCTTTAGTTAGGTTCATACAACGCCTAGAAGAAAGATTACTGATCTGTAAAATGTCTTTTTTCAGGTCGAGGATCTCAGTGTGAAGGTATTCAGTCGGTAGGACAGCTTGATTTACATTTCATGGTAAGTTTCTGAAGGTAATCCAGTGATGCACTGAGGTGGAGGTTTATGTCTATAGGACTTGTGGATGTGGGGGACTAAGAGTGAATAGTCCTGTGTATAGTGTTATTTTTAGCCATGATACATTTAGCTAAACCATTGCAGAACTCCTCTGTGTAGGAAAATTGGCGAATAACAAAAGACAAATTTGTTAGTTCATTTATGATTTTAAAGGTTTCTTTTGGGAGTAGAAATACATTTAGGGGCACATTTATGAATTTGTGGCCTAGTGCAGTACAGCATGTTGCCTTCCTATGCTGCTCTACGTCACAGGGAAAGGGCAGGAATGCACCATATTTATCCCAATACAGCGCATTTCTGTCCTTTCCACAGGGCTGCCGCAATGGGATGCCTAGCGCCAACACAGCCCCCCTTGCACCATGGTGAAAGGATGCCTGCATTGCATGTAGGATTGTTTCTTGTGGAGGAAGGAGCACATTTCTGCATCAAAAAAGTCCCCTGGCAAATAAAGATATTTCTCCTAGTTACGTCTCACCTGAGGAGGTGTAGGTGTTTTGCGCATTCCCAGGTCTACCACTTCGGGCAAAACTTAGAATGCATCAAAATCCATGGGTGTTGCATGGAAACACAAGATTTACACGAGATTAATTAAGCCACTCAGGGCCACGCAAGGTGGCCTTGCATGGCTTCATACATCTCATTTTCGAGTTGCGTCAGGCATACAACACGTTGGGTATTGCAAGTGCGATGCAATTAGGGTCATAAATATGGCCATTAGTATAGGGTACTTGTTTCGTAATTGAATTAATTCTTATATTCTAGTTTGATCTTTAAGGAAGAGTTAATGTTCCATTTCTGTTCCGATTTTCTAACTTCGAGTTAGAGTCTGTGGACCTCCAGGGTGAACCGTGGGGAGGTTTTATGAATTTTATAGGTTTTTGAAAGGTAGGCAGTGCC